>NC_141171.1:34805000-36183333 GCF_055505025.1 Bos grunniens
TCAACTTTCCTTTTTACCAGGGAGGAATATCTTCCTGGAAAGTTAACAAGCAAATTTCCTATTGTATCTCCATGACCCAAACTGGGTCACATTGCAAACACCTAGCTTCAAGGGAGGCTGGAGAAGTGAGTGGATAACTGGCTTTCTAGCCTCAGAGAGAGAAGGACTGGAAACGGCTTTTAAGTAGGCTGCCAAATGCTCTGCTACATTATTCACTGGGGGAAAAGTATAATACAACCAAACAATATCTGCTTGGGCAACTTCCAGTATGAGCAGATTTCATTTAGACTGATAAAACTCAAAAGCTGAGGATGAAAACTTGAGGAAATTTGCATGCTTGAAAAGTGAACAAAAGTTCAGAAACCAAAACATGAGCATATGAAAATATGTCATGAAAATAAAACTGATTAAGATAGCTTTGTGTTTTGGATTCCAGTCAGTTTGGGAGGACTACAGGTTTCTTGTAGTAGAGCTAACTTTTCCTGGAATGGATATTTACCTAGGGAACAAAAGCTTGGATGTTTCTATCTAAAATAAGTGAGCCAAGAGTGTTTCTAATAACTACTCCTAATTATGATAATTATTTTTCTTTTCATTCAGTTTTGCATTGGTCACATTTAGCATCTCTATACTTCTCAATGAGTTTTAAGTAAAACACAGCAGATCCTAAGTATGATACTAGAAGATGAAGAAAAGTGCTGATATTTGGAAAAATGTAACCTATTTTTAAGATCTGGGATCCTTACAAAAGTAAAAAACGTAGAAAAAACAAAACAACTATTTTTCGTTCAGACTGTGACCATGTCATATGTTGTGAAAGAGTAGTACTAACTAGTAACTTCTCAACTCAGAAGAATATTTGCTGTACTGTGGATAAGGGCCTGCCATATCAGTAAACAAAGGATATTATGACCACAGAGCCATCAGTCAGTGCAGCTGCCCTGACTGTGCACCGTGAGGGGATGCAGAATGGAGAAAAACAGGATACTGGTCCTAATCAAGATGCATATGGAGGGAACAGTTGCAGTAAGCCCAGACTCTTTTATCTTCTCATTTATAGAAAAGTGTGAAGTTCATTAACTTGAGATGTCTGGTTTTCTTTAATTAGCAGTACTCTTTTCATGTTCCAACTACCAGTTTTGTTTTGCTTTCAAAACCTCCTATGTATCCTGACTCCATCCTTACCTCTTTGTAACCATTCTTCAAATCTATCTGAGATCTTGTCTTCCAGGCTTAAGTCCTCAGTATGTCGGCCAAATAAATATGATTTTAGACTTTTAGATTGTTCAATATTTTTCAGTTGACAGTAACTTTTTATTATACAAACTGAGACAAGGAACCACACTGGCTTTTCAGTGTTATTATTAAATGAAGAAATTGCTCATACATTTTAGCTTTAACAACTTTGACTACATTGATCCTTAGATTTTTATTTTTGAAGAAGGAAATACAGAGCTGATTAAAAAGAGTGTCCTATTCACTATTATGGGAGTCCATAGTATACAAAAAATGAAGTTATTTAGACATTCAAAACTCAGGCTTCAATCTCTGTCTTTTATAGTGTATCACAGCTGACTTCTTCTAAGGATAAATAGGAAAAATTATTACCAAATTCTGATTATAATTAATACTATTCTTTCCAATGATTGTGCACAAAACACATTTAAAAAGAAAGAAAATTCACAAATAAGAGTCTATAGGGGTCTACTCAGAACCCCAGAGTTGGTATAAAGATTATTTTAAGCTAAAGACATTGGAGATTCAACAGATGTAGAAAGAACCTGCTTTGGATCTTCCTTTATTAAAAGCAGAAATTTGGGGGAAATGAGGTTGCCATAAATTCCCTCCTCTGGAAGTTTTTACTCCCAGGAAGGAAGCCAGGAGTAAATCTATCATAAATCCCCTCTCTGGAGAAATTTATAACCTTGAAGAGGAAAAGCCACCAGTACCTTCTTAGACAAACATTATCACAAACTTTTTATCTCTTATCTCTCCTTTGTTCTCCTAAAACCCATTTGCCTCTCTTAAATAAACTTAAAATTCTTCCTGTAGAAGTCTTTTCTCCTCTCTCCTTTTCTCTTACTGAGTCAGGTATATAAACCTCTAACTTTAACCATTTAATGAGCTGGCTACTTTTTCTGTTAGTAGCTTCTTTTATGCATACAAATAAACTGTATGCATAAAACTGCATGCAAATAAATCTGCTTTTTGTCACTTTAATTTGTAGGTCCCCAATTAGTACACAGAAGAGGGTAGAGGAAAAGATTATTCCCTACCCAACAAATCTTCCAGTTTTCACAAATAATGCTATTGGCATTTTTGATGGGAAGGTGTTTTGTTGCATGGAACTGTCCCATAATTTCAGGACATTAAGTGTTCTTGGCCTCTGCTAACAGTATTCACACACACCACTCCCTCCTATCTCACGACATGTCAACCAAACATACACTGAACATATCCTGAAAAGGATTGTCAGATATCATATCTTTTCAGGATAATTTTTATATAGGTATGTTCCAAATATTATATGGGATACACATACTAAAAATAATTTATTCTTTGTTTGAAATTCAAATTTAACTGGGCTTCCTCTACTTTTTAATAGACTTTCTTCTTCTAGAGTAATTTTAGGTACACAGCAGAATTAGGGGAGTACAGATTTCCCACATTCACTCATACACTACACATACCAAGCCTCTCCCATTACCATTGTCTCCAACTAGAAAGTTAAATTTCTTACAACTAATGCACCTCCATTGATACGTCATTATTACGTCAAGACCATAGCTTACATTACCATTCACTCTTGGTGTTGTACATTTAATGGGCTTGGACAAATGTATAATGACATGGGTTGACTAGTTCAATATCTTACAGAGTCATTTCATTGCCATAAAACTCCTTTGTTCTCCAGCTCCCTGTATTTTTAAACTCTAGATCTGGTGATCCTAATCTAAATGCTCCCTAAAGAGAAGGTACCACTACTCATGAGAACTACCTCCTTTCAGAAAGACCTTTGCCACCTTGCCTAACATTCAAGAGTTTAAAATATTGCAATCATTCATTCATTCAACAAATATTGATTTGTAACATTTTAAAGTGTCTCCTAGGTTTCTTAAGCTTCATCAGATACCATAAAAAACAAAAATAAATGAGACAAAATCCCTAATATCCAAGGACTGTCAAATACTGGCTCCCTCACCTTACCTAAACAACCTGTGGATACCACAAAGCTGCATTTATTGTTTACTGCAGCAAGACAGAACACTGACACAAAAATGTTTAAATGGTGTCTCCATGAAGGAAGGGCAAAGTTGGGGTATTTACTGAGATTTTGAACTTTGGTTCAACTTTGGTCTTTTAACTCTAGGCAGGGAGGATTGTGTTGATTAGGATTACATATGAGTCAGAACATGAATTACATGAATGTTATAGTTTAGACTTAATGGACCCACCAAGGTGAGGTTTTGAGGACAATTCTCAGCATGTAAACTGTTGTTGATATCCTTTACTAAAGACTTGATGGTTCTCCCATGAAATTCCACCACTTGATGTTTTCCTCTAGATCAAATAGTTAATGATTGTTTGCCTTTTCCTGGGGAAATCAAGGTCTTGGATAGTTATGTTTAGAATTTCAGAGGTACACCATTTTTTTTAAAGATTTTTTTAATGTGGATCATTTTTTTAAAGTCTTTATTGAATTTTTTTATAACATTGCTTCTGTTTTATGTTTTGGTTTTTTGGCCATGAAGCATGTGGAATCTTAGCTCCCCAATCAGGGATTGAACTGGTACCCCCTGCCTTGGAAGGTGAAGTCTAAACCACTAGACCACCAGGGAAGTATCTCAGAGGTACACTCTTGCTCCTCACAATTCAACAACCCCAACTTCAAAGACTCTAAATTTCTCTGTGATTCTGCCTGTAACCAAAATGTGGATGACCTTTTGTTGTGTTCTGAAAATGACCTAAGCCCTTACACTGATTCTCTCTACTTGCTGTTTCAGTTCAGAAAGGCTATAAGTTTCCCAAAAGAGAATTTATAATTTTATCAAAGTAAAGTTCATTAGCTAGGACATGATATATCCCCAGAAGATGAACTCTTTACTTCTGACAGACTATAGGCTGTTCAAAACTTTGCCAGGCCAGTAACTAAGACACAATTAAGTAGAATCCTAGATGGCACTGGCTTTTTCAAGAAGTGGATTACCAATTCTTCTGAAATAATAATGTCTTTGTATAGTGTCTTCCTTACCAAAGACTTAATGAATTACGTCCTTGGTAAGGAAACCTCTTTGAATCTTAAACATGAACAGGCCTTTTGTGAGTTATAATTAGCTTCCCACTGTGATTTGTCTAATAGTCACAGCAACTAAACTAGTAGACACATTGATAACTTGTTTGGGGAGCCGCCTTTAAATCTGATGTTCCTTCATATTGTAAAATCTTTGATTCTCGCTGAAAATACACCACAGATCTTCATAAATACACTTACCGCCTATGAAATTCTATCACCTTTTCTATTACTTATGATCATTGTTATACTACTTAAATCCTGCAACTTTTCCTGAAGAAGAGGAAAATTCACTCCAACCTCTATTTGTAAAATCCAGGCCTGAAAGGGATTTATTAGAAATTTCATTAGAAAATGCAGACTGAACTTTTCTTCTTGATGGGTCATATTTTAAAACAAAAATAGAAGATTATTAGGTAAAAACTTTAAATTAAAAAAAAAATTCACTTCACCCCTAGAATATAACCCTTTACAGAGAGGAAAATCTGCTCAGGTTGCAGAACTCACTGTGCTCACCAGAGCTTGCCAGCTAAATAAGAGCATTAACATTTACAGGGATAATGGATAAGCTTTGGGGGGTGTTCTGTGAAGTTGAAGTGCTCTGGAGACAAATAGGGTTCTTGACCTCGGAAGGAAGTCAATTAAACATGGCCAACAAATTAAAGAATTTTTAATGTTCTGTTTCCTGTTGCATGTGTGCGTGCTCAGTCATGTCCAACTCGATGTGACCCCATGGACCACTGCCTCCCAGGCTCTTCTGTCTATGGGATTTCCCGGTCAAGAAGACTGGAGTGGACTGTCATTTCCTTTTCCAGGGGATTTTCCTGACCCAAGGATGGAACCCACATTTCTTGTGTGTCCTACATAGGTAGGCAGGTTCTTTACCAACTGCACCACTAGCTATTGTAAAAGTGAGAACTCATATAAAAGACTGAAGGAAATGCTCCGGCACTCATCTAAATCCTAGACTTCATGATACATCCAAAAAAAATGTCTTTGGAGGGGTTCACAGAGTCTATTACAGAATGACAGGTTTCAACACAGTTTATAATCTAGTCAGGCAGAGTAGCATGTAAGGTAGTAAATGCGATAAGGAGATGAGTACTATAATAGAAGGGGAATGTGTAGGGAAGTGCCTGTGGAGGAAATGGTCACTTCTTAAACAAGGAAGGAGAATAGTAATGAATCTAGAGAAGTTTCTTAGGGGAAAGTATCTTGGAGATAAGTCTTTAGCAGGTGAGGATGGGCAGGGACAAGAGAGTGCTTTCCAGGCAATGTAAACAGCTCAAGCAAAGGCTGTGAAACAGCTTGGCCAGTTCAGGGACTTGAGTTTTGGTTGGCTAGAGCAATTCGGCAACAAAAAAAAGAGATGAGTTTACCACGGGAAATATGGTCACCTTGATCCCTGCCTCGAATAAAAGCAATTCAAAGGTTGCTGTTATTCAGTCTCTTAGTCGTGTCCAACTCTTTGCAACCCCATAGACTGCAGCATGCCAGGCTTCCTTGTCCTTCACCATCTCCCAGAACTTGGTAAACTCATGTCCATTGAATCAGTGATGCCATCCAACCATCTCATCATCTGTTACCCCTTCTCCTCCAGCCTTCAATCTTTCCCAGCATCAGAGTCTTTTCCAATGAGTCGGCTCTTTGTATCAGGTGGCCAAAGTATTGAGGCTTCAGCATCAGTCCTTCCAAAGAATATTCAGGACTGATTTCTTTAGGATTGACTGGTTTGATCTCCTTGCAGTCCAAGGGACTCTAAGGAGTCTTCTCCAACACCACAGTTCGAAAGCATCAATTCTTCAACACTCAGCCTTCTTTATGGTTCAACTCTCACATCCATACATGACTACTGGAAAATCCGTAGCTTTGACTAAATGGACCTTTGTTGGCAAAGTGATGTCTCTAGTTTTTTAATATGCTGTCTAGGTTTGTCATAGCTTTTCTTCCAAGGAGCAAGTATCTTTTAATTTCCTGGCTGCAGTCACCATCCACAATGATTTTGGAGCCCAAGAAAATAAAGTCTTTCACTATTTCCATTGTTTACCCATCTATTTTGCCATGAAGTGATGAGACCAGATGCCATAATCTTAGGTTTTTGAGTGTTGAGTTTTAAGCCAGATTTTTCACTCTTGTCTTTCATTTTCATCAAGAGGCTCTTTAGTTCCTCTTTGCTTTCTGCCACGAGGATGGTGTCACCTGCTTATCTAAGGTTATTGATATTTCTCCCAGCAATCTTTATTTCAGCTTGTGCCAGAAAAAGCATCAGTCAGTTCAGTTCAGTCACTCAGTTGTGTCTGACTCTTTGTGACCCCATGGACTGCAGTACGCTAGGCTTCCCTGTCCATCACCAATTCCTGGAGCTTACTCAAACTCATGTCCATTGAGTTGGTGATGCCATCCAACCATCTCATCTTCTGTCATCCCCTTCTCCTCCTGCCTTCAATCATTTCCAGCATAAGGGTCTTTTCCAATGAGTCAGTTCTTTGCATCAGGTGGCCAAAGTATTGGAGTTTCAGCTTCAGCATCAGTCCTTCCAATGAATATTCAGGACTGATTTCCTTTAGGATGGACTGGTTGGATCTCCTTTCAGTCCAAGGGACTCTCAAGAGTCTTCTCCAACACCACAGTTCAAAAGCATCAATTCTTTGGTGCTCAGCTTTCTTTATAGTCCAATTCTCAGATCCATACATGACTACTGGAAAAACCATAACTTTGACTAGATGGACCTTTGTCAGCAAAATAATGCTTCTGCTTTTTAATATGCTATCTAGGTTGGTCATAACTTTTCTTCCAAGGAGCAAGAATCTTTTAATTTCATTAAAAAAAAGAATAATTCTTGATTAATAAATTGGCTGAAAAGTTTATGTTTTTACTATTATATTGGACGGGCCAAAAATTTCACTTAGGGGTTTTCTGTTACATCGTACTGAAAAACCCAAACAAACTTTTTGGCCAATCCAATAAATACATCTTGATCCTGATAAATAATCATTTTTTAACTGCCCTAAGACTTAGCTTTAAAAAAAGAAGTATGCCACATGTTCAGCCCTATTGATATACCTTCTACCTCAATCTAGTTGCTGCAAATTTTTGAAATGTTGTTTTGGATAAGCATGAAAGAAAAGTGAAAGTGAAGTCGTTCAGTCGTGTCCAACTCTTTGTGACCCCATGGACTGTAGCCCACCAGGCTCCTCTGTCCATGGGATTTTCCAGGCAATAGTACTGGAGTGGATTGCCACTTCCTTCTCCAGGGGATCTTCCCGACCCAGGGATGGAACCTGGGTCTGTCTCCCTCATTGTAGACAGACACTTTACCATCTGAGCCACCAGGGAAGTCCAATTTGTGCAAATGAACCTACTTTTAACCAGATGTTATTCAGTTTGAAAAGCAATCATATTCTGATAGTTAGAGTGCATGAAGCCGTTTTTAGACATGGTCAATATTCTTATACCTGAATAACAAATACACATCTGTGTGTCTGTGTGTGTGCATATGTCTGTATATGTGTACCCACAGTATTAATATCATTTCCTATTTTTGTAGTATCTTTTTACAACCTATAACCGATGTTGCCTGCTGTCACTTAATGATTTCCTAATTATTATTTCTTATTATTATATTATTAATTATTATATTCTTTTATTAGATAATAAATTTTATTGTGTTTATTATTATAATATAATTATTAATTATTATAGTATTCCTATTTATTATTCCTAGGTAGCATTGTTGTTAGTAAATAGTGTAGGTGGAGAGCAGTATTACGGTAAACCAGCTGAGCCACGATTCAATGTCCTTAACCCAGTATGTTTTTATTTAAAACATAAGTAACGTAGAACCCAATGATAGAAACAGGAACATGTCATGTCCTTGTTTTCTTTTATTTTGGACCTTAAGTTTAGAGGTTAAGCTAATAACCATACTTCCTTGTTCTGGCACAGATGTGCAATCCTGTCTTCTCATTTCTTAAAAAATTTTAAATAAGGAGAACATTTGACACATTGAATTGATTGAATTGAAAGTCGCTCAGTCATGTCCAACTCTTTGTGACCCCATGGACTGTCCATGGAATTCTCCAGGCCAAAATACCTAGAGAATATAATCTCTACCCACTGGAGTGGGTAGCTTTTCCCTTCTCCAGGGTATCTCCCTAACCCAGGGATTGAACCCAAGTCTACCCGCATCGCAGGTGGATTCTTTATCTGCTGGGCCACCAGGAAGCCCAAGAATACTGGAGTCGGTAGCCTATCCCTTCTCCAGCAGATCTTCCCAACTCAGGAATTGAACTGGGGTCTCCTTCATTGGCAGGTGGATTCTTTACCAACTGAGCTATCAGGGAAGCCCATGGAATTCTCCAGGCCAGAATACTGGAGTGGTTAGCTTTTCCCTTCTCCAGGGGATCTTCCCAATCCAGGGATCGAACCCAGGTCTCCTGCATTGCAGGTGGATTCTTTCCCAGCTGAAGCCACTGTTTCACACATGTACTCTTATTCCCCAGGGCTTAGAGGGAAGTCCCAGGAGTCAGAGAGACCAGAGTTTGGATCCTGATTCTCTGCCACTCAATGAATGTGCAATCTTAGGTAAATGATTTGGCTTCTCTGAGACTCTGATTTCTCATCTGTAAAATGTGAGTAAAAATAACCTCCTCATCGGGTTGTTACGAGAACTGGATTATAAACTTAGAGTGCTTAGCACTGCAAGTTAAGTGCATGCAAGTTAAGTGCATGTTACATTTTTGTTACTGTTAAATCATCAATGCCAATAAGAACTTGTGGCTGAAGAGTTATCCAGGCTAGGAATATTCACCATCAGTATGATGCATAACTTTAAGCAAGTCACTTTGCAAAATGTTATTCTGTTTTTGCAAAAGAAATGGAACTGACATTGTAAATTGTGCATTGTAAATAAGATTGTGAACATTTAAAGCACTAAATAAATGTTAATAACTTATACCACCTCATTAAAATCTATAGTTATATTTCTAATCCTGAAGATAAGTATAATAAATATTCATTATTAGTAGTGTACTTTCCACTCAGACATTAATAAGACATTTCAAAGAGGAGCAAGCATAGAGCGTTGAACCTACCCTAAGGTTATGGACTCAGTAAGACAGGAAGAGTGATTAGAAGAGAAGAGAAATGTATGTTTTCTGAAGATTTTCATATTTATTCTCAAACAGTGAACCTTACCAGCTTACTCTGTTAGGAAGTGGGTGATGCTGAGTGGGAGTGATGCAGGGGGTCCCCAGGCCAATTAAATAGCTATGGCCATTCCTCTCTCTTCTGATGTCTACTTCTGACAGAAAATTTAGCTTCCCGAAAGGGTTAGTAGCAAAGGAGAAAATGTTATGCTGTAAAATGATGAAACTCCTGGGCCACCTAAGGCACTCTGCTCCAACCCTCACTTCTCAAAGAACAAAATTCATTATTGTTACTGGCTCATTAACTCTTTCAGTTGAAGGGCTGTAGAGCAGTGACTTGGAGCCTTTGAACCAAACTGCCTGTGTTTGAATCCCAGCTCTTGTGCTCACAAGCAGTGTAAACTTAACCCCTTAGGGCTTTAGTAGGGATGACAAAAATAACACCTACCTGACAGCAGCACCTGGACCCTACTAAAGACTCTATTAATAGTAGTTAATTAGTTTTACAGCCAAAACTGTACGTATGCCCAACTGGAATGTGGTTCACCTAAAAGGTAAAATTATAGATGAAGTTGGCTTAAACTGAAATAGCTTATACGAGCAGTTACCATCAAGGTATCAATGTGAATCACTTCATAGTGACATAAATAAGACCATTTCTTTTCTCCCCATTGCTAAAATTCCAAAGTTAGTATAGCACAGAGGTTACATGTGAACTTTTAAGTTAGTCATGACATTTCCTGTGCGTCAGTTACCTTGGTTTCCCTTGGTTTACATGATTTTCAAGTATGTAAAATGGTTTAAAATAGTACCTTATTCACCGAGTTGTGAGTTTTAGATGAGATAACACAAGCAAAGAGATTAGCATAGTTTCTGACAAACAGTAAATGCTCCTGCTGCTAAGTCACCAGTCGTGTCCGACTCTGTGCGACCCCATAGACGGCAGCCCACCAGGCTCCCCCGTCCCTGGGATTCTCCAGGCAAGAACACTGGAGTGGGTTGCCATTTCCTTCTCCAATGCATGAAAGTGAAAAGTTAAAGTGAAGTCGTTCAGTCATGTCCGGCTCTTCTCGACCCCATGGACTGCAGCCTACCAGGCTCCTTCGTCCATGGGATTTTCTAGGCAAAAGTACTGGAGTGGGGTGCCATTGCCTTACTTATAAATGTCATGGTGGTTATTGCTATTTTAAATACAATAATAATGCAAATAAGCCCTTTGTGATATTCCTGGTTTAACTATGACTATCACAAATTTAAATGTGTTCAGAAATGGGACTTCTCATTGTAGATTTAAATATATGTTTAGAAAGAGTTCTAGAACAATCATATGCCTGGACCATGGCAGGCAGTTACATAAATACTGCCCCTGTGAGCACAATAAATGTTTCCTTTTCCTCTGGAAACCTCGCATCTAAGTCTCTTAAGATTTTTTGCTTTGTTTTACCTTACTACTTAAGGTCATTTTAGCTGAGGGAGATTGTTTACACCATCACTAAACTTTGCAGTATCTAGTCTTGATCTGAATCTGTTAGAAGAAGCTAAAGAAGCCATAGC
This sequence comes from Bos grunniens, assembly GCF_055505025.1. Classification (NCBI taxonomy): domain Eukaryota; kingdom Metazoa; phylum Chordata; class Mammalia; order Artiodactyla; family Bovidae; genus Bos; species Bos grunniens. The sequence continues at coordinate 34,815,993 of NC_141171.1, forward strand.
CAGCTGGCATTTGCTGAAAAGTATGAAGAGTTTTGAGGAGCAATTTTAAACAGTAATAGGAAAAGAACAGGACATTAGTTCCCTGGATTTAAAATACCTTGCATATGTGTTGAAATTTGGATTACCTTCTCTATGGACCAGCTCTGGCAAAACTTCAATTAGTATTTTTCCCTTGTGCAGTTTACTCTGCTTAAAGCTCATTACTGTCCCAGTAGGTTAAAATTAATTTTAGCATTAGCTCAAGAAATGTAACAAGAAAAGTGCATTCCAAAGCAAAACAGTAGTTTTACATTATGAGTTGCTCTCAAATATTCAAAGCACTGCCATTGATCATTTAAATAAACATTTTTAAATTTAACAGCTGTAATAATAAATTAACAAAAAATTTTAGAAGAAAAAAATTTTGCCTGTAATTGCCAAGAAGGAAGCAGAGTTGAGCATACCCATTCATATACTTGCAATAGGTTTATGAAATTCTCTTTCCCTTATCGCAGCTCTCAATCCAAACTTTATCTTCATTTGCAAAGATGTTGTGGCAACACTGGGACTCATGGCACTAGAATGTGGCCAGATTAGAATACATCAGAATCTGCATCTCCTTGTATGGTCATACCTCTATTTTTTTTTTTTAATTGTTTGTGTACACATCCAAGAGATACCTCTTAGAATTCCTGCTGCCTGGAATAATGCCTTGTTAGAAGGAAGTAGGAAAGGAGAGAGGGAAGCAAGGGAGGGTATAAGTATGGAGCTAGAGACAGAGAAGTGGGCCTAGGAAAATGCTGCTGTCATCATGTGCTGCCACTTTCTGTATACCATTCTATCTGCTGCTCTTTTCTGCCTCTATCCAATGACATGATGATTCTAGCCTTAAAGAGAAGTAATTCCAAGATCTTTGCTTCATTGTCGTGAATGGATTCAGTAATTTTAATACTAATCAGTAGTAATAATAACCCCACTCAAGTACTCTTGCCTGGAAAATCCCATGGATGGAGGAACCTGGTAGGCTATAGTCCATGGGGTCGCTAAGAGTCGGACACAACTGAGAGACTTCACTTTCACTTTTCACTTTTCACTTTCATGCATTGGAGAAGGAAATGGCAACCCACTCCAGCGTTCTTGCCTGGAGAATCCCAGGGATGGGGGAGCCTGGTGGGCTGCCGTCTATGGGGTCGCACAGAGTTGGACATAACTGAAGCGACTTAGCAGCAGCAGCAGCAGTAATAATATCGTCAATTAAAAGTATTTTTTATTAGAGGATTTAAAATAAGCTACACTGAATAATTCACAGGTCTATCATTTACGGTCTTGTCCATCCTCCTTTTTCAAAGTTCAGTTTATGTTTCTGTCAGCCCTGGGATCAGTAAAAGCTTCTGAGGCAAAAAAAGAAAAAGAAACTTCACATTGTTTTCCCTCTGAATTCTTTCTTTTTTATCAATAGGAGCTAAAAGTATTAGTTTGGAATCACATTTATTTTTTGCCCTAAGTTCAGTTCAGTTCAGTTGCTCAGTCGTGTCCGACTCTTTGCGACCCCATGAATCGCAGCACGCCAGGCCTCCCTGTCCATCACCAACACCCAGAGTTCACTCAGACTCACGTCCATCGAGTCGGTGATGCCATCCAGCCATCTCCTCCTCTGTCGTCCCCTTCTCCTCCTGCCCCCAAATCCCTCCCAGCATCCGAGTCTTTTCCAATGAGTCAACTCTTCACATGAGGTGGCCAAAGTACTGGAGTTTCAGCTTTAGCATCATTCCTTCCAAAGAAATTCCAGGGCTGATCTTCAGAATGGACTGGTTGAAGAGTATGTTAAATAATGTATAATGACACTTAATGAAATACAGTTGTTTAATTGGCTTTTGTGAGTAATGCTCTCTATCACCAAAAGACACTTGATTGAGTGCATTCTTTATGATTTTAAAATAGCACAGCTCATTAACCTGAGGGATGGAGTGGCATTTGCTGTATATTTTACTGTTTTAAGAATAGGGTTTTCCTAAAAGATTATGTTGTCATTGGGCTTCATGCTATAGGAGAGACATAATAACTTTTAAAATATTGTACTTCCTTCTTTAAATAGATAGTACAGTCATATGATATAAAATTTAAAAGATACAAAAGGGTATATAGTGCAATGTCTCTCTCCTGCACTTGTCTCCCTGCCACCCAGTTCCTGCAGGTAACCACTGTGCTCTGGTCTGGGTTCTCTTCCAGACATGTTCTCATACTGATTTTTGACACATCTCATTTAATCTAAGCACCTACTCAGCTCAGTTTCAAAACATCAAATTCGGTTATTTCCTAAAGGAGACGCTTCTTCCTGCTGGCCATTTCCTATAAATTAATTCTCAAAATGAAAACATTCAGTTTAACTGAACTCCCATTTGAATGAAATTGAGAGTATGTCACCATTTCTGGGGTTAATTTAAAGAATGTTTTAAGGAAAACCAAGTGTCTAGGGGGGCTTCCCTGGTGGCTCAGATGGTAAAGAATCTGTCTGCAATGCGGGAGACCCGGTTTCTATCCCTGGATGTGAGTTTGAACAAACTGTGGGAGATGGTGAAGGACAGTGAAGCCTGGTGTGCTGCAGTCCATGGGGCCGCAAAGGGTCAGACACAACTTAATGACTGAACAACAACAACAAAGTGTTTTGGACTCCAGATGGACCTTAAAAAAAATGATAAAGCAGTGTGTTTTCTTGGGTTGGTCTGCGGTTAGGTGGATGATTTGTGTAATAGGGAATTCTTTGTTGTTGTTGTTGTTAGTGAATCTTGTCATGTGGGAGAGTTCGAAGTTAGGCTTCAGTTCAGTAACACAGTGCCCCTGTTTTATCTCTACCTGTTTCTGCATTTTTTTTTTTTTTAAGCAGTAAACTTGTTCTTAGCTTATCCTGCCAACATTGGAGTTTTACACCTTTTTCAAAGTGCCCTGTGGGTCTCTCCATGTTTGTCTCACTTCTTTGTCCTTCTCTCTTCTGTAGACTGTCAAAGTTCCAGTATATAAAAGCAGTTACAGCATGAAGAATTAATTCTAAAATAGTCGTGTTGAATATACCCATTTTGGGAAATAGCATTTCTATATGGGGCTTTCCATTCAAAACAATTTGTGGAACTATATCCCCTACCTTACTAAATGTTTCATTTGCTTGGATACAGGAATTGGTTCATTAAACAGAAACTTGAGTTAAACAGGTATTTAGTGAAACTGAATTTTTCTTGATGATGCAGGTCTGTGCTAGTCTCCACTAGAGGTAATTATTTATGAGGTGATCATGAAGGAAGGTGCATGGTCTCATGGGTCCCTGAGAAGGGTGTTATAATGAGGATATAAGGCAAGGTATTCTCCTCAAGGTACATGCTATGAGTCCACGATAAGATGACTTTCCAGTGAGGGTTTGTGGTTATTTATTGGTGTTATTCCTACTTCCCTAGGACTCAACAAGGTCTTACACTTTGGATAAGGTCTCAGCACTTTGTTAGTTATGTCACTGTAAATTTATACTAACAATACACATACCAACTGATAAGAGCAATGTTTTTATTTTTTCATTATCAAGTACCATAACTAGGCAACCAGGAATTTGATTAGAATCTGCTGCTCATTTGACATAGCAAATCTCCTTGCCCTCAAGGCTTCCTCAACAACATTAGAAATACCTGTAACAATGTCAAGCAGTTCAAGAATTATGGGATCATCTGTGTTGATGTATTTTTTCCCCAGTGTATTTCAGATCAAATATTTTTCTACTTAATATTTATTTAAGAAACCATACTGCTTTAAATGGATTACCTGAAATATAGTTTCTTACTAATGCAGGCTTGCACACGATAGATTGAAAACAAGCTTACTTGGGCTCAAGCTACTTTTCAGTGTAGGTGAGAACTAATTTTAATAAGAATTCAGAATCATATGCAAAATACTGATGTTTTATTGCTGGTATATACTCTTATGAGAATCTTCACCACTCAAAGAAGGATCAGTGAAAACTATGGTCAGGTTTAAGGCATTCAAAAATTTCACAATTATGTTTTCTGATACAGTTTTATTTATTGCATTACTGATAATGCAGTTGTTTCAGAACCTAGGATACTGAGACAGTAATGACAAAATTAACAGATCACTATTGACTTGTCTAATGTACTTCCTATATAAGCACAATAATAGAAAGAAAGGGTCTTAGAATAGGATTTAACAGATAATAGTATAAAAGAAAATTTAAAGGTAAGAACAGTATTTTTTGCATTTCAGTTGAGTGGTATCTTTAGATATTGGAGTCCCCCAAATGTGTTCTCAAGCAATCTACTGTTGAAAACTAGTAGGAAAATGGTTTTTTGTTTTATTTCCTTACTATGATTTCAGATGGTTTATGTTTAAATAATTCTCCTGAGAATTTAGGACTGACAGGTAATGACTCAATGAAACAGCTCCATCTTTGACTCAAGGAGAATCCGGCATTAAGTCATTTGACTCATATGCTTCTCTCATTTAGGAAATGTTACTATAAACGTACCATGAGGTGCTTGTGAAATGCTTGAATGCACGTATAAAAGGTGGTATGTGCGTTCTAAGTCACTTCAGTTGTGTCCGATTCTTTGAGACCAAATAGACCATAGTCTGCCAGGTTCCTCTGTCTATGGGATTCTCCAGGCAAGAATACAGGAGTGGGTTGCCATTTCCTTCTCCAATAAAAGGTGGTAGCAAATGACAATATTAAAAAGTCTCATATTCAAATATAGTTTTATAAAACTTCAAACAGATGTTTTAGTTTCATTGGAGATCAATTCTGAGAAAACCTATTTATGTTGGAATATCTCCCATCCAAATAAAACATCTCATTTAAAGTATCTAACTTCTCTATACTTCTGATCATTTGGTTAAATAAATTAAGTGGAAAGAAACAAGCATTCAGTTCCAGATTTAATTAAAAAGTTTTCGTAATAAGTTAAAAAATCTACACAGTGTTCAGAGTCTACCATAAATTAAATTCAGTTGCTTATTCCACTTGGGTTAAGTAGAATTAAACCTGTCTACAGTGTAATTTTTTTTTAAGATTGACAAATGCCATTCTTCTAATACTATTCCCATTAAACAGAAAGTACAATGTAACATATAAATAATATACTTTTATTAGAATAACTGGCAAATTTTTAAAATAATAAGCTTCATTTTTTTAGGACAGTTTAAGATTGGCTATGGTTTTTCCAGTGGTCATGTATGGATGTGAGAGTTGGACTATAAAGAAAGCTGAGCACCGAAGAATTGATGCTTTTGAACTGTGGTGTTGGAGAAGACTCTTGAGAGTCCCTTGGACTGCAAGGAGATCCAACCAGTCCATTCTGAAGGAGATCAGCCCTGGGATTTCTTTGAAAGGAATGATGCTAAAGCTGAAACTCCAGTACTTTGGCCACCTCATGCGACTCACTGGAAAAGACTCTGATGCTGGGAAGGATTGGGGGCAGGAGGAGAAGGGGATGACAGAGGATAAGATGGCTGGATGGCATCACCGACTCGATGGACGTGAGTTTGAGTGAACTCCGGGAGTTGGTGATGGACAGGGAGGCCTGGCGTGCTGCAATTCATGGGGTCGCAAAGAGTCGGACACGACTGAGCTACTGAACTGAACTGAACTGAAAATTTGCAGAAAAATTGAGAAGATGGTTTAGGGAGTTACCATATATCTATCTGGTTTCCCCTGTTTTCAATATCTTACATGATTGTGGTACACTTACTGTAATTAATGAACTGATATCAACACATTGTTATTAAAGTCCGTGGTTTACTCAGATTTCTTAGTTTTACCCAATGCCCTGTTTGTGTCCCAGGTTCCATTAAGTTACCACATTACATTTAGTCATTATGTCCTTAGATTCCTCTTGGCTATGACACTTTCTCAGATATTTCCTAATTTTTGATGACTTTGAACATTTTGTGGACTACTGGTCAGGTCATTTGAAAAATGTTCCTCTGTTGGGATTTGTCTGATTGTTACTCCATTATTAGACCGAGACTATACCTTTTGGGGAAGAGACCACAAAGATGAGGGCTTCCCAGGGGGTACTAGTGGTAAAGAACCTACGTGCCAATTCAGGAGACATAAAAGACATGGGTTCCATCCCTGAGTCAAGAAGATCCCCTGCAATAGGAAATGGTAACCCTCTCCAGTATTCTTGCCTGGATAATCCTGTGGACAGTGGAGCCTGACCAGTTACAGTCTATGAGGTCGCAAAGGGTCAGATGCGACTTAGCATGCACACGGCAAAGATATCATATCCATCATATCATGTTAAGGCTACATGTGTCTACTTGATTTATCACTGTTGATGCTGACTTTGATCAGCTGGCTGATGTGGTGTTTCTCTTTTTCCCACCTTCCCACTCTTCTTCCCACCTTCCCATACTGTACTCTTTGGAAGGAATACACTATTCACAGAGAACACGTACAGAGTTCCCTTAACTCTGCCAGTTGAGAGTTACCCTCTCTCTCCCCAGGGTAGAGTTTATCTACATAAATTACTTCTTAATTCTTTTGCAGGGGAGATTCATCTCTTCTCCATCTACTTACATATTTATTTGTTATATTAGTATATACTCATGGATTTTTACTTTATATGTTGGTTTATAATCCCATGCTATTTATTTTGTGGCTCAGATTGTTTCAGCTTTTTGCCACTGGGAGTTGTTTCAGTTGGCTACTGTGTTGCTTTGATACACTAGAGCATTTTTTCTTTTTTTTTTTTTTTTTTAGCGTTAGTTTACTTTCTGATACTACAAGAAGTTCTGGTCCTATCAGGGCAGCTAACTTTAAAGAATTATATTCTAATTTCTTGCTGATTAGAATGATTGACAATTATAATAAACTCTTATTTATCTCTCAGCCAAACTGTCAGAGAATCCAAATATCTATATTTTTCTGCATTTAATATTGTAAAAAATAATCATGAGTATGAATTCAGTTTTGTATAATTTTATAGCTATATATACTTAGAATTTATAGTGATAAGATAAAAGACATATGTATTAAGTAAAATTTTGTTTTATTTTACTTTTAAAAGGTTTTATTCATTTATTTATTTTTGGCTGTGCTGTTTAGTCACTGCTGCGTGAGCTTTCTCTAGCTGCGGCAAGCAGGGCCTACTCTTGAACAGCAGTGTGTAGGCTTCTTTTGTGGTGGCCTCTCTTGTTGTAGAGCACGGGACCTAGGATGCTTGGGCTTCAGTAATTGTGGCACATGGGCTCAGTGGTTGGGGCTCCCAGGCTCTAGAGCACAGGCTCAATAGCTGTGCTTCCTAGGCTTAGTTGTCTGTGGCATGTGGGATCCTCCAGAATCAGAGATCAAACCCATGTCCTCTGCATTGGCAGGCAGATCCTTAACCACTGGACCACCAGGGAAGTCCTAAGTTAAATTTTAGTACTTTTATTATATTTTAATTTTTAAAAAGTTAACAGTTCAAATGTCACATATAAAACAGTCAAATGTCCAATCATCACAGATAATTGTAATTTTCCCCAAGGAAGCTGAATAATTTTTTATAACAATGTAGCTATATAACATTTGTTAGGCTATAAGTTACATTCATAACTTAGAACCAAGATAACACTAGAGTTCTCACAAATGACATGATTGATAGATGTTAAATGTATTAATACAAGCAAAAGTTTATAGCATAGTGCCTGATGCATTTGTTTGAACCTTAATGCTCAGGTAAGGAGGGTCAGAGATAAATATGAAACCTTGTAAAACATACCAGCCTAGATAGATTCTATTTTCTTGAGGGTACCTAACATGACTTCTCAAGACTGACTGTGGCCTGAAAAGATCCCTCTGATGTTCAGATGCGGTGATTCCTAGAGGCTACTGCATCCGCTGGCAACCCACTCCAGTATTCTTGCCTGGAGAATCCCATGGACAGAGGAGCCTGGTGGGCTACAGTCCAAGGGGTCTCAAAGAGTCAGACAGGACTGAGAGACTTCACTTTTCACTGCATCCTTAGATGACCCTGAATGAAACCTGAGAGCAGTTCTTCTGCTGACTCCTGGTAGGAAGACAGTGTAAGAATCCACTGTTCAGGCTTTCAGTCAGTTCAATCCCTCAGTCACTTGTATCCGACTCTTTGTGACCCCCACGGACTTCAGCACGCCAGGCCTCCCTGTCCATCACCAACTCCCGGAGCTTGCTCAAACTCATGTCCATCAAATCGGTGATGCCATCCAACCATCTCATCCTCTGTCTTCCCCTTCTCCTCCTGCCTTCAATCTTTCCCAGCATCAGAGTCTTTTCCAGTGAGTCAGTTCTTCACATCAGGTGGCCAAAGTATTGGAGCTTCAGCTTCAGCATCTGTCCTTCCAATGAATATTCAGGACTGATATCCTTTAGGAAGGACTGGTTTGATCTCCTTGCAGTTGGGGGACTCTCAAGAGTCTTCTCCAAAAGCATAGCTCAAAAGCATCAATTCTTTGGTGCTCAGCTTTCTTTATAGTCCAGCTCTTACATCCATACATGACTACTGGAAAAACCATAGCTTTGACTAGATGGACCTTTGTTGGCAAAGTAATGTCTCTGCTTTTTAATATGCGTCTAAGTTGGTCATAGCTTTTCTTTCAAGGAGCAAGCATCTTTTAATTTCATGGCTTCAGTCACCATCTGCAGTGATTTTAGAAGCCAAGAAATAAAGTTTGTCACTGTTTCCATTGTTTCCCCATTTATTTGCCATTAAGTGATGGGACTGGATGCCATGATCTTAGTTTTTTTCAATGTTGAGTTTTAAGCCAGCCTTTTCACTCTCTTCTTTCATTTTCATCAAAAGGCTCTTTAATTCTTCTTCGCTTTCTGCCATAAGGGTGGTGTCATCTGCATATCTGATATTTCTCCTGGCAATCTTGATTCCAGCTTGTGCTTCATCCAGCCCGGCAATTCACGTGACATACTCTGCATATAAGTTAAATAAACAGGGAGACAATATACAGTCTTGACTTACTCCTTTCCTGATTTTGAACCAGTCTGTTGTTCCACGTCTGGTTCTAACTGTTGCTTCTTGACCTGCATAAAGATTTCTCGGGAGGCAGGTAAGGTGATTCAGGCTTTGCTGCTAAGCTGCTAAGTCACTTCAGTCGTGTCCGACTCTGTGCGACCCTATAGACGGCAGCCCACCAGGCTCCCCCGTCCCTGGGATTCTCCAGACAAGAACACTGGAGTGGGTTGCCATTTCCTTCTCCAATGCATGAAAGTGAAAAGTGAAAGTGAAGTTGCTCAGTCGTGCCCGACTCTTAGCGACCCCATGGACTGCAGCCCACCAGGCTCCTTTGTCCATGGGATTTTCCAGGCAAGACTGACCAATAAAAAGACAAGGTTTATGTTGGCCTTGCAGTGACCATTCATGTCAATTTATATGTGTTGTTAGAATGACACACTAAGTCTTCTTCTGGGCTGCTGCCGCAGATGGCCTTTGGAGGCTACAGGATTACAGTGGCTAAAAGCAAATCAATAAACAGAATGGTTCTCTTCCTGAAAAAGGCAAGATTTTCCCACTCCCTCAAATTTCTAGTTAATAGGATAAATAGCTTCCCTGGTGGCTCAGATGGTAAAGAATCTGTTCATTATGTGGAAGACCCAGGTTCAATCCCTGGGTCAGGAAGATCCCCTGTAGAAGGGAATGGCAACTCACTGCAGTATTCTTGCCTGGAGAATTCCACGGACAGAGGAGCCTGGCAGGCTACTGTCCATGGGGTCAAAAAGAATTGGGCATGACCAAGTGACTAACACTTTCTAACTTTCTTTTCTAGGAAAAAGAACAACCCTATTTAGTACCCCAATTTTTGCTTTCATAAAAAAAGTCCTACAGATTAAAAAATAGCTGTATTTAAATACTTTAAGCATAAAATTAGCTGACCTATTATTGTCCTATGTATTATTATTTTATATTTATTATATATTGTCCTATATAATATTTTTCTTCTCTCTTATATGTTTTACACAGTTCAAAGTATTATGGTCATTATGCAATTTAAGCTTCACAAAAATGCAGAAAGGGTATCTTCCTTCATTTTACATATTAGGAGAGAGTTTTAGAGTGGTAAAGAAATTTTCACAGAAAAAAAATCAGAACTGATTTTTAAAATTTATTGAATTATAGTTGATTTACAATGTTGTATTAGTTTCAAGTGTATAGCAGAGTGATTCAGTTATGTATATTCTTTTTCAGATTCTTTTCCTTATAGGTTATTACAAAATACGGAGTATAGTTCCCAGTATTATACAGTAGGTCCTTGTTGGTTATCTACTTTGTACATAGTAGGGTATATTGTTAATATCATCCTCCTAGTTTATACTTCTCCCCCTTCCCCTTTGGTAACCATAAGTTTGCTTTCTATGGAGGTGGGTTTATTTCTGTTTTGTAAATAATTTCATTTGCATGTTTTTTTCAGATTCCACATATAAGCCATTTTATATGATATTTGTCTTTCTCTGCCTGGCTTATTTCACATAGAGAACTGAATTTTGAGCCCCTTTTTTTGTTGGTCAAAAGTCAGTGCTCTTTGCCTGAAGTATATCAGTGTTTCCCACAATGAGAGGATTTAGTTAGTAGGCATAGTAATATCTTTTAAAATATTTGTACATATTAGAATATAAATAACACCTCAAGTTTGTGACATCATGGATATTATTTTAGGATGAGAGTAAACTAGGTATGGAATAAAAGTGAGTCAATGTAAATAAAAATACTGAGTACTGAAATGCATGATTTGTGACTGTGAAAGAAATCCCAAATACAAATAACTAAAGTTTGAGAAACACTAAACTGTACTCAGCCTAGATCCTAAAAGAAAACAGGTTATTACTAAAGGAAATCTAACAGGAGCCTGGAAAGAAATAATCGAATTACAGTTGATTTACAATAACAAATAATTTTTAAAAATACATTATAATTTGCCTGACCAGATAAGTTATATATGATATATATTAACTGTAAACATTTAAAAAGTAAAACATGTTATATAGATGCTTAAGATTTTAAAATATTTTATCTCCCTTGTGGAATTTTTGGCAATTTTAATTGTGGTAGTAATTAGTATTTCTCTTTATATTTTTATTATAACTAAATCAAATGTGACATGAATGCATCAACCAGCCACCTTTAATGTTCCTAAAAGAAGTAAGAGATTGGTTTTCCTCAAGTAAAGGAAATTGATTTCTAGTTTAGAAAGTAAAAAAATGCCAGGCAAGTAGGATTAATGCATGTGGATTTTTATTTTCTGAAACAAAGAGGCAGTAAGATATCCTACAAGGTGCACTGGGCTGAGAAATACAAGTCCTGGGGTTCAGTCTTAGTGCTGTGACTTTAGGCAAATGACCTTTTAAAGAAAATCTTTATATAATAAAGAGGATTAAGGTTCCTAAGAGTCCTTTTAGTTCTGATTCTGAGTCATGAATTCATCCTAATCAATTTTCCACCCTATGGAGCAATTTTTACAAAATGAATTTGGAGTGGTGATCCAATTTGATTTTGGACGGCATATAAGAATGGGATCCTCTCTCCAGCAATTCTCCTATGTAGGCCCAAAATCCTTTGGGGATATTTCCTATGCCTCATAGTTAAAAGGAAAGAAGGTATGAAAGATACTTTTCTGCTGGCTCCATAATCACCTTTACTATTAATATTTAAAAATGCTTCTCATCTTTTACAACAATGATCTTGAAAACTACATGAATATCCAGTTTCATCTCATACCTCTCTACCCACAACTCCAGTTTTTCTTCACCATTTCCAATCAAGATTAACTAAAGATCTGTATTAATTACAAGACAAAGATTATAAAGTATATTTTTTATTCAGAATTTATTTGTGCTATTGACATTTCTTCCTATACTCATTTGTTAAGCCCTGGTCTCTCATCTCTGTTTATATTTTCCTATGTACCCTGACTTACCCACTTCCGTGGCTAAGAAGAAACCAAAAATTGATACATGGGTTTTTTTTTTTTGTCCTTTTTTTTAAATGTCATAGCAGCAATGCCTCAACTTGCAACACAGCTGTTGGGACTCATAAAAGTCAGGACTACTGAGCCAACCAGAGTTCCTAAAACACAGAACTCTACTACCAATCAGCTTATACCACCTTTAACATTCTTAAAGGCACAAGCAGATCTAGATTTTAATAAGACATGAAAATTATACACTTCTAGAGGGCCTCTTAAAAAGAATAGACAAAATTAGTTTCCTTTCATAGATGAGGCCCTGCAAATGAGAAGCACTGAAGCTGAAGCTTTGTTAGCTTCATTTAAATCTGTCATTGCCAAGGAAATTTGTATGTATATATCTCCAAGCAGAAACCACTCCAAAAAAAAATGTGTTTCTGTATAAAACCAAAACAAAACAGCCATAGGAACACTATTTCTATCTGGGATTTTATCTACTTTCTCCAACATAGACTATAATGAGTTTAATTGGACCAAATAAATGGTGAAATTTGAAACTCAGCTTTTATAAATTGTATAAAATGAAGTGTGGAGCAATTAAATGTGCTAGAATGCAAAAGAGCAAGATAGAGAACATAAACTTAGGCAGGCTTGAATTACTAACCCAGACACCTCCCTGGGTCAGGCTTCCTTCACCTGAACCTCCAAGAAGGGAGGACACCCAGAGAAAGATTAGTCATGTAGAGTCTCTTTACCTTTGAAAGCATCTTCCTTATTCAATCAAGAGTATTTATCCTTCTGGGCAAGGGATCAGCCAGGAGCCCTTCCTGTGTCACACAACCATACAGCAGAGCAAAGAAGGAAGTTGGGTAAAAGAACATGGGGGCCAACTGAAGCAAACACACTCTCCTGCCTTCCTCATCTCCAGGCTTTAAAGTAATTCCTCTGGTTATCCATCAACACACCTGACATTTAGAAACTATTGATATTTATTATTTTGAAGTATTTGGATTGTTTACTCTGTTTGATCAAGATGTTTCATTCACCTGCACTTTATGTAGCATTATTTAAAAAAAGAGAAAAAACCCTAATTAAGCAAGAGTGTAAAGAAGTTTCCTTTAAAGATATGTACGCACTTATAATAGCTCTTCTCTCTCTCATGGCTCATAGTTTCTACTTCCCTCTTTGTTTCTGCTCATTATCTGCCTGGTGGCTAACTTCTGCTTACAGTTTCTGCTCCCTTTCTGCTTGCACATGACCTGAACAAGGTGCTGGAAATATAATAGTGAGTAAGATGGCCCTGACCCTCATGGGACTCAGTATGGCAGGGACTGGTAGTCAGAGATAAAGGAGGAGAAAGAGACAGAGAGACCTTAAAACAAACATACATGACACGAAAAGAACACACATGAAAGCAGTGTGATATAAACTGTGGATCCTGAAACCAATCTAAGTGGCTAAGACCAGTATTTTTAACAAAGAGAGTAACAGAAAATATCAGAGTAAATCACACATATTTAATAATAAGCTAAGTATTATTTTGTGAATTTTTTTGTTTCAGTATTGTCAGTGAGTAAATACAAAAATCCAGGTTCTGGGGGAGTGTGCTTTCTAGGAGAAAGACAGATAATAAGATATAATTTAGTAAGGTATAGAATATATTGGAGCTTCACAGTTGGCACTAGTGGTAAAGAACTCGCAGGGAGACATAAAAGATGTGGGTTCCATCCCTGGGTCAGAAAGATCCCCTGGAGGAGAGCATGGCAACGCAATCCAGTATTCTTGCCTGGAGAATCCCTTGAACAGAGGAGCCTGGAGGGCTACAGTCCATTAGGTCACAGAATCGGACACAACTGAAGTGACTTAGCATACATGCATAGAATGTATTAGGAAGTGATGAAACTGAAAAACAAAAGGCAAGGCAGAATATATTAAATGTCAGGGGTATGGGTTGAAATTTTAGAAACAGTAGTTAAAGAAGGCTTCCATGGGAAGGTGTCTTTTGGGTAAAGACCTCAAGGAACTGAGGGAGTAAGTCAAATGGATATTTGGAGAAGGAACATTCTAGGCAGAAGGAATAGCCATCGCAAAGCCATGGATTATGCCTTGCCTGTTTGAGTTTGAAGAAAAGCAAGGCCAAAGTGAGTAAAGGTAAGTGAACGGGAGACATAGCAGGTTATGCGGGAAAAGGGCCAGTTGAGGTCTGGGGCATGTAAGGCCTTGTAGTTCACTGAAGGGCCTTTGGTTTTGATTCTGTGTGAGATGGGAAGCCATTAGATGATTTGATGATTAGATGATTTGAACATCCGAGTGACATGTTTTAAAAGGACTACTCTGGCTGCTAGATTGAAAATAGTTTTAAGGGAGGTAAAGGCACCAAGCTTCCCTGGTGGCTCAGTGGTAAGGGATCCACCTGCCAGTGCAGGAGATGCGGGTTCAATCCCTGGGTCAGGCAGATCCCCTGAAGAAGGAAATAGCAACCCACTCCAGTATTCTATGGACAGAGAAGCCTGGTAGGCTACAGTCCGTAGGGTCACAAAAGAGTAGGATACAACTTAGTGACTAAGCAACAGCAACAACAAAAGCAGAAGCAGGAAGATCAGAATGTAAACTCTGTCAAGGTGATAGTTTTGTGTGTGTGTGTTTTTTAAGTGTAATAGTTTTTAACAATCCTATTCACTTTGTATCCCTAATACTTTATAGTGACTGGCACGTATATTCAAGAATGAATATTTCCCTGTATGTGCACCAGATCATTACATGAAATATATTTCTTACTGAGACTCAAAGTCATAAGGATTAAAATCTCTCTTGGAGGAAATTAACCTAGTCTTGGTCAGAAAAATAAACTTTGAAAATTGACATTTAGGCTGAGAGCTGAAGAACAGGCAAGGGGAGGTACTGAATAAAGAGAAGAGAATGTTTCAGGAGTAGCAAATTTGGGAATCATCTGCGCAAGCATAGTATTTGAAGCTCTCTGTGGGTGTTTCTGTCTGTGTGAAAGCAAGCAGAAAAATTAAAGCCATTGCAGAACACCACCACTTTCTTATTTTTGGTAATCATTTCCTGTAACATTTGCCTTTATGAAAAAATAACATATAGTAGTCTTTTTTTTTTAAGCATAAATCCTTAAGGTAGTTTCCTGTGTCATTTAATAATAGGGAAAGTCAATAAATTATAAATTTCATATTTAGGTTGCTTTATTTTTACCTTAAGTATACATTGTGGTGATCTGATGTACACAGACTGTAAAAGGGTTCCCTCATCTAGCTAATTAAGACACCCAGCACCTCACATATTTATCTTTTCCCCTTTTTGTATAGAATATTTAAGTTCTACTGTCTTAGCAATTTCAATTATAGAATGTTATCAGCTGTGGTCACCATATTTTATATTAGATCCTCAGGCCTTACTTATCTTACTAACCTCTTCTTATTTCCCCACCTCCCCCACCAAGCCCCTGGAAAGCACTTTTCTTTATTTCTGTGAGTTTGACCTTCCCTCCCTACCCACCGCCACCTTAGTTTCTACATATAAGTAATATCAGCAGTATTTGTCTTTCTTTGTCTGGCTTCTTTGACTTAGCAGACTGCTGCTGTTGCTTAGTCGCTTCAGTCGTGTTTGACCCTGTGTGACCCTAGGGACTGCAGCCTGCCCGGCTTCTCTGTCCATGGGATTCTCTAGGCAAGGTACTAGAGTGGGCTGCCATACCCTCCTCCAGAGGATCTTCCTGACCCAGAGATTGAACCTGGGTCTCCTTCATTGCAGGCATATTCTTTACCGCTGAGTCATGACCTCAAGTTTTATCCATGTTGTTGCATATGGCAGGATTTCCTTCTTTAATATGGCTGAATAATATTTCATTGTGTATATACATATCACATCTTCTTTATCCACTCACACAATGATCAACACTTAAGATTGTTTTCCTTTCTTGGCTATTGTGAATAATGCTGCGATGAACATGGGAGTTCAAATATTGCTTTGATATCCTGTTTCCACTTCCTTTAGATATATAAACAGAAGTGGAATTGCTGAATCATATGAGCAGTTATTGGAGAAGGCAATGGTACCCCACTCCAGTACTATTGCCTGGAAAATCCCATGGACGGAGGAGCCTGGTAGGCTGCAGTCCATGGGGTCGAGAAGAGTCGGACACGACTGAGCAACTTCCCTCTCACTTTTCACTTGCATGCATTGGAGAAGGAAATGGCAACCCACTCCAGTGTTCTTGCCTGGAGGATCCCAGGGACGGGGGAGCCTGGTGGGCTGCCGTCTATGGGGTCGCACAGAGATGGACACGACTGAAGTGACTTAGCAGCAGCATGAGTAGTTATAGTTTTAATTTTTGGAAACTTGCATAGTGTTTTTCATGGTGGCTATACTAACTGACATTCCCACCAACAGTATATGAGGGTTCCCTTTGGTCTACATCCTCACCACCCTTATCACTTGTCTTTTTGATGATAGTCATTCTAACAGATGTGAGGTGAAAACTCATTGGTTTTGATTTGCATTTCCCTGATGATTAGTTATGTTGAGTACATTTTCATGTATATGTTGACTACATGTATGCCCTCTTTGTAAAAATGTCTATTCAATTCTTCTGCCTATTTTTTTAATTAATGCTTTTATCCACGAAATGCGTGAGTTTTTTATTTTAGGTATTAAGCCCTTATTAGATGTATGATTTGAAATGTGTGTGTATGTGTGCTCAGTCACTCAGTCGTGTCTGGCTCTGCAAACCCATGGACTATAGCCTGCCAACCTCCTCTGTCCATGAAATTTTCCAAGCAAGAATAATGGAGTGATTTGCCATTTCCTACTCCAGAGTATCTTCCCAATCCAGGGATCAAACCTGTGTCTCCTGCACTGGCAGGCAGATTCTTTACTGGTATGCCACCTGAGTTGATGCTATCTAACCATCTCATCCTCTGCCTTTCCTTCTTCTTTTGCCTTCAGTCTTTCCCAGCATCAGGGGTTTTTTTCCAATTGATGCTTTCGAATTGTGGTGCTAGAGGAGATTCTTGAGAGTGAGAACTGCAAGGAGATCAAACTGGTTAGTCCTAAAAAAATCGACCCTGAGTATTCATTGTAAGGACTGATGCTGAAGCTGAAGTTCCAATACTTTGATTTATGATTTGAAATATTTTCAGCTATTCTGAAAGTTGCCTTTTCATTCTGTTGATGGTTTTCTTTGCCATGTAGAAGCTTTTTAGTTTGATGTAGTCCGACTTGTTTGTTTTAGTTTTTATTTCCTTTGCTTTTGAAAGTGAAAGTGAGGTTGCTCAGTTGTGTCTGACTCTTTGTGACTCCATGGACTGTAGCCTACCAGGCTCCTCTATCCATGGGATTTTCTAGGCAATAGTACTGGAGTGGATTGCCATTTCCTTCTCCAAGGGATCTTCCCAACCCAGGGATTGAATCCACGTCTCCTGCATTGTAGACAGATGCTTTACCGTCTGAGCCTCCGGGGTAGTCCACAAAAGCAAAAGTCCTTTGCTTTTGGTGTCAAATAAAAAATAAATCCTTGCCAATATCAAGGAGCTCACCCCTATATTCTCTTCTAAGGTTTTTCTTATGGTTTCTGGATTTACATTCAAGTCTTTAATCCATCATGGGTTAATTTTTGTGTATACTGTAAGATAAAGGTCCAGTTTCATTCGTTTGCTCTCTGCTCCATTGACCTATGTGTCTGCTTCTATGCTAATAACATACTGTTTTGATTATTATATCTTTAAAAATATAATCAGGAAGCGCGTGGGAATTTCCTAGAAGTCTACTGCTATCACTAGTCTAGACTCGGTGCTATAACTGCTGTGGGCGTAGGTTTGATCGCTAGTCAGGGAACTAAAATCCTGCAGGCTGCACAGCACACTGAAAATTAAAGAGGAAAAAAAAAAGAAATCAGGAAGTGTGAAGTCTTCAGATTCATGGATAGTTTAGATATTCCACATTTTCTGAAGCTATATCTTTTTATCTTTGAGTCCATGTTTCAATTTTGAATAGTTAGCATGTGATTCCTCATATAGGCACTGTGGTAGTTATAGCCTTGGCCCAAGAACTAGCAATACGCTTTTCTCCTGACTCTTCATGTACAGTGTTTGCAACATTGATTGCATTTCATTTTCATTTTATTTTAGTTTGCTAAGGCAGCTTCTGCTGCTATGGTGATACACACACACACACACACACACACACTATAATTTCAACAAATTTAAATCTAAAACTGTTCAGTTAAAGCACGACTTTCTATCTAAGCACATGTTTGATATATTGGGTTGGCCAGAAAGGTCATTCTAGTTTTGAACAAACTTTCTAGCCAGCCCAATATTTTATTTTCTAAGGAAGTTCAGTGTTCTTCATTAACTTCTGGTATTTCTTAAGTTGTAAAATAGAATTAAAACTCATAAAAGCATATTGTTTAGAATAATATCAGAATTTAAGCTATAATAAAATCTAATTCTAACTTTACTAATTAAAAATTCATAATTGACTTATTTAAAAATATAAAGAAAATATTTCACATTTTAAAGAACATTAATAATTCTTTAAAATAACTTTTTGTCCTGAATTAGTCTCATAAAATAAATTTTCTTCTTATTATAAGGTAAAACATTGCCATTGTATAAAATATAGAAAAGACATAAATGTATAGAGAAGGAAACAAAGATCATCTGTAGTCACATCATTCAGATATAATATCAATATTTACATTTTACAATATTTCCTTCCAGTTTATATGCATACATTTAATGTATACTTTTATTTTTTAGTAAACTATGATGTACTAATAGTGGGTAGCATTTATTGAACACTTATTATGAGCTGGCACAATGCTAAGTACTTTACATATATTATCTCATTTAATCTCACCAGGCCTTTATGAAAGTATGTATTATTATTTATCCTCATTTTATAGATAAGCAAACTGAAACTCAGAAAGGTTTCTGTTCAAGGTCATACGTTTAGAAAGTATTTGAGTCAACTCTAGCATGTAGGCTGTTCTGACTACAAAACCTAAAATGAGGCCAATAGCCCGTCTTCTCTACAATTACCCTGACCTGCTTTTGTCATTTGCCGTAAGACTGTGACTTTCTCCACGTCACTAAATGTTGTTTATAGAATGGTTTTAAGGGCTGTTCAGTGGTGTGTTTTGTCAGGCATACCATAATTGCTTTAACCATGTGTCTTTGGGCAATTAGGTTGTTTCCCACTTTGAAGGTAAGGACCACATGTGAGTCATCTCTGTAGCCCCAGCATCGAGATGCCTGGCACTTTGTTTAGGCTCAAAATGTCAGCTCAACAACTAGTTAGAGAGAAGAAAAGGAACTTCATCTAAGGTAAATTACATAAAAGATGGAAGACAGGTAGGAATAAAAGGGCCACATTTGCGGGAAGATGAAAGAAAAATCCTAGTTTACAGAAACAGAATCCATATTGGAGAGGGTGATTTTCATTAGGCTCTTTGAGTTGCAAAGAAGAGAGAAACTCATTCAGACTAATGTTTTTAAGATCATAGTTATCGGTAAGTAAAATAGTGATACCATAGCAATTCAAGTCTAGCCCTATTATTCAAAGTGAAAGTGCTAGTCGCTCAGTCGTGTCTGACTCTTTGTGACCCCAGGAACTGTAGCCCGCCATGCTCCTCTGTCCATAGGATTTTTCAGACAAGAATACTGGAGTGGGTTGCCATCTCCTTCTCCAGGGGATCTTCCCGACCCAGGGATGGAACCAGGGTCTATTACTGGCTCCCTCTTAATCTATCTATATTACTTTCTTTGACTCTGTTTCAGAGTGCTTATTTACTTCTCCCCCAATTACCAACTGCTTCACATACTCTTTTTTCCTCTCATTTATTTTCTTTACCCCATGGATTAAGTCAGTATTTCAGCTCATTCACAGCTCATTATTGCCCATCTTCTTTCTACCTTGTGATCTTTCTTATTTTGCTCCTGGAGCTAAATTGTCTAACATGAACTTAAAAAACACAAAGACTGACATAACCAAGATAGTGGTTCTGGGAATAATGTTGGAAGGAGAG
This sequence comes from Bos grunniens, assembly GCF_055505025.1. Taxonomy (NCBI): domain Eukaryota; kingdom Metazoa; phylum Chordata; class Mammalia; order Artiodactyla; family Bovidae; genus Bos; species Bos grunniens. Next base: position 34,835,944 of record NC_141171.1, read on the forward strand.
ATGTGAACAGGCCATCATTAGCTCTTCACTATGGCCACAACCCACAATGTACAATTCTCTGTCCCTTTGAATATGCTGTTCCCTTGACTTGAAATCCACAGCTTAAAAAAGCCACTTTTCTGTTTTCTCACAGTATCCTGTGTATACCTCTAGCATAATATCTATAATTATTTGTTATAATTATTTACTTTGTCATGCCTATGTAATAAACTTTTCAACAGCAAAGAGAATGGATGAATATATTAATCAAAATTTATTTATATTTATTTTATACTATCATTCACTAATTCACTCATGCCATAATTTATTGAGTGTCTATGCTGATGTAGGTAGCAAGAATAAATAGAATGTAAAAATGGACAGGTCCTTCTAAATGTTACCCATGAGTAGACTCCAAACTACTACAGCTAGAACATAAGCTCTCACCACGTCTCATATTAATATATTTTTAGACAGAAAAACACTTTGAGTCCCCAAGAGAAGGGGGGAAAGAGAGAAAACCAAAAATAGTATGACCAGTAGTGATAAAGTTATCCTGCACCTAAAAAGTTCCAGACAGCTTGGTCACCAGATTTGATAATAGTGGTACCTCTGATGTACCACATAGGAAGAACCACAGGAGAGATTTAGAGGCATGATTAACATTTTTGCTACCTGCCTTCTGTGTGACACACTCCTTTAAGGACCGGAGAGTGGTTTTTCAGTGTTCTACAAAACTGGCGTAATAATGAACACCTGACATATTATCTCATCTCTGTTTTCCCATAGTGGTGAAGCAGTCAGCCCTAACATTTTTAAGTCTGGAATAATCTTGAGCTAGGGCTATTTCATAAATAACTTTGTAGAGCAAAAACAAAGAAAAGGGTGATGGATTCTCTCATTTTATTATCTTCTTAGTGTTTATTTTTCAAAATTTTTTCATTCATTAGAAAGAAGGCATGTAAGAAAGAAGGTATTACCTGATGTTCAGCACATTACATCCTCAAAACAAAACAGAAACACCAGCTGAATCACTAGGCTGTACCTTGCTGGAAGGTACAATGTATTAATTTCTATGATACCATGAAAATCTTGGGCCTTTTCTGTTTTTCACTACCATCTTATTCATGTTGGTTCTTGCTCTGAGGCATGTTCCTGTATAATCACAAGATGATATAAGATGATATCTCATCAAGTTTAAGAAGAGGACTCATTTCTTCCATTCGTCTATATTTATCAGCCAGGAGAAACTTCTGCTGGACATCCACTGGTAGATTTTCTGTCATGTCTCATTGGCCAAAATTGCTTCACACACCCATGCCTAAACCAGTTGTTGGCTAGGGGAATGGAATGACAATAATTGGCACCAATCAAGACATCTGGGGATGGGGAGAGTCTGCCTTAAATCTCAAGGCTACCCTAGACCTGAGGAATCAGGGGTTCTCTTAACAAGAAACAAATCTGGAGTGTGGGCTATAGAGAAGAATAGATGTAGAGAAGGACAGCCTAGAGAATCAATTGTTTCTGCTACACAAGTCTATGGCGGAGCAAAATAAGGACACAAACTCAAAAAGCACAATGATCTGTGTTATTTAATATAAGGACAAATAGCCCACATGCATGATTCATTTTGACAGATTTATTATATGGCTGTCTGGAGTGGCAAATAGGACATGGAATTTGAAATGAGACAAGGCTGATCACTTAGCAGTGATTTAACATGAGTTAAATTAACTTCTTTGCAATTTAACTTCCTCCTTTATAACACAGGTATAACAGTACCTGCTTCTAAAAGCTATTATAAGGATTAAATTTTATGATGGACATTAATTGCCTATAACACTGCAGGCATTCAAAGGTATATTTCTTCCAGATTTATTTAAATCATAATAATTCATAGTGTTGATTCTAGATCATCAATAAAATGTTAAATTTTGTTCTGTATTTTCTATTTTAAAGCAGATATTTAATATGTATTGGAAATACATTTGTTAAATCTTATTAAAATAAGAGATTCTAAGTCTCTAAAATACAAAAACTCAGTTGTCCAAATGCCCAAAATGGTTCATTAACTACCGATGTTTGAGAACTTACTAGTTCTATGTACATTTATATACATTTTCTCATTTTTTAAATGGGGTGGTATATGTTGCTAGTGAAAGTGTTAGTTGCTCAGCTGTGTCCTACTCTTTGTGATCCCATGGACTATATAGTCTGCCAGGCTCCTCTGTCCATGGGATTCTCCAAGCAAGAATACTGGAGTGGGTAGTCATTCCCTTCTCCAGGGGATCTTCCTGATCTAAGAATCAAGCCCAGGTCTTCTGCACTGCAGCTGAATTCTTCACTGTCTGAACTGGTATCAGTGGATAAAGGTTAGGGATGCCGCTAAGCAACCTACAATGCACAGAGCAGATGACAAAATATCTCAAAATTTACAATAAGTCTCTGAGTTAGGTATTTTTACTCTTACTTTGCAAATGAAGAAAATGACCTTCCAAGAGTTTGAGAAGCCCCAAATCACATAGCTTGTACATAGAGTACCTGGTTTTATGTGACTCTTTCAACTGTAATGCTTTGCTTGAACAGGGTGAGAGCTTGTCAGTGAGGGTATTATTAAAGATTTATAAGTTTGGAGTTGGTGGATACAAACTATCACATTTAGAATGGATAAACAGCAAGGTTCTACTGTATAGCAAAGGGAACTATATCCTGTCTCTTGGGATAAACCCTTTTGGAAAAGGATATAAAAAAAAGAATGTAATAGATGTGTAACTGAGTCACTTTGCCCTAAGGCAGAGATTGGCACAACGTTGTAAGTCAACTATACTTCAATTTAAAAAAAGATATAACAAAACTCCATTTATAATATCTACAAAAGATATAATGTACTTGGGAATAAATAAAAAAGAAATATTTAATAAATATTAAAATAAATATTTAATAAATATTAAAATATGATGTAAGTCTACTTTAAAGAGGGGGAGAAACTATTGAAATCTATTGAAGGAGGTATAAATAAATTAAACCAAATGGAATGTACAGTGTTCTTGGATATTTTATTATTGTATTGTTTGAGAATATTCTACTACAAATGTAAAGAAATGAATTCAAAAAACTCTTTAGATGTGTAAGTATAGATAAGAAGTTATTTATATGTAGTGCACGTGTATGTTCATAGAAAAGGATGGAAGAACCAAGAGTTGCTTAATACTCATGAATCACAAAATACCTAAATACTCATGATATACTAAATATGGTTAATATTTAGGATACAGTAAGTATATATAGTAAATGAAAGCACTCATATTCATAAGGTCTTAATTAAAATTCTATCCATTTTGTGGACCCATGCTGGTCCCATGTATCTTCTACACAGTTCAGTTCAATTCAGTTCAGTCGCTCAGTCATGTCCGACTCTCTGCAACCCCATGAACTGCAGCACGCCAGGCTTCCCTGTCCATACCCAACTCCCGGAGTCCACCCAAACCCATGTCCGTTGTGTCGGTAATGCCATCCAACCATCCCATCCTCCGTCGTCCCCTTCTCCTTCTGCCCTCAACCCTTCCCAGCATCAGGGTCTTTTCAAATGAGTCAGCTCTTCGAATCAGGTGGCCAAAGTATTGGAGTTTCAGCTTCAGCATCAGTCCTTCCAATGAACAACCAGGACTGATCTCCTTTAGGATGGACTGGTTGGATCTCCTTGCAGTCCAAGGGACCCTCAAGAGTGTTCTCCAACACCACAGTTCAAAAGCATCAATTCTTCAGTGCTCAGCTTTCTTTATAGTCCAACTCTCACATCCATACGTGACCACTGGAAAAACCATAGCCTTGACTAGATGGACCTTTGTTGACAAAGTAATGTCTCTGCTTTTTAATATGCTGTCTAGGTTGGTCATAACTTTCCTTCCAAGGAGTCTTTTAATTTCATGGCTGCAATCAACATCTGCAGTGATTTTGGAGCCCAGAAAAATAAAGTCAGCCACTGTTTCTACTGTTTCCCCATCTATTTGCCATGAAGTGATAGGACCAGATGCCATGATCTTCGTTTTATGAATGTTGAGCTTTAAGCCAACTTTTTCACTCTCCTCTTTCACTTTCATCAAGAGGCTTTTTAGTTTCTCTTCACTTTCTGTCATAAGGGTGGTGTCATATGCATATCTGAGGTTATTGATATTTCTCCCGGCAATCTTGATTCCAGCTTATGCTTCTTCCAGCCCAGCGTTTCTCATGATGTACTCTGCATAGAAGTTAAATAAGCAGGGTGACAATATACAGCCTTGATGTACTCCTTTTCCTATTTGGAACCAGTCTGTTGTTCCATGTCCAGATCTAACTGTTGCTTCCTGACCTGCATACAGGTTTCTCAAGAGGCAGGTCAGGTGGTCTGGTATTCCCATCTCTTTCAGAATTTTCCAGTTTATTGTGATCCACACAAAGGCTTTAACATGGTCAATAAAGCAGAAATAGATGTTTTTCTGGAACTCTTTTGCTTTTTCAATGATCCATCGGATGTTGGCAATTTGATCTCTGGTTCCTCTGCCTTTTCTAAAACCAGCTTGGACATCTGGAAGTTCACTGTTCACATAAGGCTGAAGCCTGGCTTGGAGAATTTTGAGTATTACTTTACTAGCATGTGAGATGAGTGCAGTTGTGCGGTAGTTTGAGCATTCTTTGGCGTTAAAGGGAAACAAAACTCAAGACTGTTCAACAGGCTAACTGAAAAGCTATAGCAGTGACCATGTGTACCAGCACTTGAGTCTCTCCAATAAGGCAATTATGTTTCATTGGCCCAGGAACCTAATGTTGGGATGTTTTGCTCAAACCTCAACTCTGTGTCTTAATACCATACCATCAGTAAGCAAGGCTTACGTGGTAGAGAGAGAAACAGAGCCAGGTACTGTGGCCGTTCCACCCAGCTTGGATCCTTTTCTAAGTGTGTTTCTCCTGTTTCTTACTGTGTGTTAAAGTGGCTTAATAAACCACATGATTTTTGAGCATTTTAATTATAGCTTGAGCCTTTCTATCCTGTGATGTCTGGGATAGCTAGCCAGGAAGTATACTTGTATGCCACTGTTAACTTCAAAAGATGCACAACATAATAATTGTGAGTTAAGTTTTATTTGGGGCAAAATGAGGACTGTAACTCAGGAGACAGCACTTCAGATAGCTCTGAGAAACTGCTCCAAAGAGGTAGAGGGGGAAGGTCAATATATGTGATTTTGGTGAAGGGCACTTATCTTATGGAAGATTTTCTGCTAGTCACAAGGAGCTGATGTCACCATGTAGGGATCTAGTGCTTTTCTAGATATGAAGAGATGCAAGGATTGGGCTCATAAAATCAGTTCCTGAAAATATCTAACTATCTAAAGATCTGTCTCACCAGTTTTCCTGCCACACAAAGTGCGCCATTCCCGTTATCCACCCTGAACTCCCCTCAGGGTGCATTGAAGGTCAACAGCTGCAGTAAAACAGGATTCAGTCCCCACAGAGAGAGACACCAAATGCCCTTGGCAAGCACCAATTTGTCATCGAGAGGATCCCCCTCAAGGTCATAAACCCTACCATAGTTTGGGAGGCTTTTCATGACCATTTTGTCCCATGATGCTAAGAAAGTTCATTCCTAGGTCTGGAGAAGATTTTGTTGATAAGTCACTCAATGTGCTATTATTGGACTAGGTCTTAATAGTCAAAGATCTCTGGACACCTGCCCTCTAGTTATGGTCCAGGAGAATATTCCCTTTTATCGCATCTTCCCATATCTGCTGCTGCTGCTGCTAAGTCGCTTCAGTCATGTCCGACTCTGTGTGACCCGAGATGGCAGCCCCCCTGGAGAATCCCAGGCTCCCCCGTCCCTGGGATTCTCCAGGCAAGAACACTGGAGTGGGTTGCCATTTCCTTCTCCAATGCATGAAAGTGAAAAGTGAAAGTGAAGTCACTCAGTCCTGTCCGACTCTTAGCGACCCCATGGACTGCAGCCTACCAGGCTCCTTAGTCCATGGGATTTTCCAGGCAAGAGTACTGGAGTGGGTTGTCATTGCCTTCTCCGTCCCATATCTAGCATTACACTATTACAATCATTGATCATATACAGAACTATATATTTGATCAACTGCTTCAGGTCACCTAGTCATCATTATTTTCGTTGGAGGCTTAGTTACGTATTTGGTAATCGCAAGAAAAAATAATCTTGTAAAGCAGGCAAATACAAATAACATAGTTAGCAGTATTACTAAAGTCATAAGTGAGAATTAAGCCAAGAACTTCAATTAGGTGTAGCCCAGTATATTCTTAGGTCATCTGACTTAGTCTATTCTGTACCAATCTTTTTTTTTAGGGAAATTATATATTGGTACTGTCCATAAGGTTCTCAGCAACAATTTCCTAGTGTTACTAGGCTGATTATCCTTAGTTAATTAAATTAGCAATTTAATTGTTCTCAAGATAAAGAGTGCAGTGCAGTCGCTGAGTCGTGACTGACTCTTTGCGACCCCACAGACTGTAGCCTACTAGTCTCCTCCGTCCATGGGATTTTCCAGGCAAGAGTACTGGAGTGGGTTGCCATTTCCTTCTCCAGGGGATCTTCCCGACTCACAGATCGAACTTGAGTCTCCCATATTTCAAGCAGACACTTTACCATCTGAGCCACCAGGGAAGACCCAAGATAAAGAGGGGGGGATTTAAAACTTCAATGACCACAACCTGCTGTCAATCACATAAATCTCTCCCATAATTGTGGGAGGTATTATTCCTTGGCTGAAGTTGCTTATTTCTCTGGTTGAGCTTGAGGAACTTCAGAGGAAACTTCATATTTATGTCCAGGATCAGAACAGATATTATTAATTGGCCAGGTGAGCTGTTCCCACCTAGTAATATCAAGGGTAGCTTAAACAGAAGTGAACTTTCTTTCTTCTAAATAAATTTCCTAAGGGCCATCCAGTTAGAGTCTTGGAGTGGAGAAATCTACCAAGGTAATTTAGAAGTACTAGACACAAACCCAACAATTGGATTGAGTTTTACAACCAGCAAAGGATTGTGTCTATGACAGAAAACATTTGGTTTGTATGCAAATGACCAAGAAGTCAAGAAAACATTATAAACAATCATATGAATCAGGTCCAGCATCTTGGGTAGGCTGTCTGCTTTTAATATTATCTTCTTCTCATCTTGGCACAGTGTAATTTCCTGATTAAAAGATCCTTCCTTTTGGATTGGAGAGCCCTTTCAATTATGTATTTTCCAGTAAGGATAATCCTCTGGTTGTTCACATGAACCTGAAATTCATTTAGCTTAATTTCTCTTGTATTTAGAATTGTTTGATTGGAAGCACTTACTTTTCCTTAGGCCAATGAGATTAGAGTTCATATACAAATTGACCTCAGCAATATTAACCAAAGATAAAGACATATACTGAGATATATGTTGGAATATAAAACTCACTAATTGTAAATAACAGCTGTAATATAATTAGAACAAACTCCCATTTTTTTTCTCAGTTTCAGAAATTAGGGATGGGCTAGATAAGATAAGTGATCCAGAGAGCTCTGGTCTCATGACAAAGGGAGAGAAATCAGGTTCTCATAGTAGGAGTTATTCCCTCAGATTACAAATTCTAAAGAGATATTTTTTCCTTCAAGTTTTCTCTATTGTTTGGGAATTAAACTGGCTAGGGGTCTGTTGACCTTCAAGTGGCATTGTGTATTTAATTGGTACAATTGAAGTTTTATAATTTTCATAGATACCCCCTTTTCTTTTTTCTAATGGTTTTGAAAAATTTGTCAAGTCAGTGTAACAAGGGAGTTATGTGTAACTCAAACCAGCCTAGGTTGTCTTTTTGACTAGAGTAGCCAAATCCTCATCTGCTGCTGCTGCTGCTAAGTCGCTTCAGTTGTGTCCGACTCTGTGTGACCCATAGACAGCAGACCACCAGGCTTCCCTGTCCCTGGGGTTCTCCAGGCAAGAACACTGGAGTGGGTTGCCATTTCCTTCTCCAATGCATGAAAGTGAAAAGTGAAAGTGAAGTTGCTCAGTCGTGCCCGACTCTTAGCGACCCCATGGACTGGAGCCTACCAGGCTCCTCCATCCATGGGATTTTCCAGGCAAGAGTACTGGAGTGGGTTGCCATTGCCATCTCTGAATCCTCATCTAAGTCTTCTAAAAGGTAGAGATAAGCAAAGGATCATTTTGGTGGTTAGAGAATGATTCAGGTGTCAATACCAGAATATTGCTTAAAAGTGATTTTTCCCCAATTTCCAGTAATAGTCCTGATTGATTCATCCAGTCCTTGCTTGCATTGCTGAATCTTTGTCCAATTTATGGTTTTTGGAGAAAGCTCTAGGATAGGTTCAAGTAATTCCTGGGCTAATTCTTTGCATTCAGTGGAAACCTCTGGACTATGTGATTCAAAGTCGTTAAGAGACGTTTCCTTCTCCAGTGCAGGACAGTGAAAAGTGAAAGGGAAGTCATTCAGTCATGTCTGACTTTTAGCGACCCCATGGGCTGCAGCCTACCAGGCTCCTCTGTCCATGGGATTTTCCAGGCAAGAGTACTGGAGTAGGGTGCCATTGCCTTCTCTGAAGAGACATTTCTATCTTGCTTTCTCTATTCATTCTCTTGCTTTGCTTTCAGAAACTAACAGCTGCATTAGTTGATCTGAAAACCCGGTCTCGTAGGTTCAGATGGTTAATTCAAATTCCTTAGCAAATCTCAATGGATCCTGGATTGGGAAATTCGTTAGCTGTCTCTAACTTTTTTTTGGGTCCAGAAGTATAGGTAAGCAGTTCACTTTCCCTTATCATAGATTTCTCCTTAAGGGGGCTATAATCACTTCTGATTTTTTTTCCCTTTGCTGGGGAGAGGGGAGCAGCAGGAGGCAGAAGAGTTGGAAGAGAAAAAGCACTTGGGCTAGGCAGTTCAGATAGGAGAGGGTACTTGAGTGGAGCAGAAGGAGAGGCAGAGAGTGCTAGCAGCCCTTTTTAGTGTTCTGATATAGTTTCAAGCAATTTCTTGTTGGTTTCCTGCAAGGAGGTTATTCTGTTGTTTTCTATTTTTGAAACTTCTAGATACCAATCAAAGTAAGCATTCCATTCATTCTGTTTGATCTTATGGCTAGCTTTTTAAAACTGTGCATGCAACAATATCAGTTAAATATCAGTTTTGGAATATAAAAGGAACCCCAATTTTGCCATTTTAAGTTGAGATCTCCTTTAGCATAATTTCCCCAATTAAGTAGGTACTTGCAAGTATAAGTTACGTATGCACACAACCCTTACTAGGGTGATAGTTAGAGGTTGCTTTCTGATGCTCCTTGTTTCTGTGTTTAAGAAGCTCTATTTTCCATTTTGCTTCCCTAGTGGCTCAGATGGTAAAGAATCAGCCTGCAATGCTAGACACCTGGGCTTGATCCCTGGGTTGGGCAGATCCCCTGAGGATGGCACAGCAACCCAATCAGTATTCTTTCCTGGAGAATCCCCATGGACAGAGGAGCCTGGTGGGCTAAAGTCCATGGGGTCACAAAGAGTTGGACATGACTGTGGCTAAGCACAGCACATTTCCCATTTTAAGTTGAATTTGTCAGGGATAAAACTTACTAGTGAAATGTGTGGTTGACCTGTGTGCTGCTTGTGAACTTCATTGCTCCAGGCATCTCTCCAGAGTTGTTTCACCTTTTCTTATGTATTTTGTTTTCTCCCTCCACAGTCTAAGACAACTATGGGTGTTCAGATGGCTGAATGGCCAATTCTTATTCACTATCCCTGGTGAGCAAGTGTTTTAATTAATGAGTGGGCTTTTCTATGGGACCACTACATAGCATTAGGACTTGGCCTCCACCACTCCCATAAATTTCTCAGTCACCTGAGAAAACCGTTGGCTGAGAAATCTTGTCCCTTTTCTTCAAAGCAAGGCTCTTGTGTAATATCGTCACTTTTCTATTAAGGCAGTCGAATTGAGGAAAAGCATCAGATTACCTAACTACTCAGCACAGACCACTCAAGTCTCCTACAACTGAGCAACCTTGGTGTCTTTCAACCAAGCCCCAGGTATTCCTCAGTATTTTTCTACTGAATCTCACCCAGTATCTTTCCACTGGGTGGGTATTCCCCTGGTATCCTTCAAACAGTTCCCTGCCTGCCCCCACCCCAGGATCTTCTAACTGGGTGGATATTCCCCAGTATCTTTCAACAAAGTCCCATTCAGTAAGTGGGTATGCCCTGGTATCTTTCAATGGGGCACCTTCCCCGGTATGTTTCAACTGGGAGGGTACAGGTACCTGGTCTACCACCAAATAAAACTCAGGATTATCAACCAACATGGGAGATACGAGAACCAGGAGAACCTTACTCAAATATGTCTGGACTCTCTGATGAGGCAGATGGGCACAAGGGGCCTTTGCTGGTACCAAGATTCCAGTTCCTCATAAAGTTTAGGCAAAGAAGAGAAGTCTACTCTGGGCCCCTTTGTGGGTATCATAACTATCGATTTAAAAAAAGAAGCACACCATGAGAGTTGTGAGTTAAGTTTTATTGGGGGCAAAATGAGGACTGCAACCTGGGATACAGCACATCAGAGAGCTCTGACAAACTGTTCCAAAGAGATGGGGTGGGAGGTCAATATATGTGATTTTGGTGAAGGGGGAGTTCATGCAATCAAGTACTTATCTTAAAAAAAGGTTTTCTGCTAGTCACAAGGAGCTGATGTCACCATGAAGGGACTTAATGGTTTTCTAGGTATGAGCAGATACAAGGATTGGGTTCAAAAAATCAGTTCCTGGCAATAACTATCTAAAGACCTGTTCTGCCAGTTTTGCTGGAGCACAAAGAGCCTCATTCCTCTTATCCTGAACTCCCTTCAGGGTATGTTGAAGGTCAACAGCTGCAGCAGCACAGGATTCAATCCCGGCAGAGGCAGGTGGCAAATGCCCTCGGCAAGTGCCAATTTGTTGTTGACACCACCACTACATCAAGGTAATTTCCCACATGGCAGGAAGATTCAATATATGAAAAAGTCAATAGATTCAATGACATTTTAATCCAAAACCCAATATAACCTTTTTCTTGTAACTGACAAGCTGTTTTTAATGTATGTATTTATTTACTTTTCATCTTCATTGCTGCACAAAGTCTTTCTCTAGTTGCGGTGAATGGGGGCTACTCTCTAGTTGATGTGCATTGGCTTCTCACTGCAGTAGTTTCTCTTGTTGCGGAGAATGGGCTCCAGGGTGCGCAGGCGTCAGTAGCTGTGGTGCCTGGGCTTAGTTGCTCTGTGGCATGTAGGATCTTGCCTGAAGAGGAATCAAACTATGTCTCCGGCATTGGCAGGTGGATTCTTTACCACTGAGCCATCAGGGAAGTCCAGACAAGCCGATTTTAACTTGTATATAATATAGAGTAGCAAAGGTCCAAGATCAGTCCAGGCGTTCCTGAGCAAGAAGTGGAAAAAGAGAAGATAGGTTATGGTGGAAGCAGTTGCTCTATCACCTAAGACTTATTATAAGGCTGCATTTGTTGAGATCATGTAGTTTGTGCAAACAAGGGTGGATTTAATACCCACTAGCGGTAGTGACATTTTGAGAAGAAAAGTGGCAGGAGCCTTGAGTATCAGCAAGGGCAGATTTCATGGTCTCAGTCAGCTGAAGCAGTAGTTCAGAAAAGTAATGGATACTATTGTGAGTACAAACAACAACAACAAAAAACAACCCACAAAACAACAGAATAGTCCACACAGTGCAAAAAACGTCACCCACTGAGGACCTCAGAACAGTCTGGGAATGCCTTGAAGAGCTGTAGTTCTTGGAAAGTTGTTTGAGCCAAGTCAGGGAAGTACTGTTGTAGCACTGTAACTCTCATTTAGTCCCAGGCTGATGAGGATGACACTGCATAGACTATGTAAGTTTTTATGTTTTTGAAAGACCCTTTGATATAAAGGGGCTTCACAGGTGGCGCTAGTGGTGAAGAATATGCTGGCCAACGCAGGAGATGTAAAAGATGTGGGTTCGATCCCCGGATCAGGAAGATCCCCTGGAGAAGGAAATGGCAACTCACTTCAGTATTCTTGCAGAAAGAATCCGGTGGACAGAGGAGCCTGGTGGGCTATGCCCCATGGGGTCACATGACAGAGGATGTTTTACATGTTAATTCTTATAAAATGCTGCTATAGGTTGAATTATATTTTCCCCAAAATATGTTGAAATCTTAACTCCTAGTATCTGTGAACGTGCTTTTTTTTTTTGGAAATAGGGTCTTTGCAGATGATCAAGCTAAGATGAACTCATTAGTGAATTTCCCTTGTGGCTCAGCTGGTAACAAATCCACCTGCAGTGCAAGAGACCTGGGTTAGATCCCTGGGTTGGGAAGATCCCCTGGAGAAGGGAACGGCTACGCATTCCAGTATTCTAGCTTGGAGAATTCCATGGACTATTCCATGGGGTTGCAAAGAGTCGGACACAACTGAGTGACTTTCACTCATTTCACTAATCCATTATGATTGTGGTCTTATAAAAAGGGGAAATTTGGGCACAGTGACAGAGATGCAGAGAATGCCAGGTGAAGTTGGAGTTAGGCTGCCACAAAGAACCATTGGAAGCTAGGAGAGAGGCATGGAACAGGTCTTTCCCTAGTGCTTTTAGAGGGAACATGGCCCTGCCAATGTCTTCGTCTCGGACTGCTAACTCCATAACTATGAGATGGTACATTTTTGTTACTTTTCACACTTAGTTTCTGGGACTTTGTTATGGTGACCCTAGGAAACTGATACATATGCCAAGCATACCTTGTTTGTTTTAGGGAAGTTCTTTGGGATACAGACTCTCATACAAAGATTTGCACTCAAGATGTCTATCAGGAGTACTCTTGGGAGAAATACCAGAGTAGGATTGGGCACTGAGAGGAGGTGAACTTCAGTGTAGTTGCAACAGAGGGCTCCTACAGAACTTCTGGGTAACTGGGTCTGAGATGTTTCTTCTGAGTTGTGCTCAACCGAGTGTGGGACCTGGGCCTTTATATTCCCATATAGACAGGTCACTGGAAGTTTATCATCCCTAGGAAGAGAGTCTAAACTTGAGCAAGGCAGGTCTGTTCAGATGAGGACAATTCCCAGGAGGGGCTCTACTGTGAGTCACCCATAGCTCACACTGGTAGGTGGGAGAATGAGTGCTGAAGGGGAGATCTGGGTGATGAACCAAAGCATGTACTGCATTGTCTGATTATTTTTTCTTACCAAGATTAAAAAAAAAAAACCTTGGACTTCCCTGGTGGCATAGTGGATAAGAATCTGCTTGCCAATGAAGGGGACACAGGGTTGATCCCTGGTCTGGGAAGATTCCACATGCCAAGGAGCAACTAAGCCTGTGCGCCACAGCTGCTGAGCCTATGTATGTGTGCTCAGTCACTCAGTTGTGTCCGACTCTTTGTGACCCCATGGACTGCAGCCCGCCAGTCTCCTTTGTCTGGATTTCCAGACAAGAATACTGGAGTGGGTTTCCATTTCACCCTCCAGGGGATCTTCCCAAATGAATCCGAGTTCCCTAGGTCTCCTAAATTGGCAGGCAGAATCTCTACCATTGAGCCACACCCCAGTGTGCCAAAAGCCCATGGGCCTAGAGAACAAGAGAAGCCGCAACAAGAGAAGCCCGTGCACAGCAACGAAGTGTAGCCCCTACTCGCCAGAGCTAGAGAAAGCCTGAACACAGCAATGAAGACCCAATGCAACCAAAAATAAATAGAAATTAAAAAAACTCAAATCACAAATACATAATCATAGATATAAAACTATTAAGCTTATCTTAAGTACTTAAAATAAATTGAGATAGTGAGCTACTTTTAGAATAAGCTAGTATGATATTCATAAAGCTTAGTAGGCCTTGTTATATGTCACAAAGGAAAGAAATTTTCAGTTTCTGTATGAAAAGGGGAAGTCACTTAAGGCACAGTAGTATAAATTGAGGTAAAGATGCTGCAGGTGCTGGTCAGTTGAAAGCACTATGGAAGGAGAAAGACTGTTCATGTTTAGAACTAGGAAAGAGTGATCTGAGATCAGGAAAAATAAAGAAAGTTAATTTTGTTTGTTTTTAGGTCCTAATTTTGGAGAAGGCAATGGCACCCTATTCCAGTACTCTTGCCTGGAAAATCCCATGGATGGAGGAGCCTGGTAGGCTGCAGACCATGGGGTCGCGAAGAGTCGGACACGACTGATCGACTTCACTTTCACTTTTCACTTTCATGCATTGGAGAAGGAAATGGCAACCCACTCCAGTGTTCTTGCCTGGAGAATCCCAGGGACGGGGGAGCCTGGTGGGCCGCCGTCCACGGGGTCGCACAGAGTCGGACACGACTGAAGCGACTTAGCAGCAGCAGCAGCAGCAGGTCCTAATTTATGCATTGGATATATTCTTTACTAAAAGTGGTATAAACAATATTGACTGCAGATGTTTATAAATGTTGAAAAAAGGTCTGGGAATGGTCAGGGAAGTGTTTAAAGAGGAGGTTGTACTTGAACTGAATTTTACAGAATGACCAGAATTTCCATATGCAAAAGATATTGGTTCAAAATTTTTCTCAGGGACCTAAAATGGGTTTTGAGAATCACTTTGAACAAAGTGTTTACATGATCTAGCTTTTGATATCCTTTTACTTTAAATCTTTGTGTGTTTGAATACAAGCATTTCTCCTGTAGTCATCATATAATTGGATCTTGGTTTTTTTTTTTTTAGAATCCAGTTTGACAGTCCTTACCTGTGATTATAGATTGTTTGGTCTATTCACATTTAATGCCATTAGTGATAGTTGGATTTACATCTGCTAGTTGAGTTTTTGTTTTCTATATATCATGTTGGTTTGTTCCTCTGTTTTTCCTTACTGCTTTCTTTTCTTTAAGTGACTATTTTCTAATGTAGCATTTTAATTTCTTTTTTCCCACTATTTTGGTTATTTCCTTAGTGGTTACTCTAGGGTTTACCATATACATCTTAATTTATCATCATCAATCAGCTCTGCTGCTGCTGCTACGTCGCTTCAGTCGTGTCCAACTCTGTGTGACCCCAGAGATGGCAGCCCACCTGGCTCCCCCCGTCCCTGGGATTCTCCAGGCAAGAACACTGGAGTGGGTTGCCATTTCCTTCTCCAGTGCATGAAAGTGAAAAGTGAAAGTGAAGTCGCTCAGTCGTGTCCGACTCTCAGCGACCCCATGGACTGCAGTCTACCAGGTTCCTCTGTCCATGGGATTTCCAGGCAAGAATACTGAAGCGGGTTGTCAATCAGCTCTAGCCATATACTAATTTTCTTTCAGTGAGATGTAGAAACATTACTCCTTCATAGATTTATTCCACTTTCTCCTTTTTTGTGTTATTATTGTTACATCTATTTCACCTGTACATCTATAAATGTAAAAAAAAACCAACAATACCTTGTTATAGTCATTAATTTGTATAATTTTACTATATTTTAAAGAAGATAAGGAGAAAAAAGAGAGCAAGTATATATTGATATATAATATCAGTATATTCGGACTCTTAGCTACTTCTTCCAGGAACTGATAAATACACTCAGAATAGAAGTGTTTCCAAATTTCAGATTCATTTTCTATTGTTTTGTCTTAGCCTGCATCTTGACTCAGTACCTCTTTATTAACTTGTTAGCTCACTGATGTCCATGAGCAGATACTTCCTTGGAAGAAAAGCTATGACCAACCTAGACCACATATTACAGAGCAGATACATTACTTTGCCTACAAAGATCTGTATAGTCAAAGCTATGGTTTTTCCAGTAGTCATGTGCAGATGCGAGATTTCAACCATAAAGAAGGTTGAGAACTGAAGAACTGATGCTTTGGAATTGTGCTGTTGGAGAAGATTCTGGAGAGTGACTTGGACTGCAAGGAGATCAAACCAGTCAGTGTGAAAGGAAATCAACCCTGAATATTCATTGGAAGGACTGATGCTGAAGCTGAAGCTCCAATGCTTTGGCCATCTGATGCAAAGAACTGACTCCTTGGAAAAGACCCTGATGCTGGAAAAGATTGAAGGCAGGAAGAGAAGGAGATGACAGAGGATGAGATGGTTGGATGGCATCACCAACTCAGTGGATGTGAGTTTGAGCAAACTCCGGGAGTGGTAAAGGACTGGGAAGCCTGGTATGCTGCAATCCATGGGATCACGAGGATTTGCACATGACTGAGTGACTGAACAACAACAGAGATAGAGTTGTCCTCAGCAAAGAGGCCCAAAGGAATTACCTTATCTGCCACAATGAATCAGCTGATCTCACTCTGTTTTTCTAACAAAGCATCATATCTTTTACTTAATGTGGCTCTTTGTATTTTTAAAACCTTCTTATTTATCAAATATTTAGTTTGCATTCTTAGTCCCTTATATTTATTTTAACCAAATGAAGAAAAGTTATTTTTATGGCAAATATTCTGCTTTCTTGAATTAATGAAGGGAAAGTGACTTCTTAGACAATGTTCTTATTAAAAAAATGAAAAATATATCCAGTTTGTAGTAGAAAAGAGATCTAGATGGATACTGTCCAAAAAGAAAGGGAAAAGCTTTTCCTTTTGGATTCCCCTTTGGGAATTTTCTCATGTCCCTTCATAGAACTGGACATGAAACAACAGACTGGTTCCAAATTGGACAAGTAGAAAATCAAGGCTGTACATTGTCACCCTGGTCATTTAACTTATATGCAGAGTACATCATGCGAAATGCCAGGCTGGATGAAGCACAAGCTGGAATCAAGATTGCCAGGGAGAAATATCAATAACCTCAGATACGCAGATGACACCACTCTTATGGCAGAAAGTGAAGAAAAACTAAAGAGCCTCTTGATGAAAGTGAAAGAGGAGAGTGAAAAAGTTGGCTTAAAACTCAACATTCAGAAAACTAAGATCATGGCATCTAGTCCCATCATTTCATGGTGAATAGATGGAGAAACAATGGAAACAGCAACAGACTTTATTTTGTTGGGCTCCAAAATCACTGCAGATGGTGATTGCAGCCATGAAATTAAAAGATACTTGCTCCTTGGAAGAAAAGTTATGACCAACCTAGACAGCATATTAAGAAGCAGAGACATTACTTTCCCAACCAAGGTCCATCTAGTCAAAGCTATGGTTTTTCCAGTAGTCATGTGTGTATGTGAGAGTTGGATTATAAAGAAAGCTGAGTGCTGAAGAATTGATGCTTTTAAACTGTAGTATTGGAGAAGACTCTTGGACCTTGGACTCTTGGACCTTGGACTACAAGGACATCCAAGCTGTCAATCCTAAAGGAAATAAGTCCTGAATATTCTTTGGAAGAACTGATGCTAAAGCTGAAACTCCACTACTTTGGCCACTTGATGTGGAAAACTGACTCACTGGAAAATACCCTGATGCTGGGAAAGATTGAAAGTGGGAGGAGAAGGGGAAGACAGAGGATGAGATGGTTGGATGGCATCACCAATGTGATGGACATGAGTTTGAGTAGGTTCTGAGAGTTGGTGATGGACAGGGAAGCCTGGCGTGCTGAAGTCCATGGGGTCGCAAAGAGTTGGACATGACTGAGCAACTGAACTGAACCTTCGGGTAACTACCACCTGTCTTAGCTCCCTCAGGTAGGGGTCCTTTCCTTTAAAATGCTCAGTCAACCCACAGGCAAAATCTCACTATCCCAACAGATATGCCACCACTCTTTGTGTATGTGATATGCTTTCTAAAAACTGAGTTTCTACTAGTACTGATGAAAAGTGGAAAAGCGTTAGTCACTCAGTTGTCTCCTACTCTTTGCGAACCCATGGACTGTAGCCCACCAAGCTCCTCTGTCCGTGGAATTATCCAGGCAAGAATCCTGGAGTGGGTTGCTGTTCTCTACTCCAGGGGATCTTCCCAACCCAGGGATTCAACCCGGGTCTCCTGAACTGCAAGCAGATTGGCACCTTCTGAGCCACCATGGAAGCCCAATTTCAATCAAATGTCACTTGATCTTTCTTATCTTCCCTTATTCCAATTTTTAAATCTGTTTTCTCTCTGAGGGAGAGCCCTGGCCCTTGGTGGTATGCTGCTGCTGCTAAGTCACTTCAGTCGTGTCCGACTCTGTGTGACCCCATAGACGTAAGCCCACCAGGCTCCCCAGTCCCTGGGATTCTCCAGGCAAGAACACTGGAGTGGGTTGCCATTTCCTTCTCCAATGCATGAAAGGGAAAAGTGAAAGTGAAGTCGCTCAGTCATGTCTGACTCTTAGCGACCCCATGGTCTGCAGCCTACCAGGCTCCTCCATCCATGGGGTTTTCCAGGCAAGAGTACTGGAGTGGGGTGCCATTGCCTTCTCCGACAGATGACTTCTAGACATGAACAAAACTTTGTTACTGCCCTCAGGAAAGATATTTAGTAGGGGGCAGACAGCTGCCAATTAAGGTGTGGTGTCATAAGTGATAATATAAAGGACATAAAGATAGGGAGACCAGAATGAGCTATTCAAATTCTTAAGAGGAAGACATTACTCTTGGACTCTTTTCCTGTTAAAGAACAGGACCAGGAAAAGTTGCATAAAGGAGGCAACATATGAACCATATCCCGAAGGATAGTCTTTGCCCAGGAAAGAGAAGTGATGGGCATGCAAGCAAGGGGGATATAATCAGCAAAAACGAAAGCAGGAATAGTGGGTTGTGTGCTAGAACAATGCACAGTTTAGGAATGGGAACCAAAGGAAATATGCAGAAGAGTAGTGGGGATCAGACTTGGCCTTCAATACAGAGAGAAGGGTGAGGCAAGCAAGCAAATATTGTCCTTTGGGGCCTGGGCAAGGAGTCTTGCATTTGCTTTTCTATTTAATCCCAACAATTTGTTTTACAAGTGAGAAGATTGAGGCTCCAAGAAGTCATATACAGTTTCTGAAAAGCACACCCAAGGCACTAGCAATTCCTGCCTACCTGCCAGAGTTATACAGTGGAATTGAGTCTCAGTTGCTCACAGCTATAATATGCTTAATGATAATGATGATGATTTTTGCCCCTCTTCTTACTTTTGCCTGTCTCACTTCCCCATTGTTCTACTGGTGCTTCTGAGATTCACCTACCTCTGAAGTAAACTAGGGAAGTCCCCAAAGTACACTTATTTCAGTTCAGTTTAATTCAGTAGCTCAGTCATGTTCAACTCTTGGCCACAGGACTGGAAAAGGTCCCATGAATCGCAGCACGCCAGGCTTCCCTGTCCATCACCAACTCCTGGAGTTCACCCAAACTCATGTCCATCTAAGCCATCCAAGCATCTCATCCTCTGTTGTCCCCTTCTCCTCCTGCCCCCAGTCAGGGTCTTTTCCAATGAGGCAGCTCTTCCCATGAGTTTCAGCTTCAGCATCAGTCCTTCCAAAGAACACCCAGGACTGATCTCCTTTAGGCTGGACATGTTGGATCTCCTTGGAGTCCAAGGGACTCTCAAGAGTCTTCTCCAACACCACAGTTCAAAAGCATTCAATTCAATTCTTCAGCGCTCAGCTTTCTTCATAGTCCAACTCTCACATCCATACATGACCACTGGAAAAACCATAGCCTTGACTAGACGGACTTTGGTAGGCAAAGTAATGTCTTTGCTTTTTAATATGCTATCTAAGTTGGTCATAATTTTCCTTCCAAGGAGTAAGTGTCTTTTAATTTCATGGCTGCAATTACCATCTGCAGTGATTTTGGAGCCCCCCCAAATAAAGTCTGACACTGTTTTTACTGTTTCCTCATCTATTTCCATGAAGTGATGGGACCAGACGCCATGATCTTCATTTTCTGAATGTTGAGCTTTAAGCCAACTTTTTCACTCTCCTCTTTCACTTTCATCAAGAGGCTTTTGAGTTCCTCTTCACTTTCTGCCATAAGGGTGGTGTCATCTGCATATCTGAGGTTATTGATATTTCTCCCGGCAATCTTGATTCCAGCTTGTGCTTCTTCCAGCCCAGCGTTTCTCATGATGTACTCTGCATAGAAGTTAAATAAGCAGGGTGACAATATACAGCCTTGATGTACTCCTTTTCTTATTTAGAACCAGTCTGTTGTTCCATGTCCAGTTCTAACTGTTGCTTCCTGACCTGCATATAGGTTTCTCAAGAGGCAGGTCAGGTGGTCTGGTATTCTAATCTCTTTTAGCATTTTCTACAGTTTATTGTGATCCACATAGTCAAAAGCTTTGGCATAGTAAATAAAGCAGAAATAGGTCTTTTTCTGGAACTCTCTTGCTTTTTCGATGATCCAACGGATGCTGGCAATTTGATCTCTGGCTCCTCTGCGTTTTCTAAAACCAGCTTGACATCTGGAAGTTCACGATTCACATATTGCTGAAGCCTGGCTTGGAGAATTTTGAACATTACTAGCGTGTGAGATGAGTGCAATTGTGCGGTAATTTGAGCATTCTTTGGCATTGCCTTTCTTTGAGATTGGAATAAAAACTGACCTTTTCCAGTCCTGTGGCCACTGATGAGTTTTCCAAATTTGCTGGTGTATTGAGTACAGCACTTTCACAGCATCATCTTTCAGGAGATTAAAGCATGTATTATGTTAACAATATAGTAAACTGTATATGTAAAGTAAAATATAAAATATTCATTATGAAAAATTTCACTTTCTCATGGTTATATTTAAACACTCAGTCTTCCCTTTATCATAAAATAGAACTTTATTATTAATATTAGGTTTATTTAAGAGTTAACTTATACACTAAAGGAAAGGGGACTAAAAGAGGGAGGCAAAGAAGGAAGAAAGAAGGAAATAAAAGACAGGAAAAGAGAGAAAATAATTCTATCTATAAGGTTCTATCTTTAAATGACCTTTGTGAATCATGCTTTAGCAATATGTCATTTGACCCATAAATCTATGCTTCCAAGGAGCAAATGTAGAAGTAAATGGATACTGAAGCACTGATCTAAACATTTTTTATTGAAGTATAGTTGATGTGCAATATTATATGTTACAGGTGTACAATAGTGATTCACAGTTTTCAAAGGTTATACTCCATTTATGTGTGCTTAGTTGCTCAGTTATTTTCGACTCTTTGCAACCCCGTGGACTGTAGCCCACCAGGCTCCTCTGTCTATGGGATTTTCCAAGCAAGAATACTGGAGTGGGTTACCATGTCCTTCTCTAGGGCATCTTCCTGACCCAGGGAGAGAACATAGGTCTCCTGCATTGCAGGCAGATACTTTACCATCTGACCTACTAGGGATGCCCATTCTCCATTTATGGTTATTATAAAATATTGGCTATATTCTTTCTGTAGTACAATATATCCTTGTAGCTTATTTTATACAGAAAAGTTTGTATTTATTGGCTGCCTGTCCCTGTATTGATTGCTCTTCTCCTGTCTCCCAACTGGTAACTGCTAATTTGTTCTCTGAAGCTCTGATTTCTATCTCAGACAAAAAGGAGGTAAAATCACTTCACCAATGAGCTACTTGTTTTTTTAAAAAAGCCTCTTGTTCCTTGCCTGTCCTCTTTGGTTCAGTTTTAGAATAGAAAGTGTCAACTACAAATTGGCACTTACCAAGAGCATTGCCAATGACTGAACAACAAGGCATTTGCCGTCTGCCTCTACAGAGATTGAACCCCATGCTGCGATAGCTGGTGACCTTCAACACCTCCTAAGGGAGTTCAGGGTGGACTGAGGCACTCTGTGCTCCAGGGAATCTGGTGGGACAGGTCTTTAGACAGTTGGATGTTTCTAGGAACAGATTTTATGATCTCAATCCTTGCATCTCCTCATATCTAGAGAAGCACTAAATCCCTTCATGGTAACATCAGACCCTCAAGACTAACAAAAAACCTTTTGTAAATTGAGTGCTTCATGGTATTGAACTCCCCCTTCACCAAAACCTTATATATTGACTTTGCCCTCTGCTTCTTTGGAGCAGTCTCTCAGAGCTATCTGAGGTGCTGCATCCTGGGCTGCAGTCCTCACTTTGTCCCAAATAAAACTTAACTCACAACTCTCAAGTCATACATCTTTTTTAGTTGACAAAAGGAATAAGCACAGGTGCATTCTCAGACCCATTCTTGCTTAGTAACAATGGTTCTTCACAAGATAGAATGAAACATATCTCAGCCTTTTAGAGAATAAAGAAAAATAAAAGTCTTTTACTCTAAATCTACTGTAGAGATAAAGTAAAAAAAATAATAGAGAAAATGGTAAACTCAGGATAAGAAAATATGTACTGAAAGATTAATTACAGTTAAAAATTAACTGAAAATTTAAAAAAAATCGTGCAGTAGTTAGTCACAAAATATTCACAGTAGGACTCCTTACTTACAATCTACTTCATTTTACTCTCAAAAGTGATATAAATTAGTGGAAAAGATCCAATCCTCTTAAAGTAGGAATGTCACTTGATCTTCTGTATTTGTTTGTACAGAAAATTTTATCATAAAGAGACTTTGTGGTGAAGAACAGAGAGTACAGTTATTTATGAAGCTGTCTTTTAACTCAACCAACAGGTTTAATGGAAATGGTTTCCTATAACTTCCTTTGTCAGTGTGGTGCCCCTTTTCTCCCCGCTGGAGACTCTCCCTCCTCAAGTCCTTTAGCTGGGTCTGGGGTGTTATGAGTGACTCCATCACTTGGCACTAGTATGCTGGCATTTGCCTGTTTGACTATCTGCCATTTGAACACCTGAGATCCCAAATAAGTCCTGTGGAACAATTCTAAGCTTGCTGTAGCCATGGGATCTGGCTACTGTTTTCACTCAACCAGGGTTAGCTTTCCAACTTCTACCTGGATTCTAAAACCAAAAGACCACGGCTCAAGTCCTTGCTCTGTCACCATTTTCGGTGAATGAGTAAAGAGAAGTTGGGTTGTCCAATAAATGGCCCTTGGATTTCTCTCTGGGATGTCTGGATGAACTAGCTGGGGCAGCAGCCCCTGCTTCCAGTGGAAGGGGCTGAGTCTGAAACAGCTTCCGGTGGCACCTTTTTCAGTGATTTCCTTTCTCCCCATGGGAAGAGCTGCACCACAAACCAACTTCCCACAGGAGTTAACAGCTAACGTTCACAGACAACTGGCAACCAGTCTCAGACCAGATTCTATGTCCCTTGCTTCTAAGTTCACTCTCATCTTGCTCTTAAAAGAGAGAGCAACAGAGGGTGGGATCCCTCTCATGAAGCACAGTATCGTTATGCACCCAGCTTCACGCTGGCCCTACCTAACTCACCCCTCTGCAACATGCACAGAGAATGAGGGACTCTTGTGCCTAAGGCGTACACCAAGCGATTCTGTTGATGTTTGCAAAAATGTTTGACTTTTGGTATGGTATTTGACTTCTTTGACCTTTAGTTTTGGTATCTGTGAGAAAAGGAAAAAACAATACTTATCTCACAAGACAGTTTTGAAAGTTAAATATATCTATTCAACCGATTTCCAAAGCAGTGCTAAGTTAGCTCTTGTTAAAGGGGAAAACCATAGGCTCACAGTGGCTTCAGTTGTACTAAAGCCCATATACCAAAGCTAGTTTTAATACCTAATCTAATTGCAATGTCTGACTTCTCCAGATGTGTAATCTGAATCAACCAGTCTGGTATTTTCTGATTAGCACCAATGAAATAATCTGTCATGGTGGCCCATTTTATCCATCTCACCTCCCAGGGGAAAGAGGCAAATTTGATGATAAAACTCTTGCCTTTCCCTCCTCCCCCCTAAAAAATGTCCTGGCCCCCAAATAATCCTTTCTTTTGCTAATAGCTTCCTTGCCCTTCAATAGAACCACCTCCCCACCTTTTTTACAATAAAAAAAAAAGAATTTTTAAAATTTTATTTATTTATTTGGCCATGTCATGTTTTAGTTGTGGCACACAGGATCTTCATTACTTCATGTGGGATCTTTTGATTTGGCGGTGCCAGCTCAGCAGTTGTGGCACATGGGCCGTGTAGTTGTTGCTGCTGCTGCTGCTAAGTCACTTCAGTCATGTCCGACTCTGTGCAACCCCATAGACGGCAGCCCACCAGGCTCCGCTGTCCCTGGGATTCTCCAGCCAAGAACACTGGAGTGGGTTGCCATTTCCTTCTCCAATGCATGAAGTGAAAAGTGAAAGGGAAATCGCTCAGTCGTGTCCGACTCTTAGCGACCCCATGGACTTCAGCCTACCAGGCTCCTCCGTCCGTGAGATTTTCCAGGCAAGAGTAATGGAGTGGGGTGCCATTGCCTTCTCCGTGTGTAGTTGTAGTAGGTGCTAATTTGCCCTTCGGCAGGTGGGATCTGAATTCCCTGACCAAGGACTCTTTACCATTGAACCCCCTGGGAAATCCCTACTCAGTTGAATTTTGCTTTTTTTTTTTTTTAAACACTTTCATGTATATGCTTGCTGCATTGGTTAAAATAAATCACCATTGAGAAAGTCATGGCATCTTGAAGAGGATGTGGGCTTTTGAGTTAGACTTGGCTTTACAGTCTAACTTTGTTGTTTTGTGCTTTTGTGATCCTGAATGTGTCCTTGATTCTCTGAACTTAAGAGAGTGTGAATGTTAAATGAAATCATGTGTATAAAAGCATTGAACGAAATTGGTACCTAGTACATGCTCACTAAATTGTTAATTTGCCTTCCTGCTCCCTGCCTCCCTTTCTACCTTTCTTCCTTCCTCCTTACTTCCACTCCTGTTTGCTTGTTTCTTAGGCCATTCTGACTTCCCCTTCTTTGTTCCACTTATCCTAACTCTTTCCCACTCTAAATCTTCCCCAAGTAGAGATGAAATGTTTTCCCAAATCCTACAAATTCCTAATATGCTGTGTACGGAATGCAGGAGTGAATCCTTAGCTGATGTGGGTGTACGTCTGCGGGCAAGCAACTAACATCCATCTTTGTGATAGTCATTTTTAGCTCATCAAAAAGTACACTGAATTCTCACATCAGTAGTGAGAATTTTCATTTTCACGCTTATCAGGGCTGTTCTTTGCTTTCTTCTGCCGAGTTTCTTTTTAGATTTTTTTGTTTGTTTGTTTTTCCGGAGTGCATCTGTAATTTGGAGGGATATAGTAAACAAGTCAGTAATTCCAGAGTAATATTCAAATGTCACCCCTTCCATCTCCTACTTTCTTGGCATCTGAGATGGTGGTGTCATTTCACACAAGGGATTTGTTGAATCAGTGGAGCCAGAAAGACTAAGAAATCTTAATACTTGGAATTAGACATTCAGTTGATGTACTGGGTAAACAGAGCCCTGATGGGATGATGATGAGAGAGCTCTGTTAGGCTGTTGGAGGGGATCTCTCTATAGAGGTCTACCTCCAATGGCTTCAGGTTTCAGGCAGATAAGCAAATTAATAATGGGGCTGTTGTAATACAATAGGAGCTTCCCTGGTGGCTTAGACAGTAAAGAATTTGCCTGCAAGGCTGCAGACCTGGGTTCAATCCCTGGGTTGGGAAGATCCCCTGGAGAATTCCGTGGACTGTGTAGTCCTTGTGGTCACAAAGAGTTGGGCATGACTGAGCGAGTTTCACTTTCTGTAATACAATAGGGAGTGCTGGAGCCTTTGGCAAACTAGAGAACATATTTTTGGCCTAAAGACATTCACCTTTTAAAATTTCAAATACTGATAACGCCAAACCAACTATTAGTGCCCTATGGGCCATCAGTTTGTCATCTCACCATGACTTAAGAAAACTTAGTCTCTAGGAGATGTGACAACATACAATGGTGGTGAGCCAGAAAAGTGGTCACCGTCAGAAAGCCTTAACCAGAGGTAAAAAGGGTAACCTGAGAGTGATATTATGGCAAGCAGATGAGGCAAACAGCCAGCAGTTAGTAGGTTTCAGGAATGAGTGTGGCAAGAGGTAGGCTCAGTGAAGGTCTCTAAGCCCTCTGTGACAGTGGAGGGAACAAAACCTAGTTCCTGACCAGGAAGGCTTAGGGTCGAGAATGATGATTGTTATTGGGAATCAGAACTAGGATGCAGCAAATGGCTAGAACAGGTATCACTTATTACTTGCATGTTGAACTAGTAATCTTCAAATCCCTTAAAAATATTTTTATTGCTTCCTAAGATATGATTTTTAAACTGCTTATATATAGGATTTAGAAAATACACAAAAGCATAATAAAAAAAGACTTTTGAATTACTGAAAGGAAGACAGCACTGTTTCCAAAGCATGGGGCCAGGCAGGAATCAAGAGTTTCTGTCTGGGAAGAGGACTTGGGGATATGTGGGGAGAAAACTGGGAGAAGAGCTAGAAATGGGTTGAACAGGCTTCATTAGTTATCTAGAGCAGGGCCAATTTTAGACTATTTTGGATAATTTTTATATACTTTGTTTTTAAAATTTATTTTTTATTGGAAGATAATTGCTTTACAATGTTGTGTTGGTTTCTGCCATATATCATTGTGAATCAGCCATATGTATACCCTTGTCTCCTCCTTCTTAAACCTCCCTCCCACCTCCAACCCCATCCCACCCCTCTAGATTGTCACAGAGCATCAGGCTGAGCTCCCTGCGCTATACAGCAACTTCCCATTAGCTATCTATTTTATACATGGTAATTGTAATATATGTATTTTTATATTTCAATGCTACTCTCAGTTCATCCCACCCTCTCCTTCCCTCTCTGTGTCTGTAAGTCTGTTCTGTATGTCTGAGTCTGTATTCCTGACCTGAAAATAGGTTCATCAGTACAATTTTTCTAGATTCCACACACATATGTGTGTGTGTGTTAATATATGACTTGCTTCAACAGGCTCTAGCTTTTCCACCTCACTAGAATTGATTCAAATTTGTTCCTTTTATGGCTGAGTAATATTCCACTATATATATATATATGTATATATATATATATGCACCAAAACTTTATTTATTCATCTGTTGACAGACATCTAAGTTGCTTCTGTGCATGCATGCCAAGTCACTTCAGTTGTGTCTAACTTTCTGTGACCCTGTGGACTGTAGCCCACCAGGCTTCTCTGTCCATGGGGTTCTCCAGGCAAAAATACTGGAATGGGTTGCCCTCCTCAGGTTGCTTCCATGTGGTGGCTATTGTAAATAGTGCTGCAATGAAGAGCGGGGTACATGTGTCTTTTTCAACTATGGTTTTCTCAGGATATCTGCCCAGGAGTGGAATTGCCGGGTCATATGGTAATTTTATTCCTAGTTTCTTAAGAAATCTCCATACTGTTCTCCATAGTGGCTGTATCAATTTACATTCTCACCAACAGTGCAAGAGGGTTCGCTTTTCTCTACTTCTTCTCCAGTATTTCAGATAATTGATCTTGATTTTTGGTTTGAAAATATTGTAGTTAAGAACCAGAATATAAAACCTAACTCCTGTCTAGTTAAGATGTTCAGTATACATAGTATAACAATCTTTTTTAGAAGTTCGGAATTCTTAGGATGTCAAATATTCATATTTACTAAAATGCATGTCTTAAATTTCTTTTTGAAGACTATGGACTATTTTGGATTATGCACACCACTGATGTCTCACATCATCAGATTATATTTGTCTTTGACTAATTTCAGTATGGCTAAATATATGTATAGAAGAGTATGAGGTTTTTTTTTGGTCTTCAACTATTGGCCTGTTTTATGTAATAGTTGGGAGTCAATGTATGTATTTTTAGTATAGGAGTACTTCCAGGGCAAGTAACAAGTCATTGAGACTATATGTCTCAGGCCAAAATTAATTATTGTCAACTGATATTACCATATTGAATTCTAATTCTGGAGTTTGTAAGCAAAAACTATTATTTGAATGCATGATAATGATGTTGTACAAAAAAAAGAGATTAAAATCTAAAGATGATAAACAATACTTAGAGGAAAAAATTTCAACTCGTGATTTTTTGGGCCAGTCTTAATCTGCACTCACATCTCTTCTAAGATAAAGAACAAAATATCATCCGTCATATGCTCATATAATGGTATTTTCACTGAATAGGGGCTTTGTGTATAATGTGTCTTAAAATGTATGTAAAGCATTAGATTTACCATATGTGACTGCCACAATGAATCCACTCAAGTATTCTAAAATATTATTTGTGTATTTAATTTTTCTTTAAACTTCCTCTTTTTTTTTTTTTTTGGCAATAGCCACATCTGCTTAAGCAATTTTGTAATTTTTAAACTTCCTTCTGCAAAGTTTTAAAAACATGAATTATCTCTTTGAAAACTTATAAAAATATAGTAAAAATTGTCAGAAATTGAATTATAAGCATTCTTAAGGGAATTTATGCCAGATATTTTCTTGCTCATAGATTTTAGCTCAAGATATTTATATAGTAGAAACGATTTACAGTGGTAAACATCTCTAGCTGAATCATCAATGCATGTATAATGGATTAGTTAATATAAATTCTAATCTTAGCTCTGTCTTATATAATTTTGTGGTTTCAAAGCATTCATTTCACTATTTCGTTTATTATGAAATTTGGGAAACTATTAATAAATATCTACTGAACAGTGTGGAAAAAAATAAAGAAGTTTTATGATATCACAGAAAGAAACAGCACTAGAGTTAGAAAATCTGGCTTTTGAACACAATCTTGTCACTTAAAATAGCCATTTTAGACAAACCATTTCATTTTCAGAGGCTGCCATTTTCCCTTATCTGTTAAATAATAAATATCTTATTTACTCTGTAAGGCTGTAAGGAAAAACAAAATGAAATAATGTTGGTAAGAAGACTTCATAAATTGTAAAGTGCTGTAAAATGAAAATTATAATTTCACAAATAACACCAGGGCTTTGCTATAGTGTAATCTGCTTCAGCATGGAACTCAATATAATGCTGTTCTATGTGAAACTGTACAAAAAGATATGTCAGTGGCAGGGCTGTATCATGTTCTCTTTGCAGGAATTTGGAGGGTGATATTATAAAGAAATTTAAGAGATATTTATTTTAGAATTATAGTTCTGTTAAATCATATATATGTTATTTCAATGATTTACACTTGTTTTGAGAAATACCAGATTTCCCCCTGTTTATGTTTTCTCCATTCTTTTCACTACAGTCCTATTCCCATGAACAATAAACTGAAAACATATACAAGCATCAGTGGTCACCTTCATGTTCCAGGTCTCTTGAAAATATATAATACAATCAAAGGGACTGGAAAAGATCTATGGAGCTGACTGTAGTAAAAGTATATAGCACAGTAATAGCTTGTTTTATTTGCTGCCCCGTCTCAAATCAGACAATCCCCTGGTATTTTGAGCATATAGTTGATCTCTGTTTTATTTTTTTTAAATCAAATCAAATAACATGATAAATATAATTAATATTGCTGTATGTCATGTGACAGCTGTTAAGACAGTGTATCTTAAGAGTTCTCATCACAAGACAATAATTTTTTTCTATTTGTTTAATTTTATATCTATGTGAGATGATGAATGTTCAGTAAACTTATTGTCATAATCATTTCACGATATAAGTCAGATCATTATACCTTAAACTTACACAGTGCTATATGTCAATTATATCTCAATAAAACTGGAAGAAAAAAAAGTGCATTTAATGTTTCTATCCCTGTCTTGCCCTTAATAGTCCAGATTCTTATATCCAACCACATGCTTGATATTTCTATATTAATTTCAACACTGGTACTTGAAACATGGCATGGACAGAATAGAATTCCTGGCACCCTGCTTTGGCATACATCTTTACCCAAACATGTTCATTACTCCAGTCTTTCCTATTTGAACTGATGACATTATTATCAATCAATTATCAATAATAATCATATTATCAATCATATGGGGGATCATCAATAATCCCCTATATGTTTGCTGGACCATGCAGAGATAATGGAACACAGAAAGGAATTTGTGTGTGTTTGTATGCGTGCTTTCTAAGGACTTGAAGTCTTTTAAATTTTTTAAATTGGAATATAGTTTATTTACAATATTATGTAAGTTTCAGGTGTATAGCATAGTGATTCACATAGGCCTGTGGGTATGTCATTTAGCATGTTGATGTATTACAATAAGCGTATACTGGGGCTCAAGGTCTAGTAGAAGTTGACTTGTCCACCATCTTGGACCTAGTTGGTTCTAACCAGCTTATTGTTGTACCCTAGAGCCATGTCATTCTTTTAAAGGTTGTGCCCTGCTCTCTTCCTGTCTCATTTTCACCTCAGGATGAATTCTAGCACCATTTTGAAGCTCCTCGTTAATGGATGGGCTCACTCACTACGTCAAGGATAGGTGATGAAAGGCACGGTTCTTTCTTGAGCTCAAGGTCCTAGCAGGTTACTACAAGAGCTCACAGCCAGGTTTGTTGTTTTGGGTAAAGAAGATGAGTAAAACCTGTACCCCTCCTCTGCTCAAGGATTGTGACTCTGTACACTGGTTTTGGAACTTCAACTCTGAACATGAAAAATCACTTAATCATTACTTTTATAGCATTTTCCCACAGGGATACCTGAATGGAGAACAAAATATAACTGCCAACAAGCTTCTATAATCTTTAAACTTTGCATAACTTTTAAGCAAAGTTCATATTTCCCTCTATACTTCAATTCAAAACACAGAAAGAATTAAAAGGATACCTAGTGTTGGGGCCTATGCCTTTTAGTTACTGGCTCAAATGAGGAATTGCCAACAGATAACTTGTTAGATCAAGATGCCCCGCAGCTCAAAGCTATTCAATTCAGTTCAGTCGCTCAGTCGTGTCCAACTCTTTGCGACCCCATGAATCCAGCACGCCAGGCCTCCCTGTCAATCACCAACTCCTGGAGTTTACTCAAACTCATGTCCATTGAGTCTTTCACCTTCGGATTCTTTCACTGAGCCACCTGGGAAGAAGAGGGTTTCCTCTTTTCTTCTATGTTCTTCTGGCTAATATAAGTGGTTCTTCTTCAGCACCTTGACAGGAGAAAATCAAATAAAACTTTAATAACATGTACACATGAGAGAGACTCAGGAAAACTGAGTAACTTGCCAAAATGGCTGAAACCCTAAACTTAAGTACCATTTTCAGCTAAACACAATGGAGGATGCTGAAGTAGTGGTTTAGGACTTCAAAGGGGAGGAAGGCAATCACCTTCTAGGTAGAAAAGCAGAAATCTGAATAGTCAAAGCTATGGTTTTTCCAGTAGTCGTGTATGTGAGAGCTGGACCATAATGAAGGCTGAGCACTGAAGAACTGATGCTTTTGAATTGTGGTGGTAGAGAAGACTTGAGAGTTCCTTGAACATCAAGTCAACTCTAAAGGAAATCAACCCTGCATATCATTGGAAGGATTGATGGTGAAGCTGAAGCTGAAGCTCCAATACTTTGGCCACCTGATGCAAAGAGCTGATTCACTGGAAAAAACCCTGATGCTGGGATAGATTGAAGGCAGGAGGAGAAGACAGAGGATGAGATCGTCGGATGGCATGGCTGATTCGATGGACATGAGTTTGAACAAAGTCCAGGAGATGGAATCCCAGGACATGGATGCCTTGTGTGGTGTGGTGGTGCAGTTCATGGGATCACAAAAAGTCAGACAGGACTGAGAGACCCAACAACAGCAACAAAGCAAATGTTTGATATACAAATGTTTGCTAGGCCATGCAGATCAATGGGACCCAGGGAAATTTTAACAAACAGACTTTACTGGGATCTGCTCTGTCTACTGCATTTAGTTTATTCCATAGTTATCTGTAACTAGAAAAGGTCATCTACCACCTACATCCTTTTAGGCACTTAAGGGGAAGGTCAAAGTTTCTTCCTGAGTCTTTAATCTTTTGGTCCCTGGTGATTTTTTAAAAAACTTTTCAATTTGTATTAGGGTTTAGATGGTTAACAATGTTGTGGTAGTTTCAGGTGAACAGCGAAGGGACTCAGTCATACATATACATGTATCTGTTCTCCCCCAAATCCCCCTCCCATCCAGACTGGCACATAACATTGAGTAGAGTTCCATGTGCTTGCTATACAGTAGGTTCCTGTTGGTTATCCATTTTGAATATAGCAACATGTATATGACCTTCCCAAACTCCCTAACTATCCCTTCCCCCTGGCAACCATAAGTTCATTTTCTAAGTCTATGAGTCTCTGTTTTGTAAGTTTGTTTGTATCATTTCTTTTTATATTCCCCATATAAGGGATGACATACAATATTTCTCCTTTGTCTGACTTATTTCACTCAATATGACACTTTCAATATCCATCCATGTCACTGCAAACGGCATAATTTCATTCTTTTTAATGGCTGAGTAATATTCCATTGTATATATGTATATTTTTTCCCGTTTACCCTTCCTGAATTTTTGTGTCTGGACTAACAATAAAATTGACAAAAGACAGATTAACAGGGAAAAAGAAATACTTTCAATTCATGTGCATAGAGGTCCCATAGAAATGAGATATGGTAAGTGGCCAAAGCAGGTGGTTTTTTATATTTGTTAAATGAAAGAACAATAAATTTGTGAGGAATTCACAGGACAATGAAACTCAGGTTTGGGGTGTCCAGTTAGTGAAAAATTTAAATGGAGTTTCGGCTTGAGGTAGTGAATTAAAGAAGCAAGGATGTTTGTTTATATGGGTTTAAAGGCTGGAATTCACTATTTTTGGCAACAAGGTTTCCTTCTCTCTCCAGATGCAGGGAGTATACCTTTCATCTGAGTGATGGATTTCCTGCTTCCAGGGAGACATGAAGGAGGGTCAGAGTGTCCTCTTGTATTGGCTGTTTCTTAAGTAACTTTAATTCGAAACAATACACCATTGAGGCACAATTTGGGCAGTTTTCTCTGGGCCCCAACAATTCCCTCCTCTGAAACTTGCCTGGAAGTTTCACATACTCAAAGCAGAACTGATGACCATGGAGAGAGAGAGCAGGTTCACAGAGTCTTCTATTTCACTGAATCAGTTTCTTAGTCCTGAGAAAAGGACAGATCTTTTTCAATAATTGTATCTCATTTCTGCAGAAGGACATGGCAATCCACTCCAGTATTCTTGCCTGGAGAATCCCATGGGCAGAGGAGCCTGGTGGGCTGCTGTCCATGGGGTCGCACAGAGTCGGACATGACTCAAGCGACTTAGCATGCATGCATGCATCTCATTTCAGAAGGCAGCTCGGCAGATGGGCTCCCAACACTAGGTCTATGGTGCAGAGAGTCAGGTATTTAATAAGTGGCATTTCTATGGAAACAAAAGAAAAATAAAGGTTAAAAATTGGAGCAGATTATAAACCAGTTTTTGAGTCCAGAGGGCAGTCAGTCAAGAGGACTTCTAGATTATCAATGTCCAAACATCTTCTGCAGTTTGAAACATCTCTGATGATGTGATTGGGTGTTCAGGTAAACTTTATGAGTGACTCATATAGCAACAGGCACAAGGATTATTTAAGCATAAGCTGTTGTGGCGATTTCTCTGAACTTTATGTCAAGTTGTTTAGCTTTGGTTTGCAGGGCTCCAGGAATACTTTTAGGTTTCAGTGATTCCAAGTCTAAATGATGGGAGGAAATTGGAAAAGTTAGTTTAGTTGTAGTCAAATACTGGAGGAAACTCTAAAAATTCAGTCTAGTTTTTAGGTAAATTACAAAACCTCAAGGAAAGTTAATAGCAATAAAATCTGATACCTATATGTATGAATTATTATTGAGAAACAATTTTCTCTCTAAAATCACCCTAATTTCTACTAAGGTAGCCAAATTAAGACGAATTTGTTTGCAAATTATGTCTAGTTAATAAACTTGAACTGAGTGTTTATATAAGTATAGCAAAAATAGTGACTAACCATGTGCTGCTGCTGCTAAGTCACTTCAGTCATGTCCGACTCTGTGCGACCCCATAGACGGCAGCCCACCAGGCTCCGCCGTCCCTGGGATTCTCCAGGCAAGAACACTGGAGTGGGTTGCCATTTCCTTCTCCAATGCATGAAAGTGGAAAGTGAAAGGGAAGCTGCTCAGTTGCGACACCATGGACTGCAGCCCACCAGGCTCCTCCGTCCATGGATTTTCCAGGCAAGAGTACTGGAGTGGGGTGCCATCGCCTTCTCTGGACTAACCATGTAGGATCCTTTAAACCTATTTTGCTTGAATTTTTACAAGGAATCTATCTCCAGATTGAACTTTTAAATGCCTTTTGAGGCCAGGAAGCCACACCAAAGACTTATCAAACTTTACTGTAACACCTATAGATTTGGGTAAATTCCTCCCTTCCTGAGGTCCCCTCAATATCCTGCATTTCCTGTACCTGCCAGAATGTGACCCTCCTTACTCACCTGGTAAGGCTGCTGGGATAGCTGTAAACCAGGTATTAATATTAGGCTGTTTTTATGAGGAGCTTTATTGGTTCCATAAAGTCAATCTTAGTTCCTTTAAGCTGTCTGGTCATATCTGAGTCTACAAGGGTCTGTTTCACATATGACCATTCTTGGGAGTTCTCTGGTAGTCCAGTGGTTAGGACTCCAAGCTCTCACTGCCAGGCTCTGGGGTTTGATCCCAAGTTGGGGAACTGAGATCCTGCAAGCCTCAAGGTGCAGCCATAAAAGAAAAGACCATTCTACTCAAAGCCTTGGTAAAGTAATCAGTGTCTCCAATTGTGTTCTGTTTTAAGGTGAACAGATTCTTATTGAACTTATGTAAATAACTATATTACCAAAAAATAAGGATACTCCTTGAGAGTTTCTGAATTCTGGAGGGATCAGGTAGAAAAAGGTAAATGTTTCAATTCTGCTTACAAAGGTATAATTTACCAAATTTTTATAAAACTTCCTTGTATCTGGAAAACAAAAGGTTTAAAAATTAGTCATATTTTAGACCGCCTTGCCAAGTGGCACAGTGGCAAAGATTCTACCTGCTAATGCAGGAGACACATGACATGTGGGTTTATTCCCTGCATCAGGAAGATCCCCTGGTGTAGTAAACGGCAACCCACTCCAGTATTCTTGTCTGAAAAATCCTGTGGACAGAGGAGCCTGGCAGGCTATAGTCCATAGAGTTGCAAATAGCTGGCCATGACTGAACACGAGTATATTTTAGACAAAAAGTCATAAAAACTATAACCATATTCATTAGTTCATTCAATCCCATATAATTAATTCTTGTTCTTCTTTGAGTTCAGTTTTTCCACTAGTTCTGTTGTCCTTGCTGGATAATTGAGAGTGACAGGGACAGTGATAATTCCAAGAAGTTTGTAAGGTTTTTCTAAAGGCTTATATGATTTGCCCAGTGAACTGGGTATCTTGATCACTGGAGATTGCAGAAAACCCCAAGAGGAAAACACATTTTTTAAAACTGTCTCTTTGCCAATATCAGGGCATCAGCCTTGTGGTAAGGGAAGGTCTCAACCTATGGGGAAAACATACATATATTGATAACAAGAACATATTTATAACCCATACTAAGTGGCAGTTGAATGAAGTCCAGTTTTAGGTGTTCCAAGGGTCCGGAGAAAGGAGGTCTGAGGTCTCTGGGGACAAGAATAGTTTTTTCCCAGGGTTACGGACCTGACCTGCCAGACATTGCTGGTACTGTTTTGCAGTTTTATTCGTATTTTTTAAAAAAATGATTTTTGTAAGTTATCACACACTATTTATACAACTTTATCATTATTATTTATTTTTTGGGGGGGGCCCACTGAACAGCATGCAGGATCTTAGTTCCTCAACCAGAGACTGAACTTGTGCCCCCTGCAGTGGAAGTGCAGTCTTAACCACCGGACTCCAGGGAAGTCCCTGTTTTTGCAGTTTGATAGAAATCTTCCTACCAATGTCTATTTACAATTTGAGTCATATTAAGCGAATTGTGAGTGAGGAATGCAAGAAAAACAAAAATGAGGTTTGCCAGGGAGCTGGGAAAAATTGCTTCTATCACCAGTCACATCCACAACTGGGTATTGTTTTTGCTTTGGCTCCATCCCTTCATTCTTTCTGGAGTTATTTCTCCACTGATCTCCAGTAGCACATTGGGCACCTACTGACCTGGGGAGTTCCTCTTTCAGTATCCTATCATTTTGCCTTTTCATATTGTTCATGGGGTTCTCAAGGCAAGAATACTGAAGTGGTTTGCCATTCCCTTCTCCAGTGGATCACACTCTGTCAGACCTCTCCACCATGACCCGCCTGTCTTGGGTGGCCCCACAGGGCATGGCTTAGTTTCATTGAGTTAGACAAGGCTGTGGTCCGTGTGAATGGCAGAAAGTGAAGAGGAACTAAAAAGCCTCTTGATGAAAATGAAAGAGGAGAGTAAAAAAGTTGGCTTAAAGCTCAACATTCAGAAAACTAAGTTCATGGCATCTGGTCCCATCACTTCATGGGAAATAGATGGGGAAACAGTGGAAACAGTGTCAGACTTTATTTTTTGGGCTCCAAAATCACTGCAGATGGTGATTGCAGCCATGAAATTAAAAGATGCTTACTCCTTGGAAGGAAAGTTATGACCAACCTAGAGAGCATGTTCAAAACAGAGACATTACTTTGCCAACAAAGGTCCATCTAGTCAAGGCTATGGTTTTTCCAGTGGTCATGTACGGATGTGAGAGTGGTCATGTATGGACTGTGAAGAAAGCTGAGCACCAGAGATGATGCTTTTGGACTGTGGTATTGGATAAGACTCTTGAGAGTCCCTTGGACTGCAAGGAGATCCAATCAGTCCATCCTAAAGGAGATCAGTCCTGGGTGTTCTTTGGAAGGAACGATGCTAAAGCTGAAACTCCAGTACTTTGGCCACCTCGTGCGAAGAGTTGACTCATTGGAAAAGACTCTGATGCTGGGAGGGATTGGGGGCAGGAGGAGAAGGGGACGACAGAGGATGAGATGGCTGGATGGCATCACCAACTCGATGGATGTGTTTCAGTGAACTCCGGGAGTTAGTGATGGACAGGGAGGCCTGGTGTGCTGCGATTCATGGGGTCACAAAGAGTAGGACACAACTGAGCGACTGAACTGAACTGGGAAAAATTAACTGGCTGTCTTGGGTTTCCCATCACGGAACTCTTTTTTTTTTTTTTTTTAATAGCTGTTGCTTACCCATCTTACTTTCTCTGATTCAGGAGCAGACCATTTCTATGGTCGAAGGATATTAATATGACAAAAGTCTGGCAATAAGCAGTCAATTTTTTTTTTCCAGAAGCAGAATTGAATTCATTCACATGTGTCAAAATCTACACAGATTCTGGTATTCATGCCTCTGAGTGACAATCAGGTCATTTCCCTGATATTGGGGTTCAGTCCCTTTAGTATGAGCCTCAGTTTTGATGACAGACAATACTTCATGTCAGAACACATACAACTTCCAGAAATTTCACATAATTTTTGGAACACTTATAATTCATATCTCTATGGACACAATATAAAGAAGGCTTAATGTTACTTTTTATTTGACAACCCTTCCCATGTAATTTAACATATCAAGTATACCTAATTCAGAGAAGACAATGGCACCCCACTCCAGTACTCTTGCCTGGAAAATCCCATGGACAAAGGAGCCTGGTGGGCTGCAGTCCATGGGGTCGCTAAGAGTCGGACCCGACTGAGCAACTTCACTTTCATTTTTCACTTTCATGCATTGGAGAAGGAAATGGCAACCCACTCCAGTGTTCTTGCCTGGAGAATCCCAGGGACAGGGGAGCCTGGTGGGCTGCCGTCTATAGGGTTGCACAGAGTCGGAAACGACTGAAGCAACTCAGCAGCAGCAGCATACCTAATTAGCTTAATTTCTCTTTTTATAAGGAGAGAGAACACATTTTTGAGATATTTCATGGGCCTTTAAATATTTCATATTCCAAAGTTAAAGTCAAAAAGCCTTCATTTGGAATTTGATTTTTGGGAAAGTGAAAAAGTGAAAGTGAAACTCATTCATTTGTGTCTGACTCTTTGCAACTCCATGGACTGTAGCCCACCAAGCTTCTCTGTCCATGGAATTCTCCATCCAAGAATACTGGACTGGGTCACCATTCGTTTCTCCAGGGGATCTTCCTAACCCAGGGATTGCACCTGTGTTTTCTGCATTGCAGGCAAATTCTTTACCATCTGAGTCACTGGGGAAGTTTGTCAAAATATAAAAAATGTCTTAAAATGTTTGCCCAAATAGGTCTCTGTGAAACAATGCTCAGTTATCCATTTAACCAAAATAAGAATAGGCAAATTTAGATTTATTATTAAAATTTTTTTTGAATAGTTTCTAAGGCAAAGTCCATTTCCTTGCTTACCATTCAGGTTGGCAAAGGAACTTCCTTTTAGGGGGACTACCAGCTTTTGGGGAGGGGGAAATTTCCTCCTCTACTCCTCTTGAGTTCTTGTGGCTGGGCTAATGATAAATTTGACACAGAATAATTAACAGGAGAAAAAGGAACAAACTTTAATTCATTTGCATGGAGGTTCCACAGAAATGAACCTTTAAAAGTGGCAAAAGCAGGCAGTTTTTAAATGTTTTTTTTTTTGACAAAGAAACAATGTATCTGTGAGGAATTGACTGGAGAAAGAAAATTTAGATTTTAGGTGCCCAATTAGTAAGGAATCTAAATAGAATTTGGGCTTGGGCTATTATATTCAGGAAGTAACAAGGTTTGTTTACATAGACTTCTAGGCCTGAATTCTCAGTCTTTGGTGAGAAGTATGTCCTTTTACCTTTCCATGTGGGGAGTGTACCTTTTACATGAGAGGTACATATTCTGCTTTCAGGGGGACAGAAGGAAGGGTGAGGGTGTCCCTCTTGCACTGGCCATGCCTTAAGTAACTGAAGTTCACTTCAAAATAATTGGTATGCCATTGAGGCACACTTTCGGGTGGTCTGCTGTGGGACCCCACAAACCTTAAAACGTTTAGTAAATGTAACAGTTTGTTTCCCCTACAAGTCAACATGGGCGACCTGTAGAAGCTGGGAACAGCTCTCAGCTGATATTCAGCCAGAGAATGATAACCACTAAGAACTGAATTTTGCCAATAAGCCGAATGATAAGCAAGGTAACAGATTCTGCCTTAAAGCCTCCAAAGGAATGCTGCCTGCCACTACTGACATTTTGCCTGTGAGATCGTGTCAGATTTCTGACATAAAAAACTACAAGTAAATAAATACATATTGAGCCACTAAGCCGGGCTTCCCTCATATGTCAGTTGGTAAAGAATCTACCTGCAATTAAGGAGACCCCCAGTTCGATTCCTGGATCGGGAAGATCTGCTGGAGAAGGGATAGGCTACCCACTCCAATATTCTTGGGCTTCCCTTGTAGCTTAGCTGGTAAAGAATCTGCCTGCAATGTGGGAGACCTGGGTTTGATTCCTGAGTTTGGAAGATCCCCTGGAGAAGGGAAAGGCTACCCACTCTAGTATTCTGGCCTGGAGAATTCCATGGATTATACGGTCCATGGGGTCACAAAGAGTCAGACGTGACTGAGTGACTTTGGTAATTTGTTACAGCAGCAATAGAAAATGAACACAGTAAGGAATGTTCTATTTTTACATCATATAAAAAATATTTTTGTTTATTTGGCTGTGCCAAGTCTTAGTTGGAGAAGGAAATGGCAACCCACTCCAGTGTTCTTGCCTGGAGAATCCCAGGGATGGGGGAGCCTGGTGGGCTGCCGTCTCTGGACTCGAGACACGACTGAAGCGACTTAGCAGCAGCAGCAGTCTTAGTTGGGGCACGTGGGATCTTATGTCTCGGTTTGCAGAAGCTTTTAGCTGTGACCTATGAACTCTTAGCTGTGGCATGTGAGGTCTAGTTCCCTCACCAAAGATCGAACCTAGGGTGTCTGCACTGGGAGCGCAGTCTTAGCCACTGTACCTCCAGGGAAATTCCATTGTCTTTGCCTCATTTAAATAAAAGTTTATCCAATTGTTGCTGCTGTCGTGTAGTTGCTAAGGTGTGTCCGACTCTTTTCGACTCAAAGGACTATAGCCAGCCAGGCTCCTCTTTCCAGGGGATTTTCCAGGCAAGAATACTGGAGTGGGTTACCATTTCTTTTTCCAGGGGCTCCTCCCGACCCAAGGATCAAACCCATGTCTCCTGTATTAGCAGGTGGATTCTTTACTGCTGAGCCACCAGGGAAGCCCTGTTTATCCAATATTGAATCCTTATTCTTCTGGGCTTCCAGGATGTTTACTACTAGACATTATTGAGGCCCTTTCTCATACCAGTGACTCTCAAGGTCCCAAGGGTGTCAAGGATCTTACCATGAGCCAAAATACCCAGGAGGCCCCCTTGGACCTTCTGTAATCATTTGCTATCAATGAAACGCCGTAGTCCCTGGTTCTTGGTCACATGTAACTTGGTGGCAGCGGCAGAATCTTCACAAGGCCGGGAAATTTGGAATCTGGGGTTCATCTCCTCTAGGCATCCAGGATGTCATCCCCTCATTCCTCCCCTCTGGGTGTGGTATCATTACCCGGGAGCGCTGGGGGTTAGGAATGGGATTCTGGTAACCCGTTGTCCCCTTCTCAGGGAAATCTTCCCTCTAACAGTCTAACGATCTTTGCTTTTAACCCAAGGACACATCCATCTCATCCCTCGCACACAGGTGCGCACACATCAGGCCTGATACTGAGGTCGTCTCTAATCTGTTTTAACCTCTCAGACTCCCTTGAAACAAAGAGCATAATGATCTGGTTACTAGGAGTTGGGAGATAAATAAAATATAAATTAACATCTTAGATTATTTTGTTAACACTGATGCACTGTTAAGTTGGTTTTATCTCTTAAAGGAACTTTTGCTTACCTTCCCAGCGCCTTGGTATTTCTCAGAGGTTTGGTGACTGATGGTTTTTATTTTGGTATTGAAGTCTGTCCCAAACTGGTAAACTCACATAAAATAGCAGCTGGCAGGGTGTGTGATACATTTTTTGCAGGCTTCTTAAGGTCAGGGTTCATAAACTGGCCATTGGGCGAATTTCTTGCTTTTCAGAGGGGAAAAATGACTCTCTCTTCACTCAACTCTGGCTCTATCCCACCTGCATGGGAGTTTTCTTTGATTCTGGTCAACCTCTAGGAGAATGAACTGCAGAGAAGCAAGGATGGAGCAGGGGCCCACTTAAATGTGTTTATGGTAATAGTCTAGGCAAGAGATGACACAGGCTTGAATCAGGGCAGAGGTAGTAGAAACAAATGGTTGGATTTTGAATTCTTTGATAGGTACAACCAATGATCTCATGTTGGATGTTAAAAGAGGAAACCAAATATAAATAGGCTTGTTATAACTTAACGTCTTTCACATAATTCATAGCTGGGTGTCTGGAGGGACCTTAAATGACTTGCCAGAACATTTCACATCTTGAGACTGGAGATCAGAGTTTAAGGGTTGTCACAGGAGACTTTTAGTAGTTAAAGAGTTGGTTCTCCAATCTAAATTGCATCCTTATTTCTTTGTTTTCTGATTCACCTCCTTTTGTATAGTCTCTAGGATTTCATTATCTCCCAACTCCAACTGGCATTAAGTTCCAGTTTTTTCTCCCATCCCACATTCATCACCAGACAGCTTTTTCAGCTTTTTTCTATCCTCCCTTCGAGTACTCCAAAATAAATGACAGGTACCATTTTCAGGGGAAAAGAATGCAGGAAAGCTGAAAACAATAGCCCTGTATTCTATATACAAGCTTGATTTTAAGATGACTAAAAATGTCATAGTGAGATCAACATTTTAAGAAATACAGTACTATTACTATCAGTGATAAATCTACTTTGTTTTATATTTACTCTTTTGTAGCTCAAGAATCAAGATAATTATCATTACAAAACTTAATTCATATGACTGGTAAAATTTTTTTTTGTTTAAAACGTTGAATGCTGGAAGAAGTAACAAAGTATTAATAAGTGAGAAGAATCAGCACCTATATAAGGCAAGTAGTCTCTTTTCTAAAGTGAAGTTAATGTTAATTTAAAAAAACCCTGCGGGCTATATTGCTGTTTTTCAGAGCTGTAAAACCTTAGGCAAAGTAGTTATCTTTCTGTGGCTTTTCTTTCCTCTCCATGAAATCTCAGCTCTCTTATTGCCTCTTGAGCTTAGGGTCCTCGGACAATGGAAAAAAAAAAAAGAAAGAAAGAAAAAAAACCTCATTTAAATAAATATTTAGTGTCTAGCGTAAAAATACATGTTTGCTATTGGAAATACCAAGTACAAGTCACAGGGCACAGGTTCCTGACCTTCGAGAGTAGGAAATCCTCTGAAGCAGACCAGCAGTGAATCCTATTTACAGTTGGTGCATACTTTCCCATGCTGGCCTGAAACTATCAAGTACGTCAGCGGCTGCGACTGTGCGCACTCACCCAGCTACTAATAATTCTTAAACTGCCATCCTAAAGCGGAATATGCAGAATTCCACTTTACTTTCACTTTTGAAGGAGTTAAAAATAAGGAAAGTACAACTTCGCCACCTGAGATGTTTTCAGAAGAGATTCCTTTACTCGCCCCAGAGACACTTCCCTAACCTCAGTAGCTCCCCAGGACAACCCACACTTTCCTTCCGGGTTCTAGCTGAACTGTTTTACTGGGCATAAACCAATGGGCTCATTCCTTCTCCGCGGCGGGGCGGGGTCTTCCGCCTGGGCTTCGGAGACCCGCCCCCCGTACGTGGCGTGCGTGCGTGGCGTCGTGCGGCGCGGGACGGTTTCTTCAGCTTGTGGCGCCCCCCGGCGGTAGCGGTGAAGCGATGTGAGGGCCGGCCCTGAGCGCCTGCCATGGAGCAGCACCAAGAGGCGCGAACACCCGGGAACCCCGTCGCGCGGCTGCCTGGGACCTTGAGGTCTCAGACGCCCGAGGAGGAGGAGCCGCGGGTGGGCGGGTCAGCGCCAGCGGCCTCCGTCTTGGACGCGGAGGCGTATGGGGCCAGTGCGGACGGGCTGTGGGAACTGCCAGTGGAGCCGGCGGAGCGGAGGCCCGAGTGCAGCCACTGCAGGTGACCGCCGGGCGGGGGCGAGGGCGGGGACTGAAGCCAGCGGCGGACTTGGGGGGCGACGGGGAGGTGGGGCGGGGGCGCTGCAGCGACCCCTGCCGGGGAGGCGGCTGCTGTGACTGAGGACCAGGGGAGCATTGTCTCCTTCATCTCTGCGCTTGGAGCAGCAGGGTCCACTGGTTGAGGTTGAAATCACTGTGAAATAGCCACAGCTCTTTCAGTAAGAAGCCTTTTCTCCAGGTTCAGGATTACTTACTCTTAATTCATGCAAGACACTAGCGGGTCATGGGATGAGCGGACAGAAGCTCCGCTGTCAAGAAACAAGTGTCTGATGGAGGAAGGAAGGCGTAATAACAGTAATAACACTTATGTTTATGTGACACAGCCATCTCACGGTCAAAACAAAACAAAAGCATAAAACGGATTAGAGGCGAGAGACAAGGTGGCTATTACAGTAGTTGAGATTGGATTCCGAATTCTGAATTCACTTAGAGATATATATTGAGCACCTGCTGTGTGTCAGGCACTGTGCTAGGTTTCTGGTAACCTAGGCATGGATAACGGAGAAGGCAATGGCACCGCACTCCGCTGTTCTTGCCTGGAAAATCCCATGGACGGAGGAGCCTGGTGGGCTGCAGTCCATGGAGTCGCTAAGAGTCGGACACAACTGAGCGACTTCACTTTCATTTTTCACTTTCATGCATTGGAGAAGGAAATGGCAACCCACTCCAGTGTTCTTGCCTGGAGAATCCCAGGGACTGGGGAGCCTGGTGGGCTGCCGTCTGTGGGGTTGCACAGAGTCGGACACGACTGAATCGACTTAGCAGCAGCAGGAATGCATAGAAATGTCTCTGAGCTCACTGGGCCACTTATAGTCTAATGAGG
The DNA here is from genome assembly GCF_055505025.1 of Bos grunniens. NCBI lineage: Eukaryota > Metazoa > Chordata > Mammalia > Artiodactyla > Bovidae > Bos > Bos grunniens. The sequence continues at coordinate 34,879,535 of NC_141171.1, forward strand.
AGACTGTTTATTAAACTGAGTGAATGTGAGTGAAGTCGCTCAGTCGTGTCCGACTCTTTGTGACCCCGTGGACTGTGACGGGGTACCAGGCTTCTCTGTCCATGGGATTCTCCAGGCAAGAATACTGGAGTGGGTTACTGTTTCCTTCTCCAGGGGATCTTCCCTACCCAGGAATCAAACCCGGGCCTCCCGCATTGGAGGCAGACGCTTTAACCTCTGAGCCACAAGGGAAGCAGCAATTAACATTGTCTGCCCGATTTAGTTATGGCAGAAAGTGAAGAGGAACTAAAAAGGCTCTTGATGAAAGTGAAAGAGGAGAGTGAAAAAGTTGGCTTAAAGCTCAACATTCAGAAAACTAAGATCATGGCATCTGGTCTCATCCCTTCATGGGAAATAGATGGGGAAAGAGTGGAAACCGTGTCAGACTTTACTTTTTTGGGCTCCAAAATCACGGCAGATGGTGATTGCAGCCATGAAATCAAAAGACGCTTACTCCTTGGAAGGAAAGTTATGACCAACCTAGATAGCATATTCAAAAGAAGAAATATTACTTTGCTAACAAAGGTCCGTCTAGTAAAGGCTATGGTTTTTCCAGTGGTCATGTATGGATGTGAGAGTTGGACTGTGAAGAAAGCTGAGTGCTGAAGAATTGATGCTTTTGAACTGTGGTGTTGGAGAAGAGTCTTGGAGAGTTCCTTGGATTGCAAGGAGATCCAACCAGTCCATCCTAAAGATCAGTCCTGGGTGTTCATTGGAAGGACTGATGCTAAAGTTGAAACTCCAGTACTTTGGCCACCTCATGCGAAGAGTTGACTCATTGGAAAAGACCCTGATGCTGGGAGGGATTTGGGGGGTAGGAGGAGAAGGGGATGACAGAGGATGAAATGGCTGGATGACATCACCGACTCCATGGACATGAGTTTGAGTAAACTCCGGGAGCTGGTGATCGACAGGGAGGCCTGGCGTGCTTGGATTCATGGGGTCACAAAGAGTGGGACACGACTGAGTGACTGAACTGAACTGAATGTACTTTCACGATTGTGAGGACTGTTCTCCCTGCTTGCTTGAATCTCATGTTATACAGATGTACCAGTTTTTAAAATAAACTTTCTTTTCTGTTGTAATGTTAACATAGGCTTTAAGAAATGTGTATTTATTTTTATTATATTTGGCTATTCAGGGTCTTAGTTGCAGCACGAGGAATCTTTGATCTTTGTTGTGGCATATGTTATCTTTAGTTGTGGCATGCAAACTCTTAATTGTGACATGTAGAATCTATTTCCCTGACCAGGGGTTGAACCTGGGCTCCCTGCATTGTGAGTGGGTAATCTTAGCCACTGGACCACCAGGGAAGTCCCACCATTAACCTTAATGGAATGAAAGCTAATGGAGCCTTTCAGTTTTTACTGGACCTCTTGGGAGAATTCTACAATTGAAATAATCCTTGAAACATTCTTTCTTTCATTTCTCTGTGATTTATCTGACTTTTCTATCCTAGTCTTCTTTGCCTGTTCTATTCAAAGTGTCAGTGTTGGGCCACCTAGATTCTCTTGTTCTAATCCCGTACACTTCCCACAGATGATGTTACCATTTTTCATGTAGAGGTTGTCACCTCTACATTGGTCTCTCTACATCAGACTCTTCTGTGGAGTAAGAGATGAATGTCTTCATTTAATCATTGTGTATGGAGTACTTTGCTAATTACTGTTAATACGGTTGGAGGCTTTATCCATATAGACTGTTTAGTTTGTTGTTGGTTACAGATGATAAACCAGTAAAAAAGCAACCAAATATGTAATTACAGGTTGAAAAAAAACACAAAAGAACAGCAATGAAGGAGAGAAGTAGGATGCTGTAATAGAAAATAGCAGGATGGTGTCAGGAAAGATTTCTGAAGAAACTGGAGCCTATTATACAGAGTGAAGTAAGCCAGAAAGAAAAATACCAATACAGTATACTAACACATATATATGGAATTTAGAAAGATGGCAACAATAACCCAGTATACGAGACAGCAAAAGAGACACTGATGTATAGAACAGTCCTTTGGACTCTGTGGGAGAGGGAGAGGGTGGGATGATTTGGGAGAATGGCATTGAAACATGTATAATATCATATATGAAACGAGTCGCCAGTCCAGGTTCGATGCACGATACTGGATGCTTGGGGCTGGTGCACTGGGATGATCCAGAGGGATGGTATGGGGAGGGAGGAGGGTTCAGGATGGGAAACACATGTATACCTGTGGTGGATTCATTTTGATAAATGGCAAAACCAATGCAATATTGGAAAGTTAAAAAATAAAATTAAAAAAAAAAAGAAAAAAGTTACACTGGTGAAGCACAAAAAAAAAAAAAAAAAGAAAGAAAGAAAGATAAGACTGATTCAACCAAGAGAAAAGTATTTCAAGAAGGCGAGCAGAAAGACAGACTGGTTGCTTTTCTTTACCATTTGACCTTTTCCCAGGGCTGAATCAAAAGACCTCGGAGTCAGAATCTTGAGTGTAAGGGTCTTTTTATATTTTCTGACTGTATATGTGTAGTAGATATTCCGTAGACCTTTGACAAAGGTGAGTAGTTTGTATCTAGAAGAGACTGTTTGGAAGAGAGGGTATGTGAATACAATTTATTTAAATAAGTTGTCTAAAGTTGTTAGATGATAACACTTAAAAATGTGGCAAAGAGGTCTACTAGAACGCTGAAAGAAAAATGTTTCAAATATAAATCCAGAGCTAAATTATGCTAGCTTTATCATATAGTTTTTAGTTTACTCAGAACTGCTAGTTGAAATAGTTTAAAAATTAGTCTTCTGTGGTTAGCAAAATTTTATAATGTTTCTGATCGATTTCTTCTTGCCCCATTATAGGCTTTGTGTTTTAAAGCACTTTTAGATTGATAACAAACTTGAGAGGAAGGTACAGAGCTTTCCCATATGGCCTCTGCCCCCTCCATCCCCCCACCACATGCATAGCTTCTCAGTTATCAACATCCCCTACCAGAGTGGTACGTTTGTTACAATTGATGGACTCGGGTGACACATCATTATCACTTAAAAGTCCATAGTTTAGATTAGGGTTCACTGTTGGCGTTGTACATACTTGAAGTTTGGACAAATTTGTAATAACATTTATCTGCTATTATAGTTTCATGCAGAGTGTTTTCACTGCCTTAAAAATCCTCTTGGCTCTGCCTTTTCATTCCTCTCTACCCCCTAACCTGATCTACTGTTTAAAAAATGTACTGGATTTTAGCTTGTTTTCAGTTTTATTTAGTTAATATTTGAGAATTGTAATTCACTGTCACATTTCTGTGTTTTGCTTTTTCTGGTGACATTTTCTACCTTTTAAAGACTTTTCTTCCCTTGACATGTTATGCATTTTGTTTTAATTGGTTAGGATACAGTTCTAGAAATAGAATATTTAGGTGTTACCAATAAAATATAAACTAATTTATAGCTCTTTATATTTTATTTCATTAGGCTGTTAGGGTCTCAACTAGTTGCCTGAGTGAACTTCTTTACTGTTATGCTTATAATAGTTTTTAAAATTGAAATGCATTTTTAGGTTTGAGTGATCAGTACGTCACAATTATTTGGCCCGTTTTTTAATACTTAAAACACTATTCATTTAAATACATGACTATACTTGTCACTGCCTAAAGAGTTCTAGGGAGAAGGCAATGGCACCCCACTCCAGTACTCTTGCCTGGAAAATCCCATGGATGGAGGAGCCTGGTAGGCTGAAGTCCATGGGGTTGCGAAGGGTTGGACACAACTGAGCGACTTCACTTTCACTTTCACTTTTTACTTTCATGCATTGGAGAAGGAAATGGCAGCCCACTCCATTGTTCTTGCCTGGAGAATCCCAGGGACGGGGGAGCCTGGTGGGCTGCCGTCTATGGGGTTGCACAGAGTCGGACACGACTGAAACGACTTAGCAGCAGCAACAGCAAAGAGTTCTAGAGATTGGTTTTGTTCGGGAAGTGTAGACTCAATTTAAATTCTCAGCAGAATCTTGCTTGTTAGAAATAGAGCATATCTTAAATGTTGGGGCCAGTGTGAGGAAAGCAGGAGAGACTCCATCTTGAGGCCTGTCATCCGTCTTAAGGATAGGATGTAAACTGGGCCTGAACTCTGCCCAAGAGTGAGGAAACCGTTGCTAATGGAAACCAGGTCTCCTGGAGACTTCCCTCCTTAAAGATGGCAAATGGAGATTGTAGTTGAGGTCAGGCTGCCCCTGTTAGATTAACCAAGGAGACATACCCCCTTGATGTATAACCATTGTCCCCCCTCCCCCTTAACTTTAATTGTTTGTTCTCTGAGCACCTACTTGTTATAAAACTCAGTCATATACAACAAGGAGGTTGCTAACATGTAACCAGTCATTTGGGGGTGGGGTATAAAAATGGGCCTCTCAGAAACATCAGGGTCCTTGTTGGGAACTGATTCCTCTTGGACCCGCTGGCGTAATAAGCTGTACTCCACTGTCTTGAGCGTCTTCCGAGGTGTGTTTTGCGACTCTGGATTCCACAACAAAATATGAATGAAATATCTTTCAAAAGATCTGTACTAGTTTGGTATTGCAGGTTACAAATTTTGTAAAAAGTATGTCCCTGTTAAAAGGAACAGCATGTACAGGATTATACTGTATCTGTACAGTGTATTTGGAGAGCTTGGCAGAAAGGAAGGAGAGGTGAGGCTGCAGAGGTTGATGGTGGTTCTATTGGGAAGGGCCAAATAAGCTGTGTTAGGAAGTTAGAATTCCTGGTGGACTGCAGTCCATGGGGTTGCAGAGAGTAGGACATGACTGAGCGTCTAACCACTTTCACTTTTCTAATCTTCCTCTTTGGCTTAGCAGATAAAGAATCTGCCTGCAATCCAGGAGATATGAGTTGGATCCCGGGGTCATGAAGATATGCTGGAGAAGGAAATGGCAGCCCATTCCAGTATTCTTGCCTGAAAAATCCCATGGACAGAGGAACTTGGTGGACTATAGTCCATGGGGTTGAAAAGAGTCAGACATGACTGAGGGACTAAGCAGCAGCAGGAAGTTTGAGCCTAAAGCACTAGAGCCCGACAAAATAGCCACTGAAGTTTTTTTTTTTTAAATAAAGGTGTCAATTTGACTTCTGTGGGTGGCTTTTAGCTATCATAATTTATGCTCTGTTTTATTAAGAAAAATGCAAACTGAATAGTGATACAGTGGTAAAGGCTTGCCTGGGAAGAGTTAGAGCCTCATTATAGTAAAGATGCCAAACATCTTAATTATATTTTTATGTCTTCTGTGGATATTCCTGCCTGAGGACAAGAGTTGGAAATCACTTGCAAATCATTGGTCATAAAAATAAGTACAGAGAATTTTTTAATGTGTCTGAGGGAGGAAGACAGCAGGGACAACATATACATAAACTGACACAGATAGGCCCTGAGACATAATTTTTCTCTCTCCAGTGCTTTTTTCTTTCAAAAGTACAAAGTTGTAAGGATTGTGTGAAACCACATCAATATAAATAGCACCCATTTATTAGATACTGGTCATTAGCAGGTTATCCACTGAGATGAGGTGTTTTATATTTGTTATTTTATTTATGTCCCATAACAGCTTTCTGGAGTTGATGATATCATTAGCTTTTAAAGGATGAAAAGGTGGAGGTAACAATCAGGTAGCAGAGCAGGGTTTCTGGCTCCAGTCCGCTTGGCTCCCAAGCTCCTGCAAGGGCTTGACTCTTTGCTGTACCCTCCACGCTTGCTGAAGAAGCCTTATTCTTTTGATTGCGGAGTGGATGTAGTCACTAGTTGAAGTGGAGCTATTAAAGCTGCAGGAGTAGCTCTGTTTTCATACTTTTTAAGCTGAAGTATGTTTCAATTCAGTTGCTTATTCATGTCTGAGCCTTTGCGACCCCATGGACTACAGCACCTCAGGCTTCTCTGTCCATTACCAGTTCCGGAAGCTTGCTCATGTCCATGATGATGCCATCCAAACATCTCATTCTCTGTCGTCCCCTTCTTCTCCTGCCTTCAATCTTTCCCAGCTTCAGGGTCTTTTCCAGTGAGTCAGTTCTTCGCATCAGGTGGCCAAAGTATTGGAGTTTCAGCTTTAGCATCAGTCCTGCCAATGAACTGATCTCCTTTAGGATTGACTGGCTTGATCTCCTGGCAGTCCAAGTGACTCTCAAGAGTCTTCTCTAACACCACAGTTCAAAAGCATCAATTCTTTGGTGCTCAGCTTTCTTTATGGTCTGTCCGTCACAGAAAAGAAAATTAGATACCAAGTGAATTAGAGATACCAAGGGAACATTTCATGCAAAGATGGGCACAATAAAGGACAGAAACGGTATGAACCTAACAGAAGCAGAAGATGTGAAGAAGAGGTGGCAAGAATGAACAGAAAAACTATACAAAAAAGATCTTAATGATCCAGATAACCACGATGGTGTGATCACTCACCTAGAACCAATCCTGGAATGCAGTCAAGTGGGCCTTAGGAAGCATCACTGTGAACAAAGCTAGTGGAAGTGATGGAATTCCAGTTGAGCTATTTCAAATCCTAAAAGGTGATGCTGTGAAAGTGCTGCACTCAATATGCCAGCAAATTTGGGAAACTCAGCAGTGGCCACAGGACTGGAAAAGGTCAGTTTTCATTCCAATCCCAAAGAAAGGCAATGCCAATGAATGTTCAAACTACCACACAACTGCACTCATCTCACAGGCTAGCAAAATTATGCTCAAAATTCTCCAAACTAGGATTCAACAGTATGTGAACTGAGAACTTCCAGATGTTCAAACTGATTTTAGAAAAGGCAGAGGAACCAGAGATCAAATTGCCAACATCCGATGGATCATCAGAAAAGCAAGAGAGTTCCAGAAAAACATCTACTTCTGCTTTATTGACTACGCCAAAGCCTTTGACTGTGTGGATCACAACAAACTGGAAAATTCTGAAAGAGATGAGAATACCAGACCACCTGACCTGCCTCCTAAGAAGTCCATATGCAGGTCAAGAAGCAGCAGTTGGAACTGGACATGGAATAATGGACTGGTTCCAAATTGGGAAAGGAGTATGTCAAGGCTGTATATTGTCACCCTGCTTTTTTAAGTTATGTATGCAGAGTACATCCTGCAAAATGCTGGGCTTGGATGAAGCACAAGATGGAATCATATTGCTGGGACAAATATCAATAACCTCAGATATGCAGATGACACCATCCTTATGGCAGAAAGAGAAGAACTTAAGAGCCTCTTGATGAAAGTGAAAGAGTAGAGTGAAAAAGCTGGCTTAAAACTCAGCATTCCAAAAACTAAGATGATGGCATCTGGTGCCATCACTTCATGGCAAATAGATGGGGAAACAGTGGAAACAGTGACAAACTTTCCTTTCATGGTCTCCAAAATCACTGCAGACTGTGACTACGGCCATGAAATTAAAAGACTCTTGCTCCTTGGAAGAAAAGCTATGACCAACCTAGGCACCATATTAAAAAGCAGAGACATTACTTGGCTGATAAAGCTAAGTATAGTCAAAGCTATGGCTTTTCCAGTAGTCACGTATGGATGTGAGAGTTGGACCATAAAGAAGTATGTTTACTTCAAGCTTAGTAACAGGATGCCTGAGCATTAGTATTTTCTAGCTCCTTTTTTGGGATTCCCAGGTGGTACTAGTGGTAAAGGGCCCACCTGCCAATGCAGGAGACATAAGAGACATGGGTTTGATCTCTGGGTTGGGATGATTCTTTGGAGAAGGGCATGGCAACCCATTCCAGTATTCTTGCCTAGAGAATCTCAGGGACGGGAGACTGGTAGGCTGCAGTCCATAGGGTCTCAAAGAGTTAGTCATGCACAACTGAAGTGACTTAGCATGCACACAGCTCCTTTTTTACGTAAATTGAGATACATTTGGTCGGTGTACAATATTATGTAAGTTTAAGGTATACAGCCTGTTGATTTGATACATTTATATACTCAGTATGATTATCCCTGGTAGTCGTTAGCTGTTGTCACCTAATTATCATTTCCTTTCTGTGCTGAGAAGTTTTAAGATGTAGTATGTTAGCAAGTTTGAAGTATGTAATATAATATTGTTGACTATATCACAGTGCTGTGCATTACATCTCCAGCATTTATTCATCTTCTGATTACAACTTTGTATCCTTTAATAACATCTTGTTTCCTTATTCCATGTCTTAACCTTTTCTGTATTCTTTAGGCTTGAATATTCAGGAGAAAAAGGTGATGGGAATGAAAACATGAGAAAGTGAAGCAGGGAAGACTGTAGGTGTTTGAGAAGAACACAGGGGCCACAAGCTGGCAGCCCACAGTTTTGTTTAAAACTATATTTTACCAGTTTGAAATTAGTTGCTAATAGTTAAAAATGAAGATGTTTTATATCAGAATCCAGATTTCTGGTTTCTGTAAGAATGGGGAGATGTAGCAGCTTTGGGGCCACCATCCTGAGTATTGGTTGTGCCTATAGATTGGGTATGATCTGTCCAGGTCATCCTTGCTCCCAGTCCATCCTGCTTCATTCATCTCTGATTAACTGCCTGCCCTTCATAGATACTTGCTTTTACATCTGGGTCTCATGTACGTCATTGTGGTCTGGTCTGCCTCAGCAGCAGGGTAAATCAGCCTGCACGTTTTATAGGTAAAAGTGAAACCTGGTAATTCCCAAAACAATTACTTTATAATAATTGAGATTGTTGAGTTGGTATTGACACTTAGAAATCTGTTTGGGTAAATTTAAAATAAGCTAGATTATTGATGATAATTTTTAGGATAAAAATTTAGAAAGTCTTCAAATTTAATTCCTTGTGCATATCGAAAGTATCATATTCTTAAGACACTAAGTTAATTTGTTCTTTCTTGTTAATCTAGAAAATCTGTTTATTCTTTGAAGTAGTTTATTCCTAAGATATGTGGGACGCTAACTGATTTACAAATTACTGTGCAAGCTAATCATATGTTCAAAGTTGAGCAAAAATGATATATCTCAAGAGGGAGTTTTTTTCTTAATCTTAATTAAGTCTCCAAAGATGAGTGACCAATTAAAAAAAACCACATCAGAGCTTTCTAAATGTTTGATTTATTTTCCACAAGAAAAACAAGAATGTTATCATTACCCTCTGATAGATGTTTTTTTCAAAGAACATCAAAGCACATTAATTTTTTAACTATGTTTATATTTGTTCCGAATTAAAAATTTATAGTTCTGTTAGTGCTTATGTACTGAGAGAATATATTCTAAGATAGTCTAGTATAACATTAGGTTTTTTCATTTATTTTTAAAAATATGTAATGTACTTTAATTTTTTCCAGTTTTATTGAGATATAATTGACATACAGCACTGTACAAGTTTAAATACAGCATAATGATTTGACTTACATATACCATGAAATGATTATTCTGATAAATTTGTAGTACATATGTCATCTCATATAGATTAAAAAAATAAAAAAAATTTTTTTCCTTATGATGAGAACTCTTTAAGTTTTATTTAATTTATTTATTAATTTATTTATGCTGTGCTGAAGCTTATGGAATCTCAGTTCCCCGACCAGGAATTGAATATGGGCCATAGCAGTGAAAGCTTGGGATCCTACTAACTAGCAGGCCATCAGGAAACTGCCAGGATTTACTTTGTTAACAACTTTCATCTATAATATACAGCAGTGCTAATTACATTATATTGTACATTACATCCCTGGTACTTAAATTTATCTTATAACTGGAAGTTTGTACCTTTTGACCATCTTCATCCATTTCCCCCTCTCACCACTCCTCACCTCTGGTAACCAAAAACCTTATCTTTTTCTTTGTTGGGTGAACTATAATCGACCTTCAACACTGTGTTAGTTCCTGGTGTCCAAATAGTGATTTGATACTTCTATACATTAGAAAACAATCACCACAGTAAGTCTAGTTACCAGTGTTACCAGTTACTATTGTCATTTAGTCATAAAGTCATGTCTGACTCTTTGTGACCGCAGCCGTTCAGGCTTCCCTGTCCTTCGCCATCTCCTAGAGTTTGCCCAAACTCATGTCCTTTGAGTCGGTGATGCCATCCAACCACCTCATGCTCTGTTGCTCTCTTCTCCTCTTGTCCTCAATCTTTCCGAGCATCAGGGTCTTTTCCAATAAGTCAGGTCTTTGCATCAGGTGTCACTAGACAAAGATATTACATAATTATCAACTATATTCCTCACACTGTACATTTCATACCGGTAAGACATTTATTTTGTAACTGGAAATTTGTAACTCTTTATTCATTCACCTTTTCTGCTTATCTTCCCACCCCTCTCCTCTCCTCTGGCAACCACTTGTTTATTCTCTTTGAGTAAATTCAGCATTATTTTAAAAGAGTTCACAGGTTACGCAGTGCTTTTTCATATATGTTTTTATTTACCACATAAAACAACTTTGTGATTTAAATAGTTATTCTCTTTTATGTATTTTTAAGGTCAGGTGAGTAATAGAGTAGAGCTCCATTCAGTTCAGTTCAGTCGCTCAGTCGTGTCCAACTCTTTGCAACTCCATAAACCGCAGCATGCCAGGCCTCCCTGTCCATCACCAACTGCTGGAGTCCACCCAAACCCATGTCCATTGAGTTGGTGATGCCATCCAACCATCTTATCCTCTGTCATCCCCTTCTCCTGCCCTCAATCTTTCCCAGCATCACGGTCTTTTCAAATGAGTCAGCTCTTCACATCAGGTGGCCAAAGTATTGGAGTTTCAGCTTCAACATCAGTCTTTCCAAGAACACCCAGGACTGATCTCCTTTAGGATAGACTGGTTGGATCTCCTTGAAGTCCAAGGGACTCTCAAGAGTCTTCTCCAACACCACAGTTCAAAAGCATCAATTCTTCAGTGCTCAGCTTACTTCACAGTCCACCTCTCACGTCCATACATGGCATTGGAAAAACCATAGCCTTGACTAGACGGACTTTTGTTGACAAAGTAATATCTCTGCTTTTTAATATGCTATCTAGGTTGGTCATAACTTTCCTTCCAAGGAGTAAGCATCTTTTAGTTTCATGGCTGCAATCACCATCTGCAGTGAGCTTCATATTTATATTTCCGTATCACATAATAATGAATTATACTGAAATGAACAATATTACAGTCTTTGTTTTCCTATTGCATGTAATAAATACTTCCAATGAGGTGTTCCTTTTCCTTCTTCTAACGCATTGATTTTTTTCCTTTGTTCATGGTGATTTTTAATTATTTTGAGAGGGGCAGTTTTATTGTCTTTTTAACGTCCTCCTTTACCTCCTGAATCCTTTATCTGCTTGTGGTCAGCTTCTCTCTTGGTGACTATTCATCAATCAGAAAGGCAAATTTGAAGGTACTATTGATTGATTTTTTTCTCTTCCCTGGTAGCTCAGATGGTAAAGAATCCACCTGCAATGCAGAAGACCTGAGTGTTCAATCTCTGGCTGGGGAAGAACCCCTGGAGAAGGGAATGGTGACCTACTCCAGTGTTCTTGTCTGGGAAATCCCATGGACAGAGGAGTCTGGTGGCTACAGTCCATGGGGTTGCAAGGAGTTGGACATGACTGAGTGACTGACACTTTAACTTTTTCTTTTTTTCTCTGCTGAGCTTTTTTTTTTTAATTTTATTTTATTTTTAAACTTTACATAATTGTATTAGTTTTGCCAAATATCAAAATGAATCCGCCACAGGCATACATGTGTTCCCCATCCTGAACCCTCCTCCCTCCTCCCTCCCCACACCATCCCTCTGGGTCGTCCCAGTGCACCAGCCCCAAGCATCTGCTGAGCTTTTTAAAGATTTTTAAATTTATTTGTGACTGCTGGATCTTCATTGCTTCGCACGGGCTTTCTCTAGTTGTAGTGAGTGGAGACTACTCTAGTTGGGGTGGTTTCTCTTGTGGAGCATGTGCTCTAGGCACACACAGACTTAGTAGTTGTGGCACAAAGGCTTAGTTGCTCCATGGCATGTGGGATCCTCTTGGACCAGGGGTTGAACCCATGTCCCCTGCATTGATAGCTGGATTCCCAACCACTAGCCCACCAGAGAAGCTCCTCTGATGAGTTTTTAGCTTTCTTGTTTCTCATTTTTCTTCTACTGGAAGCCTAATCAAAACATTGTGTTCCAATGTTATGAAACACAGTAATGTTCCAGGATTACTCAAGGGAAACAAAGAAGTGTTCCAAGATTACTCAAGGGGGAAAAAAAATAAAAAAGGAAAGGAAAGTTATGGAATGAGTCTCCTAACCTTGCAAAAAGTTAGAGAGATTGACCTGATAGAAACATATCTGAACTCACAGGTGAGACCCCTAGGAAAAAAATTAAAATTAAGAAAAGAAAAAGCTGAACAGACATAGCAGTGACTGCATACTACAAGAGGAGAGAGTCTGCAGTTTAAGTCTAGCTTAGTTTAGACAGCATATTAAAAAGCAGAGGCATTACTTTGCCAACAAAGTTCTGTCTAGTCAAGGCTATGGTTTTTCCAGTAGTCCTGTATGGATGTGATAGTTGGACTATAAAGAAAGCTGAGGGCTGAAGAATTAATGCTTTTAAACTGTGGTGTTGAGAAGACTCTTGAGAGTCCCTTGGACTTCAAGGAGATCCAACCAGTCCATCCTAAAGGAGATCAGTCCTGGGCATTCACTGGAAGGACTGATGTTGAAGCGGAAACTCCAATACTTTGGCCACCTGATGTGGAGAGCTGACTCATTGGAAAAGACCCTGTTGCTGGGAAAGATTGAGGGCAGGAGGAGAAGGGGACGACAGAGGATGAGATGGTTGGATGGCATCACCCACACAATGGATGTGGGTTTGGGTGGACTCCGGGAGTTGGTGACGGACAAGGAGGCCTGGCGTGCTACGGTTCATGGGGTCACAAAGAGTCGGACACAACTGAGCTACCAAACTGAACTGAACTGAAATTTACAAAGAACCAGAACAATTAAGTAGAATCCAGAGTTTCTGTACTAGATTGTCTAAAAATGTCCAGTTTTCAACCAAAGCTTACTGAACATGCAAAGTAACAGGGAAGTATGACTCACATACAGGGAGAACGATAGAAAATAGGAACTGTCTTTGAATGGATCAAGATTTCAGATTTAGTAGAAAAATACTTCAAAGTATTTGAAGTACTCTTATAGTAGATTCAAAGAACTAAAGGAAAAAAATACAGTGACCATGATGCAACAGAGATTCTCAATAGAGGGATAGAAATTATTTTTAGAAGTCTGTGCAAATTGTCAGTGTAGGTTTGTCATTTGTAACAGATGTACCACTCTGATTGGGGGTGTTGTTAATGGGGAGGCTATTATGCATGTGTTGGGGCAAGCGGTGTATAGAAAAGCTCTGTACATTCTTGTCAATTTTTCTGTGCATCTAAAGCTGCTCTAGAAAACATCTTAAAGATGTGTATGGTTTATTCGTCTATGTAAATGTGTTACTTGGCAGGTGAGTTTTTTAAAAAATTGTGTTAATATGTATATAAAAAATTTATCATTTTAACCTTTTATAAGTGTATGATTCAGTGGCATTAAATACATTCATAAGGTTATATAACCATCACTGCTTATCTCTACCCAAAACTTTTTATCATCCCCAGTATAAAATCTGTACCTGTTAAATAATATTTTCTCATCCCCTTCTCCCCCAGGCCTTACTAATCTCTATTCTATTAATACTGTTTCTGAAAATTATCTACACTAGATCCTTCGTATAATCATACAATATTTGTTTTCTGACATTTCACTAAGAATAGTGCTTTCAGGTTCCATCAAAATTTCATTTTATGACTGAATTGTATGTATGCATGCATGCATGCAGAGTTGCTTTGGTTGTGTCCAACTCTTTGCGACCCTATGGACTGTAGCCCACTAGGCTCCTCTGTCCATGGGATTTTCCTGGCAAGAATACTGGAGTGGGTTGCCATGACCTCCTCCAGGGCATCTTCCCGACCAAGGCTTCGAACCTGATTCTCACGTCTCCTGTATTGGCAGGCGGGTTCTTTACCACTAGTGCCACTTGGGAAACCCTGAACTGTATGTGTATGCCATTTTAACTTATCTGTTATCCATTCTTTTGTTGATGGATACTTGTGTTTCTTTTTGGCTACTGTGAATAGTGTTACCGTGAACATTGGTATGCTATGCTATGCTATGCTATGCTATGCTATGCTAAGTCACTTCAGTCGTGTCCGACTCTGTGTTGACCGCATAGACGGCAGCCCACCAGGCTCCCCCGACCCTGGGATTCTCAAGGCAAGAACACTGGAGTGGGTTGCCATTTCCTTCTCCAATGCATGAAAGTGAGAAGTGAAAGTGATCCTAGATCCTGGATCACTAGATTCTTCGTATAATCATACAATATTTGTTTTCTGACATTTCACTAAGAATAGTGCTTTCAGGTTCCATCAAAATTTCATTTTATGACTGAATTGTATGTATGCATGCATGCATGCAGAGTTGCTTTGGTTGTGTCCAACTCTTAGTGACCCCATGGACTGCAGCCCACCAGGCTCCTCCATCCATGGGATTTTCCAGGCAAGAGTACTGGAGTGGGGTGCCATTGCCTATCAAATCTAGTTTCTGCTTTTCATTCTTTTGGATGTATACCTAGGAGTGGAATTGCTGGCTCTTATGGTAGTTTTTTGTGTTTAACTTTTTGAGGAATTGCCAAACTGTTTTCCATAGCAGTTTCAACTATTTTACATTTCTGTCAGCAATGCACCAAGGTTTTACTTTCCACAATATTGAAGGTACCTGAGTAGTTAACAAACAAAGCATATATATTATGCTTAATACACTTGAAATTGAATCTTTAATGCAAACCCTCAAAGGGAAGAAATCACTAAAAAAAAAATGCAACAGTTACCATTGCTTTAGCAAAACATAGATTCTTTTTTAATATATTTATTGAGGTATAGTTGACATATAACCTTATATTAATTTCAGGTGTACGGCAGCATAATGATTTGATATTTATATACAATGCAAGATGATACCCCAATAGGTCTAGTTAACATCTGTAACCTTAATATAATTACAGAAGAATTTTTTCTCTTGTGATGAGAGCTTTTGACTCTACTCTCTTCAGTTCAGTTCAGTTCAGTCGCTCAGTCATGTCCTACTCTGCGACCCATGGACTGCAGCATGCCAGGCCTCCCTGTCCATCACCAACTCCTGGAGTTTACCCAAACTCATGTCCATTTCATCGGTGATGCCATCCAACCATCTCATCCTCTGTCGTCTCCTTCTCTTCCCACCTTCAATCTTTCCCAGTATCAGGATCTCTTCCAAAGAGTCAGTTCTTCACATCAGGTGGTCTACTCTCTTAGCAACTTTCAAATATGCAGTTTATTTTATCACTGAAAGTTTGTACCTTTTGACCCCCTTTATCCATTTTTATGACTCTCCTTGATAAATAATGAATTCTTTGGAAGGAGAATCTAATGTAGTGTAAGATGTAAAGATTTTACAGTGGCAATGGTGACTCATTATTATTTTCTTTTGGAGTATAAGAGTTGGAATTTGGCTACTGATTGATTTAATTTTAAGTTAAAAATAATTTTAGACTTAAAGTTTGTAACAATAGTACAGAGAGTTCCTGTATACCTTTTTTGTTGATAGTTTCCCTGCTTTGGTTTTGTTTTTGTTTCTCTTGCCTGAGGAGACGTATCCAAAAAAATACATAGTGCTAAGATCAACGTCAAAGCATACAGGCTATGTTTTCGTGTAGGGTTTTTCTTCAGGTTTTACATTTAAGCCTTTAAATGTAAATTTAAGGGTTTGAATTTGAATTCATTTCTGTATATAGTGTGAGAAAGTAGTTCAGTTTGATTCTTTTGCATGTATCCAGGTTTCTCAGTACCATTACTGAAGAGGCTGTCTTTGCCCAACTGTATATTATTGCCTTCTTGTCATAGACTAACATATAAATGTTGCTTTATTTCTGGGCTCTCTATTCTGTTCCATTGATGTGTGTCTGTTTTTGTCCTGGTACCATACAATTTTGATGACTGTAGCTTTGTAGTGTACTTTGAAATCAGGGAGCACGATACTACCAGGATTTTTTTTTTTTTCCTCAAGATTGTTTGATTTTCAGAGTCTTTTGTGCTGCTTTACGAATTTTAGGATTATTTGTTCTAGTTCTGTGAAAAATATGATAGTATTTTGATAGGGATTGCATTAAATCTGTAAATTACCTTGGGTAGTATGGTCATTTTAACAGTACTGATTCTTCCAATCTGTAGTATATTTTTCTATTTGTTTGTGTCGTCTTCAGTTTCTTTCATCAGTGGCCTCTAGTTTTCAGTGTATGGATCTTTCACTTCCTTGGTTAGATTTATTCCTTGGCATTTTATTCTTTTTGATGCAATTGTGATTGGATTTTTTTTTTCTGAATTTTTTCTGATGGTTTCTAATGGTTCATTGATAGTGTATAGAAATGCAACAGATTTCTTTGTATTAATTTTATATCCTGCAGCATAATGAATTCATTTATTCTGATAGGTTTTATGGTGGTGTCTTTAGGATTTCATGTATAGTGTCAGGTCATCTGTAAACAGGGACAGTTTAACTTTTTCCTTTCTGATTTGCATGCCTTTTATTTCTTCTTATTGTTCAGTTGCTGTGGCTAGGACCTACAATACGCTCCTGAATAAAAGTGGTGGGAATGGGCATCCTTGTCTTGTTACTGATATTGGACAAAATATTTTTTACTGTTGAATATGATGTTGACTGTAGGTGTTTTGTATATGACCTTTATTAGTTTGAGATACATTCCCTGTGTATCTGCTTTCTTGAGAGTTTTTATCATAAATTGATGATAAATTTTGTCAAAAGCTTTTTCTGGATCTGAGATGATCATATGATTTTTATTCTTAAGTTTGTTAATGTGGTCTGTCACACTGATTGATTTGTGAGTATTGAACCATCTTTTGTTCCTGAGCTAAGTTCTAGTTGATCATGATGTAGGTTTCTTTAAATGTAAAGCAGAATTTTGTTGGTTAATATTTTGTTGAGGATTTTTGCATCTATGTTCATTAGTAATATCAGTCTGTAATTTTTTTACTGATTGTGTCTTTGTCTGGTTTTGGTATCAGGGTAAATCTGGCCTCATATAGTAAGTTTGGAAGCATTCCTTTTTCTTCAGATCTTTGAAATAATTTGAGAAGCATTGGTGTTAAGTCTAACTATTTTGTAGAATTTGCCTGTCAGCTGTTTGGTCCTTGACTTTTGTTTGTGGGGATTTTTTATTACTGATTGTATTTTGATGTTATTAATTAATTAGCCTGTTGATATCTTTTATTTCTTCCTGATTCAGTGTTGGGAGATTGTGCATTTCTAGAAATCTTTCCATTTCTTCTAGGTTGACCATGGTACTGGTGTGTATAGTATTATATTGGTGTTCATAGTTATCTCTTATGAGCCTTTGTATTTCTGTAGTGTTGGTTGTTACTTCTCTTTCATTTCTGATTTTCTTTTCTTTCTTTTTGGCTATACCGTGCAGTTTGTGGAATCTTCCCTGGTCAGGGATTGGACCCAGGCCACTGCATTGAAAGCCTGGAATCCTAACCACTAGGCCACCAGGGAAGTCCCTGATTTTATTTATTTGGATCTGCTTATTATTATTTTCTGATGAGTCTGGCTGAAGGTTTATCACTTTTGTTCATCATTCCTTTTTTGAAAAATAATTTTATGTATTTATTTTTGGCTGTGCTGGCTCTTCATTGCTGTGAGGGCTTTACTCTAGTTGTTGAAGCAAGGGCTGCTCTCCAGTTGTGCAGGGGCTGCTCTCCAGTTGTGTGTGGGCTTTCCATTGAGGTGGCCTGTCTTGTTGAGGAGCACAGGCTCTAGGCCCTGTGGACTCAGTAGTTGTGGTTTCTGGTCTCTAGAGCACGGGCTCAATAGTTGGGGCACACGGTCTTGTTACTTCATGGTGTGTGGTGTCTTCCTGGATCAGGGATTGAATCTGTGTCTCCTGCATTGACAGGTGGATTCTTTACTGAGCCACCAGGGAAGCCCCAGTTTTGTTTATCTTTTCTAAGAACCAGTCTTAGTTTCACTAGTCTTAGTTTCATTCATCTTTTCTTTTTTCTTAAAATTTTTTATTTCATGTATAGTTGACCCCTGAGTAGCTTCACAGATCAGCTTTGACTCCTTGCTTGTCAGGATGGTCATTCATGCTGTTCCTTTTCATTGGCCAGTGGCTAAGGAACATACAATTATGCTACTCATGGACCTGGAGGCTTGCTTTGATTAATCATGGGGGTAGTCTTTGTTCATTCAGTTATTATTAGGATAGTATCCAGTAAAGGGACATAGAAAAATGAGTAAGAAATTGTTTCCTCTAGAATTCATAGTGAATTGAGTATGAGAAAACATATCTGTATAATTAATATTTAAGAAAAATGATGGAAGTATAAAATAAGAATTTGCAAAGAGTGATTTACTTAACTTATTAAGACTTTTTTATTTGCTTTATTTCTATATAAGAAGACAGAGTAAATAATAAGATAACTGACTATAGATGTTTACTTTATGATAAGATTCTCAGTGTTAATCTGCCATTTTCTCATAAGCTCCAGTAGAGGCTTTATATAGTTGTTATATATAATTATATCTCTGGACACAGGCTTTTGTTTTCCAAGCATCTGGCTCATTTGAAGGCTTCTTTAATTATAATAACACTAACATTTTTCTTATAGATCCTGTAGTAGGAACAAACTTATCTCTAGGCCAGTGATCCCTAAACTATTTAGAATGCATACCACAGTTGATTAAAACACTTAAGATGTAATTCTGAAAGGTATACATGATACCTTTAATATACCTGATAATACATGTTGATCATATACTAATGTATGACTTGCATCATAAAACATAGAAAAACATAGATAAAAGGAAGAAATTATGATGAAATAAACTGTTTAAAAATGTCCTGCTTCCCTGGTGGCTTAGAGGGTAAAGTGTCTGCCTGCGATGCAGGAGACCTGGGTTCAATCCTTGGGTCAGGAAGATCCCCTGGAGAAGGAAATGGCAACCCACTCCAGTACTCTTGCCTGGAAAATCCCATGGACAGAGAAGCCTAGTAGACTACAGTCCATGGGATCACAAAGAGTCATACATGACTGAGCGATTGCTTGCTTGCTTGCTTGCTGATTGTGATAGAGCCCTACTCTTACTATTTAGTATTTTTGGAACATAATATATACTTATAGTAAGGTTCATGATAATAAGTTACTGATAGTAAGATGTGATTTCACAGTTCAAGTGTCTTTATAATTTCTACTTTCTAAAGTTATTGTTATATCTGAGATTTATTAACTCTAATGAAGAGTTTGAAGTAACAGTAAGGAAGAAACACCTCTGCTGTATACTTATTTGTTTGTGATTATGTAGTTAGAATTTCTTCAGTGTAGACTCTTTGTAATATATGTAGTTTCCTTGTGGATGCTGTTTTTAGCACTTCATGTTATGAAACTCCTTTTCTATTAGGATACTGCATATCCTGACACATTACCATGTGATATACCATCCCACAGAGGACTTGTTATACTATATACTGAATATTGCTGCTGCTGCTGAGTCACTTCAGTCGTGTCCGACTCTGTGCGACTCCATAGACGGCAGCCCACGAGGCTCCTCCGTCTATGGGATTTTCCAGGCAAGAGTACTGGAGTGGGGTGCCATTGCCTTCTCCACTGAATATTAGTAATGCTTAATTATAAATAGAAGTGATAATATTACCTTTTTGCACCTGCTTGGGATAATTTACTTAACTCACTTTGGAAATCACTACTCTAGGCATGCTTAGGTCAATATGTCTCATCGAAAGATATTTATTCTCTTTAGAGTTACTTCCTCTCCTGAAACAGTGATTTATTTTTCTGAACCTGTTGTTCTTGTACTTCAGAAGGCATTTATAAAATAAACTAATGTAGTGATAGAAATGGTTTTGGGGAGTTATGAAAATATCATGGTTTACTATACTTGAAGCTGTTAGGCATGGTTGAGATTGCTTCTCTTTATAAGATGAAATTTTATTGTGATATTAATAATGAAAAGTTGTTCCTTCTTTTGCTGGTTATATTAAGTATAGTTTCAGAAATGTAAAACCTAGAGTTTATTTTACAACTTATTTGTTTCTTTAAAATGACAATAGAGGGCACTGTGGCATTTCATTTTTTCACAGTCTGTTTTAAAATTGGAAAGTTGTTGCTATTTTTAATGTGTGATGCAGTGTATCTGTTCAACTGATCTATTGAAGAGTGATAAAACTCTTTGTTCTTTGCTTTTCCACTCTGTGAAACTATAAAATTTTTGTTGAGTATTGGGAAATTTGAGGTGTGGTATCTTTCTGGGTTTTAGATTTGCTTTACTTTAGTGGGTAAAAGAAATTCTTTTTAAATTAATGATTTTTGTAAATCTGTTCACTAATCTTTAAACTTTGCTTCTGTGAGATTTTCTTGATTAAAATTAGTACTATGAGAAAAATAGCTTTTGGTAAGTATTGTTAGAGATTTAATTAAACTTTTAAATATTAATTAATATTTAAGCTTTTGAAAGTCATTTTTGTAGGTTTTAGCATCTGTAGTCATATGCCTCAGATCAGATCAGTCGCTCAGTCGGTCCAACTCTTTGTGACCCCACGAATTGCAGCACGCCAGGCCTTCCTGTCCATCACCAACTCCCGGAGTTCACTGAAACTCACGTCCATCGAGTCGGTGATGTCATCCAGCCATCTCATCCTCTGTCGTCCCCTTCTCCTCCTGCCCCCAATCCCTCCCAGCATCAGAGTCTTTTCCAATGAGTCAACTCTTGGCATCAGGTGGCCAAAGTACTGGAGTTTCAGCTTTAGCATCATTCCTTCCAAAGAAATCCCAGGGCTGATCTTCAGAATGGACTGGTTGGATCTCCTTGCAGTCCAAGGGACTCTCAAGAGTCTTCTCCAACACCACAGTTCAAAAGCATCAATTCTTCGGTGCTCAGCCTTCTTTACAGCCCAACTCTCACATCCATAAGGCCGTCAAAGACAGCATACGAGAGTGAGTGACAGCTTACCCTTGTGTTACATCATTCACTTCAGAAGCTAGTCAGTCCATCTGACAGGAAGTGTATGTGTTTATTCATACAACCTTAATGAGAAAAGAAGAAAAAGCATGTTCCATAAAATTTCTTTAAGGAAATTATTTGAAAACCCCATTTATGTATTAAGAGTTGATAAACACTTATTGGGTTGTATAGATAACACCCGGTGACAGAAAACAGTATTTATAATACATTTGCAGTGCATTGTAAATGTAGAAGAGTTAAAAATCTCAGCTGTTACTTCGGTCATTCTGTTATTAATTAGTTTAAAATAGTCATAAATGACTACATTTTATTGCATTTGCCTGTGATTCAGTGGTTATTTCCAAGAAATTTTTTGGTGTTTCATTGCCAGTGCTATGAAAAAGGAAATTGAAAACCTCTGACATAGACAAGATCAGGTAGCAAGACAATGATATTGTCAGTGAGATATCTTAATAGCTGTTTTCCAAACCTATACCCAATCTACCAGTATATTTATCAGGTATTAATTTTTCTTGAGATCTACATAAATTCTAGAAGTATGCTTGGCTTTTTATTTCTCCACACCTTCTCCAGCATTTATTTCTATTCTTTTTGACAGTAGCCATTCTAACAGGTGTGAGGTGATATCTCATTGTGGTTTTGGCTTGCATTTCACTGATGACTAATGATGTAAAACATTTTTTCATGTACCTGTTGGCCGTCTGTATGTCTTCTTTAGAAAATTGTCTATTCAGGTCTTATATCCATTTTTCAATTGGATTGTTTGTTTCTGTTCTTGAGTTAAATGAGTACTTTATATATTTTGCATATTAGCCCCCTATGAGATATATGATTTGCAAATATTTTCTTTTAGTGTGTTGGTTGTCATTTCATTTTCTTGATAGTTTCTGTTGCTGGGCAGAAACTTTTTATTTAATATAGTCCCACTTGTTTATTTTTGTTTTTGCTTTTGGTGTCAGGTTAAAAAAATCATTACCAAGATGTAAGTCAAAGAGCTTACTGTCTTATATTTTTCTTCCAGCGGTTTTATGGTTTCCAGCCTTACATTCAGATCTTTAGTTCATTTTGAGTTGATTTCTGTGTATGGTTCAGTTTTATTTATTTTAATGTCCAACTTTCCTAACACCATTTAGAACAGACTGTCATTTCCCCAGTGTATATTCTTGGCATTTTTGTTGTTAATTAATTCACCATATATGCATGGGTTTATTTCTAGGCTCTGTGTTCTGTTTTGTTGATCTACGTGTGGTTTTATGCCAGTACAATACTGTTTAAATGCCTGGAGAATCCCAGGGACGGGGGAGCCCTGTGGGCTGCCGTCTATGGGGTTACACAGAGTCGGACACGACTGAAACGACTTAGCAGCAGCAGCAGCTTTGTTAGTATAGTTTGAAATCAGGGATCATGATGCCTCAAGCTTTATTCATCATTCTCAAGATTCTTTGGCTATTTGGTTTAATGGTTCCACAAATTTTAGGAATTTTTGTCCTATTCTTGTAAAAAATGTCATTGGAAGTTTGATAGGGTTACATTGAATCTGTAGTTGTTGATATTCAGTTGCCCACTCATGTCTGGCTGTTTGTGACCCCATGGACTGTAGCAAGTCAGGCCTCCCTATCCCTCATCATCTCCTGGAGTTTGCCCAAGTTCATGTCCATTGCATTGGTAATGCCATCCAGCCATCTCATCCTCTGATACCCTCTTCTCCTTATGCCCTCAATCTTTCTCAGCATCAGAGACTTTTCCAATGAGTTGGCTGTTTGCATCAGGTGACCAAAATACTGGAGCTTCAGCATCAATCCTTCCAGTGAATATTCAGGGTTGATCTCCATTAAGATTGACTGATCTGATCTCCTTGCTGTGCAAGGGACTCTCAGGAGTCTTCTCTAGCACCACAGTTCAAAGGCATCAATTCTTTGGCACACTACCTTCTTTATGGGCCGGCTCTCACAACTGTATGTGACCACTGGGAAGATGGTAACCTTGTATATGGACCTTTGTTGGCAGAGTGATGTCTCTGCTTTTCAACACTGTCTAGGTTTGTCATAGCTTTCCTGCTGAGAAGCAGTTGTCTTCTGATTTCATGGTTGCAGTCACCATCTGTAGTGATTTTTCAGATTCAAGAAGAGGAAATCTGTCACTACTTCCACCTTTTCCTCTTTTGATTGCCATGAAGTAATGGAGCGAGATGCCATCTTTGTTTTTTCAGTATTTAGTTTTAAGCTGGCTTTTTCACTCTTCTCCTTCACCCTCATCAAGAGGTTCTTTAGTTCCTCTTCTCTTTCTGCCATTAGAATGGTATCTGTATATCTGAGGTTGTTGATGTTTCTCCCATCTATCTCGATTCCAGCTTGAAACTCACCCAGCCTGGCATTTCTCATGATGTGCTGAGTGTATAGGCTAAATAAACATAATGACAACAGACAGCCCTGTTGTATGCCTTTCTCAATCCAGTTGTTCCATACAGTGTTCTAACTGTTGCTTCTTGACCCACATACAGGTTTCTCAGGAGATAGGTAATGTGGTCTATCTCTTTAAGAGCTTTCCACAATTTGTTATGATCCACACAGTCAAAGACTTTAGCATAGTTGATGAAACAGAAGTAGATGTTTTTCTGGAATTTCCTTGCTTTCTCTGTGATCCAGTGAATGTTGACAATTGACCTCTCGTTCCTCTGCGTTTTCTAAATCCAGCTTGGATGTCTGGAAGTTCTTGGTTTGCATAATGCTGAAGCCTAGCATGCAAGATTTTAAGCATGACTTTACTAGGATGGGAGATGAGTGTAGTTGTCTGATGTTTTGAACATTCTTTAGTGCTGCTCTTTTTGGGAATTGGGATGAGGATTAACCTCTTCCAGTCCTGTGGCCACTGCTGGGTCTTCCAGATTTGCTGACATTTTGAGTGCAACACTTTGATAGCATCATCGTTTAGAGTTTTGAATAGCTCTACTGGAATTCCACCACATCTACTAGCTTTATTGACAGCAGTGCTTCCTAAGGCTCAATTGACCTCACACTCCGGAATGTCTGGGTCTGGGTGGCTGACCATACCATCATTCTTATCCAGTTCATTAAGATCTTTTTTCGTACAGTTCTTCCATGTATTCCTTCCATCTCTTCTTGATCTCTTGTCCTTCTACTAGGTCTGTGCTGTTTCTGTCCTTTATTGTGCCCTCTTTGGGTGAAATGTTCCCTTTATGTTTCATATTTTTCTAAAGCAGGCTCTAATATTTCCCCTTCTGTTGTTTTCCTCTGTTTTTTATGCATTGTTCATTCAAGAAGACCTTCTTGTCTCTCCTTGCTATTCTTTGGAACTCTGCGTTTGGTTGGGTGTACCTTTCCCTTTCTCCCTTGCTTTTCACTTCTCTTCATTCTTCAGCTATTTGTAAAGACTCCTCAGACAGATAGCCACTTTGCCTACTTGCTTTTCTTTTTCTTTGGGATAATTTGTTTGCTGCCTCTTGTATAATATTATGGACCTCTGTCCATAGTTCTTCAGGCATGCTGTTTACTGTATCTAATCTCTTGAATCTATTTGTCACCTCCACTGCATATTCATAAGGGATTTGATTTAAGTTGTACCTTGCTGGCCTAGTGGTTTTCCCAAATTTCTTTAGTTTTAAGTTTGAATTTTGCTATGAGAAGCTGATGATCTGAGTCACAGTCAGCTCCAAATCTTGTTTTTGCTGACTGTATACAGCTTCTCCATCTTTGGTTACAAAGAATGGAATCAATTTGATTTCAGTATTGACTATTTGGTGATGTCCATGTGTAAAGTTGTCTCTTGTGTTGTTGAAGAAAGGGTGTTTGCTATGACTAGTCCATTCTCTTAACAGAATTCAGTTAGCCTTTAGCCTGCTTTATTTTATACTCCAAGACCAAACTTGCCTGTTACTCCAGGTATCTCTTGACTTTCCACTTTTGCATTCCAATCCCCAGTGATGAGTAAAACATCTTTTTTTGGTGTTAGTTCTAGGAGGTCTTATAGGTCTTCATAGAATTGATCAACTTCAGCTTCTTTGGAATCGGTGGTAGGGGCATAGACTTGAATTATTGTAATGTTGAATTGCTTGCCTTGGAAGTGAACCGAGATCATTCTGTCATTTTTGAGATTGTATCCAAGTACTGCATTTCAGACTCTTTTGTTGATTATGAGGGCTGCTCCATTTCTTGTATGGGATTCTTGCCCACAGTGGTAGATATAATGGTCATCTAAATTAAATTCCCCCATTCCCATCCATTTTAGTTCACTGATTCCTAACATGTCAATGTTTGTTCTTACCATCTCCTGCTTGACCAAGTCCAATTTACCTTGATTCTTGGACCTAACATTCCAGGTCCGTATGCAATACTGTTCTTTGCAGCATCAGATTTTGCTTTCATCACCAGACACATCCACAGCTGAGCCCCACTTTCTCTTTGGCCCAGTCGCTTCATTCTTTCTGGGGCTATTAGTTGTTGTCCTCTGTTCTTCCCCAGTAGCATGTTGGACACCTTCCAACCTGGGGGACTCACCTTTCAGTGTCATATCTTTTTGTTTTTTATACAGTTCATAAGATTCTCATGGCAAGTATACTGGGGTGGTTTGCCGTTCCTTCCTCCAGTGGATCAGGTTTTGTCAGAACTCTCTACTATAACCTGTCTGTCTTGGGTGACCCTACATTATTGTTCAGTTGCTCTGTTGTGTCCAACTCTTTACAGCCCCATGGACTGCAGCGCACCAGGGTTCCCTGTCCTTTACCATCTCCTGGAGCTTACTAAAGCTCATGTCCATTGAATCAGTGATGCCATCCAACCATCTTATCCTCTGTTGTCCCTCTCCTGCCTTCAATCCTTTCCAGCATCGGAGTCTTTTCTAATGAATCGACTCTTCTCATAAGGTGGCTGAAGTATGGGAGCTTCAGTTTCAGCATCAGTCCTTGCAATGAATATTCAGGGTTGATTTTCTTTAGCGTTGACTGGTTTGATCTCCTTGCTGTCCAAGGGACTCTCAAGAGTTTTCTCCAACACCACAGTTCAAAAGCATCAATTCTTCGGTGTATGGCTCATAGCTTCATTGAATTACGCAGGCCCCTTTGCCATGACAAGGCAGTGATCTGTAGTATGAATGTTTAAAAAATATTAATTGTTCCAATCCATGAGTATGGAATATCTTTCCACTTATTTGTGTGTTCTTCATTTTATTTCATTAATTAATGTCTTGTAGCTTTCAACATACAGGTCTTTCACCTCCTTGGTTAAGTTTATTCCTAGACATTTTATTCTTTTGGAGAAGGATTTTAAAATTAGGAGAGCAGTTACTCTGCACTTACCATTAGTTTGGTAAGAAATGGTTTAACATTTGGATAGCTAGTCACCAGTGTAGTACATGCAGACAATTGTAGAGTAGGAAAGTGTGAGAAAAATGGCTGTTAATAATAAATAAGTACACATTCTTATTGTAAAGTAACTTGCTAAATATAAACTTAATCAACTGAAATACAAAATGTTTTAAAGAACTATAGTTTTATTAGCTTGAGGTAATTAGAATTAGGTTAATAAAGGGGGCATGCTTTGAAATAAACGGGTAATGATATTTTATGAGCAACTTAAAACATAAGCCAGAACAATTAGGTTTAGCTTAAATCACAGTTACAGGGTTTATATATAAAGTGCTTAACTGTTTTTTTTTGTTGTTGTTGTTGCTGTTATTTAGTAAATATTTTCTTCAGTAAATATTTTTGCCTCCTGTATGCTATTGCTTACAAGAAAGATCACAAAAGATAACAAAGGAAGATCTGAGGAAATTCTTGGTTATCCAGTGGCTAGAACTTGGTGCTTTCACTGTCAACACCCAGAGGAGCTAAGATCCCACAAGTTGCGCGTTGTGCCCAAAATAAAGCAACAAAAATGTCAAAGGAAGATCTGAGACTCTGAATTTCATTTATAATGCAAACTAATTGTCTTAATACTAGAGAGGAAGTGAAGGAGAGATTAGTATTTGATATGTAAGAAAATGATTGGATAGGATAAGAAATTGTGTAGGAGGAGAAGGGCATTCCAAGGTCGACGTAAGAGGGAACGCAAAGGTATTCGCTTATGTATGCAGCAGTATTTATTGAAAGCTTACTATGCTAGGTGCTGGGGTATAAAAGTGAAAAAAGTAGGTCAAGTCAAGTCCTTGCCCTTAGGTAGCTTTACTTTGTAGAAAAGGAAACCCACCTTAACAAAACATGATGTCAAATGGTGGTAAAATGCCTTTTGCTTGGGCTTCCCTGGTGGTTCAGACGATAAAGAATCTGCCTGCAATGTGGGAGACCTGGGTTCAATCCCTGGGTTGGGAAGATATCCTGGAGGAGGGTATGGCAACCCATTCCAGTATTCTTGCCTGGAGAATCCCCATAGACAGAGGAGCATGGTGGGCTGTAGTCCATGGGTTTGCAAAGAATCGGACATGACTGAGCAACTAAGCACATGGCCCAGCCTCTTTCTTACTAATTACATTGAACATTCTTTTTTCATTGCATTTTTATATTTTTTAAAATAACAACTTTATTTAGATACTATTCACAGACCATGGAGTTTATCATATTGAAGTGTATAATTTAGAGTTGTTTTTTTTTGTTGTTGTTGTTATATTAACAAAGTTGTGTAGACACCACCAGTATTACAGTGATTTTAGCAGGTTTTTGTTGAATGTCTTTTCAGCATCTTTCTCTTAAGCTGCCTTCTTCTTTTTGTATTGCATCCTTCCCATTAACATTCCCAGTCAACAAAAATAAGACCAGGAGCTGACTGTAGCTCAGACCATGAACTCCTTATTACCAAATTCAGACTTAAATTGAAGAAAGTGGGGAAAACCACTAGACCATTCAGGTATGACCTAAATCAAATCTCTTATGATTATACAGTGGAAGTGAGAAATAGATTTAAGGGCCTAGATCTGATAGATAGAGTGCCTGATGAACTATGGAATGAGGTTCATGACATTGTACAGGAGACAGGGATCAAGACCATCCCCATCAAAAAGAAATGGAAAAAAGCAAATGGCTGTCTGGGGAGGCCTTACAAATAGCTGTGAAAAGAAGAGAAGCGAAAAGCAAAGGAGAAAAGGAAAGATATAAGCATCTGAATGCAGAGTTCCAAAGAATAGCAAGAAGAGATAAGAAAGCCTTCCTCAGCGATCAATGCAGAGAAATAGAGGAAAACAACAGAATGGGAAAGACTAGAGATCTCTTCAAGAAAATTAGAGATACCAAGGGAACATTTCATGCAAAGATGGGCTCAATAAAAGACAGAAATGGTATAGACCTAACAGAAACAGAAGATATTAAGAAGAGATGGCAAGAATTCCCAGAAGAACTGTACAAAAAAGATCTTCACGACCCAGATAATCATGATGGTGTGATTACTGACCTAGAGCCAGACATCCTGGAATGTGAAGTCAAGTGGGCCTTAGAAAGCATCACCATGAACAAAGCTAGTGGAGGTGATGGAATTCCAATTGAGCTATTTCAAATCCTGAAAGATGATGCTGTGAAGGTGCTGCACTCAATATGCCAGCAAATTTGAAAACCTCAGCAGTGGCTACAGGACTGGAAAAGGTCAGTTTTCATTCCAATCCCAAAGAAAGGCAATGCCAAAGAATGCTCAAACTACCACACAATTGCACTCATCTCACATGCTAGTAAAGTAATGCTCAAAATTCTCCAAGCCAGGCTTCAGCAATATGTAAACCATGAACTTCCAGATGTTCAAGCTGGTTTTAGAAAAGGCAGAGGAACCAGAGATCAAATTGCCAATATCCATCCGCTGGATCATGGAAAAAGCAAGAGAGTTCCAGAAAAACATCTATTTCTGCTTTATTAACTATGTCAAAGCCTTTGACTGTGTGGATCACAACAAACTGTGGAAAATTCTGAAAGAGATGGGAATACCAGACCACATGACCTGCCTCTTGAGAAACCTGTATGCAGGTCAGGAAGCAACAGTTAGAACTGGACATGAAACAACAGACTGATTCCAAATAGGAAAAGGAGTCCATCAAGGCTGTATATTGTCACCCTGCTTATTTAACTTGTATGCAAAGTACATCATGAGAAACGCTGGACTGGAAGAAACAAAAGCTGGAATCAAGATTACCAGGAGAAATATCAATAACCTCAGATATGCAGATGACACCACCCTTATGGCAGAAAGTGAAGAGGAACTCAAACGCCTCTTGATGAAAGTGAAAGTGGAGAGTGAAAAAGTTGGCTTAAAGCTCAACATTCAGAAAACGAAGATCATGGCATCCGGTCCCATCACTTCATGGGAAATAGATGGGAAAACAGTGGAAACAGTGTCAGACTTTATTTTGGGGGGCTCCAAAATCACTGCAGATGGTGACTGCAGCCATGAAATTAAAAGACGCTTACTCCTTGGAAGGAAAGTTATGTCCAACCTAGATAGCATATTAAAAAGCAGAGACATCACTTTGCCAACAAAGGTTCATCTAGTCAAGGCTATGGTTTTTACTGTGGTCATGTATGGATGTGAGAGTTGGACTGTGAAGAAGGCTGAGCGCTGAAGAATTGATGCTTTTGAACTGTGGTGTTGGAGAAGACTCTTGAGAGTCCCTTGGACTGCAAGGAGATCCAACCAGTCCATTCTGAAGGAGATCAGCCCTGGGATTTCTTTGGAAGGACCGACACTAAAGCTGAAACTCCAGTACTTTGGCCACCTCATGCGAAGAGTTGACTCATTAGCAAAGACTCTGATGCTGCGAGGGATTGGGGTCAGGAGGAGAAGGGGACGACAGAGGATGAGATGGCTGGATAGCATCACTGACTCGATGGACTGAGTCTGGGTTAACTCCAGGAGTTGGTGATGGACAGGGAGGCCTGCTGCGATTCATGGGGTTGCAAAGAGTTGGACACGACTGAGCGACTGAACTGAACTGAACAGCATATGGAATATTCACAGATTAGAGATTGAACCCATGTCCCCTGCATTGGCAGGCAGAGTCCTATCCACCATACCACTGCATAAGTCCTTTTATCTGATCTTAAATTACATTTTATAAAATAATGTTATTGACATTTGGTCATGCATTGCAGTCATATGCAGTTTCATGCAAAAAAAAAAAAATCAGAAACTTAAACTTTTATCTCTTCATATATTTTCTTAGGTCCTTTCTCTCTCTCTTCTCCTTCTGGGACCCCTATAATGTGAATATTGGTGTGTTTAATGGTGTCCCAGAGGTCTCTTATGCTGTCTTCACTTCTTTTCCTTCTTTTTTCCATGTTTTGCGGCAGTGATTTCCACCATTCTTCTTCCAGATCACTTATGCGTTCTTCTGCCTCAGGTATTCTGTTACTGATTCCTTCTAGTGTATTGTTCCTCTCTGTTTGTTTGTTCTTTAGTTCTTGGTCTTTGGTAAACATTACTTGCATCTTCTCCATTTTTTTCCCAACATCTTGGATCATCTTCACTGTCATTATTCTGAATTCTTTTTCTTGAAGATTTCCTGTCTCCATATAATTTAGTTGATTTTCTGGGAATTTATCTTGTTCCTTTATCTGGGTCATGATCCTATGAATTTTTATTTTGGTTAGCTTTATGTGATTGTGTCTTTTGTTCTGGAGGCTCTGGGATTGTAGTTCTTGCTGCTTCTGTCTGACCCCTGTGGATGAGGCTAAGAGGCTTATGCAAACATCCTGATGGGAAAGACTCCAGAAACTTAAACTTTTAAAACTTGAATATATCTCATCCGCTGTCTCCTTCCATTGAATGGGAAATCCTTTCTAATTGTAGCCCTTGATTTGTTTGTCACTGAAAGTGACTGAAAATGAAGTTGCTCTTTGTAACCCTATGGACTATAGCCCGCCAGGCTCCTCCATCCATGGGATTTTCCAGGCAAGAATACCGGAGTGGGTTTCCATTTTCTTCTCCAAGGTATCTTTCTGACCCAGGGATCGAACTCTGGTCTCCCGCATTGCAGGCAGACTCTTTACCATCTGAGCCACCAGGGAATCCCTTGTTTGTCACTATATAGTCCCATAAGTCACTCCTCCTGTGTTTGCTTATGTTTACTCTTCTTGTGACCACTGAGAGACTCTCTGTTCCTAAAAATTTGCTCACATTCCTAAGAGGGAATCCTTGGTAGGACTGAGTAGTCACACTGAATCATTTCCGATGTCATTGGAAAACAAGTGTATTGATTTCCTTGCATTAATCATTCACTCTTGGTTCAGTAGTGAAAAGGGGAAGTGGGGTCACATTGTACAATATGTTTATGCCTCTGCCTAAAATATTATTTAGATAATTTCTTCAGCAGGAGCAAAGGTTTAACAGTTTCTTGCAAAGTGAGGTGGTAGATACAATCGAACCAATTTACTCACACTCTGTGTTTTATTAATATACGTATTTTTTACCTCAGGCTATAACTCAGCATAAGTAAATTGAGGAAACAGTGGGTAGCAATCAGTTTTCTAATAGTAAGTATGCTGTTGGGAATTCTCTTTAAAATATAGCATTCACTTGTATACTGTTACAATGCCACGTGACATCTGCCTGTAATAGTGATCTATAGTGAACATTTGTTTCCATCATATTGTATCTGGCTGCTTGATTAATTTCATGTTATAAACACATATTTAATACAGGATGTAATGATAAACTACCCATGTATATTCCTTCAGTACCTTTGGAAGGACACACAAGAAACTAATCACTGGTTGCCATTAGGGAAGAGAATGAACTAGACTGGAGAACTGAGATGGGACATGTACCCTTTTAATTCCATCCGAATTTTGTAATAAGTGCTACTAAAGTAAGTAAGGCACTAAGAAGTAAGGAAAATGAAAGCAACAGAGTAAACCATAACAGAAGGGAAAATAAATGGGTAAGATACATGCTCTGAGGATGTAATTCTAGCCAAATATTCTTTGGTGGCCCCTGTTTGGGTTTCTTCTCACAATTGGTAAGTTCTCCATGTTGACTGATGGCTAAGTTCGATTAGCACTGTCTTCTAGGTGGTGATTATATTCCAGTATTTTGTTATCACTTTGTTCCTTCCAACTTCAGATGATTCAGATTAGTTGCCAGGTTTCTGTTTGACATGAGATCTGTTCTTGATTTGGAATGCAAGTTAGTAGAAGTATTGCTTCATGAATAAAAAGACCATGGTTGTGACTTACGACTCTTCTTCCACTGAAGATAATTAAGGCAATATTTTTTGAGATATTTTGATCTACTATGAATGGTAAAAAATTTACCTGAGTCTTATTTTTCAAATTCTCATATTGAAAATATGTTTGATTAAATTCTTTCTTAATATCACTTTAAAAGAATTCAGCTTTAGCAAATCTATATTATTAAGTGCGATTGTGTTCAAATTTTATGTTATTGTTATATAATTTTATTTTAAACATACTACAGTTTTTCTTTTTTATTTTATCTTTTAGCCGGCCTCAGAAAGTATGTTTGTGTCCATTTCTACCAGCGCATCCTCTACACATCTCTACCTACTTGTATATAATTCAGCATCCAGCAGAGGTGAGTAAGGTGTTGTGAAATACACAATGTTAGATAAGATATTAGTACACAAGAGGATGCATGCAGGTGAACATACTCATCCCTTTCAGCTTTTCAGCATTTTTAAAAATAAATTGATATGCTTTATAGACAGATAAAATGTATTCATAAAATAGTGTTATTTCATAAAAACTGTGTTACTGAATGGTAGAGAGAAATTTAGAATTCCAATGATTTTATATGGAGGAAAAAAATGAGATTTTGTGAGTTGAGTCAAGAAATTATTGCTTTTTAAATTTTGATCTTAGCTTTTGTTCTTTGATGTCTTTCCTTGTTAAGGTAGAAGTTACTCTCAGCACTTTAGTGTTATAAAATGAATGTGTAAGTTTTTTACTTCTTTAAGTGAATAGAACAAATGTGTATATTTTACATGTATACATGAAAAT
This sequence comes from Bos grunniens, assembly GCF_055505025.1. Classification (NCBI taxonomy): domain Eukaryota; kingdom Metazoa; phylum Chordata; class Mammalia; order Artiodactyla; family Bovidae; genus Bos; species Bos grunniens. The sequence goes on from NC_141171.1 coordinate 34,912,531, forward strand.
AAAAATATATAAAATACATATATATGTTGTATATAAAAGATTTTCAGTTAATGGTTTCATATATTGGGGAGGATTATGTATGTGGTAGTGTGTATGTGTGTTAGTAACTCAAATGTAGTAATGGAGAGAGGAGGGAAGGAGAGTATAGATAATCAGAAATTGACATTAGTACCAAACTCTTTGATGTGTGATACAGGTACAGAAATGAGTTTTGTGTAAACTGAAGTCAAAACTCTTCCAGGCTTTGAAGGAGGAATAATGTTCTTCTTGTATTTCTGAAGTATTAATATACAGCACTTGAAGACTTTAACAAAGACATTAAAGGATATTAATCTGTCACTTCCCTTTTCCAAATGATAAAATAATTACTTTTATTGTGAATTGTTAAATGTTTCGTTTGCTGAGCAACCCTTTTTTTTTATTTCCCCCAGTGTTAACAGCATGCTTTTGTCAGGATTGTGACACTTTTATCACTAGCATTATATTACTGCATTTAAACTTACAACCTGGTGTAGCTCAAATTTACATAAAATGATAGCTTATTGGCCATAACAGTTTTGACTAAAGCTTGACTTTTGATGACAAGTGTTGTTTTCATTTTATAATACACATAGTAGGGGGCATTTTCATTGTTATTTGGTTCCAGACATAAGATGGATTTTAAACTGGAGGTTTTTCATTGATTTGTGGCAATTTTAATGTTTTCATATCTTATTCCTTATTTTCTTCATTCCTGCCTCCCCCCCACCTTCCTTTTCTTCTTCCTTCTTTCTATTCTTTACTTCCTTCCTTCTTTCATGGTTAATCCACAGTTTAGATGATCCATCCAGAATTGTATGTGCTGCAAATGTATTTCACTTATGTACAAGTCCATCTGTATTGCTTTTCTTTATCATCCAAGGAATTTTGCAATCTTAATCTAACTCAGTCATACTGGGCTGCCTTGTGCTTAATCTCAGCATACAGTTTTCAGTCACAAACAAGTCAGTTTGATGACTTTCCCTAAAAACTTATTGAAAACCAGTTGTGTAGGCTCTAGGAAGGGGCTTTGAGGAAGGAAGACTTGATGGAATGGATGAAATGGTGTTTATTATGGTGGAGCATTTCAAAGAGTATGGACCTGCATATAGAAAATTACTTAAGACTAGAAAGCAAAGCAGAGAAGGCAATGGCACCCCACTCCAGTACTCTTGTCTGGAAAATCCCATGGACGGAGGAGCCTGGTAGGCTGCAGTCCATGGGGTCGCTAAGAGTTGGACACGACTGAGCGACTTCACTTTCACGCTTTGGAGAAGGAAATGGCAACCCACTCCAGTGTTCTTGCCTGGAGAATCCCAGGGACGGGGGAGCCTTGTGGGCTGCCATCTATGTGGTTGCACAGAGTCGGACACAACTGAAGTGACTTAGCAGCAGCAGAAAGAGAAGAGTTACCTCAAAAATAACAAAAAAAACTTCACAGAAAAGAAATGTTATGTTAAATAGCTTGGCTTTTTGTGAACTATATATATATATATATATATACATATACATATATATATACATATAGCCATTAATGATCTAAATACTGTTTATTGATTTCACTAAAAGTACTAGAAGATGTAAGGGTAAGGAGTGATGTAAGAAAGCTAAATCTTCATTTATTATGAGAGGCTATAGTTATAGAATGAGTAAGGCTCAGGAGTTTAAATTCTTCACAGCTCTGTAAACTCTGTAACCCTGGGAAAGATAACCTCTCTGTGCCTCAGTTTTGTCATTAATGAAATGGATGTAATAAAAATATACTGTGTTACTGGTTTATGGGGAATGGTTCGGTGTTTAGTCACTCAGTCATATCTGACTCTTTGTGACCACATGGACTGCAGCCCGCCAGGCTCCACTGTCCATAGGGATTCTGCAGGCAAGAATACTGGAGTGGGAAGCCTTTCCCTTCTCCAGGGGATCTTCCCAACCCAGGGATCAGACCCAGGTCTCCTGCATTGCAGGCAGATTCTTTACCAGCTGAGCCACCAGGGAAGCCCAAGAATACTGGAGAGAGTAGCCTATCCCTTCTCCAGTGGATCTTCCTGACCCAGAAATCGAATCAGGGTCTCTTGCTTTGCAGGTGGATTCTTTACCAACTGAGGGTATGAGGGAATTATGAGGATAGAGGGAAGGTATGAGGTAAGAGTCTTATGGTGAATAGTAAATGAATAATACATAACATGCACTTAGAATTACATACATTAAGGTTACCTAATATGATGGTAATAATTGATAGTTTATATGTAATATCTAAAATTGATAAGAAATAGCAAGGCATGTATAGAAATATAGACATAAGTACTGGGAGAAATAGCTGGAAAAGTTAAAGCAGTTGCCTCTGGGAAGTAGTATTGGGGATTGTATCTGGGAACATTTTAATTCTTTTGGCACTGTTTGACTTTTATACATGTGTTACTTTGACAAAAGTTTGGGAGGTGGTTTAATTATGTATCAGAGTCTCAAAAGTGATGGGAAGGAGGGAAGAAAGCAGTGTGAGACACTGGAAACTGTCCTGAAACTGCCCTCTCACCTGCCTCCTGCTCGTCCCCTTCACCAGAGGAGCTGCTCCAAAGTGCTGTTTCCAGGCTTCTTCAAGCACCAGACTGCTGCATGTTTTTTTTTAATTAAAGTCCCAGCAAATTCTGACTCTCCTATTTCTTTTTGAATTTTTTATTAGGTAGATCAGTCTAACTACTCTCAGCATGTTTAAATTTACCTTTTATATATTTTAATTAATACTTCCTAGATTCAGAGGTTAAAGAAGTAAACACAGAATGTTCTGAGAGAGTAACTGTGTGTGTGTTTGTTGAATACCATTACTACAATACTTTTTGTTTCTGTGCAAAAATAAATAATGTAATTATAAATTTATTTTTAATTACTTTAATAAATTCATGTATAATTTTATTGTTTTATGTATTAATTTGCTAAATGATATTCCTAAAGGAAGGTGAGTAATATTTGATAATCCTTGAGGACATTGTCACTTTTTTACAGACACAAAAGTAGTCAAATTATTCACTGTGAGTATGTATATACACACAGGATTAAATAAATTGGTAAAGATAACATTGGAGTCTGTGTGCATGCCTGCTCAGTTGCTTTAGTCGTGTCTTACTCCTTTGCGATCCCATGGACTGTAGCCTGCTGGTCCATGGGATTCTCTAGGGCTCTGTCACTTATTTGATTAAGCATGACATTCCCAGTTGGGCCAGTGGAAAGAGCCAGGCAGTGACTGAGCACTATAGGCCAGAATAACCAAGATAAGCATGAGGCTAAGACAGAATAGCTAATCACCTAACTCTACTAGGCTTAAAAATGGAGTTCTTGTGACAACCAGAAAGGTGGTTTTTTTGTGTTGGAAGTTAGGACATTGAGAGAAAAAAACCACTGATTTATGGTGAACATTAACATGATAATAGTTAATGCAATTTACGGAAATTGTCACCAACGTTTTCCACATTAAAATTATATTTTATTTCTCTTTACATATTTTATTCTTTGGATGGAAGGTCATAAATGCAGCCCACACTCAAGTAGGAAGGAGAGAGGAAACATCACCTCCTGGAGTGGGGAGAGTTTATGTTTATTCCTCGGAATTCTTCTATGAGGAAGATTTGTCTCTTCTCTCCTATTTATTTAATATTTATTTATATCAGTCTGGACTCTATTTTATACTTTGGGTTATAATCCATATACTATGTTTATTATTTTATTGCTCAAGTTGTTCCATTGGGTGCTTTTAAGGTTGGCTTCTGTGTTTCTTTATTGTTCCCAAACAGTATGCCCAATTCTTTTGTTTTTTGAACACATGTTTGCTTTTGAGGCATCAATATCTAGATAATTAGCTTCAAGTTGACATACTACAAAATGTAGTAGTGAAAAAAAAAGTTTGTTTTTTCTTTAATTGAATCGAAAAGTTTAATTCAATTTAAACATGTTTACATTTTTTATAATCTTAACTATTATTTAGATTAATGTTATCTTTTTTGATCAGTAAACATGTAAACATACCCAAATAGAATAAAAATATACACTTATGTTTAGTACTGATAAGTTGGAAAAACTGTAGCTCTGTTTTATTAAATTGTGGTAACAACTTGTGAAAGTTGTATATAATGTTGTGAATCAAATGTTCATCAGAAAACTTTTAAAGTGGGGAATTTCCTGGCAGTCCAGTGGTTAGGACTTGGCACTTTCACTGCTGAGGGCCTGTGTTCAACAATCTCTGGGTAGGGAACTAAGATCTGGCATGCTGTGCAGTGTAAGAAAGAAAGTCTTAAAACTGTGTTTATCTAAGTAAAATCTGCATTTTAATTAATTTTTTAATTATAGGAAAACAAAGTGTTGCGGACAGTTCCTCTTCTGGCAGCATGTCTCCCCAAAGATAAATGTAAAATCAAGATTGGTCGTCGCTTCAGTGAGGAAAGGTAAATTAATTTTTAGGGCAATTTAATCAAATTCTTTTTCACTTTAAAAATGATTTTCTTCAGGTTATCTATCAGACCTAGAACATAGTACATTGGAGGTGGCTAAAAAATATAATTTCTGCCTTCTCCCTCAGGGCATGTATATTTACTGTTTTTTCATTTTTGTTAAGATGGTTTGTTTCAAGATGTTAGTACTTGTATTAGATTCCGTTCCTGTTTTTCTTTCTTTTTCTTTGAATTATATATGATATCCATTTATATAAAAACATATATTCCATTTCTAGTCCATTAAGACCTTCCTAAGGTACAGTGACAAGAACTGTATTTAGTATTCTAGTTATAAGCACATCATATTTTTAAAAAAATGATAGAATGCCTTCTCTTGTGTTGAAAATATTTTTTTGATGAGGTCCAGTATGTGTAGGAGTTTGTTAGTTGCTATCTTCACAGACAATTCTACAATACTCTTGGATCTTATTTAGTTCTGATTATAGAACCCATTAATATAGATATATATTATTTAAATTTTTCTACAAGTTGTTTCTTACCTTTGAAGCATATTTGTTGCTTTTCTGCCTATTCACAGTTTTCACAATTACTTTGATCCTATCTATGCTAAATATCTGAGGTTATTGATGTTTCTCCCGGCAATCTTGATTCTAGCTTGTGCTTCTTCCAGCCCTCTGTTTCTCATGATGTACTCTGCATAGAAGTTACATAAGCAGGGTGACAATATACAGCCTTGACGTACTCCTTTTCCTATTTGGAACCAGTCTGTTGTTCCATGTCCAGTTCTAACTGTTGCTTCCTGACCTGCATATAGGTTTCTCAAGAGGCAGGTCAAGTGGTCTGGTATTCCCATCTCTTGAAGAATTTTCCACAGTTTATTGTGATCCACACAGTCAAAGGCTTTGGCATAGTCAATAAAGCAGAAATAGATGTTTTTCTGGAACTCTCTTGCCTTTTTGATGATTCAGTGGTTGTTGGCAATTTGATCTCTGGTTCCTCTGCCTTTTCTAAAACCAGCTTGAACATCTGGAAGTTCACAGTTCACGTATTGCTGAAGCCTGGCTTGGAGAATTTTGAGCATTACTTTACTGGCATGTGCAATGAGTGCAATTGTGTGGTAGTTTGAGCATTCTTTGGCATTGCCTTTCTTTGGGATTGGAATGAAAACTGACCTTTTCCAGTCCTGTGGCCATTGCTGAGTTTTCCAAATTTGCTGGCATATTGAGTGTAGCACCTTCACAGCATCATCTTTCAGGGTTTGAAATAGCTCAACTGGAATTCCATCACCTCCACTAGCTTTGTTGGTAGTGATGCTTTCTAAGGCCCACTTGACTTCATATTCCAGGATGTCTGACTCTAGGTGAGTGATCACACCATCGTGGTTATTTGGGTTGTGAAGATATTTTTGTACAGTTCTTCTGTGTATTCTTGCCACCTCTGCTTAATATCTTCTGCTTCTATTAGGTCCATACCATTTCTGTCCTTTATCGAGCCCATCTCTGCATGAAATGTTCCTTTGGTATCTCTAATCCATAACCTCAGAAATGCAGATGACACCACCCTTATGGCAGAAAGTGAAGAGGAACTAAAAAGCCTCTTGATGAAAGTGAAAGAGGAGAATGAAAAAGTTGGCTTAAAGCCCAACATTCAGAAAACTAAGATCATGGCATCTGGTCCCATCACTTCATGGCAAATAGATGGGGAAACAGCAGAAACAATGTCAGACTTTATTTTTTTGGGCTCCAAAATCTCTGCAGATTGTGATTGCAGCCATGAAATTAAAAGATGCTTACTCCTTGGAAGTAAAGTTATGACCAACCTAGACAGCATATTAAAATGGAGAGGTATTTCTTTGCCAACACAGGTCCGTCTAGTCAAGGCTATGGTTTTTCCAGTGGTCATGTGTGAATGTGAGAGTTGGACTGTGAAGAAAGCAAAGTGCCGAAGAACTGATGATGGACAGGGAGGCCTGGCGTGCTGCAATTCATGGGGTTGCCAAGAGTCGGACACGACTGAGCGACTGAACTGAACTGAACTGATACTATATATATTTTTAGATGAAAAATTTAATTTCTCTTGAAAATATGGAGATTTCTTTTTCAGTTCACCTATGAAAATGCTAAGATTAGTGCCAGCACCAAGCCTAAGGAATTTACCAAACGTTTTTCTTCCTTTATTAATTTAGCTTTGTGTTATGAAAATAACATCATATTAGAAGTTCATAAAATAACTTTTTTCCTTTTTCTGAAATTATTGTTTAGGCATTCTTTATATATATATATATATTTGCAGTTTGCATTGCCTTGCCCTGCAGAAGTGAGCTTTGGTCTGGGCTTGGTGCTGCTGTTTGAATTTTGCCGTTTTTTTGGGAATGGAAGCATGATCCAGAGCTCTTCCCCCGGGAGCAACCAAATAATTTACACTGTGACACTTCTTTCACACACAGAGGCTCTTTATAATGATAGTTTCTTTATAATTCTTGGATAGATGTGGATATATAATCTGCCAACTTGGACCTTGTTTTTTTACTGCAAAAGTGGTGAATATCTTGGTGGTAGAAGTGGAAACCATCTGGGTCATCCCTAACAGTTGGCTCTCTAACCCTTCCACAAATGTGCTTGGGCATGAGAAACTTGATACTCTTCTAAATAGTCGAGCTCATTTTGAGCCTATGTTATTAAGTTCAGTTTTTTTGATGGTGCCTAATATAGTGCTTATCCAGTAAATTATTATCCACTCTTGTATTTTAAACTAAAGCTGATTAAGAATATTGTTTTAATATTTAGTCTAGTAATTAAATGATTGATTTAGTTTTCTGTTATGGAGTTTGTGATATTACCATGGGGGGATAAGAGGCATATTACTTTTGGTATCATTTGTAAATAGAATTTAAATGTACTATTATCAGTTTTTAGCCACTAGTATATAAGAAAAGAGTTGGGCTTTGTATATTAGCCCTGTATACTATGATTTTCTAAGTTTATTTGTTAGTCATAGAAATTGTTTTGTAGATCCCCTAGAACAGTAGCATTTTCTGTCATTTATATGTCCTCCTTTCTGTTGCTTATGGCTTTTATTTCTTTTTCTTGCCTTATTGCATTAACTGGGACTTTCAGTATGTACATCGTGTATTATGAGTGGCAAAAGCCTGTATCTTTACCCTGATCCTAATCTCAAGGGACATTGTTAAAACTGATATTAACTGTATATTTTTGTAGATGCCATTTATTAGTTCAGAGATGATACCATATATTATCTTTAATTGATTCTTTAACTTGTCTCTTTCCCCCTGAAGTTTGTTTCATTGCTTGCAGACAGGCTGTCTTATTCATTATTATATCTCTTGTGCTAAAATGCTTTAACATGCATTTTTGAGAGAAGTTCAATAAGAATAATAAAGCTTCTGTCCTCCTCACAGACTAATAAATAATAAAGACTTTTTATTTTAAACTTTTAGAGATCCTGAACTTTCAACTATTTGTCGGAAGTCTGATACATTAATATTATATCCAGGGGCTGAAGCTGCTAATTTGGAAGAATTTATATTAGATTCTCCTGTTTATCCTTCCACAATAATCATCATCGATGGCACGTGGAGCCAGGCCAAGGACATTTTCTACAAGAATTCCTTGTTCCGACTGCCTAAACAGGTACACTAGTATTCTGACCTAGGGAAAATACAAATGTATAGTTCTACGTGTAGTATGTATTTTCTGAGAGAACACACGTATGTTGTTATATATGAATTTGATGGTATTTATATATAAGCATGTCTATACATAGATATGAATATGCTCTTGTGTATGTTTTACATATATGTAGAAAATTTCAGATTTGTCCTTATTTCTTAATTCCTACCATCAAATCTCACCATTATTTAGTTATTTAGATATATTAAAAGTCTCTGAAACATTTAATCAGGATAGTCTAAGGATTATTTATTTTATGTGTATTAATGTTTTTCTTAAGAAATATTATGTTTAAATATTTTGGGGATACTAAATTGCTTTTTTCTATTGGAAATGACTGAGTTTTTATGACGGGCTTTTTTGGTCATTCATGATTATAATCATAAAATCATTATAATCATATAACGAAATCAAAGTTTAGTTTGTTGATGTAATTGATGATAAATTTCCTAACTGTTGAATTGTTCTTGTGTTACTAGAATGAACACTTACAGTATTCTTTTGATATATTGCCAAAGTTTATATTTTAGTTAATGGCATTAAATTATAATTTACATATTTTTTGTACTTTTATTACAATATTTGAGAACTAATATAATGTTCACTTCACCAAATAGAAATTTTAGTATTTTTCTATGGCTTAGAGTAGTTTAAATAATAGTTTTGCTCCTTAAAATTTACATGGAACTCAATGGTAAAACCACCTGATCCTGGTCACTTTAAAATAACTTGAAAATACTTCTTTCAAAGTCTTTTATCAAAATTATTTAAGCTTTCTACTTCTATTTGATTTGGTTTTTAATAGCTTATCTTTTTAAGGGAACTGTTCCTTTCTCTTGGGTTAACAAATTGGTCGTCTGTACCTATATATTCTTAAGTACTTACTTGAATTTCTTCTCAATGTTTACTTTTTTTTAATCTCTGTCTCTCTCACACACTCACACTTTTTCCCATGAACAGACTCAAAAAGGGTTTCCCTATTTATTGAGCTTTCAGAAGTGTTAACCTTTAGATTATTTTAATGACTATTAAAAGTTATTCTTTCTTCATTAATTTGAGCTTTTTCCTTGATCCGTTTATTTCACGTTTTCAGATTTTTTCTTTTTGAGTTTGTAAAATTTGTGTTTACTAGTGCTATGTTTCTTTACCAAGATTAGTCAGTTTCTTCTTTAATAATAAAGGAAGACTGTAATATTTCTTCTTAGTGTAATTGTCATTGTTTTCTGTGGCTTTGGATTGATGTGCTTTTTGTATCTATAGCATTGAAATAATTTGTTATCTGTTTTGATTTCATTCTGTTCATGAACTACAAAGAGTTCTTAATTCTCAAGTGTTCTAACATTTTTTGTCAGTATTTTATTTCTTATTTTGTTGGATTATGATAACATTGCCAACAATATTTTGAATAATTTTATGATATTTATGAGGGAAAGTGCATGGAAAATTTTTATGCATGTTTTATGAGTAAAAAAAATTTATGTTCTTTATTTACCAATGAAAGTGTTTACATCTTTATAAAGTTTGTTATTTGCAGTTTTTCTTTAAGCTTTTATTTTTGGCATACTTAGGTTATTTTATATTGAAACAGGTATATGAAAAACATGTTTGTATATTTTTAATGAAATTATTCGTATATTTTCAATAGTTTTTACATACTTTTCTATGCTCTTTTTAGGTTTATACAAGCCATGCACTTAGTGAAAAATAGCTGTGAAGCCCTGATTCTGAGATTTTTGATCTCAAATTCTTTATAGTTTTCATTCCTTTTAACTAAAATGTGGGCATGGTTTTTAGATGAAACTCAGTTAACATGTTGAGTGCTTTGAATGGGCCAGTACTATTTCCAAGTACTTTACGTATATTAATCTGTTTAATCTTTCCCCAGATTCCATGATGTAAATATTGTTAATTGTACTAGTTAACTTCACTCTAGATCATATAACTACTTCATAACAGAACTGTGATTTGAATCCATCTAGTTTAGAGCCACAGCTTATGGTCTTAAAGTACTGTACCACTTCTGAAATGGAAAACTTTCATCTGGAATATTTATATATTTTTATATATATATATATATATATATATATATATATATATATATATGATGGCTTCTGTAGGTTTATTTAAGTTCTGAAGTAGTTCCTGTGTTCACAAGGAACTTCCATGTGTTCACATGGAAGGCATAAATACTGTTAGAATGTGGCACATTTCAGGTAAAATTTTATGTTTACATTCCCTTTTTCAGGGGATCTTCCCAACTCAGGGATCAAACCTAAGTCTCTGGCATTGCAGGCAGATTCTTTACTGTTCAGCCACCAGGGAAGTGTGTGTTTGTATTACATTTAGATATTTCTTAGTATAAAGAAAAAAGTTTGATGAAAGTGTTACATTTGTGAAACATTTGTGCAAATATTTGATTTTTTTTTTTCTTTTTTGCATGGTTATATCATGTCTGCAACTCTAAGCTTTCATTTTGTGGTAACTACATGACTACCACAGAAATGAAGTAGATAGTCACATTAAAAAAATTAAAAGCCATTTTAAAAATGAAAATAAACCAAAACTGTTTTTCTCTTTTAAATTTAGTAGCAGATAAGGAAATAGGTAAATTAATTTTCCTAGTCCTACTACGCCATACTTTTCTATCATCTTTTTCTCTTCTTGTTTTTCCAAACTAGAAGCAAATGTAGGTAGATTATATATTAAACCTTTAAATGGGTATCTCACAACCAGAACATAGGAGAAAATGGCTAAAAGAAACATCAGATAGGTTTAACATGGGGGAAAATATCACCATAAACTAAAGTGAAAAGGCAAATGGCTCTTGAGTATGAATCAGCAAAAGGCTTCATAAACTTGGAGTTCTTAGAAATTAATAAGGTAAAGGCAGAAATCTCAAAAATGGGTCATCAATATAAAACCAAAGTTCACAAAATAGAATGTAATTTTAATGCCATCATCACTTACTCTAATAATCATATGATAGACAAGATACAAAGTTGTGAACTTTGATGCTGAAATAACTTCAAACTTAAAGAAAAATTTCACAAATAGTACAAAGTTCCCTCAAGTACCCTCAGCTGTTAACTTTATGCCATATATCACTCTGTCTCTATATAATTATGTTTTTCTAAACCTTTTGAGAGTAAGGAATAGATATTCCAGTTTTACTTTTTGGAATTGAAATTTTGCTAGCTCTAGACCAGAAAGATGATTTTTTCCTAAATATTTTTGCTGGAAATAAAAATAATAATTTAAAACATGATATAATTTATAAAAACTCATTTTATGTATCTTGAGAAGTTTCATCTTAATGTATTTTGGAAATATGAATCATTGTAAAAACAATAGTATGCATTGCTTTTTAGAGTATCATAGTATTCAGCCCCAATATATGAGTATGACTTAGAAAAGATACATTTCTAGACGTTGTTGCAAAAAGATCCAATGAAATTGTATATTTACTCTTTTTAAAACATATAAATATATTTTGTACATAAATTATATATGGTATATATACAGTATATAAGTATATACTTTGTATATGTTCAGTTCAGTCACTCAGTTGTGTCCGACTCTTTGCGACCCCATGAACAGCAGCATGCCAGGCCTCCCTGTCCATCACCAACTCCCGGAGTCCACCCAAACCCATGTCCATTGTGTCGGTGATGCCATCCAGCCATCTCATCCTCTGTCGTCCTTTTCTCCTCCTGCCCTCAATCTTTCCCAGCATCAGGGTCTTTTCAAATGAGTCAGCTCTTTGCATCAGGTGGCCAAAGTATTGGAGTTTCACCTTCAACATCAGTCCTTCCAGTGAACACCCAGGACTGATCTCCTTTAGGATAGACTGGTTGGATGTCCTTGCAGTCCAAGGGACTCTCAAGAGTCTTCTCCAATACCACCATTCAAAAGCATCAATTCTTCTGCGCTCAGCTTTCTTTCTAGTCCAACTCTCACATCCATACATGACCACTGGAAAAACCATAGCCTTGACTTAGACCTTTGTTGACAAAGTGATGTCTCTGCTTTTTAATATGCTGTCTAGGTTGGTCATAACTTTCCTTCCAAGGAGTATGTGTCTTTTAATTTCATGGCTGTAATCACCATCTGCAGTGATTTTGGAGCCCAGAAAAATAAAGTCAGCCACTGTTTCCACTGTTTCCCTATCTGTTTGCCATGAAGTGATGTATGTATATAGACATGAATATATACAAACAGAAATAGGTGATATGAATTGAAAAGTGGATTGATTTTTAAATGTTACTATACACATATCCTCAGACACATATATAGTTATAAAATGATATTGGTAATTATAATGATTATATAGTAAGGTCTGAACTGTCTTCTGTAACATTAAAAAATTCACTTGTTTTTAGTATTTCTCCCATTTCTTAAAAACATTTCCTGTATATGTGATGATTTTTACTTAATTATTAACTTTATTCCTCAGCTTTTCTGAAAGAAAATTTATTTTATTATATAGTGGACTTTCCTAGGGGCCTTGCTTTAATATATGATACAAGTAAATTGTATGTAACGTGTCTTTCTCATGGATGACAGAAATCCAACTCAAGCTAAACAAAAGAAAGTATATAAGTCATGTTACTGGGAAACTCCGAATAGATGGGAATGGGTTCTGACTTAGCTGAATCTGGTGCTGAAGCATCTTTCGAGAGTTTGCTTCCCTTTGTGTTCTGATTTTTCTCTTGTTATGAATGAGCTTCCTCCCTGCCACTGGAAGATGTGTGTGGGAAGTGGTCTCCCCTGGTTTTATTTATTATAATAGAAAGATAAATTATCTTTCCCAGAGTAGAATCCTGAGTTGTTCTTTCATTGGAGTTGTTGTGGATGGTGGTACCATTATTGACAGAAGTACCACAGGAATTAGGAATAAATTCCTTAGGGAACTTGGGGTGTTGCTATCAGCAGGATGATTTGAAATCATGAATGGGCAGAACAAAAGCCCTTAAGATAACTACAGTCTACTATACAGCAGTTGTTTACTTGTAAAAGCATGCTTATTTATACATTTCTTGGTTCATTCAAAGCTACTGCTCTATATAAATAGTTTAATAATTCTTTCTTACAGTCTAGTTCACCAAGTGAAAAGTAAAAATGAAAAAGGAAAACGTATATCATCTCTTGTCAGTAAGAGATGTAGTTTAAAATAATCTCTGAATAATGTAGTTAAAGGTAATTAGGTTTTATTTCTAAATGTAATTTATTTGTCATTTCTTTTACCACCACCTCAGTATACATACACCTACATACCTGCTTTTTGCATCAGTTTGTCTTAGCTATTCGGAGAAGGCAATGGCACCCCACTCCAGCACTCTTGCCTGGAAAATCCCATGGAGGGAGGAGCCTGGTAGGCTGCAGTCCATGGGGTTGCTAAGAGTCGGACACGACTGGGCGACTTCACTTTCCCTTTTCACTTTCATGCATTGGAGAAGGAAATGGCAACCCACTCCAGTGTTCTTGCCTGGAGAATCCCAGGGACGGGGGAGCCTGGTGGGCTGCTGTCTATGGGGTCGCACAGAGTCGGACACAACTGAAGCAACTTAGCAGCAGCAGCAGCAGATATAGGAAGATGTGATAAAAGGGAATATTCTCCTGGACCATAACTAGAGGGCAGGTGTCCAGAGATCTTTGACTATTAAGGCCTAGTCCAGTAATAGCACATTGAGTGACCTATCAGCAAAATCTTCTCCAGACCTAGGAATGAGCTTTCTTAGCATCATGGGACAAAATGGTCATGAAAAGCCTCCCAAACTATGGTAGGGTTTATGACCTTGAGGGGCATCCTCTCAGTGACAAATTGGTGCTTGCCAAGGGCATTTGCTGTCTCTCTCTGTGGGGACTGAATCCTGTTTTACTGCAGCTGTTGACCTTCAATGCGCCCTGAGGGGAGTTCAGGGTGGATAACAGGAATGGCAGGAAAACTGGTGAGACAGGTCTTTAGGTAGTTAGATATTTTCAGGAACTGATTTTATGAGCCCAATCCTTGCATCTCTTCATATCTAGAAAAGCACTAGATCCCTACATGGTGACATCAGCTCCTTGTGACTAGCAGAAAATCTTCTGTAAGATAAATGTCTCATGACTGAAGCGACTTAACAGCAGCAGCAGCAGTCTTAGCTATTATTCTTAGTTTAGTTGATCTGCTTAGTTTCTGTAGTAGTATACATTTTTTGCTTTAAATACAAGAAAGAAAAAAATGACAAGAAAACAGAAATAAGAATTAACATCCAAAGTATTGGTCTTTTCCCAAATACACAGATGGACTTCATACTTGCCTAATAGTGGAATGAAAGAATTGTAAATCAGACACTAACTTGCTGTGGTCAGTTGTGTCTGATTCTTTTGTGACCCCGGGGACTGTAGCGTGCCAGGTTCCTCTGCCTTGGGATTTTACAGACAAGAATACTGTAGTAGGTCGATATTTCCTCCTTCAGGGGCTCTTCCTGACCCAGAGATTGATCCTGTGTCTCCTGCATCTACTGTGTTTGCAGGCAGATTCTTTACCACTGAGCCACCTGGGGAGCCCAATGCAGACATTAACTTGGCCTCCCTTTAATCTGAATTTCTAATATATCCAGGCCATTTGGCAATGAATGAATATCTCTCCCCTCAGAAGAATTTTACACAGGAGACTCTTGACATTTGCTAGGAATAAATCTAAGGTGAACATGGAAATGTTTGTAGAGGCTTCTGGCTTTCTTCATAAACTTATTTTCAGGGAGTGTTTGCATATTCTTGCTTTATTGCCTTTAAAACTTTCACTAAAGCTTGATTTCTCACTTGATAGTCAGAGCACTGTTGGGAGGACTCACTGGCTAAGACATTTTCGTAAAAACTTTGTCTTGTGTATATATAGAGCTATTGCTGCTGCTGCTGCTGCTAAGTCGCTTCAGTCATGTCCGACTCTTAGCGACCCCACGGACTGCAGCCTACCAGCCTCCTCCGTCCATGGGATTTTCCAGGCAAGAGTAATGGAGTGAGGTGCCATTGCCTTCTCTGATGTTACATCTAATTTGTTGCCTAATTAAAATTCATTGTTATCCTTAAAATGTTTTTTATTGAGGTGTAATTGACATGTTTGTTATATTAGTTTCAGGTGTATAGCATAATGATTCAATATTTGTATATATTGCAAAGAGCTGTCCACAGTAAGTCTAGTTAATATCTATTCCTCTACACAGGTACAGAATTTTTTTCTTGTGATTAGAATTCTTAAGATCTACTCTCTTAGCAACTTTATTTTATTTATTTTTTACTTTACAATATTGTACTGGTTTTGCCATACATTGACATGAATCCACCATGGGTGAACATGTTCCCCCACATGGGGGAACATCCTGAACCCCCCTCCCACCTCCTTCCCCATCTCATCCCTCTGGATCATCCCAGTACACCATCCCCAAGCATCCTGTATCCTGCATTGAACCCGACTGCCCATTCGTTTCACATATGATAATATATATGTTTCTATGCCATTCTGCCAAATCATCCCACCCTCACCCTCTCCCACAGAGTCCAAAAGACTGTTCTATACATCTGTGTCTCTTTTGCTATCTCGCATACAGGGTTATTGTTACTATCTAAATTCCATATATATGCGTTAGTATACTGTATTGGTGTTTTCCTTCTGGCTTACTTCATTCTGTATATCAGGCTCCAGTTTCATCCACCTTATTAGAACTGATTCAAATTGTATTCTTTTTAATGGCTGAGTAATATTCCATTGTGTATATGTACCACAGCTTTCTTATCCATTCATCTGCTGATGGACATCTAGGTTGCTTCCATGTCCTGGCTATTATAAACAGTGCTGTGATGAACATTGGGATACACGTGTCTCTTTCAATTCTGGTTTCCTCAGTGTGTATGCCCAGCAGTGGCATTGCTGGGTCGTATGGCAGTTCTATTTCCAGTTTTTTAAGGAATCTCCACACTATTCTCCATAGTGGCTGTACTAGTTTGCATTCCCACCAACAGTGTAAGAGGGTTCCCTTTTCTCCACACCCTTTCCAGCATTTATTGCTTGTAGACTTTTGGATCGCAGCCATTCTGACTGGCGTGAACTGGTACCTCATAGTGGTTTTGATTTGCATTTCTCTGATAATGAGTGATGTTGAGCATCTTTTCATGTGTTTGTTAGCCATCTGCATGTCTTCTTTGGAGAAATGTCTGTTTAGTTCTTTGGTCCACTTTTTAATTTGGTTGTTTATTTTTCTGAAATTGAGCTGCATGAGCTGCTTGTATATTTTTGAGATTAATTATTTGTCCGTTGCTTCGTTTGCTGTTATTTTCTCCCATTCTGAAGGCCAGCTTTTCATCTTGCTTATAGTTTCCTTTGGTGTGCAGAAGCTTTTAATTCTAATTAGGTCCCATTTGTTTATTTTTGCTTTTATTTCCATTGTTCTGGGAGGTGGGTCATAGAGGACCCTGCTGTGATTTATGTCAGAGAGTATTTTGCCTATGTTTTCCTCTAGGAGTTTTATAGTTTCTGATCTTACATTTAGATCTTTAATCCATTTTGAGTTTATTTTTGTGTATGGTCTTAGAAAGTGTTCTAGTTTCATTCTTCTGCAAGTGGTTGACCAGTTTTCCCAGCACCACTTGTTAAAGAGATTTTTTTCTCCATTGTATATTCTTGCTTCTTTTGTCAAAGATGAGGTGTCCATGGGTGTGTGGATTTATGTCTGGGCTTTCTATTTTGTTCCTTTGATCTATATTTCTGTCTTTGTGCCAGTACCATACTGTCTTGATGACTGTAGCTTTGTAGTATAGTCTGAAGTCAGGCAGGTTGATTCCTCCAGTTCCATTCTTCTTTCTTAATATTGCTTTGGCTATTTGAGGTTTTTTGTATTTCCATACAAATTGCGGATAATAATAATATACTATATACATTTTAAAAAACACTTTCTTCCTATGCCTTCATTTGGCATATGAATTAAGGAAGGTAATTCATGTAATTAAGGCTAAAAACTTGTGAAATTGGGATTTTGCATTTTATGACTTGCTGTAATTTATATCCTAAGGATTACATTCTACGTAAAAAGTGAGGTCCACCAGTTTTCAAAGACACATAGAAATTTAAAATAATTAATTCAAAATCTAACAACTTTAGAGTTTATAAAATATGAATTACTGAAGAGTAGATACAAGGCTGTCTTCTTAGAAATTTATAGTACCTTGTTTAATGGAATATGTGGCACAGGCCCCATGGCATATATCATCCCAGACTCTTGACATCAGACTGCCTGGCTTTATACTTGGCTTCACAACTTACTTACCATTTCACATGACAGGTTACCTCTGCTCTTAGAGTCTTCATTTGGAAAATAGAAATAATAATATCATTTACATAATATATTGTTGTGACATTCAAATGAGATAACACACACAAAGCATTTAGCATAGCTCCTGGCTTATAGTGTGTACCTACTAAGTATTATTTACTGATAATACGTATAATGTCATTGGATAACTAGGGCTTGCCCAAATAATTTACTTTTTTCATAGTTAATAACTTTGCTTCAGATTACCAGATAGTAATAAAATGTAGAATATATTTCTGAAGCTAGAGGATCTTGAGTTTCAATAGACAACTGAGTTAAGTTCTTAATTCTTTCTGGAAAAATTGTGTTTTTTAAGGGATACATTTTAGTCTTAGCAATGATTTAATCACTTTCTTGCATCACAGTAATTAAATAATTGTTAAAAAGAATATAATTATAATTCATGTTTAGGACTTTAATTTTTTACAAAAGTAATATATTCACA
The DNA here is from genome assembly GCF_055505025.1 of Bos grunniens. Lineage (NCBI taxonomy): Eukaryota > Metazoa > Chordata > Mammalia > Artiodactyla > Bovidae > Bos > Bos grunniens. The sequence goes on from NC_141171.1 coordinate 34,930,472, forward strand.
TGGCTGAAACTTTAAAAGATATGAAAGAGTTTAGAGTAAAAAGTCTTCCTCCTGCCTCTCTACCCCATATACCCTTTTACCATTCTCAGAGGTAACCAATATATCAAGTTCTTGTGTATTTTTCCAGATTATTTTATTTATATACAACTAAATCCCCCCTTTCCTCAATATGTGGTAGATACCTGCTGCTCTGATCCTTGCTTTTTTCATTTAACAAGTTATTTTAGGACTTACTTGTATCTATAGGTAAATAGCTTCTGTATTTATTTTAACTGCCTCACTTCTTAGGTATGGATGTATGTAATTTATTAACAATGTTAAATTATGCTTTCTTTGTCATTTGTTTTTCCTATTCATTTTTTTCCTTAATTTTCTGGCAATAGCTTTGCATGGGTGCTGTGCTAGTTTCTGTTCTTTCCTTTTTTTGCTTACTCATTTTTATTTGAGGCGTGTTAATGCAGGGAGGTAACTGTCAGAAAAGGGCCATAGCCCTGGGAGGAATTTTCTTTATTATCTTAGGTGTGCTCAAGATTTCAGCCAAAGCACTATCTATAAAAGAACAGATGATTGTCTTGTACTTTCCTCAGAATAAAAGCTTCTGCTTTTCAAAAGTCACTGTTAAGAGAATGAAAAGAAAAACCACAGACTGAGAGAAAATATTTGCAAAGAATAGGTTGGAAAAAAGAGCTGTATTCATAATATGTAAAGAACTTTTAGTATTCAGTAATAAGAGAACAAACATCTCAGGATTGGCTAAAGTTTTAAATACTTCTACCAGAAGAAAGTGGAAGTGAAAGTCCCTCAGTCCTGTTTGACTTTTTATGACCCCATGGACTATAGTTCCCCAGGCTCCTCTGTCTGTGGAATTCACCACAGCAGAATACTGGAGGGATAGCCATTCTGGGAGCTATGAGGGAAGCCTTCCTCAGTGATCAATGCAAAGAAATAGAGGAAAACAATAAAATGGGAAAGAGTAGAGATCTCTTCAAGAAAACTAGAGATACCAAGGAAACATTTCATGCAAAGATGGGTGCAATAAAAGACAGATGGTATGGACCTAACAGAAGCAGAAGATATTAAGAAGAGGTGGCAACAAAGATAGAAATATAGATCACTGGAACAAAATAGAAAGCCCAGAGATAAATCCACACACCCATGGACACCTCATCTTTGACAAAAGAAGCAAGAATATACAATGGAGAAAAGACAATATCTTTAACAAATGGTGCTGGGAAAACTGGTCAACCACTTGCAGAAGAATGAAACTAGAACACTTTCTAAGACCATACACAAAAATAAACTCAAAATGGATTAAAGATCTAAATGTAAGACCAGAAACTATAAAACTCCTAGAGGAAAACATAGGCAAAACACTCTCTGACATAAATCACAGCAGGGTCCTCTATGACCCACCTCCCAGAATAATGGAAATAAAAGCAAAAATAAACAAACGGGACCTAATTAGAATTAAAAGCTTCTGCACACCAAAGGAAACTATAAGCAAGATGAAAAGCCGGCCTTCAGAATGGGAGAAAATAATAGCAAACGAAGCAACAGACAAAGAATTAATCTCAAAAATATACAAGCAGCTCATGCAGCTCAATTCCAGAAAAACAAACAACCAAATTAAAAAGTGGACCAAAGAACTAAACAGACATTTCTCCAAAGAAGACGTACAGGTGGCTAACAAACACATGAAAAGATGGTCAATATCACTCATCAGATCAGATCAGATCAGATCAGTCACTCAGTTGTGTCCGACTCTTTGCGACCCCATGAATCGCAGCACGCCAGGCCTCCCTGTCCATCACCAACTCCTGGAGTTCACCCAGACTCACGTCCATCGAGTCAGTGATGCCATCCAGCCATCTCATCCTCTGTCGTCCCCTTCTCCTCCTGCCCCCAATCCCTCCCAGCATCAGAGTCTTTTCTAATGAGTCAACTCTTTGCGTGAGGTGGCCAAAGTACTGGAGTTTCAGCTTTAGCATCATTCCCTCCAAAGAAATCCCAGGGCTGATCTCCTTCAGAATGGACTGGTTGGATCTCCTTGCAGTCCAAGGGACTCTCAAGAGTCTTCTCCAACACCACAGTTCAAAAGCATCAATTCTTCGGCGCTCAGGCTTCTTCACAGTCCAACTCTCACATCCATACATGACCACAGGAAAAACCATAGCCTTGACTAGACGAACCTTTGTTGGCAAAGTAATGTCTCTGCTTTTGAATATGCTATCTAGGTTGGTCATAACTTTCCTTCCAAGGAGTAACTGCACTCATTATCAGAGAAATGCAAATCAAAACCACAATGAGGTACCATTTCACACCAGTCAGAATGGCTGTGATCCAAAAGTCTACAAGCAATAAATGATGGAGAGGGTGTAGAGAAAACCCTCTTACACTGTTGGTGGGAATGTAAACTAGTATAGCCACTATGGAGAACAGTGTGAGATTCCTTAAAAAACAAAACAGAACTGCCGTATGACCCAGCAATCCCACCGCTGGGGATACGCACCAAGGAAACCAGAATTGAAAGAGACACGTGTGCTCCAGTGTTCACTGAAGCACTGTTTACAATAGCTAGGATATGGAAGCAACCTGGATGTCCATCAGCAGATGAATGGATAAGAAAGCCGTGGTACATATACACAATGGAATATTATTCAGCTATTCAAAAGAACACATTTGAATAAGTTCTAATAAGGTGGATGAAACTGGAGCCTGTTATACAGAGTGAAGTAAGTCAGAAAGAAAAATACCAATACTGGGTATTAATACATATATATGACATTTAGAAAGATGGTAACAACAGCTCTATATGCAAGACAGCAAAAGAGACACAGTTATAAAGAACAGACTTTTGGACTTTGTGGGAGAAAGCGAGGGTGGGATGATTTAAGAGAATAGCATTGAAACATGTATATTGCCATATATGAAATAGATGACCAGTCTAAGTTCTATGCATGAAACAGGGCACTCAAAGCCAGTGCACTGGGACAACCCAGAGGGATGGGACAGGGGGAGGTGGGAGGGGGGTTCAGGGTCAGGGGGACACATGTACACCCATGGCTGATTCATGTGAATGTATGGTGAGAACCACCACAATATTGTAAAGTAGTTAGCCTCTAATTAAAATAAATAAATTAAAAAATATTTTTTTTAAAGAATAATACTTCGTAGGTCCACATTGTTGTAAGTAGCAGAATTCTTTTTTATGGCTGAGTAATATTATATTTGTGTGTGTGTGTGTATCCATCTATCTATCTGGCTATAGCATCTTTATCCATTCATATGTTGTTGGATACTGGTTACTTAGGTTGTTTACATATCTTTGCTATTGTGAATAATGCTGCTGTGAATATTGAGGTGCAGTGCATGTATCTTTTCAAATTAGTATTTTTATCTTCTTTGAATATATATACTCAGGAGTGGAATTGCTGGATCGTATGATAGTTCTGTTTTTTAGTTTATTGAGGATTTTCCATACTGTTTTGCACAGTGACGGCACCAATTTACATTCTCACTGACAGTGCACAAGTGTTTCCTTTTCTTCCCATCCTGGCCAACATTTGTTATTTGTAGACTTTTTAATGATAGCCATCCTGACAAGTGTGAGGTGAAATGTCATTGTGGTTTTTATTTTCATTTCTCTAATAATTAGCAGTGTTGAACATCTTTTCATGTACCTGTTAGCCATCTGTATGTCTTGTTTAGAAAACCATCCATTCAGTGCTTCTACCCACTTTTTGACTGGGTTATCTTTTGATAATTAATTCTTTGTCAGTAACTTGTTCTTCTCTGTTATTCAATGAAGTTCTCTTCTGGTTCTTTCTTTTGCTTCTAAGACTGCTTTTTCTCTGCCTCTTCAATACCTTTTCTTCTTCCATCTTGTAAAAGTTGACATTCTGCTAATAAGTTTTATCTTATCCTACACTGTTGATCAAACTACTCATCTGGCTTTATTGCAGTAAAGCTGAGTTGCTTCACACTTATTAACTTGTGAAGAAAGCATTGTGAATCATCACTAGCACTACCCTTGTTAACATCAGTAGCGTCAGTACCACCCTCATAACATCTTTGTCTCTAATCAAGTGCTTACTATATGGCAGGCATTGCTGAACACTTCACATGTTTTAGTGCCATAAAGCACAATTATTCTGTAAGATTGTTAAGTTTTAGACTCTCAGAGTTTAAATCTAGTTTGAGGTCATACTATTATGTAGAGTTAAATTATATAAGTCTAATTTCCTGTCTTAAGCTTTTAGTGTGGTATTTTTCTACCTCTCCATTCATGCACATTATTTTAATTCAAGGTTATAGAAAAGTGTTTTTAATAAAATGAAAAAGTGTACAGTTTAACTCAGTAAATTTTAAAATAAAAGTTTTATGTGACAGGTTGAACTTACGAGGTAATTGCATAATATGTGCTTTATTTCACACCTAGGCTAATTTATGATTCATTTTCCAGTAGCTGTTTATGAAGCCATGACAGCTTTGTTAAATGAAATTTATCTTTGGTTAAAAAAATGTTTCACTCGCAAGACATTATAAAATTGGTTATTACTTAGGTGAGACTAGGAAATCAATTTCTAATATCCTAAATCAGTTTCTGTTCTGTTTCCTAATAAATGATATAAATTGATGTAAGCACAGTATGAATAAATGAATATGTTTAGGTTGGACAATTTCCTTTTTAGGAGATATTCCAAAAGTTAGTTTCTATAGCATTGCTCAACGAAGAGACTTGTCTCCATTAGGTATTGCTGGAAAAAATAGGTATTTGGGCAGCAGAAAGTAATGCTAAAGCTTGTAATCTGTAGTGACATTCTTCTGGCCTGTTTAATGATATAATATTTTGTTAATTTACTGTAGTCTTCTAAAGAGTTATTGTAACCAATCATTTCTTTTTATAGTTCTTAAAAGTTTATTTTTAATTGGTGGCTAATTCTTTACAATGTTGTGTTGGTTTCTGCTGTACAACAGCATGAATTAGTCATAACTATACGCATATCCCCTCCCTCTCGTCTCTTCCTCTCGCTGCCCATCCGTCCACTCTAGGCTGTCACAGAGCGCCAGGCTGGGCTCCCTGTGCTCCACAGCAGCTTCCCACCAGCTGTCTGTTGGACACATGGTAGTGTATACATGTCAGTGCTGTTTTCTCAGTTTGTCCCACCCTCTCCTTCCCTCATGTCCACAAGTCCATTCTCTGTGTCTGCATCTCTATTCTTGCCTGCAGATAAGTTCATCAGTACTGTTTTTCTAGATTCAATATATATGCATTAATATACAAAATTTGTTTTTCTCTTTCTGACTTATTTCACTCTGTATGACAGGCTCTAGGTTCATCTACCTCAGTTCAGCTGATTCACATTTGTTCCTTTTTATGGCTAAGTAATGTTCCATTGTATATGTGTACAACAGCTTCCTTATCCGTTTATCCGTCGATGGGCATCTAGGTTGCTTTCATATGCTAGACTGTAACCATCAATTTTAATTCAAGGTTGTAGAAAAGTGTTTTTGTGCCTCTATTAATTCTTTTTTTTTTTTAAGAGGAGGCTTTGAAACTCAGATAAAACATTTTTATTTAAGATAAATTATATTTCAGTATTATTTTAAAGTTTACATTAATTCTGTCAATCTAATGTTTTAAAAGAATAATTGTATCTTAGAATAAGGAGATGGACTATATGACTTATAACAATAACTTCCTATTCTGTGATCTCATGAATCTATGTTTTTATTTTCTTTCTCTAGATGTTTCTGTACCCATAGTTCTCAGTGACTTCAGATATACATTACTTGGAGTTATATAAAAAACAATGGTAGATTAAATATTTGTATTATTAGGAAAAAGCACTAGTCAAGATATGTCTAAGTGACTAAATATATATATATATTATATTTATATAAAAATATACTATAAATAAATATATAATATAAATGAAATATATAAATGACATATATATGACTAAATATGTCACTGAACAAAATTTTAAATTTGTATCATTATTTGGATTTGCTTTAATTTGAAATTTTTAAGTGCTTAATTTTTAGACTTCTGAATTGTATGTTTGCATTTTAACATCAAAGTTTTTGTATGTTGAAGAAGCGTGGTGTAACTTTATTATCACTTTAATATATAAGAAAGCACTAAATTTAAAAACCGATGTGTTCTACAAGTTTTTTAGTAATTTTGGAATTGTGCTTTGCCATGGAAACTTAAGAAGTGAATTTTCTCTGGTCAACTCAGAAAAAAAAAATTAAACAATAATGTGTTTTAGAAGTAGCATTATCATTTTATCTATAACGAATGCTCCCTTTCGGAGAAGGCAGTGGCACCCCACTCCAGTACCCTTGCCTGGAAAATCCCATGGGCGGCAGAGCCTGGTAGGCTGCAGTCCATAGGGTCGCTAAGAGTTGGACACGGCTGAGCGACTTCACTTTCACTTTTTACTTTCATGTATTGGAGAAGGAAATGGCAACCCAGTCCAGTACTCTTGCCTGGAGAATCCCAGGGATGGGGGAGCCTGGTTGGCTTCCATCTATGGGATCACACAGAGTCGGACACGACTGAAGTGACTTAGCAGCAGCAATGCTCCCTTTAAATTTATTTTTATCAAGTTTTCTGAATTTTAGCATTAACCTTGGAATCTTTCAATTCAGTTCAATTCAGTCACTCTGTCGTGTCCTACTTTTTGCTACCCCGTGGACTGCAGCACGCCAGGCCTCCCTGTCCATCACCAACTCCCGGAGTTTACTCAAACTCATGTCCATTGAGTCGGTGATGCCATCCAACCATCTCATCCTGTCATCCCCTTCTCCTCCTGCCCGTGATCTTTCCCAGCATCAGGGTCTTTTCAAATAGTTCAGTTCTTTGCATCAGGTTGCCAAAGTATTGAAGTTTCATCTTCAGCATCAGTCCTTCCAGTGAGTATTCAGGACTGATCTCCTTTAGGGTGAACTGGTTGGATCTCCTTGCAGTCCAGGGGACTCTCAAGAGTCTTCTCCAACACCACAGTTCAAAAGCAGCAATTCTTCGGCGCTCAGCTTTCTTTATAGTCTAACTCTCACATCCATACATGACTACTGGAAAAAGCATAGCTTTGACTAGATGGGCCTTTGTTGGCAAAGTAATGTCTCTGCTTTTTAATATTCTGTCTTTTATATATGTCTTTTTAATATATATGTCTTTTTAATATGCTTGGAATCTTAAGTTTTAGGAAAAGTATACAGACTTCATAGTGTGATGAGGCTGGAGCAAGACCATAGATTGATATTTATTGAGAAACTTTCATTGTTGAGAAGACTCCTCCCCTGTACTGTTTTTTTTTTTTAAGTTGTTCATAAGAACCCTAAAATTCTTCAGGAGTGCCTCAGTCTTGCTTTTCATCAGAATAGCTTTGTTTTGTTTGTTGGGATTTGCTGAAGAATTCATCCATTTAATTATTAACCTAGTTATAAAGAGCTCAGGGTCTTGAATAAGACTTTATAAATTCATTTATCTGTTTTACCATGATTGATTTTGGAACCTCGGGTAAGTTACTTCACCTCAGTGTACTTTATTTTCCTCATCTGTAAAATTGAGATAATTCATAAGGTCTTAGTGAGAATTGAATGAGACAATACATGTACATTTTCTAGAAAAGCAATTATTGTCCAAGTGCATGACACTGTGCATGTAAGTGGCTAAGTCTGTGTTCATACTGACAACTCTGATGTCAAAGCTGGACCCTTATCACTATTAGAACATAGTGTTGAACTAAACTGAGGAAATGAAAGGAATGAAGTGGGTTGAAGGATTGGGACCAGAAGAAAACATTAGCACCTTGCCTTCAAAGGGCAGGTCCTAAGCTCAGGTAATGAATCCTGTTTATGAAAGATCATAGAAGAAGGGTGCTTCAGAAAGGAAGGTTTTTATGTGTGTCTTCCATTGGTAAGGAATTCAGAATATCACTAAAATGTTTATTTCAGCTTGTTCTAAACTAGGATTGTTTCAGAAAGCCTACAAAATAGATTGATTTTTCTAGAAACCTTTAGAAGTGCAGCTTTATAGTGCTTCTGTGAAGTGCTGCCCTCAGTATGCCAGAAAATTTGGAAACTCAGCAGTGGCCACAGGACTGGAAAAGGTCAGTTTTAATTCCAATCCCAAAGAAAGGCAATGCCAAAGAATGCTCAAACTACTGCACAATTGCACTCATCTCATATGCTAGTAAAGTAATGCTCAAAATTCTCCAAGCCAGGCTTCAGCAATACGTGAACTGTGAACTTCCAGATGTTCAAGCTGGATTTAGAAAAGACAGAGGAACCAGAGATCAAATTGCCAACATCAGTTGGATCATCGAAAAAGCAAGAGAGTTCCAGAAAAACATCTATTTCTGCTTTATTGACTATGCCAAAGCCTTTGACTGTGTGGATCACAATAAACTGTGGAAAATTCTGAAAGAGATGGGAATACCAAACCACCTGACTTGCCTCTTGAGAAACTTGTATGCAGGTCAGGAAACAACAATTAGAACTGGACATGGAACAACACACTGGTTCCAAATAGGAAAAGGAGTATGTCAAGGCTGTATATTGTCACCCTGCTTATTTAACTTATATGCAGAGTATATCATGAGAAACACTGGGCTGGATGAAACACAAGCTAGAATTAAGATTGGTGGGAGAAATATCAATGACCTCAGATATGCAGATGATACCACCCTTATGACAAAGTGAAGAACTAAAGAACCTCTTGATGAAAGTCAAAGAGTAGTGTGAAAAAGTTGGCTTAAAAGTCAACATTCAGAAAACTAAAATCATGGCATCCTGTCCCATCACTTCATGGCAGATAGATGAGAAACAATGGAAACAGTGGCTGACTTTATTTTTTGGGCTCCAAAATCACTTCAGATGGTGACTGTAGCCATGAAAATCAAAAGACACTTGCTCCTTGGAATAAAAGCTATGACCAACCTAGACACCGTATTAGAAAGCAGAGATATTACTTTGCCAACAAAAGTCCATCTAGTCAAGGCAATGGGTTTAAGAAAGCTGTTCAGTTCAATTCAGTCACTCAGTTGTGTACACCTCTTTGCAACCCCATGACCCACAGCACGCCAGTCCTCCCTGTCCATCACCAACTCCCAGAGTTCACCCAGACTCATGTCCATTGAATCAGTGATGCCATCCAACCATCTCATCCGCTGTTGTCCCCTTCTCCTCCTACCTTCAATCTTTCCCAGCATCAGGGTCTTTTCAAATGAATTAGCTCTTCGCATCAGGTGGCCAAAGTGTTGGAGTTTCAGCTTCAACATCAGTCCTTCCAGTGAACACACAGGACTGATCTCCTTTAGGATGGACTGGTTGGATCTTCTTGCAGTCCAAGGGACTCTCAAGAGTCTTATCCAACATCACAGGTCAAAAGCATCAATTCTTCGCTGCTCAGCTTTCTTTATAGTCCAACTCTCACATCCGTACATGACTACTAGAAAAACCATAGCCTTGACGAGACAGACCTTTGTTGGCAAAGAAAGCTGAGTGCTGAAGAATTGATGCTTTTGAACGGTGGTGTTGGAGAAGACTGTTGAGAGTGCCTTGGACTGCAAGGAGATCCAACCAGTCCATCCTAAAGGAGATCAGTCCTGAGTGTTCATTGGAAGGACTGAAGTTGAAGCTGAAACTCAAATACTTTGGCCACCTGACGTGAAGAACTGACTCACTTGAAAAGACCCTGATGCTGGGAAAGATTGAAGCAGGAGGAGAAGGGGATGATAGAGGATGAGATGGTTGGATGGCATCACCAACTCAATGAAGATGAGTTTGAGTAAACTCTGGGAGTTGATGATGGACAGGGAGGCCTGGCGTGCTGCAGTCCATGGAGTTGTGAAGAGTTGGACATATCTGAGCACCTGAACTGAAGAAACCTTTAAGGGAGCTGATCAAGTGCTTAAAAATTCTTGTGACTGTTAATAATGGAGTGAGAAACAATAGTTTTATGTATTACTCAGCCATTAAAGAGAATACATTTGAATCAGTTCTAATTAGGTGGATGAAACTGGAGCCTATTATACAGAATGAAATAAGCCAGAAAGAAAAACACCAATACAGTATACTAACGCATATATATGGAATTTAGAAAGATGGTAATGATAACCCTGTATGCGAGACAGCAAAAGAGACACAGATGTATAGAACAGTCTTTTGGACTCTGTGGGAGAGGGAGAGGGTGGGATGATTTGGGAGAATGGCATTGAAACATGTATAATATATATGAAATGAATCGCCAGTCCAAGTTCGATGCATGATACTGGTTGCTTGGGGCTGGTGCACTGGGATGACCCAGAGGGATGGTATGGGGAGGGAGGAGGGAGGGAGGTTCAGGATGGGGAACACGTGTACACCCGTGGCGGATTCGTGTTGATGTATGGCAAAACCAACACAATATTGTAAAGTAATTAACCTCTAATTAAAATAAATAAATTTATATTTAAAAAAAGAATAGTTTTATGTAGTAATGAAATGTCTTAAAAGAGCCTGAGAACAGATAACAAATAATCATCATCAAATTATAAAAATACAGTGTTATTTGGGAGGAGTGTGGAGATGATTACTGTTTTAATTTTGAGGGCTTTTTTTGTTATTTTTCTTGACCAATGAATTAACTATATTATAATAACTTATAGTTATTATGTGCTATGCAAAAGTTTAAAGATGTGCTATGCAAACATAAGCCATAGCTTGTTATTCCTTTGGATATCTGTTTGAATCCTAAAGGTCATTACTAAACCACTAAACTTACTACATCTCCCACACTTTTAATGACACATCACAAAAGTAACTGAAGGTCTATCTAGGAAGGAAGTGTTTGAACAGACCCTTTAAAAAGGTGTCTAAACAGTGATCAAAGTTGTTAAGCTGTTATCTAATATTCTTACATATTAAATATACACTTAATGGAAGAGAAAAAAGGATTTTAGGAAATTTTAAGGAATTAAAATCATAGCTAATCCAGAGAATCAGTGGAAAAGATTGAAGCTACATCTTAGGAGTAAGGTTGGATAAGTTGGCTGTTTCTAAAGTGGAAGTGATAGGCTTACAACCTGTACCAGTAGAATTCTAAACCAGCCAGTGATACTCCTGTTCCTAAAGAAGTCATATTAAGAGTCCTTAGACAGCTTCTACCCCTGGACAACAAACTTCCAAGATCAAAATTAGTGAAACATTCTTTGCATAAACATGGCTTCCAAAAATTGAAAATGAATATTGTTCATAATAATCACACATGATATATGATATATAATATACACATTAATCATAATGACATATAATTAATATAGAATTATAATTGTATACATATTATATGATCTTGGGATTCATCACTAAACATAGGTTTTAATACCATCATGTCTCGCTATCTGATTTTTTATCAGGTGAGCAGGAACTGAAAAACTAAATGACATAACAAATTAATTAATTATTGTCAACTTTGATACAGTAATCTTGATCCCTTTAGTAGTTTTACTTTCTACATAACATACTTTTATTATATGTTAATTTTTTTCTTTCTTACAATAGCTAATTTTTCCATGAATTTTCTTGACCTCTTATTCATGCAGATGAGGCAGTTTCTAAAAATTATTATGATGCTTGTGATTTCTCAAGAAGATGGGTCAACAGGTTTTCTTTTTGGCTTTGCTCATTTACTCATTGAATTAAGCATGTGTTGAAGGTGATATAGCACATAAGTATAAAAAGAAGAGCTGTGAGGGCATTTTAACATGTTTTAATAACATAAATGCTACTAATATAACAGATAGTAGTTATGTATACTCTTTTAATATATCCAGTTACTGGCTAATCCCTGGAGAGATGATTTGTGAAGGATATTCTGAAATCTTTTAACAAATGACAGATTTTAGATTCTGTTTTCATACAGCCATGTGAGCCATAGTAAGAAATAAAACTCCCCCCCCCATTTTATTTCAAAGATAAAATTAATTCCAATAAACAAAATTTAACTGTGAATTTTGCACATTTCCCATGGGTTTTGTTTTAATCAGATGTCTGTTATAAACTCCTCCACTGATGTCTTGGAAATGAGTACTGAAAGCAGTAGTTGGCTTTACTTTGTTTTACTACATTGACCTGATGAAATAATCAAAGCTGTTAGTAATTACAGTTAATCAACATTATGAATTTTTTATACAGCTATTTAATCATAGGCTTTCTTTTATAATTATAGATGTTTCTCAACCATTTTTTTCTTCATTTTCTTTCCCTCCCTGTATCTGTTTTTTATCCTGTCCTTTGGTTAAAATGTGAAGTAATTTTAACATGATCATATCTAAAGCATAATTAGTCAAATATATATTTCAAAATCACATACATTCTGTAGTGAATCTCTACCCACTTTATTTCTCACTTTATTTCCCCACTTCTCTCCCTTCCCTCTCTCTCCTTTATCTCTTTTTGGGGAAGGAAAGGAAACAAGTTGTAGAGAATTCTTTACAAAAAGAAGAGTGAAAGAACCATATTTCTCATCACCTTTTCTTACATATGATTTTGGTCAGAGTATGGACTTGGGATATAGCTTTATGAGTATAGGATAATACTGGAGTTTCATGTAATTAAAGAGCCAAAATTCTGACATTCATTTTTCTATTGCTTTTCTCATGTATGACTCTGTCTCAGCTAGAATATTATCTTGATGGAGAAAAGTATTTGTAGTATGCTACTACTTTTATCTAAAAAGAGGATATGTATGTATATGTCTGTATGTTTATATGCATTCACATCCACATAGACATACATTTACCAGTTTAAAAAATAATGGAAGGGACTTCCCTGGTGGTATAGGGGCTGGAAAATTGCCTGCCAGTGCAGAGGACATGGGTTCAGCTCCTTGTCTGGGAAGATTCCACGTGCTGTGGATCAACCAAGTCATGCCTTGACCACAACTACTGAGCCCACGTGTCACAACTACTGAAGCCTGTGTGCCTAGAGCATATGCTCTGCAACAAGAGAAGCCAGCACAGTGAGAAGCCTTTGCAGTGAAATTAGGGAATAGGCCCCACTCTCTGCAGCTAGAGAAAAAGTAACAACAGACCTAACACAATCAAAAAAATATATATTGTTTAAAAAAGATACAACAGGAGACCTCAAAGACATTTAAAAAAATAATGGAAGAAATAACTGTAAAACAAAAAATCCCAGTTGTCAATTCTCCAGAGTGATTAAACCATTTTCACTCCTAATTCAATGTATAAGAGTTTCATTTGCTGCATCACGATTTGGTGGTGTTAGTCTTTTTTATTTTAACTGTTCTAATGGGTGTGAAAGGGGGCTTCTCTGGTGGTTCAGTGGAAGAGAATCTGCCTGCTAATGCAGGAGACACAGGTTCAGTCCCTGGGTTGGGAAGATCCCCTGGAGGAGGAAATGTTAAGGCACCCCAGTATTCTTGCCTTGGAAATCCCGTGGACAGTGGATCCTGGCGGACTATAGTCCATGTGGTCGCAAAAGAGTTGGACACAATTTAATGACTAAAAGCAACAATAACAGTAACGAGTATGACATGTTATTGTGATTTTAATTTATATTAAATCATGTTGAGCCCCTTTACATGTACCTATTTGTACTTGTATATATATTCTTTTGTGATGTGTCTGTTTACTCTTCTACCCACTGGGAGGGGGTTATTAGTCCTATTATTTTTGATTTGTAGGAATTTGTATATATTTTGAATGTATCTTCTTTATTAGATGCGTAACTATCTTCTTGCTTCTTTTTAACAAAACTAATAAAAAGATTTATATACAGAAGATATTGATATATTTAATATTTATAAACTGGTGATTTTGGAAGGAAATTAGAGTAATTAGTATTTAAAATACAGACCTTATGTTTTAAACCTAAAACGAAAACTGTATTCTATTCTGTTTTTGGTTTTAGGTGCAATTAAAAACTAGCATTTCTAGTCAGTATGTAATTCGGGCGCAACCAACTAATAGGTGCCTTTCTACACTGGAGTGTGCAGCTGTTGCTCTTTCTATCTTGGAGAAAAATAACTACATACAAGAGGTATGTCTTTGGAAAGTTACATACTTTGAAAGTAGGTGTTTGGTTAGATTTTTGTCTGGCAAATTTAAAAATGCATAACTTGTTAAATTTGTAGCTCAAGTGACAAGTAGCCTATGTCTGTGATAGAAATGTATGTACTTTTAAAACCTTCATTTCTCCTCTGGTGTTTTTCTGTTAGTTTAGCATTCCAGATTGGATTATTTAAATATTCATTCTAGGCTGTGCAAACAGCATTTGTAATATGCTAAGTTGTTTTTAAGTAGCATAACATTAAATACAGTTTTTTCTTGGCTAGATATTTCAGCATTCTGTATTTCTTAGTATTTGTGTTCTCTTGTACTCGACTTTTTTCTTTTTAATTAAAAGAACATTTTACGGCAACATTTTTTCCATTGGTACTTTTATTTGAGGAGAAATATCAACTTTCTGTTTATCTTATTAATGTTGCTTAGAGTATAAAAAGATACAATTTTTTTTGAGAAAAAAGCCTACTGAATATGAAAAGGTTATAACCTGTAATCAACATTTTACTTAATTTCCATGAAAGCCTGATGATTTCATATATAATTCATAATCATTAGTAAATAATAACATTTTAGTAAGCTCACTATCTCATTCTTTTAGAACATGTAAGAAACTTTACACTTATGACAAGAAAAAAATACCAAAATAAAACTGAATTGTTAGATTTTTTTTAATTAGTGAAAATTTTTGATAAATTTGACTCCAGAAGAAAAGTCAGAGGATAATGAGCATAACTAAATAAAGTTTTGTAACTCCCTCTTCTCACACACACACACAACACATACACACATAATATTTTCTCTTCTGCCTTTTTCCTCTCTCTCTCATACATCATGGTTTCTATTATAAAAGTATGCCTTAGCCATGAAGGAAATTCTAATAATGGATAACAGCTCAGCTCAGAATTACTGGATTAGTTACCAAGAAAGAAAAAAGAATGAAAGACCTGCAGGGTGAGGAGAGTTAAAGAATGCTAGAAGAAGCATTGAGTTGCCCTTTCTTCTCCCCCACCCTAAGCCATGTCCTGTGTCAGGATTGGAGACTTTCTTCTTTTGGAAGAAGTAGGCTATCGTGAATAGACTCTTTTTGTGTGAATCTGTGTGAGTAGAGTTAATTTGGGGGTCTTGACAACTTCTCTTTCTCTCCTTTGAGGAAAAAAATTCATGCGGGATCCTAAATCCTTCGTCCAATTGACCAGGGAGTATTCTCAGACATTTTTCCCTCTCCCTTAACTTTATCACCTATTCCAATGTACCTCACATCAGCAAAACACACTTAATATTCCCCCGTACTTATCTGTCAGCTTTGTTTATTAGCCATCATCTCTGTATGTTCTTGAGAAGAAAATAACACTATACTTAGGTATCTTAAAGGAGAGATGAAGCTCAAGACTGTTGTTTAGGCTTGCTTTTTGTACAGTCTCTGTATTTTCCTTTTTGTTGAGGTAAAACCCTAGGATCAGCCAACATCAGACATCACTTCAGTCACTCAATCGTGTCCAACTCTTTGCGACCCCATGAATCGCAGCACGCCAGGCCTCCCTGTCCATCACCAACTCCCAGAGTTCACCCAAACTCATGTCCATTGAGTCAGTGATGCCATCCAACCATCTCATCCTCTGTCGTTCCCTTCACCTCCTCCCCTCAATCTTTCCCAGCATCAGGGTCTTTTCAAATGAGTCAGCTCTTCGCATCAGGTGGCCAAAGTATTGGGAGTTTCAGCTTCAACATTAGTCCTTCCAATGAACACCCAGGACTGATCTCCTTTAGGATGGACTGGTTTGATTTCCTTGCAGTCCAAGGGACTCTCAAGAGTCTTCTCCAACACCACAATTCAAAAGCATCAATTCTTCAGCACTCAGCTTTCTTTATAGTCCAACTCTCACACCCATACATGACTACTGGAAAAACTATAGCCTTGACTAGATGGACCTTTGTTGACAAAGTAACGTCTCTGCTTTTTAATATGCTGTCTAGGTTGGTCATAACTTTCCTTCCAAGGAGTAAGCGTCTTTTAATTTCATGGCTGCAAATCACCATCTGCAGTGATTTTGGAGCCCAGAAAAATAAAGTCAGCCACTGTTTCTACTGTTCGCCCATCTATTTGCCGTGAAGTGATGGAACCGGATGCCATGATCTTAATTTTCTGAATGTTGAGCTTTAAGCCAACTTTTTCACTCTCCTCTTTCACTTTCATCAAGAGGCTCCTTAGTTCTTCTTCACTTTCTAAGGGTGGTGTCATCCGCATATCTGAGGTTATTGATATTTCTTCCAGCAATCTTGATTCCAGCTGTGCTTCTTCCAGCCCAGCGTTTCTCATGATGTACTCTGCATAGAAGTTAAATAAGCAGGGTGACAATATACAGCCTTGATGTACTCCTTTTCCTATTTGGAACCAGTCTGTTGTTCCATGTCCAGTTCTAACTGTTGCTTCCTGACCTGCATATAGGTTTCTCAAGAGGCAGGTCAGGTGGTCTGGTATTCCCATCTCTTTAAGAAGCCCCACCTTACAGAAAGGGTCAAGCTGAACATAAGGTCCCAAAGCAATAGTGAGGTCATTAAGTTCTCATTCTTTTTGCTTTGGTCACTTGCGTTAGTGGTAGTGACCAGGAGTAGAAAAAGGATGTTTGATAGTCAGGTATGTTATTTGGGAGGTTCTGATAAGATGAACAGCAGGAGCATGAGCAGAAAAAAAGCATAATGAGACATCCCAAGTTGCTTATTATTGCATCTGGCTGACAATTAGCTTTCTTAGTGGGAGAACTCCAAGTCATCCTGTTTAAATCTAGCTGCAGTAAAAAAAAAAAAAAAAATTGGTGCATGCTTCTGAGAAACACAATTAACATCTGCTCAGAAATAGGTGTTTTCTTTCTTTCCTGGGAAGGAAAGCTATAACATGCCTTTTCCCCCCAATAATCTTTTATTAGATGTATTCTAATATAACCTTAAGATGATGAGGGGAGAAAAATGACTGTTTTTCAGCTGGCTTTATTCTGTAGAGGTGGGGCTTCTCAAAATAAAGCACTTGGCATAGAATGGCCTTCTTAGTCTGTTGACTCATTCTTTTCCTTTATTCTTGAGCAGTTTTCAGACATTGGGAAATAGCATGATACAAGTTTTGAAGCAAGTTTGAATTAGAATTTTGTCACTTGTCATCATCAGTTTTTACCAGAAGGCAATTCATGTAATCTCTTTGTGGCTGCTTTCTTATGTGTAATATATGAGAAATAGTTACCTCATAATATTGTTATGAGAAGCATAACATAGGGATACTTTATGTTAAATGCCTGACACCAGACTCTTCAAGAAGATTTCATTGTTTTGCCTTTCCTTGTCTCTCATGTTCTTATCTGTAGATTGACAGAAAAATTGAACTGAAAGTTGGTGACTTTCATTCTGCTATTGTAATATGTACCAGGGTTTTTCATACCTTGGAAGCCTTATGAACTTTTATAACTAGATGGGGCAAGCCTTTGTGCTGTAGCCAAAATGCCTTAGTTCTACTCCATCATCAGAAGCTAGTTATAATGGTCTTTTGAAACTGTTACTTTGCATCTATAGACAAGGGGTTTACAGAACCCTGATTTTTCCCCAAATAAACTTTTCAAAATTAGCTACTTTTGTAACTAGAGGATTTTTTTGTTCTTCTGAACAAGTAAACCTCTCATATAGCTTCACATTGCCTCAGATATAATCTTATGAATGTATAGAGAAAAATGATCCTTTATATCAAGTTGTATGCTAAGCACTTCAAATGTATCATTATAGCCCACCATAGTAATAACCGTGTAAGATGGACTTTGCTGCTGCTGCAAAGTCGCTTTAGTCGTGTCCAACTCTGTGCGACCCCATAGACGGCAGCCCACCAGGCTCCCCCGTCCCTGGGATGCTCCAGGCAAGGACACCGGAGTGGGTTGCCATTTCCTTCTCCAATGCATGAAAGTGAAAAGTGAAAGTGAAGTCTCTCAGTCGTGTCCGACTCTTCGCGACCCCATGGACTACAGCCTACCAGGCTCCTTTCCTCACTTTACAGATAAAGAAAGTGAGGCAAATAGATATTACCTAATTTATCCGGAAACACAGCTGGTGATTTTATCAGTACTTAAACTCCAAAATCAGAATGGCATAATGCACTCTGTACAGTGGGGTTTCCAGTGGGACCTCTACTAATAATACTTAGGGATGCAGGCTGATGGATGCACCATCTAGACACATCATTCTACTTTTATCAAGGAAGGAGTGAGAGGACGTGGGGAATCATTAACCACTTTTAAAGCACCTGTCCAGAGATGATGCACACTATTCATGCTCATATTTTGTTAACCATGTCAAGTTATATGGCCATACCTAACTTCAGAGCAGACTAGAAAAATGCAGTCTGATCATGTATCCTGAAAGAGGACTGGTGTATTTGTAAGCAGCCCTAGTGATTATCATAAATCTGTCTATCTCCAAAATTCATTCTCTTAATTACTTCAGAGAATTAATAGAATCTTATCTTCGGGAAGTAAAAGTTGGAAACCCTTATAGGAGTTATAGGAGTATTATAGGAGCATTACTCTTCTATCATGAAGAATCTAATAAATGTCATAGCATAGCAATAGAAACTTCAGTTGTCTTAGTCTGTATATGGTCCTGGATGTGTGTCTCTGATATGATGTTTCAGGATCCAGTCACTTCCTTTGTTGACCCTAAAAGTAACATATAGTCATTTCTGTATTTCTTCTCTTGTTTGAAGAATTGAAGATACTAAAATTATAAGAACATACCAGAGACTTTCTGCAGCAATGTCAGAGCTTTTTCTAATATGTTTGTCTTTTTCTTATTGGTGTCAGTTGGGAGTTTCATTTGGTTGCATGTAACAGAGCCCTTACTACAGTGGTTGAACCATATATGGGCTTATTTTTCTCCTGTGAATAAGAAATGCTGAAGTGAGTAGTCCAGGGCTGGGGATGCAGCTGAAAAGGACATCAGAGACCCAGATTTCTTTTCTTTCTGTTCATCATTGTATGTTTTTGGTTCTAATCTTCATTTTTATTGCCCTGTAGTCGCATAATGTTTATCTCACATCTAACAGTCATGTTCCAGATATGAAGAAAAGGCAAAAGCCTACGATGCCTGCTAAATCTGTCCTAATCCAAGGCCTTCCACTTATCTTGTTGGATAAACTGTCACTAGTTAGTGTAGTATTGCTAGTTGGACACATTGCCACCTTGTATGAAGCTTTGGATTTTCTTGAAATTAGGAAGAAAAGAATGGATATGGAAAAGCAACTATCAGTGAGTACCACATATTCGTAAGAATTCATTGTAAATTAAAACTTAAAAGCCCTTTGCTACCACTTAAGTTGTACATGGGAGGGAATACATTTTTACTTAGACACTGTGAAATTTTTGTCGTTAAATCTAGATTTGACTATCTAACTAAAAAGATCTGTGTATCTTTTTATTTTTTCAAAACAATCTGCACAATCAGGTTTGTTATTTAAAAGCGTTAGATCAGGTATCTCAGGCCCAAGGAAAGAATCTGATTCAAATATGTTTAAAATGCTGGCTTAATCTTTTTATTTTTTCCTAACTTTTGAATTTGAATAACTTCAAGGACATTATGGCAGCAGCAGCAGCAGCAAGGACATTATGCTCCAGTTGTTTTACAACCTTCACTATTCTTGTGCTATCTTATGGGTCCATCTAGGTCACATGTTTGTGTTTTATGTCTGGCTCTATAGGTATTTGAGTTTAGACAGCTATGTATACAATTACAGTTATTTCAAATGCACCCAAACCTGAATATCTTAACTGGTATGTGGGCCTTGGGTGGGCTTCCCCCATGGCTCAGCAGTAAAGAATCCGCCTGCAATGCAGGAGACACAGAAATGCAGGTTTGATCCCTGGGTCGGAAAGATCCCCAGGAGGAGGAAATGGCAACCCATTCCAGTATACTTTCCTGCAGAATCCCATGGACAGAGGAGCCTGGAAGGCTGCAGGCCATGGGGTCGCAAAGAGTTGGACACGACTGAAGCAACTGAGCATGCATGTAGGCCATGGAGTAGTGTGAGAGAATTAGTAAACTTATCCATTGCTGCAATCATCTAATTGTTATCAAGTAGCAGGAAGCTTGTGTTAGTCTGTGATTGAAACTGAATTAACTAATTTGTACTGAAATGTCTCTTTTAGTCTGCTTGTTACAAATCAGTTATTATAATGGCACCAATTTTTGTACTGTTTGAATATATTAAAGTATAAAACTAAGTTTAGACTTTATCACCCATATAGAAAATTAGTATTTGTATCTTCTTACTGGAATTCCTTAGTGGTATGTAAGGTATGAATTTATATGAATTATTCATTTAGAAATTATCATATATTTATTAGAGTATCTATTGCTTTTCATAGTTAAGAGCTGATAATAAAAATATAATAATACCTGTTTCCAGAGAAAAAATTCATGATTTGTCACGCTTGTGTATGTTTCTTTTTTTTTTTTTTAACAGACTTTGCTTCGCCCTCTTCAGGCTTTATGCTCTTTCCAGCTTCAGCATGGTGCTCAAATTCGCCTCAGCAAGGAACATCTTCTGAAAAATGGATTATATCCTAAGCCAATGCCAAAGAACAAACGCAAACTCAGGAAAATGGAACTATTAATGAACAGCGTTAAAATTTAGTACAGTTGTTCTTATGGTGCTAGTTATGATAATCTGTAGCTGACAATACCAGGTTAACTTTTTTATACATTTTAAGTCTGTGGGTTTTTATCTAAAGAATTAAGAGTTACATACTAAACTTACCTAGAAGAAGAAAGTAATCCAAATAGCCATAAAAACAAATTTCACTTACTCAATGGAAAGCAGGATTTATTTCATTCTATATTGTTTTAAAAATGTACCTCTAATTTTTTTTTTTTTTTTCGAATCAGTAATTTGAAATGTGATTAGTTAGTTTAGCTGGGTTAGAAGTTCTTATTTATAAAATGGAATGAAAGGAAAATGGTATGCCTGATTGGTTCAGTATTGTTTCTATGGGTGTTTAATTACGTAGAGACCTACAGTAGAGGATACCTATAGCAAGTTACAGTCTTGTACATGAGCTTTATAGCTTGAAATAAGTAGCAAAAGAAAATGATAATCAAGTAATTTAGGTTGAAATTTTATTTCATAAATAAGTATTTAGGAACTAAACTTGAATTCAGCTAATGTGATTTAAGTGTGCTATTAATTGCCCTAATTTTAAAAATTAAAGTATGATTAGAAAAAGTACATTCGATATATAACATTATATTATTATGTATATAATAATATATATTATTATTGGTATTTATATACAGTAATGATTTGGTATTTCTATACATTGCAAAATGATCACTACAGTGTAGTGATCTGGTTAACATCTGTCACCATGCATAGTTACAACAAATTTTTTTCTTGTGATGAGAAGTTTTAAGATTTACTCCATTAGCAACTTTAAACTATACAATATAGTATTACTAAGTATAGTCACCATGCTATATATTATATCCCCATGACTTAAAAAATGGGCCTTTTTGACCTTCTTCACTCATTTCATTCCACCCTCACTTCTACTTCTGCCTCTGGAAAACACCAGTCATGTTCTGTTTATCATAGAGCTTGTCTTTATATAAGCTTCCCCCCTCCCCAGGTTCCATATATAAGTGATATCATTTCTTTTTCTTACTTCACTTTGCATAATACCCAGAAGTCCATCCATGTTTTTGGAGATGGCAAGATTTCATAATTTTTTATGAATAAATACTATTCCTTTATAGATCTACACATATTAATATATATATATATGTATGTATACCTACGTATATATACACACACACACACACACACATAGACAAACACACACACATGCACACATGTGTCTGTATCACATTTTCTTCATCCACTGATGGATGCTTAGATTGTTTCCTTGTCTCGGCTATTGTATATAATGCTGTAATGAACATGGAGGTGCATATATCTTTTCAAGTTAGTGTTTTCTTTGGATAAATACCCATAAGTGGGGTCACTGGGTCATATGGTAATTCTGTTTTCAATTTTTGAGGAGCCTCCATGCTGTTTTCCATAGTGGCTGCATCAATTTTTATTCCCACCAATAGTGCACAAGGGTTCCCTTTTCTCTACATCCTTACTAGCATTTATTATTTATTGTCTTTTTGGTGATATGGCCATTCTAACAGGTGTGAAGTGGTAGCTCTTCGTGGTTTTTATTCGCATTTCCCTAATTATTTTGTGATGTTGAGCATCTTCTCATGTACCTGTTGGCCATCTATATGTCTTCTTTGAAAAAATGTCTGTTCAGATCATATGCCCATTTTTAAATTGGATTTTTTAATATTTAATTTTATTAATTATTTATATATTTTAGGTATTAATCCATTATTAGTATGTGACTTGCAGATATTTTTCCCTGTTTAAGTAGGTTGCTTTTTCATTTTGTTGATGATTTCCTTTGCTGTGTAAAAGTTATTCAGTTTAATGTAGTCCTACTTGTTTATTTTTTGCTTTTATTGCCTGCCTTTGCTTTTGGTGTCAGATTTAAAAAAATCATTGCCAATCCCTATGTCATAGAGCTTATTGCTTATGTTTTCTTCTAGGAGTTTTATGATTTCTGGTCTTACATTTTAGGTCATAATACATTTTGAGTTGATCTTTGTGTATAGTGTGAGATAGTGGTTCCGTTTCCTTTCTTTTGCATGTGACTGTATGTGGCTGTTTAGTTTTCCCAACAGCATTTATTGAAGAAAATTTCCATCCTTTATGGTAGACTAATTGACCATATAAGTGTGGGTTTATTTCTGGGTTCTCTATTTTGTTTCATTTGTTTTGTGCCTGTATTGTACTTTTTTGATTACTATAGCTTTATAATGTATTTTGAAATCAAGGAGCATGATACCTCTAGCTTTGTTTTCTTTCTCAAGATTGCTTTGACTATTTAGAGTCTGTTTTGGTTTCATACACATTTTAGGATTATTTGTTCTATTTCTGTAAAAATGCCACTGGAATTTTGATAGATAAAGCACAGAATCTGTAGATTGTCTTGGATAGAGCTGTAATTTTTAACCAGGTGCGTGCCATTTTGAAATAGCAAACATTTTCATTTTTATGCAATCTGAATAATTTTAGATTTCTCAGTATTCATTGAACAGATTTGTTGACTGTGATACCCTACTGATATTGAAGTTTTCACATGGAAATAACTGTAGAATGTAAGACTACTATAATTTTGAGAACAAATTTAAATATTTTTAGTGGGCAAAAGCTTTCAATTTAAGAAAATAAATTTTCCTGTCCTCTTGGGAAAATATTTATGGGGATTTTTATATAGAATAAGAGATGTATATGTAGTGTACATGTATTTCTAACTCACATTTACTCCAGTTATATACACATTTAGGCAAGAAGAGGGAGTTCTGGTTTTTTCTTTACTACTAGAGTTTCCTGTATATAGTTTGGAGTTGTAAAGAAAAACTAAACATTAGATTTAAAAGTAAGCTTTATACTCACACACACACACATTTAATTTTTCTAGCATACAGAGCTTTTTAAAGTCACTTACTCTCATTAAGCAGTTTTAAATACATTAAAAAAACTATCATTAATATTTTTAGTTACTAAAAATTTTCAAAATGTGTAGTATTATGTGAGAATTTAACAATCTGACTTTTAAAAGTTGTTACTTTTTTTTATTATATTAGTTGACTTTTAACTTCAGATGCTTTGTATTTGGTTGAGTTGCCTGGACTAGTTCCAGATTTTGTGGATTTGTAGCTGATAGAAGACTTTACATGTAGACTCTACACTTTGATGTAGGGTAGATTATTTTCTGAATTGTTATTTAAGCCATGTGGTTAACTCCAGAGAAGGCAAAGGCACCCCACTCCAGTACTCTTGCCTGGAAAATCCCATGGACTAAGGAGCCTGGTAGGCTGCAGTCCATGGGGTTGCGAAGAGTCGGACACGACTGAACGACTTCGCTTTCACTTTTCACTTTCATGCGTTGGAGAAGGAAATGGCAACCCACTCCAGTGTTCTTGCCTGGAGAATCCCAGGTTTGGGGGAGCCTGGTGGGCTGCCGTCTGTGGGGTTGCATGGAGTCGGACATGACTGAAGCGACTTAGCAGCAGTTAACTCAGAGAGTCACTTATATAAAGGTGACTGTGTGTTTCATCAGCCTGTTTGTGGTGGGTTAAAAAATCGCTGTGTATTGTGAAAATTTTATGTACATAAAGTATTGAGGACTACGGTATACAAAACAAGTCACAGTGCTTAGCAGCTTTCTGTAGCTTAGGTTATAAAATGTATTATATGGAACATGAGAATTTTATTAAGAAAAATTATGTCCCCCCACTTTAAGACTCCAAACCAGCTTTCCTTAGCTGTAACCATTACAATATTAGGGTCTTTTCCCTAAGATTTTGGAAGGAGGAAGCTCTTCACCACCACCGTTGTTAGTGAATTATGTAGAAGAGCACTTTCATATGGCTTTCTTCATCACATATCCCTTTCCTCATCACATATTCCCATTTAATGCACTAAACTGGCTGTTTAAAAATGTGATCATGTTAATAGAGAATCCTTTCCATTGAATGATGTTGAATTTCAGAAAGGTAAATTGTTGATCATGGATACAACTTCATTGGTGTAGAAGTAAATGTTATTGATTCTCTAAGTAAAACATTAGTTTTGACTTAGTAAACTTAAAAGTTTTATATAACTGGATTTTTACTATATAGTTATTCCTTAAAAATAGATAGGAGTTTTTAATAAATTTTTATAGATAATTGGATGTTTTTATAGATTAGTAATACTGTGCTTTTTTTTTTTTTTTTTGGTAATAATGTGTTTTAGATGTGTGAAACTTTGAATCTAATTGTTTGTAGCATAGGATAAACCACTGCCTCTTAATTCCTTTAGCAGTTTTAGTAGATTATAATAGATTAAAATTTGTGCAGGAAATCAGTGCTCCTTAACTTACTCTATGCTGATGACTTGGCTTCCTTAGTTTATTAAAAAAGCATATTAGAGAAACAAATAATTGTTTATTAATCTTTAATAATTGTTCACTTGAACTAACAACATAAGAATTATTTTTTAAAGAAATTTTATAGTGTAAGGGATTAAAAACACTGAAATAGATATTCTTTGAATAAGAGATTATAATTTACTGTTACTTAAGAATATACTGAGGAATTCAGACATTTTTAAAAGTACATATGCCTCAGTATTATTTCATCACAGATGAACTCTTCATTAATTTTGTATGCTAAAAGTATTTATCCATTTCTGTCTCCAGATATGTTATTTGCAAGGTGAAAAATCTCTTATTACATTTTTTGCATATATTTAATTTTATGGGAAACATAATTGATATGAAAAAGGCAATAACTTACAATGTGAAAAATATCAGATTTTATAAATGCATATTTTTAAAGCTTTATTAAATAATTTTATTTATAAAATTGTATCTTTCTTAATATAATCAATGAAGAAGCAGTTAAAAATATACATGAAAAACCATGATTTTGAATCTAAAATGTAAGCTTGCCTTTTCACATCTCTGGATTATCTGCAATTGAAATGAAACCAGTATTTTAACATACAATTAATAGTATTGTTTAGTAACTCTTAGAATTTTTGCAAATTCAAATTCTATGGGGCAGACAATGACAGATACTTTCACCCATGATGGGTAGTCTTTTATAAAAGAAAAATATTTAGTGAATAAAGTAAAAATAAAAATGAGTAGAAACAGTATCTTTCAGGCAAAATATATTAACAAATCGGCTATTTCTTTAATTTATAAAGGGTTCATTCAGTAAGTTAAAGTGGGAAAAATGGATTATGATGTTACTTTTTGATTTTTTAATTTGTGCTAATTGATTTCATTACTTTTCAGAGTATTGGTCTTCATTTTAGCTTAACGTTTATTAATGTTTATTCTTACAGAGTATAATAATAGTTTTTATTTAGAACTTAACATTTGTAATTTGTAATATCTAATATTCAGTAGATTAATAAAATTAATTTCCATTTTAAAAGAAATCATTACATGATTAATGACTTAATGCTTCTACTAATTTTTGTTGATAAGTTATTTGAATTATTTCAAAATTAAAATTGTTATGTTTTATTTTTATGGTGATTATCAATAACATTATTATTAAAATATCTTGAATGATTAATTTGAAATATTAATATATGAATCATTCCTAGTATTTTGCATCAAAGAACAAAATGTTAGGCAATATATCTCTCCATGCATCTACCATTATTTTGGATAGTTGGCTGTGGTGCTTTAGTAGTGAAATAGGCTTTAGTATTTATAAAAATTCAAGGTCAGTATATAGTAAGAGTGTCTTACGGTCTGTCTTTTATGTCTGTTAGTAGATAGATCTTAGTCTACGTAGTGTTTCTCAGTAATTAGTCCAATAAACCATTTATTTAGTAAATATTTTTATGTAGCACTTAGTATGTATCAGGCACTATTTTAAGTACTAAAGAATATAGTGATGCTTGAAGATAGAATCCTTGTGTCCAAGAAGCTGAAGTTTGGTGGTTGTAAACAGATGTAATAAAATAATTTCAGGTATTGATAGCTGTTATAGAAGAGAGTCCAGAAGTAGAGTATGACAGTTCAGGAGAGCAGTTGGTAAAGGCCTTGCTGGACAAGGTGACTTCTCTGTTTTTTTGCTAAATGATGAGAAGGATACAGCACATAAATAATCTTAAGGAATTTTTCAGGGAAATAATCATTCAGAGGGATCAAAGGACAGGAATTTGTTTTTTAGAGATATGCGATATTAAGGATAGCTGTCTGGGTAGATGGGTAGACTTGCTGAAGAAAAAAAATGACAGATTTTTGAATCTGATTATATTTTTTCAGTGAAGAAAGTGGTAAAGTTATTAACCAAGTATGAAGAAGGCTATTGAGATATGTTTATGGAGAGAGAGAATAAGGTATTTATCGAGAGTGGGTTTACTGGGGCAAGGAGTAGGACCATTTGGCATTGTTGTGTAGCCCTTTCAGATACATGAGTATACATTTGAAGTAGATCTGTGTATGTGAGTTGTGTATGTGTGTACTCTATGTTCTGCTGTGCTGCCTAGTCCTAGAGGAAGCAGATGATTGGATTGAGGTGTTGTTAGATGAGCCCACGAGAAGGAGAGAGGGTAAGGGAGTTGGGGGTACTGTGTTATAAACTAGACCGCAGACTCTGGGATGGATGAGGAGAGAAGGACATCTAGACCGTCTGTGTGCAAAGCCTTTTCGGTTGTGTCTGACTCTGTGACCCTATGGGCTATAGCCCACCAGGCTCCTCTATCCATGAGATTCTCCAGGCAAGGGTACTGGGTTGCCGTTTCCTTCTGCAGGGGGTCTTCCCGACCCAGGGATCGAACCCATGTCTCTTATGTCTCCTGCATTGGCAGGTGGGTTCTTTACCACTAGTGCCACCTGGGAAGCCATCAAGTAAAGAGTCAAGAAGCTGTGGAATTGGATGGTCAAGTTTTGGGGTCTGGAAGTCCCCAAGAATAACAGGAGTAGTGGTGGAAAGTAGGTGCTGAATTCATGAATGAGTGAGGGGAAGTGACTGGAGGTTAATAGGTAATGTCAACAAGGAGGGAAAGGGGTGATAGTCTGGTAATGCCTTTCAAAGGTGCTATAAGTTTTTAGTGAAGAAAGAGGAAAGAACAAGTGAGTTTGATGGAAAGTGACAAGGGCCATCAAGGAGAACTACTCTGTCTCCAGGCTTTGAGGTACCAGGGATGTGAGAGGAAAAGCAGCTTCCACTTGAGAGGACCACAGAAGCAGCGTCCTAAGGGAGCAGCCAGTTGCACTTATGGTGAGGGAAACATTCAAGGATAGGAGAGCTTACTGGTAATTAGGTTGAGCATCTAATTTATTATATAAATGAGGGAAATTTTATCTATTGTGTGTGACACCGTACAAACAGTAAAGTGATATGCTGCTGCTGCTGCTGCTAAGTCGCTTCAGTCGTGTCCGACTCTGTGCGACCCCATAGACGGCAGCCCACCAGGCTTCCCCGTCCCTGGGATTCTCCAGGCAAGAACACTGGAGTGGGTTGCCATTTCCTTCTCCAATGTATGAAAGTGAAAAGTGAAAGTGAAGTTGCTCAGTCGTGTCGGACTCTAGCGACCCCATGGACTGCAGCCTACCAGGCTCCTCCGTCCATGGAATTTTCTAGGCAAAAGTGATATAGGAATGTTCAAATGGTATTACATAGTCACCCTATTGATCACTGACCATGAATTCTAAAAGGTGCAGTGGAAAGATTTGTTCATTGTGTATATTTTTCCCATACTACCAAGGAATTAAATCAGTTTCTGAGGACACTGACCTAGTGTTCCACAAATTTAACTCAGTTCTGATACTCCTGAGTGCCGGGGTCCAGCCCCGGTGGATCCAGGGAATTTGAAGCAGGGACGGCGTCGGCGAGGATCAGGAAACAATTGCTTAATTAAATGTTAATTAAGGATATAAAGAGTGGTTAAATAAGAATAGCTCAGTGAGGAAATACAGTGGAGAAAAGCGGCTGAAATAAGGATAGCTCAGTGAGGAAATTCATTGGAGAAAAGAGGCTGAATAATTCAGCCAGAAGGTGAGAGAAAGAACGACATGGGGAAACCAAGTTTCGGTGAACAAGGCCCGCACTTTATTTTCCAAAGTAGTTTTTATACCTTAAGTTGTGCATAGAGGATAATGGGGGAAGGGATAGGGTCATGCAGTAAGCCAGGCTTTCTTCCTGCAAACTTATCATATGCAAAAGTTTAGGTGATTTGCATCATCTTCTGGCCTGGAGGCCTGTTAACATTTTAAGACCCTTTCTTCAGAAAACTTATTTTTCTCTAAAGGTGATTAGTCAGGCGCCACCCTCCAAAAGCATTAGATAAAGTTGCATTCCTATAGGGCAAAGGTGTGATGGGCTATAACAAGAAAAAGAATTAACTCAAGGGTCCAAGGTTACAAACATTAAAGCTACTACCTACACCAATTATATTAATCAATACACTGCCAGGGACACAGCAGGTAAGGGATATGGAAACTTAGCAGCAAACATTGGCCCAAAAAGTGAAAAACCCTTCACCAACACAATTTCTAATCAATCTTTTAACTGCTCAAAGGAATCTGTATTTAGACAGTTTAGAACATCTCATGCCTCTCACAGTTGGGAGGCTGTGAGCAATCACATGTGGTCGGAAAAACCTATTCAGGCAGGCTAGAGGACTTCCAAAGGAGTTTGTAGGTTGAAACACTATCACACCCAGGAACTTTATTACCTGGAGCTGTAAGTTAACTTTTTTTTTTTTTTTTTTTCAGAGAGAGGTAGTAGGGCCCCCGTAAAGTCAGAGGTGTAGGTGAGAGCACAAAGCAGAAAGTAGGCAGACTCTGGTTTTGGGGGTAGATGCTCGAGAATTTTCAGGGGGACTCCTGGGGCTCGATCCCGCCTTTGCGTATGCCGAGCCTCCTTCCTCATGACCTTTGCCACGGGCGGAGCTCCTGCTCCTGGCACCTGAGAGACAGCGGTGGATTCCACAGACTACAGTCTCAACCTCCCAAGTCACTCCCCTGCCTCAGGTCCAGATTGTCACCTGTGCCTTCTGACCAGCTGGCTGTAGACCGAAAGGTCCAACAATCCTTGCCTTGGGTTGGATTAGTTTGCTGCAGTGGCCCACAGAACTTGGAGAAACATTTTACTTACGAGATTGGCAGTTTATTATTGAAGGATGTAACTCAAGAAGAGCCAGATGGAAGAATTACATAGGACAAGGTATATAGGATGGGGCCTGGAGCTTCCATGCCCTCTCTAGGCTCATCACTCTCCCTGAATCTCCATATTTTCACCAACCTGGAAGCTCTCTAAACACTTTCCTTTTTGGATTTTTACAGAAGCTTTGTTATATAAGTATGTTTGATTAAATCAATGACCATTGGAGATTGATTCACCCTCAACCACTCTCCTCTTCATGGTCTTTCTAATTATGGCTTATTTTACTTAGAGTTATAACCTCCAGAATCATCCATGTTGTTGAAAATGGCAGAATTTCCTTTTTTTAAAATCATTAAACACAGACATGCACACACATACTACATTTTATTTATCCATTGAAGGACACTTAGTTCACTTCCATATTTTGGCTGTTGTGAATAATCCTGTAGTAACATGTGGGTACTGAAAGTTTCAACCCTCCAATCCTGTGGCTGGTACTCCTGGCAGCAGGCCCCCATCATTAAGTGCTTAAAAGTCACCTTGTTAACATAAACTCAGGGTTGGTTGAAAGGGGTTTGTTATAAACGTTAGGACCCCTTTATTGCTTTTATCACTTAGGAAATTCCAAAGATTTTAGGAGCTCTGTCAGAAATGAGAAAGAAGATGAAATACATATTTCTTGTTAAAAATCACAGTATCACAGTTTGTAAGGATAGGAAGAATAGGAAACGGATTTTTAGAGAAGTCTAGTGGTGAGTCTGTAGGATGACAGATA
Source organism: Bos grunniens (assembly GCF_055505025.1). Classification (NCBI taxonomy): domain Eukaryota; kingdom Metazoa; phylum Chordata; class Mammalia; order Artiodactyla; family Bovidae; genus Bos; species Bos grunniens. Next base: position 34,961,075 of record NC_141171.1, read on the forward strand.
ATCTTGGAAGTTTGCATTTCTTATTGAAATGACTGGACATGTAAAGTATGATGGGACTCATCCTGAGGTCAGAACACTCAGTAAATCTTTAAATCCCAAGAATGTTTTTATATTGTTACAAAGGAATAATTGGAAAATATGATTGTATGTATTTATATAATGTGATGATTTGATATACATATGCATTATAAAATGATTACCAAGATCAAGATAATTAACACATCCATCACCTCACGTAGTTGACACTGGCAACTCTTTTGTGTATCTGGTGAGAATGCTTAGGATCTAATACACAAAGTAACTTGATATTTTTGTATACTGCAAAATGATCATCTCAATAAGTCTAGTTAATATCCATAACCATACAGAATTGCAATTTTTTTTTGCTTGCTGTGAGAACTTTCAAGATTTACTTTCATAGCAACTTTCAAATATACACATATTATTAAGTATAGTCCCCATGCTGTGTATTAGATCCTCAGAACTTATTCTTCTTGTAACTGAAAATTTGTGCCCATTGCCCTGTATCACCCTAATCCCCCCTACCCCAGCCCCTGGTAACTACCATTCTATTTTCTTTTCCAATGAAATTAGCATTTTTTTTTTTTTAAGATTTCACATATAAGTGATATCATTTAGTATTTGTCTTTCTTTATTTTACTTAGCATAGTGCCCTCCACTGTACATCCATGTTGTTGCACATGGCAGGATTTACTTCCTTTTTATGACTGAATAATATCTGTGTGTGTGTGTGTGTGTGTGTGTAATATTTTCTCTTAATCTGTTGACCCAATGAAGTACATTAGATTGTGTTCGTGTTTTGGCTATTGTGAAAAATGCTGTAATATGAGGATGCAGGTTTGTCTTATAGATTCTGATTTTAATTCCTTCATATGTATACCCAGAAGTGGGATTGATGAACCATATGGTGGCTCTATTTTTTTATTTTTTGAGGAACTATCATATTGTTTTCCATAGTGGATGTACCATTTTACATTTCTACCTGCAGTGTTTAGGGGTTCCCTTTTCTCAACATTTTTGTTCTCTCGTGTTCTTGATGTGTTTTGTTCTCTTTTGTTCTCTTTTAACAGGTATGAGATGATAACTCATTGTAGTTTTAAACTTTTTTATTTCTTTATTGAAGTATAGTTAGTTTACAGTTACATTCTGCAGTATTCTTGCCTGGATAATTCCATGGTCAGAGGAGCCTCGCAGGCTACATGGCGTTGCAAAGAGTTGGACACGACTGAGCGACTAACACTAACATATTAATTTCAGGTGTACCACACAGTGATTCAGTTATATATATGTATCTGTGTGTACATATATGTATCTGTGTGTGTATATGTATATATTCTTTTTCAGATTCTTTTCCATTATAGGTTACTACAGAATATTGAATATATTTCCCTGTGCTATACAGTAGGTCTTTGTTGGTGATCTGTTTTATATATAGTAGTGTACATACATTAATTCCAGCCTTCTAAATTAGACGGGATAAATTGCCCCTCCTCCTCTTTCCACTTTGGTAACCATAAGTTTGTTTTCTGTGTCTGTGAGTCTGTTTCTGCTTTATAAATAAGTTCATTTGTATTTTTTATTCCACATATAAGCGATGTCACGATACTTGTTTTTCTCTGACTTCACTTAGCATGATAAACTCTTAAGTCCATCCATGTTGCTACAAATGGTGTTATTTTGTTCTTTTTTAATGGCTGAGTAATAATTCCATTATACACGCGTGCATACACACACACACCCCCCACTTCTATAACCATTCATCTGTCAGTGGACATTTAAATTCCTTCCATGTCTTGGCTATTGTAAACAGTGATGCAGTGAACATTGGGGTGCATGTATCTTTTTGAATTATAGTTTTCTCTGGATATATGCCCAGGGGTGGGATTGCAGGATCATATGTTAACTCTGTTTTTAATTTTTTAAGGAACTTCCATACTGTTCTCCATAGTGGCTGCATAATTATGGTTTTGATTTTCATTTCTCTGATGATTAGTAGAATAAGACCCAACTGTATACATTCCATAAGATGCTCCAAACATTTTAAAAGTCAAGACAAGGTTAAAGGTAAAAGGTTGGAAAGAGATATACCATGCAGATTTTGACTTTTTAAATTTTCTAATCCATGTTATTTTATCCTTCATCCAGCATATATATATTTAACACCTAGTAGCTGTCAGGTACTGTCTTAAGTACAATGTTGTATGTTTAAAAAAACCTAGTTATTTGGATTTCCCTTTATTTTGAAGTTAGGAAAAGTTGAGAGTGGTAGGAGATTTTCACATAAATGTTTGTTCCTAAAAAAGTCTTATTCTTAAAGGAAAAAAGCCAACTTGCACAGCCTGACTGTCCAGTTAATTCTTTTTTTATGGTTATAAATGTCTACCAGAAAAAAACAGAATACTTTTAGTCACAGTGGTAGGCATCAGCAGTCTTTAGTAAATCCTTTAATCCTGTCTGGATCTTTATAAGGAAGGATATAACAGTAATATTTTATATGTATTTGTTTGATTAAAAAGTTGTTTCAATGCTTGTGATCTAGTCATTAATTCTTTAATGTATTACTTTAGAAACCATGTCACATTTACTTCCTTTCTGAATGGGGAATGGAATCTGAGTTTTCCTCTTGAGTGCAGGATGTTATTCTCAACATGTGGTGAATCCCTGTCAGAAATGAATAAAAGCTTCATTAGATGTTTCTTATAAAGAAAATTAATTTTCTTTTCTTAACCTACTTCACTTTATTATCAAAATATAATCAGAAAAAGGATTATAATATATGTTGACAGGGCTTTCCTGCAGAGAGGTTGTTCCAGTTGACTTGCTGATTTCTACAGGAAAATTCCTTGCCTAGTGCATAATTTAGGTATGATAGTAGCAAGGGACTGCACTGACCAATGATTTCAGTGAAGAAATCATGTTAAAACCAAAATATTTCATGTAAAATGTATGATTTCCTTAATGTTCTTATTTAATATTTAATAAATCCAGCCCTGAAGGATAGTCTTTGAAATGCAAGTTCAGCTACCTGACTGATACTTTTGCATGCCACAATTAGAGCTGTCAAAACAGTCTTTTAAAAATAGAACCAGAAAGAGATTGAGTGCTTGTTGTCTGAAGTTGTACTAACATTACTTGATGTGAATACAGGATTTGCACAAAAGATGAGGCTAGAAAAAACTTTCTGGCTCTAAGTACAGCACTACCCATAACATGCATCAAAGGAAGCGTGTATTTTTCAAGGCTATGGTGAGATCTTTTAATTATTTAGATATATATATGAAAAAGCAGGCATAGCCAAAAAAAAATTATGAAGAAACATGTAGGTAAACATTTCTGAAATTTGCTTATGGAACAAAGAGCCTCAAATATGTTGTTATAATATGGAAAAGAAAATAGGGCGATATATGGAGAATCCTAAAATAGTTATTCATAAAGGACATCATACATCTGACAGAACTGCTTTTAATTTATTATCTTAGGACTGCATAGAGTAAGTGAAGTAAGGTAATAAATAGCTCATCAATTCCTAGTCTTTTCTTTTGCAAAACATATTTTTAAATGATCAAAATCTGAAATGTTTCTTAATTCACAAATAAAGTTCTCATTCTGCATTGCTAAGAATCCAGCAATCAGCCAAACAGAATTGCGTAATTTAGATATAGTTCTTGCATTTAGGTTGGATATAGATACAGTTTTTGCATCAATTTTTTGCTCCTCTTTCACCTTTTTTGCCCATATATTTAAAGCAGTCTAGAAAAATTCTCTCCCTTTCTCTCCCTCCCTCTCTGCATTCTTATAGTGACTTAACCTGATGTTATTGTAAGCCAGGTTCCTGACTGTCAGATATCAAAATTCTGATAGAAATTTTGTGACAAATTCTGTAGCAGCATCTCAAACATAATGTCAGGGGGTAAATCGCCCCACTCCTTTTAAGTAGAAAATGAATGATAAAATCTGTACTGTAATATCAAGTGTTCTGCTCTCAAACTGCCTAACTTGCTCAAAAGTCAGGAAGAGCAAAGAGAAACATTGGTCCCTGCAGTATGTGAAATTTTAAAATGTGTATGTTACCTTTTGAAGGAGAAACTAAATTGTTGTTTAAAGGTTTTTGGCTAAAAGCTTTATTATCTACTCCCCAGTAACTCTCCCTTGGCTTCATATTGTGATTATCTCCAGCTGAGTGCTGGAGATGGGCCAGCTATGGTTGGTCACTGCATTAGAGTGCAGGGAGTACCTGTACCTGAGGTGAACTGTTAAGAAAGTGAAACTCTCAGGCCCAGCAGAAGAAGAGCCCTTAAGGGCACTTGGCAGTTCCATTAGCAGTTATGCCAAAAAGAGAAAACCCTGTGGAGCTTGGACCAGGCTGACGCATGCTCATCCTCCCTGTGCAGAAAGAGTGCTCTGGATTGTGGAGATGCTGCTGCCCAGGATCCTTAACATCCTGTGATCTCTTTCAGGGTTGCCTTTCTAGATGTGGGGTTTTCGTTACTGTATCTCTAGAGCTCCTGATGAAAAACGGATGTGTTCTCTTCAAAAGCGCCAGACACGTGATTAAGAAAGAAAAAGTAAATGTTTGCTGATCTACAAAGACCCTCATAAACTAGAGATAGCAGAAAGAGAAGGGGGCATGAAGGTCTTTCAGAGAAGCGGGAAGTTCAAGCCCCTGAAATGCTGCACCTACAGCTATCAGTCTTGAGAATACTAAGCCCCTCCCCAGATCACAAAGATTCCTTTATGAAATACTCATGGTAGAGAATTTTTATAAAATCATTAAAGTGATTTCTTAAAAATATACCTGCCTATATACATCCCGAGGAGCACTGTCCCTATCAGAATAGTCAGGTCAAGATGTTACACACATTTTCCACAATATTTTAGAAATCTTCCTGAATTGCATCCAGAATACAGGTCAATTTTTTCATATTCTTAAAGGTAAGAAAGTTATCTCTTGATTGTTGATTTATTATTCAAATACTTTAGCTCAAAATAGGAAAGTGGAAATCAACCTAACTTTACTGCAAAAATATGGTGAAGAAATTATTGTTTCTTTTGAGTTAAAAAGAAAATGCAGGCACTTCGCCATTTCTGTACATCAAGCCTGATTTCTCATGTAGTATAAATTCTTCATGAAGGAGTCTGTTGATGTGAAAGAAAAAGTCCATATTTGCATTACTTTTGCATCAGATATTTAGACATTTAAGGCTTCTAAGTATTATAGATTTCTTCTGATTTGTTTAATTACTGATTAATATTTATTATATTAAGTTTTTGGCCCCCCAAAATCATCTTAATGTGTTTGCTCAGTCTGTGACAAAATAATTGCTAAAGTTTGTTCATGTTAATTTTATTTTACAATCATCTTTTCTTTCATCTATATTTGACTCCTTAATAATTAAATCTATTTTAATGAACTAAGTCTTAGCTTTTCAACATTTTCATAGGTCTTCCAGATAATTAGATAACTTACCATTCCTTATATAACTGTGAATTATTAAAACTTCCAAAGAGCCCAAACTGCTCTACCTTAATATAACTTCAACTGTATGAGCTTTTAGCAGGTCAAAATACCTTTCAAAAAACCAAATTTTTGATCAGTGTCATAACCAGTTACCTGATATGAAGCAACAAGAATGTGCAAGAATGATATCAAAACTTTACTAGCTGATTTTTGTTGTTCTTGAACAGGTAACTGCAAGTTGTAATGTTGCAGTATTTTCTGTTTTAGTCAGTCTTCTTTTTTATAATGACTGAGCACAGTACATACTTCCAGTATTTTTCTATAACCAAAAAAAAGGAGCTTCTGGTTGTGAAATTGCAGCTTACTTGCTGTCACTGGATCCTGTTTTGTTACTGATTACTGAGAGTTCTGATGAAGGGGAGTTGCTAGTAAATGCATTTGTGGCTAGATTTCCATCCTGCCTAAACCCCCATTGTACTTTCAACCCTGGGGGGTTGAACTTGATCATATTTAAACCTCAGTGACTCTCTTTTCATCTTTTTTCACTTGAAAGCCTAGATCTTCCTTTTTCCCTAAAACCTCATCTTGCCATGTGTGCTCAGTTGTATCCTACTCTTTGCAACCCTATGGACCGTAAGCCACCAGGTTCCTCTATCCATGGGGTTTTCCAGGCAAGAATACTGTGGTGGGTTTCCATTTCCTACTCCAGGAGATCTTCCCTACTCAGAGATTGAACCCATGTCTGTTGCATCTCCTACATTGACAGGCAGATTCTTTACCACTGTGTTACCTGGGAATCTCAAAGCCTCATCGAGGTCCATTTAAATAAGGCCTCAAAAGAGTGATTGGACAGTAAGTACACTCAGGCCTGTAATAGCATCTGTTGAAGAAAACATATAGTGGGGAGAAGCAATAGGAGAATTGGGTTTCTCACTGACATTCACCTGCTGAAGCAGAGCACAGAAATATTTTTAACAGTGCTGAGTGAAGGCCCTGGCCCTTGGGATGTAGAATTTTAAAAATTAATTATTGGAGGATGTATCAGCCCATCCCCTGCCATGATCAGGAACTGGTATTCAAGCCTTAGGGCTACAGCTGTATAACACGGTAGAATCTACACTTGTTCCATCCCCTTGGTATTTGCTAAATCATCTCTCTACAGAGGCTAGACACCTTTCTGTGGAGCCTCTCTGCATTCTCAACCTTGTTCACCATTCTGTCTCACACAGTAAGGTGGCCATTGATAGATGAGAGCAAATGTTGCCTTAATCCACTTCTCATCATGACCCTGTGTTCCTCTTACCAAAGCATCCAGTCATTAGTCCTAGGGAAGGTGGTGAGTGGGACATCAATTTGGGGTACTTCTCGTATCAGTTTTGTCACAGGCTCACTCAAGAGAATTGCTCCCTCATGGTAGAGAGGCTGTGATGAAACAATTTGTTTTAGATATGTGGATATGACATTGGTGGCCTGAGCACTAACTTTTTTTTTTTTTAACAACGTGCACATGGTTTAATTAAAAAAAAAATGCCAGTTGCTAGCATTTCACATTGGGAATCTCACTTAAAATTTAAGATTTCTCTTTTCTTTTAAAAAATTGAAAAAGTTTGCCTCCTTGAGCCTATGTTCCTTCATGGCGACCGATGGAGGTCAGTGTTGCCTGTCCCCTTTGGACGTGCATTCTTCTGTGTCCATTTTTCCCTGGCCTAGAGCACAGTCACTTGTATTATTGCCTGGCTCCTGTGTTTATTTGGGTCTGAACCTTTTGTTTTAGAATCTCACTGAATGTGTGACTGCTGATGTATTGCTTTCAAGTCTGTCTAATCTAAAGGTACAAAAACGGGCCAGATTAACAGCACCCCACTCCAGTACTCTTGCCTGGAAAATCCCATGGACGGAGGAGCCTGGTAGGCTGCAGCCCATGGGGTCGCCAAGAGTTGGACCTGACTGAGAGACTTCACTTTCACTTTTCACTTTCGTGCATTGGAGAAGGAAATGGCAACCCACTCCAGTGTTTTGCCTGGAGAATCTCAGGGATGGGGGAGCCTGGTGGGCTGCTGTCTATGGGGTCGCACAGAGTCGGACACGACTGAAGTGACTTAGCCGCAACAGTCATAAAAATATTGTTTCTAAGATGTTTTCAGTTTATACTTTGGACTTGGCAATTTGCCGAAAGTGTTAGTGTAAGTTTTTAGTAGAGAATAATTGTATTTCTATATGAACTGAATTGCTCATTCAAAATCTTTGTTCCTTGGGGGTGGAAGCAAGGTTAGGGAGGACATTTCCTGCTGCTGCTGCTCTCTGCACTTAAAACCTTTTACACAATTTTGATTGCTGGAGTACTTGAGTAAAAATTTTATTGTATAGGGATGATGCACAAATTGTTTTGAAGGAATAGTGTTTGTCTTGAACATAAGTGACAGTAGCACGAGACAGCAGGTTAGTGGAGTCTTATGAAGCATTGGGCTTCCTGGGTAGCTCAAATGGTAAAGAATATGCCTGAATGCGGGAAGCCTGGGTTTGACTGCTGGGTTGGGAAGATCCCGTGGAGAAGGGCAATGTAACCCACTCCAGTATTCTTGTGTGAAGAATTCCATGGACAGAACAGCCTGGTGGGTTACAGTCCATGGGGTTGCAAAGAGTTGGACACAACTGAGCTATTTTACTCACTTCATTAGGCACTGGATATAACTGACCCCATATTCAGAGACTGCTCACCTTCCACTGTTCTTCATACTTTCCTAGAATGTTTGTATCTGGGGGGAGTAGGGCATATTGAAGATGCATGCCAGAGACTAAAGCAAAAGTGATTATGGTTCTGTTGCTTTCTGGTAAATCTGAAGACTTTTATGCGAGATCTTGACACTATTTCATTCTTGCTTTTCCTCCTAAGTTGAGACAAGGTGCTAAAAGCATATGTTATAGAATGAGCATCTGAGGAAGTATTCTAAATTTGGTAAATGAATGTAAAACTGTTGAAGTGGCTAGCTTTTCTGGAGAGCATCAAGAGTAGGGTGTGTGTGGAGCAGTAAATGAGGCAGAGAAAAAATGGGATGCAGAGAGGGAAAGAGAGAGAGAGGGAGAGAATGCCCATGTGTGCGTGTAGTATGTAATATTGAAGAATTTTAGGGAAGAATTAACACTGAATTGGGAACAATTCTGGGCATCTGTGAGATGCAACTGACTATAGAATTAAAATGCCAAAGCCTTCTTTTGCTTGCTTTTCTATACATCTGTTCTCCTGGATGCTACTGACATTTGTACTTTTTGAGTCTTTTAAGAAATTTTAAGGTGAAGTAACTGATCAGGTCTGTAAGTATTACTCGAAAGATGAGGCAAAATCACAATTGCATTGACTTTTGGAAAACTGTTGATCTGAATGTGAAGTGACATCTAAGAGGCAAGTGGGGTAGAGCTGTTAGCAGATTGTAGATGGTTCATTTCCAAGGCCATGCAGTTATTTCAGTATTGACCCAAGTCTGCAAACACTGTGTGGAAGTATCCATTTCCTTTTTATTTTCAGCTCACAACAAACCAAAAAAATTGTACTACATTTGGAATCATCAGTTGCCTTTCATGATGAAATCAAAGATATGTAAGTTGAAATCTTAATATGAAGATTTTATTTATGAAAAATTTAAATGATTATATTTCTGAAAAGCACTCCAATTTATAACTTGAAGATATAAAAATATAATGTAAGCTTATTCAGTTAGTTAAAAAAACAATATAAAATGACACATCAATGGTAAACGGTGTAATACAATATATGTCCACCTGGTCTGTATATTTTAGTAGTAAAGTTCAGTTCAATTCAGTTCAGTCACATAGTCGTGTCCGACTCTTTGTGACCCCATGAATCGCAGCACGCCAGGCCTCCCTGTCCATCACCAACTCCCGGAGTTCACTCAAACTCAAGTCCATTGAGTTGGTGATGCCATCCAGCCATCTCATCCTCTGTCGTCCCCTTCTCCTCCTGCCCCCAATCCCTCCCAGCATCGGAGTCTTTTCCAATGAGTCAACTCTTCACATGAGCTGGCCAGAGTACTGGAGTTTCAGCTTTAGCATCATTCCTTCCAAAGAACACCGAGGGCTGATCTCCTTTAGAATGGACTGGTTAGTAGTAAAGGGAGAACCTTAATTCAAATGTTTAAAAGATAATCTTTAATTGACATGGTTATTAATCTAAATGTGGGTGCTTGAAAGGAAAAAAGACACAGAGAACCTCACAGGTACCAGATCATCTTAATGGAAGCTTGAAACCTGAGAGAAAAATTATCTAATGTCCTGGTCAAAAAAATGCTTCTAAACCCTATAAGCTGATGCAGAATTCATCAGGGTTATGAACCAATAATCACTTTTAGGGGCCAGTTTCTATAAGCTACACTAGCTTCTAGTGTAATGATATAATCTTACTAACTTGTGCATCCTGTGTTGTCACATGGTAAATACTAAGTTAATGACAAGAAGATGAATGATTTATTTAGATGCTAAGATTCTGGTTTGGTGTTACGGTAGCTTATAATTCAGAGAAGTTTAAAATGTAAGCGTATTATTGGATACCCATGACTCTGACTTGCTTATTAGATAACCTAAAAATTCATATGGTTAAACTAAGAAAATAGTGTGAAGTCCTTCTGAAAGCCTGATTTCTGGAGGGGTTCCTAATCATAGAAGGAAAAAAGGACTTTGGGGAAATAACTCTGTGTGCTCATTTTTCCCACCTAGTATTTTTATTTGTGTGAAATCAGATTAATATAATCATCAAAGAAACCTCTAGAAGAATAGGATAAGACTACAGGGAGTGACAGGAAGTCATAAATCATTCTCTCTAGTAGGCTATGTGTGGAAGGGAGGAAGCACAAATTTCACTGATTTGTAGAGGGCGACTTCATTTTCACTTTCACTTTTTCACTTTATGTAAAATAGCAGATCTTTTCTAACTCTGGTTTTGGAGCTTCCTTCTTTCCATGGATTTATCTTGGTGTTACTGCTCATTTAGTGGAGTGCCCTGGAGCTGGGGTCAGGTGACTACTCTTTGAGGGCCAAATCAGGTCTTCCACTTATTTTTGAAAGGCTCTGAAATTGAGAACGGCTTTTATATTTTAAATGGTTGAAAAAAAAAAATCAAAGGAAGAATAATGTTTAGTAACAGGTCAAAATTGTATAAAGTCTAAATTTCAGTGTCCACAACTGCATTTTTATTGGCTCATAGCTGCTTTCATTTATTTACATATTATCTGTGGCTGCTATCACACATCAGTGGGAATGAATACTTGCTGTAGAGACTGAATGGTTGGTTAAGCCTAAAATATTAACTATCTGGTCCCTTACTGAAGTTGGCCAATCCCTGACTTAAAGCATGGAATTCAGGAAGAACACCATGATGTTCTTCTCAAGATCTGGGCATCAGTGATGGTTTTAGAAAAGGCAGAGGAACCAGAGATCAAATTGCCAACATCCTCTGGATCATAGAAAAAGCAAGAGAGTTCCAGAAAAACATCTATTTCTGCTTTATTGACTATGCCAAAGCCTTTGGCTGTGTGGATCACAATAAACTGTGGAAAATTCTGAAAGAGATGGGAATACCAGACCACCTGACCTGCCTCTTCAGAAATGTGTATGCAGGTCAGGAAGCAACAGTTAGAACTGGACATGGAACAACAGACTGGTTCCAAATAGGAAAAGGAGTTCGTCAAGGCTGTATACTGTCACCCTGTTTATTTAACTTATATGCAGAGTACATCATGAGAAACGCTGGACTGGAAGAAACACAAACTGGAATCAAGATTGCCAGGAGAAATATCAATAACCTCAGATATGCAGATGACACCACCCTTATGGCAGAAAGTGAAGAGGAACTCAAAAGCCTCTTGATGAAAGTGAAAGAAGAGAGTGAAAAAGTTGGCTTAAAGCTCAACATTCAGAAAACGAAGATCATGGCATCTGGTCCCATCACTTCATGGGAAATAGATGGAGAAACAGTGAAAACAGTGTCAGACTTTATTTTTCTGGGCTCCAAAATCACTACAGATGGTGACTGGAGCCATGAAATTAAAAGACGCTTACTCCTTGGAAGGAAAGTTATGACCAACCTAGATAGCATATTCAAAAGCAGAGACATTACTTTGCCAACAAAGGTTTGTCTAGTCAAGGCTATGGTTTTTCCTGTGGTCATGTATGGATGTGAGAGTTGGACTGTGAAAAAGGCTGAGCACCGAAGAATTGATGCTTTTGACCTGTGGTGTTGGAGAAGACTCTTGAGAGTCCCTTGGACTGCAAGGAGATCCAACCAGTCCATTCTGAAGATCAGCCCTAGAATTTCTTTGGAAGGAATGATGCTAAAGCTGAAACTCCAGTACTTTGGCCACCTCATGCAAAGAGTTGACTCATTGGAAAAGACTCTGATGCTGGGAGGGATTGGGGGCAGGAGGAGAAGGGGACGACAGAGGATGAGATGGCTGGATGGCATCACTGACTGGATGGATGTGAGTCTCAGTGAACTCCGAGAGTTGGTGATGGACAGGGAGGCCTGGCATGCTGTGATTCATGGGGTCGCAAAGAGTCAGACTCAACTGAGCAAATGATCTGATCTGATCTGACATAAAATCACCTGTGACAATTGTAAAAATGCAGATTCCTGGGTTCCAATGACACTTTCTACTAAATAGAAACTCATGGAGCCAAGTAGCCTGTGGATTTTGCATTTTAACTAGTGCTCATTCGGGTAGTTTTTCCAACCAGTATGGAACCAGAATCTTTGCATTGAGTAGATAAAGGGAACTGAGCTTCTGGATGCCTAGAACTGACACAGGGTATATAGGCTTCCTGGTTTTACATGACATGTTCATAGATTATCTAAGATAGGCTGGAGCATTCTCTTGGAATTCTACTTTTTTCCTGTGACCTCTTCTCATTTGCAGAGCTCCTAGGAAGCCTTGTTATTGAAATAAGGTCTTAGTTGTCTTACTGTATAAAGTGATAGTATGCAGAGTGGAATGTGTATACTGTCTGTAATCTTCTCACTTCCAGGAATAAAATATTAAAATTGTTAATTTCCCTTTGTAACTTATTTATTTTCTTTGTGAATGAAATAGTGAATAAAACTTAACCATTTGAAAGTTTATAACAGAAAAATGGTGTTTCCCAGTTACACTCATTGCTACCCTCATTCCTTCTCCCCAGAGGCTATTTTCTTTGCCACTTGTTTATATTTCTAAGTAGTATACCCATATTACTATTTCTTGATTTTTCTATTGTAAACATTACCTGTTGTTTTCTGTTATGAAAGATGAGGATTTTGTTCTGTATTCTGCTTACTCATACTCTTGCTTACTGCCATTGCCTCAGTATGTTTATGTAAAATTTTTGTTTAACAATCAGTGGTTACATTATTATGGTAATAGATTGATTGTTTCCTAGATCTACTGCATAGCTATTGTCCTTTGACTTTCCTTCACCATCTTGGAATTCCTTTGTCTCTTTTCTTTGTTGATTTCTTACTTTATTCGCATGTTTTTTTTATTGCTTTTCTCCTCATTTTGGTGGATCCCATTCTCCAATGGCTTCCTGATAGAAGGTATGTGGGAGATAAACTTTTCAAGAATTTGCTTGTCTGAAATGCCTTGTTTGATAATTTTGATGAAGATAGTGTTGGAGTTCAGAATTTTTTTTTCTTCATAAGACGTTATTTCCTCTACTTCCAGTTTCCAAGATTGCCATCAAGTTCAATGTCATGTTGATTCCTGATGCTTTATTGTTTTCTGGGAACTTTTATAAAGGTTTCTTTTTCATCCAGTGATCTGAAATTTCACAATTATATGTCTGATTGTAGATATTTGTTCTTTTATTGTGTGGAGTACTTGGTTAATTTCAACCTAGGCACTCATATCCTTCAGTTCTGAAAACTTTATTCTTGTATTATTTTTATTTTAGTTCCCTCTTTTTTCTCTATTCTCTCTTTCTAGAATTCTTATTAATTAGATATGGGAACTTCCGTATTTATCTTAATTTTTTCATTTCTCTCTTGTTTTCCATCTATTTTGCAGTCCTGTTGTTCAGTCATGTCTGACTATTTGTGACCTCATGAACTGCAGCATGCAGGCTTCCCTGTCCTTCACTATCTCCCACAGTTTGCTCGAACTCGTATCCATCAAGTCAGTGATGCCATCCAACATCTCATCCTCTGTCTTCCCCTTCTCCTCTTGCCCTCAGTTTTTCCTAGAATCAGGGTCTTTTCCAGTGAGTCAGATCTTCTCATCAGATGACCAAAGTATTGGAGCTTCAGCTTAAGCATCGGTCCTTGCAATGAATAGTCAGGGTTAATTTCCTTTAGGATTGACTTGATTTTCTTGCTGTCCAAATGACTTTCAAGAGTCTTCTGCAATACCACAGTTCAAAAGCATAAATTCAACATTAAAAAAACTAAGTTGATGGCACCCCATCCCATCACTTTATGGCAAATAGATGGGGGAAAAGTAGAAACAGTGACAAATTTTATTTTCTTGGGCTCCAAAATCACTGCAGATGGTGACTGCAGCCACAAAATTAAAAGACACTTCTACTTGGAAGAAAAGCTATGACAAACCTGGACAGCGTATTAAAAAGCAGAGATATCACTTTGCTGACAAAAATCCCTGTAATCAAAGCTATGGTTTCTCTAGTAGTCACATATGGATGTGAGGGTTGGACCATAAAGAAGGCTGAGTGCTGAAGAATTGCTGCTTTTTAGTCCTACTTTCTGGTATATTTTATCACCCTTGTCTCCCAATCCATATATTAAACTTTTTTTGGCTAACATTTTTATTTCCAAGAGGTCTTTCTTTCTCTGTGTTATTCTTTGGTTATATTAATAACACATTATTCTTTTTTCACAGTTATAGTATCTTCTAGTAGAGCTCTAGTTATAGTTTGCCGTTGTTGTTTTAATCTGTGCTGTATTTCTTCTGAGTGCCTTTTTTTTTTTCTCCTCTGTTAGTTTTGATCTCTGTTTTTCATGTCAGAGACCTTCCTCAAGTTTCTGATGATCTTTGGCCCTTTGTTCATATTAACAAATGAGACATAAAAAGCTTAATGATGAAATTTCTGTATGTACAATTGAGGGTTATCTATTGGGGAGCTTCATAATAGGATAGAAAGGCAATGAGCAGGTTTTTCACTTTGGTATAGCCAAATAATGTAGCTATTCACTTAGCAGTTCCATTTCCTCAGAGGAATTTTTAGTTTCATGCATGGATGGAATAAATGTGGCTTCTAGCATGCCAGTAGCTGAGAAACGCAAGGCGGGGCTGGAGGTCTCATCTTTCTGTATGCAGAATTTAACTTGATCATTCTCAGTACAGTGCCTCACTCAACCATGCAAAGCTTTCTAGAAAGTAAACTTACTGTTTTTTGCCAGAATGTGTAGCTTGGGGTGAGGGGTAAGAGAATTCATTCAGCTGCATAAAACAGAGATGGGATCTTCCAACGAATCCTCAAAACTTCTAGACAGTACCTCTAGTTTCTGAGTCCTTCTAGGAGAAATCTGTATTGTGAGTTGAGCTTTCTAGTCACTTTACTTCTCTCAGACCCCTGCTCCTGCCCCCATTACTTGCAAGATTGCAATTTTCTGTTATCTCTAATAAATCTTTTACTGTCACTTTTGTGGGGTTGGGACAAAGTAGTGATAAATGTGTGAATGTAATATACTGTGTTTAATGGGTCAAGTAGAATTCTTTATTTTTCTAAATTATCTAATAAAAATTCATATTGATGTATGTATTTTAATAATTTGGTAGTAAAGAAACACATGCATGTAATTTGTACACACATATTTGAAGGTGTGCTCAAAATATTACTGCTGGAAGGTATTGGATAAGAAACACATTAGAAAATACTAATTTTAAAGATATATAGTTAAATTTTTGAAAACTATTTGAATATTAAGATAGAAGTTGAACAGGATTTCTTAAGTCAGAAATACTAAAAAATTTGCAAGAGAAAAACATAATAAAGCTTGGTTGTATTGCTTTGTATGCACATAAAAGCAAGTATACTAGTTTCCATAGCTTTTTAGAAGATATCATTGGGTGGAAAATTTAAGAATCATAGTTAGCCCTATTTATGAGAGAATTTTCTTATAATTAGAACTATTCAAAAATGAAATTTGCTACTTTAAGATTTTATTTTTACCTTAATAATCTGTGTTTTTCACCTCTTTTCTTTCATCATGCACATTTATGTCAAGTTTCCAGAGCTATTGTACAAGAGGTTTTGCTTTTTGGTGATTTACTAGGCTAGAAAAGCTTTAAAGTTCTCCTAGGTCTGATCTATTATTTATAAAAATCAGATCTAAAGTTGTAAAACACTATATTAGGGTGAGTTTAAGTAAGCAACACAGAATGCAGAGTACTACTTAACATGTATAGTGTATTTTGTAGTTATAACTTCATCTTTGCTGTTAATATTTGTGGCTAAAGGTTTATCTGATTAGTATGACTTACAGAAGGTGTTCCTCGATAGGGCTTCTGCACAGCTCCTTGACAGTTTGAAAGAAAGGCCTTGTCTTGATGGGAGACATCCATCCATTCCACTGGGCTATCTTTCATGTGGAATGAAAGTAATTAGATGTCTGGCTTTAGTAGTAGAGTATTAGGTCTTATCTTGAGGACACCCAAGGTTTATGTGATACCCAGGCATCAGTCAATTAGACTAAGAGGAAAAAAAAAAAAAGTCAATTTTATGAGTCTATCTACATGAGTCAGGCATTTGATTATCCTGAGAAAACAGGGGTCTGGCTCCTTTCAGTGAAGCTTTCCTTCTGCAATCGATTAACTGCTGACTCTAGTTCTATTGACCTTCACTAATTTTGTTGCCTGGTCTGTCATTCCTTATCTGGAGTGAGAGGGAGGCTCCTCTGTAAATATCAACTGTTGAGGTTAAGGGAGGCACCATCTATTCTGGGATGGATCTTCATAGTGTGTGGCTGTGTGGAGGGCTGTTCTTGAGCTTCCACCTAACACATTTTCTAATACCAAGTTTTAAGTTCCTGCTCTCTCTTTTATATATAAAGCAGTTGTTGGTCAGCCATCATCAGTATAGATATTTACAAACTAGAATTTGACTTTGTTTTTACTTCTTTTATTTTTATATTATTAGTTACATTAATAACTAATATATTATTAATATATTAATTGTTTATATTCTAACTAATGTAAAATCCTGCCTTCATATGGAAATGGAGTTTAGAGACTCAATAAATTATTTCTTCCTAGCTAAAGATTAGCTGGTGGTATTTCATTTTACTCTGTTTCTTTTTATCAAAAAAATGTAGTGGCTTGTTTAAAACAACAAACTTGACCTATTTATTTAATTAGAATAAATAATTGGAACACTCACAGTGTTCTAGTGCTGCTGGTTTCATGTTATTTGTTGGATATTATTTGCATCTCTGTATTTCCTAAATTGTCTAAAATTTGTTGGGTTGAGTCATATCAGATTTCTGTAATTTTAAGACAAAGTTTCTGAAGTCTAGCTGAATTATAAGTTAGCTATTAGACACAGAATGAGGAATTCACTGGGATAGACTTCTTTCTGACTGAGCTGTCTCTCCAGAGTGGCATACGATTCATTACTGCTGAATACTTCTTCCCTTATCACCTTAAGTCAAACTTAAATGTGACATTTATAAACTGTGATGCATTTAGATCCAAAGAAGTTGGACATTCTAGAAAGGCAGGGCAGTGTAGGCTTAAGAGTACAAATTTGCTTCTGTTTTGACTGTCCCACATAATATGTGTAAAATGGAGCTACTACGAATTTAGTTCTCATCTGAGCCTGAAGAACTTTGTCCTTTGCTTCTCTCCAACACGTAGCTGTAGTTTTATTGAATGAAGTCATATGAAGGTACCTGAGCATCCTGTTTTATTTCTCATTTCTACACCATCACTATTTCCTTTATCCATTATTATCTTTTTCTTTGTAGTTGGCATGGCGATTTTTCAAGACAAAGTTGATGTACTTTGATGTAGTTTTTTGCTTTGAAACTTCTGATGATCCAAAATAGGGTAGATAACTCCTTCCTTTATGCCACTCCCTACCAAGTACTACAACCTTTGTTACACTGTGTGGTTATTTTATTAACATGCAAGTCTCTCTTAAGACTCTGCACTCCAAGTGCTCAATAAATGTTGAATGAATGCTATTTATTATGTCTAGAATGTGTTGCATCAGTTGTCAATTGCTGTATAAATCCCTAGATTTATGGGTGAAAGCAACTCTGATTTGTCTGCACGGTTTTTCTGTTGACCTCACTTGATCTCACTGATGTGACTGTGGTCTGCTGGCAGTTTGACTGGGGATCAGAGGGTCTTATATAGCCTTATTCATGTGTCTGGCGCCTCAGTTGGAACAGTTGGAGTGACCAATCCTCTCTCTCTTTGTGATCTTTCATCTGTGCTCCTTCACATGATGGTGGGCTAGTCCTAAAGAATGGGTGCTTCTAAAGCCTCCATGATGTCATATTTGCTGGTATTCCCTTGACCAAATCAGGTCACGTGGTCAAGCTCAGAGTCAGTGTGGGAAAGGACTATACAGGAGCCTGGATGCCAGAACACATGGTTCATTGGGGGCCACTAATGTAATAATTCAGGATGTTTACTTATCTCCATGGTCTAGCTTTTAAAGAACTTTGTTCAAAACTCCCTTTTTCTCCTCTAAAAAGCCTTCCATGTTTCCCCTAAAGATTTTTTAATGTGTTTCTATTGCTCATAGTCCTCAATTATCTCACCTGGAAGCAGCAGTGAGGTGTTCATCCAGAACTTGGAGAATGCATTCATTTTTACTTCAGCTTACTCCAGAAAAATTTAAGGCAATTTGGAAATAGAGGGTGTAGGGTCACCTTGGAAACTTTAACTGTATAGCATATAAGATTTAGTACTATATGTACTATAAGATTTAGTACATATTGATTCAAAATTCAAGTCAGTCTTTACTGAAGGTATCAATATATCTAAAAGAAATATGTTGTTTTTTCAAATTTCAGTTTTGAAAAGATAAAAGCAAAACCCTGGATACTCTGTGTTGCTAAGCGCTTAGGAAGAAGGGCACTCTTGGGTGCCGTGGGATTGGAATTGGAATTGTTCTCTAAAGCCATTTGGTAATCTGTATTGAGACCTTAAAAAGTTCATTTTTTGTCAGATCCAGTGATTCTACTTCTAGAAAGTTACTCTAAGGGAATAATCAGGACAGTTTTGTGCAAAGATGTTTATTGATTCATTATTTATGCAGAGAAAAGGGAAAAAAATCCAAATTGGGAAATGATGATGTTTTTCAACAATGAATGATGATTGTTCCATGAAACAGTTCTGTAGTGGAATATTATGCCATCGATAAGAAGTGGTCTATAGGAAGAAATTGCTGTGACTTTGGAAATTACTCACAATTTAAAATGTAAGTGATTCAAAGGTATATAGAGGATTAATTCATTCTGTAAAACCCTGAATATGTGTGTATGTTCAGTGATCACAAATGTATTAACACACTTTGTTTGGCACTAGGGCTTTTTTGTAAAGGAGAAAGACAGTCACTCCCCTCACTCTGCTTACAGATTTGTGGAAAAATAGATGCTGAAAGGCTTTGATGCTGAGGAGGTAATAGCTATATTTACACTGGAAATGGAAAGACTAAGAAGAAAAAGGAGGAAGCCAGAGAGCTTGTTGGTTTGAAAAGACTGAGTGAGTTTTGAAGGGATTAAATATATTTTGGGGGTGGGAAAGAATTATAGGTGTGAAATATTAATAGAGAATAAATCAAATGAGGTAAAAAGATTTTTAAGAATTTCTAGTAAATATATTCCTGCTTTTTCTTTTCCTTTTTTTAAAATAAGGGACTTTTGCAAGTATTTAAGTTACTTTTCAGTTATTTTAGATGCTGAACTGAAATATCTTTAGATATGACACCACACTGACAAGGAACATTCCAGAGCCCCCTGCTTACCATGGGATACATATACCTGCGGGGTTCCTGGGTGGCGCTAGTGGTAGAGAAACCACTTACCAACACAGGAGATGTAAAGAGACGTGTGTTTACTCCTTGAAGAGGATCCCCTGGCGGAGAGCATGGCAACCCATTCCAGTATTCTTGCCTGGAGAATCCCGTGGGACAGAGGATCCTGGCGGGCTACAGTCCACAGGATAACAGAGAGTTGGACATGACTAAAGTGATTCAGCATGCACACATGCATGTACATATATACATACATCTCTCTCTGCAAATGTAATAAATGTTGGGGGGAAATGCATTCCACTATCTAGGATTACAGGTAATTTAAATGTTCTTAATTTTTTTTTGCAGTTATAAAAGTATATACATACATTAAAATTAGATATACTTAAAAAATGAGTTAATGAGGGAGTAGGCTGGTCAGCAGGGAAAGCATGCCATTGTCTTGGCCAGGAGTAGGGTGACTGTCATCTTAATGATTCAGGTATTCTCAGCAGGTTTCACTAGTGTGGAGATGGATTCTTCATGGTGTCATAGCCTGAAGTCATCAAATGTGTGTTGCATTTAAGTCATTGCCCTAGTTTTGACTCTGTAGTTAGCTATATATTTTTTTTGAGTATAAGCAAGGTTGAGAATGTGTAGGAAGATCTGTCTTCAGAAGCAGAGTGAACATGTTGTGTCATCACAAGCCCTCTGTCCCTAATCCTCATAACAATACATGTTTCATTATAAACTGGGTGCATGCTGAGTCATTTCAGTCATGTCTGACTCTTTGCAACCCCATGGACTGTAGCCTGCCAGGCTCCTCTGTCCATAGGATTTTCCAGGCAGGAAAACCGGAGTGGGGTGCTTTCTCTGTTCATTATCAACTCATTAGTTAGAATTCCAGGTTATGCATTAAAGTTGGTAAGCTCAGTTAATATAAGTTAATGTTACAGAGACAGATTCATGCTCAGTGTGCTGACAAAATCAGATGTTTGAGCTTTCTAGGAAGCAGGCTAGGCCTTGGACATGGAAATTTACCAAGGTAAGTCCAGCCTGAGAAGCTTCTTGGCAGTGTGCCATGTGACCTGTTCTGTTAACACTTGCACCTGAATATATGTTCATTTTCCTTACTATTCAACATTATTTACTTAAACTTTATAGAACCCTGTCTATTTTCTTGTTTTTCTTACCAGAGGGAAGAACCTTTGAAAGCAGATAGTTCTTTTTTATTTTTTAGCATGTAGCACATTACTGGGCATAAAGCATGTATTTAATATTTATTGGAAAAAAACAAATATATTAATTGAGGTTAATTGCTACACATATTTAACCATATGTACAAGGGAAAATATAGATAGATCTTGGAACATCCTTTTTTGGATTATTTATACTTATGTTAATCTAATAATCAAATAAATACATTTATAAACTATTATTCTATCTTCTCATCCCCTGTACAGCTCTCTGGGTGAGCACTGCTGTAGTGTTATTAGAAGTGGGTGATGTTTACGGTGATCTCTGTTCTGATGTAGTATCATTTGTAAGAAATGACAGGACTGGGTGGATGTAGCTAAGTGTAGCTAAGGTAAGAAATCAGTCTATCGGCTTTAAGTCTGTTCCCATGACATTTTCTTTTGTTGTTTTAAAAGTCTACTCTTCCATAAAAAAATATGTAAAATGAATGCATCAAGAGCTCAAGAATGAGGAGAGTGTTGTCATTTTCGCCCCCTTTTCAATAAAACTGATTAAAACAGATGGAGGAGAAAGGTAAATACTTGTGATCTCCTTTCAGTCGGCCTCTGTTGAACTCACTTGGCATGAAATAAGGCCTGCCTGCAGAGAAGGGTCCTTCAGGAGACCCCTCAGGTTTCTCCTTCATCCAACGGGATTTCTTTTTTACTCTGAGTAACGCTTTTGTGCTCTCGGGAGGAAAACAGCTAACAAGGTTAGATGTGAACAATGGGCTCCACATGTATCGTGCAAATTTCTCAAATTTCATTTGTACAAAACTGCTCTATGACATTTCCTCCACTCCAGCTATGGTCTGTACCTCTGGGGAATGTGGGCACTGTGGCTAGGTCAGCCCTACAATGAAGCTGCTTTCTTGGTCTCAATAGGCACTTTATCCCCATTCAAAAAGAAACACTTTGAAGGCTCGCTCTCTCTCCATCTCAGGGCATGTGAACAATGCTGTGCAGAGAGAAAGAGCCAGCTTCAGTTGAGCCCAAGGGAATCAGGCTAACCTTGCTGAGGCATCTTAGAACTGGCTCTAAGGCTGATTGGGGGACACAGGACATGTTTGAAATACCTTTGACTGTTTTACTCATGGGTAGGGTTTTTTTTTTTTTTTTTTTTTGCATGTTTTAGATTGGAGCCCTATGCTAAGTCACTTCAGTTGTGTCCGACTCTGCGACTCCATAGACGGCAGCCCACCAGGCTCCCCTGTCCCTGGGATTCTCCAGGCAAGAACACTGGAGTGGGCTGCCATTTCCTTCTCCAGTGCATGAAAGTGAAAGTGAAGTCGCTCAGTCGTGTCCGACTCCCAGCGACCCCATGGACCGCAGCCCAACAGGCTCCTCCGTCCACGGGACTCTCCAAGCAAGAGCACTGAAGTGGGGTGCCATTGCCTTATTCCCCTTTAAACTGTTTCTATGTATTTTATGTACAATATTATATAGGCCAAATATAATAATTATCTTTTTTTTTTTTTAGTTTATTTTTTTTTTCTAATTTTATTTTATTTTTAATCTTTACATAATTGTATTAGTTTTGCCAAATATCAAAATGAATCCGCCACAGGTATACATGTGTTCCCCATCCCGAACCCTCCTCTTTTAAAAAAATATAGGATAATTACAATATTTTGATGATTTTTTGCCATACATCAACTTGAATCAGTCATAGGTATACATATGTATGTCCCCTCCCTCTTGTACCTGCCTCCCGTTGCAGCACTATAGTAGCTAGGACCTGGAAGCAACCTAGGTGTCCATTGATAGATGAAGGGATAAGGAAGTAGCGGTACACATACACAATGGAATGTTACTCAGCTATAAAAAGAAACACATTTGAGTCAGTTCTAATGAGGTGGATGAACCTAGAGCCTATTATATAATAATTATCTTTGAGAATAATCCTCAAGAGGAATTTTTGAATTATCTACCATTTCAAGCCCATTGTTTTTCAGCTTTTGCAATTTTCAGGGAAAGTTTTTGTTCTAGAGGAAACGTTTTGTAGTAGATTTCAGTGGAAAAAAAAAAAAAGAAAAATTTAAGAAAAAATTACAGGTTAGTGAGAAAAAAATTAACGAAAATTTGGTGAAATAAATAATCCTGATTTGAGGGTTATAAGAAAGCAAGAAGAAACATTCCACTCTGTTAGATTAAAGATGCAAAAGTCAAGAGTCCTGTGAGCAGGTAGAATTTGTGATTCCTGAGGTTTAGCAAAAGAGGAAAATAGAATCTAGAGGGAAAAGTATTAACGATGCATGGTTGTATTGGCTCTGTAAACATACATTTCCATAGGGTAGCATCTCATTTGTATGAAATCATGCTAGCCAGTGACTTTGGTGGTTATTTGGAGAAGGAAACGGCAACCCACTCCAGCATTCATGCCTGGGAAACCCCATGGACCAAGGAGCCCGGTGGGCTACAATCCATGGGGTCGCAAAGAGTCGGACACCACTGAGAGACTTCTGTGTGTGTTGGTGGTTATTAATAGGAAACCAACACAAATGGGCTTATGCAAAAGGAGAATTTAATGGCCATCAGAAGTGAAAGGTAGTAAGGGCTGTATGATGAAGGGACTCAGATGGTATGACCAGAGCTCTACTTCTCTCCGTCTCTCCATTTCTTCTTCCTTCAGATTGTCTACCCTGCATGGGCAGCAGCGTTGCTGCACCTGTTTCAGCCTCAGCGCTTCATTACCCACTGCCTCTTTTCCACTTGATCCTGAAAACTTTTTAGATTCACTCTGATTGAACTGGTTTATATCACATGCCCATCCTCTTCCCAATCATGAATATGATTTAGAGAAATTCTATGCGTTGATTGCCTTAGGTCTGGGTGGTTGACTTCCTCTGGGGCTTGGGGAGCCCTGAGCTGTCCAGTAGCTTGAAAGAGAGCAAGGGGTGAGCTCTGAAAATTAAGGGCATAAGAAAGTATAATGAAAGCTGGAAAGGCAATGATAAATGTCTGTCATATCTACCAAAATCTTATTTTAAAACATGTAATTTTCTTACCTTCTTCAATAGTTTATTGTATAATTATGGCTGATTCGTGTTGTTGTATGGCAGAAACCAACACAACATGGTAAAAATTAAAAAACAAAAAAATAATTTAAAAAATGAAAAAAGAAATAAAATTTTGTGAAAGCCCTACCTAGGTAAATAAAATTTACTGTTTTTAGTAATTGATAAGTTTTTCAAATTTCTATGCTGACTTGTGTGAAGGCAATCATATTTAATATCTTCACATAGGCTTTTTAAAAATGTTTATTGAGAAGGCATGGGCTAAATAGGAATTTGTATCTTTTATATCCTGTCTCTTCTATCTTAGTCATAGAAGTATGCAGTGAACCTCTAACAAATTGCACTTCCTGGGTGGGGTGGAATGTGCTCTTCTCAGATAGACTGTGGATTATCCTCTACAGGAGTAATACCTGTGGGACAGTAACTAAGTAAGGATCAGATCTAGGAAGGTGAATTGGAAGGAGAAGACCCTATCCAGTGGCTCTGGCCACCTGAGTTAGCCAGGAGCCTCCAGACTCTCACACTCTACCTCTTGACTTTAGAAGTGAGCAGCTGTCACAGGTAGGTCAGCTTGGTGAATCTGTAATCTGTTTTCTGTAGGCTGTTTTTGTATAATGTTCCTTCTACAACATATCTTTCTTTCTTCATGTTTTATGAAAGATACTTGAGTCCTATTCATGTCTGAATTTATGTAAACATTAAGTCTGTCCACATTTTTTCCCCTACCACAATACCTTATCAGTGATTACCTGCCTCTCATTAGTCCAAGAGGCTTCCCTGATAGCTTAATTGGTAAAGAATCCACCTGCAATGCGGGAGACCTGGATTTGATCCCTTGGTTGGGAAGATCCCCTGGAAAAGGGACAGGCTACCTACTCCAGTATTCTGGCCTGGAGAATTCCATGGACTGTATAGTCCATGGGGTCACAAAAAGTCAGACACAACTGAGCAACTTTCACTTTCATCAGTCCAAGACTTGAGGATTCAGTGGCTATGTAATCTTTATTAACTCTGCTATGCCTAGGGATATGTTTAAGATATGAAGTAATTTCAGTTATTAGAAGAAACACCAATAAGATGCAGATTATATAGATTGTAAAGCTTAATTGAAGGCTAGTATTCTTAAAACTTAATCCTATTCCATATTTTCTTAATAACTTTTCTTTAATTGTAAACTTTAACATTCCAATGCCCTCATGGATTTCTAGACAACTGAAGCTCTTTCTGTGCAGATGACCCCAGGCTGTTGAGCTTTCTTAATTTTGGTATTTCTCTGTTTCTAATAGCTGTCACTTCAGAGAACTGTCAGTGTAACTGGTTTTAGGACACCACTGGGCTTCCATCTTATTTTCTAAGATAAGGAGAACTGAATCAGCTTGCATGTCACATATAATTCAAGTGCATGCATTTAATGCACTTATTTTGGAGTATTGAGTTTGGTTTTCTGAGTGTCATCCTTCTCTCTCTTCTAGTATTTTCTGGGTTCTGGGTGTGAAAAAAAATGGCAAGGAGAAATTGGATCTTTGCATCTTGCCAATGACAGATGTCTAGTTTTTACAGTGATGGACCTAGGTTAAAACTAATTTTAGCAACTTCATGCTTTATAAATGACCAAATGGTTTTCTTTCAGTTATTCTGTTAATAATAATATTTTCAAATTATGGAAGAAACTCAATGAATGTATGTTGGTTTTGCTGTTGGCATAGAGATGTGAAATAAAGCAGTAACAAGTGGGCCTGGCTTTTTGCTGAACTATGATATGAGGGCCTCAGGGACCCTCACACATCCCCTCTTTTGCTCTTTTCCTGTTTCCTGGGCCCCATTCTCCACCTGTTTTTGCTTCCAGATATGCAGGGCTCTCAGGCTACTCGGCAGTCAGGGTTTGTCCCTGCCCACCAAGGTCTTCCAGCTCCAGGCAGTGCATTGTGCCCTCATTTGCTCTTCCAACCAATCATCTAAACTAGACACAGCAGATTCCTAATCTAATTAGACAGAGCAGATTCCTCATCTTGCATCTGGATCCCACTAGATGCCACTAATAGAGATGAGTGCCGCTTCCAAAACTAAGCCTCATGAAAGTCTTAATGCACTGGAACACATAATATATTATTACTCGTGAGGTTGCTGGCATTTTGATAAGAAACTCTTAAGGACCATTTAGATTTATAGCAAAGGAATGCTCATCCTAAAGTGAAATTTCAGGCAAATCTATGGTCCAGTTGGCCTAGAGGAGACAGCTTTCTCTGTCTCCTCTGGGGCAGACAAATCCCTTTCTTCCTAGACTTTGTTCCCATCTCACACCTTCAGTAGGCTTTCTGAGAACACCTCCCCTGCCCTTATATCCAGGCTGGCAGGAGATTCCTTTCCAACTGTGTTCCTGCCAGGTCCACATCCAGGTATGGCCTGTTTGCGATGGTTTCCACCAGTTCTTGGAAGGATCTCCCTCATATACAGTCCTATTCCAGATTTGGTCCTCCTACCATCTTCAGTTGACCATTCTGAAGCCACATTCCATCTGTTTTGTGATAGAATCCTGTTGCCTTCCATCTGGAATCACTCCAGAGATGCCATATCTATAATATGAGCTTACTCTGTGAGTATTAACATCTCCTTGGGGCTGCTGACTCTTCCCCCAGGTTTTCTCATTTTCCTACCCCCCTTCTCTCTAGTTCTGGCTCTCTGTCTCCCACTGCCTTGCACTACCCACTCAGCCCTGTAGATATTGCTGCAAACAATGGAGTTCCAGTACAGAGCATGGTAAGTGCATATGGATGACACAAAGCCATTTGTAGTAAAGGAAAATTCATGATTTGGACCTCTGTTACCCCACAGAGGTACACTCATTCCACTCTGTCACAGACACATACCCCTTCCCTGGTTCCCCCAGAGTCTTCGTTTTTCAAAGATCAAACATTTCATCCCTCCTAGGATAGGATTACCAGATTCTTCATCATTCTGACCATTTTCTTACAGGGAAATCCACTTTGTCAATGTCTCACTGAAAATTTGGTGTCCAAAAAGGAACAAAATATAGGCAGCATGAGAGTTCACACAAGTGTTTTATCATCCAGCCCATATTTCTCCATCTTGTCCATGAAGATATCATGGGAGACTTTATAAAAATGCCTTGCTGAAATCTTTGCATGGATTTACCATGTCAAAAAGGAAATTGGGTTATGTCATATAAAGAATACACACAATCACATGTGGGACAACATTTACGCATTATAACTTAATGTGCAAAGAAAAATAGTATTCTTTATTTTCCACAAGTGATATCATACTGCCCTCAATCCCATATTCCATTTGGAAGCAGGAAAAATAAATCTAAAGCTTATCAATTCTTGGTCTTGGTAAATGAGTTTCTTCTGTTTTTAAATAGTCTCTGTTAGGTGAGCTCAGTATCTTCTGGATAATTATTTATTCAGATCCAAGACTCAGACTTCTTACCAGAAAGGGTATTTCTCTCCTTTCAAAGATTTGCCCTCTACTTCCTGATCCCTAGGGTGCTATATGGGCATCAGTGAGGGGGCCTCAGGTAGTTCATCCTGGTCAGGGTCTTTGCACAGTCTTTGGCATCTTCACTGGTCACTGTAGAGATGTTCCTTATCTCTTAATCATTGGATGTCCTTTTGGCATCTTCTGATGGAGGCTTTAACAAGGCTCATTGTGAAGCATCTGTCTGCTATAAGTTGGAGCCCATTTTTCCACCCTGAAGAGTCCAGGTAAAAAGTGCAGAGACAGAAAAGATGACAGTGAACTGATGACCGCTTGGGGTTAAGAATGGGCACACTAGCACACTAGCAAAAATTGGGCTAGCTGCCTTGGCTCAGGCCAAAGGAGAAGCTCCTGCTCAAGCCAGCCTTGGATCCCCTCATCCATTTTGGCTGGGGGCTTGGGGGAAGGGAGCGAGTTGTAGAGGAGTGCTTCTGCACATCTGTGATCTCGATGTGAAAATCTGTGTTTCAGGTCTTCAGTTTCAGAAATGGGAGGATTTCAAAGTAAGGGCTCATGTGCACATTTATTTGTGTGAGCAAACCAACCTCTGTCATCATGGAAGCAGGGGACAGAGAGGACAGAGCACGTGCTTGGAGACAGAACTGGGTTTATTCCAACTGACTCCCTGTTGACCCTAGAAAAGTTATTGAACTTTTCTGAACCTCCGTTTCATCATCCGTACAACAGGGGTAATAAATGCCTATATGATTAAACGAAAAAAATGTTCATCAGTAAGTGACAGCTATAATTGTAAATCATAACAGTGTCTTTCCAGCACAAACACTGTTTTTGTAACATTCTGAGGAGATTACAGCTTGCTTCTTTTACCATCGATTGGCTTCATTAAGTATGACATTTCCCCCTAATGCAACCATTTTTCTTTGAGACAAATGCCTTTTTTTTCTCTCCTCAGAGGGATGTGTTTCTTCTTCTTCCTGACAGAGCCCAGGATCCCAGTGAACATCCTTCCTCTCCTTCCCCTTAGGATCCTGGGCCACACTGGCCCTGCCTCATTGCCATCATTACTCTGCCCAGAGAAGCCTGGTAGAAACTCCTTTGTGGCTTTTTGACATCAATCCTGAGGATGTTCAAGATGGATTAAGAAAAGTCTTCTAATAGTTTTTACTTTTCAGGAAGTCAAATGTTTTTCAAATCAGAAGCAAAGGCAGTTAACACAGGTAGGCCAGGCCCTCATGTTTGTCAAGGAAGAGACAGTGAAATTCTCATTTCCCCCTCAGTAGTCCCTCAGATATTTCCCACTGGGCCTTATCTACCTATCACGCCTTAAGCCTTCCCTCCTTGAGATGTCTTGGCCAGGCCGTGCTCTGTTCTGTATCCAGAGAGTAACTGAGGATGAAGGCAGGCAAGGCAGAGAGATCTTACTGTGAAGAACAAGACCATTTCTATCCTTGTGATTGTGTAGTTGGGTTTTTTCCCAGCAGGTTCTGGGTATTCCCTCTACTTACTTGGTGGTGGTAGTGGTTTAGTCACTAAGTCCTGTCTGGCTCTTGCGATCCCATGGGGATGGCTAGTTGTCTAACCAGTATTTGATCCCTAATGCCAGGGGGTTCCCAGGTGACACCGTGGTAAAGAATCCACCTGCCAATGCAGGAGACACAGGTTTGATCCCTGGGTTGGGAAGACACCCTAGAGAAGGAAATGGCAACCCACTCCAGTGTTCTTGCCTGGAAAATTCCATGGACAGAGGAGCCTGGTGGGCTACAGTCCATAGGGTTACAAAGAGTAGGACATGGCTGAGTGACTGAGCGCTCACACACACCTATACTCACACACGTACCAGAGGGAGCATGGTAGTCTTGTCACAGAACTAAGAGTTCCTTTCTTCTTTATCCAGGGAAAGTGGCTCCAAATAGTAATGTGTATCTTACCTTCTCCAACGACTGCCCTCTGCCTGACTGTCTTTGGGGTGTGGCGAGAGTTGCAGGTGAATGGGGGATTAGTAGTACAATCATATCTGTGATTGTACTTCTCAGTGTACTTTCTTGCTCACAGAGAATTCTCAAGCTTTTGAAGCCAAGAAGTGGAGTTAGATTGATCCTGGTCTTTCCAAGATGGCTGCTGCTGCTGCTGCTGCTGCTAAGTCGCTTCAGTCCAAGGTGGCTAAAACCAGTCAATTCTAAAAGGAAATTAACCCTGAATATTCACTGGAAGGACTAATGCTGAAGCTCCAGTACTTTGGCCACCTGACGCAAAGAGCCTACTCACTGGAAAAGACCCCTACACTGGGAAAATTGAGGGCAGGAGGAGAAGGGAGGAACAGAGGATGAGATGGTTGGATGACATCACAGACTCAGTGGACATGAGTTTGAGAAAACTCTGGGAGACAGTGAAGGACAAGGAAGCCTGGTGTGCTGTAGTCCATGGAGTTGCAAAGAGTCCAACATGACTTAGTGACTGAACAACAACAAATACGGTCTAAAGAAGCATTTGCAGTTTTAAAAGTTATCTCAAAGGTAACATGGTCTGGAATCTCTATAACCTGTAAAAAGCTCTAGAGGTTTCTTCAGATCTTTTTCTAGGAGTCCATAATTCTACAGTACATATTATTCACTGGGTTACAGAAAATGAGGCCAGCATGTGACGAGGGGCATGCTATAGAGGCAAATGACCAGAAGGTGGCACTAGAAGTACTTACAAGTTTCCTTTGCAGAACATTAGGGAACTGATGCAGCATTGCTTCCTTCCAACTGGTTAAAAGTGACACAACTGTGTTTTGTTAACACAGTGTTACACAGAGCTTTTTTGGTGGGTTTCTGCTTTTACCCAAGCCGTTGCATCCTACTTTCCTGCTGTGTGAGGAGTGTTACTTACAATGAATTCAAAGACCAGAAGGTTTTGTTTGTTGAAATTTGCTTTATGTATTTATGATGCTTTCTATTCTTTGAAGCTTTAACGAAAACAGCCCCCAGTTCTCTGGGAAATGAGAGAACTCGTTTGTTTAGCAACTGTTTGCCCACTTTGGAAATGTTCCAGAGGTCTAGATGCAAGGTTGTTATTGTCTGTCCTGTCAAGCTCTTTGCTGTAAAGGATTTTAATATTCTTTGTGTGAGTTTAATGTAAAAAGGCACCAAGTTAATGCTGCTTTTACATGACTGATAGACTGCCTCATGAATAAGTAACTCTGTCTATATATTTTTAATAGGAAAAGTACTTACTTAAAAGAAACTTGAAAGCCACCAAGAAACTTGGGAGAAATTCAGCAAGAAGCCTCCCTGACTGTTCTACTTTGTTTAGCAAAAGAAGGTTTTTCAGAGAAAATAGTTGGCAGCCATCCTAGTAATGGCAACATAGAAACCCATCCTCTTATCCATTTGCTTGGAGCATTTGGGAAACAAGGAGCTGCTGGTCATGAGAGGAACTACAGCAGAGATTGTAGATTTTTCTGTAAGGATCCAAAAAGTGCATATTTTAGGCTTCATAGATCATTAGGTATCAGTTGTTGTTGCTCTTCTTTGCCACTGTAGCTCAAAAGCAGCCACAGATAGTATGTAGCTGAGTGAGCATGGATTTGTCCCAATAAAACTTGATTTACAAAAACAGATGGCACTGGGAGATTGGGGTTGACACATATATACTATTGATATGATGTATAAAGAGATAACTAATGAGAAACTGTTGTGTAGCATAGGAACTCTTCCAACACTGTGTGGGGATTTAATGGGAAGGCAGTCCAAAAAAGAGGACATATGTGTATATGTATAATTGATTGCTATATAGTAGAAACTAATACAACCTTGTAAAGCAACTATACTCCAATAAAAAATGATAAATGAGAAGAAACTGGGCTTGGAACAACAGACTGGATCCAACTGGGAAAGGAGTACATCAAGGCTGTATATTGTCACCCTGCTATTTAACTTATATGCAGAGTACATAGTGAGAAATGCTGGGCTGGATGAAGCACAAGCTGGAATCAAGATTGCTGGGAGAAATATCAATAACCTCAGATATGCAGATGACACCACCCTTATGGCAGAAACTGAAGAAGAACTAAAGATCCTCTTGATGAAAGTGAAAGAGGAGGGTGAAAATTTGGCTTAAAGCTCAACATTCAGAAAACTAAGATCATGGCATCTCATCCTATCACATTATGGCAAATACATGGGGAAACTGGAAACAGTGAGAGACTTTATTTTGGGGGGTCCAAAATCACTGCAGATGGTGACTGCAGCAATGAAATTAAAAAAATGCTTACTCTTTGGAAGAAAAGTTATGACCAACCTGGACAGCATATTAAAAAGCAGAGACATTTACTTTGCCAACAAAGGTCCGTCTAGTCAAGGCTATGATTTTTCCAGTAGTCATGTATGGATGTGAGATTTGGACTATAAAGAAATCTGAGTGCCAAAGAACTGATGCTTTTGAACTGTGGTGTTGGAGGATACTCTTGAGAGTCCCTTGGACTGCAAGGAAATCAAACCAGTCAATCCTAAAGGAAATTAGTCCTGAATATTCCTTGGAAGGACTGATGTTGAAGCTGAAGCTCCAATACTTTGGCCACCTGATGTGGAGAGCTGACTCACTGAAAAGACCCTGATGCTGGGAAAGATTGGGGGCAGGAGGAGAAGTGGATGGCAGAGAATGAGGTGGTTGGATGGCATCAGTGACTCGATGGACATTAGTTTGAGTAAACTTCAGGAGTTGGTGATGGACAGGAAAGCCTGGCATGCTGCAGTCCATGGGGTCACAAAGAGTTGGACACTACTGAGCGACTGAACTGAACTGAACTGTGGTCCATGTGATCAGATTGGCTAGTTCTCTGTGATTATGGTTTCAGTGCATCTGCCCTCTGATGCCCTCTCGCAACACCTACCGTCTTACTTATTTTATGCTCAAAATTCTCCAAGCCAGGCTTCAGCAATACGTGGACCGTGAACTTCCAGATGTTTAAGCTGGTTTTAGAAAAGGCAGAGGAACCAGAGATCAAATTGCCAACATCTGCTGGATCATGGAAAAAGCAAGAGAGTTCCAGAAAAACATCTATTTCTGCTTTATTGACTATGCCAAAGCTTTTGACTGTGTGGATCACGATAAACTGTGGAAAATTCTGAAAGAGATGGGAATACCAGACCACCTGACCTGCCTCTTGAGAAACCTATATGCAGGTCAGGAAGCAGCAGTTAGAACTGGACATGGAACAACAGACTGATGCCAAATAGGAAAAGGAGTACGTCAAGGCTGTATATTGTCACCCTGCTTATTTAACTTCTATGCAGAGTACATCATGAGAAACGTTGGGCTGGAAGAAGCACAAGCTGGAATCAAGATTGCTGGGAGAAATATCAATAACCTCAGATATGCAGATGGTACTTCCCTTATAGTAGAAAGTGAAGAGGAACTAAAAAGCCTCTTGATGAAAGTGAAAGAGGAGAGTGAAAAAGTTGGCTTAAAGCTCAACATTCAGAAAAGTAAAATCATGGCATCTGGTCCCTCACTTCATGGGAAATAGATGGGGAGACAGTGGAAACAGTATCAGACTTTATTTTTCTGGACATTACTTTGCCAACAAAGGTCTTTCTAGTCAAGGCTATGGTTTTTCCAGTGGTCAAGTATGGATGTGAGAGTTGAACTGTGAAGAAAGCTGAGCACCAAAGAATTGATGCTTGTGAACTGTGGTGTTGGAGAAGACTCTTGAGAGTCCCTTGGACTGCAAGGAGATCCAGCCAGTCCATCCTAAAGGAGATCACTCTTGGGAGGACTGATGCTGAAGCTGAAACTCCAGTACTTTGGTTACCTCATGCCAAGAGTTGACTCATTGGAAAAGACCCTGATTCTGGGAGGGATTGGGGGCAGGAGGAGAAGGGGACGGCCAAGGATGAGATGGCTGGATGGCATCACCGACTCGATGGACATGAGTTTGAGTGGACTCTGGGAGTTGGTGATGGACAGGGAGGCCTGGCATGCTGTGATTCATGGGGTCGCAAAGAGTCGGACACGACTGAGCGACTGAACTGAACTGAGGAGGTTATAAAAGTGAAAATTAAAGGAGTAATAAAGAACTAAAATTTAAAAAAAAAATAAAAAGTGATAATAGTAAAAATAAATCTAGGAATTTCTCTGGAGCTGCCATGGGCAGTGGGGTCTGTTCAGTTTCAGATGCTTGTTCCAGCTTGTACTTGTTCTCAATATCTATAATACTTCAGTTTAATTCAGTTCAGTTCAGTTCAGTCGCTCAGTCGTGTCCGACTCTTAGCTATAATGCTTAGTCATTGTTAACTAAGGGCTTTTAATCTGTTGCACTGTCACTTCCAGAGCGGTTCCCTCATCTTTGTTTATTTTGGTTTCCTCTTTTTGTAAGTCTCTCCGGTGTCTAATTTACCCTGACACAAGGGGGCGAACTTGGTCACTTATTTAGGCTCTCTTGTTCAGTTGTGTTGTGGTGAGGGAGGAACACTGCAAAGAAATATCACTGGTGTGTGTGGGGAGTGCTCGCAGTGTATGGACCACTCTGGGTATGCCCCTGCTCACAGTGGCGTGTGCTTTCTGGGTTTACGCTGCTCAGGCTCCAGGCTGCGCTGCAGGGCACTGTCCAAAGTGGGCTCTGTGGTTTTGTGCACTTCCCAGGTCTAAGCTTCTCAGGTTCAGGTTCTCGGGTACTCCGCAAGGGTACAGACTCGGTTGGGCATGCATTTTGTGCCCTTCCCAGGTCCGAGAAGCTCAGGCGACGAGGTGCTTGGTGAGCACACTGTCCCAGGTGGGCCGTGCATCTTAATCACCTCTGCAGTCCTGGCCGCTTGGTTTTCTGAGTATGCCGCAAGAGCACCGTCTCAGGTGTGCCATGTGTCTCCTCTGGGGAGCTTATCTCAGGCTGTGACCCTCCTGGCAGATATCAACCATACAGGATCCCAGGAAGACATGGTTAGCAACTGGGAGCCTATACCCTAAGGACCAATGATGCCACCCACGCCTCCCTGTCCAGTCCCCCTCCCTGGTGATGGATATGAGCATCTGGGCTACTTCTCTGCAGGCGGTTGCAGTTAGGTGGTGGTGATTTTTTTTTTTTCCCTTGTTATATTACCCTCTGAGATTCCAAAACTCCCCAAAGACCTGCCTGTGAGAGGGTTTCCTACTGTTTGGAAACTTCTCCTCCTTCATGACTTCCTCCCCAGGACAGGTCCCCATCCCTAGCTCTTTTGACTCTCGTTTTGTCTTCTATATTTTGTCCTACCTCCTTTCAAAGAGAATGGGCTGCCTTTCTGGAGGCCTGATGTCCTCTGCCAGCATCTGGAAGTTGTTTTGTGGAAGTTGCTCAGCATTCAAATGATTTTTTGATGAATTTGTGGGGGAGAAAGTGGTCTCCCATCCTATTTTTCTGCCCCCTGAATGTTTCCTTTTTGACCCTTTTGTTTTGCTGTGATAGCAGCTGAGGGTTATCCAGATGTGTTTGTCTTTGTCCTCATGGATTTCCCACTATTATAGAACAAAAGGCAGAGAGCAGGTTGTTTCTGTGGCCACTGCAAGTAGGGTAAACCACTGTTAAAATTAGTGGGCCATGGCCATTTGTTTCATCATCTTGGTTCTTAAAAGTGACAGTTGTATTGCACCAAGTGGATTCAGCATAATCTTCTGGTAGCATCATACTTGGCCAACAGTCATCCTTTAAAACAGGAGTTGGCATCGGATAGCCTGCTGGCCTAATCTGCCCTCCACTGTTCTGAAAATAAAGTTTTATTGGAACACAGCCATGCTCATTTCCTTTCTCATCCTCTGTTGCTGTTTTTGCTTTAAAATGACAGTTAAGTAGTTGCTACAGAGACTTTGTAACCTACAGGGCTTAAGGTATTAACTCTCTGGCCCTCTATAGAAAAAGCTGGTTGACCTTTGTCCTGGAGTAGTGTTTTTCAGATATTGTGATGAAGAACTAGTTTTTATTTTTTAAAATTCATCATGATGATGTTGGCATCTGCTGTCCATGACTGGTAGCAGCTTGCACCACCTGCAACCCACCACACAAGTGCTGAAACTCCACACTGGCTCATTCATTTTGAAGGACACAAGTCCACTGCTCCTTGGATGTGGCCATATGTTAGTGTCAAATGACTATGAAAGCTTTAAATTCTTGCATCCAGTTTCTGTACTTATCTAGTAGGGGACAAGGCACAGACAGCTTACAGATCAGCAGCTTGGTTTTAAGGGCAGTGCATCAACCATTAACTTCACTTAAATGTAGATTCTGATTCATTCAGTAAATCTAGGGTAGAGCTTGTTACTCAGAATTTCTAACAAACTTCTGGATGATATTGACGCTGCTGTTCATGGGCTATTTTTTAAGTGACTCTGCTCTAGAAGTATTTCCAAAGCAGTCAAATCGGACATCAATATAGCCTCTTCTCACAGATTGGTGCTGCTTCCGTTTGACTGCTAAAGACTAGGTTTTGTAGAGGAATGAAACAATTTGTATTGACTTCCAAAAATGAAATGCAGTTGCCATTAACCAAGCGATGCCTAAGAAAGGTGGACACCCTCATCCTACCCCATATATATTTTAACCTTGATATCAGCTTCTTAGTGCTGACACCAGCCTTCAGTTCAGTTCAGTTCAGCCGCTCAGTTGTGTCTGACTCTTTGCAACCCCATGGACTGCAGCACGCCAGGCCTCCCTGTCCATCACCAACTCTCAGAGTTTACTCAAACTCATGTCCATTGAGTAGGTGATGCCATCCAACCATCTCATCCTCTGTCATACCCTTCTCCTCCTGACTTCAATCTTTCCCAGCATCAGGGTCTGTTCAAATGAGTCAGTTCTTTGCATCAGGTGGCCAAAGTATTGGAGTTTCAGCTTCAACATCAGTCCTTCCAATGAACACCCAGGGCTGATCTCCTTTAGGATGGACTGGCTGGATCTCCTTGCAGTCCAAGGGACTCTCAAGAGTCTTCTCCAATACCACCATTCAAAAGCATCAATTCTTTGGCACTCAGCTTTCCTTATAGTCCAACTCTCACATCCATACATGACTACTGGAAAAACAATAGCCTTCACTAGATGGGCCTTTGTTGAGAAAGTAATGTCTCTGCTTTTAATATGCTGTTCAGGTTGATCATAACTTTCCAAGGAGTAAGCATTTTTTAATTTCATTGCTGCACTCACCATCTGCAGTGATTTTGAGCCCCCCAAAACAAAGTCTGCCACTGTTTCCACTGTTTCCCCATCTATTTGCCATGAAGTGATGGGACCAGATGCTATGATCTTTGTTTTGTGAATGTTGAGCTTTAAGCCAACTTTTTCACTCTCCCCTTTCACTTTCATCAAGAGGCTCTTTAGTTCTTCACTTTTTGCCATAAGGGTGGTGTCATCTGCATATCTGAGGTTATTGATATTTCTCCCAGCAACCTTGATTCCAGCTTGTGCTTCATCCAGCCCAGTGTTTCTCATGATGTACTCTGTATAGAAGTTAAATAAGCACGGTGACAATATACAGCCTTGATATACTCTTTTTCATCTTTGAAACCAGTCTTGTTGTTCCATGTCCAGTTCTAACTGTTGCTTCCTGACCTGCATACAGATTTCTCAAAAGGCAGGTCAGGTGGTCTGGTATTTCCATCTCTTTCAGAATTTCCCACAGTTTACTGTGATCCACACAAAGGCTTGCTTGAAACCAAATCAGTAGTGATATTGATTATAGTTGTTTCATATGCATAGAACATAAGAGAAATGCAAATTGCTCTTAACCTCCTTTTCCCCTCCTTTCTTCACTTCCTTAGTTTCCTTCTTCCCTTCCCATTATTATGTGTTATATGAAGAGTCTTTAAATCTTTATTTAGACCTGCAAGAAACTGGGAAAGAATGTATCAAGCAGGAAATGGAATCATTTTCACATTCTTGTAACATTAAATTCAAAAAATATACTTAAGTGATTGGGCAAATGCCTTTCTGTGTCATTTGGGGGCACTTTTGCTACCACATATGCTAGTCTTTGGATTTGCCTCAAGGTTTATGTCACCAGAGTTGAATTTTGCCCCTTTCCTGCCCTCCCTTAGCTGCTGTTTATCAAGAACTTTGTGTGTAGTTCAGCTGCTGCTTATCAGTGTAAATGATCTGGGCCACTGAGAAGAACAGCAAAAGACATTAATAAAGTTTGCTTTCTGGGTTGCTTACCATGAAAAGTTTATTTAGGAGCTGAATCTCCTTTTAAAAGAATCTCTCCGTATAGTACGTTAAAAATGTATGATGTTTGTTTATCAATTTTAGGACAAACACTGCTTTGTGTTTGTATATATACAGTTACTACGTAGTTTTTCAGAAATATTAGCATTGGAGTTTATTCATACTGCCTTAAAGCTAAGTGGTATCCATGTTCTCTTTAAAAAAAAAAAAAAAAAAGTGCCAACCTGGGACAAAGTCATTTGTATCAAATACTTGGTTAGGCTCTCTCTTCTTCTCCTTACAGTACCTTGACCTCTCTAACGTTTTCCAGATGTAAAATCAAAACTATGATAACTTGGTCTTCCCTAGTGACTCAGTGATAAAGAATCCGCCTGTCAATTCAGGAGACATTGGTTTGGTCCCTGATCCAGGAAGATCCCATATGCCATGGAGCAACTAGGCCTGTGTGCCAAAACAATTGAGCCTGTGCTCTAGAGCTCACGGCTACAACTCTTGAAGCCTACGTACCCCATAGTCTGTGCTCTGCAACAAGAGAAGCTACTACTGTGAGAGGCCCACGTGCTGCCACTCAAGAGTAGCCCCCACTCACTGCAAGTAGGGAAAAACTTGTGTGGTGGAGAAGATCCAGCATAGCCAAAAATAAAATAAATAAACAAAAATTTTTAAATGATAACTTTTTGCTGATAGTTTGGCCGATGTTGGAGTAATGTCACAACAGCATTTGAAATGTGGGATTCTAAACTATTGACAAAACACAACTGTGTTGTTTGTGATGCTTCGAGTATTGAAACAAATTATGTAAAGCGGTAGGGATCAAAATATAACATCTTTGTTGGTTGAAATCAAAATACTTCATCCTTGAAAAATCCAGAAAACAGTCAAGATGAAATACATCTCTGTAGTCTAAGATCTTAAATTTACCAACAAAAGGGGGAAAAAAAGGCCCCCACAAGTCAGTACGTGCACACTTTTTTCTCCTCTCAGCCACAGAGTGTAATCACCTATCCTTCTTTATGCTCTTGTCATCAGCTTCAGGGCCATCCACCCAGGTCTCCTGCACACACATCAACCTGCTCCACCTGATCAGGTGCTTTGCCTCATCGTGTGTCTTGATTTTTACACAGCTCCTGAGTGATCCAACTCCCTGAGGTCTTATTCTCTCCATGTCCTCTTACCATGGAACTGAAACTCAAAGCCTGTATGTCACTTTCTTTTCTGAGACTTACCCAAAAGGATGACATTCCTGTACCTCTGCTTGTGCTCTCAGGCCCTCTGTTATCAGTCTCCCATGCTTCTCCATTCCCACCTCCAGGTACTCCCAGCATTGCCCTAACACTTTAGTAATGTGGAACTATGCCTAGGATTAAAAAATGTCCTGCTGCATCACACTTCAGGCCTTTGATCATGATTTCCCACCTGCCTGTAGTAATCTACCCCAGTGGTTTTCAGTCGGAGGCAGTTTTGATCTGCTGGGAGATAGTTGGCAACGTCTAGAGACATTTTTGGTTGTCATAACTTGGAGAGGGATTCTACTGTCATCTAGTGGGAAGGGATCAGGGATGCATGAAAGCCTCCCACAGTGAAGAATTATCTGGCCTCCGTGTCAGTAGTGCCAGGGTTGAGAAACCTTGCTCTTCCTCTACATTTCCAGCAGGATAAGTTGGACATTCTCTCCACTAGCAAATTGTCCTTGATCCTTCCTCTCAGAGTCTCAGCGAAGCCCCTCCACTGTGTTATGAAATTGTTCTTTGTGTATTCCTGCAATGTCACTGCACAGATCATATATTACTATGTTTTTATTTCATTTTTAATAAAGCTAATACAGTTGCAACAAAAAAACTCCAGGTCTTTCCAGAATGATGGCTAAATCTCACTTTCTTGATTCAGAACAAAGCTGATAGGTGGCTCAGCTACCTCCCCTCAGCATTAAGATAGAAACAAATTCAGAAACCAGCTCAGCAGCACCCACTCTCCCTCCACACAGCCAACACAAGGAGAAGACAGGTTACCCCCTCTCACATTTCTGTGGAGGACATGCTTCTTTTCCAAAGGTCAAGTGGAAATAACAGAAGAATCCCTGTTTGTCTTTTTCTTTTAAAGAAAGCCAATAAGGAAGGCATGGCAACCCACTCCAGTATTCTTGCCTGGAGAATCCCATGGAAGAGGAGCCTGGTGGACAGCAGTTCATGGGGCTTCAAAGAGTTGGACATGACTGAAGCGATTTAGCATGCATGCATGCACGGAACCTATGAAAAGAGTGACTGCCCTTATTATTCCTTTTCTGGATGTCTGCTTTGCCAGAGAATTAGGGACAATGAGGTGGGGGTGGTGAGCTTTTACCCGGGGAGCATGTTGGAGCCACTGTCTGTCCACACCAGACTCCTGGAGAGCATATACAATGAGCAGAAGAGCAACTACCACCAACATCAGGCAGGACTGTGACCTGGCCCAGGCAGGGGGGTATTCATGTTCTCTTCCTCCTGTCTCAGCCCCACTCTCACAGGGAAGGAAGCAGCAGTGGGTGGAAGAAGGGGAGAGGAGAGATGGGAAAAGTCAGACCATCCAGCCCATCTGTCCACTTCAGGCCAGTCAAGTCAGAGCTGTGACCTGGGCTTGGTGTTGGGGTGGGTAAGAGAGACAATATTACAATCAATGTAACACTGAAATTTTAAATAAGTCAAACTGAGTCTTGGGAAATGAAAGGACACTGCTTTTATAAGTCAGAATGTCTAAAAACTTACAGAATTGGGTCAGGATGATATTAAGGAAGGCATTACTTATTTAAGACATCTAGGAATAGTTACTGGCAAAAAGAAAATCAGGTTTACATCCTCATGAATTGACATTCCTCAATAAGCTATATATATCCATGATAAAAATTTCTGCCGAGGTCCAGCCCCAGCTGATCCAGGGAGTTCGAAGTGGGGACAGTGTCGGCAAGGATCAGGATACAATAGCTTCAATTAGATATTAATTAGAGATATAAAGAGTAATAGAATGAGGATAGCTCAGTAGGAAAATTCAGTGGAGAAAAGAGGCTGAGTAGCTTGATTTACGCGGGAGACAATAAAACCTCAAGACAAGAAGTTTGCACCACTTACGTAGGCCTCAGGTGTCCTTCCGTTCTCCTGAAGGAGAGGAGACACTGAGGCCTCCCCGGTCAGATCTTAGAAGCCCAGGCATATTTAGTAAGCATGGCGGGCTCTGCGCTCCAGATGGACACTCAGCCAGAGTTTGAGAGAGAGAACGACATGGGGAGACCAGTATTTCGAAGAACTGATCCCAATTCTTTATTTTCCATGGTCTACTTTTTTTTTTTTTAGACTTTACAATATTATATTGGTTCTGCCATATATCTAAGTGAATCCACCACAGGTATATACACTGAGATGTTATGCAAAAGTCACGAGGGGTCAGCAGTCCTGACTTTTATCAAAGTCAGGTGCTTCATACAAATGTATACAGAGGTCTTAGGGGTGTTACATCATCTTCTGGCCAGGGGGCCTGCTGACAATTTATGACCCTTTCCTTGTGACAGCGGTCAGTCAACCAGGACACTTATTTCTCCAGGGGTGATTATTCTTAAAAAAGACTCCACCTTCCGAAGGTACCAGATAAAGTTACATTCCTATAGGGTGAGGGTGTAGTGGGTTTTAATTAAGGAAAGAATTTACTTAGCCTAAGGTCTAAATGATTAATATCAAAGGTTAATACTTATTTCTTCTATATATTCATTAATGTGTGTAAGGGCAGGGGATGTGGAGACTTAGCAACAAACAGTGGCTCAA
This sequence comes from Bos grunniens, assembly GCF_055505025.1. Lineage (NCBI taxonomy): Eukaryota > Metazoa > Chordata > Mammalia > Artiodactyla > Bovidae > Bos > Bos grunniens. The sequence continues at coordinate 35,002,180 of NC_141171.1, forward strand.
CAATGAAAAACCCTTCACCAATACAATCTCTAATCAGCCCACTATACTTATACTAATGGTTTTCTAACTTTTCTAAGGAGCCTGTTTTTAGAAGGTTTAAAGCATCTCGTGCCTCTCATGGTTGGGAGGCTGTGAGCAATCACATGTGGCCGGACAAGCCTGTCAGGCAGGCTAGAGAACCTTCAGAGGAGTTTGTAGGTTAAATCACTCTTGTCACGCCCAGGAGTTTTTATTAACTGCAGCTCTAAGTTAACTCCTTCTCCGAAAGAGGTGGTGGGGGACAGCCCCCCATAAAGTCAGAGGTGTAGGTGAGAGCACAAAGTAGTAAAGTAGGCAGGCTCTGGTTATGGGGGTAGATGCTCGAGAATTTCCAGGGGGACTCCTGAGGCTCAATCCCACCTTTGCCTATGTCGAGCCTACTTCCTCATGACCTTTGCCATGGGTGGAGGTCCTCCCGCTGGCTCCCCGCAAATTTCAAACAGTACAGAAAGAGATAAGGATTATGTAATAATGACATAATCTATTTTTCAACACAACATTAAAGGTCCTTCATTCTTAAAGGCAATTTTTCACTACAAATGTGTGTCATGAAATTCGGAGTTTCTTGGGTGCTTTCTACATGGTGGGAGACACTCATTTCAGAAAGCCTCCTGCAAGCCTGGGGTGTGAGGTGACTGAGAAGTCGGCACCAGTGCCATTGTGTGTTTGTGCTCAGAAGGGAAGGAACATAGCCACCTTGCCTATCCCAGCCTTTGTCCCATCAATCTCCACCAGCCCCATGTGACCCACTCTAATGTCAGTATGTAGAGCTCTTTTTTGAAGGGTTGAATATTCTAAGACTTTATAGAGGTATAATTTCTACTGAACTCAGAAGTTTCCACGTACTCCCCAAAGGAAGGAATTTCAAACTTACGACCTGTGTATCCTGTATGCACCTTTAACTGGCTCCATACTCCACTGTACATGTGTGTGCATGCACAAACATGCATGTATGTTGTAATGCAACCCCATCTTTTGGTCTCTGAGGACAACTTTACTCCTTTCCCAGGTGGATTTCTCTCTCTCTGTTCTTGGCTTCTCACAATGTGAGAAATGTCTCACTGTTTTCTCTTGAGCTTTGCCCTTCTCTGCCCTTCACACAGGCTCTCAAGGAAAGGAAAAGGGGCTGTGTCCTCCCATTTCTGTAGGACTAGTGTAAAAGGATAATATGGGACCTTTGGTTGAAAAAAATTCTTAATAATTTAAAAAATGGTGATGACAAAGCACTAAGCCAAACACAGGGGCCCTTTCCCAAGCACGGGGGCCCCCTGGATTGGGCCCCACCTTCTGTGAGGGCAGGAGCCCAGCGGCTGCCTTTACTGGGTCACCCTCTGAAGGGGAGCTCACCTTTCAAAACCATGAATTCATTTTCCTCAGGGACAACATAGTTGTGTACACCTCCTGGAAAGAGATTTCCCAGCTGTCCTGATCTCGGCTTCGCCATCCAGGAACAATATGTGACCCAAGATGGTGCTGCAGTGCATCTGCTGGGGCCTGAGAACAACCCAGAGGGAAAGACCCACACACTGGTTTTCTGCCCATCTCTTGCTCAGAGAAGGTGCTGTGGCCAGTTGGTTTCTCTTGATTGATTCTTCCTCTGAAGAAAAGGGAAAGAGGGAGTGTCTATTCCTTCTCTTTATGTGGTGAAATATGAGCTTCCCCAGTGGCTCATATATAACATGAAATTCAGCATCTTAACTATTTTTAAGTGCACAGCTCAGTGGCAAGAAGTATATTCATGCTGTCGTGAAGGCACCACCACTATCCATTTCCAGAACTTTTTCATCATCCCAAATCTCATTCCTTTTATTGCACCTGTTACCCTGGACCACAAGCCCCTTGGAGGCTGCAAACATGACTTACCCATGCTTGAATTTCCGTGGCCTTTCATGTAGTAGATACTCAACACGCTTGCTAAGCTGCATATCCATTTGGCAGAGGGAAACGGAGGAGAGCTGCTGTTGCTGTACCATGGAAATGAAAGGACGCCCAAGAACAGTTAGCAATGTTTGCCTCTCGTTTCAGTGCCACCCTTTTCGTTCCCAGGAAATGATGTGAATAGGTTATTTCATATATGAGCTGTTAAGTCCTTTATGATGTCCTGCTAACTTTTAATTATAGAACATCCAGGAATTTCCTGTAAATGGAGTAATATGTCCCTAAATGTATGAAGCTGTGTCTTAAATCTTTACATGAAGGGGGGAAAAAAAAGTACAGGGAATAATTAGCAAGCAAGCCTGTACTTGCATCTCATCCTGAATTCTTACATTGGTCCAGTCCTTTTTCAGATGAATGAGAATTCCATTTGACCTAAAGTTTTTATGGCTTAATGTGAGGAAACCATTTTTTATCTGTTTGAAAACTGGTCAAATGTGTCTAAAATACAAGTTTAGGAAAGTAAGACTTGGTCTAATCAGTGTCCTCTACTTACAGTGTGACTTCAAAAATTCAATAAATATTTTTATATGATTCCTTGAAGTTTAGAGGTTGGAGGCAAGTCTAGTAAATTACTAAGACCAGATACTGAAGTTATTTTCTATTGAGAGGAAGAGAGAGAAAGGGCTCTTATAGTGGGACTTCACTGGTGGTCCATTGGTTAAGACTCTATGCTTCCAATGCAGGGGCTTAGGGAACTAAGATCCCACATGCCACTGGGTATGGCCTGAGTGGGGGTGGGGGGTGGGAATAGTCTGGGCTTAAGATAAATAGTTTGAAATGAAAAGAGAAGAAATGCAAAGCAGGCAAGTAAAGGGAGGAATGTGATTGCTGAATGGATGTATATCCAAAAAATTACCCCTTTCTGATAAATTTAAGCAGGTAGATATAGGCCAAAATAAAGCTGCCTATAGTATGTTGAAACAAAATTGCTCTAATGTAATTTCCTGGAAGAGTTTGGGGATATTAGAAAAGATGAGGAAAAATACAGTTGGGCCTAGGATAGGAGTCTCAATTTGGCTGTTGGGGAGCAGGCTGTGTTTCTCTTCTTCTTAAGAGGAGTTATTGTTACCTGTTGGTCACGTTTTTTGAGACCCACAATTATATCTGGGGGTATTTTCTAGTTCTTAGATGTGTGGGGGAAAAACAACCATTTTTCTATAACAATGCCTTTGTTTGGAGTTATCAGATAGTGATAATCGTATATGATGCTGCTTGTTCAGGAATGTCTTAACGTCTGCCCTTGAGCACTATTCTCTCATATCTTGTTTTAAATTGTAGCTCTGTTAGGAAAAGATTTGTGATTATGTTTATGTATTTATTTATAAGAGGCATTTAATTTTTGTGTTGGTTTGAGTAACAGCTGCTACAAAAAAATATGCCATAGCATTTCAGTTGGATGACACTGAGTTTTCCTGGTCCATGGGCAGATGATTTTCCTCTTTGTGGTCATTTGGGGAGCCAGACTCTTATCATCTTGTAGCTGTTCCATTTCCTAGGCTCTCAAAGTCCTTTGCATGAAGCCAGTGAAAGGAGGAAAACTTTAAGGAGAACAGGAATGTTTGTCTAAATTGCCATTAGATAACACAGATGGGATTTTTCACCTTATAAAATAAAGGATAATATAAATTTGTCTAGCATTCCCCATATTTTAATTAATCCAAAACTACTATGATAGTTTTTTATTTACCAAACTTCTGGAAAAAAAGCCTGACAAATTTATGTTTCTTAAGTTCCTAAGTTAAATGTATACAGTTGGTCTTTGAACAAGGCAGGGATTGGAGTGCTGACCTTTATGCACAGTTGAAAATTTGCACATAACTTTACAGTTCTGCTTCTGTACCTATGGTCATACATCTGTGGTATGATCATGGGTGGTGTAATATTATGGGAAGTATTTAGTGAAGGAAATCTGCACGTAAGTGGACCTGTGTAGTTTGAACTACATGTCATGCTGTTCAAGGATCAACTGTTTAAGTAAAATATGTTAGTGTGCATTTTGATGCTGGTGTACATTCAAGGTGAAAAAGTACTCATGTTCACGAACAGAGACTAGAAAGATACCTCTTTATAAATTGATGTGTTTGTAGGTTTCATGGGCTTTGTAAATTGTAAACAATCATAACATACTTTATTGTACAAGTGAAAAGGCCCTGGAGTTTGTCATTGTCCTCACTGTTTATAATACGCTCTTGTTCCTAGAGTAATAACGGATCAAATCCTTAACAATTAATTTTGTAGTCTGCCTCAGTAAAGGATTCCATTCTCCTCCATGATTTTGTTTTTAGTTAGTAAAATAAAGTGACCAGAACCATTTAGTCTTATCACCCACATATGTCTCTCCTTCTTCCTTCAGTTCAGTTCAGTTCAGTTGCTCAGTCGCGTCCAAATCTTTGTGACCTCATGAACTGCAGCATGCCAGGCCTCCCTGTCCATCACCAACTCCTGGAGTCCACCCAAACCCGTGTCCATTGAGTCAGTGATGCCATCCAACCATCTCATCCTCTGCCGTCCCCTTCTCCTCCTGCCCTCAATCCTTATATTCCTATAAAACCCTCTGCTATTAGCTGGATTTCAGGAATTCAGACTCCTGCAAGAAATAGCAAAAGAATTAGTATCAGAAACATTTGACTTTTTGTAGATAATACAGGGAATAGGTACTGCTGTGATGTTTATATTCTGTATGATTCTGTATGATATACAGGGAGTTCATTATGGGTACATGTGACTGAGTCAGGATTTGTAGGATGGATCCTGTACTAGATGAGTGGTTTCTACTCAAGACCATCAGAATAAGGTAGCCCAGGTGCTTTATCACTGGACAGATATTAACAAGTCTTCCCTTACCTCCACTTTACAGCTAAGGAAACTAGGGCTCTGAAAGTATAGGAACTTGCAAAATTCATTGGTTATTGAGTGGCAGAACTGAAGAGCAGAGGACTTCAGTTTGATGCCAATTTGTGTTTGTTGTTTGCTTTTCAATTGCCAACAGGCCTGGAAGGAGAAAAGACTCTGGTGGGTTATTTCTGAAGGACTGGAAAGAGTTTTGTTGGGGGAACATTTTGGCACCCAGACGTTGGTTTAAAATTTTCTGAAAACCACCTAAGTGTTCAGAGACCTGAACTGTAGGTGCAGAAGGCCCAGCCTAGCTTTTCCTTTTGTGTCACTGGTACTGAGAGTGTGAAACAGGTTAGAGAATGGGATTTTCTCATCCCTGCTCAGATGCTTTTAAGGTCACCTTGCTCATAGGCAAGTCTAACTTTCTTTCACATAAACTTGGAATGTTTAGTTCTTTGGTACTGCCTTTTGAATAAAAAGGAAGTTATGCTTTATCTCATTATGATAATACAAATACGATGTTCTTCAAATCAAATGACCCTCATCACCAAGGTAAATCATTATCACTTAAACAAACCTGTAGTGTGTTAAACTGCTGGCAATGCTTGGGAGAAAAACCAGCAAAGACAGTCTTTACATAGTTTAGATGATGGAGACAATGACAAACAACAATAGCAACAGTTTAATGCTTGTAAAATGCTTACTACATGCCAGGCACTATTCTAAGCATTTCTTGTATGAACTCATTTAACCCTCATAACAATCTAGAGGTAAAGCATGATTAGGGGTTTTATAAAGTCATACAGGCAGAGAAAAGTCAAATGGAGATTTGAGTCTACAGTCTTAAATTATGCAAACTTGATTCTTTTTTAGATATTTTAAAATCAAAGTCAAAGAAAGCACTGATGTTTAGTGCGTGAAGTATATTGAAAGTAACTTTTTCCATATAAGAAGCTTAAGTTTAAAGTACTTGTCTTCCTAAAAGGGGTTGTAGTATGTTGAGACTATAATTTTAAATATTTCACCTAACTTTTATAATAGTAACAATAAACTATGTTTAAGAGACAAAGAGGGCTTCCCAGGTGGTGCTAGTAGTAAAGAACCCGCCTGCCAATAGTAGAAGATGCAGGAGACTGGGGTTCAATCCCTGGATGGGGAAGATCCCCTGGAGGAAGGCATAGGAACCCACTCCAGTATTCCTGCCTGGAGAATCCTGATGGACAGAGGAGCCTTGCCGGGCTACAGTCCAAGGGATCACAAAGAGTCAGCCATGACTGAAGCGACTTAGCACGCACACACAAAGAGACTAAGATCCGTTTTAATTTCCCTAAATGTAATTGTAATATAGCCCTGCTGAGTGCAGCCTTTAGCAGTTGGCTGAAGCTGTGTGCTATCCTCAAACCTTGTTACCAGGCAACAGTTACCCCAGACAGTTTGTGCTCCTGCTCAGCCTTCAGTCTGGGCTCCTCCCCCAAGCAATCAACTATCAATGAGCAACCATTAGTGATCCTGCTCAGCCATTGGAGGATGCTACAGTGAGCTCCGCCCACAAACAACTAACTGTTGATAAGTGACCGTTAGTGGTTCCATTCAACCAGCGGTCCCTGGAGTGGTAGTCTTCAGGCGGAGAGTGAAAGAGGCGGATCCCACCCTTCTCCACAGGGACTTCCAGCTCACTCCTCCTCAGACTCGCCGGTGAACAGGCTGGGGGCTGTGTCTTGCAGGGCTCCAGAGCTCTCGCCATGGCCTCCCACTTACTCGGCTCAGACCTTGAATTGGCGGTGAATCTCCCCCTCATCCCTGTCTCTGCGACCTAATGGCAGTGGCTGTCTGCCTGGGATGCAGCCTGTGGGACCTGGTCCTGTTGTACTGGCAGCCTGAGGGCCAGCTGGGTCCTGGATGCCTGGCTCCCTCAGCGATGTCAGCTGGGCAGATTTTGGGGATTTGGCCCTGAGGGAGCTTCCAACTGAGATCTGTCTTCTCTTAGCCAGAACCAGGACCTCGGAGGGAGAAAGTTGTATCTCGGGGCCTCGGGAACATCGTTACCTGACCATGACCCAACCCCTTGAGCAAAGGATCCAACACCAAGAAGTTTGCAACAACCACACCCCTCGATCACTTTTCTTAGAAAAGGGCTTTGCTGACAGCTTTCAGGAATTTGGGGGGTTTTTAAGGCATGAGCCACCCATCTCCTTGCTCTCAATAAACCTGTCTCTGTTTCACACTCTGACGTTTTGATATTGTTTGGCCTCACTGTGCCTTGGGCACACAGACTTGCTTTTTGGTAACAGGAAAAATAAACTATTCTTAAGAGACAAAGATCCATTTCATCTTACCTAAATTTATCATTTTATAGATTTTCTTTGGATTAGGGTTTTTCTTGCTCAAATTTTAAAGGAAATTCGTAAAAATATATTAGTTGTATGGAAAATGTTAAACCAATAAATAGGTAAATATGTTTTCCTTTTCTGAAAAATGATAGATTTACTATCTCTGAGTAGAAACTTAGCTAGGTTTTATTTTTTATATTTGATTTGTTTTGGCTGTTCTTGGTCTTCCTTGCTGCGTGGGCTTTTTTCTACTTGTAGTGAGTGGGGGCTACTCTTCTTTTTGGTGCAGGGACTTCTCACTGTGGTGGCTTCTCTTGTTGCACAGCACAGGCTCTAGGATGCACAGGCTTTACTAGTTGTGGCTCCCAGGCTCTAGAGCACAGACTTGGTAGTTGTGGCACACAGGCTTAGTTGCTCTGTGCCATGTGGGATCAAACCTTTGTCTCCTGCAGTGGCAGGCAGATTCTTTACCACTGAGCCAACAGGGAAGCCCATTAGCTAGGCTTTATATTTCTTGTTTCCATAGGAATTGTTAGCAGACCTTGCTATGTGTTTATCTATGTATCTACATATTTATTTTTATATATGCACTTCCATATCTAAATTTATAATATCATATTTTACAATTTTGGTTATACTATTGACTTATTATTTTATCTTCCCTCATTCCACAAAGGGAACTTGAGGTGGATAAAATATATTTACTTAGTAATATATGATGATAAAGGAAGCAACTGGAGGAAAAGAGAAAACACAAATACATTAAGAAGATGAAATCAGGGTAATGCCCTAAGTACTAAAGTACCCATACTTCATCTTAAGTGGGCTGAAAATTTAGCAACTCATTTCTAACAATTGACTTATATGTTATTGAGTTCCTATAATAAGAACAAAGTAATAAGAGAGGCTTAGTTTTCCTTAGTACTAAGGCCTGAAAATAGACAAATGAGAATATGTGGAAAATATGTAAGAACACACTGTGTGTTCACAGAGAATACAAAAATGGTTCTTTGCCAAAAGGATTTTAGGGTGCAATGTCACACTTGTATCCAACAGTTAGGAATATGAATATGCCTCTCAGTTGGGCCCTCCACCCTACCTGGCATCTCTCTTTTCCTTATTCTCTTGCAATGACTTTCTAAACCTTCTCTACTTTCTTCAGAATTTCGAATCCTCTTTACTCACCTCTCACCTTTCCCTGTCTCAGAAGGTGACCTACTTCAAAAATGAAATGGAAGCTATCAGGGAACTAGGTCTTCTTACCACCACAAAGGAATCTTTCTACATCTGTACTTCTTCCTCTTCTCTTGGCTTGCAATAGTGGAGCTGTTCCTTCTTGTCAAGAACAATTCTTGCACTTATTATATCGATTCTTTTCTTTCTTGAAAATTTGCGCTAAATACAATCTCTTCCTCTTGCATACTTAACCTCTTTTATTGTCACTGAAATATGCTCTGGACTCCTTAATCTTAGAAAACACCCTCTTTGACCCTTCATCTACATCTGGGGCCAACTCATTCTCTCTGATCTCCTCATTTATAGCCAAACTTTCCAAAAGCCAGTCTGTGCTCCTTGCCTCCTTCACCCTATTTCCTGATAACCATTAAGCCATTTCACTCTGGATCCACCAAAATGGCATAAGGTCACCAGTGTCCTTGATGGCACGAAATCTTATTAATATCTTTTAACTTTGTGAATTCTTTAGTGATTTCCAAAAAACCTCCTCCTGATTTTGGTGAAAAAGGCAGAGCTCATTTCTGTGGCTCACAACCAAAGAACCCCCATGGATACTCCAACTCTCCAACTTTGTCTAGCAGTGCTCTGCCCTTTGATCTTCATGTGCACTCATACTGTCCTCATTCCTTGAGTGAGTTCTTCCTTCTCCTGCCATAGGACTTTGGTGTATACTGTTTCCCCTGTCTGGTTTCTCTTCTTCTTCACTTGATAATTTTATTCCTTCAGATTCAGATCAAATGTTCCTGTTTTTGATCCTTCTCCTGCCATAGGACTTTGGTGTATACTGTTTCCCCTGTCTGGTTTCTCTTCTTCTTCACTTGATAATTTTATTCCTTCAGATTCAGATCAAATGTTCCTTCTTTTGAGGAACCTTCCCTAGACCCCCAAACTTGATCAGTTTCCCATGTTATATATTCTTAAAGCTCAGAGATACCATTTAATATCCCCATAAATGATATGAAGATAGCTCTCTACTGAGCTAGGTGGTGGTGTCTGAATTTTAATTCCAACCACATTGCGACATTCTAAAAGTCATATAATGGATTCCTCAGGTAGGATGTGTGTGACCAGTGTTTGAACAGGTTGGAATATCCTCTTAAGTCAAAGTGTTTACTTCTTGATGACTCAAGTTCTTACAAATATTTACCTTTTTATCCATTTTCAACTCAGTGCAGCAAAGATACGTTGAGTGCAGTATATATAGAAGATTCAGAGGAATATAAAAACAATAATGCAAATTCTTCAAGCTTATGATTTGTTGAGAGGTAGGGTGGAGACAGGATAATATTAACTATATTACTTCAATGCCTCATGTCCAACTTTCACAAATTTGAAATAAGGCTTTATTTTTTAATTTTCTTTCATTGCTTTCTTTCATTATTATACATTTGTGAATATCTATTCATCTGAGACTGAATCAGATGACAAAACAACTTCTGAGAAGAAATTGCTGATGACTATCTCTTTCCCTAACCTTGATTCAAAGTAGGAGCAAGTTTGACAATTGAGACTTGAGATGCATCTTAAACTTGAAAAAAAAAAGAATTATTTATAATATTTGCTTTTGGACTGTGGTGTTGGAGAAGACTCTTGAGAGTCCCTTGGACTGCAAGGAGATCCAACCAGTCCATCCTGAAGGAGATAAGTCCTGGGTGTTCATTGGAAGGACTGATGTTGAAGCTGAAACTCCAATACTTTGGCCACCTGATGTGAAGAGCTGACTCATTTGAAAAGATCCTGATGCTGGGAAAGATTGAGGGGAGGAGGTGAAGGGGATGACAGAGGATGAGATGGTTGAATGGCATCACTGACTCAACGGACATGAGTTTGGGTAAACTCCTGGAGTTGGTGATGGACAGGGAGGCCTGGCATGCTGTGGTTCATGGGGTCGCAAAGAGTCGAACATGACTAAGCGACTGAACTCAACTGAAATGAACACAGATTGATGATCTATTGACAAAACTCTGGGCTTTGTTTTTCACTGCTGCCAGTTCATGAAAGAACAGGATGAATATGAATATTCAGCCTCTGTAGTATAAACTGCTCACTTGCCTTCCCCAATATCCAACCTGGCCATATGGGACAAAGACTATACTTTGCAGCTTTCTCCATAACTAGTCTGACTGTGTGACTGTGTCCTAGCCAATGAGACGTGACGAAAGGTTGTGGTGACCCTGGGAAATCTTATAAGATATGTGGTATGCACCCTTTTTGTGCTTCCATGCAGTCAATGCATGAATTGGTGAAACATTAAAATAAAAAGATTCCCTATGAACTCAAGGAGGCTGTCTCAGAACTTTTTTTAAGTGAGATAAAGTGAAAATTGGTCTTTTATGGGCCATTGTTATTTTCTAGTTTGTGTCACAAGCAGCTGAACCCAATCCTAACTGAATCCCTACCCCTACTCTACCACCATCAAGAAGGTCCTAAAGCCTGGATTTTGTCTCCTGAGAAAGGCAAACCAGATATTTTTGTGTTTCTAGGGACTGAGGCCAATCCATCTATAATGATAAGCCTTCAAACACTGTTGAGAGATGGCAAAATAAGTATGAATAGTTTTTTTATTTGAGAGATGGGAAGGGAAAGGACTTGAGAAGGAAAAGAATTCTGGGATATTGGATGGGTTCCTGAGGATTGGGAAAGACACTGGGCTTTATAGTTAGTAGTGGAGATCTGATCTCACTGAAAAGCAATGCCTTTGTGAATGCAGGACTCTCACATGGAGATTAGCTCATGGAGACTGGGTACTGAATGCTATAGTCTTGGGTGCTTCAGTGAGGGTCAACTCAGCTTGAGATGAAGGAAGAACTATGGGGGAAGTGATTTCCTTCATCATAGACTTGTAGCATCAGCAAACAAAATAGAATTTCAATCACTGTCCCATTTTTATGTGCCCCATGACTCTAGATTTCTTGTTTTAAAGAATGGAAGGGAACATAATCCAAGAAGATAACTTTTGTTGGACTTCTCAAAAGACTTATTCGGTGGGGGTTTTGAGCCAGACTTGCTTCATTGTGAAATAAAATGTTATGTTTCTTATGTCTCAGAGTAATTTGTACCATTAGTGTAGGATGGAATGTTCATGATTTCCTTTTACTTTTCACTCAAACCCACAAAGTATTTCTCCATTCAAAATGTGTATCTTGTTTCAACATGCCAAGTGCCAAAGCATTTAGGTTAAGTTTTTTTGTGTGTGTGTGTACCAGAGTTTTATTAAAGTATGAAAGAGACAGAGAAAGCTTCTGACATAGACATAAAAAGGGGGCCGGAGACTGCCCCCATTGTTAGTGTTAGCAAAGGAGCTATATACTTTTTTAATTGGTTATTACAATAAATCAAGAGACTGTCTAGTGCACTGGTACGACCCAGAGGGATGGTATGGGGAGGGAGGAGGGAGGGGGGTTCAGGATGGGGAACACATGTATACCTGTGGCGGATTCATTTTGATATTTGGCAAAACTAATACAATTATGTAAAGTTTAAAAATATAATAAAATTTTAAAAAAACATAAAAAAAATAAACTCTGTAGTAAGGATTATATAACAACAATGTATCCCGCTAGGTTAAGTTTTTGTTGCAGGAGATTAATTTACTTAAGCAGTTCAGTTCAGTTGCTCAGTCATGTCCGACTCTTTGTGAGCCCATGAATTGCAGCACACCAGGCCTCCCTGTCCATCACCAACTCCCAGAGTTCACTCAAACTCACATCCATCGAGTCGGTGATGCCATCCAGCCATCTCATCCTCTGTCGTCCCCTTCTCCTCCTGCCCCCAATCCCTCCCAGCATCAGAGTCTTTTCCAATGAGTCAACTCTTTGCATGAGGTGGCCAAAGTACTGGAGTTTCAGCTTTAGCATCGTTCCTTCCAAAGAACACCCGGGACTGATCTCCTTTAGAATGGACTGGTTGGACCTCCTTGCAGTCCAAGGGACTCTCAAGAGTCTTCTCCAACACCACAGTTCAAAAGCATCAATTCTTCAGCGCTCAGCTTTCTTCACAGTCCAACTCTCACATCCATACATGACTACTGGAAAAACCATAGCCTTGACTAGATGGACCTTTGTTGGCAAAGTAATGTCTCTGCTTTTGAATATGCTATCTAGGTTGGTCATAACTTTCCTTCCAAGGAGTAAGTGTCTTTTAATTTCATGGCTGCAATCACCATCTTCAGTGATTTTGGAGCCCCCCAAAATAATAAATCCAACAAATAAATTGAACTTACATTTTGATCCCTTCTCCAGGGAATCTTTACCAACTGAGCCCCCTCCAGTATTCTTGAGCTTCTCTGGTGGCTCAGATGGTAAAGAATCCACCTGCAATGCAGGAGACCTGGGTTTGATCCCTGGATTGGGAAGATTCCCTGGAGGAGAGTACGGCAACCCACTCAATTATTCTTGCCTGGAGAATCCCCATAGATGGAGGAGCCTGGCGGGTTACAGTCCATGCGGTCTCAAAGAGTCGGACACGACTGAGCAACTAGGTACAGCACACACATTTTGATCCAGATACTGTTATAGGCCATTGGGATGAATCAAAGGGCAAAGATAAATCCCTGCCCTCCTTGGAGCTTGCTTTCTAGCTTGTGGACAGACAATAAACACGGTGCATTACCAAATGGAACATGAAAGTGATTAGTAGGCTTCTCAGAGTAAAGAGATATAGCACATTTTAATTTCTTGGCTACATTAAACCTAGAAAGAGGTAAATATATCTGTGTTATGGAGAATATATCAAATAAGAGAGTGCAATTCCATGACTTTTAAGAGAATGGCCCTTTGTAAGCTTACATAGAGAATTCCTCTCCACAATAGTGGTCTTAAGGTCTTAGCACTGAAAACCATGCCAAAAGTAGTAGATTTGTAGAACAGACATTGGATTCCAAACATTTTGCAGCTTGTAAACAGAGTAGCACATTGACAAGAGGTAAGGACATTAAAAATACAACAGAAGAATGAATTTCTTGCTTTCCTGAAGCTAATGACTATTTTGAATGTGGAGTGTTAATGACAGTCTCCAAGGAGAGAGACTATTAGCCTTTGAAATTTTTTCCGATTATAGCAAACTTTCTGAAATGCATACAGATTGAGAGCAGTTTTGTCTGATAGGCTGAGAGTGATCATATTGTGTGTTGGCTTTAATATAGGCCAGTGTCTGTACAGAGTGAGGATGGCTTGAAAGCTTCTGTTGAGATGGATATGCTGGATTTGGAGTGTTGGTTTCAGCAGGTGACTCTGGGGGGAGGAGCCTAAGGAGCAGACAATCAGGTGTTATAAGAAAATAGAGAATTAAAAAGTGTGAGGATGTAAGATTTAAGGGTCCCTGGCCATTTAGGAAAAGAGAGGATAGAATAAAGGGCTAGGAAAAGAGAAAGCTGGGAAGCCATTATTTAGTATGTCCAGAGCTGAGCTCAATCAGGCCAGGGAGAGTGTTCAAGGGATTTGTGGGGCCAGAAGGCTAGAGATGAGGATCTTCCCCTTGGAGATAGGGGAAGGAGTTTTGACCTAGAAGTGAGAGCTGATTTTGAAGACTAGCAAAGGATATTTAGGGGATTCTAAGGTTTATTATCTGGCTCTTCATATTTCCATAAAAGGGGATTTTAATCCATGCCCGAAAGGTAAAAAAATAATTAGCTGCTAAAGCATATGCCATGCTATGGCTATGGCACTGCTACTCTAAAGAATGATGTTGACTTTACCCTGGATATGGTTATCTCAGGATATAAATGATCTGACATAGGCTTATTGCAAAGAGTAGATAGTTGAGATCTTTCTGGAATTTTGAATTCAAAGTAGCTATTCAATTATAGCTGCAGTTCAATGGTTCTCTCAGTTTTCAGTTATTTTGTCCTCCACTGAGAAGTCAGGTCATGTTTTACATTGGCATAATATATGAAAAGTTGAGCCAGAGCCTGAAGATGTTGTTTACTTGTCACTTTGTATGTATATGTATAGTTACATATAGTATATAGCTATTATACTCTGAAGTATGTGAATATATGATTATAGTTATATTAATAGTATATTAACTATTATAACATATGCATAGTTAATATAACTGCATATGTAATGCAAAGTGAAAAGAAATATATATAGTTATATATGTTATATGTGGGTTTCCCAGGTGGTGCTACTGGTAAAGAACCCACCTGCCAATGCAGGACACATAAGAGAAACAGGGAGATGTGGGGTTCTATCCCTGGGTCAGGAAGATCCCCTGCAGGAGGGCATGGCAAACCACTCCAGTATTCTTGCTTGGATAATCCCATGGACAGAGGAGACTGGCAGGCTACAGTCCACAGGGTCACAAAGAGTTGGACACAACTGAAGTGACTTAGCACACATGTTATATGTAACTATAAATAAGTATATATATATATATATGTGTGTGTGTGTGTATGTATGTATATAAAATATATAGTGTTTCATAACTTTAAATCATTTTATATGATTTTGAAAAAATACACTTTACTCTTTAAAAAAGCTGAACTTATTATTTGGAAATACTATCACTAAATGGTAGATGACTAGTATTTGAGCCAAAAGATTTTAATTTTTCCCACTTCAGACAAGGTTTTCTGTTCAAACTCCAGAAGTAATTTTCCTTCTCTCTCTCTCTTAGTTAGTAAATACATATATATGTAAATATGCACACATAAATGCATAGACATAGAAGCATAAATGCACTCTTACATACACACATACATATTCACCTTAAAAAGAGCAATTGAGCATGGGAAACACTATGTTTAAATATGGTAGTCTGGAGCAACTTTCTAATGAAATAATTTAGTACATTTTTCACTAACTTTTTATCTGTCACCACTTTTTCTAATCTTAATATATTTCACACCCAGGTTTGAATTATCAAATTTGATTTAAAGCTCACCCATTTCTCTTCCTGGAGTGATTTCATGACTCTGGGACCTCAAGCTCTTGGATCAAAGCTTTGCTACAACTCAGCAGCTGTCTTAACTACCCTAGAGAGAGCAGTTTGAGTCCTTCCAAGCTCATCAAAGAGAAGGTGTTAGCTTGCCTTCCTCACACTCCTGTTCTCAGAACATCTGCTTCCTGTCTCCTGTATGCATAGCCTAATAGGAAGAAAATGTGTAATAGAGGGTGATTATGTTGAGAGGATAAATAGACTCCCAGTTAGATCTTCTTCAATACACAAAAGTCTTCTTGCCATTTTGCTGTTGATATATTTGAAAGTGGTTGTTTAATCATGGTCTACCAGTGAAGTTGGTGGACAAGGGGTCAGGTGATCTTAATGATTAACTCTGCCGAGAGGCCACTGTGTCACTTTGGGCAAATTGTTGGTTCTCTGATTCCCCGTGATTTCACATGTAAAATGAGACAATGGGATATTATGACCTTAAATTTCTTTAAACTTCTACGGTACTAAATCTATTCCTGACAACTTTCTTATCATAATGATCTTATATATGTATAGTGATTTTTCTCAAGTCATAGCTTTAGGTCTAATCATTATATTCATTTACAACCTTTATAACAATGGAAATTACAAGATTCCTGCATGTGGAATCTAAATACAAAATAGACCAACAAAGCAAAACAGAAGCAAACTCATAGATAACAAAAAACAAACTGGTAGGTTATTTCTTTAATGTCCCTAATCTTTAAGTCCATGAATCCTCAGTCTCCCAAGTCTGAGGAAAATGTGCAGGACTCTGGGTCCTCACCTAGATGCCTAGAGAGTATCTGCCTCTTGGGAAGGGCTTGAAATCCAAAGATCCAAAGTGCTAACAGTATACTTTATGAACAATGGATTTAACTTTAAAAACATGTGAAAGTGATAGCGAAAGTTGCTCAGTCATGTCTGACTCTTTGCTACCCCATGGACTATACGGTCCATGAAATTCTCCAGGCCAGAATACTAGAGTGGGTAACTTCTCTAGGGGATCCTCCCAACCCAGGGATCGAACCCAGGTCTCCTGCACTGCAGGTGGATTCTCACCATCTGAGCCACCAGGGAAGCCCAAGAATACTGGAGTGGGTAGCATATCCCTTTTCCACAGGATCTTCCTGATCCAGGAATCAAATTGGGGTCTCCTGCATTGCAGGTGGATTCTTTACCAGCTGAGCTAGGTGCTATGTTTGAAAAATGAAGTCTAGCTGATTAGATTTAGGGTTTCCAGAAGCTACATGTATTAATATAGGTCTTCCTCTGGGCATCCATAGCACCAGGTACATTGATTTTCACTGCATTCAAGTTGTTCACTTTTATGTGTTCCCCAAAGACAGCAGTTTCTTAAGAGCTGATGTAATTTTCTTTTATTGTGAACTGAACATTTTAGCCATTATGTCTTCAAGGCTTTGTTCTGAGATCCGCACATGCCACGTTTCAGTATTATGATTTGTTCATAACTAGTCTTATGTTTACATACTGAAATTGTAATGTGACCTTCTGTTCCAACTCATACTTTCTCCACCCCAAATTCTAGGCTAAGTCTAGGGAGACATATTTCTTCTGATATATGCCTGCTCCTACCTGACTCTTTCATTTAGTTGTGGCCTTACATATTGGCCAAATTTTCTGGTTATCTACCTCGAATAATTTGATGAATGCTAACACTTCTCAGGTGGCCCTAGGAGTAAAGAACCTGCCCGCCAATGCAGGAGATGTAAGAGATGCAGTTTCCATCCCTGGGTTGGGAAGATTCCCTGGAGAAGGAAATGGCAACCCACTCCATATTCTTGCCTGAAGAATCTCATGGACAGAGGAACCTAGCAGTCTACTGTCCATGGAGTCGCAAAGAGTCAGACACAACTGAAGCGACTGAGCACACACTCAATGATGTTACTAGATTCTCTGCTGGATCACGAGGGTCTACAGTTCCATCTTAGTCTGTTCAGGCTTCTATAACAATTTACCATAGATTGGGCAGCTTACAAACAACAAAAATTTATTTCACACAATTTAAATTCTGGAGGCCGGGGAGGCTCCAACATTGATGTGCTGGCAGACTCTATGTCTGGTGAAAACCCACTTCCTGGTTTACAGATGGCTGTCTGCTTGCTGTGTGCTCACATGGCAAAAAAGTGGAAGTCTGGTCTCTTTTGGACTTCCCTGGAGGCTCAGACGGTAAAGTGTCTGCCTACAATGTGGGAGACCTGGGTTCGATCTCTGGGTCAGGAAGATCTCCTGGAGAAGGACATGGCAACCCACTCCAGTACTCTTGCCTGGAAAAATCCCATGGACAGAGGAGCCTGGTAGGCTACAGTCCATGAGGTCACAAAGAGTCGGACATGACTGACTTCACTTCACTTTCACTGGTCTCTTTAGCTATACCCTCATGACCTAATCACCTCCCCAAGCCCCACCTCTTGATACTATCACGTTGAAGATTGGACTTCCAACATATGAGTTGGGGAAAGTGAAAGTCACTCCATTGTGTCCAACTCTTTACGACCCCAGGGACTATACAGTCCATGGGATTCTCCAGACCAGAATACTGGAGTGGGTAGCCTTTCCCTTCTCCAGGGGATTTTCCCAACCCAAGGATGGAACCCAGGTCTCCCTCATTGCTGTTGGATTCTTTACCCGCTGAGCCACAAGGGAAGCCCATGAATTGGGGAGAGGGACTTTAATATTCAGTCCTTACTCCCTCTGTGAAATCACATTGATTGTGAAATCAAGGTGTTGTCAAGGGATAACATATTTGGCTAAGATGAAGTATGTTGATTTCATTTTGCTTGCTTCCACTAGCTGTAATGATCTATGGTCTCAAGTCACCAGTAGCTTAGGTGAGCAAGAGCTGTGGGTTGTTACTTGTTCTGTGGTTCCCTAGCCACAGTTTGCTGTATGTAGTTATCATGTAGACTGTCAGCACGAACCTCAGTGGGCGAGGGAGGAAAGCTTTGTTTTTAACAAGCTGTTTGAAGCAACAGTGAGAGTCTTCATGCTGCCCTCTCCACCTGCCCCTCTCTTTCCACCCCACTTCAAGACCCATTTTCCCCTCCTCCTCTTTGCCACTCCTGTCTTAAATATTTCTGTGACCCTCCCACCAACACTCCCTCCAAAATCAACCATCCTTTTGAGAAAATGATGGCTCAAAATTTTAGTTCATTTAAATCTAAATGATGTGGTTTGAAGGTAAACATATGTGAAAGTTTGCTTTACCTTGTGTAACAGCTGTTTATGTGAAAAGTTGTTTGTCAACTGAATTTTTGGAAATGTAAATATGTTTTGAATGCTCCAAGGGAAATTTTATTTAAAGGAACCCAGCAGTGAGACTTTCAGAAAGACTCTTTTTGGAATACAAGTAATACAAATTGTTCTTTGAGTTTGGAGTTTAAGGAAAGTCTCTCTTTTTTTATTATTATTATTTACAGAGGATATTCTGTATAATAGAAATGAAATTGTGTTCTTTTTACATTATCAGGGTTATTTTCAGATTATAATGCACTAGTTCACAGTATGAACCTGAATTAATTCTCAAAACTAGTTAACAATTTAATCAGTCTCAATCCCTGTCTCTGTTTCTCTCTCTCTCTCACACACACACCCACACACATACATACACACAAATACACTTGTGACATAAATATATGTATAAATTACATTGCAATTCAAGTGTGGAAGGAAAGGGAGTGTGTAATTAATTCTGAGTAGTAAGAGAGACTGAGAAACTTCAGGAATTTTGAAGAGTCTAAGTTGTAAATGACAAAACAATTTGCAGATCTTGATGGGAATTTTCTCTGTGGACTGTTTTGCCTCTCAGTTATGGTTAGTTTGAAATTTTTCATGACACATGAAATAATGATTTTAGATTCTCTTAGAATAGTTGGTACCATCACTTTGTGCTTGGTAACCTTTGTTTCATCTACCTAGGGGAATTTATTAGGGACTTGAGGCTTACTTTTTTTTTTTTTAATTTAATTTTATTTTTTAACTTTACAATGTTGTATTGGTTTTGCCATATATCAAAATGAATCCGCCACAGGTATACATGTGTTCCCCATCCTGAACCCTCCTCCCTCCTCCCTCCCCATACCATCCCTCTGGGTCCTCGCAGTGCACCAGCCCCAAGCATCCAGTACAGTGCATCGAACCTGGACTGGTGACTCATTTCATATATGATATTATACATGTTTCAATGCCATTCTCCCAAATCATCCCACCCTCTCCCTCTCCCACAGAGTCCAAAAGACTGTTCTATACATCGGTGTCTCTTTTGCTGTCTTGTATAGAAGGTTATTGTTACCATCTTTCTAAATTCCATATATGTGCATTAGTATACTGTATTGGTGTTTTTCTTTCTGGCTTACTTCACTCTGTATAATAGGCTCCAGTTTCATCCACCTCATTAGAACTGACTCAAATGCATTCTTTTTAATGGCTGAGTAATACTCCATTGTGTATATGTACCACAGCTTTCTTATCCATTAATCTGCTGATGGACATCTAGGTTGCTTCCATGTCCTGGCTATTATAAACAGTGCTGAGATGAACATTGGGGTACATGTGTCTCTTTCAATTCTGGTTTCCTCAGTGTGTATGCCCAGCAGTGGGATTGCTGGATGATAAGGCAGTTCTTTTTCCAGTTTTTTAAGGAATCTCCACACTGTTTTCCATAGTGGCTGTACTAGTTTGCATTCCCACCAACAGTGTAAGAGGGTTCCCTTTTCTCCACACCCTCTCCAGCATTTATTACTTGTAGACTTTTGGATCACAGCCATTCTGACTGGCGTGAACTGGTACCTCATAGTGGTTTTGATTTGCATTTCTCTGATAATGAGTGATATTGAGCATCTTTTCATGTGTTTGTTAGCCATCTGTATGTCTTCTTTGGAGAAATGTCTATTTAGTTCTTTGGCCCATTTTTTGATTGGGTCATTTATTTTTCTGGAATTGAGCTGTAGGAGTTGCTTGTATATTTTTGAGATTAGTTGTTTGTCAGTTGCTTCATTTGCTATTATTTTCTCCCATTCTGAAGTCTCTTTTCACCTTGCTTATAGTTTCCTTTGTTGTGCAGAAGCTTTTAAGTTTAATTAGGTCCCATTTGTTTATTTTTGCTTTTATTTCCAGTATTCTGGGAGGTGGGTCATAGAAGAGGCTTACTTTTTTATAATTGATCTTTCTGCCAGAGTCCAGTGATATTTCTTTTAAAAACAAAAATTATTGGGCAAGCTCATTTAATTTCCATCTTCTGAAGTTCCCTCTTTTACTTAATATTCATTTTGTTGTCTGTAATAACATAATCACTCAGATTGTTTTAAAAAAACTGGGATGGGGGATAGTCTTATACTCCACGTCCTTAGACATCCTGCTGCATTTTTCTGGTTCCAGTCAGCCACGGGTCTCAGTAGGAAGATCTTGACAGATGACTATTGTCCATCTAAATGAAATTAGTGCCATGTTGTCGCTGAGCAACTTCATTTGTCTCCTTTAAGTCCTGCAGATTGCGGAGACACAGAACAATGCAAAGGATATCAGCTGTCTGTCTCCTGCAAAGAACACAATTGATACAGAGTGAGAAGGAGTCTCTCTGAAGTGCTTTACATCATCTTAGGCACCTGGTTTTTTTTTTTTTAATTATTTTAATTGTAGGCTAATTACTTTACAATATTGTAGTGGTTTTGCCTTACATTGAGTTTTTTCTTCCCTTTTTCTTTAAAAATTGTTTATTTGATTATCAAGGTTTTGGCATCCCTTTATGTTTTTTTAATTTAAGTTTATTTTAAAAAGTTTTTGGCTATGCAACATGACTTCTGGGGTCTTAGTTCCTCAACCAGGATTCAGGCCCTAGGCCATGGAATTGCAGAGTCCTAACAACTGGATAGCCAGGGAATTCCCTTGAGTTTTTCATAGGAATATAAAATACAGAAACTAATGATAGTGGTTAGATTTGTTTTATATTCCATTTGTGGCAACTCTGAACTTCTGATAGGTCTGAGACCAACTAAAACTTCCCATGGGAGTACTATCCTTTTTGAATTTTGCTAACTTAAAAGATGATAATTGAATATTATAAGCCAATGGGAAAGCTAAAGATCAGCACATAAACAATATAGGGGAAATCAGTTAAAGTTAGCCTCCTACCCTCCCTTCTGATATATCAAAATAAATCCCATAAAGGTTACAAATTTTTGTGTTAAATATGAACATGTAAAGGTTTGCCAGGTGGCATTAGTGGTAAAGAACCCACAGGTGATGCAAGAGAGCCAGGGTCGATCCCTGGATTGGGACGATCCTCTGGAGTAGGAAATGGCAACTTGTTCCAGTGTTCTGCCTGAAAAATTCCTTGGGCAGAGGAACCTGGCAGGCTACAGTACATGGGTTCGCAAAGAGCTGGACGTGACTGAGCGGCTGAGCACACACACACGTGAACACGCAAAGCCCAAGGAAGAAAATGCAGGTCAGTATTCATCTATTCCTTTTGAGATGCTACAAAAAAAAAAAAAAAAAAAAAAAAAAAAACCACATACTGGGTGACTTAAACAACAGAACAGCAGACATTTATTTCTCACAGCTCTGGAGGCTGAGAACTCCAAGATCAAGGCATTGGCAGATTTGGTACCTGGTGAGAGCTTGTTTCCTGTTTAATAGATAGCTGCCTTCTCACTGTGTCTTCACAAGGCAGAGAGGAAGGGTGCTGTCTGGAGTGTATTTTATAAGGGCACTAATCCTGTTCATGAGTGCTCCATCATTATGATCTAATCACTTCTTGGAGGCCCCATCTCCTAATACCATAACTTTGGTTAGAATTTCAACATTGAATTTTGAGGGGACACGAACATTCAGTCCATTGCACTATTAAACTAAAGAGACAGATTTCTTAGAATGAAAATCAGTAGAACAAATGATGTAAAAATTGCTTTACTTCACATTAATATCTTTCACCTGTGGGAGGATTAATATTTTGGAACTGAGAAGATAGCCTGTAACAAGTATAATTCTACTTGGTTTCAATGGAATAGAGAGCCCAGAAATAAACCTGAGCCCTTATCTATGATAAAGGAGACAAAAATAAACAGTGGAGAAAATACAGTCTCTTCAATAAGTGGTGCTGGGAAAACTGGACAGCTACATGTAAAATAGTGAGATTGGAACATTTTCTCAGACCATATATAAAAATAACTATACTCATTTCACTTGCTAGCAAGGTAATGTTCAAAATCCTTCAAGGCTTCAACAGTATGTGAACTGAGAAATTCCAGATGTACAAGCTGGATTTAGAAAAGGCATAGGAACCAGAGATCAAATTTCCAACATCCATTGGATTGCAGAAAAAGCAAGAGAATTCCAGAAAAACATCTACTGCTGCTTCATTGACTATGCTAAAGCCTTTGACTGTGTGGATCACAGCCAACTGTGGAAAATTCTCCAAGAGATGGTAATACCAGACCACCTTACCTGCCTCCTGAGAAACCTGTATGCAGGTTAAGAAGCAACAGTTACAACTGGACATGGAACAACAGACTGGTTCCAAATTGGGAAAGGAAGACAAAAAGGCTGTATATTGACACCCTGCTTATTTAACATATATTCTGAGTATATCATGTGAAATGCTGGGCTGTATGAAGCACAAGCTGGAATCAAGATTGTGGGGAGAAATAATCAATAACCTCAGATATGCAGATGACACCACCTTTATGGCAGAAACTGAAGAGGAACTAAAGAGCCTCTTGATGAGGGCAAAAGAGGAGAGTGAAAAAGCTGGCTTAAAAGTCAGTATTCAAAAAATTAAGACCATAGCATCCAGTCCCATCACTTCATGGCAAATAGATGGGGAAACAATGGAAATATTGACAGACTTTATTTTCTTGGGCTCCAAAATCACTGCAGATGATGACTTCAGCCACAAAATTAAAAGATGCTTACTTCTTGGAAGGAAAGCTATGAGAAACCCTAGACAGTGTATATAAAAAGGCAGAGACATCACTTTGCTGACAAAGGTCCATCTAATCAAAGCTATGTTTCTTCCAGTAGTCATGTACAGATGTGGGAGATAGGCCATAAAGATTGTTGAGCACTGAAGAACTGATGCTTTCAACTGTGGTGCTGGAGAAGACTCTTGAGCGTTCCTTGAACAGCAAGGAGATCAAACCAGTCAATCCTAAGGAAAATTAACTCTGAATATTCATTGGAAGGATTGATGTTGAAGCTGAAGTTTCAATGCTTTGGCCATCTGATATGAGGAACTGACTCATTGGAAAAGACCCTGATGCTGGGAGAGATTAAGAACAGGAGGAGAAAGCGGAACAGGATGAGATGGTTGGATGACATTATGAACTCAATGAACATGAGTTTGAGCAAACTCCAGGAGATGGTGAAAGACAGGGAAGCCTGGTGCTGCTGTTCGTAGTGTCTCAAAGTGTCGAACACAATTGAATGACTGGAAAACAACAAATATAAAAATAAACTCAAAATGGATTACAGACTTAAACGTGTAAGACCAGAGATAATAAAACTCCCACAGGAAAACACTGGCAGAATAGTCTTAGACATAAATTATAGCATTATTTTTTAGGATCTGTCTCCTATAGCAGAGGAAACAAAAGCAAAATAAACAAATGGGACTTAATTAAACTTAAAAGCTTTTGCACAGCAAAGGAAATGATTGACAAAATGAAGACCTACTGAATGGGAGGAAATATTTGCAAATGATTTGATAAGGGGTTAATATCCAAAATACATAAACAACTCTTACAGTTCAACAGCAAAGAAAAGCCCATCCCAGACCCAAAAACCAAAAAAAGAAAAAGGAAACCAAACAACCCAATTGAAAAATTGGCAGCAGCCCTGAATAGACATTTTTTTTCAAAGAAGACATACAGATGAGCAACAGACACATGAAAAGGGAATGCAAATCAAAACCACAATGATATGTCACCTCACATTTGTTAGAATGGCTATCATAAAAAAGAATAGAAATAAAAAGTGTCTGCTAGTGAGGATGTGGAGAAGGAACTGACTGGTGCAGCCACTATGGAAAACAGTATGAAGAATGCTCAAAAAAGCAAAAACAGAGTTAATACATCATCCAGTATTTCTACCCTTGGGTATTTATCCAAAGGAAACAGGACCAATAATTTGAAAAGATACCAAGATATGGAAGCAACCTAAATATCTAAATATCTAAACAGATAAGTGGATAAATATATGATATGTATAGACACATACATACAGACACACACACACACACACACGTACATGTGTGCACACATAGTGGAAAACTACTCAGCCATAAGAATGAAATTTTGCTATTTACAAAAAGATGGATGGACATGGAATGTATTATGCTTAGTGACATACATCAGACAGGGAAAGACAAATACCGGATATTGTCACCTATGTGTGCAATCTAAGAAATAAAACAAATTAATATAACAAAACAGAAACAGATTTACAGATAATAATGAACTAGTTATTACAAGCAGGGAGAGGGAAGGAAGAGGGTCAAGACAGGAGTAGGAAATTAAGAGATCCAACCTACTCTGTATAATATAAATAGGCTACAAAGATATATTGTGCAGCACAGGACAATGTTTACTTTAGACTTTGAATGGAGTATAATGTATAAAAATTTTGAATCACTATTTTGTACACCTGAAACTAATGTAATATTATAAATAAACTATGCTGGCATGCTCAGCTGCTCATTTGTGTCTGACTCTTTGTGACCCCGTGGTCTGTAGCCTGCCAAATTCCTCTGTCCATGGAATTTTCTAGGCAAGAATACTGGAGTGGGTTGCCATTTCCTTCTCCAGGGGTTCTTCCTGACCCAGGGATCAAACCTGCATCTCAGGCATTTCCTTTATTGGGCAGGCAGATTCTTTATCACTGAGCCACCTGGGAAGCCCATAAATAAGCAATACTTCAATTAAAAAAAAAGAAAATCAATAAAATGAATAATGTATGAAAAATTGCCTTATTTTACATTAATTTTGGAACTGTGGTAGAATGGTCTCTAGTTTCCAAATTGTAGATGTACTGCTGGCTGTTGTAACTTTCAAAGGTGTGATTCTCAGAGCCATTGCCGATGGACTAAATAAAGGTAATGTTCGTGTCCTAGAATGTGAGGTGGGGAAAAGTTGTGTAAATACCCTCCAAGTGTGTTTTAAGTCTATTAACTTTTTGAAATCACATGGGAGCAGCACAAGTTATACTCACATCAGTACCCTTAATTTGTTACTTTTGGTCTCTCCTGCTATATCTTTCAGAATAATTTGTCACAGTTCAACATTTATGAAATTATAACAGTGAAAACTGAAAGTGGAAGGAGATAGAAGAAAATAAAAGAGAGGAAGCATAAAATGAGAGGAAAAGAAGGAAAGGAGGAAGAAATGAGAAGTGGAAGAATTGGGAAGCACCCTCTATGCCAAGGTGAGGTTAGAAGAGCAGACTGGAGAATAAACTAACTGAAGAGGAGAGCGATGGAGTAGGTGGTGTGGAAATGGATCCTTCTTTTCAGTCTTTGACATCAAGCTGTGGTCCCATGTACGTCATAACTCTGTCTCTAGAACCAGCAAACACTTGGTTCTACCCTCTGTTTCCAGTGAGTGGTGTGCTTGTCCTCCTCTCTTGGCATTCTTGATTGGCACCCTTTTCTTACTATTTCAGGCCTTTAGCTTCTTCTATATCAAGGACTGAACTTTCTCTGGATACTTGCCTCTCTGGTGAACCTGGCAGTCCTTTCCTCAGTACAGACTCCAGGCATGCCCAACTCTGGTATTCAGCTTGTCTTTCCAGAGAAGCTGATTTTCCTGATTTCCCATTTGCCTACATTTCAGTCTTTTGGCTGGCTGTAGCTTGCACTTTATTCTGGTGCTGGCCTTTTGGAAGGGTTTCTCTGACACTTTACAGATTTCTTGGAGCAAAGCCTTCTTTGATATCTGGGTTAACAGAGGCTTCTTCTGGCCACAGATCAGGCTTTTGGTTCTTTCTCTCCAGCTTGCTTATAGGATTGTCTTCCCCACTTGTCCTATCCCAGGCCTGCCTACAGTTACAATCAGCCTCATGAAAAGTTGAAAACTACCTGGCTGTATCCCTGAGAGCCTAACTTTCTAATTATGTCATCCACTGGGTGGGTGCCACCCTAAGAGGTAGCAGTAATTGTGGAATGAGCAGACAATAGTCAGGAAATTCCATGCCTTCTAAGGGACTGGTGCCTATCAAGTAGACTCTGCAAGAGAAGGATGGAGTGGGACATCCCTGGTGATACAGTGGTTAAAACTCTGTGCTCCCAATGCAGGGGGCCTGAGTTTGATTACTGGTCAGAGAACTAGATCCTGCATGCCACAATGAAGATCCTGCGTATTTCAACTAAGACCCAGTACAAGCAAAGAATAAAAGAAAAAGGAATAGGAAGAAAGAGAGAAAGATGGAGCTAGTAAACAGCGAGGTGTATCTGTTGAAACAGCTAATATATATAATTCACTGGTGAGACTTCCCTGGTTAAGAATCTTAATCTTAATCCAGTGGTCAAGAATCTACTTTCCAATGCAGAGAATGCAGGTTCCATCCCCAGTCAGGGAGCTAAGTAGCATACCATGGAGCAACAAAGCCTGCACTCTGCAACTACTGAGCCCCATTCCACAACTAGAGAGCCTGTGTGCTGCAATGAAGATCCTATGGGCTGCAACTAAGACCCAACCCAGCCAAAAATAGAATAATTAAATATTTAAAAATTCACTGGTAATTAGCACTGTTGATTCAATTTGTAAGATTTTTATTATACCACAGATTGTTTTAGTTAAAAATTTTGGACTTTGGCTACAGTATCTCATGTGAACTAACTGTGCATGAGAAGGTCATGGTCATATAATGCAGTGCACAGAAGTACTTCCTCTTGGGTGGAACTCCTGAGATTATAGGTAGAGCTTCATGGCCCAATTCCAATGCCAGGTGTGAAAAATGCATTTTTTTCATACCTTTGCCAGTTGGACAACCTTGTATATCAAACTGCTTTGCATCCTGGCAAGTACTTTCCTTTATCTTTATTCTTCAAGACAGAAGCTGCCTGCCTTGTATTTTTGGTCTGCTTGAGAGAAGCTGAGGTGAGGTAAGATCAGGGGCATTTCCTCTGAACAGCATGCTGGATAGTTATCTTTGACATTTCCAGCTGAGTGTGCAAAAATGTAGCCAGGCCAGTGAGGGCAGTTGGTGCTCTTTCTCCAGAATTGCGTAACTGGCTCTTGGTCACCAAGAGATCTTTCTGGCCCTCTTTTTGCATTTTAATTTTACTTCCTCTAGCTGTCTGCCCCCTGACACTTTCTAACATACTGTGTTCTCTCATGAAAACTTCTCTCTCATGGTAGTCTTTTTGATTTCTTAAGTACAACTTGTTGTAAAACTTCAAGACTGAGTCTTTAGTGATGACTTTGCTTTGATCCTGGGCCAACACTTTTCTTTTGAAAGGATCTTCTTGTATAAATGCATTAAAACTACTGAAGAGTCCTTCCCACATTAACACAGTGAGGACAGAGGGCTGCTCCTTCCAGAAACCAAATTTCCAAGGAAACACAATTGGCTTCCTGCCCAAAAGACTGCTGCAGATGTTGAACCACAATGACAAAGAATGGGTATGTCAGATGGAAAGATTGTGTTGGGTACATCTCATAAAAGGCAAAAAGCTACAGACAAGGATGGAATCAAGGAACAGAAATTCGGCATATAATTTATAGTTTTTGCTTTTTTGTGAATATGTTAGGTGAAAAATTTAAAGCTCTTCTCCTTGGAAGAGTTATCCAAACTGGCAACTAATAAAAATATACCCAATATTATACTTTCTTGAAAATGAAATTTGAATTATAATTATCCTCATAGTTTGGGGTTTCTGAAAATACTTATATTTGGCAAAACTAATACAATATTGTAAAGTTTAAAAATAAAATAAAATTTAAAAAAATAAATAAAATAAAAATAAATAAATAAATAAATAAAAATAAAAAGCAACCACAGCACCAAGACTGATTAACAAAGCACAGTGAGGACGTATCACTAGATGCCTGAAATTCAGCAGGGAGACACATGCTTAGATTCCTTACTTGTGAAATGGAGGAGACACTTCTTAATGGGATTGTTGTGAGACTCAAACAAATGAATAAATGTGAACATTCATCATAAAAAAATAAAAAAAAAAAAAGAAAATGTACTAGTTGATATGTTCCTTCCTCTAGTCTCTTTCAAAATTTTGGTTTGCAAATATCTGCTTTCTAAGTCATCAGCTAGCATACATGTGAAAATATACAATTTTAAATAATGAGCTTGTATTCAATGAATGACCAAAGCTACTAATACAGGTACTAAGTGTCATCATGATATTAGCTGGTATTATTGTTGTGACACATTTAAGCTAAATTTTAAAAAGGGTATTTAAAATAAGTTTAAAAATTGGAGAATTTTATCTGATGTTTGCTTTGTATGAATAGATTATAAACCCATATTGGAAAACAGCAATACCGAGGTGTAAAAATGTTTGAAATGTGAAGTTTGAACTACAAATTATACTAAGTTTGAAGTCCAGGCTACTTGGATGGTAGAAAGGACAAAGGAGACATACAGGAACCCAGACAGGGGCATGAATGACTGATTGTCATGTTGCTTCTTGAAATACATGTGAGCCAATGGTAAAAATCTCACTGTTTTTCCCTCGTGTCAGTAGTTTGCCATTATACTTTAAAGTATAGAAAGAGTATTGGCTCCAAAAATACATTTTATTAAGGCAAGTTGCAGCTCTTGTGTGTGCTTACATGTTTTTGTCACATTAAATTCATATTTATATTGTTGCTGCATCTCAGGAATGTATTTCAGTTATCTGTCACACCTCTTATTTACTTGTGTTGCCCTAACATCAAATACGACCACAACTGTAAATTTCTGTGTAATAATTTATTAACAAATATAGGCATCCCTTGACAGATTCTCCAGTAATAAAAACTACAGTCACATATGCACAGTCAACGCATACAATCCCAATTGGACAACTGTGTTTTTATGACGTAGTCAATTTCAAATATGTTTGAAATTGTGAAAAGCATGTGAATCATGGAATAAAAGTCAGTACAAGAATTCTTTTTTCATCACGCACAGCCCTCTCTCATCCCTTACCTCAACTGGGCCGACTAATAGAGTAAAACAATGCAACATACGTAAAGTACCTTGGATATGTATAGTATTATTAAAACTCATTAATACACTTTGTAGAAAGAAACCAACTTTGATGTCAATTTCATTGCCCAGCTCCCAGGCTAAATTCCTTACTAGCAATCTTTTTTTTTCCTCTCACTTCAGAGGAATAAATTCTAATTCAAAGAAGCTGAAGAGTGACTTGATATGTCTATCTCAGCCTGTTGATAGTAATGCTATCTGCTACAAATGGCTGAGGGACCTGCCTGGGGCCTTATTACTTGTGGTGAGCCCTACCAACATTTCCCGGAGCAGAGTCGATGCCGTGGCTAGACTGGCCCTTGTTGTTCGTGTTTTGACTGCAGGACACCTCAGCAACAACCATTAGGGAACTTGGAAAAAAAAAGGGGGGATTCTTACTTTCAGGTCCCAAGAGCCACACAGTGTGGTGGAGGTGGAGAGAGATGGCGGGGCTGTGCATCTGGGCACCATATTCATTATAGTTGAGAGTGGGATGCCTAGGGTTTTGAGGGTTCACTCTTTATTGGTGGATTTAAGACATAAGAGTGAGAATTAGGGGACAAGAAGGGAGAAGGGGGGCCACTGTAATGATCAGTTACCTAAGTTCCCCAGCGTTCTCTAAAAGGGGCTCTTCATGGGTAGGGACGTCCTGTGTTCTTTATGTAGTCAGTTTCCTAGTAGCTGTGTCATACAGCTGGCAGTGTGCTTATCTGAGATGGGTGTCTTTGAAATGATGCCTTGGGAATCAAAAACTTAATGTCAGGCACTTAGAGTACGTTTGAAGACCAAGAAAGAAGCTGAAGCAGGAAAATAACCTATCTCCTATCCCCAAGCCTCTTGAATGGCTACTAAAATCCTCTGACCTCTCCCCAACATTCACATTTTTAATTTTTTTGGTTTTACTAGGGTATATTCTACTTGAAATTTCTAAAAAGTTCAAATTAGAAGTCATTTTTGAAATTAGAAGATGCTTATTTGCAAGTTATTTCATATTAAATAGACTAACGTGAGGTTGAATTTTGGTTATAAACTTGACATGAGTAAAGTATGGCTCAGGTAGGTGATCAGTGTGAATAATCATATATGTTACTTTCTGGCATGACCTTTAGTAGGAGAGACAAGGAATTTATCAAATATCTCAAGAATGGAAAATTCAATTTAAAAACTAATTCTTAGGAGGTCAGCATTTTCCATAAAATCCCCTGTACCTTTGCCTTTATGAATCTGACTAAGAAGATGTTCTAAATTCATCTGTTTTGTGAGGAAAGACTCATCTGTTAGGGTGAAGAATGATTTTTCCATGCACTTCTTTGCCAGTTTTCAAAATAGCTGTGGCAAAGAGCCTACTGGCAGGCAACCCCCAGTTCCATGAAAGTACTTTATTTTTTAATTTGGAGAACTTGTGATCCTTGACAGGTGGGGCTAGCTGCTTAGTGTTTGATGCATATACTTGAACTAAGGAATCCTGAATTCTACCCACTGAAGGGAAAGAAATCTTCTCATTAAGGTCCCACTGGAGGCTGATATTCAGAAAGCTTCTGTGGCAACACCAAACCAGAAGTGTTTGGGAGGGGAAAGACTTAATGTAGAGAAAGTGGGAAGCAAAGAAAGGAAATTATTTGGTTAGCTGGAGTTCAAAGCCTACTGAGGCTTCCCTGGTGGCTCATTGGTAAAGAATTTGCCTGCAATACAGGAGCCGGAGAAGGCACAGGTTTGATCCCTGGGTCAGGAAGATCCTCTGGAGGATGGCATGGCAACCCACTCCAGTATTTTTGCCTAAAGAGTCCCATGGACAGAGGACCCTGGCAGGTTATAGTCCAGTAGGGTCACAAAGAGTCAGACATGACTGGAGCAACTTAGGAAGCATGCACAAAGCCTACTTGGCTATTTGTGGTTGGTTGTCCTTTTTGTTTTGATTTCATAACATTGAGTTATTTATAGGTCAAGACTTAGTTTGCTTATATGGGCCACCAAGACATTAAAGCCTCAGCACTCTAACGAACCCTTCTGTCCCCCTGTTCCTTTCCTTCTTCCCTCCTTTCTTTTTTTGTAGGATCCAAGTGTCTTGAAAAAAATTAATCATTAATAAAATTATTCTGGGTTTCTTATCACTTCAAATAAAGCTCACTACTTGAGCTACAATTTAAAAAGTTATACAAGCATACCAAAAAAAAAAAAAGAAAAGAAAAACAACTGAGCACTATCACCATAAAACCTACTTTTAACCATTATTAGCAAAGCCTAAGGATTCCTTGTGGTTACATTTCTGGATTCCAACTTAAACTTACCTTGAGCCTGGAGAAACCAAATGCTTTTATTCTGGGACATGTAACACTGTAGTTCAGAAATCCCTTTAACAGAGGCTTAGTGGTTTATATTTCTAGCTTTGCAGGAGCATCTCTGTATCCTAGGTGAAATAAATTGCATTCATTTGCATTCCCACTACAGTGAATGGGATCTTCTTGTGCATTTCCAAAAGAATTGAAATCAGGACAAAGGCCAGGTAGCAAATAATTGTTGTTTTCTGATTTGGTCTACTAAAATGACAGCTGCATGTTTAAAATTCAAATTTAAAATGTAAACAATTCGTTTAGGAGATTATGACATATTGTAATGCAAATATCCAAAACTTCATCTAGTCAGAACTCAAAGCTGTTTTATTTAATCTGTCAACAAATATTCATTGCAAATTTGCTGGGTATTGGGAAACAAGCAAAGTGTCACAGAGCTGAGTTCATTTTGATTTCCTGCCTTCTTCTCATTTCCCTATTTCTCTTGCCCTTTTTCTACTCTTGGAGACTCTAATTGGTGGAGCTATATCCAGTCAGATCAATTAATTTAAAAATTTTAGTCTTTTTCTACATATGTGCATTTCATCACTCTTGTCCTTTTCATATAGATCAGACAGTTTCTCCCTCACATATAGACCATTGTGTTTGTTTCCCTACTGGTTTCTGTACCGTTGGATTAAACATAGTTTTCTTTCTGGAATTCACTATCCAAACAACCAATGGAATGAGCTTGGCTGCTGGTAGGACTGCTCCAAGGGCTGGGATTAGAGCATGGGAGAACGCGAAAACAGAGTGAGTAATCTGGAAAGACCCTGGAAGCAGGCAAGAAGAGGAAGTCAGGACACATAAGCTGAATAGCAGGCATGGTATCATGGTCACAGGCAAGAGGCTAGGGGTAGAGAGGCAGGGTGGTATCATGGGGTCCTTCCAGCAGGTATTAGGTTCTTCCTGATGCTGGACTCCAGATTGTATGAGGGCCGATAACAGCAAACTCTGGCATTGCATATCCTTCCCAAATGCGGCTCAGCTCCAACTCTATGCCTCAGCCAGTCTGATGTACTTACCTCTATCAGTATTTACTTTGTTCTTCTTCTTCATGTATTTGTTTATAATTTCTTTTTGAAAGTCTATCCAGCAATCTAAATGCAATTTAATGTTAGCTCTTTAAGCTTTTCCTGATTCGTTTAGTTAGAAATATTTTTCTCTTTCAAATTCCCATTTTGAATAGGCAATGATGACTATTTATTGAGCACCTATATACAATTTTAATTTGACGTGTTTTTTTTTTTTAATACTTATTTGAACCTTGTATAAAGGGTATCCTGATTTAAAGATGTGAATACTGATTCTAGAGAGTGTTAGTACTGTGCCTTTTTAAGTTGTCATGACCAATCTATTAGGATTCTGAAATAACATAAAAGTATAGAAAAGATTAAAGATGTCTTGGCTGAATGACTGTTTGGAGATTTTGTTGGCCACATGATGCTCAGTCTATCATAGAACTCAAATAATATCCTGGTGTAAAATTGACTGAAGAGGAGACATTCATAATAAGTTTATAGGTGAATACATTATGGTATTCTCTAGTGTCCTTCCAAGTCCTGATTCATTGCATCTGTATGTACAACCAAAGGATGCAGCAGGAGACATCCTGAGATAGTATCACCTAGGGAGAGAATGGACAGAGAAGAGTGGAGGGCCCATGACTAAATACTGCAATGTCCTCTCTTCTAGGGAGCATTCAGTTGCAGCAGAAACTTCCCATAGATTGACCAAAATGAAGGCAGAACTTAGAGGTTCATGGTGATTTTGATAGATGCCCTTTCTATGAAGTGGTGGGCTAAATCTGATGATAGTTGATAGATGGGAGATCTAGAAAGTTTTTTGTAAAGGGAGGAGAGAAATGGGCAGAACCTGGAGGGAGATGTAGGTTAAGGGATTGTTTTTTTGAGCTGGGAAATAATGTAGCAAATTTGTCTGATGATGGAAATAATGCAGGAAAGAGTAATACAATACTTTCATTTTTTTTTTTTAGGCAAGAGAGGGATTAAAATCAATGAGTAGGAGGAGGGAATGGAATCCATACACACATGGAGGATTAACTTTAGAAAGGATGGGGACAATCTTAGGGTCAAGGCCACTGTGCTCATTTTAATAGGAGGAAAACTAGGTGAATACAGGTGCAAATCTACTAATGGGTTTGGTTGGGGAAGATAGATTGCTCTATCTGATTGCATTTATTTGGTGTCTCTGAAGAATAAGTCTGTTGGAGAAGAGAGGAGAAATTGTGAAATGGTTAACTCAGATAGTATAAAGGCAAACTTACTTGGTAAGTGTGACAAGGTTGCTGGTTAATACTGAGGGTCCATTTGAACATTGTAGACATAACATTTAAAGGGGAATATGTTATGGGTCATTTTCTCTTAAAATATTTAGCTGTGGACATTGTCATATTGTATGGGAGAGTTTGGATTTTCTAAGGTTAGTATCACCAGGTACAAATGATGCCAGGAAGGGAGGCAAAGGAGCTAAGAATATTTTCAAGAAAGTTGCTAGAGTTTCTAGATCATGCAGGGAAGGGTGATGAACACTGAGAGAACTCAGTGGACTGCTGGCCCCTTCAGGGAGGAAGAATTATTGAAAATGGGCACATAAATATGTCATCTGGAAGGATAAAAGGTAATAGAGAAAGTTGGCACTCAAATTTTGGATGTGGTGTGACAGCAAAAGTCTGGAGTGAGTGGATAAGACCTGCAAGAGAATTTTGGAGGAAAGGAAGTTTAGAAATTGAGAGGCTAGCATATAGGAAACCATGCATATGTGGATACTGAGATGGCCAAGAATGTAGAAAGAGTATATTAGAGAGAAATGCATCTATCCTGATGTCCTAGGCTTTCCCAAACGAAGGGAAATGACTTCATGGTCAATAGATGACATTATCAAGTGGCTGGTGATACAGCTGTGTGCTGTGGTCTTCAGAGGAGCAGAGGGGTGGAGGAAGATTGGCAATGTCTTGGCAGTGGTAATAGGTTAGGTCCAAAATCTTCAACTCAGGGATTCATAGGCTGTGGGAGAAAAAACAGCTACCATTTGAGAAAGCCTCAGGGGGAGCAATGTCTTTTTGAGTATAAAGAGAATTTGTGCATAAGTGACCATGAATGTCATAGGATACAGCTGAGGATTTATGTACTTGGGAAAAGAGAGAAAATGAGGATATATTAAACAATAAATGCATATAGTACAAGGATTAGAAGTGGGGTGAGGATGGTTGACCTAGAAGGTGATTTGAGTTCAGGGGACTCTGGATAGTGGTCATTCTGTAGGGCAGGTGGTGTGGTGGCTTAGGAGAGGGTGAGAGCCGCACCACAGGAATAGTTTCCTAGGCAGATTTGATGGCTGTGGTGGCCTTGAGGAGGCTGTAATAAGAGATGTGAGGACACCTATGTGATCTGTTCTATGCCTTTCCAAGTCATTCTGACTAGGGATGGTAATTTAGGTCTTTGTCAGAGAGTAGTGGAAGGGAAACACGGAATTTTTTTCTGCTCCTGTGTATACTATGTACTGCTGGCAGAAGAATGGCACCTTATGTGCAGCAAAATGGTAGAGACCCATGTGGTTAGCTCCTCATAACTTGGTTAACAAGGTCTGTATTTTTTTGCACCCTTCTCCCAAGATTCTCTTTTTATAGGTGCTTGGGAAATAGTAATTTTCACACTTAAGAATATTTCTGTTCTGTGGTCTGCTGTCAAGTCACTTTGTGGCTAACCTCGATGCTACCCCAGCCACTGCTGACCTTCTCCAGGTCCACTGACCTCTGGTGTTCTCTGTCTGACCAACCAATTAGCTCCCTCTGTTTTTGTCCACATGGAACTGTAGGGTCCAAGATGAAGAGGTATGGTTGATGTCCTTGCCTATATGGAAATGTAGCTGAATATAGCTATACCCAGGCAGAATAGCTATATCCAACCAGAAGTTCAGATTGTGAATGGCTTCAGAGCCCAAAAGTTGTTGGAGGGCCAATCTATCTTAAAGGGAGCTAACATTCATCTAAATATTAGTCAATCCCATCCCATCCCTATAGTCAATAGATATAGGATGTATTGATCAATCCTATATCTTTCCTTTACATGGATAATGAGCTCAGTTAGTTTGAAAGGAGGGTTTTGCCCACTGGATAATTTGAATGAGAACAATAAAAGCACTTATTACTCCACTGCTACTGCTGCTGCTGCTGCTGCTGCTGCTAAGTCGCTTCAGTCATGTCCAACTCTGAGCAACTCCATAGACAGCTGCCCCCAGGCTCCCCCGTCCCTGGGATTCTCCAGGCAAGAACACTGGAGTGGGTTGCTATTTTCTTCTCCAATGCATGAAGTGAAAAGTGAAAGTGAAGTCTCTCAGTCGTGTCTAACTCTTAGCGACCCCATGGACTGCAGCCTACCAGGCTCCTCCATCCATGGGCTTTTCCAGGCAAGAGTACTGGAGTGGGTTGCCATTGCCTTCTCCATATTACTCCACTAGACTGAAGCAAAACCCCCTTTTTGTTCTTCTCTCCCTCTTTCTTCCCCCTTCCCTCTGCCTCTCTCTCAACAAAAGATGGCCATTCTGCAAGGGAGGAGAGAGCTAAGAAAATAGCTCATCTGAAATCAGAGCCCATAATCAGAGCCCAGAGAGATAGGAGTCTTGCTGTTGGAGGAGTAATCAGGTAGGATTCCTAGCTCTTCTCACCTGGGAAAAAGGAACAATAATCATATTACTCTCATTATTTTTAGGCTTCTCATACTTTAAAGATTTCATTATTTGTAATTTAAGTGGCTAGTTTTAGAGTCAAGTTCATCTCTATATAACACGTTCTGTTATTTACAATATGTACTCCATCTTGGACTCCTTTGCTTATCACTGACCATCAGTCTAGTAGTGGTTAAGTCCTATAAAACTGAGTAAAAACTTTGCAATTACTGTCATTATGTTAGGATTGATACATTGTTCAGTAAGAAAGGGGTGAAGTGGAGCAGGAAGAGTAGGACTCTGAAGTGAGCTGTAGACTCATGAGGATGCTCAAGAACTAGGGGAAGTAAGAGAGGAAGGATAAATGAAGAGAGATGTGTGGATAGGGAAAGTCCAGGACTTTGAAATATAAGACTTTGAACTTGAATCTAGTAAATTCTATAATACTCTGTATTTTTCCATTGTATAAGTGAAAACCAATGACTTACGTTGGGAAGAATGAATAGCAACATAGAACTGGACAGTGAGTCACTGACTCGTAGGGGAGAGTTCAAACCTTGGTGGAATCTGTATTTGCAACACTTTGTTCTGTCATGGGCTTCCCTGGTGGCTCAGATGGTGAAGTATCTGCCTGCAATGTGAGAGACCCTGGTTTGAAGCCTGGGTCAGGAAGATTCCTTGGAGAAGCGAATGGCAAGCCACTCCAGTATTCTTGCCTGGAGAATTCCATGGACAGAGGAGCCTGATGGGCTACAGTCCATGGGGTCGCAAAGAGTCAGACATGACTGAATGACTTCCCTCTCCACCACCACCAATTCTGTCACAAGAAGTAAATGAGGGGTTGCGTTCTCCTTTCCACTCCAATATCATCATCTCTAGCACAAAGGCAGAATGCAGCCTATTGATTTCAGTGGATATTCTCTTTCCTTTTAAGACAGTATGCTCTCCATTTCATATTTCCAAGGGCACTTGGATTGTGGTTTTGAGTTTCTATTATCAAAACCTTAAGTTCAAAGGGCAGAATCAATGTCATCACATAATACTCACCAACATAATATATTTATTTGCAATATTTAAGAAAGAGAACTTAGCATAGTTCGAGTTTCTATAAGTGATTGCTTGGTATATCTGATACCCTGACAGAGCTTTTCATCTTAGCTATTATCTTCCAGAGATTACTTTACAGTCCATTTACTTGGGTAAGGGCTAAAATGTCCTGGGTCTCTATGTGTTGAGGGTAAATGTGAATATTGAAGTAGAGGGCTACAAATGTGAGCTTATTATTCTTGATGTTGTTGTCCTCTATCATAATTCCTTAGGCTATATACTTAGGAATAAAAAGCAAAGTGTTTTAGATGGTCTCATGGTTATATCCACCCCTCAGCAATCTTGGAAGGCATAGACAGTAATTCTACAATGGCATTTGTGTTACAAATTTTCTTTTATCCCCCACACTTTTAAGTGGCTACTGCTGGGAGGTTCACTTAGAAATCTGTGAACAACTGTTTTAGCCAAGTGAAGGAAGGGATGTTTTCATCCAAGGTATGCTATTCATAAGAGAGCTAATCACTCTTTATCAAACTTTATGCAAATAAAGCTAAATTAGATTTATTAAGGTGATGAAAGAGAATAGGGACTTTTTAATGGGTAGCAATGCTGTGCATTATCTAAATGCAAGGCAGATGTAATGATGCATTAGAAATGCCGAGAAAATTTAATCAGTGTAGAAAAAATATAATGAAATGGTTGTTTAAACACTGTAAAGCTAATGTTAGAGTAATTACTTCCCATTGAGCAAGGCATGGAGCACATTACCCAGGCTCTGTTTGATTAGTCATCCTGCCCGCAACATCTGGCCCTTTGATCCATTTTGCTTTTTATATAATTACTAAACTTCTGAATTTAAGTTTTGGAATCAATGAATAAATAAAATAACTTCCTTTGGAGACAAAAGTTTTTACTGTCTTTTGTGGCAGATCAAAACTGTGTCCTCCTACTCACTTCTGCCCACCCAATGTTCACCCACCCCTTTTCATCATGAAAGAGAACCCTGAAATCCAAATGGTGGACTTCCTTGCTTTTAAAATTAGGTAGCAAATACTTAAAAAAAATTGGTTCTTGGGGTGATCTTTCTCTTGATATACAGGTAGAAATAGGAGTGATGTTTTTAACAACTATCTTTTTACCTACTGATAGGGAACGAGCACGGAGAAGGCAATGGCACCCCACTCCAGTACTTTTGCCTAGAAAATCCCATGGATGGAGGAGCCTGGTAGGCTGCAGTCCATGGGGTCACTAGAGTCGGACACGACTGAGCAACTTCATTTTCACTTTTCACTTTCATGCATTGGAGAAGGAAATGGCAACCCACTCCAGTGTTCTTGCCTGGAGAATCCCAGGGATGGGGAAGCCTGGTGGGCTGTCGTCTATGAGGTTGCACAGAGTCGGACACGACTGAAGTGACTTAGCAGCAGGGAACAAGCAGAAAGGTTATAAGAACTAATATTTCTGTTTTCTTTTGTGAAAGTTTACATTTCTTATTGAAAATTTAGAAAATACAGCTAATAAAGATAAGAAAATAAATGTCACCCTTAATCCTATTTCCTAGATGTAAATGTTATTAATATTTTGGGAGAATTTCTTACTAAAGCATGACAGTTAATCTAGTCTCTTCCTCTAATCTAATAATCATATAACTCAGAAATTAGCATTGCGGTTAAGACTGCAGGAGCTGGAAAATGTTTGCCTGGATCCAAATCCTGGTTTCACTTTGAGCAAGTTATTTGATGCTGTTGGTGCCTCATATCCCCCACTAAAAATTGAAGGTAGTAATAGCAACTGCTTCACAGGAGAGATAACACATGCAATGGGCTTATAACAATGCCAAACACATGACAAATATTTGTGGCAGCTATTACTACTACCATTACCATGTTGCTGTTGTTGTTCATTTGCCCAGCCATGTCCGACTTTTTGTGACTCTATGGATTGCAGCATGCCAGGCCTCCCTGTCCCTCACCATCCCCCAGCGTTTGTCCAAGTTCATGTTCATTGCATCGGTGATACCATCCAGCCGTCTCATCCTCTGATGCCCTCTTCTCCTCTGCCCTCAATCTTTCCCAGCATCAGGGACTTTTTTTAGTGAGTTGTCTGTTCACATCAGATGAACAAAATACTGGAGCTTCAGCTTCAGCATTGGTCCTTCTAGTGAATATTCAGGGTTGAGCTCCCTTAAGATTTACTGGTTTGATCTCCTTCCTGGCCAAGGGACTTTCAAGAGTCTTCTTCAACACCACAGTTTGAAGGCATCAATTCTTTGGCGTTCTGCCTGCTTTACGGTCCAGCTCTCACAACTGTACACGACCGCTGGGAAGACCATAGCCCTGACTATATGGACCTTTGTTGGTAGAGTAATGTCTCTGCTTTTCAACAGTCTGTCCATGTTTGTCATTGCTTTCCTGCCAAGAAGCAATCATCTTCTGATTTCCCGGCTGTGGTCACTGTCTGCAGTGATTTTGGAGCCCAAGAAGAGGAAATCTGTCACTATTTCCTTTTCTGGTTGTTCTCTAATGGAAAGAATTTTATTCTGCATTTATTTTTATAATATGCTTTTTTTTTTTTTTTTTACTTAGCAGCATGTGTCTACCCACTATGATGTAAATATTCTTTTATAATATTTTTTCCTAATGGAAGCAATCTATTCCATTATAAGGACCATAGTTTATTTAACTACATAGCTTGTTTATTTAACTAATTGCTGACTGATGGATTTTCAGGCTGTCTGAAATGTCTTAGAAATGAAATTTCGGGGTAAAAATGCATGAACATTTAAAAACTTTTGACATGTATAGTGATACATGTCAAAGTGGTATTTGATACCTCTATCAAAGTGGTATGTGTCTCTCTCCTCCTTACCCAAAACTGAGTCCTATTAGCATGCAGGGAGAAAAAAAGTTTTAACAGTTTAGTGGGCAAACAATAGTATGTCATGGTTTCTTTAATTTGAATTAAAACTTTTCCTATATCCTGGAATTTTTTATTCTGTCAATTTTCTATTCTTATCCTCTATTCATATATTTTTGAGGTGTTAGCCTTTTACTTTATAAGTCTTGGTAATTTTTAAAGTTTAAGAGATTAACTTTTTGCTATGTATAAATATATTGCAAATATTTCCCCATGTTTATAGTTTGCTTTTAATATGTTATATGGTTTTTATTTTGGTTATGTAGAATTTTTAGAAGTTTTATATAGCCAAACTATAGATTGTTTTGTTTATGATTTCCAGTTTTGAAGTGAAATTCAGAGCATTTAAATGTGTGTTCTTAGGTAACCTTTCTAAGGTTTTGTTTTGACATTGTTTTCTTTTAAGTCAGTTTGAACATTTTTTGTATATAGAGTGAGGTAGGGATCCAAATCCATCAATCGATCTCAATCTTTTTACTGTATTTTCTTATTTTTATTCTATATTTGACAAATTCATTAAATCCTCTTATGCATCTGAATAATTTTTTCAGGAGATACTATCAGGATTTCAGATTGAAATTTTGAGAATAGTTTTATGTATGTTATTCAGACACATGATTGATTATATCACAAATGTATTTAGCATCTGCTGTCCAACTGTGAGAGTTATGTTCTTGAAAATTATGCAGCAGAAGAATCTGTGGTTGAGGAAAAGATGTTATGAAAAAATAGAAATAGAGGGGCCAGATTCCAAGTAAATCTGTGAAGGCTTTTTGGAATGGTTTTTCCATTCACCAAATTAAGACAAGTAAATTCCTACTCAAAATATTATGGGCACAGTGCAAATCATTGCCATTCACAACTCTTCAAGCTTGGTAGCTTCAGCCTTTTCACTGAGATTCTTGTGTGTTTGTTTTTCTCTGTTTACACAAGATGGATTGAAAGAGGATAAGAATATTTTTCCCTCCAGGGATAGATTCAGGTTCTGTGGAGCCCAAAGATTATACAATTTGGAGGACCTTCTTTAAGTAAAAGAATACAAGCTTAAAAATGCACTGTTAGTACTGGTTAGATGTGAATGCTGATTTAGGAGACAAATCAAAACAAATAACACATTTAAGGAAAGCTAGCCAGCAGAAAGTGAAGAGGAACTAAAAAGCCTCTTGATGAAAGTGAAAGAGGAGAGTGAAAAAGTTGGCTTAAAGCTCAACATTCAGAAAATGAAAATTATGGCATCGGGTCCCATCACTTCATGGGAAATAGATGGGGAAACAGTGGAAACAGTGTCAGACTTTATTTTTTTGGGCTCCAAAATCACTGCAGATGGTGACTGCAGCCATGATATTAAAAGATGCTTACTCCTTGGAAGGAAAGTTATGACCAACCTAGATAGCATATTCAAAAGCAGAGACATTACTTTGCCAACAAAGATCCGTCTAGTCAAGGCTATGGTTATTCCTGTGGTCATGTATAGATGTGAGAGTTG
This sequence comes from Bos grunniens, assembly GCF_055505025.1. Lineage (NCBI taxonomy): Eukaryota > Metazoa > Chordata > Mammalia > Artiodactyla > Bovidae > Bos > Bos grunniens. The sequence goes on from NC_141171.1 coordinate 35,044,137, forward strand.
GACTGTGAAGAAGGCTGAGTGCTGAAGAATTGATGCTTTTGAACTGTGGTGCAAGGAGATCCAACCAGTCCATTCTGAAGGAGATCAGCCCTAGGATTTCTTTGGAGGGAACGATGCTAAAGCTGAAACTCCAGTACTTTGGCCACCTCATGGGAAGAGTTGACTCATTGGAAAAGACTCTGATGTTGGGAGGGATTGGGGGCAGGAGGAGAAGAGGACGACAGAGTATGAGATGGCTGGATGGCATTGCTGACTCGAGGGATGTGAGTCTGAATGAACTCCGGGAGTTGGTAATGGACAGGGAGGCCTGGCGTGCTGCGATTCATGGGGTCGCAAAGAGTCGGACACGACTGAGCAACTGAACTGAACTGAGCCAGTTCTACAAGCTTCCTAAAATTTAGAAAATAGCAGTACTTTTTATTAATAAACTGTTCATGCATTTAGGCTGCATACTTTTCCTTACATTTTATATAAAAAAATTTATAGTCTAGCTTTCTTCCCTGATGGCTCAGATGGTAAGGAATCTGCCTGCAATGTGAGAGACCCAGGTTTGATCCCCTGAGTTGGGAAGATCCCCTGGAAAAGGGAACAAATACCACTCCAGTATTCTTCCCAGGAGAATTCCATGGACAGAGGAGCCTGGTGGGGTCGCATGGGGTCTCAAAAAGCTGGACACAGCTGAGCGACTAACACTTTCACTTTTCTTTAGAGAGAATAAGATACATCAATCCTTCCTCTAGCATGCTTTGTTTAAGGAGAGGTTTGAGGGGGAACGGGACATGCAATTGGGACGGCTGAAGGTGATGTGACTGGATGTGGCCTCCAGCACCTAGCACTGGAAGCATGTATATGGTAGAAAAGAAATACATGAATTTGATTATGAACTATGTAAATATATCCTATTGATCCCAAACATATCTCCTAAACATGTCTCTCCTCAACTCCCCCATATCCAGATCCCCAAAATGTCTGCAGCAACCCCAATACTAAATAAGAAGGGTAATGGAGCGGAAGTCTAAATGGAAAGAATACCAGTCTTGATCAAGTTTTAAAAGTATCTTACTTTTGCAAATTTTACAAAAATATATAATTCATTGCCAAGGCTCTTCCCAGGGCCTTTGAAGGGTGCCATGCAAATGAGGAGCAATAAAGTTTAAGCTTATTATTAGTTTTCATAGTAAATTTGCCTTCATATATCAGATATTCCATTCACATGTTTAACGTCTTCATCATTTAATAACTAAGTCTTGCTATGATTGCCGTCATTGTTTTTGAGATGCAAAAGTACTTAGATAATTGATATAGAATATACTTCATCACCCCAAATGGGTCAGTATTACCTAGTATGCAGTATTACTGAGTTTTAACTCTTCCTGGAAATCTTTCTGTAAGGATGTTAGGAGAATTTGTCAGAACACTATGAATTATCTCCATTACCCTCCTCCACCTAAGTCAGAGGCACCTTCTCTGCCTTAAAGTTTTCCTCCCTTACAAATGGCCTGAATTCATTTTTTATTTTTAATAGTCCTCATTTTGCCTTGCATCTTTTAAATGACTTTATTGAGATGTAATTTACTTACCATATGATTTTCCCATATAGAGTGTAGAATTCAGTGACTCTAGAATACTCAATACAATAGTGTATATTCAGTATTTAGGATATATTTACTTGTATATCCATCACCACAATTTTAGAACATTTTTATTACTCCCAAAAGAAATTTTACACCCTTGTCCATTATTCCTTGAGTCCCTCTGTTTCCATCCCTAGGCAACCACTTAATCTACTTTCTGTGTCAATAAATTTGCCAACTATCAACATTTCATATAAATTGAATCTCACAATATGTGATCCTTATGATTACCTTCTTTCACTTTGCATAATATTTTCAAGTTCATCCATTTTGTAGCATGTATGAGCGCTTCATTTATTTTACTTCTGAAAAATATTCCATTGTATAGATATACCACATTTTATTTACCCAGTTATCACTTAATGCCTATCTGTACTATTTCCACCTCCTGTCTAGTCAAGGCTATGGTTTTTCCAGTGGTCATGTATGGATGTGAGAGTTGGACTGTGAAGAAGGCTGAGCGCTGAAGAATTGATGCTTTTGAACTGTGGTGTTGGAGAAGACTCTTGAGAGTCCCTTGGACTGCAAGGAGATCCAACCAGTCCATTCTAAAGGAGATCGGCCCTGGGATTTCTTTGGAAGGAATGATGCTAAAGCTGAAACTCCAGTACTTTGGCCACCTCATGTGAAGAGTTGACTCATTGGAAAAGACTCTGATGCTGGGAGGGATTGGGGGCAGGAGGAGAAGGGGACGACAGAGGATGAGACGGCTGGATGGCATCACTGACTCGATGGACGTGAGTCTGAGTGAACTCCGGGAGTTGGTGATGGACAGGGAGGCCTGGCGTGCTGCAATTCATGGGGTCACAAAGAGTCAGACACTACTGAGTGACTGAACTGAGCTGAACTATTATTAATAACATTTGAATATTTGTATACACATTTTGGTGTAGGTGTATGTTTTAAGTTCTGAGTATTCATTTGTGAGTAGAATTGCTAGATCACAAAATAAATCTATATTTAACGTGTTCAGGGACTGCCAAACCACTTTCCAAAGTGGCTGCACCATTTTCCATTCCCACCTGCAGTGTATGAGTTTTGATTTCTGCACAGCCTTAACAATGCTTTTAATCTAATATTTTATTCCAGTCATCCTAGAAAGTGTGAAGTGGTATCTTATCATGGTTTTGATTTCCATTTTCCTGATAAGTGATGCCAACTTTGTCACAATTTTCTATGTCTCAGAGGTGCCAGAAGAATCCCAGAAGAATCTCTACTCTTTTTCCCCTGCCTTTTGCTGTATCTTCTTTCTTTATACCCCCCTAGTATCTGTCAGTTCAGGGCAGAACTTGGAAATCACTCCAGATGTTTCCAGGAAGGATTTAATATAGGGATTTAGAAATTTGGAAGGACCAGGGAAGCAGAAGCAAGGGGGCTGCAGCTTATCTATTGATTTCAAGAGTTTAGATGGTAGCTTGGAGAAGGAAATAGCAACCCACTCCAGTGTTCTTGCCTGGAGAATCCCAGGGACGGGAAGCCTGGTGGGCTGCCGTCAATGGGGTCGCACAGAGTCGGACACGACTAAAGCGATGCAGCAGCAGCAGCATTCAAAGATCAGGAAACTGTTCTACTGTGGCTTCTGCTGCTGTTGTCATTGTCTGTCTCCATCTGGAATCCCAAGGCTGACTATGGAAACTCATGTCCCTTTAAACCTTGCAATTAGTAGCAATAAGCAGCAGGAAGATGGCCTCTTCCTTATTCCCTGAATTCCTGCAAATGTATTTCATTGGAATAACTTAATATTCATCTAGAACTTACTGTTTTTCATGTTGAAGACCCATCTGTACAGAAAAGTATATAGAAAGGGGTGAGAATTAATGCTAAGTGCTCATGACCATAACCAGCCACTGTTAGTTCCCTCATAACCTAATTGAAAGCATTGATAATGAATTCATGACCTAAAGCATTGATTATGAATTCATGACCTGGTTGAAAGCATTGATTATGAATATTTCCTCTCTCCCATATCTTTTGCTATCAGTGGCAGCAATGGGTCTGGGGTTTGGCTGCAGGTATAGTGATAAAATTGCGAATTTAAAGGAACCAAGAAAGACTCAATTTATATCAGATTTATATTGGAAAGGGTAATAAGTTCAAATTGAAAGAAATATTTAGCTCAGAAAAATTCTGAATTATAGAGAGTCAGTTTGGGCTGCATCTTGAGGAGCTATTAATATCTGAGGGAGGCTGAAGAGTAGGATTAGGAGGGTGGTACAAGTCCATGCTGAACTGAGGGCTACTCATTACAACTAGATGGGTGAAGAGAACTTTATACTTTTGAATATAATATAGAGTGATCCTGTGGGCATTTTTCAAGAGACTGGGTTAGTGATTTAAACTGCCTCTCAATTTTTTAAGAATTTCATATTTAATGCCTTTTTCTGAATGTGACACTATGCTGGGCCTGATTGAGAAGGAACCCACCTTTATTCTGGATTCATCCTCCTTTTCTAATTATTATTAATAAGAGTTGCTCAATTTTTATGTAAACTGAACTTAAATTTTGATGGTTGGGGGAGAAGACATCAGATATGAAAATATCAGAACTTGGAGAGAGATATTTGTAGTTAGTGGGATCTCTGTTGTCTCACACCTATGGCAGAGGCTCCCTAGGGACACCCTTTACCCTTCTATATGTCTGAACTTCTTAGTTGAGATGGAGAAGAAGATGATAAAGAAGGAAGGGGACATTTGACTTTCACTGGAATAACTATCTCTAACCTAAGGGGCTTCCAGCAGTAAAGAATCTGCCTGCAATGCAGGAGATGCAGGAGCTGTGGACTTGATCCCTGGGTCAGGAAGATCCCCTGAAGGAGGAAATGGCAACCCCACTCCAGTATTCTTCCTTGGAAAATCCCATGGACAGAGGAGCCTAGTCAGCTACAGTTCTTGGGGTCACAAGGAATCAGACACTACTGAGCTACTGAGCACACAGCAGCATCCTCAACCCAATTGATGAGAACCTCTTTGTAATCAAACCATTCTGTAAATTGTGTTGAAAGCCTGTTTTGTTATGTTTGAAATAGGTTTAATGGTATTCATTGTGAAAAAGATTTGACAATTCTAATAGACTCAGCAAGAAACAGCTTTTCTTATTTTAGAATAAAATTAATTAAAATGGGAGAGTTTTGAGAGTAGAGTTAGTTATTTTTAATACAGGTCTTAGTGAAAAACAAGTCTAACCTGCCTGATGAGCTTCAGAAGAGGTGCTGATTCATTGTGTGTTTGTTAAGTGGAACAGGAGGAATTTGGGGAATTTCTCTTCTGAGGAAAATAATAAGGGTGCTAGATTCTTTTTTTTTTTTAAGAAATAAGTTTTATTTATTTTTATTTTTAACTGCGTTGGGTCTTTGTTGCTGTGCACAGGCTTTCTCCGGTTGCTGCAAGTGGGGGCTACTCTCTAGGTGCTGTGCAAGGCCTTCTGATTGTAGTAGTGGCTTCTCTTGTTGAGGAGCATGGGCTATAGGGCGTGTGGGCTTCAGTTGTGGCATACAGGCTCAGTGGCCCTGCGGCATGTGGGATCTTCCCAGACCAGGGATTGAACTGGTGTCCCTTGCACTGCAAGGTGGATTCTTAACAACTGGCCCACCAGGGAAGCCCCAGGATGGTAGAATCTTTGCCTTAGTATTCCTTTTTGATTTTAGGCATTGGTTCAGGTTTGAGGAAGATTCATTTCTAATCCGAAAGAGAATCCACAAAACACCTTAGAATTCAGGAAAGAGAAAGATTAAATTAGAATACATTAGAAAGCAGAGGTGAAAAGTGTTTTTTCCTCTAATATTTCAGAGATAGAACTAAAGAATCATTCATTTCTTTTAACAAATACATTGAACGTTAGAATCAAAGGCAGTTTCAGAATTTTAGGATTGGAATGGACTTTAGAATTTATCTTGTCTTGTTCCCTCATGTTTCTGAAGAGGATGCTGAAAAGTGCAGAGGATTGAGAAATTTCCTTAAGGTTATACAGGTTGGATTTTGCTTCTCGTCCATTACATCATCTACTGTGTTAAGATCTATGTGCTGAGAGGCCATAATGGAATTTAGTGGTGTCTCCTTTATATGAAAGTCAGAACTATTGAAACAGTTTGGAGTGGAAGTTAGAAGTAGAAGAGCCACTCAGAGCAATGCATGTGATCTAAAAGATTTCAATAAAAGACCTAAGTATGTTTGCTACCCAAGTCTGGGCAGCAGAGACAGACAATGAGGAGAATCAGAGTTAGGGTTGTGCCTCAATATTATATCTTTGTGTAACTTACTAAAGGCTGTGGCCCTGTGCTAATTTATCTCTTATGAAGAGTAGTTTACAAATCAAGATTTTAAAATACAATGACTGAATGAGTTGTCTGTTTTTAGTTTGGGTATCAGATCATCATGTATAAACATGAAGATAATGGAATTTCATAATTGTCTTGCCTACAAGGGTTTTTGTTTGCTTTCCTAATCGAGGAAGTTAGCTGTTGCTTATGTATAAGAGGACTTCTTGTTTAAGACAGTTTATCAACTGGTCCATCACTAGTGTTTGTATGCTGTCAATAGGGAGCTATTCCTTTGATTAAGCCTTTCTTCATCTGGCTACATTTTAAAAATTCATGTACCCATGGAAAAGTGGGCGTGAGGAAACAATTTCTATCTACTTGACAGTTTGCCCTACATTTCAATGTTTGAAATAATGATTTTCAGGCATTGCAAGACCCTGCATCATTCGTTTATTCTCTCTACTCCTGTTGTGAAAACAGATTCTAGTTCTTAAATTGAATAATGGGTTTGTATGTCTTTTTATTATTATGCTTCATAGCATATATGTTTCATGTATATTCTTTTGTATATATAGAATTTTGCATCACAAAATATTTAAAATTAAGTTATTGCATGCAATGGAAACTTGAGAATAGGGGTTATTTAAAGTTTTCACATATGTCAGTATTTTTAAACAAAACACTTAAAATATCTTGACTGAGAGTATATCATACTTTGAAAGCAAATGTCTGAACAGGAAATAGCTTTTTAATTGTTTTTGTTTTCAACTATATTCTAACTAGAGTCTAGTCTAGCTAGATACTGCATTATATGGCTTATTTAAACGAGTCACGATTGTTCTTAGGACATATGAAATGCTCCATGCAGATTTCAGGCTGGCTATATGACTGCTATTGGTTCCACAACCAAACTTAAAGTGGAATTTTCAAAACACGGGAGATCTAATTCAGAGGAGTAAAATTGGCATTTCATTTTGGAAACTGAATAACATTCAGTTGGATGTTAGTCCTGGCTTTTAGTGTGGTAGGAAATGGGGAATGGGAGGAGGCCTTTCTTGCTCTGAGTTTTTGAGACTTTGGATGTGCAATGCCCACTAAGGCCAGTGACTTCAGAAGGAATGGTGCACAGTTCTGCTCTTCTTCTGTCTATTCTGAACAGACAACCCAGGGTTTGAGTGTTACTTATTGTATTAGAGTTCTCCAGAGAAACAGCTAATAATAAACACACACACATGTGTGTGCATGTAGATAGATAGAGATTTTTTAAATAAAGAGTTGGTTCATGTGATTAACGGGGGTGAGAATTCCCATGATCTTCCCTCTGCTAAGGGGAGACCTATGAAAGCTGGTGGTATAATTCAGTCTGAGTTTGAAGGCCTGAGAACCAGGGGAGCCAATGGTGTAAATCCCAGTCTGGGGCAGGAAAAGATGAGAGGTCCCAGTTTAAGCAGTGAGGTAGGAAAACAAGAAAGAAATTCCTCTTTCTTCTGCCTTTTGTTCTATTGAGGCCCTCAGTGGATTGGCTGATGCCCCATCACACTGGAGAGAGCCATCTACTTTACCAAGTCCACAAAGTCAAAGGAATCATTCTCACCTGGAATCATTCTCATAGACACACCCAGAAATAATGTTTAATCTGGGCACTGCATGGCCAGTGAGGTTAGCACGTAAAATTAACCACTATACTTGTGTTATAACTACATCATTCCCTGGAATAATTGATAGGATTGGGTTTTTCTGTACCTGTTATGTGCTTTCCCAACAAGCAACGGAAGTGAACTTGGCTTGAATGCAAGGCAGCAAAGAAAATCGTTCACTAATATACTTCTATAAGAATAAAGCATTTTTACATCCTACCGAAATGTATTCTCATCTTTTATTTTACTGAATCCTCCATCAACCCTGGTAGTTACATGGCTCAGTTTTTCTTATTCTCATTTTATGGGTAATTAAACAGGTCTAGAGAGGTGAAGTGATTTGCCCAAGATTGCTTGGCTAGTAAATGGCAGAACTGGATCTCCATTATGGATTAAGATTATAGATCAAGTCTTCTGATTTTTAATATTGCTTTCTCTTCTTGAAAATAACCATAACATTATGCTGTTGCTGAGTTGACCAGTTTGTGTATTCAACTAACTCTGGGTTCTGCTTTCAACTTCTGAAAGAATGCAGGGAAAGGAAGGAATACCACTTTTGAACCTGTTGTTTCTTTAGACTAAGATGTTCCACATACTTTCTTGCATTGGTATAATAAGTGACAATTGAAATTTTTAGAATTTCTATAAATGCTTACTATAGAACCATGAAAAGTTTAGTTTATGGGAGAAAGTGGTCTGCTTGTTCTCCGTGTTATGTCATTACTCAGCAGTGCCACTTAAAGTGGGTTTGGGCCCCAGTGGAAAAAATTGGGCACCTCCTAGCAAAGGGGGATATTTGTATTGAAATGAAACTAGTAAATCAAGACTACCTTATTGGGTTTATGGTTCACCTCAAAAATGTGGTTTGTATTGATACACCATGTCCACAGGGAGGTATCATCAACAAGGCCTGATCGCATCCAGTCCCACCACTTCATGGCAAATAGATGGGAAAACAATGGAAACAGTGACAGACTTTATTTTCGTGGGCTCCAAAATCACTGCAGATGGCAACTGCAGCCATGAAATTAAAAGACACTTGCTCCTTGGAAGAAAAGCTATGACCAACCTAGACAGCATAAGAAAAGCAGAGACATTACTTTGCCAACAAAGTATGTATAGTCAAAGCTATGGTTTTTCCAGTATTCATGGATGGATGTGCAATTGGACCATAAAGAAGGCTGAGTGCCGAAGGATTGATGCTTTTGCACTGTGGTTTTGGAGAAGACTCTTGATAGTCTGTTGGACTGCAAGGAAATCAAACCAGTCCATCCTAAAATAAATCAGTCCTGAATATTCATTGGAAGAACTAAAGCTGAAGCTGAAGCTCCAATGCTCTGGCCACATGATGCAAAGAATTGACTTGTTGGAAAAGACCCTGATGCTGGGAAAGATTGAGGGCGGGAGGAGAAGGGGGCGACAGAGGATGAGATGGTTGGATGGCATCACTGACTCAATGGACATGAGTTTGAGTAAGCTCCGGGAGTTGGTGATGGACAGGGAAGCCTGGCGTGCTGCAGTCCATGGGGTTGCAAAGAGTCAGACATGACTGAGCGACTGAACAGAACTGAACTTCTCAGCCCTGATATTTTGTTTGTTGTTGTTTAATCACTAAGTTGCATCCAACTCTTTACAACCCCTCAGAACCTGTCAGGCTCCTCTGTCCATAGGATTTTCCAGGTAAGAATATTGGAGTGGGTTGCCATTTTCTCCTCCAGGGGATCTTTCTGACCCAGGGATAGGACTCACATCTCTTGCTTCATAGACAGATTCTTCACCACTGAGCCACGTGGGAAGCCCAATATTTTGTCAGGTGGGTTTATATGATTTGGTCCTCTCTTGGGGCTAGCTTACCTCTTGTTCCAGGGACAGTGGGTTCTGGGTGTGTTTGTGTATCCTGAAAGACCCAGATGTTACTGTGCATTCTTTCTGCAGTTCTGCTTTCATTTGCAGCTGTGATTCGTATCACAGTACTTCCCAGATCCCTGATCCACTGCACGAGGTAACCCCAGAAACTCTTGTTCTTTGTGACTGCCTGTTAGCCTGGACTGGCAGTGCCTTTGTTTCCAAATTGACCACAGCTGCACTGAACTGTAGCCTCATGTTTCCCTGTGTCTGGTCACAAGCTTGTGGTCACTCAAGACAGCTCCCCAAAGAGCAGCTGTTCAGGTCAGATGTTAGCAAAGTCAATAAAAATAATAACAAGAAAAATGAAACATTTAAAAGGGTCATTGAACTTCTCAAAATGAAACTGTTATGTAATCACAGAATCTTGTTTTATTGTTCTCATTGGGCTGGAAATGATAAATGTATGCACATAAAATTAAAACCATAAGATAAGCTGGGGAATTTCAATAGAGCCTGTTTCTACTTCTTCCATTTTAGAGTGAAAGGCTGCTCCCTCAAGCACCCAGTTTGGAAGATTCGTTTTTGAAACTTGTGGTTATTTCTGTTGTCCTCCTAAAGGTACAAACAAGGTCACCGAAGTCAGATACTGACAGGCAACAGCAGATAACACACATAAGTGAGGTCTTAGTTGGAGGGCTCTGTGAACTGCAGAATGCTGCCACTCCCAAAGCAGGCAGGGATGTCCTCTCCAGGCCCTGTGTTATTGAATCTTCTGATTTCAACTTGAATCAGAAGTCTGGGTTTTAAATCTTGGTAAGTAATTCAGCTTAACAACAACAGCAGCAACACTTGGGGACAGGCCAACAAGAACACATCTGGGGGCCAAGGTCACTGGTGTGCTGCCTCTGGATTTCACTTTTCTTCAGAATATAGCCCAAGAAATGCCCTTAGTATAGTTTTCTGTTTTTCCTTCTCATGTAGCTACACAATAATTGTTGATTTAAAATGCAGCAAGAAAAAGAAATTAATGAAGCTCTAATAGTTAAAATAGCTATGAGTCAGAAAAAAAGAAAAGTGCAGCTGATAACTAATCTACAGTTGCTCTGTACAATATTCTGGCCTTGCCAGTTTATGCTTTTCTCTTCCCTGCCTCTGTGTGTAGCCTACTTTTACTTTTTTTTTTTTTTTCCTCTTTCCTGTTTCATTCCTGGTCTACCCAGGTCCCTCTGTCTGCAGGGTCACTCCTGAAAGTTTTCAAGCCTCAAACCTGGATGCTGACTGAACTTGACATTGCCCGTGTGGCTAGAGCTTTTCATCTGAGTCAGCTCTCCTCTCCCTCCAGAACGCAGTCTTTGTTCCAGAACTCAATGCACTTCTTTCTGGTAATTTGTGCTCACATTTCTTCAGTTCTCCAATGTCTGGGTCTCTGTGCTTTTAATGATTTAATTCTATTTCCTAATCAAAACTCTTCTGGCTCATGGTGCAAGCATAACAGGTGATGGAACACATTATTGTTATGCATCTAACATCAGATATGTGTTTTTATGTATTTATAATTTTTACATATGATTAACAGTTAACATATTACAGTTATAACATCATCAGAGAATATCACAGTGTCTCTGCATGTAGATAGTAAAGTGTTATTAGTTCATATCAATAATTTTATTAAATGCTGAATTGGTACAAAGAAAGACTACAATGTATGTGGAAGATATTAAATTAACACTAAAACACAAATGTGAATCCTATTCAGTTTAATATATGGAATGTTTCAGTACTTTTGAAGGTCCTTTTGTGTCCATTAAAAGCCCATCTGCCTTTCCCTGGCCTTTTAGAGGAAACAAATATGCTTAATTTTACGTTTGTTATTCTTTTGCTTTGTTTCAAAAAGTAAAATTTTGTTTAATGTTGCAGGTTTTGGATTTTACATATAAGGAATTGTACTGTATGTGGTTCTCTTGACTAACAGTTTTGCTAAATTTTGTAGTTTGAGATTTATCCATGTTAATGGGGCTACGTGTATTTAATTATTTTCTATTTCTGTAATATTTCATTGATTATTAATTCTACAATTTATCTTCCAACTACTGATATGAATAGCAGGACTGTTTCTGTTTTTCCCTATTACAAAAATTGTCGTTATGAATTACTATGCTCTCATTGTAGCTGGCTAGGAGTGAACTGTAAGATATGCATATAGATAGTCCACATACATGCAACAAAGCCAAATTGTTTCCCAAAGCAATTGCACAAATTTACACTCCTGCACCGGCAATGTATACATTTCTGTTGCTTTAAATCTTTGCTAACTTTTGTCGTTTTTAGATTTTTTTACTTTTTGCCAACCTGATGGTTGTAATAGTATCTTTTCATGATTCTAATTTGCATATAATGCAATCCAGATTGATCTTTTTAGATGCTTGTGTTTCCTCTTCTAAGGAAACAGTAAAGGAGCAGTAAAGTGACTGTTCCTTTCATTATTTTTTGCTTTTTTTTTTGTATTTTTCTAGTTTATTAGTACTTCTTTATATCCTTAGTCATTCCTATGTGTTACAAATTTTCTTTCAGTTTTTAGTTTGTCCTTTTATTCTTATTTTTTTTTATGGTATCCTTCCACCAACAGAGGTGGTCAGTTTAATTTAGTTGACTACATTAATCTTTTTGTTTATAACTTATGGTTGTGTGTGCGCCTTTTAAAGGAATCCTCTACTCTCAAGATCATGTTTTCCTCTCTATAATACATATTGATATCTGTTGGGGTTTCCCTCTATATCTACATTCTTCTTCTTCAGGAGCATCTTTGCTACTTTTAAAATTATAGTTGATTTACAATATTTTATTAGTTTCAGATGTACAGGAGTGTTATTCAGTTATATATATATATATATTCTTTTTCAGATTCACTTCCATTAAGGGTTATTACATGATATTGAATATAGTTCCCTGTGCTATGCAGTAGGACCTTGAATACAGTAGTTTATATATAGTAATTTATTAATCCCAAACTCATAATTTATCTCTCCCTCAGCTTTTCCCCTTTGATAACCATAAGTTCTTTTTCTATGTCTGTAAGTCTGTTTTTGTGAATTTTTTTTTATAAAATTTAGAACCAGTTTATAAAGCTTTGTGAAAAGTCTGAATTAAAAAAACGAATTTTATTTATTTTTGACTGTGCTGGGTCTTTGTTGCTGCAGGGGCTTTTCTCTAGTTGTGGAGAGTAAGAGCTATTCTCTAGTTGTGTGCAGGCTTCTCACTGCAGCAGCTTCCCGTTGCAGAGCTGGGCTCTATGGTGAACAGGTCTTAGTAGCTGCGGCACATAGGCTCAGTAGTTGCAGTTCCCAGGCTCTGGAGCGTAGGCTCAGTAGTCATGGTGCATGGGCTTAGTCGCTCTGCAGACTGTAGGATCTTTCCAGATCAGGGATTAAACCCGTGTCTCCTACTTGGGCAGCCAGATTCTTTACCATCCAGCCCCCAGGGAAGCCCAAAAGCCTAGAGTTTTATTAGAATTAATTTATCTTAGATTTGAGAAGAATTTACCCTTTTATGGTTTTAAGTCTTCATATCTATGAACATAATATTTTTTTTTATTGATTTAGAACTTCTTTAATTTCATTTAACGCAATTTTATTGTTTTACATATAAGGTGCTCACATACCTTTTATTACATTTATTTCTAGATACCTTGTATTTTTGTTGCGATTATAAATGGTGTTTTAAGAAACATTAGTTAAATAGATCTTTTTTGGTATAAAGTAAAACAATATAATTGTACATATTGATTTCTGTTCAGCTACTTTGCTAAACTAATAATTCATCCTATTCTCCTGGGTTTTGTACAGGGAAAATGAAATTATCTATAAATAATGACAGACTGTTTTTTCTTTTCCAGTCCTTACCTGTTTTCCTTACCAAAATGTGCTTACTGGGACCTCCAGCACATTATGGTAAAGAAAATGATCATGATGATATGAGCATTCTTCTATTTTTCTTGATATTAATGGAATTGCTTTCAATTTTGCCATGATGTATGATGTTTTCTGTGAGCTTTTTGTAGATTCTTTAAAAAATCATATTAAGGAAGTTTCCCTCAATGTGCTCTGATTAAATTTTCTTCATGACAAAGAGATGCTGAACTATGTCAAAGGTTCTTTATTCATCTGTTGAGATGTGTGTGTGAGATGTGGAGACTTGCTGCCAGTGCCGCCTTCAAGCAGGACTTGCTGTCTGGTTAAGGGCATGCAGGAAGCAGAATGCTTCTGCCCGTCAGCTTGTTTCCAGTCTCCTGGCCCAGGCTCACAGACTTCCCAGAGCAGCCTGCTTCCAGAAACTGAACAAGGTGAGGGCTTCCTCTGATGTGGGATAACTCTGACAGGGCTCCCTGCTGGTTGGCGGAGGTTTTCTGGGGTCTGTATTACAGTTCAACTTACCCCTCTGCCCAGTCCTCCTTTCCTCTCTTCCTTCTACAGACCGTGATTCCTAATAAATGTTCAATATCCCAAACTCAGTCTCAGTGTTTGCTTTGGGGGAACCCACCTTGTGACAACATGATTGTTTTTCCTTTACTCTGTTCATGTAATGAATTGTATTAATTGGTTTTGCTGATATTAAACAACCTACATTTCTGTGATAAGCTCGAGTTTATCATTATCCATTATCTTTTTTATACCTTGATGGAATTTGTTAATTATTATTTTAGATTCCTATCATCTATAAGTATAAATGGAACTGGCCTGACATTTCTTATATGTACAACCCTTTTTTGCTTTTATTATCAAGGCTTTTTCTAGACTCATTAAATGAGTTAGGGAATTTTCCCCCTCTTTTTATTTTGGCAGAGTTTTTGTGAAAAGGTAATTTTAAAAATAACTCACCAGTAAACTTATCTATCTGGTGTTTTCTTAGAAAAAAGTTTCTTTTTTTTTTTTTCCTAATCAGATTATATGGGGTGTCCTTTATGAAACCTTGTATAGTTCCCTGACAAGGAACAATCTCCCCAGTGATTCTGAGGAGAATCTGAACACAATTAGAGAAAATATTTCAGGAAAATCTCCCTAGCTGATCAACTACATGCATGCATGCATACTAAATCGCTTCAGTCTTATCCAACTCTGCAACACTGTGGACTGTAGCCCTCCACGCTTCTCTGTCTATGGGCTTCTCCAGGCAAGAATATGGAAGTGGGTTGCCAAGCCCTCCTCCAGAGGATCTTCCTGACCCAGAGACTGAACCTGCATCTCCTCCAGCTCCTACATTGCAGGCAGATTCTTTACTGCTAAGCCACGAGGGAAACCCTTAAGGGAAGGTTAATGGGCAGTTCTGTGTGATCACCATGGACAGTAGTCATCTGGGGACTCCGGGTAGCCATTCTCATTCTTTTCCTCTACCGTATATCTTACTGGTGTTATGTTACAGAAAATCTCCCCGTGAGCACCGGTGAAGGCACATTTTTCTCCCAGTTTGAAGGCATGGAACACACACAATGCGCTCACTCAGCACTAGCTTAGGCATCTGGAAATCTGAGGTCTAGTCTTGGCTCTGCTATATGGAAACAACCTCAGGCAGGCGGTAAAATTCTTACATGGGCTTCTTCATCTATAACTAGAATTATACATCCTGTTTTTGTGTTTTTTTTTTTTTTTTAGTAAATAGATGAAATATGCATGCTTAGCATCATCTAAAGTGACTATCTTTACTCTCCTCCAGAATAATATGTGAACCTGAAGATACTTTAATTTTGGTTATCTACCATCTGACTTATATTCCATGGTTAGACTGTATTTTAGTTTTTTGCTTTAAACTTAGCTATATTGTTGTTTTATATTTGTCCACATATGAGCCATGTTCTTGTTGTGCTACTCTATTTTACATTTCATATCTTCCAACTAGTATAGCTTTTTCTTTCTGCTGGTAGTACGTCCTTTAGAATTTCCTGTAGAGAGGGTCTATATTGGCAGACTAAGTTTTTTCCTGAAAATATAATTGACCCTTGAACAATGGGGGGAGGGTAGGGGAACAAACCGCTCATGGATTCAAAAATACACATACAGCTTTTACCTCCTCCAAAACTTAATTACTAATAGCCAGGATAGGCAGGCACACTCAGTGTAACTTCATGGAAATACATCATAATTTCTGCCTGACTTTAGCCTTTTCGTTTTCGTAAAAATGTTTCTATATGGTACCAAACTTTCTTTCACAATTTGCTTTAGTTTCAGTGCCCATATCATAGAAGGGACATCTGGGAAAAGATGTCAAAATCACTCTTGAATAATCTGAAGCCTTCTGCAAGATTGTTTAATGCCAATTTGTTATGTGACTGCTTCTTCTATATCTTATTCCTCATCGTCCGACATTGGTTCGGAAGCACTCATCTCTATCAAGTCATCTTCTGTTAATTCCTCTGATGTGATGTCTTTTAGCTTTTGAATTTCTCTAAGATTCATATCTTCCAACCCTTCTTACCTTTTTTTCCTGCCATATCTATAATTTCTTTCATGATTTCTTTGACTGGATCTGTTGTAAATCTTGTGGAGTCCTGTGCAACATTTGGACAGAATTTTCTCTAGCAAGTATTTATTGTTTGGGTTTCATGATTTCATAGCTTTTTCTATAACAACAATGACATCTTAATGCTATAATCCTTCCAGACTTTCATGATCTTTTCTCTATTAGAGTTTTCTTCCATAACATTGACAGTCCTTTCCATAGAATACTGTGCCTGCTGTGCTTAGTCGCTCAATTGTGCCTGACTCTTTATGACCCCATGGACTGTAGCTTGCCAGGATCCTCCATCCATGAGGATTCTTCAGGCAAGAACAATGAAGTGGGTGGCCATGCCCTCCTCCAGGGAATCTTCCCAACCCAGGGATCAAACCCAGGTCTCTCACACTGCAGGGCAATTCTTTACCATATGAGCCACCAATGAGCCTTAAAACTCTTTATGACTCCCTGATCTAGAGGCAAGTAGACCACTTCAACATTTTTGGTGTTGAACTCTTGGGCTTCTGGGTAGTCAGAGGCATTGTCCAATCTCGAAAGAATTTTTAAAAGCAGTCCCTTACTAGCACAGTACTTCCTGAGTTCAGGGACAAAGCATAGATGGAACCAGTCTGGAAAAGTGGTTCTCATTGTCCAGGCCTTCTTGCTATACAACCAAAAGAATGGCAGCTGGTGTTTACCTTTTCCCTTCAAGGCTTGGGACTTAGCAGCTTTATAGATAGGGGCAGTTCTGACTACGTTTACACAAAACAGTGGAGAGTATCCCTTCCTGTCTTAAATCCTGGTACTCACTTTTCTTCCTTACTAGTAAATGTCCTTTGTAACATTTTTTCCAGAATAGAACACTTTCATCTGCATTAAAAACCTGTTCAGGCAGGTATTCTTTTGCCCCAATGATTTTCTTTTTTTTTTAACTTTTTATTTTATATTGGTGTATAGCCAATTAATGGGTTTCCCTGGTAGCTCAGCTGGTAAAGAATTTGCCTGCAATGTAGGAGACCCCAGTTCAATTCCTGAGTCAGGAAGATCCCATGGAGAAGGGATAGGCTACCCCTCCAGTATTCCTGGACTTCCCTGGTGGCTCAGAGAGTAAAGAATCTGCCTGTAATATGGGAGACCTAGATTCGATCCCTGGGTTTGGAAGATCCTCTGGAGGTGGGCACTGCAACCCACCCCAGTATTCTTGCTTAGATAAATCCCATGGACAGAGGAGCCTGGCGGGCTATAGTCCATGGGGTTGCAAAGAGTCGGACACAACTGAGTGACAAAGCATAACGCATAGCCGATTAAAATCCTCAATGATTTTCTTAACAGTGTCTGGGAAATCATTCACTGCCTCTTGGTTGGCTGAATCTGCTTTTCCTGTTATCTTGACATTTAGAAAACCAAACCTCTTTCTAAAATTATCAAACCATCCTTTGCTGGCATTAAATTCTCCAGCTTTAGAATCTTCATATTCCTTTTAAGTTGTCATATAATGACTGTTTTTTATCTAATCACACTAGAATCTATAGCCATGCCTTTCTTACAGCAATCTTGCACCCAAATAAAAGCTGCGTTTTCAATACAAGATAAAACGATACTTCACAAAAAGTGCAAGGTTTCCGTACCTGCTGTCATAGCTGCAGCAACAGCTTCACAAATTTCCTTTTTTTCTTTTCTTTTTCACAATGATTCTTACTCTGGACTTAATTATTTTGAAATGGTGGCCATCTGCAGCTGCAGACCTCAGTCTGTGGTACATATAAAGCAATTCACTTTTTTTTTTTTTTTGTAATGTCATGGCTTTTCTCCACTTCTTGGGAGCACTTCCAGCATCATTAGTGGCACTTCATATGGGTCCCATGGTGTTACTCAGGGTTTACACTATTACACTAAATAGGATGAAAATTTTGTAGGAACTATGAGAGATCACTTTTTACTGCAGATATGCAAATTACCGGAGAGACAAACTGCTCATGTGGAGATGACTAAGATCAAATGGCATTTTAAGCAGATACTTGTAACAGAATTCACTGCAGTACCAACAGGAATGGCTACAAATTATTATATTGCAGTAGTACAGCATATAATATAGTTAATTTTATACAGTTATGATATAATACTGCATATTGATGTTATTTAAGTTGTGAATAGAGCCATGTACAGTCTTTAAGTTTTTGTGCACATTCAGTTCAGTTCAGTTCAGTTCTGTTGCTTAGTTGTGTCCAAGTCTTTGCAACCCCATGGACTGCAGTACGCCAGGCCTCCCTGTCCATTGCCATCTCCTGCAGTTTACCCAAACTCATGTCCATTGAGTCAGTGATGCCATCCAACCATCTCATCCTCTGTTGTCCCCTTCTCCTCCTGCCCTCGATCTTCCCCAGCATCAGGGTCTTTTCAAATGAGTCAGCTCTTTGCATCAGGTGGCAAAAGTATTGGAATTTCAGCTTCAACATGAGTCTTTCCAATGAACACCCAGGACTAGTCTCCTTTAGGATGGACTGGTTGGATCTCCTTGCAGTCTAGGGGACTCTCAAGAGTCTTCTCCAACACCACAGTTCAAAAGCATCAATTCTTCAGCGCTCAGCTTTCTTTATAGTCCAACTCTCACATCCATACACAACTACTGGAAAAACCATTGCCTTGATTAGACCGACCTTTGCTGATAAAGTAATGTCTCTGTTTTTTAATATGCTGTCTAGATTGGTCATAACTTTTCTTCCAAGGAGTAAGTGTCTTTTAATTTCATGGCTGCAGTCACCATCTGCAGTGATTTTGGAGCTCAAGAAAATAAAGTCAGCCACTGTTTCCACTGTTCTCCGTCTATTTGCCTTGAAGTGATGGGATCAGATGCCATGATCTTTGTTTTCTGAATGTTGAGCTTTAAGCCAACTTTTTCACTCTCCTCTTTCACTTTCATCAAGAGGCTCTTTAGTTCTTTGCTTTCTGCCATAAGGGTGGTGTCGCCTGCATATCTGAGGTTACTGATATTTCTCCCAGCAATCTTGATTCCAGCTTGTGCTTCATCCAGCCAAGCATTTCTCATAATGTACTCTGCATATAAGTTAAATAAACAGGGTGACAATATACAGCCTTGACATGCCCCTTTTCCTATTTGGAACTAGTCTGTTGTTCCATGTCCAGTGCTAACTGTTGTTTCCTGACCTGCATATAGGGAGGTCAGGTGGTCTGGTATTCCAATCTCTTTCAAAATTTTCCATAATTTATTGTGATCTACATAGTCAAAGTCTTTAGCATAGTCAACAAAGCAGAGATAGATATGTTTTTCTGAAACTCTCTCACTTTTTTGATGATCCAGCAGATGTTGGCAATTTGATCTCTGGTTCCTCTGCCTTTTCTAAATCCAGCTTGAACATCTGGAAGTTCATGGTTCACATATTGCTGAAGCCTGGCTTGGAGAATTTTGAGCATTACTTTGCTAGCATGTGAAATGAGTGCAATTGTGTGGTAGTTTGACCAGTCTTTGGCATTGCCTTTCTTTGGGATTGGAATGAAAACTGACCTTTCCCAGTCCTGTGGCCACTGCTGAGTTTTCCAAATTTGCTGGCATATTGAGCCCAGCACTTGCACAGCATCATCTTTTATTATTTGAAAGAGCTCAACTGGAATTCCAACACCTCCACTAGCTTAGTTCATAGTGATGCTTCCTAAGGCCCACTTGACTTCACATTCCAAGATGTCTGGCTCTAGGTGAGTGATCACACCATCGTGATTATCTGGGTCATGAAATCTTTTTTGTACAGTTCTTCTGTGTATTCTTGCCACCTCTTCTTAATATCTTCCGCTTCTGTTAGGTCCATACCATTTATGTCCTTTATCGAGTCCATCTTTGCATAAAATGTTCTCTTGGTATCTCTAATTTTCTTGAAGAGATCTCTAGTCTTTCCCATTCTAATATTTTCCTCTCTTTCTTTGCACTGATCACTGAGGAAGGCTTTCTTATCTCTCCTTGATATTCTTTGGAACTCTGCATTCAAATGGGTATATCTTTCCTTTTCTCCTTTGCTTTTCACTTCTCTTCTTTTCACAGCTATTTGTAAGGCCTCCTCAGACAGCCATTTTGTTTTTTTGCATTTGTTTTTCTTGGGGATGGTCTTGCTCCCTGCCCCCTGTACAATGTCATGAACCTTCATCCGTAGTTCTTCATGCACTCTATCAGATCTAGTCCCTTAAATCTATTTCTCACTTCCACTGTATAATCATAAGGGATTTGATTTAGGTCATACCTGAATGGCCTAGTAGTTTTCCCTACTTTCTTCAGTTTAAGTCTTGGCAATAAAGAATTCATGATCTGAGCCACAGTCAGATCTTGGTCTTGTTTTTGCCAACTGTATAAAGCTTCTCCATCTTTGGCTGCAAAGAATATAATCAGTCTGATTTTGATGTTGACCATCTGGTGATATCCATGTGTAGAGTCTTCTCTGGTGTTGTTGGAAGAGGAGGTTTGCTATGACCAGTGCTTTCTCTTGGCAAAACTCTATTAGCCTTAGCCCTGCTTCATTCTGTACTCCAAGGCCAAATTTGCCCGTAACTCCAGGTGTTTCTTGACTTCCTACTTTTGCATTCCAGTCCCCTGTAATGAAAAGGACATCTTTTTTGGGTGTGTGTTCTAAAAGGATTTGTAAGTCTTCATAGAACTGTTCAACTTCAGCTTCTTCATCGTTACTGGTTGGGGCATAGACTTGGATTACTGTGATATTGAATGGTTTGCCTTGGAAATGAACAGAAGTTATTCTGTCGTTTTTGAGATTGCATTCAAGTACTGCATTTCGGACTCTTTTATTGACCATGATGGCTACTCCATTTCTTCTAAGGGATTCCTGCCCACAGTAGTAGATATAATGGTCATCTGAGTGAAATTCACCCATTCCAGTCCATTTTAGTTCACTAATTCCTAGAATGTTGACATTCACTCTTGCCATCTCCTGTTTTACCACTTTCAATTTGTCTTGAACATGGACCTAACATTCCAGGTTCCTATGAAATATTGCTCTTTACAGCATTGGACCTTGCTTCTATCACAAGTCCCACCCACAACTGGGTGTTGTTTTTGCTTTGGCTCCATCCCTTCATTCTTTCTGAAGTTATTTCTCCACTGATCTCCAATAGCGTATTGTGCACCTACCAACCTGGGGAGTTTATCTTTCAGTGTCCTATCTTTTTGCCTTTTCATATTGTTCATAGGGTTCTCAAGGCAAGAATACTGAAGTGGTTTGCCATTTCCTTCTCCAGTGGACCACATTCTGTCAGAACTCTCCACCATACCCGTCCGTCTTGGGTGGCCCTACATGGCATGCTCATAGTTTCATCGAGTTAGACAAGGCTGTGGTCCATGTGATCAGATTGGCTAGTTTTCTGACTGGTTTCATCTGTCTGCCCTCTGATGCCCTCTGTCAGTGCCTACTGTCTTACTGGGGTTTCTCTTACCTTGGACGTGGGGTATCTCTTTACAGCTGCTCCAGCAAAGCGCAGCTGCTGTTCCTTATCTTGGACGTGGGGTATTTCCTCATGGCCTTCACTCCTGACCTTGGACATAGGGTATCTCCTCTTGGCTACTCACCACTCCAGTGCCACACAGCCGCTGCTCACAGCTCCAAATTTCAATAAACTTTTAACTTTCTGGATATATTTGTGTATATTTTGTGGTTGTTGTTTAATTGCTAAGTTGTATCCAACTCTTTTGTGACCCCATGTATTGTAGCTCACCAGGTTCCTCTGACCATGGAATTTCCCAGTCGAGAATACTGGAGTGGGTTGCCATTTCCTTATCTAGTGAATCTTCCTGACCCAGGGATTGAACCTGTGTCTTCTGCATTGGTAGGCGAATTCTTTACCACTGAATCACCATGGAAGCCCATATTTTGTGGCAGTAGATGATAAAATAGACTAATATTTGCATATATTTTATGCATTCACGACATACTTAACATTTTCTTATTTTTTTGGATATTTTCAGGCTACCCAGTTTGAGTTTTTTCAAATCGTTGCAAATGTTCAAAAGTTTCCAGTATATTTACTGAAAAAGATTCACCTATAGGTGGACCTGTGTAGTTCAAGCCTGTGTTGTTCAAGAGGCAACTATATCTATATTTCACCCTCAGTTTTTTCAAAGGAGTTTCACTAGGTATGCATTCTTAGTTTGACCTAGAATTTTAAGTATATTATTTCGTTGTCTTCTGGCTTCCACTGTTGTGATGGACATTGAAGGGTCTGCCATCAATTTGATAATACGTTCTTTGTATTGTCTCTCTGACTTGTTGCTGTTGTTGTTCTGTTGCTCAGTCATGTCTGACTCTTTGCAGCCCCATGCACTGTAGCACACCAGTTTTCCTGTCCTTTATCATATCTCTGAGCTTGCTCAAACCCATGTCCATGGAGTCGGTGATGTAATCCAACCATCTGGCCCTCTGTCGTTCCCTTCTCCTTCTGCCTTCAACCTTTCCCAGCATCAGGGTCTTTTCTAATGCATTGGCTCTTTGCATCAAGTGGCCAATGTTTTGGAGCTTCAGCTTCAGCATCAGTCCTTCCAATGAATGTTTAGGACTGATTTCCTTTACGATTGCCTGGCTTGATCTCCTTGTAGTCCAGGGACTCTCAAGAGTCTTCTCCAACACCACAGTTCAAAAGCATAAATTCTTTGGTGCTCAGCCTTCTTTATGGTCCAACTCCATATGTGACTACTGGAAAAACCATAGCTTTGACTAGATGGACTTTTGTCAGCAAAGTAATGTCTCAGCTTTTTAGGTTTGTCATAACTGCTATCTAGGTTTGTCATAGCTTTTCTTGTAAAGAGCCAGTGTCTTTTAATTTCACGGCTGCAGTCACCATCTGCAATGATTTTGGAGCCCAAGAAAATAGTCTGTCACTGATTCCCAATCTATTTGCAATGAAGTGATGGGAACTTACTATCCTGAAATTTCCTTTTAATTTATCTAAATGTGGATTTAAACATGTTTTTCTTCTGGACAGTTACTGAAAATTATGAATTTGATTTACAATCTTCATTTCTGAAAGAGTCTTAGTCATTCCCTTTGTATATTTTATCCCCTTCATTCTTTCTTTCTTTCCTGCTAGACATCTACTAGAGTATGTTAGAATTTTTACTCTATCCCTCATGGTTTTTAACTTTATTTTTTGGGAGTTTTTGTCTGTTTATGCTGCATTCTGAATGTCTTTGTATTGTGGGTTACAGATTGTCTCAGCTGTGCCTAATTTATCATTGATTTCATGCAGGCATGTTTTTTACATTGAGTAATTTATTTTAATTGGAAGCTAATTGCTTTACAATATTGTAGTGGTTTTTGCCATGCATTGACATGAATCAGCCATGGGTGTACATGTGTCCCCTATCCCGAACCCCACTCCCACCTCCCCCCATCCCATCCCTCTGGGTTGTCCCAGTGCACCGGCTTTGAGTGCCCTGTTTCATGCATTGAACTTGGACTGGTCATCTATTTCACATATGGTAATATACATGTTTCAATGCTATTCTCTCAAATCATCCCACCCTCGCCTTCTCCCACAGAGTCCAAAAGTCTGTTTTTTGTAACTGTCTCTTTTGCTGTCTTGCATATAGAGCTGTCATTACGATCTTTCTAAATGCTGTTTATATGTATTAATATACTATATTGGTGTTTTTCTTTCTGACTTACTTAACTCTGTATAACAGGCTCCAGTTTCACCCACCTCATTAGAATTGATTCAAATGCATTCTTTTTAATAGCTGAGTAATATTCCATTGTGTATATGTACCACAGCTTTCTTACCCATTCATCTGCTGATGGACATCTAGGTTGCTTCCATGTCCTAGCTATTGTAAACAGTGCTGCAATGAACACTGCGGTACACATGTCTCTTTCAATTCTGGTTTCCTCGGTGTGTATACCCAGCAGTGTGATTGCTGGGTCATATGGCAGTTCTATTTTCAGTTTTTAAGGAATCTCCACACTGTTCTCCATAGTGGCTATATTAGTTTGCCTTCCCACCAACACTGTAAGAGAGTTCCCTTTTCTCCACACCCTCTCCAGCATTTATTGTTTGTAGACTTTTTGATAGCAGCCATTCTGACTGGCGTGAGATGGTACCTCATTGTGGTTTTGATTTGCATTTCTCTGATAATGAATGATGTTGAGCATCTTTTCATGTGTTTGTTAGCCATCTGTATGTCTTTGGAGAAATGTCCATTTCTTTGGCCCTTTTGTGATTGCGTCAGTTATTTTTCTGACACAGGTATTGAGCTGCATGAGTTATTTGTATATTTTTGAGATTAATTCTTTGTTAGTTGCTTTGTTTGCTATTATTTTCTCCCACTCTTAAGGCAGTCTTTCCACCTTGCTTATAGTTTCCTTCATTGTGCAAAAACTTATAAGTTTAATTAGGTCCCTTTTGTTTATTTTTGCTTTTATTTCCATTACTCTGGGAGTTGGGGCATAGAGGATCCTGCTGTGGTTTATGTCAGGGAGTGTTTTGCCTATGTTTTCCTCTAGGAGTTTTATAGTTTCTGGTCTTATATTTAGATCTTTAATTCATTTTGAGTTTATTTTTGTGTATGGTATTAGAAAGTGTTCTAGTTTCATTTTTTACAGGTGATTGACCAGTTTTCCCAGCACCACTTGTTAAAGAGATTGTCTTTTCTTCATTGTATATTTTTGCCTCCTTTGTAAAAGATAAGGTGTCCATAGGTATTTCTGGGCTTCTATTTTGTTCCATTGATCTATATTTCTGTCTTTGTGCCAGTACCATACTGTCTTGATGACTATAGCTTTGTCACGTAGTCTGATGTCAGGCAGGTTTATTCCTCCAGTTCCATTCTTCTTTCTCAAGATTGCTTTGGCTATTCTAGGTTTTTTGTATTTTCATACAAATTGTGAAATTATTTGCTCTAGTTCTGTGAAAAATACCATTGGTAGCTTGATAGGGATTGCACTGAATCTATAGATTGCTTTGGGTAGTATATTCATTTTCACTCTATTGATTCTTCCAATCCATGAACATGGTATATTTCTCCATCTATTTGTGTCATCTTTGATTTCTTTCATCAGTGTTTTATGCTTTTCTATATATAGGTCCTTTGTTTCTTTAGGTAGATTTATTCCTATTTTATTCTTTTTGTCACAATAGTGAATGGGATTGTTTCCTTAATTTCTGTTTCTGTTTTATTATTGTTAGTGTGTAGGAATGCAAGGGATTTCTGTGTATTAATTTATATCCTGCAACTTTACTATATTCATTGATTGGCTCTAGTAATTTTCTGGTGGTATCTTTAGGGTTTTCTACATAGAGGATCATGTCATCTGCAAACATTTAGAGTATTACTTCTTTTTTTCTAATCTGGATTCCTTTTATTTCTTTTTTGGCTCTGATTGCTTTGGCTAAAACTTCCAAAACTATGTTGAAAAGTAGTGGTGAGAGTGGGCACCCTTGTCTTGTGCCTGACTTTAGGGGAAATGCTTTAAATTTTTTGCCATTGAGTATTATTTTTCTGGGCTCCAAAATCACTACAGATGGTGACTGGAGCCATGAAATTAAAAGATGCTTACTCCTTGGAAGGAAAGTTATGACCAACCTAGATAGCATATTCAAAAGCAGAGACATTACTTTGCCAACAAAGTTTCGTCTAGTCAAGGCTATGGTTTTTCCAGTGGTCATGTATGGATGTGAGAGTTGGACTGTGAAGAAGGCTGAGCACTGAAGAATTGATGCTTTTGAACTGTGGTGTTGGAGAAGACTCTTGAGAGTCCCTTGGACTGCAAGGAGATCCAACCAGTCCATTCTGAAGGAGATCAGCCGTGGGATTTCTTTGGAAGGAATGATGCTAAAGCTGAAACTCCAGTACTTTGGCCACCTCATGCGAAGAGTTGACTCATTGGAAAAGACTCTGATGCTGGGAGGTATTGGGGGCAGGAGGAGAAGGGGACAACAGAGGATGAGATGGCTGGATGGCATCACTGACTTGATGGACCTGAGTCTGAGTGAACTCCGGGAGTTGGTGATGGACAGGGAGGCCTGGCGTGCTGTGATTCATGGGGTCGCAAAGAGTTGGACACGACTGAGCGACTGATCTGATCTGATGTTTGCTGTGGGTTTATCATATATGGCTTTTATTATGTTAAGGTATGTTCCTTCTATGCCTGCTTTCTGGAGGATTTTTTTTTATCATAAATGTGTGTTGAATTTTGTCAAAGGCTTTCTCTGCATCTGTTGAGATAATCATATGGTTTTTATCTTTCAATTTGTTAATGTGGTGTATCACATTGACTGATTTGCAAATATTGAATAATCCTTGCACCCCTGGCATAAAGCCCTTGGTTATGATGTATAATCTTTTTAATATGTTGCTGGATTCTGTTTTCTAGAATTCTGTTGAGGATTTTTTGCATCTATGTTCCTCAGTGATATTGGCCTGTAGTTTTCTTTTTTTGTCATGCAGGTTTTTTTAAATTTCAAATATTATATTTTCTTAAAGTTTTATTTTTTTCAATATTTCTTTATTTATTTTAATTACTTTCTTCACATATTTGAAGTATTCTTTCTAATATCTTTAAATATATTAAATACACTTATTTTATGATCTGAGTTTGATCATTTCAGTGGATAAATCTTTATATATCTGATTTCTTTTGGTTCTTATTTGTATGTGTGTGTTTTATAGTATTATTATATGTACTCTGAGCTTATATTTCTCATAAAGTTATTTGATGGGATTTTTATAGTCTGATAAAAATTTGTGTATATGTTATATTTTTATTTTTGATGGATGTTTGGTGATACTACTTCCCTCATATCTCAGTTGATAAAGAATCTGCCTTTAATGCAGGAGACCTCAGTTTGATTCCTTGGTTGGGAAGATCAGCTGGAGAAGGGAAAGGCTACCCACTCCAGTATTCTTGGGCTTCGCTTCTGGCTCAGCTGGTAAAGAATCCGCCTGCACTGTGGGAGACCTGGATTCGATCCCTGGGTAGGGACGATCCCCTGGAGAAGGGAAAGGCTACCCACTCTAGTATTCTGGCCTGCAGAATGCCATGGACTGTCTAGTCCATGGGGTCGCAAAGAGTCAGACATGACTGAGCAACTTTCACTGCACTTCACTTCACTTCACTGATGTAGAAAATTAAGTAATTAGGTTGGTGTTTTTCTGGATCACAAAGGTCGTGTTAGGACTCAGGCTAGAAGCACATATGGTGGCTGGTGATGGTTATGAAATATCAGAGGAGACCAATTTCAGATCAGAGGAGGCCAGGTTGAGAAATGTTAAGTTTCTCTTTTATCCCTTGCTGAAAGGAACATTTATTTCTATTTTACACTTGCATAGGCCTTTAGAGTCCACTTTATGTACAGATCCCCTATTAGACAGCTCTAGGTAGCTCCAGGCTTATTTTCTTTCCCACTTCAAATCTGAGGCTCAAGGTCCCTGGGTTAATTTGATGACCTCAGGATGAAAACATTCCTTGAAGCTCTGTTCACCTTTCTAAATTCCAGTGTTCACTTTTTTTTCCCCCTGCTCTCAAGAGTCCTCATTTGCTTGCCTTGTCAGTGATGGATTTTAAAGATTTTAAAAATACGTTATTCAGTATTTTTGGTTATTGTCCGTTAGAGGCTATTCACATATCTGTTCCACCATACTGTTGAAAATGAAGTCCGGTTAGTCCCATGTTTGTTTAAAGATAAGGAAATTCAAGTTTAGAAAAGTCACATGTCTGCCCTAGGTCACAGGACTTGCAGGTGTCCAGGTGGAGGATAGTAGATGACATGCCAATTGCTCTTGTGATTTCCTGGCCTTCTGAAGATTTCAATGGTCAGTTAGAAGGAGTGCTCATAATAGACATTCAATTAGAGAGATAATTTTCTAAAATATTTTGAAGAATTTTTCCTATTTGGAAAGGTACTCACAAATTGTTAAACAATCTTCTATTAAGGATACAGAGTGGGCATTAGTATCTTTTGATTTAGAGACCGACACAACAGGAATTCACAGGCAACTAAGGATGTGTATGTTTGTTAGTTGCTCAGTCATGTCTGACTCTTTTCGACCTCATGAACTGCAGCATACCAGGCTCCTCTGTCCATGGAATTCTCCAGGCAAGAATACTGGAGTGGGTTGCCATTCCTTTCTACAGTGGGTCTTCCTGACTCAAGGGTCAAACTGGGGTCTCCTCTATTGCAGGCAGATTTTATACTGTCTGAGCTACCAGGGAAGCCCCACAACTAAGTGTCAGTTCAGTTCAGTTGCTCGGTCATGCCTGACTGTTTGCAACCCCATGGACTGCAGCATGCCAGGCTTACCTGTCCATCACTAACTTCTGGAGCTTGCTCAAACTCAGGTCCATTGAGTTGGTGATGCCATCCAATCATCTCTTCCTCCTTCATCTGTTGTCTCCTTCTCCTCCTGCCTTTAATCTTTCCCAGCATCAGGATCTTTTCCAGTGAGTCAGTTCTTCGTATCTATAATGCATGAATTTTTCCCATGTCAGTTTTGGAAACTTTTGAAAGTAGTTTTTAATTTCTAGTAATTTAGATAAAAATCTTAAAAATAGTGTACATTGATCATAATGTAATTTCGGTAGTCTCACTTGGAAAACAAGAATCAAATTATACAGGTATATTTTCTAAACAGCAAATAACTTGGCAGTTTTTGAAAACAAAGCTTTGTGGAGCACTTCATACTGAAGAATGTATTAGATGACTCCTTTAGTAAGTTTCTAGATTGAAGGCAATTTTTCTCTCCTTAGATAATTCTGTAAATACTGATCAGATTGTATCAGGTGAGAAAAAAGAGATAGCCAATTCCATGTCCCTGATGTCTGGGTGCCAGTTGGTATGGTAGCTACTTTGGGTATAAACCTATAATATGAAGGCAGTTATAAGATAATTTGAGATGGAAACAGGTGAAGTTTAAATAATTTCAGGCTGAGAAGAGATGAGCAAATGGCAGCTATTCCAAGCATCCCTGGCAGAGTTCCTGTGGTGTTTGGACAGGCATGACTCCTAATGTCATTTTATTACACTCATATTAAAGACTAGAATTTTAGATCAACAGTGTGCAAATTTGGTTTATCACTTGTGTTCAAAAAAGAGCTGACAGAATTCTAACAGGAGAACTTCAGTGCTTTTCAAGAGTACCAGGAGGAACATAACTCTAGGTCTCATAGAACAAAAACTGACTAGAAATGTGAAATTATTTGCATTAGACACTAAGGAATTCCAAGAACACTCTTGAATCAGGACTCTTCATGTGTGTGTATATCTTTGTGTGTTTATATATTTAAAAGTAAGTTTGCTTTCTATTTGGTGATTTTTAGCCCATCCAGGACTTTGTGATTTTGTAGTAATTGTACTCAAAGCAAATGAATCACAGCGAAATACTCAATGCTGATCCCACCCAGCTAGTTCTGTAATCACTGGCCCTGCAGAGGATAGGAAACACATTGTACAGCCCGATTTGTCCTTGTCAGAAGCACAACAATGCTTAGGACTAAAACCCAAAGTTATACATGACTCTAAAAAGAGCTATTTGTCAAGTGGTTCATTGGCACAAATTGAAATGAAATGAGGTCCCGGGCTCTTGAGGTCACTTTTCAACAGGAAGAATTCATTATCTAACTATACACAGAGGAAAATGCCTCACAATTGTATTTGCTTGTAAAGGATGAGTGCCCACATATAAAGCCAAAGTGGCAGAGGTCACTTAAAAGAAATAAATGACATAAAAGCAAAGACTCAAGTGTCCCTTGGCTGATAGCCTCTGGCTTCTTCCTCCCAGTCAGGGCTGCTTTGGGGCTTACTGCTCAATGGACTGAAGGAAATACTTGGAGAGGTCTTTGTTGTTTATGCAAAAATCACTTGCATAGGTCCTGCTAATTTGTCTACTGGAAACAGTGTAGTCTTATGAGTCTCTCCTTCTTGGGTTGGGGGGAGTTTATTCCCCATCCTTCCCCACATTCCACATTTTTCTGAAGTGTACATTTTCTTTTAAGACATTCTATGGCCTTCTCTTCACTTTGTGGAGAAAGTGCAACCTTGAATGTTTTACAGCTCATTGGGTGATAACTGGTAGGGTATTGTTTTCGGCTTAGAAAGTGGACAGAAAGGAAGTGTACACTGAACACATCAAACCTGAGGACAGAATTTTTCAACATATTTATATAAATAACTTGGAACAGAGAATTGATTACTTTGGTTTCTGTTGGGCAGAGTAGGGACGATAACAAAAATCAAAGACTTTTTTCCCCCCAGTTCATCTTAGGATTAACTTTAATGAAATAAGTAGTGTTGCACATTCTATGGGGTTGGACAAAGGTTTAATAACATATATCCATCATTATAATGTCATTCAAAGTATATTCACTGCTTATAAAAACTAGTCTTTTTTCATCTCCCCCAAATCTCCTGGCAACCAATGGTCTTATCATTGTTTCCATAGTTTTGCTTTTTTTTTTTTCAGAATGGCATGTACTTGGAGTCTATTTTTCTTTCTCCGTTCAAAGCCTTTATAAGGTCTCTCATGGTCCACCCATGCAGGACCAGACAGGCCATAGGTGGCAAGCTTCCCCACTAAATACTGTAGCTTTTCTTCCAGTATTCAGCCCATTCCACTGGTCCTGCCCAGCAGCCGCGTGGAGGTGCAGGGATGTGTTGGGTGTTTGTTCATAGGAAGGCTGCAAGTTTTGTACCCCTTGTCACCACGAACCCAGATTTATGTCATGTGAAAGACATTTTAAGTGGAAAAGAAAAATGACATGGCTAAAGAGGATGGATTTAAATAGGGACAGGGCAAGGAGGTGGAAGTAGAGATCAATTCCCTTAATCTCTTCCCATATTTCAACCCTCTCTAAACTCTGACAGTAGGAGGGAAGGGCTGGAGAGGCTCACATATCAAGTCCAGCATCCATTTTTCAGTACTGCCTGTTTTCCCCTGTCCATTCACATCAGTCTTTTTTTCAAAGTTATTTTCTAATAATGTGGCCTCTCATTCATTCTCTTTCTCAAATTTTTTATGGCACCACCATTGATGGAAATTGGACATCTTAACCATATTATGTCTTCCAATCCATCAAAATGGATGTTTTTCCATTTGTTTCTTTCTTTAAAAAATTCTTTCAGCAGTATCTTTTCCTGGTTCTCAACTGTTGTTGTAGGTGACTGTTGCATGTTCCTGTTATAGTTTTTCTTGAGTGGTAGGTGACTTTGGACATGATGGTGGTGCCCTTCATTGAGACATAGGATACATGAAGAGAATCAGTATGTAGAGCATGGGGGAAGCCATGATCCCAGTGCTGGCTCTGTTGAGTTTTAAATACTAGTATGGCATCTATTAAATTTACTTAGATGCAGAGATTTGGAGTTAAACAAATTTGGAGTTAATGATGGATAGAATCAGGAGAATGAGTGAAGATGCTTAGGGAATGTGTATACAGAGAGGGAGAAGAAAATCAGTTCTTTCATTCTCATTTTCTCCAATAAAAAGCCATGTAAGTGAGACAGTATTTCCAACTTACTAACCCTACTTCTACTTTGAGTGCATGCTACAACAGCCAACAGGAAAGCGGGAAACATTAAAAGGAGAATTTGGACAAACAGAACCAAGTGTCAAGAACATGGATACCTGCTTACTGCTTCCTTTCAGCTATCTGAATACTGTGTATTAAATAGTAACAATGATGCTTTATCCAGTAAGATCTCCCTCCAGGGGTTTGTAAGTCATGTGATTCTTTTCTCATTTCCCCTGATAGAAATAACTGTGGTCTTAAAAGCTTAGAGAGGAAGAGACAGGTCCATTTCTCCTTTTTCTTGTCCAGTAGACCCAATCTCCTTCAAATGCCATGTAAGACATTTAAAAGTGGCACAGATTCTCTTTAGTCAGGAATGATTTGAATGTGATTCGGCATAGAAGGGGACTGGACTGGATGGACATAAAATTCTGTCATTTAATCTGTGAAGTGAGATGACAGTAAAGAGAGTGAGTCCCTTCAGTGTCCCCCAGCGACTTAGTTCCTAAGTATTTCTTGGTCCAATTTACAACCCTTTCCCATTATTTTCTTATGATTTATATGCAAAGGGGATGAAAGATATGTGATTAAGGAATTTTAAATTTTATGTATAACTGTTATTGGAATGTAACTTCCATGAGGGCAGGGACCTTGCCTGTTTTGTTCACAACTTTACCTGCAGTGCTGAGAAAAGTGAGTGCATAGCATGCAGGGGTCACTCACTAGAGAGTTATTGAAGTAATTTTTATGGTCAGACCATGTACTAGGTATGTGTTCATTTTTGGTGTGCAAAATATGTTAACTGTGACTATGTGACTTTGCATTAAACACAGTTACTAACAGATTTTAATAATTTATTTTATAGTTGCTTTGATGCCTTTTCCTAATATCTTAGTTTACATTTGATCTTGGGTTTGCCGTTGGATACTGCTATCAGATGTGAAAAGGTAACAATGTCTTTTTGGCAAGTTTAATTTAGACCTTACATTCATTGTTACTTGTCTAGTCTACAAAGAGACCTTGATAATTGACAATTGTATTCAAGTCCTGAAAGAACTCAGTGAGCTGGCAATTAGGGGTGCCTTCTAGCTGTCACTTTGATTTTGTTGGGATTGTACTTCAATGCTTTGCCTAGGAGCACTACGAGAGAGACAGTTTTCCTTTGCAGGCTCCCTGTAGAAAAACGTCACCAGCTTGGAAAATAAAAAAGGCACCTACTGACTTACTTATGTCTGGAATTAATGCAATCAGTAACATCTGAAGAAGGTAGATAAAGTATGTTTTCATTTCAATGAGATCAAAATTTTTAAAACTTTTGAGCTGCTAATCCTACTCCCTTCTTTCTATTACTTTTTCCTCTTTTCTTCAATGCAATGTAGGCATCAAAGCTACATTTTTGACATGACCAGAACAATTGGAGGCAGGGTGAAAATGCACTGCATAATGATTGAACACCATGACTTCGCTGAACAGCACAGATCTAAGATGGGGTTCACAGTAGTGACTGCCCCATCCTGGTTACCAACACTCCAGGAAGTGGAATGAAAGGCATCAGCTTGAATGATCCTGAGGCTCCTCAGCAGCTGTGGAACTTGTTGTAGTCTTTAATGAGATTTAAAAACCCCTGAAGAAACTCAGGTCCCAGAAAATAGGGAGGATGGGACTGTTTTCTCTGTGGTGAAGACCAGTTTCCATTTATCCTGTCTTGGTTTTTGGAAATGACTTTGCATTGACAACTGAGACTATTGGAGTGAGGGGGTCTGGAGGAGTGGGAAAATGCCTGAGGATTAGGTGCCCTGGCTTGCTAATTAGGTTAAATTTAGACAGTGTGACATGTTTGTAAATGAAATACTGTGACTGTAGAAGAGGCATCTATGAACCCCATAGCAAAAGAAGAAAGAAAGCAAAATCAAAACAAGGTATATTGGGGAACTCACAGTTGTTTAAATCAACATTAGGGTATTTTGGCCTTCTATATTATGGAAATTGGAAGTTAAACTGAGGATATCAACAGAGTGGAAGAAAATACTAACTTGAAAAATATCTTAGCCTGTCCATCATGGAAAGTTATCTTTTAGAAAATTAGCTTCTTAGATTGGGTAGACAATCTCTCACCATATTTTAAAATGGTCAGTTTTAAGCTAGGATATCCAAAGAGGAAGCTTGCTCTGTGGACTTCATTTTCTGTCCTTTTAATCTTCAGTTCTGAAGTTCAGGAAATCTTAAGTTCTTACTGACTTGGCATGCCACTGAGAATACTTTGAAAAACGGGGAGAGATGAAATTAGGGTAGATTCTGTTAATATAAGATCTATTCCCAGAGCCAGAAGGCTGCGTGCCTCTCCCTTATATAACTAAAATTCTGTTTGGCAGTTGGGAGGCAAAATCTTTACCTGAACCATCTACCTAATGAAAAATCAGAGTTTGTGTAGACTGTGGTAGGAGTGTTGGGTAATGAAGGCTCTGGGTGTAAGGCAGTGGAACAGGGCAGTTAGGAGCTCAGGCTCTGGAACCATTATGCTTGGATTGGGGTCCCCACTGGGGATCCTTGTGTCCTGAGCAAGTTACTTAGTGTGCCAGTTTGGATTTTCTCAGACATAGACTCTGAGATGCGTTTAGTATGTGTGTGTGTGTGCATGCTATGGCACCTCATTCCAGTACTCTTGCCTGGAAAATCCCACAGACGGAGGAGCCTGGTAGGCTGCAGTCCATGGGGTAGCTAGGAGTCGGACACGACTGAGCGACTTCACTTTCACTTTTCACTTTCATGCATTGGAGAAGGCAATGGCAACCCACTCCAGTGTTCTTGCCTGAAGAATCCCAAGGACGGCGGAGCCTGGTGGGCTGCCCTCTATGGGGCCCGCACAGAGTCGGACACGATTGAAGGGACTTAGCAGCAGCAGCAGCAGTGTGCATGCTAAGTCACTTCAGTTGTGTCCAACTCTTTGTGACCCCATGGGCTGTAGCCCACCAGTCTCCTCTGTACATGGAATTCTCCAGGCAAGAATACTGGAGAGAGTTGCCATTCCCTTCTCCAGGGATCCTCCCAACCTAGGGATCGAACCCTCATCTCTTGTGGCTCGTGTATTGCAAGCGGATTCTTTACTGTTGAGCCACCAGTGAAGCCTGAGTTTAGTGTACAGGTTTTTTATTCTGGTGTGTTATTGGCCTAACAAATGAAAGAAGAAGGCAATAGAAGCAGGACAGGGCAGAGGGACAAGATGGGCAGCCATGAAGTGAAGCTCTGGAGCCTTAAGCAGGGCAAAGAGACACTCGCAGGGGTCAGTCATTGGAGGTGGGTCACCCTGAGGGGGATTGACTTGAGTAGAGGCAGCTCTTTTGGTGGGGCATCCTCGAGGGGCTGGGAGTGGACAGCTCTCTGCCAGCAGCTGGGGCAACAGGCTTTCAGAAGGGGTGACCTGGGTGGCATCATTGTCCAGGATACTTAGCTTCTCTGGACCTCTCTTTCCTAAGAATATTTAAGAATTAAATGAGGTGATACCTGTAAAGTGCTTAAAACTGTATTCATCGTGAAGTGTATACTTGATTATTGCTGTGTACCAGGCAGAGATTAAATAATGAGCCCAGGATCTCCCAGGTGGTAACACAAGAAAGCCCTCCCTGGCCATAGGTGGCTGGGTTTGCCTTACTTCCTACTGGACAACAGTGCTTCCCTGGTCCCTTTTCTTTCCCTCTCCTTTCCTGCTACAGAACTCTCTCCTCCCAAGGCAGGAGATAGATGGGTTCCAGGTTAGACATTTACAACAGGCCTCCTGTTTGCATTTCCTGAGAGAGGAGATAGGTGGGCTCCAGCCTCCTGTTTGCCCTCTGAAATGGAAGTAACAACAGAAACAGAGTAAATGGGTAGTGTTTCTCTCTTTTAAACAATTTGAGAGAATTGTCATGGCAAGGGTAAAAAGGGGCAAAACCCTGTCTGAGTAAAGGATTAAGGGATCTCCACTCCCCCTCCCCATGTTTTGGGACAAGGAAGACACTACGCATATGCAGAAAGGGTCCTTGGGGGTCAAAAAGTCAGGGGATAATGCCAGGCCATAATGAGTCTTGCTCCTCCCAGAAGCCTTTGATTCAAGATCTATTTTGGCCGAGGGGTGCATGCGTACCTAGGGGAGGGTCCCAGGGTAGGTCAGGTGTGGCAAAAGAAACCAGATAATTGGCTAAAGGTAAGCAAAGACTGGGAAGAGTTACTGCACTCCTCCTCACTAGCGGGGACACCCACACCTTTTCTCTCCAAGTATGCATCTCTGCGTTGCTTCTATCTTAACTAAACAAACCATTTCTCTGTGTGATCTCCCACTTATTGTTGAGCTAGTTCTAATGGCAAACCTTGTACCTGCATTTACAGTTTTTGCCTCCATAACAAATACATTTTTCACTGGAGACAAAGATCCAGGGAAAAATACTTTCTGGCCTTTCGCCCTTGCTGGTCTGGTGACTAGAATTCCTGGTTCTCATCCAGGCTACCCAGGTTCAATTCCAGGAAGAGGAATTAAGATCTCATTTCATGCCACTCCTCACTGCTGCCTCATCAAGATCACTCCCACCTACAGCTCCTCTAGCTTGCCACTTGTCTCTAGCGATGGGCTGGAGCATCTAGTTGGGGCAGGAGAGCTGACTAAGTAGTACCTGCCTTGGACGGCTCTCTTAGTCTCCAGACTCACGGTGCCCATGTTTCATCCCCATTCCCCCATTCTCCATTCTTTATATTTCATGTGCCACCCCAGGTCCAGAAGTGCAATGCTAATATCTTATTTGTGGGATAAGATGTTAGTGCTTTCATTTGAAACTTAGATGAATCTGAACTCTAGTTATTTTTGTATTCAAAGACATATATTATACACCTTCTATGGGAAAATATTTTCCTATGCCTCAAATTGACATATGAATGAATAATTAGTAAGCCGAACTGCGTGTATTTTCTTCCTTCTTGAGTTGTAAGTTGAATAGCCAATGAGATGTTTTCCTTACAATTTCTTTTGTCGTAAGTTCATTGATGGGAAAGCTTTGTAGATAAATCACTGTATACATAGTATTGTAGGGAATACAATGAAGTAAAAGAATCTGTATTTTTATAAAGCTTACAGGCTAGGTTAGGGTTATATTACACAATAAGAATTGGAGCTGAATACTCTGTTTATGTGATACTTAATTCCTCTGGGTTTGCAACACAAAATGAAAACTGAAAAAAAAATTTTTTTTTTTAGAGTTTTGGCTTTTTATTTTTTAAATTATTATTATTATTATTTTACTTTACAATATTGTATTGGTTTTGCCATACATCAACATGCATCTGCCATGGGTGTACACGTGTTCCCCATCCTGAACCCCCCTCCCACCTCCTTCCCCACACCATCACTCTGGGTCATCCCAGTGCACCAGCCCCAAGCTTCCTGTATCCTGCATCGAACCTGGACTAGCGATTTGTTTCTTATATGATATTATACATGTTTTAATGCCATTCTCCCAAATCATCCCCCTCTCCCTCTCCCACAGAGTCCAAAAGACTGTTCTATACATCTGTGTCTCTTTTGCTGTCTCGAATACAGGGTTGTAGTTACCATCTTTCTAAATTCCATATATATGCGTTAGTATACCATATTGGTGTTTTTCTTTCTGGCTTACTTCACTCTGTATAATAGGCTCCAGTTTCATCCACCTCATTAGAACAGATTCAAATGTATTCTTTTTAATGGCTGAGTAATACTCCATTGTGTATATGTACCACAGCTTTCTTATCCATTCATCTGCTGATGGACATCTAGGTTGCTTCCATGTCCTGGCTATTATAAACAGTGCTGCGATGAACATTGGAGTACACATGTCTCTTTCAATTCTGGTTTCCTAATTGTTGATGTTAAATGCAACATATATACATTATACAGATGAGAAACAGGAATATGACTAATTTATGATAACTAAGTACTCAACCTAATGATGAAATCTATCAGCTGTCCTCAATTCTACCAAAGCTTTCTCTTCATAACTTTTCAGGTTCTCATTCACCCAAGTCATAATGGGTGGAGGGATAAATTTCTACAGCGTCTCTTCTTCTCTTTTCTTCTTCTACAGCCACCTCATTGGAGTCTTTGAAGGAGAAAATGGGCATAAGCATTCCATTCTTTCTTTTCTTTTTAGGGGAAGACATGCTGTCTTGCTCTCTAGCTCAGTAGGTTACTTCCCTCCTCTGTGTTTCTGATTCCTCACATGAGGAGCAGCATTGCTAATAGCATCATAGCATTACAGTGAGGATTAAGGGAGCTCATGCCAGCAGAGTGCTGAGAACAGTGCTGTCACAGAGGGGGTCTCCACAGAATTTAGCTCCTGTTGCTATTTATTTATATTGTTTATTCATTTATGTTCTTTATTGTTTATGATCAAGAATGTGCATATGTGCCAAGAAGTCAGCTAAACTACTCCATGATATTGCTGTCTTGGCATGATTTGGTGCCAAGTGGCCTGCAGGGCCTTG
This sequence comes from Bos grunniens, assembly GCF_055505025.1. Lineage (NCBI taxonomy): Eukaryota > Metazoa > Chordata > Mammalia > Artiodactyla > Bovidae > Bos > Bos grunniens. Next base: position 35,081,987 of record NC_141171.1, read on the forward strand.
ACCTGACACTGCTGCTGCTGCTGCTAAGTCGCTTCAGTCGTGTCCGACTCTGTGCAAACCCATAGACGGCAGCCCACCAGGCTTCCCCATCCCTGGGATTCTCCAGGCAAGAACACTGGAGTGGGTTGCCATTTCCTTCTCCAATGCGTGAAAGTGAAAAGTGAAAGGGAAGTCGCTCAGTCGTGTCCGACTCTTAGCGACCCCATGGACTGCAGCCTACCAGGCTCCTCCGTCCGTGGGATTTTCCAGGTGAGAGTACTGGAGTGGGGTGCCATTGCCTTCTCCGTGACCTGACACTAGCCCATCCCAAAGTTGCATGCCCTAGATGACAGTTTGTAGAGAACAGAGCACACAGTCACAAACAAATATAAACTGATATAACTTCTCCAGCAGTCTTTGTGAGCACTAGTCTTCCCAGGGCCTTCTTCCCCCTTGTGTGCCCTTAGGAGCTTACTGAAACCCTGCTATTTTTGCTTTGAATTGAGCCATCTGACCTTAGTCTGGGAATCCCAAAGCAGTCCATCCACAGTCCCTAAAAGAGCCATGTGCTCTCTGCCTGCACCGTCTTGACTTCCCCACGGGCACCTCCAGGTATGTGTTGTGTACCTTCTCCGGAACCTTTGAGTGATAAGCTTCTCTATTCTGGTTTCCTTGTGATCTTTAGTTGAACTATGGCTCATCATTTGACACTCTAGGGCTCTGCTTAATATGTGTTAATTTAACAAAGTCACAGCAATGTGGCCTGGGGATGAAGAGAAGAATATGAAGCAGGGAGGTAAGAGGAATGGTTCTTTATAGATCACTGGAAGGCTTTCAGTCTAAGATGTTCTTCACACTCTCAGTGGGAACAGATACAGTTAATAACGAAAAGGGCTTCCACATCAGAGAGGAAAGTCAACTGCTGCCCAGCCTCTCCACTTTACCTCAACTATTTGTTTGTCATCTACTAGGCATAGCAGAAGAACTTGGTGCTTGTCCATCATTTTTTAACAGTAAATTTATTACTATTTATTACCAGTAGTAATAAATAAGGTCAGGATGAGAATTTCCCCTTTCCCCTCTGAAGAGAATATAGCCAAGTCCTGCCTGCCTTCTGCTGCACATGCTGGGGTGTCACTCCAGGACCTTGCTCCATATGTGTAAGCTTCACCATCCATTAGACCACTGATTTCTCTGTTGCTGACTCCTAGCTCTTTCTTTGGTCTTGAAGCTGGGTAAGTATAGGCCTCATAGACCTGTGTGGTGCAACCTAACAATTGGCAGAACCAGCCAGGAGACCAAGGAAACTCCCGTGAGAGCTGAGATGTCAAGAAATATAGGACTGGAATGGAGAGTTGCAGGTACTGTCCACTAGCATGTAGGGCATGAGAGTTGCAGGTATAATTCCTGGCTGGCCGACAGCTGACATGCGGGGCCCATAACTTCCCAGGGATGACTCTGAAAGATGTTGTGAGGGAGGAAGGAATTCTGGAGTAGGTGGCTGTCTACTGTTATGTAGACAGGGCCTTGTAGGGGCTGTCCTGGTTTAATGGGAGCTGCCAAGAGATCTAGAGGACAATGGCCTCTAATGGCTCTGGTATTGTATCAAAGTGAGCTTTTTATAATTGGTTAAGCTAGCTTTCTAGAAGGAATTGGTACTTCTATTATGCCTTTGAGATGTAAATGATCTATCTGACCTCTCTGAAACTTTAATCTTCTGTGATCTCTAAGAATAAAGGAGATAAAAGAGATTTTAGGTAAACTCTTTAGAAATAATTGTTTGGGGGAACGTCTATCTAGAATAGTCTCTTTGGATTTTGGTAACTTGAAACTAAAGTTGGAAGAAGAGAATTCATGGGTCATTTTAAATAGGATAAAATATTGGAACATTAATTGCTGAACGGGTCTCAGTTTACCTTCCTTTGGCTGAAGATTGAAGCATTAATTTTTCCAATCAGGAAATCACAATAAGTTGCTTCTTGTTTTTTGCCAGATATTAGGATTTTCAAGGGTTAAGATTATAAACAGTCATAATTCTTGTCACCAGATTTCTTTATTGATTACATTGTGAGCAGGTGTGATCAGGTGTATCTTACTCTTGATACTCTTTGGCTGCTGCTGTCTGCATTGCATTTATGGTATCTGGTTGCAGTTCCCCTCTACACACCTGATCCCAGGGAATTGCAGAAGAGAGGAGGACCAAGATTTTAAGGGTCGTGCAGGGTACATTGGGGTAGAATATATGGTCATGCCACTCAAGGTGGTTGTCCTCTTGCTCTCTGTACATCTTCTGCCCTTCAAATGCCTGTTTCACTTATGCCATTTACATTTGACTGACCTTCCTAAGTACTTGCCCCAGGCCCCAGCTGATGATTGTTTTAATCAACAAGGGCATAAAGGGCATGCCCCTCTGGTGGTTTCCCTGGTAACTAATGAGGCAAAACCTGACGTAAATTCTCTTGTAACTGGTAATCTCCCCTTCCCCTGAAGAGAAGACAGCCACCAAGTCCTGCCCACTGTCTGCTGCACACTGTGGGGTGTCACTCCAGGACCCTGCTACAGACATGTAAGCTCCTCCATCCATTAAACTACTGATGTTTCTGGAGGGGGGAGAAAAGAAAAGGTCAAAACGTGGCAGTGAGAGACACAGTAGTTTGCCACAGTGGTTTGCAATTTGGCCAAATCCCACTTATTTTAGATGAGTGGTGAAACACAAGGTCAAACCTTAATGTTCTTTATTCTTTTGGGAGCTCTAGAATTTATTTCAAATGCTCATTCTGATTTGTGTTTGAAGATTTGGCCATAGTGCTTATTATTGAATTCAAAAAGCCATTGACTGAATGCCTACCGGGTTCATGGTGCAGGAACTTAGTTATTATATCATTTAACCTCATAATAATCCTTTGAGGTAGATGTTATTATCTTGGTTTGATAGATAAGATAGATGTTGCTGGAATTTGAACTTAAGTCTTCCATAATGAGGTCATTTCATGTATTATTAGCACACTGTCTACTACTTTTATGCATTTTAGAAATGCAGAAAATCATCAAGAAGGAAATAAAAATCACCCATAATATGACAACTCAGTATTAACCATTATTTAAATTTTGGAATATTTTCATCCAGTTTTATTGCATTTTATTTAATGTTTACTTTATCCCAAAAAAGTGAACTTCTGCATTCTATATTATTTAAAAACTCATATATGTTATGAAGGGTTTTTTCCCATATTAATAGTTTTATAAAACTTGATTTCTTTTTCTTAAAGGGCTCATTGAAATTATCTGCATTGCTGTGCTTTATTATTATTTTTAAAAAATATTTATTTGGCTGCACTGGGTCTTTTTAGCTGTGGCACATGAGATCTTTAGTTGCAGCCTATGAACAATTAGTTGTGGCATGTGGGATCTAGTTCCCTGACCAGGGATCCAACCCAGGGCCCCTGCATTGGGAGTGCAGAGTCTTAGTTGCTGGACCACCAGGGAAGTCCCCAAAACTTGATTTTAAATAGCCACATTTCATTAGTGGATGAAGAAAGCCCTTATTATTTAAATGTATGTTTCCCATTTTACCTTATTTTAAACAATGATGCCACAAACATCTTTGTGTGTAATTCTTTTGCATGTCTCTCTTTCCTTAGAGTAGAATTGAGAGGAGTCATTCCTGTGTAAGAGGTTATTCTAGTTATCTGTTACTGTGTAACAAACCAACCCTAAACTTAACGGCATTAAATAACCACCATTTTATTATGCTCTTGAATGTCAGAAATTCAGAGAGGACACAGCAGGGGTGGTAGTTTCCTGCTTTGTGAGGTCTGGGATCTCAGCTGGGAGACTCAGAGGATGGGCTCTGCTAGGACTGCTGAATGTTGTTCCTACATGTGGCCACTCGAGCCTGGTGATATTCATCTAGTACTTTTATTCATTGGCTCAGGGTTCCAAGAATATGTCAGTGGCACAAGGCAGGTATATATGGGCTTTATGAACTAGCCTGGAAGGTTCAGTTCAGTTCAGTTGCTCATTCGTGTCCGACCCTCTGTGACCCCGTGAACCGTAGCACGCCAGGCCTCCCTGTCCATCACCAACTCCTGGAGTTCACTCAAATTCATGTCTATTGAGTCCGTGATGCCATCCAGCCATCTCATCCTCTGTCATCCCCTTTTCCCCCTGCCCTCAATCCCTCCCAGCATCAGAGTCTTTTCCAGTGAGTCAACTCTTCGCATGAGGTGGCCAAAGTACTGGAGTTTCAGCTTCAGCATCATTCCTTCCAAAGAACACCCAGGACTGATCTCCTTTAGAAGGGACTGCTTGGATCTCCTTGCAGTCCAAGGGACTCTCGAGTCTTCTCCAACACCACAGTTCAAAAGCATCAATTCTTCGGCGCTCAGCCTTCTTCACAGTCCAACTCTCACATCCATACATGACCACAGGAAAAACCATAGCCTTGACTAGACAGACCTTTGTTGGCAAAGTAATGTCTCTGCTTTTCAGTAGGCTATCTAGGTTGGTCATAACTTTCCTTCCAAGGAGTAAGCGTCTTTTAATTTCATGGCTGCAATCACCATCTGCAGTGATTTTGGAGCCCCAAAAAATAAAACCTGGAAGCTTTATTTACTTGGTATCATTTTTGCTGGTTGAAGCAGTCACAACCCCGCCCCATTTCAGAGAGGAGAGAATGTAGATTCGCTACCTCTCAATGAAGGGAGGGTCAAAGAATTTATATCGGTGTTTTAAAACTACCAGAGAAGATATAAACCACTTGCAAGATTTTGACATATATTATTAGGCTGCCCCTCAGAAATGTTATATAAATCAACATTTTTTCCCCTAGTGGCTGATAGTATACTCTTACCTACTCTGGATATTACAATTTTAACAGATATTTTTCAATTTGATAGGCAAAAGCTAACATATCATGTTGGTATAATTTTCAAATATCTGAATACTAGTGAGATTTTATATGTGTTTTTTTCAGTCACTTGTCAAAATTTTATGTAAAGTTTCTGTTTTTTTGCTTCACTTTTCTGTTGGAGTAGTCATCTTTTTCCTCATTAATTGGTAGGTGTTGCATATGTATTAAGACTAAATTAAGGTGTTCTAATTCTAAATTGAGTTCTTTCACCATCATCCCATAGTACACTAGTCAATAAACATTTTTAGTACTATGTGTAAAGGCACTGTTTTCTTGTAATTCAGATTTTGCCTCTTTCAAGCTATGTAACTTGAACAATTAAGATTGGACCCTAGTATCCTCTCCTGTAATATTGGGATAATAATATTCCTATCTCATTTGTTATTGTGAGAATTCATTACTGTCCATGTAAATGCTTAGAAGAAGGCTTATTACATGCTAAGTGTCCAGTAAAGGTAAGTGGTTACTGTTAGTATTATTACTGTCACCATAATGACTAAATATGATACTAAGATATTTGTGAGTATCCTAGTAATTATTTCTATCGTCCAGTTTGTAAGTGTGTAACTGAGGATCTCTAGTCATGTCAAAGCTATTTAGGTTTTGAATTCAAAAGAGTCAGGGTTATTCTAGAAAGATTTTGTCTTTTCTTATTTTATTCCTTTCTTATTTTAAACTTGGTTCTCAAGTTTCCCAAAGGAGGAAAATCACTAACAATACAGGATGGCCTTTGGAGCAGGGTTGTGGGGCATCCATAGTTAATGGGTGAGATGCTTGGAAATGATCACCACTCTTGATTGCCATGCCAATGTAATTAGAAAAATGGCTTGGGGAGGGGCATGCAGTTGTTTGTGAAACTCCTGAGACAAAAACTAAATTTGATGACATTTCCTCTGCCTCTTTCATTTGTCTTTCAATTCCATCAGACCAACTGAGCTCAGAAATGAGCATTGTGGAGTGCCCTGTAGGGCAGCATTGATGAAAGAAAAAAAATAAAACCCTTTTCTATATAAGGATAAGTCCCAAAGGACTCTCATTGCTTTAAATCAGGAGAGGCTATGGAAAGAAGAGGCCAGGGTCTGGGTCTGAATGACCATAGGCAGGGCCCAGTCTCCAGGCTCTCCTTACCTCCAAGTCTGTGCCTTCCTCCCCTGCCCAGCACATCCTCCTCATGTTCTTTCCATTCAGAGCCTCAAGGGGGTGTTGGAGTGCCACGCATTGGCGGATGGGAGATGGGGGATGGGAAGGATGTACCACCCCAGGGCACTGAACATTTGTTGTCTCCAAAGAGGGCTTCTCTGGCTTCAGCCCAGCTGTCCCTGTGTGATAACCACCATGGCTAATACTCCAGTGACGAGCCTCTTTGGGTCTCCGCCTCACCGCCTCTGATCACTGTGAAATATGAGTTAGGGGAGTTTTCTGTAACAAATGCCTGCTTGACTGAGCCCCTGTTCAGGCGTCTGGTGTCAGCACTTGTCCCAGACAGCCGCTTCAGCCGTTCCAGCCAGACAGTGACAGATTCAGCCTCCTGCTTAGACTGTCAGGGGAGTCCACCCCTCAGGCTTGGGCTTGTCACAGGAGCGCCTGGCTGAATCCTGCCAGGGCTCTGGGCTGCACCTGTGCTTCCAAATGTCAGTGGGCATGAGAGCCAGCCATTTTTCACCACCCTTCCTGTCAAGGTCAATTGGCCTGATGGGGGAGGGGACCTCCAGAACTGAGATAGACCTGCCTCTTTGCTCCTGCATCATCAGGCAGACCTTTTAATACCAATGGCCCAGGACTTGCCAAAGAAGGCATTTGAGGGTATCTTGGGTAAATTAAAAGAATTTAATTGATGGACTGGAGATAATTAGTCAGGCAAGTTTACTTCTTTGAAACATCTTTTCCAAGTTCTGTTTAACATTATCTGGTGAGTCTTGGTTGATATGGAGGGAAGAACAAAGCTAGTCACAGGTAGTAGGAAGGAAAGGGTTCACATTAGTGGCCACTCTTGAGATTCTGCCAGGGTTGGCCATATGGTGATCATAATGATGATTTATAAATCAGAAATTGTAATCTGATGGCCCATGGATTGAATTTGGCACAAAGGATTTTTGTTTGGCCTCTATTGTTCATTTGTTTTTCATAGAACTTGATGCTGATATTTAGAATTCAGAATATTTTACATACAAATGTGATTTCAGGCTTTTAAAAAACCAAGCTCTGGCAACACTGGGCTTATGTTCTTATATACGGAGGACTGAAGTAAACCATGTTGCTGCCACTGCTCACTTTAGAAAGGGCATGAACTCGTTTGTCGCAGTCTTCCCCTTTCCCAACCTGCTTCTCTTATTTCCATTATATGGATGATCCCTGTACTTGTGTTGGTGATCATTGGTATAAGTGCTGAGCTTCAATTCCATACTTAATATTTAATGAACTCTGTCTAATAAGATTTATCTCCCCCACTGAGATGATATGTGATGAGGCATTGCTTGAACTATCATGATTTAAATGCAATGAATAATAAGGATGAAAAATAGTGGTACATATACACAATGGAGTATTACTCAGCCATTAAAAAGAATACATTTGAATCAGTTCTAATGAGGTGGATGAAACTGGAGCCTATTATACAGAGTGAAGTAAGCCAGAAGGAAAAACACCAATACAGTATACTAACACATATATATGGAATTTAGAAAGATGATAACAATAACCCTGTGTACAAGACAGCAAAAGTGACGCTGATGTATGGAACAGTCTTATGGACTCTGTGGGAGAGGGAGAGGGTGGGAAGATTTGGGAGAATGGCATTGAAACATGTAAAATATCACATATGAAATGAGATGCCAGTCCAGGTTCAATGCACGATACTGGATGCTTGGGGCTGGTGCACTGGGACAACCTGGAGGGATGGTATGGGGAGGGAGGAGGGAGGAGGGTTCAGGAGGGGGAGCACATGTATACCTGTGATGGATTCATTTTGATGTTTGGCAAAACTAATACAATTACGTAAAGTTTAAAAATAAAATAAAATTAAAAAAAAAGAAAAAGAAAAATAGTGGTTTTATTGATATCTGAAAATTGTAGTTCACCATTGCTAGGCCTTAGCTCTTGACTTTAGCTCTTGACATATGTTCCATAAATGATAAACTCTGGGACAAGTTTGGTGTTTCTACTGAAAGAGAAAGAGAAATGCAGTAACAAAACTACTACATCATCTAATTTTTAATCTTAATGAAAGTGCTTCCAAGTTAGTGAAATGGTTTCCTTTCCATGAACGAGGATATGGGGTCAGAGTTAAGAACCTTTCTCAATGCTTTAAAGCCTGAAATTAAGGGGACTTGGGCTTATATTTATATAAAAGTACTTATTCTCCTCTACAAGAAATTGTCCAACACAATGGAATTCTGTGGCATCTATTTAGGCTAAAAGTCAAATATTGCTGAAGAGATAATGTATACTAGCTTTATCAAATAGGCTGCATTTGGACTTTAGAAGCATGTGTTTAAAAGCTTTGTTTTTAAAAAATGAAAATACCTTATTCATGCTGAGGATTTTTTCCTTAATTTCTTTTAACTCACATGATATGCAGATCGAAATGGTGCTTTACTTTTTCATTTTTATAATGAAATATTAGAGCAAACACATAAGAGTACTTGCTATGTGTTTATACTGATTACCTTATTTAACACTCTCAACACTCATACAAGATACATAAAATATTATCCCTATTTTATAGACGAGAAGACTGAGGCACAGAGAGAGAGTGCTGAGAGACTTCAGTAAATAACTTGCTAAACCATTGTGTATGTTGGGGTCAGAATCAGTACAGCTTAGCTTTCTACCTTTCTAACTCTTGATGAATACAAGCTAAAATATTGGACATGCAATAACCACTGTCTTTCTATCATCTACAGAGCTATGCCAATCAGCTTTCTCCTGTTCTCCAAGGGTAAAATCACAAAAGCCCCTTGTTGGTTTGTTTGCCCAAATAGAAATTTTGAAAGTGTTTCCATAAATGATGGCTTAGAAGGTCATTAGCAGTTCTGATAGTTTTAAATAAATTGTGTTTTGAAATGATTGCTTTGGGATGGGTCTCTTATGGTTAAGTGTTATATTGTGGGAATTGTCTGAATTTTCAAATATAATACATTTTATTGATCATAAGAAGAAAATGTTTTGGATGATAATAATTCCACTGTTCTAAGTTTGCTGTTTGAAGTCTGCATAGATTGGGTTAGTTTAAATGTTTGAAGTATTTGAATTGAATGCATTTGGGGTATAGGAAAGTGATTAAGTCCTCTCTGTCCCTGTTGTTGAGGGACCTTATGGGGCTGCATTGCCCAGCTTCAAGTGGAGAAGTTAACCCGGAATGCGTTTGAGGGTTTAGCTCCTGATGATTGCCTTTGAAGAATTTCTTGCAGCCATTTGCTCTTAAGGCACTTGGAGGCTGGTCTATGTCTTTTGGAACTTACCAAGTGGCTCAGTGGTAAAGAATCTGCCTGCCAATACAGGTGATGTGGGTTGGGAAGGTCCCCTGGAGGAGGAAATGGCAACCCACTCCAGCATTCTTGCCTGGGAAACCCCATGAACAGAGGAACCTGGCAGGGTTCATGGAGTCACAAAGAATTGGACATGACTGAGCACTCACGCACTATGTCTTTTGGGGCCCAGAACCCAGTAACAACTCTAACCGTCTGTGGTCCAGAGAACACATGAGAAACAGTTTTGTTAGCCCGCCTTTCCTATTATTCCTTCCCACATTCCTGGGCTAAGTTGGGATCTGAGAAGTGTCCATGAAGCTTATATGCATACAACCACACAACTGGCTACTGTGCATTCCCTTGTTGTGACCAAAGTATTTTTGTTTGGGGGCGTAAGTAGGTAGAAACTGACCTGAGCCTTTCACGATAAAGGCATTATGAAACCTCTCACTGCAGATTTAAATGGTAGCCATCTGACATAATCTCCTATCCTCTCTAGAGATAGAATGGATTCAAATAATCAGGAAAGCCATGCTTGCACAGGTTTTATCTCTGCTGGTTCAGTAGAATCAGGGCTGAACCTAGTAGTTTTTTGTGCTGTTACATGCTGTGTTTACTTGTGAGCTACCTTCCCCTGAAATATCCTATGACTCAATATTCCCAGGTTAATTTCAGGCTTTTTCTAGTTGCTTTCCTTCTGTATGCCCCAGGATGATTTTCTTTAAAAACCACCTATATCTTTAGCTGTCACTTAAAAGCTGTTGACTCCTAAAGAAAACAACTTCAGACCTTTTCTTTCCCCAAGCTTGGGTCCTTTATTGCCTACTGCTTGTGGAACCCATCCATGTAGATATTCCACTGGCTTCTCAAAAGCAACAGGCTTTAAACTAAGCTGATTATCTTCCTCAGAACTGTGCAAAAAAGATCTTCATGACCACGATAATCACAATGGTATGATCACTCACCTAGAGCCAGACATCCTGGAATATGAAGTAAAGTGGGCCTTAGAAAGCATCACTATGAACAAAGCTAGTGGAGGTGATGGAATTCCAGTTGACCTATTTCAAATCCTGAAAGATGATGCTGTGAAAGTGCTGTACTCAATATGCCAGCAAATTTGGAAAACTCAGCAGTGGCCACAGGACTGGAAACGGTCAGTTTTCATTCCAATCCCAAAGAAAGGCAATGCCAAAGAATGCTCAAACTACCGCACAATTGCACTCATCTCATACGGTAGTAAAGTAATGCTCAAAATTCTCCAAGCCAGGCTTTAGCAATACATGAACCGTGAACTTCCAGATGTTCAAGCTGGTTTTAGAAAAGGCAGAGGAACCAGAGATCAAATTGCCAACATTTGCTGGATCATCGAAAAAGCAAGAGAGTTCCAGAAAAACATCTATTTCTGCTTTATTGACTATGCCAAAACCTTTGACTGTGTGGATCACAATAAACTGTGGAAAATTCTGAAAGAGATGGGAATACCAGACCACCTGACCTGCCTCTTGAGAAACCTATATGCAGGTCAGGAAGCAACAGTTAGAACTGGACATGGAACAACAGACTGGTGCCAAATAGGAAAAGGAGTCCATCAAGGCTGTATATTTCACCCTGCTTATTTAACTTCTATGCAGAGTACATCAGGAGAAACAGTGGGCTGGAAGAAGCACAAGCTGGAATCAAGGTTGCCAGGAGAAATATCAATAACTTCAGATATGCAGATGACACCACCGTTCTGGCAGAAAGTGAAGAGGAACTAAAAAGCCTCTTGATGAAAGTGAAAGAGGAGAATGAAAAAGTTGGCTTAAAGCTCAACATTCAGAGAACAAAGATCATTGCATCTGGTCCCATCACTTAATGGCAAATAGATGGGGAAACAGTGGAAACAGTGTCAGACTTTATTTTTCTGGGCTCCAAAATCACTGTAGATGGTGACTGCAGCCATGAAATTAAAAGACGCTTACTCCTTGGAAGGAAAGTTATGACCAACCTAGATAGCATATTCAAAAACAGAGACATTACTTTGCCAACAAAGGTTCATTTAGTCAAGGCTATGGTTTTTCCAGTGGTCATGTATGGATGTGAGAGTTGGACTGTGAAGAAGGCTGAGCACCGAAGAATTGATGCTTTTGAACTGTGGTGTTGGAGAAGACTCCCGAGAGTCCCTTGGACTGCAAGGAGATCCAAGCAGTCCATTCTAAAGGAGATCAGCTCTGGGATTTCTTTGGAAGGAATGATGCTAAAGCTGAAACTCCAGTACTTTGGCCACCTCATGGGAAGAGTAGACTCATTGGAAAAGACTCTGATGCTGGGAGGGATTGGGGGCAAGAGTAAAAGGGGACAACAGAGGATGAGATGGCTGGATGGCATCACTGACTCGATGGACATGGGTTTGAGTGAACTCCAGGAGTTGGTGATGGACAGGGAGGCCTGGCGTGCTGTGATTCATGGGGTCGCAAAGAGTCGGACACGACTGAGCAACTGAACTTAACTGAACTGATCTTCTCTGCTCCTCTTTCTGTATTTTTTACTTGTGTTCAGTGTATCAAACATCATTATGTATAAATTCTGACTCATTCAATGTAGGATGGTATGAGGAATTGACATTGTTTGCAAATACCTGTAGTGGTTTTGATGTTTGTGGTCCACATACAACACTGAGAAAAGCAGCTTAGTGAATGCCTCTCTTTCCACCTCATCACATGAACTAGAAACCTTGGAATCATCCTAAACTCGTCTCTTCAGCTCAACTCACACCACAAAGGGCTGCTGTGTCCTATCAATTCCGTTTCCTCAGTGTGTTTTAAGTCAGCCCCTTTCTCTTTGTTCCCACTACTGCCTGCTTTACTCTATCCTAGTTCATCCCAACCGAATCTTTCTTCTTGTATCACTCTTGTCTCCATTAATTTACTTTCTCCAATGCCATAAGGGTGATCATTCGAAAAGGCAAATATTGTATTGCTACTTCCATTCTCGAACATTTTCAGTGACTTTCTATTCTAAAGGATAAAGGTAAATTTTTAGCATGGCATATGAATTCTTTCAGCATCAGGCCCTAGCATATGCATTCAACTTTGTCTCTCTGTCAGTCTCTTATTTCAACCCATATTCCAAATACATTAAGCCATTTGTAAGCCTGAATTTTTTTTTTTCTATAGTATCCTCCATGCTAGACAGTCTTTGTGCTTCAAACACCCTTCCTTTTCTTTGGCTGGCCCAATTTTACTCTGTCATCTGGTGAATCAAGTTTAGCTTTTCCAATTTGGTGAAGACTTCCATGACCTTGGCGGACTGACTTAAATATGTCTCTGGTTAAATTTCTTTAGAACTCTGTGTCTATAGATAGCAGAGCATTTCTTGCAGACTGTGGTGTTTACTGGTTTACTTCTTTGAAACTAGAATGTGACTTTGTGTCCAATACCTATCACAGTGCCTGGCATTTAGTAGGGATATAAGAGATACTTAAGAATGAATAAATGGCCAAATATTTTTAAACACTTTGGAAAGACTGTAGTCACATTGATACTCAGTGTGTGGAGAAATGTCCTTTCATCATGGCCTTTGCAACACAAGTGACTCTCTTGCATTAGCAATGGAAGGTTTCCATTAGTTTCATTTTGGTTCCTCCCAGGGTCCAGAGGGATATGTGAAGATCAACGTATTACTTTGTTACCCTTCCCAAAGTTGCTTTTGCAATATCTATGTTCTTAGAATACACAAAAGCTGATGTTCCATTGCTAAAATCAAAATCCAAGCAGAGCCTCCAAGTTGATTTTAAGGTGTGTATTTCAAACCTAATTTGTACCAAATCAAATGGAAATTTCAAGGAGGCTGCTTTCAGTTCAGCATAGCAGTTGGATATTCCAAAGCAAGAGGGTGGGCAACTTCTTGTTACTGGAACTCACACAGAAGCCAGATATTGTAAAAATGATTCCTCCTTTTGGATGGAAGTGTGGGGTCAATCGGAGAAGGCAATGGCACCCCACTCCAATACTCTTGCCTGGAAAATCCCATGGACGGAGGAGCCTGGTAGGCTGCAGTCCACGGGGTTGCTAAGAGTCGGACACGACTGAGCGACTTCACTTTCACTTTTCACTTTCATGCATTGGAGAAGGAAATGGCAACTCACTCCAGTGTTCTTGCCTGGAGAACCCCAGGGATGGTGGAGCCTGATGGGCTGCCGTCTATGGGGTCGCACAGAGTCAGATGCAGCTGAAGCGACTTAGCAGCAGCAGCAGCAGCAGTGGGGTCAATGGCAACTTGCTTATCCAAACATTGTGTTCTCTTGTTTCTTATGAAGTATAATCCGCATTCGACAGGGTTTATTGAGCCACTATAATGACCCTGGAGTTGTGTCACAGGCTTTGTATACAAAGATGAGCAGGTCACTGTTCCTGTCATAGAAGAGACCAACATCTAAACAAAAAAACCTACTCTTAGAAGTCCCTTGCTGATAATTTCTCAAAGTCCTCTTTCACATCAAACAAATAAGAACAGAGTTGGAAGGCAGGATGAAAGAAACTTCTGTTTTCTGTTGTGAGGAAAAAAAATTTCTTAAGGAAAGCTGACATCTGCAGTGTTTTAAGTGAGAATGTACCAGTGCTCTGGAGACACCTCATTTTGTTTTCTTAAAAAAAGAGCATTTCAGAGGGTAGGTATGTTTGTTTGATATAATAAAGGTTACCCTAGAAAAATTTGTGTTCACAGAACTAATGTGACTTCTTTCCAACTGGGGCCTGTGGATGGAGGGCAGGGTGGAAAAACTGCCTCATGCAGAACTAGACCAGGAAGGGCTAGGGAGTGGGCTCAGGGTCTTTTTGAGAGCAACCCCAGCAGAAAGATGTGATCAAGTGAAGTACTAAGTAGGACCTAGTAGGGGGTATCTTTGCTTAATTGAAAATTGCATCATCTGCAACTGAATCCTATTTCAGATTTTAAAAGTATGCCATCTCTCTCGTTTAAAAATCATTTGTATGAAAGAATGTGAAATGGTAACTTTAAATAAAGGGGAAGGAAGTAGAACAACTGATTATTTTTCTTAGCCCCTTATAAAACTTATTTGATTATTTATGATTTTTTCCCTCAGAGAGCAATAATTCTATTGTTTTCCCCATAAAGCACATATATGTCATTGATGACTTGGCTGCAGATTCTTTCTGTAAATAGAGTATTCCTTGAATATGACATTAGCCATTCAAACATCTGGCGTTTACGGGATATTTTTGGAGGCAGAGTTGTCTGTTTCTTCCTACGCTAAGAAGCAGGACACATCTAAGTTTTCCAGCATCACTGTCTCCTGAGGCAAGCTGTTTTTTCAGTTACTGTGGGCGATTAGATGATGGAAGGCAAGAACCTTTGCAGGCCTTGAAGTAGGCCTAGAGGAACAAACCGTGCAACTGCCCCTCACCCGGCGGCCAGGAGAGCTTCTATCAGGGGGTGGAACTTTTAGAACTTAGAAAAGCCTCAGAGAGATTATTTGAACAGGGGAACTTAAACCTTTTAAAAATTTATGAAAATTTTAACTCTCATTTTTGTCAATACCAGAAGCCAGGAGCTGGGTTCAGTAGGACTTTGGATAACTTTATTAAGATCGATCACTCTGGACTTCCTACTGAACTGAAAGGGTAATGTAACATCCCTCCTTCTTGGAGGGACCACACCCTCAACCAGCTAGTGCTGAACAGTCAGGGACTCCCGGTTATTCCGCCTCGGTTCAGGACCAGCAGCCAGCTAACTTCTCTCTGCTCACGTGTCTGCAGCATGGAAAGAAGCTGGAAGTTGAATTCAGCTTCCAGATGGAATATTTATAAAGTCCAGTCACTTAATTTCACCAACTGCTGCAATTTGGATTATAATATACTGTTAAAATAAATCTCCATAGGAAGCAAATGTGATGATTATAGTATCATCATATATCAATTTGTCATAAATTACTCAGTAAATCACCTATAGAACTCAGAGAGGCAAACCCTAGATTTGTCTTGTTGTGCTTAATTGTGCTAAACCATAAAGGGGTTTTGAGGGTACTGCAATGGCACAGTTAGTCTGGTTGTCGATGTCCATCCTGAAATTTCAACACAGAATAAGAATAATTAAAGAACAGTGTGCGTGGGTCTCTACATACTATGATAAGCCCCATGTATGGGCATGTGTTCTTAGTCCTGTCTGACTCTTTTCGACCCTGTGGACTGTAGCCTTCCAGGCTCCTCTATCCATGGAACTTTCCAGGCAAGGGTATTGGAGTGGGATGCCATTGCCTTCTCTAGGGTACCTTCCTGACCCAGGGATCAAACCTGCATCTCCAAATTGGCAGGTGGCTTCTTTACCACTGTGCCACCCTACAGAATAGGTTAAAGATGGGGTTTCCTTTAACCTCCAATTGTACTATTGAATTTTAGTTTCAATTGAGGCTAGAGTCTTAAGGATCTCAATCTCCAAAGAAGAAATTATACCCTTTAGAGTGAATTCTTGATTTTTTTTTTTTTTTTTTGGTGTTCATGAGCTTTTGTGGTGAATTTAGGAAACTAGGTTTTATTCAGGTTGGGATACTGATTGTCAACCAGGAAATCACTTAAGTTCTATGGGCACCATTCCCTTATCTTTAAAGGAGAGAAAGTGAATTGGATACTTTATTTATTCTTGATCCAAAGTTATAAGGAAGTCCTTTACTCACTTTGATACTGATTCACTTTCCTGTCATTCATTCATTCAATAGATATTTAGAGTATGTACTTAAGTTTTAAGTACTATGGTAGGTTAAGGATACCCCTATATTGGTGAATAGCATAGCCTTGCTTCCAAGCAGCCCAACATATATTATGTATGTGGAGAGTAAGGGTGATAACTGATACAGATGAACCAATAACAAGTATACAATGTACTGCATAATTATGAAGTATTGGGTGCCTTGGAAATGCAAAGGTTGGATAACTCACTTAGTCTTTGAGGTTAGAATAGATAAAGATGGTTTCTAAGAGGTAATGACATTGAAATTCGGCCCTGAAAGAGTTCTGTTGAGCAAGAGGATGAGGGTTTAGAGCTGCACATTGGGTCATATTCAGAGGAAAAGGCTTTGCACCAGGATTGATAGAACAAGGGAGAAAAAAGAGAGAATTAAAATGTTCTTATGGGACTAGAGGGAATTCACCATGATAGGTACAGCCTGGAGAGGAAGGGGGAAATGGCAGGAGACTGCTGGAAAGTGGGATGAGGGCAGATCATGAAGTATATTGTACTTTAGAAGAAGGGAATTTGGATATTATTGTGAAGACTGGCAGGGAAATGGGAGCCTTTGAGGCAGTAGAGTGAAGTCACCAGCACTTTGCTTTAGAAGGATCTTTGACTGCTGTGTGGGGCTTGGCTGAGAAACACTGGACTGGAGGGCAAAAACCAGTCGAGATGCTTCCATTTCTTGACAGGGCCACCAGCTGTGTAATTGGAGGAGTTTTCCAGGCTGGCGGATGTGGATCCTGACGCTGCTGAGCTAGGAGTGAGTGATGAGAGGACACCAGATGCTGCTCTCTAAAGCGGGGCCCCCACTGTGAGGGCCTCAGCAGGCCAGAGAGGAGCTCCTCACCGCTTCTTCTGAGTAAGGCACAATCTCGTGTCCAGATTGGGGCTGGCAGTTGCAGGCTCGCCAGGAATGGAGAGAGAGAGCCAACTCCCTCACAGGCTGATAGGAAGGAACTGAAGCTCCACGGGACACCATCAGTCAGGATTTGTTCATTGTCTGGCTGAGGTGTCCAAACAAGGCCATCCATATGCCCTGCAGTTTCTGTCCATGCCCTTGAATGACCTTGTCACTCTCAGCGTGTACTTTGTTGACTCACATGATACTTGGACTTGCCAAAGAGTGTGCAAACTCCTCCTGTGTTGAAAGCAGACATCTTGGTTCATGCTTGCAAAGGGCTGCAGGGCCCTGGACAAGGGACTACCAGACACCCACGCAGATGATGCAGGGCTACCAAGGAAAACAGGCCTGGCTGTGTAGCTCAGGGCCCTTTGAGACTAGGTAGACAGAATAAGTGCATATACATGAGAACACAAGTATTTGGCAGCTGTACCATATCCCATTCACATGTGGAGAGCAGAAAGTCCAGTGAGATGGGCTGGGGTTGGGGGAGGAGGGTGCTAGTCTCTCTGCTCACAAAAACCAGTGCGTGTGCCTCTTCTTTGCTGTGCTTTACTTTTGGGCCTCAGGCCTAACCACGTTGTCCATGCTTTAGTCTGTGTGAGGCCCATGGAAGGCCCATGCTTTCTATGACTATGGTATCTTGGATTGCATTTTGTCTGTCACCATCACATATGACTGTATGTTTAACTTCCTCAGTGGATTGTGATTCCTTAGAAAAAGCAAATGCACTTATCCATCCTGGTTTTCCTGGACACTAAGCAGGATGGGTGTCTTGTACCCCCTACACACCCAATAAATGCTTCTTGGAATAAAAGGAACTATAAGCCAAGTATTTAGGTTTGGTCACTCAACTATTAAGAGTTTAAGATATAAGGGAGATCCTGTAGTCAGGGTAGCTGCCATCAGTCTTGTGATTTAAATTATTGGATTCTAAACTTTGGTGGTTTCAAGATAGATGAAATCCTAGACACAGAACAGTTTCTGGGGGGCTCAACAATAAAGCACTGCCTGCAATGCAGGGACTATCTACAACGTAGGAGATGTGGGTTAGATCCCTGCGTCAGGAAGATTCCCTGGTGAAGGAAATGGCAACCCAGTCTAGTATTCTTGGCTGGAAAATCCCACAAACAGAAGAGCCTGGTGGCCTACAGTCCATGAGGTCACAACAGTCAGACACGACTTAGTGACTAAACCACCGCCACCACCACCCCCACAGCCCACAGCAACCGACAGATCTATGAAAAACAGAGTTTCACGTGTTCACGGTATCCCTGGAGACCACTCACTGCTCATTAGTCATCATCTCACAGCCTGTCCCCCCCACACCAGGCCTCAGTGTCAGATTCTGTGCTCAGTGCTTCATATTTGACATATCTTAATTCTCATCACATCCTGGGAAAGCAGTATTCTATTTTTAAGATGTGGACAACTAGGCTCACGGGGATTACATCCTTTATTCAAGTTTAAGTCTCATTAGAGCTGATACTCAGATCAAAGATCTGCCTGATGCCAAAGCTCTTCTCCTTTCATTACGCAGCTCACTGGTTGTGTTGATGGGAATGAATAGGCGGACCAGCTTCATTGGATTGGCCCTGGAGGACCAAGAATAGGCATGTGTGTGCAGGGATTTGCTTCCTGGAAGATGCCACAACAAGTGGAGAACTACCACAAATTCCATAAACTCTCTCCTTCTAGCCCAGGGATAATGACAGATGGTCACCGTGACTTCCAGGTATGTGCAAGTATGATCTTGAACAAAAGGAAGACAGACATGATTGTGGCAGAGGGGCCATTTCTGGGCAGGACAATAGAAAGCAATAGTGTGTGTGTGTTAGAGCAGGGGGTTGCTGGCTGCAGGTCTCTTGGCCCTCTGGCTGACAGCTAGAGCGACATAAACAGCAACCTTACAACTTGGTGAGTGTGTTTGGACTCTGTGTAAGGTGACCTGAACAGGTGGTACCTGGTCTCTATCACATTGTTACATTTATGCTACAAACTTATTTTAGGGGAACAGAGAACTGTTTCTCTGCATGGTTTACCCAGATTGGAAGAGTTTGAGGGGAGAAGCAGCAGGTATAGAAGACAGGAAGTGTAGAAACAGCAAGAGATAAAGCAATCAAAGAGCCACTAATTACTAACATTGTTGAAATAGTCTGTGTTTCAGTTTCTGAGACAGCAGATACAATCATTCTTTCCTCTGCGTGTCTTGGGTCCATGGAAAAGATAGTATTCTCAAATGTGCTTGAAGTTTGTCAGAGCTGTGTGGACTGATGGTGTTATCACTATAGTGTAGCAATTTTTATTCTGCCAACCACTCTGGTACTTTAAACACAGTCAAGAAGTTGAGACACAATTTTCAAAAATTCTAAAGTTTTTGTTGGGAGAGTAAAATATGCTCTTTAATGCCTCATTTATAATTCTAGAGAAAGTTATCCTTTCTCCCCTGTGGACTATGTTTTGGAAGATGAAGGTAGAATTACAGAGCTGAGCACACAGCATTGATTTACCTGTTTTCATTATTTTTTCTTTGTGGGAGGGAGATGGCAATTTTGCTTAAAAAGGGTCTGGAAAACAACCCCCCCCCCCCACAATCTAATTAAAGGCATTTTCCTGGTGATGTTAGACAGAATTTCTTAGAAATCTTTGCCACTGGCAGAAGAAATGGCTGGAATTTTTTAAGGTAATCTATCAACAGCACTGAATTGTTTTTACCTGCAAAGTGAGTGTACAGTAATCCCTTTCATCCTGGCAGGTTTAATTCATCCAGTGAGGCTGTGAGTGGTCACTTTCAGATATGGCTCTTACATGATCAAGGCCTGCTGTGACAGGGAGAAAACAAAAAAGATAAATTGTGGTCATGCAGCAGAACAAATGATTATAGCCCTACCTGGCTTCACTACTCTTCCCCCTAACAAAATAAGTGCTATGAGAATTGATCTGTTTACAGAAAGACAACTTCAGAGCATAATGACCCATTCCTGGCTCACCACGTACTCTAGACTCATTAAACCCATGTCAGTCTTTGGTCTCCTTTGTTGAAAAAGCTCTCAGTAGCACTACTGGCTGAAACGACTCAAATTAGTAACTTGGCTTTTAAGAATCTCCATTGTTTTGTTGGTATCTGCACAACTCATTTAACGGAGTTAAATCAAATAAAATTGCACAAGCATTAACCTTACCAAACAAAGAAATGTGCAACAAACTTTTTGATTGAATTTTGGCTGCATTTTTCAAATGGTATCTCTTATCTTGAAGTCCTTTTCAGTCTGAATAAAACCTATAATTCTGAATGGCAGTAGTTATAGCAACCAGAGCTTATTTGGATCAATCCTTATGGGTAAATGTCCTTCTATGGCCTGAGTTTGAAATGTTCAGTTTGTCCTCTTTTTCTATAGAGTTCAGTAATCAACAAATTTCAGACATAGGTTTTAGGGGGAGAAAAGTTGTGATCCTGAGATGTGAAATATCTCAAAATAAAGTTTTACTCTAAGATCACAATGGGGTGTTTCCTTTCCATTCTCTTGCAATCATTAAAACTGTTCTTAGCTAAGAACACTACATAGGAGTGGCAAAAATGTGAACTTCTGGCTTTATGTTGTAATAAGTTCAGTGAGATGGGAATATCAGACCACCTGACCTGCCTCTTGAGAAATCTGTATGCAGGTCAGGAAGCAACAGTTAGAACTGGACATGGAATAACAGACTGGTTACAAATAGGAAAAGGAGTACATCAAGGCTGTATATTGTCACTCTGCTTATTTAACTTATGTGCAGAGTACATCATGAGAAATGCTAGACTGGAAGAAGCACAAGCTGGAATCAAGATTACAGGGAGAAATATCAATAACCTCAGCTATGCAGATGACGCCACCCTTATGGCAGAAAGTGAAGAGGAACTAAAGAGCCTCTTGATGAAAATGAAAGAGGAGAGTGAAAAAGTTGGCTTACAGCTCAACATTCAGAAAACGAAGATCATGGCATCTGTTCCCATCACTTCATGGGAAATAGATGGGGAAACAGTGGAAACAGTGTCAAACTTTATTTTTTGGTGCTCCAAAATCACTGCAGATGGTGATTGCAGCCATGAAATTAAAAGACGCTTACTCCTTGGAAGGAAAGTTATGACCAACCTAGACAGCATATTCAAAAGCAGAGATATTACTTTGCCAAAAAATGTCCATCTAGTCAAGGCTATGGTTTTTCCAGTGGTCATGTATGGATGTGAGAGTTGGACTGTGAAGAAAGCTGAGTGCCGAAGAATTGATGCTTTTGAACTGTGGGATTGGAGAAGACTCTTGAGGGTCCCTTGGACTGCAAGGAGATCCAACCAGTCCATCCTAAAAGAGATCAGTCCTGGGTGTTCATTGGAAGGACTGATGCCAAAGCTGAAACTCCAATACTTTGGCCACCTCATGCGAAGAGTTGACTCATTGGAAGAGACTCTGATGCTGGGAGGGATTGGGGGCAGGAGGAGAAGGGGACGACAGAGGATGAGATGGCTGGATGGCATCACCGACTCGATGGATATGAGTTTGAGTGAACTCCAGAAGTTGGTGATGGACAGGGAGGCCTGGCGTGCTGTGATTCATGGGGTTGCAAAGCGTTGGACACGACTGAGTGACTGAACTGAACTGAAGTTCACTGAGAGCCTGGAATAAAGAATGCATCCATGATATCATCAGATAAGACATTTTTATGCTTCAAAGGGCACTACTAAGAAAGTGAAAGGACAATCCATAGAATGGGAGAACCATTTCAAAAATTGTACATCTGATATAATATTTACATATAGATTATATAAATAATTATAATTCAATAATAGAAAGACAAGTCAGTTAAAAAATAAAAGGTCAGAATAGACATTTTTCCAAAGAAGATATACAAATGGCCAATTAGATTTGAAAAGATGTTCAGCATTATTAGCCATCAAGGAAATGCATTTCAAGACTACAGTGAGATACTACTTCATACTCATGAGGATGACTAAAGTCAAAAAGACATAATTGGAGAAAATTATAATTCAAAAAGGTCCATGAACCTCAGTGTTCACTGCAGCACTATTTATAATAGCCAAGACATAGAGGCAACCTAAGTGTCCATCAACAGAGGAATAGATAAAGAAGATGTGGTATGTGTATATATGCATACACACACACTATGGACTATTACTCAGCCATGGAAAAGAATGAAATAATGACATTTGCAGCAAGGATGGACCTAGAGCTTGTCATGGTGAGTGAAGTAAGTCAGAGAAACAATTATCCTGGGATATAGCTTATATGTGGAATCTAAATATGATACAAATAAACTTATTTACAAAACAGACATAAACTAACAGACACAGAAAACAAACTTATGTTTACCAAAGTGGAAAGTGGAGAGTGATAAATTGGGAATTTGGGATTAATAGATACACACTGTTATAAGTAAAACAGATAACCAACAAAGACCTACTGTATAGTACAGGGAACTATATTCAATATCCCATAGTAACCTATAATGGTAAATCATCTAAAAAAGAATATGTATGTATAACCGAGTTACTTGGCTATATACCTGAAACTAGCAGAACATTGCAAATCAACTATATGTCAATAAAAAATTTTAAAAATATATAATGACAAGTGGTAATGAGGAGGTAGAGAAATCAAAATCTTCATAAATTTCTGGTGAAAATGTAAAATGATGCAACTGCTTAAGCAAACAGTTCGTCAGGCCTTCAAATGGTTAAGCAGAGAGATTTTTAAAAATCAACTGGAAATCTTGAAGGGAAAAAAATGCAATATTATAAGTGAACCCTTCATACTCCTGATTTGACCAAGCACAGCTAAATCCCAAAATTGGGTGAGATGACACAGAAGAATTATCTTTCAATGCTTTATGCCTTTGTAACCAAGGAACGCATTTTGTGGGAAATGTGGTAGTTTCTAAGTAATTCCTGTAATGGCCAAAGCAGGTAGTGCAGAGACTTGAAACTAAAAAGGAAAAAAAACAAAAACGAAAACAACAAACAACAGAGGAAAAGACCCATTTCTAAAGTGCAAGAAGCCTTTGAATCTGATGTTTTTGTTCCACCTGATTCCAGGGCTGGTAGTGACTTTCTGTGGGCCTGTTTGTCTGTTGTTGGAAGATAAAGAATCAAAGCTCTGCCCATGGCTACTTTCCTTAAAACTGCACCTTACTGAAGGGTTTTGTGTGTCAACTGTCTCTGTAGTGTGCATGGGATAGACATTGTCAGAAAGAAAGTATGACAGTCTACAGGCTGAGGCAACATTGGAAACTATCCAGCCATCCTGCAGAGCATGCACAAAAGAAATGTATAAAGCAGGGCTTTATTTTGAAAGGAAATCCTTAAGGGAACACGTTTTAAAAATTCTTTAAAAAGTCTTTGTTTGGCAGATGAAAGTGAAACTACATGGGGGAAGACGAAGAAGTTAGACACAGCTGAAGTCCAAACTTCAGGGCAGTGCCTGTTTTTCATTCTTCCTCATTGTCTTCCTCATTGGATCAGCTTTCCATTCACTACCTTAGTGATTGATGAAGGAGAAAAAGGAACCTCAGAAGAAAAAGACATATAAGGTTTCTACCAATGAATTGGATTTAAATAGCATCTGGATGCTTGGGGCTGGTGCACTGGGATGATCCAGAGGGATGGTATGGGGAGGGAGGAGGAAGGAGGGTTCAGGATGGGGAACACATGTATACCTGTGGCGGATTCATTTCGATATTTGGCAAAACCAATACAGTATTGTAAAGGTTAAAA
This sequence comes from Bos grunniens, assembly GCF_055505025.1. Classification (NCBI taxonomy): domain Eukaryota; kingdom Metazoa; phylum Chordata; class Mammalia; order Artiodactyla; family Bovidae; genus Bos; species Bos grunniens. Next base: position 35,105,740 of record NC_141171.1, read on the forward strand.
ATAAAATTAAAAACAAACAAACAAAAAACAAACAAATACTCAAAAACAATAACACCATTAATCAGAAATCTGCTCTCTATTTATGCTATGGCTTAATCAAAGGATTTAGGATTATAGGAAAATTTGCCCTTCCACTCATCCTCTTTTTTTGGTTCAAGAGTGTGTTTGAAGAGCTTAATTAAAAAATATAAAGAACTAGGAGAGACTAAAACAGAAGTCCTTTAGAGCTAGAGCTCAGAGATTTTTGCCATGTGCTTTCCTAATATGGCTTATCTATGCTGTGTGCTTGTTGGCATATTGTTTTATTAATTGGTGCTGACTTTTCTGCATGCTATTCAGTGGATACATGCTGATATTGATGTTATTTATTGTCCTGTTTAAAAAAAACAAACAAAGAAACAAAAAAACAAAACAAAACTCTTCTTGTGTGAGGCATTCTTTGGCAAGTGTGTTTATAGGTAATTTGGCTGCCCACTTGGGCCGACCTCTTATGATATTAACAGACAATTTAGTGTAACACCTTATATGCTGTAGGTGTTTCCACAAAGGAATTAATACCAGGCCTCTAAAAAAGCCAAGTAGCCTATGAATATTTTCTACACATGTTGAAATAGGTTGTCTTTGGGAATAGACAGCAGGGATGGTTTCACTGTATCTCATTTCAGTGAGAACTCAAAGAACCAGGCAGATACCTGTATTCCAAGATCACATTGTCATATCCGCCTTTGGCCTCTGGTGTACTTAGCACTTAGTGATGGCCAACTGTTTCCAGAATACTATTAATATCTAGAGAGCCTGGATTGCAGACAATGGCACTTTGAGCTTGGATGAGATCCTTAATCTCTTTTTAATTCTGGTTTCCCTTCTTCAAGTAAGAAATTGAACCAGATGAACTCTCACATTCTTTCTAGTTCTCAGATTCCATTATTCCATGATTTATATTCTGCTACCTCAGGACTTCCATTCTTAGAACAGGTCAAGTCTAAATTACATAAATTAAAATGTAGAACTCTAAAGCCTATAGGACAGAAAATTACACTTATCTTTGTTTTCCTTATTAAAAAAGGAAAATATGTTTGCATATAAGGAGAAACAAACACACATATATGCAATACATTAACATAATATTTTTATTAGTAATTGAATTGAACTTTGATAATGGAACTGGATAATACCAGACCACCTGACCTGCCTCTTGAGAAACCTGTATGCAGGTCAGGAAGCAACAGTTAGAACTGGACATGGAATAACAGACTGGTTACAAATAGGAAAAGGAGTACATCAAGGCTGTATATCATCACCCTGCTTATTTAACTTATATGCAGAGTACATCATGAGAAACGCTGGGCTGGAAGAAGCACAAGCTGGAATCAAGATTTCTGGGACAAATATCAATAACCTCAGATATGCAGATGACACCACCCCATGGCAGAAAGTGAAGAGGAACTACAAAGCCTCTTGATGAAAGTGAAAGAGGAGGGTGAAAAAATTGGCTTAAAGCTCAACATTCAGAAAACAAAGATTATGGCATCTGGTCCCATCACTTCATGGGAAATAGATGGGGAAACAGTGGAAACAGTGTCAGACTTTATTTTTCTGGGCTCCAAAATCACTGCAGATGGTGATTGCAGCCATGAAATTAAAAGACGCTTACTCCTTGGAAGGAAAGTTATGACCAACCTAGATAGCATATTGAAAAGCAGAGATATTACTTTGCCAACAAAGGTCTGTCTAGTCAAGGCTATGGTTTTTCTTGTGGTCATGTATGGATGTGAGAGTTGGACTGTGAAGAAAGCTGAGTGCCGAAGAATTGATGCTTTTGAATGTGGTGTTGGAGAAGACTCTTGAGAGTCCCTTGGACTGCAAGGAGATCCAAGCAGTCCATTCTAAAGGAGATCAGTCCTGGGTGTTCTTTGGAAGGAACGATGCTGAAGCTGAAACTCCAGTACTTTGGCCACCTCATGTGAAGAGTTGACTCATTGGAAGAGACTCTGATGCTGGGAGGGATTGGGGGCAGGAGGAGAAGAGGACAACAGAGGATGAGATGGCTGGATGGCATCACCGACTCGATGGACATGAGTTTGAGTGAACTCCAGGAGTTGGTGATAGACAGGGAGGCCTGGCATGCTGCAATTCATGGGGTCGCAAAGAGTTAGACATGACTGAGCGACTGAACTGAACTGAACTGAATGGAACTGTTCATTCCATTATCCCAATTACTTATGATCCTGTTATAAATTTCACCAGCCTGCAAAACTAGTTGCCCACCGAAGCCGACTCCTATCAATCCCTTTCTCAATTAACAAGCCATTACTACTTTACATCCAATATGTGTTCACACTGTGCTAGGACTTTTAGGGCAATTAAATAAATTTAAAAATCTTAATCCAATTAAGAATAAACCAAAGTTACATTTTTTGGTGTTAATTGTGTGCCTAATGGGAATTTAGGGAGGAGACAAAAAAAGAAAATAGTTCTAGATAGAGAAAGCTTTATTGGGTTTGTGACAAATGAGTTGGACTCTGAAGGTTGGGCAAGATATGGACATTCCAGTAAGAACATGGAATAAATTAACATAAACAGATGCATGGAGATGGTACCAATTATGCCATGAGCAGCAGGAACAGAGCAGAGGGGGTTTACTAACACAAACAAACCATATTGCTACAGGACACTACAATGAAGGTGTTTTTGACTTGAGGTCATGGCAACACGGACAAGGTATTTTGAAGAAATCATCAGGGAGGGATGAATCTTCATACCCTCAGATTTCCTGCCCTACAGGGCAGTCCATGTATTCTCAGATGGAATTAAAATGTCTATTGCATGCTCTTTTTCCATTAAGTTTTGTACATGTTGGGTTGCAATTAAGATACTGTTTGTTAAGGAAATCAAATGGATAAAAAGCTGTGGTACATATACACAATGAAGTATTAGTCAGCCATTAAAAAGAATACATTTGAATCGGTTCTAATGAGGTGGATGAAACTGGAGCCTATTATACAGAGTGAAGTAAGCCAGAAAGAAAAATACCAATACAGTATACTAACGCATATATATGGAATTTAGAAAGATGGTAACAATAACCCTGTATACAAGACAGCAAAAGAGACAGTGATGTATAGAACAGTCTTTTGGACTCTGTGGGAGAGGGAGAGGGTGGGATGATTTGGGAGAATGGCATTGAAATACGTATAATATCATATATGGAACGAGTCACCAGTCCAGGTTCGATGCACGATACTGGATGCTTGGGGCTGGTGCACTTCGAAGACCCAGAGGGATGGTATGGGGAGGGAGGAGGGAGGAGGGTTCAGGATGGGGAACACATGTATACCTATGGTGGATTCATTTCGATATTTGGCAAAACCAATACAATATTGTAAAGTTTAAAAATAAAATAAAATTTAAAAAAATAAATAAATAAAATATCTGAAACCTACCTTGGCCCAGGCTACTTCCTCTTGAGGTCTTCAAGGGAGATATAATGCCTAGGGCAATCTTTTAAGAACATACAGCATATAACATCACTCCTGTACTTAAAATCTTCTAATAGACTTCCAGCATCATTCTGATGTGTAAAAAGCTTGAAAGTCATCACTTTCATCCTTACATCAAGAAAAAAGGTAATCATACTGAAAATCAATGAGTTTTTTTTTTTTTTTTTGGCGTATCAGAGAAATGGGGTCTCAGGACAAAGCACCACCATGAAGTTTGGAGAAATGAGTACATCTGGAAAACTATAACCAAGATCTATTTACCTTGAAAAGAAGCTGCTGGAGCCATAGACTGGAAGGAACACTTAAGTGGTAACTTTGATTAATTGCTAAAGACTGAGTGTGTACTAATTTGAGAGTGAGAAACACCTTGGGGCCCACACTATGAGCTTTACGTCCCCAGCAGGTTGTCATGGTGAGGATCTGAGAAGGGTCCTCTTATGGCTCTGACTGGCAAGGGAAGAATAATTATTATGAAATACTCATACAAGCTTCTCCATAACCAAGGGATACTCTCCAGAGCAAAAAACTTACCATATTCAACTGTGGAAGGGGCATTTCTCTCACTCCAGGTTCTTCCAGGCTCCCTGTCTCACTGAAAGGTGGTATAGGTGTGGAGTTTGGAGTGGAATAATTGACCTGATCAGGAAGAAAAAAGAAACTGTGGAGAAACACTGTGAAACTCCCAGCCCCAGTATGCAGACCAATCAGAAGATTTTTGAGGTTTAATTAAATCCTAGAACACTCTCCCTCTCCTACACTTAACCACCATATCAAAAAGGATCTAGTATGTAATAATCAACCATAGTTGAAAGAGCTGCAAGACACAGATTCTCTGTGGGGAGGACAATACTTACTAAAGCCAAAATCAAGAGGGGAGATAAAAATGAGAACACAGGAAGAATTTGAAGCTTCTGGCATCAAAAGCTACAGCAAACATTAAACATAGCCAAACTTCTAGCCAGATTAATTTAAACAGTCACACCGAAGGCCTATATACCTCAATTCCTATTACCTGAGGTATACTAAAAGCTAAGATAAAACAATCTGAAGAAATAAAGCAATCATCAAAACCAGACTTAAATAGAATTACCGAATAGGGAATTTAAAATTAACTCTAATTGATACATTGAGAGCTATAATGAAAACAGTAGATGACATGCAAAAACAAATGGGTAATACAAACAGAGATGGAAACTCTAAGAAAGTATCAAAAGGAAATGCTAGACATCAAGATAGAAAAATACCTTTGATGGATCATCAGTGGACTCATGGAGAAGGAAATGGCACCCCACTCCAGTACTCTTGCCTGGAGAATCCCATGGTGGGCTGCAGTCCATGGGGTCGCTGAGGGTCGGACACGACCGAGCGACTTCACTTTCACTTTTCACTTTCATGCATTGGAGAAGGAAATGGCAACCCAATCCAGTGTTCTTGCCTGGAGAATCCCAGGGACAGGGGAGCCTGGTGGGCTGCTGTCTCTAGAGTCGGACACGACTGAAGCGACTTAGCAGCAGCAGCAGTGGATTCAACATGGCCAATGAAAAAAATCTGTGACCTTGAAGGTAGGACAATAGAGACTTCCCAAACTGGAATGTAAAGGGAAAAGTGAAAAAAATCAGAACAGAACATCCAAGAACTGTGGAACAATTTTAGAAGTTGTAACATACCTAACTGGAGTAACAGAAGAAGGAAAAAGAGAGTAGCAGAAAAAATAATTGAAGCAATGATGGTTGCAACCTTCTTAAATCAATGACATATCAAATCATAGATCCAAGAGCTGAGAGAACACTAAGCAGAATAAATATAAAAAACACAACAACAACAAAAAAACCAACAAAACCATGATCTTGGTATATTATAGTTGATTTACAGAAAACCCAAAACAAAGAGATTTTTAACAAGAGTTAAAAAACAAGAAGAGCCAAAACATACCTTATCTACGGAAAAACAAGGATAAGAAATCATGAAAATAAGAGAACAAAGTGAAATATTTAAAGTTTTGAAAGGAAAAATCCCCACCAACCTAGAATTCTATATGAAGCCAAAATCCCCTTCAAAATTGAAAAGCGAATAGATTTCCTCAAACAAAAACCAAGGGAATTCTTTGTCAGCAGATTGGCATTACAAAAAATGATAAAAGATTGTTCTTCGGGGAAAAGAAAAATGATATAGGTAAAACATTTGTATCTACATAAAGAAAGGAAGTATATTGGAAAAGGGATAAATGAAGGTAAAATAAAATATTTTATTTAAAAGATAACTTTTAAAATTGGCTGAACATTAGAATCATATGCTACTGCTGCTAAGTCACTTCAGGCGTGTCCAACTCTGTGCGACCCCATAGACGGCAGCCCACAAGGCTCCCCCGTCCCTGGGATTCTCCAGGCAAGAACACTGGAGTGGGTTGCCATTTCCTTCTCCAATGCATGGAAGTGAAAAGTGAAAGTGAAGTTGCTCAGTCATGTCTGACCCTCAGCGAGCCCATGGACTGCAGCTTTCCAGGCTCTTCCATCCATGGGATTTTCCAGGCAAGAGTATTGGAGTGGGTTGCCATTGCCTTCTCCATTAGAATCATATAGAGAGCTTAAAAATTCTTATGCCCAGACTACATTCCAAAACAATTAAATCAGAATTTTTGGGCTTGGACCCAGACAATCTTCTCAATCTTCTGTTAAAAACTCCTCAGGTGATTCCAATATGCATGCAGTGAAAGTAAAAAAAAAATGGGTTGGTGGTTCCATGATAGAATCCACTGTGTATGTTTAACATCTCCAGAGGGGAAGTCTAAAGAGCACTCTGATTTAGAACTCCTGCACATAAAAGTTGGAGAAGGCAATGGCACCCCACTCCAATACTCTTGCCTGGAAAATCTCATGGACGGAGGAGCCTGGTGGGCTTTAGTCCATGGGGTCGAGAACAGTCAGACACGACTGAACGACTTCACTTTCATTTTTTACTTTCATGCATTGGAGAAGGAAATTGCAACCCACTCCAGTGTTCTTGCCTGGAGAATCCCAGGGACGGGGGAGCCTGGTGGGCTGCTGTCTATGGGGTCGCACAGAGTCGGACACGACTGACGCGACTTGACAGCAGCAGCAGCAGCAGCACATAAAAGTAAGAGGATTTATAAAGTTATTTGCTGCTTTTTTGTTGAGTTTTCACCCTAGAGAGGTTGTGAGTTCGTCAGAATCAGATAAGTCATGTTGTGCTTATCTTTGTCAGCACAGACTAATGTGTGATAAATATTTGTTTAGTGCATGAATACATACTTAAAAAAAACACTCTTATGCAACTTTTTGCCTCAACACTGTCTACTACAAGATGCTTGGGATCTTTCTAGTATTTGTGAACTGTTTAGGGGTTTCTGGAAGGGGCAGAGAAGGGCTGTATCATTGCAGTGGCAGAGGAAAATCACTTTACCCTTCATCTCTCTTGCCTGCTGGCTCACCCATTTTCTTTTTCCATTGCCCCTAGTCTTGTCCTCCACTCAGGCTCTGCCTTCTCCTACTGCATCCTATGGGAGAAATACTCTGCTGATTGAGAGGAAGTGTATTTCATACTCCCCAGAAATGTGAGTATTGTAAGTAAGAAAACAGCCCACATCTAGAGGAGGTGATGCAAAGTAGTCTTTGTCAAGATTTTTTTTTTTTTATTAACTTGGAGCAACTACTTTTTAAACATATGGGAACTACCTATGCTGTTGGTAGTTCACTCAGTCACTCAGTCATGTCCAGCTCTTTGCAACCCTATAGACTGTGGCCTGCAGGCACCTGTTTTCAGGGGATCTTCTAGGCAAGAAAACTGGAGTGGGTTGTCATTTCCTTCTCCGGGGGATCTTCCCAACCCGGAGATCAATCTGTGTCTTCTGCATTGGCAGGTGGATTTTTATAGCTGAGCCACCAGGGAAGCCTGAGGAATTACTTATAGCAGATGCATATTGTGAGGTTTTAAAGGGATACGATTCTTCTTTGAGTGGGAGACACTGTTCATCAGCAAGTAGAGAATGACAGGTGATATTCAAGAAGGGGAGATCATCGTCATTGAATCCCTCTTCTCCCCCTCACCCATACTGTCTGGCCACACTGGCTACCATCTTGTCTGCTGAATGTTCCAGGCAAGGCCTACCCTTCTGCCTGAGAGCCTTTGGTTGAACTGAGCTGTTTTTCCCACTTGGATGCTCTTCCCCAAGAAATCTGCTTAGCTAATTCCTTGTCAAGTTCAAGTCTTCCTCCTAGAAGTTACGCTCATCATACTCCTGTTCTCCTTGCCGTAATCTACTTTTTCTTATTCTAAGGTATTAACCACAACCTACTGACATTTAAGTTGGATGCTCATTTTTTAATTTTTCTTTGTTTCTCCTGTCTGGAATGTAAGCCCTGCAAAGTCAGGCATCTTAATCTATTTTGTTCACTGATGTACCTAAGGCCCCAGAACAGGTCCTGGCACATAGTTGGTGCTCAATAAATAGTTGAATGAATGAATGGGAGAAAAGGATTCCAAGAGCAAATGGAAAAGCTAAAGAAACACAGAGTTTGGAGGAAGAAGCTAGGGAACTGTGCAGTAAAAGCCTGGGGTGGAGAAAATAGGATGCAGCATCCAGCATCTATGGAGAGAGAGAAAACTTATGTCCAGGCCAGTGAAAGAGGAGATATAGAGAAGTCAGCTGTGAGGAATGAGGTTGGGATGTCAATGCAGTTTTGATTAAAGTTAAAAGGGAGGAATTATGGGCCAATGGAAGAGACTTATTACTCTTGAGGAATCCAGAAAAAGGCTAAAGTTGGTAATTTAACTTGGGAATTGGAGATGGAAGTGTGTAGATACTAATCATTTATAAGCTAAAAGTTCAGGCTTTTAGAATTAGGCTAGAGAAGACAAAAGGGCATTTAAGGAGAGTGCTGACAAGCAGTGCCTGGAAAGAATTGTGCTTAATATATTTATACCTGAGCTGTCACTAAAAATGGTAATGGTGCAATTGAGTGCTTTAATTAAATCTGAGCTGTGCTGACCATACAATGTGAAAGTGTAAGCACTGTGGTACTTCAGTGGAATATGATTTGTGTGAAATTCCTTCACTCTCTGGCTGCCCCTCTGACTTGTATGTGCTGAACTACTCTGAATAACCAGTGGTTGTGGCTGGGTGATGTTAGAGGAGGCAATCTAGAAGGAATGCCCTAGGGATATCAGAAACTGGGGAGCAGACCCAAACCAAGGGTGTGGGGTTGTACAGCCATGTGCGAGGGCGTGCACACATGCAAACACACACACATACACACATACACTCCTATAATGCCATTTTATACTATTCAGTTCAGTTCAGTTCAGTTCAGCCGCTCAGTCACGTGAGGTTTTAAAGGGATATGATTCTGCTCTGAGTGGGAGTCACTGTTTATCAGCAAGTAGAGAATGGCAGGTGATATTCAAGAGGGGGAGATCATTATAATTGAATCCCTCCTCTCTTTGTGGCCCCATGGACTGAGCACGTCAGGCTTCCCTGTCCATCACCAAGTCCCAGAACTTGCTCAAACTCACGTCCATTGAGTTGGTGATGCCATCCAATCATCTCATTCTCTGTCGTCGCCTTCTCCACCTGCCTTCAATACTATTGGGTAGAAAACCCAAGTTCATTTGGGTTTTTCTGTAACATCTTATGGAAAAACTTAATGAACTTTTTGGCCAACCCAGTATTTCTGTTTGCCTCATGGATCTTAGTAGAGTGATAAGTAAGCACTTGGAATTGATAGCATTGGTATTTGGGGGTGGCTTAGTGGCTCAGGGAACATTTTTTTGGCAAAGAGTTCAAAGAGGATGGGATTTAAAAGGTAGTTTCTATAGTTCCCTACATTATCCCACCCTGTACTGGAAATGAGAAGGTAAGCTGACCCCAGGACTATTAGGTAATACCGCTTTATTGATCATGTAAAACTGCTTGGACATCATGGTTTATGTCTTACCAAGGGAAGGAATTTCTTTAAAACCTTTTCTTTAAAACTGTACCATGATCTATTGGATCTTCAGTAAACATGAGCTGGTTTTTTTTTTTTTTTTTTGGCACCTGCTGCTGCTGCCGCCAAGTTGCTTCAGTCGTGTCCGACTCTGTGTGACCCCATAGACGGCAGCCCACCAGGCTCCCCCGTCCCTGGGAATCTCCAGGCAAGAACACTGGAGTGGGTTGCCATTTCCTTCTCCAATGTATGAAAGTGAAAAGTGAAAGTGAAGTTGCTCAGTCGTGTCTGACTCCTAGTGACCCCATGGACTGCAGCCTACCAGGCTCCTCCATCCATGGGATTTTCCAGGCAAGAGTGCTGGAGTAGGTTACCATTGCCTTCTCCGTTGTCTCTCCTAGTCTGGGCAAATGAAGTATTTCTGGTAAGTCAGACAGTTCCACCTGCCGTGGGGGTTGGATGATTTGGGAAAGGTAGAGGCTGAATGGATTGAAGGATCAGGGTGGAGTGGCACTGACTTATAGCCAGAACATACTCCTTCAGCTTATTCTTCCTATTATCCTTCTGAAATGGCTCTTAAAAGTAAGTGAGTGACCACTAATACTATCATGCAAAGTTTTTTGAAGTTAGAGTACAATTTCCTCCTTGTCTTTGAATCTACTGATGAGCTTTGATCCTTGGCATCTTCCCAATATTGTTTGCCTTTGATTGCTGACATAATGGATATGTTGTTATTTTCTGTAAACTCTACAAACAGATCTTACATAACCTAATTAGCACTGAGGTTAATTAATAGGGAGGAAATTGGCCTCTTGAAGAAAGTGCAGGTTTGTATATAATGTCATTACACACTGAAGGCTGGAAGCAGAAAGAAGGAAATATAGAATGCTGTTTTTTAGGATTAATAAGACTAGGCTCCTTTTATGTACTTATTGAAAAGTAGAATATGAACCCTGATGTATTGCATTGTAAATAACATTCTGGAAACAGCTGAGATACTCTTCATCAATAAGATGCTATGGCAAGCTTTTTTTCCCTTCTAAATTATTGACTCTTTAGTGCTTTGGGGAAACAACTTTAAAACCTGGAAGATAGAAAATCATGCTCTTCCTGGCCCAAGGATGTATAGAAAGTGATTAAAAAAAAAGCCAGTGTAGATGATATCAGTGGTTTAAACATTAAGCTCATTAGTCCTTATGTACTATATTAAAAAAAAAAAAAAACTAGCAAGAGAATGTCTGCTCTATGGAAACAAAAATACACAGAATTTATAATGTTAGTCATTTCTATCCATTGCCAAATGAAAAGGACTATTTTTTAGCTCTTTAAATAAAAATTATGAAAGAAATATGACAGTGTTCTGGATGTCATTATGATGATTCAAAACAAAGAACACAGATCAGCACACAAAGGGAATGTTTAGTAAGACTGTGATTTCACTCTTAACCAGATAGGGGACTAAAAGGATGAACATTTTCCCATCTATATCCCACCAGTCTTCGGGTGTGAACACTTACTGTAAACAGTAGATAATTTTACTAGTTTTATGGAATTCTTTAAGAGCTTCCCATTAGTGAGTATTTTAAGTAGTCAGTGTATAAAAAACATGATGATGGAGGAAGTTGAAGGGCAAAGATTAAACTATGTCCCTGTATCTGAGGTGTTAGGTACAGATTTTGAGTGTGAGAGGTTCAGGAAAATGGAAGCAGGCAGAGCAGCAAAGAAAGATGCTGTGGGAATTTCAGAGGAATTGTTCCACATCTTGGGCAATTTTATTTTCAGCAGATGCAAAAAGGTAGAATGAAAATGGTAGCTATGGAACTGGTCCCAGAATATCCATCCCAGAATATCTAAGGAGAAGGCTGGCCAGGAAGATGGCTGGGGGAAAGAGACGGAAGCTGTGGGAAGAGCATCCAGGACCAAAAATAGATTTGATTTTTCTGTTTTGTCCAATTTCTAGGTAAAAGTTCCCCTTGTATTGGGGAGAGATGAAAATACATTTCTTATGCCAGACTGAATGTTTGGCCAGAACACAATCACCCTTTGGCTGCTAACAATCTGTACACCTTTAGCAAACCCAAGTCTTGATATTATAGTGCCCTGGAAGCAGCTGGCTTCCTAGTGGTTCATTTTGACACTTGGAATAGTGATGTTAAAACCACTGACTTTCTGAAAGAACAGTTTGGGGAAGGCAAGAAATGGTATCTGCTTGTGTTAACAGACTGCTTAGTTATAAGTTGCTCTCAAAGGTCAGTTTTTGAGGCTTCCTAACATCTCTGATGACAACTATTAATATATTTGCAACGTTATTATATTTTCCTACTTTTTTCTTCATTTTGGCTATTCTTTCACTTCAGAACATATATCAGGGCCCATTACCTACTATTTACATCGGTTTGTTACTTAAACCACTTTAGACCTTAAAAATGTGAAGTCTTGAGAGGAAATTAATCTTATATTTGTTAGGATTGGAAAGATACCATGAAGGTCAAGATTTATCATTTTTATTTACTGGAAGGTTCTTAAGACATTTTACAAAGATCATTGTGTCTGAGCTGGAGAATGAAGGAGGACTAAGTGTAAATAATTAGCAAATGTGAATACTGAATTATCTCTAAGGACAGCATTCCCTATTTTGGGTTTCCATTGCAATGGCACCCCACTCCAGTACTTTTGCCTGGAAAATCCTATGAACAGAGGAGCCTGGTAGGCTGCAGTCCATGGGGTCGCTGAGGGTCAGACACAACTGAGCAACTTCACTTTCACTTTTCACTTTCATACATTGGAGAAGGAAATGGCAACCCACTCCAGTGTTCTTGCCTGGAGAATCCCAGGGACGGGGGAGCCTGGTGGGCTGCCATTTATGGGGTTGTACAGAGTCGGACACGACTGAAGTGACTTAGCGATTGTTTAGAATTATTAACAGAGTCTGAAACCTGGGCTAACAGCGAGTAACAGCTTTCATGAAGACATTGAGCCTTTTAGGGACAAGCATGATGACACTCCAAGCTGTCATTGGAGGGATTGCTCTCCTTCAGGCAGTAACTGGCCTGTGCAAAGTGATAGCAGAGCAACTGGTGCTGAAACAGGGAAGACCACATAGCTGTGGCTGGTCCCATAAAGGGTGGCTGAACTTTCCTACACACTTGAAATAGACATGTATAATTTTCTAGAGACATTGTGGGGGGCAGTTTATTACCACTGAAAAAGTAGGACATTTCTTTACCTTTTAGCAGCACAAAAAAAAGCTAAAATGTACTCAGACAATGCCAAGATCTGATACTGAAATATAGCATGTGATAGCATTAGAAGGCTGAGCAGAAAGGCTAGATTTTAATGAGTCCTTTAAATGTCGTGCTCAGAAATTGTATTATATTGTAGACCATCCCAATAAACAACTCTAGAATATTTCTAACAAAAGGATCCCCTATAGTTGGGAGGCAGGATAGTTCTTGAATACGGACTTGTATACCTGTCCATGCACTATCAATTGAATGGAACAAGAGTTTATTTGGACCTGCTATGTGGTGGACATTGTGATAGACTCTGGAGATGGGAAGACCAGAAGACTTAGTTCCTTCCTGGCAAAGGAAAACAAAAGACAGGTGTAAATGGATATTCTGCTGACAGTGTAACTTGTGATCTTTCTCTGTTCTAGTTGGTAAAGGGCTGGAATATGACTTTGTTACCCTTAGGAGAGTATTTTATTTTTCAGGCAGTGAAGATAGCTCCCTTTTCCCAAAGGTGGTCATGGTCCCATTCTCCCGGCCCCAATTTAACTTCCCTACTAAGCTGGCAAGTAGGGTTGATATACTTTGGTAGTAGGGCAGAAAGCCCTGTTTTTCAGGGTAAAGAGTGATCAGAAGTCTATGGAGATGCCTCTCCTGTACAACCACTGGGAGGATGATGTGTAACTTGATTATCTGTGAGAGGAGATGTACTGAGACACTTTGCCTCTCAGAGGGTGAAAAGGAAAACTGTTTCTAATCTAGTGGATGAGAGTGAGCTAAGATTAAAAGAGATTGGAGACCGGGCCTGTAAGGACAGATGCTGAGTCATCTCTGACACAGCAGTCCTAACTTGGCTGATGCCCAGGATGTGGTGAATATGAAGCTCTCAAAGCCTTGGGAATCCAAGCCTGGGACAATCTCAGCTGAGATGAATTTCCAGGACTGGTCTCATTCTCTTTTGAAATTCCATGGTTGGCCTATGGAAAGACTTGGCGTTCTGCCCTTACTCTCTGCATAGAACATCCCAGATCAATTAGAAGCTTTAGGTAAGTACCTCCTCAGCTCCTCCCTGTGGTACTTCCAAATCCCGCCTCCTCAGCTCCTCCCCTTCTCTTCCCCTTTTATATTAGGGAGGTGTTCTTTCTCCAGGTACAGGCCAAGGCTTCCTGTCCTCAGAACATTCCATACTTAACCCATCTCTAGCTTGTATGTTTAGTTATGATTCCTCAACTGTAGCCTTCTCATCCAGATTTAAACCTTAACAAATTTTTTGAAAATAAAACCTCCTTCAACTCAAATCTTTTGCAATTAGTTTCTCATTGTCTTCAAGGCCTCAGTTCATTTCACTCTCTCAGTCGTGTCCGACTCTTTGTGACCCATGGACCACAGCGCACCAGGCTTCCCTGTCCATTACCAACTCCTAGAGCTTGCTCAAACTCATGTCCATCGAGTCAGTGATGCCATCCAACCATCTCATCCTCTGTTGTCCCCTTTTCCTCCTGCCTTCAATCTTTCCCAACATCAGGGTCTTTCCAATGAGTCAGTTCTTTGCATAGGGTGGCCAAAGTATTGGAGCTTCAGCTTCAGCATCATTCCTTCCAATGAATATTCAGGACTGATTTCCTTCAGGATGAACTGGTTTGATCTCTTTGCAGTCCAAGGGACTCTCAAGAGTCTCCTCCAGAACCACAATTCAAAAGCATCAATTCTGTGGTGCTCAGCTTTCTTTATGGTCCAACTCTCACATCCATACATGACTACTGGAAAAACCATAGCTTTGACTAGACGGACCTTTGTCAGCAAAGTAATGTCTCTGCTTTTTAATATGCTGTCTAGATTGATCATAGCTTTTCTTCCAAGGAGTAAGCCTCTTTTAATTTCATGGCTGCAGTCACCATCTGCAGTGATTTTAGAGCCCACGAAAATAAAGCCTCTCACTGTTTCCCCATCTATTTGCCATGAAGTTATGGAACCGGATGCCATGATTTTAGTTTTTTGAATGTTGAGTTTTAAGCCAGCTTTTTCACTTCGAGATCTAACTTGTTTTATTTATTTATTAATTTTTATTGGTGTATAGTTGCTTTTCTATGTTGTGTTAGACTGTACAGCAAAGTGAATTAGCTATACATATACATACGTCCCTTCTCTTTTGGATTTTCTTCCCATTTAGGTCACCGCAGAGTACTGAGTAGAGTTTCTTTTTCTGTACAGTAGGCTCTCAGTATTTATCTATTTTATATGTTTATATGTGTGTGTGCATGTGTATGTATGTATGCTAAGTCACTTCAGTAATGCCCAACTCTTTGAGATCCTATGGACTGTAGACTGCCAGCCTTCTCTCTCCATGGGATTGTTCAGAAGAGAATACTGGAGTGCATTGTCATGTTGTCCTCCAGGGGATCTTCCTGATCCAGGGATTGAATCGAACCTGCATCTCCTGTGGCTCCTGTATTACAGTTAGATTCTTTACTGCTGAGCCACCGGGAAACTCCATCTATTTTATACATAGTATCAATAGTGTATGGGCTTCCCTGGTGGTTCAAATGGTAAAGAATCTTCCTGCACATGTGGGAGACCTGGATTTGATCTCTCCTTTGGGAAGATCCCTGGAGAAGGGAATGGCAACCCACTCCAGTGTTCTTGCCTGGAGAATTCCATGGACAGAGGAGCCTGGTAGGTTCCAGTCCGTGGGGTTGCAGAGAGATGCAGAGAGTTAGTCACGACTGAGTGACTAACTCTTTCACACTTCACTTTCATCAGTAGTGTATATATGTCAATCCAAATTCCCCGATTCATTCCACCCCCTCTTCCCCTCCCCTCTATAGTATCCATATGTTTGTTTTCTATGATCTGTGTCTCTATTTCTGCTTTGCAAATAAGTTCATCTGTATCTTTTTTCTAGATTCCACATATAAGTGATATTATACTGTATTTGTTTTTCTCTTTTTTACTTATTTCACTCTGTATGACAATCTCTAGGTCCATCCACATCTCTGCAAATGGCACAGTTTTGTTCCTTCTTATGGCTGAGTAATATTCCATGTATATGTGTACCACATCTTTTTTATCCATTCCTTTTGTTGATGGGACCTAGCTTTTCAAAGTTGTTTATGTACAACTGTCCTGATTTCCTTACCTTCCACTCATTTTGGCTTCCACCCATCAAGCCACATGAGCAGCTGTCATTAAAGTCACCTGTGACTTCTCTGTCACTAAAGCCAGTGATAGTTCTCAGTCCTCATTTTATCCAACTTATTCATAGCATGCCCTCCTCTTTAAACATTCTCTCTCTTGGCTCTGATAAAGCAACACTCTGCTAGTTTGCCTCTACTTTGCTGACCACAGTCTTTTGTATCTTCCTTTCTCTGGCCATTGAATGTTGGCCAAGCTTTGGACCTAATTCCTCAAGCTTTGGATTTAATCTCTTCTCTCTTTTCCCTGACCATTCTGATCCCCATCTTTAGTAACTTTGTTGACAGTTTTACTGATCCAGTTTCTCTTACTCCTTCTTTTAATGCCATCTCACCCATAGTTTTTTTTTTTTTTTTTTTTTCTGATGGAGAGGAACCACCTCCCTTATAGTCATTGTGCATAGTCTTAATGGGACCACCAGTCAAAGATCTCTGCTCTTACCTGAAGAGCAAAATTAGAAATTCATTTCTGGGAATATTTGCCTCAAATGCCAGAGGATGGAAAAAATTGGGGTTGAATTATTCCTGTGGTGTAATGCTTTGAAGTTACCATTCATTGATTTCTATTGCCTCAGTCCCCAGAGCCAATCTGTTACTTTCCTTCTTAGGCTTAAATCTTTTCTTGAGACCTATACCATATTTCCTTGTACTAAGTTCTTTTATCATCACTTTTTATTTAATATAGCCCAAGAGGATTTCTAATTCTTGCAACCAAAAAATTGTGACTGATACATATCTGTTGCCTCAAGTGTCATCCCCATATAGATGATTTTCCAGCTTTTATCTACAGCCCAGAACTCTCCTCTGAGCTCTACTATTATTTCCATTTACCTACTTGACATTTCCAAAGCATCTTAATCAACATGTTCAAGACTGAACTCATGGTGTGTATGTCAAGCCTTTCTCTTTTCTCTTCATGGCACCATCATCCATCAGTTAAGTGAATCAGAAGCCAAGGAGTTGATACTTTTCACACCTTCCCTGTTGCATATCCAGTTTATCAAGAAGTCTTTTAAAATTTTACTATGTAAACTTCTTTTTCTCCTATTATTCCTTAGTCCAAATTACCAACATCCTTCTGGATGAATGTAAAAGCTTCCTAACTTGGTGACCAATATCTACTATTCCCTTCTTCCATTCCTTTCTCAAAACTGTGGCCAGAATATTAAAAAAAAATGCAAACCTGATGATATTGCCCCTGTTTAAAACCTTTCGATGGCTTTCCATTGGTTTAGAATAATGACTCAAAAACTTAACTTGGCTTACAGGACCCTGAATTGTTTAGACTGTTTCTTCAAGCTGCATGTCACTCCACATCTCAACCCTCTCCCTATTTCAGATTCTTAAACCCACTAGGTTTCCTTCTGCCACAAATTCTTTGTTTGTATCTTACTCTCTGCATAGAAGGCTCTTCCCTACTGGAGTCTAGAGCACAGATTTGGGAGTGGGCAAAATGTGGGTGTGAACTCAGCTTTGGTTATTTTCACTTTATTATATGGATCTTTTTTTTTATTTGATGATCTGGCAAATTTAGATCAACATTGCACGACAGTATGAATGATCTAGTCATTCTCTTGTGCAGGAGAGAAACTCAAAGAGTCAGATGACTGAATAGGGCTCAATGCTTCTTTTAGGTTAGATGCAAGGGAGGGAAGGAAACATTGCAATTCAGGGGCCTACATTATAATCATGAAAGGAATGCTGATTGTACCAGTTATGTTTCTGAGCTCATTTGAGTTTCAGTAAGACTGGATATTGCCTACCACATCTTGATATTTTATCACCCCTAGATGTTAATTTAGCCATCACTTCCTCAGAGAAGTCTTCTTTGAATCTCACTCTGGCCTGTTTATTGTGCAGTTTAAATAAGGTATTAAGCTGTACATCTCTAGGACTGTAAATTCTCATAGTAGACTCAGATGTGAATGGGGTCATTTGGGATTAGGTGGGACAGCCATCTTTGGCTTAAATAACGAGATCAAATTATTATTAATATCTTACATAGGGGATGTATCAGGGTATCCTGGTGGTAGGAGGGGAGACTTGAAGATTGCTTAATTCTCCTGAGTGATGGTATTGTCTATCTTTTATGATCTTCATTGTGTAATTTTAGCTTTATTCATGGTTCCAAGTTGTCTGCCACAGGATGCATACACTGAAAGAAGAGGGTCTGGTTCTTGCTACATGTCTCATATAGAAGCAAGTACCTATTTCACAGATGTAACCCCAGTAGTCTTATCTTCGTGTATTATGCCCTACATGCATATATGTGTATTATGTATGCATATACATACATATACATATCCTCATACCACTAAGGACTTACACTTGGGCTCATTCTAGGATCCTCCTGATCCATGTGGAAGGGTACACACAGAATGACAACTCTGCCAGCCAGGAAGAGAGAGAAGAGGCTGTTGTGCAGGTCACCCACTCTGACGGTGACATCCCCAGTCTGGGAGGGTACTTTGTAAAAGCTCCTCTAAACCATGTTTCTTTTCTCCAGAGCATTTCTTTCAGTTTGTTATTACATATTTATTAATGTTGCTGCTAAAGTCTGTCTCCTCCATTCATCTAAGCTTTCATCAGAACAAACTTGTGACTCTCAGTCCCTGGTACTTAGCACAGTCTGGATCCTAATAGGCACTCAGTAAATACATGTAGGCTGTATAAGCCAGTGAGCCCAGGCTGTGTTCCTTTTGGGTGTGGATTGACTTCCCTTTCTGGACTCTCTCTATCCTTAGGCTCTTGGACATGGTAGGATGAATCCCCAGGAAGGAGATCCAGGGCTCCCAATTGCATTCAGTCCTCTTTATTTGCAGATTCTGTACTTGTGAATTTGCCTACTTGCTAACATTTATTTATATCTTGCAAATTAATGCTCTCAGCACTTTTGTAAGTCATTTGCAAAAATCCACAGAGTGACAAAAATGTGAATTGCCCAATCTACATGTTCCCTGCTGGACAGACCAAGATGTCACCCTGCCTCATTGTTTCTGCTCTCATACTGTAAATGTGTCTTTTTTGTGGTCTATTTGCTGCTGCTGCTGCTAAGTCGCTTCAGTTGTGTCCGACTCTGTGTGACCCTATGGGCAGCCGCCCACCAGGCTCCTCCATCCACAGGATTCTCCAGGCAAGAATACTGGAGTGGGTTGCCATTTCCTTCTCCAATGGTCTATTTAGTGCCATATTTTTTATATATGGGCTTCCCTGATAGCTCAGTTGGTAAAGAATCTGCCTGCAATGCAGGAGACCCTGGGTTGATTCTTGGATCAGGAAGATCTGCTGGAGAAGGGATAGGCTACCCACTCCAGTATTCTTGGGCTTCCTTTGTGGCTCAGCTGATAAAGAATCCGCTTGCAATGTGGAAGACCTAGGTTCAATTCCTGGGTTGAGAAGATCCCCTGGAGAAGGGAAAGGCCACCCACTCCAGTATTCTGGCCTGGAGAATTCCATGGACTGTATAATCCATGTGGTCGCAAAGAGTCAGACACAACAGTGACTTTCACTTTATATATGTATATATATATACATATATATATATGTATTTTGTGTGTGTGTGTGTGCTTTTTGTTGGTGACTTCACTGTTTAAATGGCTCCCAAGTATAATGCTGAAGTGCTGTCTATTGGTCCTAAGTACAAAAAGGCTGTAATGTGCTTACAGAAAAAAATGTTAGATAAGCTTCATTCAGACATGAATTATAGTGCTGTCTACTGTGAGTTCAATGCCACTGAGCCACCAATATATATTTAAAAAGGGATTGTTTAAATAGAAACAGACATAAAACAAGGTTTTGTACTGATTTGTTTGTGAAAGTGTTGTGACTAGAGGCTTACAGGAACCTAACCCTGTGTTTCCCCTAGGAGCAATGGTTTAATATTCACTAACTCAGAGTTCCAGGCAACATTATGGAACATAACTACTGTGAATAACGAGAGTTCAGTGTACTTTGGGTTTTTAAAAAAGTTTCCGTGAAGAGTAAATGAGAGGACTATATTAGCTCTTGCAGATTGTAGAAATATTCATTAGATTACATGGTTAACACTAAAGCTTTGTAGATTCTCTGACAGAAATTATACAAACCTGCTCTTAGCATTTGCAGATGAGTACTGGTGGTTCCCCCAATTCCATCCTCTTCCGATCTCTGACTTTTTATTCTGCACCAGGAAGAACCTTGCATGCATGTGTGAATACTTCAGACTCCATGTTCAAGCCCTCTTCATACCTGCCTCCAGATACTTGGAGCCCTTACTCCAAATATTTGCCCCTTGGTGATACTTGTAGCCAAGGGGTGAATATACTGGTGTTATGGTCTGTACTTGGGAGGTAGGCCAGGGAAAAGGCCTTTGTTAACACTGGAAGAGGGCTCAGAGACATTAGGCAGGAAATAGTAGGATCCTAGCTACTGGATTTATTTATTTATTTTTTTTCGTTTCAAACATGATATTATACATGTTTCAATGCCATTCTCCCAAATCTCCCCACCCTCTCCCTCTCCCACAGAGTCCATAAGACTGATCTATACATCAGTGTCTCTTTTGCTGTCTCGTACACAGGGTTATTGTTACCATCTTTCTAAATTCCATATATATGTGTTAGTATACTATATTGGTGTTTTTCTTTCTGGCTTACTTCACTCTGTATAATAGGCTCCAGTTTCATCCACCTCATTAGAATGGATTCAAATGTATTCTTTTTAATGGCTGAGTAATACTCCATTGTGTATATGTACCACAGCTTTCTTATCCATTCATCTGCTGATGGACATCTAGGTTGCTTCCATGTCCTGGCTATTATAAACAGTGCTGCGATGAACATTGGGGTACACGTGTCTCTTTCAATTCTGGTTTCCTCAGTGTGTATGCCCAGCATTGGGAAAGGAAACTATTAGCAAGGTGAAAAGGCAGCCTTCAGAATGGGAGAAAATAATAGCAAATGAAGCAACTGACAAACAACTAATCTCAAAAATATACAAGCAACTCCTACAGCTCAACTCCAGAAAAATAAATGACCCAATCAAAAAATGGGCCAAAGAACTAAATAGACATTTCTCCAAAGAAGACGTACAGATGGCTAACCAACACATGAAAAGATGCTCAACATCACTCATTATCAGAGAAATGCAAATCAAAACCACTATGAGGTACCATTTCACGCCAATCAGAATGGCTACGATCCAAAAGTCTACAAGCAATAAATGCTGGAGAGGGTGTGGAGAAAAGGGAACCCTCTTACACTGTTGGTGGAAATGCAAACTAGTACAGCCACTATGGAGAACAGTGTGGAGATTCCTTAAAAAGCTACTGGGTTTAGAGGGTAGACATACTCAGACTTCGGGTGTTCAAGTTCCTGTACTTCTCCCTTGGCTTCTTTGCCCCATGGTAGGTAAAGACAGAGTAGGACTTTATAGAGAACTGGGCCTAGTTTATAGTTATAGAGAACAGGAGTGCTAGTTTACAAAGTCTAAAGGAAGCACTGTGAGTGCGGTATGGTGTGGGACAAAAGTGGTTACTGGGACAAAGTGGCTATTTCTATTTCCAAATTAGGTAGAAGAAGTGGGAGAGGGAAGAAATAGGACATTCTCTATAGAAAAGTGACATATGAACTCAGTTTTTAGAGAAGATTAGGAACTTTCCAAGTGTGCTGAGATAAGGATGGAGTTAGGAGGAGAAAATATGTCAAACGGGCTGGAGTGTGGGAAAAAAAAAATTAGAGACTCAATATGACAGCATTTTCCGTGAACTGTGAGTAGTTTAGTAGGGCTAGAGCACAGCACGAGAGGCGTGGAGGCTCCTAGGGTAGCTGAACCTGTGTTGCTGAGGGCCTTGCTTGTTTTATATCAGAGGCTTTCTCTACTCCTTTCTTTTGCTGGTGTTGGGGAATTATCTACCAATACCATCCAACCTCCGTTTTAGTTATAGCAACATGCATGTTGGGTTGGAGAAGTGTAGGGTTGGCAAGAGGACTTTGGAAGGCGCTGTATGTTTATTGTAATGTTTTCAGGTGAAAGGTGAAGAGGAGGTGAACCTTAGTCATAGCACTATGGAAACATGTTTATTATGTAAGAGGCACTTTCCCAAGGGTTTTACAGATATGATTTAATCTTTATATGAATCCTGAGCAATAGGTACTATTATTTATCCCAATTTTATACATGGAGAAACTCAGGCCAAAAAAAAAAAAAAAGGTTAAATAAGACACTTACTATTAACTGAATGTCTATGTCCACTCAAAGTTCACATGTTGAAGCCCTAATCATTAATATGATGGTATTTGGTGGTGAGGTCTTTGGGAGGTAATTAGGTGTAGAAAGATTACAGGGAGGATCCCCCATGATCATATTACTTCCCCTATAAGAGAAGAGGAGACCTGAGCAATCCCTTTTCACCATGTGTGGAATCATCAAGAATAAAATAAAAATAAAAATCATCAAGAATATGTAAAGCAGGAGATGGGTTCCCACCAAAATTCTAACCATGCCAGCCCCCTGATCTCAGACTTCCAGACTCTAAAACTATCAGAAATAAATGTTTGTGTTTAAATGTGGCTGCTTATTGGAATCATATCTGGAGCTTTGGAGAAAAGAAACAACAATACCTGGGCATTTATGTTTTTCAAAAAACTCCAAGATAATTTTAATGTGCATATGAATTTTAAAAGGCAATTACAGGTTTAAAAACAACTGGACTATATGATGATCTTTTATCTGGTTTGTTTCACTTTTTCTATTTCATATTTAGTGCTCCCATTTCATTTAGTTTATGTTCTCTAATTTCTTCATTGCTTTTTTTGTTGTTCTTTCTCAAGTCTTTATCAAGTGTAGAAGAAAAGTTCAGATATATATAAGCTTCTCAGGTGGTGCTAGGGGTAAAGAACCTACCTGCCAATGCAGGTAGACATGAGAGATAAGGATTTGATCTCTGGGTTAGAGGACGGCAGAGCAACACACTCAGTATTCTTGTCTGGAGAATCCCATGGACAGAGGAACCTGGTGGGCTATGATCCATAGGATCTCAAAGAGTCAGACAGGACTGAAGTGATTTAGCATGCACATGCTTATGTGTATTATAATATTTAATTTTAGAAAACATAAATTTTTGCTTAGTTAAAAATTTTAGGACATTTTGGTTCCAATCGTTTGACTAACTATAAATAGAATACTATATTTCTAATTTATTTTCACTCAAAACTTTGATGTATTTCCATTTATTTTGGCATTTAATATTACCGCTAAAAGTCTAGAAAGTTTATTATTTTAGTGATTTTTTAAAAAAAAGTTTGAATGAGGCTTGAGACTTCTAATCCAATTCTAAGAATATAAAAAAATACTATGTTGAAAAAAAAAGGAAATTAATATGTGACACAGTATTATTAACTAAAATCCAGATTTCATTCAAATTTCACAAAATTTTATACTAGTGTCCACTATGTGTGTTCATACCTTATTGAACATTTCACATTGTATTTAGTTGCATTGAGCAGCTTCAGCAGCATACAACAAATTCTGATAAATTCTCTTCTCATTTTTATTCTATTACAAATATTTTCTGATTTTCCTTGTCAGTGGCTTCTTAGAACACCACCCATCTTTTAAAAGTGGACATTTAATTTCCAAATACATGGTGTTTTAAATGTACCTTTGATATTACTTTCTCATTTTGATATTAATTTCTTATTTAAATGCTTTATTTTCTGTAATTATCCTCTGTGTTTTTTTCAGTTTTTTAAGACTTTTTTTCAGTTTTTTTATTGAGATTTTCAATGGCTAAGTCAGAGTTCTCTCTTGGTAAATGTCACACTGCACTTGAAAATACGTGGGTTATTTTCAAATATCTTTTGACATTGATTTCTAACACAATTCCATAGTGATAAGACAATAGTTTCTGTATGATTTCAATACCTTTAGACCATGAAACTTTGCACCTTGTTTTATGTCCCTGGGTATGTTCCAGTGTCTCCTGTTTTGTGAGAACTTGAATAGAACTTGTATCCTGCTGTTGTGTGAAGTTGTATAAATCTTAATTATGTTGAATTGGTTCATATTGCTTTTCAGGTCTACTATATCCTCCTACTTTACTGTCTATTCATTTTATTGATTTTTGAGAGTTTGATATTGAAACTCCAACTAAAAATCTCAATTTATCTATTTAAAAAATAATTGTAATATATAGTAGAACTATGTGTAACTTTGTTCTTTATTTTCCAAGTCTCCTGTAAATGTGTTATCATACTTTCACAATTTAAAAAGGGAAAAAAAATGTTTGCTCTTTAAGCCATCCTATCTATGGTATTTTTGTTGTAGTATTCTGAGCTAATAAGCTGTTGAAAGTCATATTTTTAGTAGCTATTGTTCGGGAGACTTTGTTCTTAACCTCTAGGATAAGTTGAGGAGATGAGGGAGAATTTGAGAGATTATAGAGAGATCTAATCTTCAACCTAATGACAGATTAGACGTGGAGGATGAGAAACAAAAAATGGTTCTAGGATAGACTCCAGATGTGACTTGAGAAAATATTGGTGACAATTAGAAATGGAGAATGAAAAAATAGCAGTGATTTTGGGAGGAAAAGGCTGTGTCCCCCTTGGAGCACGCTGAGCTAGAGGTGATGATGGTGCGTTCAAGTGGAGATGCCCAGCAGGCAGGTCCTGGAACTCAGGGGACAGGTCAGTCAGAAGCGTGGCTCCAGTGCAAGGCAAAGGCTTCTGTCTTTAGTGAGCAACCCTTAGCTAACAGAGAACTAATAGAAAAGCCTGGAAGTGACTCATTTGCCCCAAAGGTAGCAAAGATAGACAATAAAAGTGTAAACTGTGAATTTTATCACCTACCAGCAGAACAACAATAGTGAGTTATTTAACCTTTCCAGCCCTTGCTTTTTCAGTCTGTAAAATTGAACTCATAAAACCTTTCTCATGGTACGATTATGAGGATTAAATGGGGAAGTATTTGGAAAATACTTTTAGTATTTAAACAGTGAAAGTATTTATAACAGTGCTCAGCACATAATAAGGGATAGGTGATGCTTTTTATTTATGGCAGATTTTCTGCAAACAAACTTTAATTCCAAAGCAGAGTTAATCTCTTCTTGTCTGTCTCTGCAACAAAATGAAAATCTTTTGAAGAAACTTTTTCATAAAGCAGATCTCTGTAAAGCAAATCCCATTTTGCCATAGGAATTTTTACTAGGATGATGTAATAACAGGTACATACCACATTCATATACACACAAAAATGTTGCTTATTTATTTTTTTCTGTAAATTTCTTCTACTCCTTGAGCTCCTGCTGAATACTAAACAAGTCAAATATAGTCCCACACAAAAATTTTAATCCTCTTCAAGACCTTAGAACAGTAGTGACAGTCTCCTTCAGATAAATGCTAATATTTTTCAGATTGTCTTCTCCTTCTAGATTTGTCTCCAAGACAGTGCCTGGGTGAATGGTGTTGGGTGTGGGAAATGGTTACTCTTGAAGCGGCAGCAAGAGGTGGCCTGAGACCCAGTGCAGGCCTTTCCACTGGGCCTCTGATTTCTGAGGTCATTCTTGTTGGCTTTATGTTGGCATTTAGTTCTCATGTCTATGGCTGATGAATTTATGATGTATTCTGTCAGTCTGATGAAGCCTCAGCTTAGTTCTTGCTGGCTGTTACCCCTCACCTGAGGTCTAGTGTGCCCCCTTTCAGCTCCAGCCTGGGTGCCCTGCTCTGTAGCCCAGAGCCTGGGGTCATTTCACTCCGTTACAACAAACCCTTGAAAAAACTCTTGAGACAGATCATCCTTGACTTCTACTCTACAACCTCCCTGGACTGGGAGACCATCAAGGCTCTTCCATCTCACATGGGAGCCCAGGATGGCTGGGGAGCCCTAACTCTAGTGTTTCCCTTTCCTCAATAGTGTGTGCCATCACTTCCATCTGCAACAGCAGGTTGGGGTGGGTGTACAAGTGTGTATGCTCTCTTAGTCACAAACAAGGATATGGCCACAGCTCTGCTGTGCTTTGTGTTTTCTATTCAACCTAATTATCATACTTTCTTTTCTGTGACTTGAGACACTGTATTATGTGGTCAGAAAAGCCAGATCCAAAGAAGTTGGATAGAAGAGGCTTTTCATCTCCCCTTTTGTTTTGTGGGATATTCTCCATGGCCTATTCACTTCCTTAATGAGATGATCTTTTTCTTTCCTGTTCCTAGAGCTACAGGGGAAATGAAAATACATAGATTATTCCAGTGATACAAATGCCAGGAGCTTTTATTTCTGGTTAAAACTAGGCCGTTGATACAAGCCACCAAAACGCTCAAAGGAAAGATAAGACTACCATAAAACTTTACAAAAACTTATATAATAAAGTTATTTTAAATCTTATAAAATCATTTTAATGTATTTTGTATCTCAGCATATGTAAGAAATTCTACAGTATCATGTGTTGCTTAAGCATAAGAAATTAAACTCAGTTGTGTCATTAATTGGACTTCATTAAAGCCAATAGCTAACACAATAAGCATTCATTAAATATTTAATTGGGGCTTCCCTGGTAGCTCAGAAGTTAAAGTGCTGAGATGAACATTGGGGTCAGCAGATGAATGGATAAGAAAGCTATGGTACATATACACAATGGAGTATTACTCAGCCATTAAAAAGAATACATTTGAATCAGTTCTAATGAGGTGGATGAAACTGGAGCCTATTATACAGAGTGAAGTAAGCCGGAAGGAAAAACACCAATACAGTATACTAACGCATATATATGGAATTTAGAAAGATGGTAACAATAACCCGGTGTACGAGACAGCAAAAGAGACACTGATGTATAGAACAGTCTTATGGACTCTGTGGGAGAGGGAGAGGGTGGGAAGATTTGGCAGAATGACATTTAAACATGTAAAATATCATGTAAGAAACGAGTTGCCAGTCCAGGTTCGATGCACGATACTGGATGCTTGGGGCTAGTGCACTGAGACGACCCAGAGGGATGGTATGGGGAGGGAGGAGGGAGGAGGGTTCAGGATGGGGAACACATGTATACCTGTGGTGGATTCATTTTGATATTTGGCAAAAATAATACAATTATGTAAAGTTTTAAAATAAAATAAAAAAAAATGCTTTGTCATCTAATAAATTTGAAAAAAAAAAAAAAAGAAGTTAAAGCGTCTGCCTGCAATGAGGGAGACCTGGGTTTGATCCCTGGGTCAGGAACCTGGAGAAAGAAATGGCAACCCACTCCAGTGTTCTTGCCTGGAGAATCCTGTGGATGAAGGAGCCTGGTGGGCTACAATCCACGGGGTCACAAAGAGTCGGACGTGACTGAGTGACTAGCTAAAAATTTAGCCTGCTTTTTAGAGTGTGGTTAAATGCGCAGGATAGTAAATAATCCATACTCTTACTAGCAATGTGTTCCTAAAAATGTTACTTAACTCTTCTGTACCTAAGATGCCCAATTTGTAAAGTGGGAATATTAATGATTTCTACAGTATAGGCTTATTGTGAAGGTTAGATTAGATTGGTGCTTGGGCATGTAGTGGGTACTATTTTAGGATTTGTTTTATTCATTATTATTTATCTCTTTGATCATTAGTCTTTTTATTGTTTTTGCTATATGTCACTGCAGCAGCTGAACATTTGAGATTACTTGTGATATCTGTAATTGTGATAGTTTGGAAAACAAAAACACCTCATCTTTAAGTATGGGTTCATTTTCATTCCTTCACTGTTTTTCAGATGGCTTATTTCTTGTCCACTCAGATATGCCATAATATTCTTTTTGCCTCTCTTTCTCTCAAAGTTCTTTGAGCACTAAATAGTTCAGGTATTACAATGATTTTAGTCATTTAAAAATCTATTTAAACAGAATTCTTTTTAAAGGCAGAAGATATGGTGTCATAGTATTTGCTAATCAGAGCTATATCCTCATAGGTTGCATCAAAGATGAGGAAAGTTAGCAGAAATGAATGTTAGATGTTGGAAGGGGCATTAAACCATTTTATTATTTAAATTTGTATTTCTGGGATTACTAATGCAGTGATCCCCTCCTTACATTTGTTCGTTCACTACTTGATTACTTTCTTTTCTAAATTGCCTGTTCCTGTCTTTGTCCATTTATCTGCTGAAGTTCTTACTGATTGGTGCCTTGATTTACAAGAGTTCCTCAAAATTATTAAAACCTATTTGCTATATGTTGTAAAATATTTTTTACCAGTTGTCTTTTTATTTCAGATATGAAAAGTTTTGTAGTTTTATATAATCAAACCTATTGACTACATATTTTAAGACTTTTTATGTTGCTTTTAAGGTTGGAGAATTTTCCTCTGTAGACATTTGATGGTAACTTACGTTGTGTGAAAATTTGCCAGTTTGGATTTTTAAAATATTTAACTGTTTTATACACTCTAAGTGTGTACTGTTCATTGTTTGACATATGCATATAAGCTAACAATTTTTAATAAAAGGAGAATCTATTTTAATGCCATTTATTGAAGTCACTGTACGCCTTTGACCACATATTAATTGGTCTATATCTGCACAGTAGCTTGTGGCTATATGTGACTGTTGAGCACCTCAATACATGGTTGGGCCAAACTGAAATCTTCTATAAGTGTACAATATATACTGGATTTCAAATACTGAAAAAAACAGCAGCAAAAAAGAAAAATATCTCAATAATGTTTTGATATTTATGACATAGAAATGATAACATTTTGGGTATAAAAAAGATATGATATATTAATATAATAAGATATTAGTATATTAATGATAAATAAGGGCCTCTCTGGCAGCTCAGCTGGTAAAGAATCTGCCTGCAATGCAGGATATCCCAGTTCGATTCCTGGGTTGGGAGGATTCCCTGGAGGATGGCATGGCAACCCATTCCAGTATTCTTGCCTGGAGAATCCCCATGGACAGAGGAGCCTGGCAGGCTACAGTCCATGGGGTTACAAGAAGTAGGGCATGACTGAGTGACTAAGCACACACAATTATTAATAAATAATACATAAATATTATTAAAAGAATTTGACTTTTTCATTTTACTTTTAAAATTGTGGGTATTAGAAAATTTGTAAACTTTGTATATGACTCATTAAATTTCTGTTGGACAACTGCTCTATATATTAGGTTTTTTTTTTTTTTTTTTTTCTCTTCTGTTGATTTTTTTTTCTCAGTGCTGTCGCAGACTTAATAATTGTAGCTTCATGATATATATGGGGGTCTGATTGAACTGGTTTCTTTCATTTCTATCCTTTACTATTTTTATTTAGTTTTGCCTGTTCATTCTTCTAGATAAATTAAACATTTTTTTTGGCCAAGTTCTAAGAAAATTAAATCCCTCTGGGGCTTTGACTTAAGTCACATAAAATATATAAATTGATTTTGAAAGAACTGTCATCTTTATAAGACTAAGTCTTTTTCCCTCCCAGGAAATGCTATCTATTCATTTTTTTTATCTCTTTTAAAAATATTTCTTAGCAAACTTATTTTACTTCATTTAAATTGTATTCATTTGTTATTTGGATTATTGTTAGGATCATATTTTTATTTTATTGTAAATGTCAGTTATTATTCCAGTATATTTTCTAACTGGTTTATGTTGGTTTATGAAAGGTGACCTTTAAAAATATACCTTGCAATCATTTTTTACTGAGTTTCTAAAACATTAATTCTAATAGTTTTCAGCTGATTCTCTGGAGTTATTCTCCCTGCCAAATTAAAATCCATATCATATTAAGCTTCAAATAAGCTTCTATAATTCTCTCCAAAATTCTAGCTGTAGGAATCAAATCTTTGAAAAAAGGAAAATGTTTAGGTATAAAGTCCTGTTGTTTACCTCAGATGGAGTTTTATTGGAACTATTGGAAATCACAGAGATAGAATGTTGTTTTGTGTGTCTTTGTTGTTGTTGTTTCCAAGGACTTGATGAAAAGATTAGGGAAAATGACACATGATTCAGCTGCTGCTGCTGCTGCTAAGTTGCTTCAGTCGTCTCCGACTCTGTGCGACCCCAGAGACGGCAGCCCACTAGCCTCCCCTGTCCCTGGGATTCTCCAGGCAAGAACACTGGAGTGGGTTGCCATTTCCTTCTCCAGTGCATGCCAGTGAAAGGTGAAAGTGAAGTTGCTCAGTTGTGTCTGACTCTTAGCGACCCTATGGACTGCAGCCCACCAGGCTCCTCTGTCCATGGGATTTGCCAGGCGAGAGTACCGGAGTGGGTTGCCATTGCCTTCTCCAGCTAGCAGCTAATAAATGTACTTGGGACAGTATATACATGTGTGTGTAAGACTAGTTGTATGAAAAATTGTTGACTTCTGATAGCTGTCTTTTGCTGGGTATTTGAGGTTGCATTCATCACCTCAGATGGTTATAAAGGCAAGCTAAATATCTTCTCAATTGCAATTTTACCTTGAAACTCTTAGCCTTTTCCTTCCATCTCTGAGAGCCTGGGGCTTAGGTTTCATTCTTGCTACATGACTATAGGAATTCACTTTTTATTTTGTCTTAAACATTTTTTCTTTTTGCTCTCTGCCCAAATTCTTTGACTAATGCCTTTAAAAAGCTTTCTTTTTTTCCCCACCCCGGTCCCATGAGTAATACTTTTATTCATTAAAAATAATTTATTTTTAACAAAAATCTTTGAGCACAAAATTACTCAGATATTACAATGATTTTAGTCATTTCTAAATCTTTATATACAGAGTTATTTTTCATTGCAGAAATTGTGATGTTATTGCATTCTCTCCTAGTAGCTACAGCAATACAAGGCGAGGTAAGAAAGAGAAAGGCCTCAGGGAAGGACATGCTCTCATTAGTAGGAGTGTTGTTAATCAACACTATCAGAGATCCAACTGAACTTACATAAATCTTTCAAAAGGTAACCCCATATTTGTAGATAACTTCAACTTTTGCCTTAAGAGGGAAAGAGAATTTTCTCTATTGATGTATTTAAACAAAGTTAACTGACTACTCGCTACAAAATGTTTCCTCTCTTGGTGATTTATGAGGCAAGAACCAGGCTCCAGACTTCTGTTGTGCTCCTGTGGGCATGCACTGGCCCCCTGACCCCTCACCAGAATTCTATCTGGGTGTTGTCACATGGGTGACAGGAAACACGAATCGACATTTGGAAACATGAAATCACTGTTATGTTACATATAGTGTGTGTTAAGTATATCCCCGCACACATACACTTAATATGGAATGAAATCTTTACTGAAAAATGTTATATTGACATTGTATAGCTATGTGTGTGTGTGTGTACGTGTGATAGTGAAGCTGTATCACCCCAACCTACTGGTACTTTTATGTAAAGGGAGATTATTTGTATGTGGTTGGTATGTGGAATATGACTCTCTTGCCAAGTACTCTAGTTTCTTATTTCCTGGGTAATATAATCAGAAAAGCAAAACCCGTAGAATTTAAGGTGTTACACATCTCTTTAGCCTCAAGTGACAAATCACTTTAAATGAAACAAGAATATGTTCATTTGTATTCTAAGCAGAGATGGAAAGATATCCTATAAAATTTTAATCCACCAAGTGGCATGTATTATACTGAGCTATTGTCCTGGGTCAGGCTGCGTTTCATATCTCCATTTGGAAGGAAAGCTGCTGTGATGCAGAGGACAGAGCCATTCTTCCCCCTGCCCCCAACCCCAACAAATACCAAAATGATGAATTTTAATGAAGGGGTAAAATGATGGGAGTTTATTCTTATCCACATCCTATTCACTGAAACAGCATGGATTTTTCTTTCTGCTCAAACCAATATGGAATTCACAACATATTTTAAACTGGAAGAAAAAAAGTAACTCGTAGTAAAGAAAAAAATATATTGTAAAATATAGTATATTTAAAAATAGAATATATTATATTATTATAACAGTAAGACCCACTTCACTGGCTAGGGTATAAAAAATGAAAGCATTATGTATAGTTATTTATCAATTATTAATCTTAAAATATTAATATTATTTATTACGATAAGCATAATCTTAATAAATTACATCACATTTAAAAATTATTAATTGCTATATTTCCTGGTGAATTCCATGGACAGAGCAGCCTGGTAGGCTACAGTCCATGGGGCTACAAATAGTCGGACAGGCCTGAGTGATGAACACTTTCTCTTTCAATTACTATAGTACAGATCAGTCTTTACTAATTCAATCTAAATGTTTACAGTATACATTCTCAAAGTTACTAAAAAGATATATGATATCAGATAGATGATTTATTTTCTACTGCCCACTTATTTATGGTGAGAAGTAGGAGATCAAAACATCTTAGGAACTCTTGTATTTGAGTATGAATGTATCTTTCAACCAAAAATCGAAAGTGAGATTATAAGGTTTTAGGATTGTTGTTGGCTAGGATTTTTTATATATTTTAGGTATGAAGTTTATGTACTTCAGGTAGAGTTTGTGTATTTCAGGGAGAGTTTATCTGTTTCAGATTTAGGGTATTTAGCCAACCAGACGCAGAAGGCGATGGCATCCCACTCCAGTACTCTTGCCTGGAAAATCCCATGGATGGAGGAGCCTGGTGGGCTGCAGTCCATGGGGTCGCGAAGAGTCGGGCACGAATGAGCGACTTCACTTTCACTTTTCTCTTTCATGCATTAAAGAAGGAAATGGCAACCTACTCCAGTGTTCTTGCCTGGAGAATCCCAGGGATGGGGGAGCCTTGTGGGCTGCCGTCTATGGGGTCGTACAGAGTCGGACACGACTGAAGTGACTTAGCAGCAGCAGCAGCCAACCAAACGTGTGTCTGCACTCAATAGTACAGTAAAAGTAAGACCCTCTGAATAGTTGAGTCACCAAAAATTCTGTTAAACTCTGTCATCCACCAAATTCTCCATTGTAATTTTGAGCACAACATAGTATTCATACTATTCTTAGTTATTCTGTTATTAAGGACTTGGGATATTTTCAGAGTATGGACGAGGGTTTCTCTGGGAACATAATTGAAGTGGGAACCAGGATGAATATTTCCTGCCTGAAATATCTTGTTGTGTTGCCCTGCTTCTGAAGTTCATGTGGTGAACTCAGATGATGGCAGCTGTTAGGAAAACTTTCTTTTGTTATAGTGTAGTTCTATTAAATAGAGCATTGTAATAAGATTTGGATTTGGTGGTAAAACTCAATATGCAGTAAAATATTTTAAAATGATACTGACTCAAGTTCAGTAGGCATCATAGGTTATGACATTCTCTCTGAATGAGAAGGTCAGAATTTCAGTAGTGCCAGAAATTAAGACCTACTGGTGTGTGAGGTCATGGGAATGGCCTGGTCCCCAGTAGGAAGGGGAACCCCCTGATGGCCAAGAGGACCTTTGATGTTTGCCCTCGCAGGCTCTGCTTCACCTCTATTTCTGATCTTGGGCTGAATAACCTCCTAACTATCCTAATTGGTGGTCCAGCACACTTCTCCTGCTGTTTAGCCCCAACTTGAATGAAAACAGCTAGATAATTAAGCTCTTTCTTAGCTGCCTCAAGCCTGGCCTTTGTGACAGCTTTGGTCAGCAGGCTGGCTGACCCTGCAGAGCCCTTTTGCCATCATCCCCGTAATTCACTGGGGTGGATTTTTCGCATCCTTACACTGAGGTCTCCTCATTGGGTGCTTTCAGTAGTACCTGCCTTGTGTCAGGCAAATAGCTCTCTTACCACTGGACATGCCCAAATTATTAAAGCCCCATAAATTACATCCCAAAGCAGCCTTACCCTTGACTGCCTCCACCCTTTACCTTGTTCACCCTCTTTGACCTCGCTGAACAGCAGTTCTTCACACAACAGTCTTAACAAGGCTGTTTACTCTGCGTGTCCAATGAGACTGTGTCTTACGTAGGAAGTTCTCAGCTTTGAGCAAAGCCCAAGAGGCCTGACTTTTCAGCTGCTGAAAGAATTAACCTTTTAGCCGAGGATGGTCCTTACTACTAGATGTGCTTTCATAGCCCACATTTGTGGCCATTTAAGAATGTTCCTGTATCTACAGAGATTTTTACATCTACATATAGATCAGTTTCACAAGTCAAAGTAACCCAGGGTGAGTAAACATCTCTGCCAGCTGTGTAGTTAAGAATGCCAACTTATTTTTAAAATGGCTCTGTATAGTCAACCCGATAATTTATGAAAATAGCAGAAAGGAATGTCTATTACACCAAGATCCACTTGTAATTTCAGACTTCATTTGGATGAGTTGTTCAACCTGCTCGAGGGAATTAGCAAGTGAGTCCCAGGGTGGACACATTAGATTTTCAGGAGCTTGGGGTTCTTGGGTGTGAGAAAAAATATTTCTTGTTTTATAAATGTTTACTGAATTGCTTAGACTGATTTGATAAGTGCATGTAGACCTGTCATAAGGTAGATGTTTGACAAATTCTAATTTCCCTCACTGGCTTCCCTAGTGGCTCAGCAGTAAAGAATCTACCTGCTAATCCAAGAGACGTGGGTTTGATCCTGGGTCAGGAAGATCCCCTGGATAAGGGAAATGGCAACCCGCTCCAGTATTCTTGCCTAGGAAACCCCATGAACAGAGGATCCTGGAGGGCTACAATCCATGAGGTTGCAAAAGAGTCAGACACGACTTAGCAGCTAAACAACAATTCCCCTCACCTTTAGTGGTTCCTGACTTCTTTGTATGTGTATTCTGGGTGTATTTATTCACACTGATTGTGTCTGCAGCCCAGATACTCCATGCTGCCAACCTGTTTGCTCCTTCCCCACCCTCTCCCTCTCTGCCACTCTCTGTCACACACCACCCACTCCACTTTAGGTGCCCTGCACAAAGGAACATTCTCACAGGCATAACACCAGCCTTCCGTTCTCTTCTTCCCCTTTTGTCCCAGTGTATTTTCACTTTCCCATTTCTTGTTTTTCTCTGCTTGTCACGGAGTAGGGTACTTGGTCCCAGCACATGGGACTGAGAAAGGAGGACGGAAGGTGGCAGCATGAAGCAGGATAAAGGCCTTACAACTTGATACAGCTGAAGAGTGTTTCTATTCGAAGGGCGCCTCTTGAACGTGGATCAAGTGGTAATTGTACATTGTTCTACTTCTGATGGTACTTGAGAATACAGTCATCATTGTGGGGTGAAGGGGGAGCAGAAAAATTGGATGGAACAGATTCAGAATTATCTCAAACACAAAATAGGAAAATGGAGTGATTCCACAAAAATACTGCCTGAAAAACACTGAAGACGCAACTCTAGGATGCTATGGAGCCCTCACTTAAAATGGAAAAGGACACAGATCCTTGAGCTTTCTAGGCTTTTATGTGTCCCTGTACAGTGAAGCAGGGCTATGGAAGGGAAGGTTTGGAGAGAAGGGAAGGTTAGGCCAGGTGGAAAGAAGAACTGGCCTCCCATTAGTGTGGTTGTAGGGAAGGAACTGTATCAGGGCAGCCTGTAACTTCCTTGGGATTCATCTGGAATTCGCCCACTTATCCTCCTGAATAAGAAGGTTCTCGTTCAAAAATAAAACAACTATGGTTTCCCTAATTTCTATTGAAAAATAATGGATAGAATTCAAGTTGTCAAACATTTGGCTTCTGCTGCTGCTACAGTACAGTCTGAAACAAGATGATCTACAATGTAGCCCCAAATGACAGAATTTTAATTTTGAGCAATTGACATAGCTCAGTGCTCTCAGAGACTTCCCTGGCATCATGAGTCCTGCCATCTTGGAAAGCAAGATGTAGCTGCAAGAGCACAATTATTAGAGTTAAAATCCTGCCTTGATGAAGGAGAGCTTGGGACGTAATGGAGAGAGTAACGTGAAAACTTACATTACTGTATGTAAATAGGTAGCCCGTGGGGAATTTGCTGTATGGCTCAGGGAAGTCAAACCTGGGCTCTGCAACAATCTAGAGGGGTGGGATGGGGGGAGAGGTGGGAGGGAGGTTCAAAAGGGAGGGGATACGTGTATACCTATGGCTGATTCATGCTGATGTTTGTCAGAAACTAACACAATTCTGTAAAGCAATTACTCTTCAATTAAAAAATAAATTTAAAACTAAAAAATTTCCTGCCTTCACTTAGGCTGTTTCATATTGATGTTTGGCAGAAAACAACACAATTGTATAAAGCAGTTTTCCTTCACTTAAAAAAATAAGTAAATTTAAAATAAAAACATATCCTGCCTTCATACTTAGGCAGCTTTCGCATTTCTCTGGATCTCAGATTTCAGTGAGATTCTGCAAATTAGGATACTCACAACCAAAGCATAGAGTTGTTGTGATGATTAATTGCAATTATGCATGTTTGAGGTGCTCAGCCCTTACCATGGTGTATGACACATTTAAGTTTATAGGTTTTCCCTCTTTACTTTTCCTGAAAAAACAGGAAAATTGCAAGTAGAAGAAATGTAGTTTTTTTAGGCAATATGGTTTATCTCAAAGTAACCTAGATCAGTGTTGTCAGACTGTCATAAAATCATACCTAAAATTTCTCTATACAGCAGATAATATGGAGCTTGGGTAGTGGCCTGGGGTTTCCATGCTTCAGTTCCCCGAGCAGTGTTTACATTGTGCTCTGTGTGAACAGCACCACCAATTTCATGTAAAGAGTTACTCCTAGAGCTGTGCGATGTGAGGTGTATTCTTTGGTGTCTTCGTGAGCTACATCCACTCTGGGCCATGGGTAATTTACTACAATCGCTTATTTTCTCCAAATTTGCTTATTTTTCTGAGATATTTTAATGGCATCCTCCTGGATTCACAAACAATGTATCACAATTCTACACCACCCTTTCTCTCTGAAATCACAAGGAGAGAAGCACAGGCTTGGTGGACTCTGAAGCACCAAGGCTTTGGGCCTGAGATTCACACAGTTTCCTTGAGGCATTTCATTGGGAGAAAGGGAATTCCATCTCAAGCAACATGAGCCAGCTATCAGCACATTTCTCAAGGATTATTGCTTGTCCTTGGTTTTACTCTGATGCCTGAGGTCAGGATGAGCTAGAATACTTACTCAGATCCCTGGCATGTTGTGTATTTCCTGCTGATAATTTGTAAACAATGGATTTGAATAGAAAGTTATGGAAAAAGTTTCTTGAATAACTGAGCTCCCTTACATCTGCTCATTGATGCTTAAACTCGATGGAGCATCAGCACCCAGAATATTAAATCCTTTTTATACAATTAGGTTGTGCGCTTATGCATACTAACAAGGTATGAGTGTGGGATGTTTATTTTCTCCCTGAGGATTATAAATTCTTTTGGCAGGTACTGTCTCTTTCTATTTCACTGTGTAATATGTGCCCAGAGGCAACTATTCTTTGCCAGAGTGCATCCTCCTAACAACAGAAATTGATGGTGGTGAGGAATAGTCTGAAATATATGTCTCGAAAATGTTGCATTTTCCTTTCACTAGTACACCCACTAACCACTTCCTGGCTGTCCCCCTGCATCTGTTGTATCTATTATGTTGATTTTCAAGACAGATCTTTATTTTGTAATCTTTTGAAGATGAGAAATAAAAATTGATAAAGAATAAATGCCATTCTTTGTTTTTGATTTGGGGCAAATGACTTAAATGGCTAAAGCAAGAACCAGATTTTCATTCTAAACCTCAGTTGACATTATTTTGAGCTTTGGAAAATGTCTTCTGTTCTCACTGTGTTTGAGTTTCATTTGTTTCTTTTCCTTTTTCCAATCTTGTTGTATCTAAGAACTGAACTAAATGTCTCAATTAGCAGTTCC
Source organism: Bos grunniens (assembly GCF_055505025.1). Lineage (NCBI taxonomy): Eukaryota > Metazoa > Chordata > Mammalia > Artiodactyla > Bovidae > Bos > Bos grunniens. Next base: position 35,143,278 of record NC_141171.1, read on the forward strand.
TCTAATGTTTCCAACCCAGTCTCCATCAGGTAATTGAATAATACCTTTGGAATCTGATTGCTGGGACAGAGAGCAGTCAATCTGTTATTATCAGCAGAGGCACTGTCGTGGGTTACAAAGAGACAAGGAGCAAGAGGAAGAAAGATGGAAAAATTACTATGTCTCTGGAACTTCTTAACCCAGTGGTCCATGTGACTATACCAACTATTTGAGAGTGTTCGTTATGTTGTAGATATATGAGTTGACATTCAGCAGGGTAGTTCTATCAGATATTTTCTTTTCATCCTTTGCAACCAAATTTGAAAGCAATGGTATACCTTACCTTTTCATGGCTTAGTAATAGATACTTCATAAATGTCTGTAGGCATCCAAGGTTGCTGCTGCTGCTGCTGCTAAGTCGCTTCAGTTGTGTCCGACTCTGTGCGACCCCAGAGATGGAAGCCCACCAGGCTCCCCCGTCCTTGGGATTCTCCAGGCAAGAACACTGGATCGGGTTGCCATTTCCTTCTCCAATGCGGGAAAGTGAAAAGTGAAAGGGAAGTCGCTCAGTTGTGTCCAACTCTCAGCGACCCCATGGACTATAGCCTACCAGCTCCTCCATCCATGGGATTTTCCAGGCAAGAGTGCTGGAGTGGGGTGCCATTGCCTTCTCCACATCCAAGGTTAGGCTGCCACAAATGTGGTAGGGGCTGTGTGCTTACTGCTTGTAGTACATCAATTTGACATATTGTTTATTTGCTTCCTCCACTCTGCTTACCACAGTGGGTCTCAGTGCTTATATGTGAAACTAAGAGAAGTGATTTGAAATGAAAATGAGTATTAATAATCTATCACATTGGTGGCCACTGGCTGTAATTCATTCTAAGTAATGCTAGTAAGGACTATGAACACATGGCTGAGAGTCTTCAGATGAATGACTGATTCTATCACATGGAAAAAGCAGTGTGCAGCTACACCCCTGCAAGCTTTAACATGTGTGTCTACATCTTTTATAGGAGTATCATTTTATTCTATCTGATATCACCCAAAATAAGTATTCTATCAGCTGGGACCGGATCATAGTTCTGTCACAGAGACAGATTTTTTTGGTAACATTATACCTCTACCATGGATAGCAGTATATTTTCAATAAAGGCCTGATAATTCTTGACATTATCCTCATTTTATAGGTGAGTAAGTTAGAAGTTGTGTGGAAATGCCGCATATCATCATTTTATATATATATTTATATATGCTGCTGCTAAGTCACTTCAGTCATGTCTGACTCTGTGCAACCCCATAGACGGCAGCCCACTAGGCTCCCCTGTCCCTGGGATTCTCCAGGCAAGAACACTGGATTGGGTTGCCATTTCCTTCTCCAATGCATGAAAGTGAAAAGTGAAAGTGAAGTCGCTCAGTCGCTCTTAGCAACCCTATGGACTGCAGCCTACCAGGCTCCTCTGTCCATGGGATTTTCCAGGCAAGAGTACTGGAGTGGGGTGCCATTGCCTTCTCCTATATATATATATATATATATATATATAAACTTGAAAATTTGAAAAAAAGCACAAGCTTTTTTTTTTTTTTTCCCCTGAGTCTGCATCCAGGGGTCAGGAGTAGAAAGGAGTAGAAAGGAGTAGAAAATTGCTCAGCTTATTAGCAAAGAAATAGATTCAATGGCAGTTGAGCTTTAATTAGGGAAGTAGATCCTAGGCTGAGTTGGGAAAGTTCAGCTGTCAGAAGATTTGATGGGTTATGGGCAGGAAAAGGCCTGTCTTCACAGTGTCTCACGGCCTCAGGGAAGTCATGTACCCGTTTGTCTCTTTTGTGCAGAGTTGGCAATTCCTTTTCTTCAAGGCTGGAGGGAAAAGCATAGAACAGAAACATGGGTGCCAGGGAGGTACAATCAACAAGGAGAAATCCAAAGGTAAATCTTTGCAGGTTGTTAAAGGCCCAAGAAAACCCTGCTGAAATGCTGGTGCTAAGTTTGTGTGGTGGACAGCTTGAGGCCCTAAGGAAATTCCAAGCCTCTGCAATAGAGCAAGTAAAAATAACAATAAAAATGACAGAGATAGCAGCAGCCACAGTGATCCTATGGACAGCTGACATTTATGGAGCAATTTCTAGGTGTAGGTTATTGTGGTCAGCATTGAACATTCATAATCTTATTTAATACAGTAGTCACAGAAAGACATTATCACATTCATTTTACAAATGAGTCAATTGAAGTATACAGAGGTTAAATCACTCGCTTAAGGTCACACAACTAGTATTAATAATAGGTTAAATGTATGCAAAAGGGAACCATGTTGTTCTTAGGTGTTTGTAGCTCTGTAGCTTTTTTCTGGAAGAGTAAAGCAATGATTCTCACTCCTGGCTGTGCTCTAGAATCACTTGGGGAGCTTTAAAAACTGATGCCTGATCCTACCTCCCAGACATACTTTCATTGATCTGGGGGCGTGACTTGTGAGTATTAAAAGCTCCCCAGGAGATTATAATGTGGTGACCTCATAGGTAACCTCTCTTCTGTTGTCTCTAGACTTTCATTTGATTTCATCATTTACTTTAACCATAATTTGTGAGGGTCTTATTTATTATCTGATACCTTATTTTGTCTATGCTTTGTAGCAGAATATAGCTCTGTGAAGGCATAAATCATGTTGATCTTACCCCTATATCTCCAGAGTCTATGTTAGATAAGTGAAAATGAATGAGTATCATTCAGTTCAGTTCATTTCGGTCGCTCAGTTGTGTCCGACTTTTTGTGACCCCATGGTCTGCAGCATGCCAGGCCTCCCTGTCCATCACTAACTCCCAGAGTTTACCCAAACTCATGTCCATTGAGTCAGTGATGCCATCCAACCATCTCATCATCTGTCGTCCCCTTGTTCTTCTGCCTTCAATCTTTCCCAGCATCAAGGTCTTTTCAAATGAGTCAGCTCTTCACATCAGGTGGCCAAAGTATTGGAGTTTCAGCTTCAATATCACTGAACACTCAGGACTGATCTCCTTTAGGATGGACTGGCTGGATCTCCTTGCAGTCCAAGGGACTCTCAAGAGTCTTCTCCAACACCACAGTTCAGAAGCATCAGTTCTTTGGTGCTCAGCTTTCTTCACAGTCCAACTCTCACATCCATACATGACTACTGGAAAAACCATAGCCTTGACTAGATGGACCTTTGTTGGCCAAGAATGTCTCTGCTTTTGAATATGCTGTCTAACTTGGTCATAACTTTCCAAGGGGTAAGCGTCTTTTAATTTCATGGCTACAGTCACCATCTACAGTGATTTTGGAGCCCCCAAAAATAAAGTCAGCCACTGTTTCCCCATCTATTTGCTATGAAGTGATGGGGCCAGTTGCCATTATCTTCGTTTACTGAATGTTGAGCTTTAAGCCAACTTTTTCACTCTCCTCTTTCACTTTCATCAGAAGCTCTTTAGTTCTTCTTCACTTTCTGCCATAAGGGTGGTGTCACCTGCATATCTGAGGTTATTGATATTTCTCCCTGCAATCTTGATTCCAGCTTGTGCTTCCTCCAGCCCAGCATTTCTCATGATGTATTCTGCATATAAGTTAAATAAGCAGGGTGACAATATACAGCCTTGACGAACTCCTTTTCCTATTTGGAACCAGTCTGTTCCATGTCCAATTCTAACTGTTGCTTCCTGACCTGCATACAGGTTTCTCAAGAGGCAGGTCAGGTGGTCTGGTATTCCCATCTCTTTTAGAATTTTCCACAGTTTATTGTGATCCACACAGTCAAAGGTTTTTGGTATAGTCAATAAAACAGAAATAGATGTTTTTTTCTGGAACTCTCTTGCTTTTTCCATGATCCAGCAAATGTTGGCAATTTGATCTATGGTTCCTCTGCCTTTTCTAAATCCAGCTTGAACATCTGGAAGTTCACGGTTCATGTATTGCTGAAGCCTGGCTTGGAGAATTTTGAGCATTACTTTACTACCGTGTGAGATGAGTGCAATCATGCAATAGTGTGAACATTGTTTGTCATTGCCTTTCTTAGGGATTGGAATTAAAACTGACCTTTTCTAGTCCAGTGGCCACTGCTGAGTTTTCCAAGTTTGCTGGCATATTGAGTCCAGCACTTTCACAGCATCATCTTTCAGGATTTGAAATAGCGCAACTGGAATTCCATCACCTCCACTAGCTTTGTTTATAGTGATGCTTTCTAAGGCCCACTTGACTTCACATTCCAGGATGTCTGGCTCTAGGCGAGTGATCACACCATCGTGATTATCTTGGTCATGAAGATCTTTTTTGTACAGTTCTTTTGTGTATTCTTGCCACCTTTTCCTAGTATCTTCTGCTTCTGTTAGGTCCATACCATTTCTGTCCTTTATTGTGCCCATCACTGCATGAAATATTCCCTTGGTATCTCTAATTTTCTTGATGAGATCTCTAGTCTTTCCCAACCTATTGTTTTCCTCTATGTCTTTGCACTGATCACTGAGGAAGGCTTTCTTATCTCTCCTTGCTCTATGAGTATCATCTGTCTGTAAAAATAATCACATATCAGAAAGTACGCATGCTTCAGTTTTTCAAGCCAGTGTTTAACACTTTTATTGAGATAGTCATTTACTTAAGGTATGAGGCTGCTGGTAATTTTTCCTTATAAGCGACCACGTTAAGACAGTCAGGTGGAGGAGGAGGTGAGGAAGAAGAGAGAACAGGAGCCCAGTGGGATCAGTGGTGTGGGACTGTGCTCCTGAGAGGAAAATTCTTTACATAACAGTTTTTCAGAAAAAATAGGGTTTTATTTGATTTAAAATGACATTTTAATCTTCAATAGAATTTTTGATTCAAACCTTTAAAATCAATGTACATTTAAAATGGATAACCAATAAGGACTTACAGTATAGCACATAGAACTCTGCTCAATGATATGTGGGAGCCTGGATCTGGGGGCAGTTTGGGGGTGTGGAATGGATACATGTATATGTATGGCTGAGTCCCTTGGCTGTTTACCTGAAACTATCACAATGCTGTTTGTTAATCACCCATATCCCAGTACAAAAGTTTTGCAAAGATAAAATCAATTTAAACTAGTGACTTCATGGATGCTGCAGGATGGATACAGATAACGTGGAATGGGAACCTTTGGCTTGCCCAATGCTGCAGGGAAGAAATCTGCTTTCATAGAGTGGAAACTGGTGTAGGCTGGGCTGGGCTGTGTCAGGACTAGCAGAAGCAAGGCTCCCTTGTGTCTAGTTTAGTTCTAGGCTAGATGATTAATAAAACCAAAAGACATCTTTCAACCTGGAAAATAATTCAGGCCCTAACAGCTCATCAATCTGCTATTGCTTTGCAGAGCAAAAATTTAATACATAATAAATAATTTTTCACTGCCTCAAAAGGAATGAAAATTTTTTTGTAAAAGTATTTCCCATTTTAAGGTTAACCATCGTCACATCACTAATGCTTGATCATACACTTAATTTGAAATCCAAATACTGAAGATTTAAACAAACTGAAATTTTACCCATAAAATGAATGATTAACTTGGTGAGCTGTGATCTCTGTATGTAGTTCCAATATTTACAAAGACTGGCTATAAAGGAGCAGTTGGAAGCAAAGCTGGGCTGGCTGGGAATACACTAAATTGTGGTATGTGTTTATAGGTTAATAATTAGTGTCATGGACTATTTTAAATTTTATTTAACAGATATTTTTAGTAATACTAACATAGACCAGACAATGTTATGAGCACATTATAAATATTAACTCACTAAATCATTGTACCAACTCTATGGAGTAGATATACTATAGTTGTCATCTCTGTTGAAGACAAGGCACTAAGGCACAGAGACGTTAGCTAGCTCATTTGATAACACAGCACATAAGTGATAAGACAGGACATACCACCACCAACAGGAAGGGGAATGTACCTGGCTGGCAGTTTTCTGTGTTGGGCTGTAAGTGCTCGTGATGACAGAGCAGAGGGATGCTGAAGAGATTTGAGAGAAAGAGGTACCCACAGTTTAGGACACATTGCATCTTCAGTGCCCACTGGGCATCTCAGAGGCAGAAGAACCAGGATGCATGATCTTAATGCCATGTGACATTGCTCTTTGATGCACGTATTTTTGTCGGGACTCTGAACCTTGGATAGACCTTATTTTGACAACTTTCTAGTAGGAAATGTCCATAGGAGGTAGTCTATGCCCATCCCAGTCCACAGACATTTTTGTACTATACACATGTCACCAAGTCTAATAGAATTAGGTGCCATCAGTTAAAGTATATATAATTGTTTTTTAAAGCTGTGGTTAATTAGATCATGACAGAGTTGTATGACTAAATTTTAAACCCCTATTAATACTTCTAATGCTAAGCACTTACAGTTAAAATCAATATTTTTCTCAAAGTAATGACTCTAGATGCTAGATTATACCATTTAAACATAAAACTTTCTGTGATAAATATGCATTGGGGAATTAGCTCATATCTAACTTTTAGGAAAAACGGAAGAGCTAAAAGGTTTGGACAAGGCCACATATAACAATTTATTATTTTATTTATAAATATATTTTAATAATAAATATGCACTTAAAGCATTGTAAAAATATGAATTCTACAATAATTCATGACTTCTAAGAAGGCAAGAAAAATGACTGTTACTCAGCTGATAATTAATGTTTATTATAAATTATAATTTGTGCTTAGAATTGTCAGAATGATGATAGAGTTGTGTATTTTATATGCCATAGTACTTTGGAGCTTCTCAGATAAGTCCTATATCAGCATTAACAGGAACATCCGCTTGATATGAAGCTTAACAATTTTATTCTTCTTTATATTTCAACCAGTCCATTCTAAAGGAAATTGGTCCTGGGTGTTCTTTGGAAGGAATGATGCTAAAGCTGAAACTCCAGTACTTTGGCCACCTCATGCGAAGAGTTGACTCATTGGAAAAGACTCTGATGCTGGGAGGGATTGGGGGCAGGAGGAGAAGGGGACGACATAGAATGAGATGGCTGGATGGCATCACTGACTCGATGGACGTGAGTCTGAGTGAACTCTGGTAGTTGGTGATGGACAGGGAGGCCTGGCGTGCTGCGATTCATGGGGTTGCAAAGAGTTGGACACGACTAAGCGACTGAACTGAACTGAACTGATATTCTTTGTTTCCATAAGAAAGTCTAAAGTATAAGTTCTCTCTGCCTTCAAGGGAGGAGGAACTTGAAAAGTTAGTTTAGTAAAAGAATTAAGAGTGTAAGCTCTAGAGACAGACTTATATAAGTTCACGCCCCAGCTCCAGCATTTATTAGCTACAATGGCCTTGGGCAAATTATTTAATTTTTATGTGCCAAAGTTCCCCAGTCTATAAAAGGGGATAAAAATTATACCAACCTCTAGTAGATGTGGGAACTAAATGAGTTAATATATATTAATAATATGTAGCTATTAGGACAGTACATACTTAGCAGGTGGTTTAGTGGTAAAGAATCCACCTGCCAGTGCAGGAGACACGGGTTTCACCCCTAGACCAGGAAGATCCCCTGGAGGAGGAAATGGCAACCCACTCCAGTATTCTTGCCTGGGAAATCCCATGGACTGAGGAGCCTGGCGGGCTATAGTCCATGGGGCTACAAAGAGTTGGACGTGACTGAAGCTACTTAGCACCCACGCACTACCTACAGTAAATGTTCAATTAACACTGGATATGATTTTTAGCCAAACGACTAATAATCACTTTTGCTCAATAATTATATATCAAGATCTTTGACTCAAGATCTTAGAATAATGTGCTCTGCAGGCCAAGTATGAAAGACTGAAGAGAGAATAAAAGCAGCTCATGCTTGTTGAGTACTTAACAGTTAATCAGGCTCTTTTCCAGGCAGTTGCATGTACACTTTTAGGTATGTCAAGAAGAAAGAAGAAAAACTAATTGATAGAGGAAATGTATTTGATAACATGATGGAAAAGAACTTTCCTTATCTAAAATGTCCCCTAAGTGAGGGCGGGAGGAGAAGGGGACAACAGAGGATGAGATAGCTGGATGGCATCACCAATTTAATGGACATGAGTTTGAGTAAACTCTGGGAGTTAGTGATGGACAGGGAGGCCTGGAATGCTGCAGTCCATGGGGTTGCAAAAAGTCGGACATGACTGAGTGACTGAACTGAACAGAACTGAAGTTGGGGTAAGAGACCTTTAGTCCTGGTAGAAGGGCCTTGGGTGTGGATTTCCAGAAGCCCAGCCCTGAGTGAAATAGCTGATTGGTGCTTCTGGGCCCATGAGACCACACACTTCTGTAAAAGATTCCTGATGGAAAGATTTCCATCGGGGAAGGAAGTACCAAGTGAAACTGAAAGTGAAGTCGCTCAGTCGTGTCCGACTCTTCGCGACCCCGTGGTCTGCAGCCTACCAGGCTCCTCCGTCCATGGGATTTTCCAGGCAAGAGTACTGGAGTCCAAAGGACCCTCAAAGTTGGGTTGCTTTTCCAACTTGAGTCTTTCCTGCAGATTAGACAGCTGTCACTAGAGGGCGCACTGCCCATATTTGTGCCTGAGGACTCGGCTAGGTCTCCTGTCCATGGACATCTCTGAAGATTTTCACTTAGAAATCTAGAGCAGTCCTTCCATGGGGAGAACTACCTCCCCAGGATGGAGGCTGACCTACTCCATGTGGACATCCGTCCTCTTCTCACAGCATTCCGGCTTGTCTGTAAGACTGGAAGGGGTGGAGGGTTCTGGTCAGTCAGGGGGAGAGGGCATTCCTGTGCAGCTGAATTGAAAAACTTCTGAGCTGTGACAGTGATTAATATAATAATCCTTACATGGCATCAATATTTGGTTTATATTTGTGCTTATTCCAGAGAATTTAAAAAAGTGTACTATGTACTATAGCAAGACAGAAGAGGTGTATTCTATACCTATATTTCCCTGAATCTATGTGAACTTAGGTAAGCTGTTTAGTATGCTACTGATTTTCATCATCTGAAGAATCAAAGAGTTGGGTTATAAGATGATGTGAAAAATATCTAAGTTATGACTTTGAACTCAATTTGATGATTTTGAATGCTTGTAGAAGACAATGCTTATAGAAAACTTATAGAAGACATTTGAAGCAGGATTACAGCAATATGATTTGCAGATTGGCATGAATGAGGGCTGATAAAAGGAGAGAAGCTCTTGGAGCAGACTTTGGTGACAGGACTGAAAAATTTGTTAAGGAAGAAAAAATAGGCTGGAAAATAGAAACAAGATGGTGACCGCTGGAGAAAGTAATTAAGGTCCTTACCCTCTGATGATGCAAGGCAGGGGTTTGGAAATGTTCATGCTTTGGATAGATTTGTAGGATATATATGTATATGTATATATAACAGTTCAGTTCAGTTCAGTCACTCAGTCGTGTCCGACTCTTTGCGACCCCGTGAATCACAGCATGCCGGGCTTCCCTGTCCATCACCAACTCCTGGAGTTCACTCAAACTCATTTCCATCGAGTCAGTGGTGCCATCCAGCCATCTCATCCTCTGTCGTCCCCTTCTCCTCCTGCCCCCAATCCCTCCCAGCATCAGAGTCTTTTCCAATGAGTCAACTCTTCGCATGAGGTGGCCAAAGTATTGGAGTTTCAGCTTCAACATCAGTCTTTCTAAAGAAATCCCAGGGCTGATCTCCTTTAGGATGGACTGATTGTGTCTCCTTGCAGTCCAAGGGATTCTCAAGAGTCTTCTCTAACACCACAGTTCAAAAGCATCAATTCTTTGGTGCTCAGCCTTCTTCATAGCCCAACTCTCACATCCATACATGACCACTGGGAAAGCCATAGCCTTGACTAGATGGACCTCTGTTGGCAAAGTGATGTCTCTGCTTTTTAATATGCTATCTAGGTTGGTCATAATTTTCTTTCCAAGGAGTAACCATCTTTTAATTTCATGGCTGCAATCACCATCTGCAGTGATTTTGGAGCCCAAAAAAATAAAGCCTGACACTGTTTCCTTTTCATACTGTTCATGGGGTTCTCAAGAACCCCATGAACAGTATGAAAAGGCAAAATGATAGGATGCTGAAAGAGAAACTCCCCAGGTCAGTAGGTGCCCAATATGCTACTGGAGATCAGTGGAGAAATAACTCCAGAAAGAATGAAGGGATGGAGCCAAAACAAAAACAATACCCAGCTGTGGATGTAACTGGTGATAGAAGCAAGGTCCAATGCTGTAAAGAGCAATATTGCATAGGAACCTGGAATGTCAGGTCCATGAATCAAGGCAAATTGGAAGTGGTCAAACAAGAGATGGCAAGAGTGAATGTCGACATTCTAGGAATCAGTGAACTAAAATGGACTGGAATGGGTGAATTTAACACAGATGACCATTATATCTACTACTGAGGGAAGGAATCCCTCAGAAGAAATGGAGTGGCCATCATGGTCAACAAAATAGTCCAAAATGCAGTACTTGGATGCAATCTCAAAAACAACAGAATGATCTCTGTTCGTTTCCAAGGCAAACCATTCAATATCACAGTAATCCAAGTCTATGCCCCAACCAGTAATGCTGAAGAAGCTGAAGTTGAATGGTTCTATGAAGACCTACAAGACCTTTTAGAGCTAACACCCAAAAAAGATGTCCTTTTCATTATAGGGGACTGGAATGCAAAAGTAGGAAGTCAAGAAACACCTGGAGTAACAGGCAAATTTGGCCTTGGAATACAGAATGAAGGAGGGCAAAACTAATAGAGTTTTGCCAAGAAAATGCACTGGTCATAACAAACACCCTCTTCCAACAACACAAGAGAAGACTCTATACATGGATATCACCAGATGGTCAACACCAAAATCAGATTTGATTATATTCTTTGTAGTCAAAGATGGAGAAGCTGTATACAGTGAGCAAAAACAAGACCAGGAGCTGACTGTGGCTCAGACCATGAACTCTTTATTGCCAAATTCAGACTTAAATTGAAGAATAGGGAAAACCACTAGACCATTCAGGTATGACCTAAATCAAATCCCTTATGATTATACAGTGGAAGTGAGAAATAGATTTAAGGGCCTAGATCTGATAGATAGAGTACCTGATGAACTATGGAATTAGGTTTGTAACATTGTATAGGAGACAGGGATCAAGACCATTCCCATCGAAAAGAAATGCAAAAAAGCAAAATGGCTGTCTGAGGAGGCCTTACAAATAGCTGTGAAAAGAAGAGAAGTGAAAAGCAAAGGAGAAAAAGAAAGATATAAACATCTGAATGCAGAATTCCAAAGAATAGCAAGAAGAGATAAGAAAGCCTTCTTTGGCAATCAATGCAAAGAAATAGAGGAAAACAACAGAATGGGAAAGACTAGGGATCTCTTCAAGAAAATCAGAGATACCAAAGGAACATTTCATGCAAAGATGAGCTCGATAAAGGACAGAAATGGTATGAACCTAACAGAAGCAGAAGATATTAAGAAGAGATGGCAATAATACATGGAAGAACTGTACAAAAAAGAGCTTCACGACCCAGATAATCACGATGGTGTGATCACTCACCTAGAGTCAGGTATCCTGGAATGTGAAGTCAAGTGGGCCTTAGAAAGCATCACTACGAACAAAGCTAGTGGAGGTGATGGAATTCCAGTTGAGCTATTACAAATCCTGAAAGCTGATGCTGTGAAAGTGCTGCACTCAATATGCCAGCAAATTTGGAAAACTCAGCAGTGGCCACAGGACTGGAAAAGGTCAGTTTTCATTCCAATCCCAAAGAAAGGCAATGCCAAAGAATGCTCAAACTACCGCAAAATTGCACTCATCTCACACTCTAGTAAAGTAATGCTCAAAACTCTCCAAGCCAGGCTTCAGCAATATGTGAACTGTGAACTTACTGATGTTCAAGCTGGTTTTAGAAAAGGCAGAGGAACCAGAGATCAAATTGCCAACATCCGCTGGATCATGGAAAAAGCAAGAGAGTTCCAGAAAAACATCTATTTCTGCTTTATTGACTATGCCAAAGCCTTTGCCTGTGTGGATCACAGTAAACTTTGGAAAATTCTAAAAGAGATGGGAATACCAGACCACCTGACCTGCCTCTTGAGAAACCTTATATGCAGGTCAGGAAGCAACAGTTAGAACTGGACATGGAACAATAGACTGGTTCCATATAGGAAAAGGAGTTCGTCAAGGCTGTATATTGTCACCCTGTTCATTTAACTTATATGCAGAGTACATCATGAGAAATGCTGGACTGGAAGAAACACAAACTGGAATCAAGTTTGCCGGGAGAAATATCAATAACCTCAGATATGCAGATGACACCACCCTTATGGCAGAAAGTGAAGAGGAACTCAAAAGCCTCTTGATGAAAGTGAAAGTGGAGAGTGAAAAAGTTGGCTTAAAGCTCAACATTCAGAAAACGAAGATCATGGCATCCGGTCCCACCACTTCATGGGAAATGGATGGGGAAACAGTGGAAACAGTGTCAGACTTTATTTTTCTGGGCTCCAGAATCACTGCAGATGGTGACTGCAGCCATGAAATTAGAAGACGCTTCTTCCTTGGAAGGAAAGTTATGACCAACCTAGATAGCATATTCAAAAGCAGAGACATTACTTTGCCAACAAAGGTCCGTCTAGTCAAGGCTATGGTTTTTCCTGTGGTCATGTATGGATGTGAGAGTTGGACTGTGAAGAAGGCCGAAGAATTGATGCTTTTGAATTGTGGTGCTGGAGAAGACTCTTGAGAGTCCCTTGGACTGCAAGGAGATCCAACCAGTCCATTCTGAAGGAGATCAGCCCTGGGATTTCTTTGGAAGGACTGATGCTAAAGCTGAAACTCCAGTACTTTGGCCACCTCATGCAAAGAGTTGACTCATTGTAAAAGACTCTGATGCTGGGAGGGATTGGGGGCAGGAGGAGAAGGGGACAACAGAGGATGAGATGGCTGGATGGCATCACTGACTCGATGGACGTGAGTCTGGGTGAGCTCTTGGAGTTGGTGATGGACAGGGAGGCCTGGTGTGCTGCGATTCATGGGGTTGCAAAGAGTTGGACACGACTGAGCGACTGATCTGATCTAATCTGATCTGACACTGTTCCCACCGTTTCCCCATCTATTTCCCATGAAGTGATGGGACCAGGTGCCATGATCTTAGTTTTCTGAATGTTGAGTTTAAGCCAACTTTTTCACTCTCCTGTTTCACTTTCATCAAGAGGCTTTTTAGTTCCTCTTCACTTTCTGCCAAAGGATGGTGTCATCCGCGTTATCTGAGGTTATTGCTATTATATATAGTGGACTAAACTCAATAAGTGACAGCTTATTTCTGATTTCTTTAGATTATTTAAGCTTCTTAACCCTGAGAACTTACAGAAGAGTAGAAAACTATGCTTAGGTACCTGGACAAAAAGGAAAAGTTAGGAAGAACTGCGGTGATCTTATTTTAGCTTTTTGGTCCCTGGTACTTGGCAGCATGATGCAGTCTTTCATGCATCCAGGTCTACTTCTGTTAGGAGAAATGTGGCATAGAGTGAAGAGATATTAATCACTCCTTGTGGATCATGGTTATAGCTGTATGAGTGGCACATATAACTGTGACCTTGAAGAGAACCAAGGAAGAGAGGTCAGCCTCAGGGGATAGATACACACCAGCCATAGCAGTGGGGACTCTCCCAGCTTCTGTGCTGCAGAGGCAAACCAGCTTGTCATTGGTTCCTCCTCTTTAAAGCATCAAAAGTGAGTATGTATCTGTCCTTGGTGTATTTCTTTCTCAGACTCATAACATGGAGACTGTATCTAATTACTTTCTCTTACACAGAGGTAAAGTTTCAAATAAAGTTAAAAAGTTATTTTGCGGGGGTTAGTTTCAGTGTATCAGAGGAGAGATCTTTAGATATGTTATTCTCACTTTTTAGGTTTTTCACGTTGTCTTAGAATTTTTTTTTTTTTTTTTTTTTGGTGAAGGAAGAGAGAAAAAAATCTGTAGGGGGAATGTTTCTTGCCTAGGCTGAAATATCTTTTATATTTTCTTACTGTAAATTTCTAAGGCAGAAGTTCTCAAATTTCAGGTCATGATGCCCTTAGTATTCCAGTGCATTTTTATAGCACATCTTGGCTGAAGAAATACCTGACTGTTCTGTTTACTAATTAGTTAGGTTCAGACAACTTAAGCATTTATACTCAACAACCTAATAGCCATTTGAAAATTTAAAAAACGTATTCTTAATTAACCACAGTTGCTTATTAATGGGATGTGGGCGTCTGTTTGGTGCTTCCCAGTTTCTCAGATTTGGGAAGCAGATTATATCTTCCTCACTTTCTGTTCCATATTGATTTTTTGAAATACTTGTTTTATATCACAGCAACTGCCCAAAATGTAGTTTTATGGAGATGTGACCATCACGGAAGGAATATAGTGTGATCTAACATTGAAACTATGAACTATCTCAAGCTCGCAGTTTGTGCCATGTGTAAAAGCTGTCAAATATTTTTTTTTTCCTCAAAAATTTAAAACAACTGAGATCATTGTGGTGTTCCAGGGTGCCTTGGTGCACAGTTTGACAACTGTGACTCTAAGGTTAGTTAATGAAACATAAAGGGTGGAGTTTAAAAAATTCCACTGCAGTAGAAGGTTGAGCAGCTAAAACCTTCTCGATTGCCTGTCACTATCCAGATGGTGGGTAGTTGAGAAATTATAGTTTGAGCAAGCAGAAATGCAGATGTGGTACTAGCAGGGGAAAAGGATGATGGCTGTCTTGAGAAGGAACCAAGAGAGCAATCTTGGCTTATTCTGACTTGAGTATTGTGAAGGTCCTGGGAAGACAGCGTCAAGTTCACATGAAGGTGTCCAGCCTCAGTGGTTGCTGGTAAACTGCATGGGTTTCATACACATAAAGGTCCCAGATAATCTCAGTGTCTGTAGAGCTTCATCATGTAATGTTTGGTATGTATGTCGTATAAACTCAATGAAGTTTGTGTGGTTGATTCTCTTCCCTGCATTTTATAAAAACTCGTGTGCAAAAGGGCAATATGCTGTCAGTATTCTTTGTGGAATTCAGGTGTTGCATTTATTACTACTTGCTGTTAAAAGTAGCATTCCCTAAAATGTGTTCTATGGGAATTAATTGGTGCTACTCCAAAATAATGTTCTATGGTTATAGATTTTTTTAAAAATTTATTTTATTGAAATATATTTGAGTTACAATGTTGTGTTAATTTCTACTGTACAGGAAAGTAATTCAGCTATATGTATATGTAAACTTTTTTTCATATTCTTTTCCATTATGGTTTATCACAGGGTATTGAATAGATTTCCCTGTGCTCTATAGTAGGGCCTTAGTGTTATCTATTTTATATGTAATAGTTTGCATCTGCTAATCCTAAATTCCTGATCTATCCCTCCCTGCTCACCATCAACTACAAGTTTGTTCTCTGTGTCTGGGAGCCTGTTTCTGTTTTATAGGTAAGTTCGTTTGCATCATATTTTAGATTTCACATGTAAGTGATATCATATGGTATTTGTCTTTCTTTTTCTGACTCACTTCACTTAGTATGATAATCTCTAGGCCTATCCATGTTACTGCAGATGGCATTAGTTCATTCTTTTTTATGGCTGAGTGGTATTTCATTGTGTGTGTGTGTGTGTGTGTATGTGTGTTTGTGTATACCATGTGTAGTAGGATGTTTTTGATGAATACTGGATTAAAACAAATTAAGCAAGGCTTCATAGAGCCTTTAATATGGTAGTGGATTTTTACCAAATTTCAAGAGGAGAAACAGTAGTATATGTTCCCCAAGATTTATTGAGCAAGGAAACTTTTGATATTTAAAGAAACATCTCATGAGACATGTTTCATAGGATACCCTTGGGAAAAATAGCTCCAAATAATCTATTTAACCTGAATTTTACAAAATCTAATATTTGAATAGATATTTGTTAATCAGGCCTCTGGTCAATCTGATATTGTCTTCTAGGTAGGCTTACAACTTCCAGCTCTAACATTATACCTTTGGGAGGGTGCAATCTGTTCTAATTTTTTTTTTTTTTTTTTTGCTACTGGTTGTCTGTAATGCAGTATGGTTAAAGTATGGATTATCTGTATAGTATTATTGGGTTTTCATATACTAATAATGAGTTAAGTTTGTAGCACAATCCAGAATTTATTGACAATCTCCTTGTAAGTGAATGCTTCTAGTTATTGTAGTATAACAACACATATCTACTTCTAGACATCTGCATGGTCTCCAAGTCTATTAATGCATGCATGTTTCTCCTTTAAAGTCCTAATTATATGTGTGTCACATAAGTTTGGGTCCCGTATTAGAAACAGAACACACACTCTTCCTTTTCTGTGTTTTAGATGAGTTGGATGGTTTAAAGTCTGTTAACTCAATGGTCAGGTTCATATTGAACGTCGAAATTAGGCAGACTTAGCTAAAAACATCTATTTCTGCTTTATTGACTATATGAAAGCCTTTGACTGTGTGGATCACAATAAACTGTGGAAAATTATTAAAGAGATGGGAACACCAAACCACCTGACCTGCCTCTTGATAAACCTGTATACAGGTCAGGAAGCAACAGTTAGAACTGGACATGGAACAACAGACTGGTTCTAAATAGGAAAAGGAGTACGTCAAGGCTGGTTATTGTCACCCTGCTTATTTAACTTATATGCAGAGTACATCACGAGAAATGCTGGGCTGGAGGAAGCACAAGCTGGAATCAAGATTGCTGGGAGAAATATCAATAACCTCAGATATACAGGTGACACCACCCTTATGGCAGAAAGTGAAGAAGAACTAAAGAGCCTCTTGATGAAAGTGAAAGAGGAGAGTGAAAAAGTTGGCTTAAACTCAATATTCAGAAAACAAAGATCATGGCATCTGGTCCCATCACTTCAAGGCAAATAGATGGGGAAACAGTGGCTGACTTTATTTTTTGGGGCTCCAAAATCACTGCAGATGGTGATTGCAGCCATGAAATTAAAAGATACTTATCCCTTGGAAGGAAAGTTATGACCAACCTAGGCAGCATATTTAAAAGCAGAGACATTACTTTGTGAACAAAGGTCCGTCTAGTCAAGGCTATGGTTTTTCCAGTAGTCATGTGTGGATGTGAGAGTTGGACTATAAAGAAAGCTGAGCACTGAAGAATTGATGCTTTTGAACTGTGGTGTTGGAGAAGACTCTTGAGAGTCCCTTGGACTGCAAGGAGATCCAACCAGCCCATCCTAGGGGAGATCAGTCCTAGGTGTTCATTGGAAGGACTGATGTTGAAGCTGAAACTCCAATACTTTGGCCTCCTGATGCAAAGAACTGACTGGTTTGAAAAGATCCTGGTGCTGGGAAAGATTGAGGGCAAGAGGAGAAGGATGGAGGATGGAGATGGTTGGATGGCATCGCTGACTCAATGGACATGAGTCTGGATAAACTCTGGGAGTTGGTGATGGACAGAGAGGCCTGGCATGCTGTGGTCCATGGGGTCGCAAAGAGTTGGACACGACTGAGCGACTGAACTGAACTGAACTGAGGTATTCGGTTCAAGTTAGCATTAGAGTGGGGCAGGCTTCTCCTTGCAGGACTCTGCACAATTCGTGTCATGGGGAGTGGAGAGAAATATGTGCTTGAACACATTGGGGATGTGGCTGAACTGATCCTAACATGACTTTCATGCTCCCCAAAGTTCCCTGTCTCAGGAAGACTGTGAGTTTAGGATCAGGGATTATACTGGTAGACACCCTTCAGAGGAGGGAAATTTCAGAAGGAAGGAAGAAGTATTTCCAGTAAAGTTAGTGAGAAAGGCTCAGAGAGTCCCTGTTTGGTCCTGAGATAATCATGTCACTGTTTAGGGACCTCTAGTTCATGACTCACTCACTCCAGTGATCTTGCCTGGAGAATCCCAGGGACAGGGGAGCCTAGTGGGCTACTGTCCATGGGGTCGCACAGAGTCAGACACGACTAAAGCGACTTAGCAGCAGCAGCAGTTCATGACTCAATGCATTTCTAAGTATTATGCTTTGGAAAGCTTCCCTTCTCAGTTCCAGACTCTGATAGAAAGCAGTTGTGTATCTGTTCTTTGGTTTATGGTACAGAATAAGGACCTACTTAGTCTAAGTCAGACAAAGAAGAAGCTTTTGCTACAAATAAATTAGATGAAAAGAAGTGAAATGATTACCTTGTGCTTATGAAAATGACTATCATGAGATTTCATGTTAAAGACTATCAGGTTATACTATTTGGATTCTGTGTTTTTGTTTCCAATAGAAAGGATGTCCAACCTAGTGTTGATAGGAAAACTAAATAATGAAGCATGGTGTTATGCTAACTCAGGGTTAGAAAAAGCATTTGTTTATGAGCTGCTAAGACTTAATAACAAAACTAAATGTAGTCCAGATATTTATTTCTTTACATCTTGTGTTAATTGAATGTCCTTAAAAATATATAGAGACTTAGAATACTGTTGAAAATAAACTTTAGTGGGCTTAATATTGAAGCTTTTATTATTATTATTTTTAGGTAAAAGGATTATTGAGTAGCAAAAGTATCCCTTCTCTCCTCTCTCTTTTTTTTTTTAGTTCATATTTATGGCTGTACTGAGTAAATTCTGCTACTATGACCATACACTCTTTCTCTTTCTGATGGCCACATATTCAAATAATAGACAAAATATCTCAGAAAAATAAATCTCTTCTTGAGTATGGAATTTTCTGTCTCAAACATGTATAATGAAAATATAAAAATATATATATCTATATAGTGGAAGTATGGGTTTATAGAAGTTGAAATATCAGATATGTAGACATTATTCTGTTTTTGGATATATTCAGAGTAAATAGATTGATTTTGTTAAAGAAATGAGGAAAAATTTAAGGGATTTCTTCAAGTAAATATTTTATTTAAAAAGTCTTATTTAAGAACAGAGGTAAGTTCTGTTAGGACTTTGGAGATCCATTTCTGTGGAAGTGAATTCTCAGATTGCAAGGTTGCTGTAAGAAGGAAGAACTAAGTTTTTGCTACCTAGATTTGAATATGACAGTGGTTAATGTTGGAAAGCGAAGGGCATTGTTTGAAGCAGAGCTCGACCCATGGAGAGGGAGCTGGGAAAGGTGGGGAGGGGCAGAAGCCGCACCTGGCACAGCTGAAAGAGCTTCAGTCCTACACGCTGGGCACTGACATACAAGATCAAGCGTGCAAACAGGAAAAGTGGTTTTGAGGCTGAGGCAGTCCAAGCCACCCACGATCACTTTGAAAAACTTTCAGCATTCACCTCAGGAAATGACCCTAAACATTTCTTGTGCACATTCTGGCTGGCAGCCCAGAAGTGGGGGATCAAGGAAGATGATTATAAAATTCAGAACCTGCTTAAGTAAGGCCAGATTCATTTGGAAGCTTGATTGGTTCAGTAGTGTGGTGGGGGTGGAAGTGATGGGGTAGAGTGGAAGGGAGAGTTGTCATGATGATGATGCTTTTTTGTTTCCCAGAGTGGTACTCAGAAAGTATCATACATTTTTTTTTTAAGTATTTTGACTGGCGAAAAAAAAAATTGTAAAACGCTTCAACTTTGATCTCTTTATGACAGTATTTGGAGTAAGACGGATGGAAATGTTAAATCATGGAGTGTCAGGTACTCAAGTGGATCAGAGTCCCAGAAAATTAACTTGGGATATACTCTACTCACCATTCACTCCAACTTATCTACTTTGCAATTGTGGAAATCATATCTTAGAGAAGTTTAACTTCCAAAACCCTTACCATGACTTTGCAGAACAACCAAGACTAGCATCTGAGTTATTTATCTTAGCATGGTGCTGTCCTTGTTCTAAAAGACCTAAAACTGAGGTCCTGTAACACTGCATGTCAGGTAAGACAGAAGATCTACAGCAGAGGCCAAAGGAAGTGATCTCTTACTAAATGCAAATGAATTCAATTACCAATTTCCCAAGTCCCTGTGGACCTAAAATTAGTACTTTAAGTAACAGCATTTCTTTGGTTAGTGTTTTTTTAAAAAAGTGTAATTGAAACCACTTTTCCCAAAGTTAAGTAGGAAATATTTTATCAATGTGTCAAACATGCTAGAATAGTGATTACTTATTGAAGGAGACAGCATTTCTGTCAAACCTAATTAGTTTACCTTGGGCGCTAACTATCTTTGGCTGAAAGTGATAACTAAGAGCACTTCTGTGAGCTTGTCATTAGCACATGGGGGCATTTATGTACACCCCTGTATCCGTCAGTAAATGTGTCTTAAATCATAGCTATAGGCTGGCAGGATAGCCCGAACAAGCCCAGTTTTCATGTGGTGCCGGGATACAGATTCTGTGCAAATGGAAAGCACTCTCACTCTCGGCTCATACAGTGGACTTCTGAATCCTTTCATTCTAGGAATCTGACCAAGCAACCAAATTGCAGATTTCCTTTAAATGAAAAATTCCAGCCTATCCATATTAACTTACACTACTTTGTAATCAACTCTAAGCCTTTGGTTTCAGTGGCTGTGAATTGCAAGGCTGTGCTTATTAGTGACTACTGTAAGAGGGAACTTGGGGATGGCATAGGAAAGAATGGCATAGTTTCTACTAAAGTCAACTATAGGATTTTGGCAATGAAGCCTTGGGAGAGAGAGTTAGCTGAGGGAAATGGAGGAGGATAAGACAGAGGATTTGGGGGGAATTAGGAAGAGGAGAGGAAGGGAGAAGAATGAGTAGAAAGAGAAAATAATGGTTGTTATAACTATAGTCCTGTCCTTTAAATATTTCTAGCTATTCCTGTACGTGCAAATTACATTCCCCCCTTTCAGATGTTAGTCATGGCCTTGTGGCTTATAATATGAGGGGGCATGATATGTGCCATTTTCAGGCAGAAATGGAAAGAATGTGGTTCTCCGCATTTCCTTCTTTCTGCTATTATCTTAGACATACTGGTTGAGATGAAGCCCTGTCAGCTCGATCCCTGAGTGGCAGTGATGAGCAGAGTCCCTTTGCCAACTTGCAATGGCATGTTGTGTGGCCAGTAAATAAAAATCTTTGTTAAGGCACTGAGAATTTTGTGCCCATAGCATAACCTAACTTATCCCATCTTATATGGAGAAAACTATAAAATAGATGGCTCTGACCCAGCTGCTAAGTAGTAAAGAAACTTGTCAGAGGCTGAAAAGACCATGATTTGTATTATTGGGTTGGTACAAAAGTAATTGCGGTTTCAGACTATGAATTTTGTTAATAAATCATTATAAGTAGGCTCAAACACATCTTTATTAATCAAAACAGGAACCATTGCAATCAACACATTTTTGCCAACAAGAAATGTTTGTTTATTTCTGTAATGTAAAAAATTCATGCTTTAGGATTTGACAAACTCTTGGAAAGCATTTTCTGCCTCCTGCCAGGCTGAGAAGTGTTATGCCTGTGGAAAGTTGTTGAGATACTTGAAGAAGTGGTGGTCAGTTGGTGAGAGGTCAGATGAATATGGTGGATGAGGCAAAACTTCATAGCCCAATTTGTTCAGCTTTTGAAGTATTGGTTGTGCAATATGCAATTGTGTGTTATTGTAGAGAAGAACTGGGTCCTTTCTGTTGACCAATACCGGCTGCAGGCATCACAATTTTTAGTGCATCTCTTTGATTTGCTGAGCATATTTTTCGGGTGTAGTGGTTTGCCTGGGATTCAGAAAGCTGTACTGGACCAGACAGGGGGCAGACCACCAAACAGTGACCCTGAATTGTTTTGGTGTAAGTTTGGCTTTGGGAAATGCTTTGGAGCCTCTTCTCAGTTCAGCCACTGAGCTGGTCATCACCAGCTGTCATATAAAATCCACTTTTGTCACACGTCACAATCCGGTTGAAAAATGGTTTAGTTGTAGTTATGTAGAAAAAGAGAAGACACTTCAAAATGATTATTTTTTTGATTTGTGGTCAGCTCATGAAGCACCCACTTATCAAGCTTTAAACCTTTCCAATTTGCTTCAAATCTCATATGACCATCGGCAACTTTTCATGCAATTGTAAGAGGATCAGCTTTGATAATTGCCCGCAGTAGGTCATTGTCAACTTCTGATGGCCGCTACTACACTCCTCATCTTCAAGGCTCTTGTCTCCTTTGCAAAACTTCTTGAACCACCACCGCACTGTACGTTTGTTAGCAGTTCCTGGGCCAAATGCATTGCTGATGTTTTGAGTTGTCTCTGCTGCTTTACAGACCCATTTTGAACTTGAATATAAAAATTGCTTGAATTTGCTTTTTGTCTAGCATCATTTCTCAGGTCCAAAATAAATATAAAACAAACAGTAAGCAATAGGTAATTATCAAAAAAAAAAAAAACATAAAGTGAGAAATGCACATTAAAATGATATATAACATAACCACATTTATTTAAGAATGTATTCCAATATCAATATCCAGTCCATTCTGAAGGAGATCAGCCCTGGGATTCTTTGGAAGGATAATGCTAAAGCTGAAACTCCAGTACTTTGGCCACCTCATGCGAAGAGTTGACTCATTGGAAAAGACTCTGATGCTGGGAGGGATTGGGGGCAGGAGGAGAAGGGGACAACAGAGGCTGAGATGGCTGGATGGCATCACTGACTTGATGGACGTGAGTCTGAGTGAACTCTGGGATTTGGTGATGGACAGTGAAGCCTGGCGTACTGTGATTCATGGGGTCGCAAAGAGTCGGACACGACTGAGCGACTGAACTGAACTGAACTGAACTGATAGGTAGTGGGCAAACATTTGGTAAAAGTGTTCCTTGCAGTAACTCTGAAACTAAATCATTTACTTTATAAATTTGTAACCTTAAGAAAAGAGGTTGGAGAACACACTCTTGGTATGTACTGTGCTTAGCAGGCTCAGAAAAGAATGGGCCAGCCCAAGCAGGAGTTAAAGGGAAGAGAGGGAGTCCAGAAATTTGGCAACTTGTGGACTTGGAAGGGACAAATATTTTCAAACCCAACTGGTAAAAGATGAAACTGGGCAACAAAGGTTGATTAAAAATCATCCTCGTAGCAAATAGCAAATCAAGCATATGATTGGTATACACGTCTAAAACCTTTGGATGGATTAAAATGTTTTGGAATGATGGTCCAAATGATGAGGTGGTATCCAAAAAATGCTTTCAATGAGACAAAATGGCTCAAGTAAATAGACAAATAGGGCCACTCTGACTCTATAGTCTGATAGAGATATGGTCCCTGTAACTAAGATAAGAGAGGGGCAGAGAGAGGGAGAGAAAGATGCAAAGACACAGAGAGGGAGAGAAGGAAGTGTAGGCGTGAGGGTGAGAAAGCAAAAGAATAAGCAGGTCTAAGAAGTGTGTCTGAAGAGACCCATGGACATGGCTATTGGTACAAGGAGCCAGCACATCTTGAATTGTAACAGAGTTAAGTTTTCAGGAGCATTATATTGTCAAAGGAACTACAGTCTGAACATTAAAAAACAAAACCAAAACCAACTGTGACTATTGAAGAGCTAAAGTGACTTTTGAGTGGAAATGGACAGAGAATGCTGCTAAGTCCTTATTGAGGATAAGTTCCCCAACTCATTTAGAAATCTCCAACAATGATACTAGATAAGGAAAAAGGAAGTTCCCCCATCCAGGAAGATCCCACATGCCGTGGAGCACTAAGCCTGTGCACCGCAACTGTTGAGCCTGTGCTCTAGAGCCTGGGAGCCGCATCTACTGAGCCCATGTGCCAGACTACTGAAGCCTGCATGGCTTAAAGCCTGTGTTCTGCAAAAAGAGAAGCCATCACAAAAGAAGCTACTGTAATGAGGAGCCTGCATACCTGCATACCGCAACTAGAGAGTAGCCCCCTTTTTCTGCAACTAGAAAAAAGCCTGTGCAGCAGTGATGGATGACCCAACACAGCCAGAAAAAAAAAATGAAGAAGATACAAAGCAATGGTAAAATATGCTAATATATGTCCTTAAGGGGCTTCCTAGGTGACCCTATGGTAAAGAACCTGCCTGCCAGTGTGCTTAAAAAAAGGAGTCCTACATATACACTCATCATTTGTATCTCTGGAAGGCCATGTAAGAAGTTAATGACAGTGACTGCCCCTGGGGACATATCCAGTGCCTGCATATTTGGGGCCAGGAGAGGGTAGGAAACTTAACTTTTCACTGTGTTTCTTTTTTTTTTTTTTTTGATTGAAGTATTGTTGATCTATACTGTCTTTTTTGTTTCAGGTGTACAGAACAGCAATTCAGTGATATATATGTATATTCTTTTTCATATTCTCTTCCCTCATAGGTTATTCCAAAATATTTAGTATAGTTCCCTGTGCTATACAGTAGCTACTCAGAGTTTTCACTGTTTCTTTTAGTTATCTAAATGTTTTCGGGCTTCTCTCGCAGCTCAGTCAGTTTGGTAAAGAATCAACCTGCGCTGCAGGAATCCACCTGCAATGCAGGAGACCCAGGTTTGATTCTTCAGTCCAGAAGATCCCCTGGAGAAGGAAATGGCAACCCATTCCAATATTTTTGCCTGGAAAATCCTGTGGAGAGAGGAGCCTGGTGGGCTATAGTCCATGGAGTCACAAGAGTCAGATACAACTTAGCGACTAAACCAAACCAAATGTTGTACCTGAATGTGTAGACCAATAAAAAATTAACAATTAAAAGACACATAGTGCAATAAAAATATTTCTTTCTCTTCTGCCACTCACATCTAGTGTGTGCCAAATTCATTTCTTCTCATCCTGTTATACGGTCATGTAGAACTGTCCTTGTCTGGCATTAGTATATATTATTAAACGGAAAAGGAAAAGAACTGAAATGTTATTTCACCTACACTGGAGTCGTGTGCTAGAACAATTTTGCTGCATTAGGAAGATGTGTCTTTTACCAGAATCTGTCCTACAGTGAGTAGTGCTATAAAGGTATGGAGAGAAACCAGAATACATTGTTAAAATCAAGTTTGGGGCCCCAATTTAAAAATTCTGTTTCTATTGTTGTTTTGTCACTAAGTTGCATCTGACTCTTTACAGACCCCATGGACTGTAGCCCACCAGGCTCCTCAGTCCGTGGGATTTCCCAGGTGAGAAAAGTGGAGTGGGTTGCCATTTCCTTCTCCAGGAGATCTCTCCGACTCAGGAATTGAAACCGCATCTCGTGCATTGGCAGGCAGATTCTTTACCACTGAGCCACCGGGGGAGCCCCAAGATTCCATTTATAACTTTACAAAAGATAGTTTTGAAATAAAACCAAACTCCATGTTTTTCTTGAAGGTCACACATTAGTATGAAGCAGGGGGAGCTATTAATAAAGACCACCATGTGCTACTCTTTCACTGTTCTCAAGGAGAATCAGAACAAGAGACATTATTTTTTAAAAAAGAGATGGACTTTTTTTTTTTTTTTGCATCTGTGTCCTTGAACGTATGTTCTAGACTCCATCTGCATCTCTGAAATATAGTATTCCAGAATCACATAACTGAAGGAATCTCAGAGGTCAACTGTCCCCCCCGCCACCTCTTATTTTATAGATGAAAAAACTGGGGCCCAGAGAAATTAAATTAAATTTCCCAAGGTCACACACAACTAGAAGAAAAGTCAAATTTTCCTACTTCCGTCATTAAAACACTTAAGGTTAGAATGGCCCTATCTTTGCAAATGTTGTTTTACTGACCAGATCACACTAACCAAGGCTTAGGAAATCCTTTTGGTGGGCTTCTTGTGTATGCTTTCTTTCCTATCATTTGCTTAGGTCTTCCCAGAAAGACTCCCTGTTACCCTGCATTTCCTGATGAGCCAGACAGCAAGGCTGGCATGAAGAAATGAGATTGTTCATTTTCCTCCATTTAAAAATTTATCTTGAGCCTTTTGTTCCTGTCACAATTACCGTATGAGTATTGATTTTAATTAGTTCTGTCTATTAAGATTCCCCTTAGGTTCAGAAGCCAGCCTGGTAATTAAGTGTTAAGCTTTCCTCTGGCTGGCAGTATTGTTAGGTGAGTTACTGCCACTCTTGGTCGCAAAGTGGGGTCAATGTTCCTCTATGGATCCATCCTGAAGAGTCCAGACGCAGATGCGGTTCTTATCTCAGGTGATTTTCCCTGTATTGCTACAGACACGAGAGTAGGAAAAGGAGGCTCTCTGACTGAATGGCGCTTTCCCTACTCACTAAGGCCGATACACTTGTATCAGAGCCTCCAAATGGTGTGCATGTTGTTGGCAAGTATTTTGGTCATGTCCAGATGGATTTTTTTGAGGCCTGCCTGATATCAAAAACTGGTGATGGCATAATATCAAACCGTGTCCCTTTGTATTTCCTACTGCTTTTGTTGGGTGGAATAGGGCTTGAAACAAAAGTTCATAGTCAGTAATTTTTTGCTTTCATTTCATCCTGAATTCTGAGAATGGTAAAGAGTGCTTCTCAATAATTTATTGCATGTATGAAATCTAGTCTCCCAGAAAATGAACATAATGGTGAGTTTTAGAAAAAAATTAGAAAATCAGCTCTCAATGTGTGTATTTTGTATTTAGGAAAATTTTACTGACCAAATTTGTATTTGGGTTTGTAGTTATGCCATAATAGGTGTTTGGGGAATGATGGTAATTCTGGGCTTTCTTTGTAGATAACCAATTAATAATTGGGTGACAGCCATGACAACAGTTCTTTTATATTAAATCAAAACCCCTGCCATTTTCTGGTGCCTGTTATTGAATGCAATCCATTATTTTTAGCAAAGAAGCTAAACAGTTTAATATACCCTCTGTGATGGTCAGGAGCTCGGGCGTACTGATGAGATGACAAAATTCTGTGCACTCGCCTGAACAAACAGGGAAGGTGGAGAGCATCCAGGTCCATCTGTTCCTTGTGTGCCAAGTGCCCCTCCTTTAGATTGCCTCTCCCTCCTGCAGTGTCCCATCTGCCTCCCAGGCTCTCTCATGGGTGCCTTGAAACCTTTGCCGTCAGAGTTGATTTTCTCAGGTTGGTAGCCAAGACTGTCAGTCAATGCTGAGGATTTAGTTCCCTTGTGATGTTCTGTTCTTGCCTGGTCAATTCAGGGGATTTTAACTTGAATGGAAGTTGAACTCACATTTTGGAGGCCAGAGCTCGAATAACTGGGTTAGGGTAGTCATTATAAAAAAAATTATATAACCAGATTAGATGACTATCTTCTCTTGTTTGCTCCTGGGTGATATTTTAAGCAACTGTCACACAATAGGCTGAAATGAGGCACATTGTGCCCCTCGTATTATGTATAGCAGGATATCACTGGATAAGAAAAATATAGGGATGCATTACAGCATAACAGATTTGCAGTATTGTCACGGACTTTTAGAAAGAAATGATAGGTTATGGACCCATGGTTGGTATAATTTACTCATTCATTCATTAGCTATTGACTATACAGTAATTACACATCAGCATCTTGAGATACATGAAATAAACTGCAGGTTTCCTGCCTTTAAGGGGAATCTATCTAGCAGTGAGTGAGTCTGATCAAAGACAGTGCTGTCTGTGAAGCAAATGAACTGAAGTGGGAAAAATGACAGTGCCTGTGAGCAGCTCAACAAGCCAGAGGAGAGGGTATTCGTGTGTTCAGCTCAGAAAAGACGTGGGTCGCATGTAACTACATGTAGGAACATGACTCACAGTTGGATTTTAAGGGCAATTATACAACTATGACAATACTAAGCAAGACTGATTTCCCTTTAGACTCAAGTCCTGCAAAATAGGAATGTGCTGTCTATCTCCTTTCACAGCAATGCCTAACGATGTGTCTGGGCAACAACAGAACCATCCTTTGAGGGAGAAAGTGAGTGACAGTCATTGACAAAATTTGCTGGGGATTAATTTTCTGCAGTTCCCTAGTGAGCACATGCATTTTCTATTTCAAGATCATTGTTGCAGATGAAAGGAATGTAGGATAAAATGGGGCTATGTTTGATACACGTTAAATGTGATATATTATATTTCCAGGAGAAAAATGTTCATATTGTTCTAAAGGAGGTTATACAGAGGCTAATGTTTCTGGTAATGCAACACTCAAATGTTTGAGTACTAACCCAACTTGAGATTGTTTAATAGTATTACATTCTGAGGCCCGATTGCTTCAGGTGTCTGAAGTGTGGTTATTTCCAATGTTCCTCTTCTAAAAGATGGTGCTCCTGGGAAGAATAAACAGGACTTTTTTAAAAAGCAGTTCCTTTCAAGTTACTCACAGTTTATCCTCTGAAAGAATTACTTGAGAAGAATAAACAGCATGCCAAATAGGATCTAAATGCAAGTTTGGTATTACTAAATGACCCCAAAATAGGATAGTAGATAAAAGCAAACCTCTGGAATCAAACTGCTGGATCGGCTTTGAATGTTGGCCCTGACACTTACTAGCTGGATGATCTTGGCCAAGTTATTTAACCTCTCTGTGCCTTGAAAGGTCCACCGCATGAAGTTGTGAGAATTAAGAAAGTCAGCAGTAACTAAAGTAGTATATCTGGTATATATTTAACTTTTTGGAAATAGTCCTGAGTATTCGCACTTTAGAGTAAATGCTCAAAAAGTACTTGTGTTGAGATTTTCATTATCTCAAACCCTAGCCATTCCATTTGCTGGTATATGGGCCACCAAATTTCATGTCTATCAGTGGCTGTTTGACTTGATAACCAAGAAACATTTTTAGTATCAGTGGAATGACTATGGTTCCTTACATGAAGCTGTAGGCTCATTCCCAAGACCTCTGCTTCTTCCCCAAATGCTACACATTGGATAAATTTCCCTTAATTTACTTTGTATGTAAGTTATTCCCTATTACCAAGAAGGATTCAAAGTGTTGATTAGAGGTCTAAGTCCTCCAGCTGCTCTGGCATTTCCTGGAGGGTCGTTTCACAGTTCCATACAGAGACCTCATTGTTCTCTGTTACCACTTGGCTGAACAAATGTGTCACAATCATTTTCTTGTTGGAGGCAGATCTGTGGTGGGTTTGCTGAGGGTGGAATTTCCGTTGAAAAATCTAACACAGGGTCTCAAGGATCCTCTTTGGCTCAGTGTAGAGGGTCATTGAACTGAACTGTCAGAGGGTTCTAATACAAGAGCTAACTCCCATCACACCAGGATGTCAGTATTTCCTTAGCACCTTCTATGTGTAAGGGAGAAAATATTCATTTACCTTCAGAGTATTTATTTTCAAATCAGAAAGCATTACATGTCAAATTCCCCCTGTGTCAGGCACCAGAATAGATTCAGCAGGAACTTCCTGAGTAGTGTGTTGAAAACAAAACAAAGCAAAACAAAACTTAAGATGATGCATATCTCTGTTTTACTTGGTAGAAAATATCCAAGTATGTCAGAGTACCAAGACTGGGCAGCCTGAGAAAGGGGGATAAAACACAGTGCCTAGGCTGCGTTATTTTGTGTGGAGCCAGAGAAGGGGGCAGCAGAGGAAGAGATGGTTAGATAGCATCACCAACTCAGCAGACATGAATTCGAGCAAACTCTGGGAGGTAGTGAAGGACAGAGGAGCCTGGTGGGCTGTAGTCCATGGGGTTGCAAAGAGTCGGACATGACTGAGCGGCTGAACAACAGAAAATAGGGCTATTCTCCATCCTTTCCCCCTTGGTTTGTGGTTTCTGTCGGCTTTACACCAGTCAAGAGGAGACGGGGGGTTCAGATCCTGCCCGCCATTCTGCCCTGTGTCTCCATCCCAGGTCTTGGTGAGTCCAGTGCTTTCAGACTCCTGCTTCTCTAGTTCATCCAAACCTTATCAGGCTCTGTTTCCCTATGGTCTTCATTCTCTGATAGTCACCAGAGGAATAAACAGCATTACTCATTTTGGCTATCTTGAGGTCACTTTAATTCTAGGATAGGCATGTATCCATGCATTTGTATGAGCTGGGAGAGGTAATGATCAATATATATTTAGGAAAGAATGAGAGTAACTTTTATGTGTTTCTAATAAGTTTAGGCACCTTAACTATTAGTTTTCTTGTGATGGTTGCTGTTGCTCTGAATAAATATATACATATATGTATACAGACGTGTGTGTGTGTGTGTGTGTGTGTTAGTCACTCAGTCGTGTCCAATTCTTTATGACCTTGTGGACTGTAGCCCACCAGGCTCCTCTGTCCATGGGATTCTCCAGGCAAGAATACTGGAGTGGGTTGCCATTTCCTCCTCCAGGGGATCTTCCAGATCCAGAGATTGAACCCAGGTCTCTTGCATTACAGGCAGATTCTTTACCATCTGAGCCACCAGGGAAGCCCATATGTCTTATGTATATAGCAAGTATATATAGATTCTTATATGTGTGTATATATATATATATACACATATATATGTATGTATGAGTATTTATACATTTTATGTATAAAACCCAACTTATCTATTATCCTACCGATGGGCCATTTAATTGTTTTCAGTAAGAAATATTTAATGAGATGTGAAGATGAAATACATGTACATGTGCAGATTAGAACAAATCACCTTCAAAATATGGAAAGAGGAAGGAAATGGAGAACTGTATCTTTATTTTATTTTTTAAAAAAGCTTTATGGATGTTTGAGTGGGAGGGAGCAGACATGGGTAAACCTGTGGCTGATTCGTGTTGATATTTGGTAGAAACCAATGCAATATTGTAAAGCAATTATCCTTTGATTAAAAATAAATAAATAAAAAAAACTTTATAAATTACCTCATTGTGTGTTAGTTATCTTGACAAAGGAAAATAAATATACCCAAAGAGTGTGTGAAGACATGCTCTTGGCCTGAGTCTCAGTGCTTACCCTCTTTAGAAGCAATGGGTCTAGAGCTCATGGTCATGTTCTGTATCATCTCTTGCCTCTGGTCAAGATGACATTTTCTCATTATCACACCCTCTCAGGTTCAGCCTCTTGGCTTTCAACTGTTGTGAGGCCCAATGTCAAGGATCTTCTCGCTTCCACTGCTTTGGCAAGGATTCAAGGGAACTATCACACTATGTGATTTAAACGCAGAACCATCCTAAGGAATCCAGGTCACAGGGAGTAGGATTTGTTGGAAAGTACTCTGCTAGATTCCTGCTGGCCTCCCAGTTGTGATGAGGAAGAAAGGTACACGCCGGTCTCCCAGCATGGAGTTCTCGCCTCACAGTGCTTTGGTCACTGTGCATTGATCATTCCACATGGCATGATTTACTGGTGCTAAAAACCTCTTTGCTGACTCATTCATTTTGGCTCGTGATACAGCTATTATTTTATACAGGTACATTACCTCTTGTTGTTTAGAGCTAATAGATCTACTCATTTAATTGCAAACTGTTTTTAGCCTTATAATTAAATGGAGAGGGGCAGAGTGCAAGCACGAAGCAATAAGATGTGTGTGAGCAGGAATGAGTGAGGAATCGTGGAAATAGTCCTGGACCAGGCATCCCAAGGTTGCTGTCCAGGTTCCTATCTGCTAGGGCTGGTCCAAGGGTGTCTGGACCTCTGTCCACTGCTTGGTTGATTCTGTGAAGTCTCTCTGTTTTTTCTCAAATCTCTTGTCAGGCCTCATGGTGCCCCTCTTCTTCCAATTCCTTATAATTTTTCCAGGCCAAGGGCAAGTCAAAAATTTTCTTTCTCTCCTTCCTTCTTCCTGCCTTACCCACTTCCTCCTTCTCCCCGTTTCCCTTTCCTCTCTCCCTTCTTTCCTTTCTTTTTGTTTTTATTATCTTTTCTCAAGACTCTGAAACAGGAGAGGGGTAAGTGAAACAACTTTTACCAAGGATCTTCTATTTGCCAGGAATTTAACCTATGTTATGTCACTGAATCCTTGAAACAATGCTAAGCAATGGGACTGGTTATTTTCATTTTTTCCCCTATTTTTATCATTTCATTTAAAAGAGGAATAAACTGGACTTCAGAGATGTGAAATACCTCAGCCAAAATCACAGGTTAATCTTGGTAAACCTACATCTACCTAAGTCCAAAATACTGTGATCCTCTCTTTGCAGAGCATCACCTCCCCTTGAGAGTGAACCATTGCTTTGAAGAGCTGATGATGTTCCAGCTTTGGTGGAACACCTTGATGTCTCACACAGGGCCCTCTCTCTTTATTAGTCCTAATTCTACACTAAGGTAGACAGTTCCAGTGTTCTCCTTAGCTTCTCCAAAGTAAGTGTAGAATCCCTTCGTCTGTAGAAATCAGGATTCTTAACCCTTCACAGTTTTCAGAGGTGGACAGTCTGATGAAAGTTTTCCTTATGAATTTAACATAACACAAAATTTTGCATAATAATTACAGAAAATTCAGAGGTACACTGAGGCCTAACTCTGGATCTCTGTAAAAGGTTATTCAATTGTAAAGATTACTTTTCACAGGTCAGGGGCTAGGAAGGCATCTAATTTTCTGTATCCTGGGTATACAAAGTCGTTTTTCACGACCCTGTCAGAGCATGGTGTCCATGCTTTATCCCAGGTGGAATTTTTTCTAGATGAATGTTTGCATATGTGTGTGCCTGGTTTCCTTGGACTGGTGAGCTCAGTGGGGGCAATTACTACAGGGGATCATTTTGGCTGGGGTCTGTACTGTGCCTCAATTTTCCATCTGAAATATTGTCATGATTCCTCTTTTCTCTGCTTTTCAGAGCGAAGGTAAAAGGGATTAAGGTGTGAAAACTTTAAAAGTGAAGCTACCTGCCCTTGTGTCCTGAGGAGACTTCTCTGGGCTAGGCCATTTTTTTATATAGCCCATCATACCAAATCTTCCTTTTGAATCATCTTGCTTCATAACAGCTGTCACTGATATTTCTCAAACTTTCTGAAAAAGGGAAAATTGGGTGTTCCTCCTGAGGCTTAGCTGGAGACCAGCTGCCTGCTGGTATCCTTTCCAGCTGCTCAGGCCCTTCATTTTAAGTGCACTCTGGGGCTTAAGAAGGACAGACCCTCCCATTCTGAATTTTTCTCTGAGAGCCACCCAGTGCTGCTGGAAAATTTATAGCTGGTTGGCTTGGTTAATTAGAAAAAAGTCTGATGCTTGAATATTATGTAGGTCATCAAGTACTATAAAGTAAGCACCTATCAGTTTTCACAGTCAACTCAGGGAAATATGTCACCTCTCCTTAAAATGCTGGGCACAGTCATTTTATGCTATAAATTTGAAGTTTGGGATGTATCATGGTAATTTCCTGCTGTTCATTTAGGTAAAGATACAATGGTACTCAACCCGTAACACGACGGGTCTTATTATAGGCATGGCTCTGGTGTTTTCAACAGAATGAACAATTCTGATTCATTTTCTCATTGCGATGCAAAAGATACTTGCAACTTTAACGCTGTCTTTGCTGCCTTTTGGAGCCCTTTTTAGGACTAATCATTTGACTTTGCACTAATGAGATTATACCCAGCAGGGGCAGATATTTTCCTTTTTAATTTTCATTCCTGTTATTTAATTGGCATTACACACACATAATGAGACCAGAAAAAAACACCCTGTAGCAATCTGTTCAATACAAATAACTCAGGCAGATGCAGCCAGATGTATCCATGGTGACCTCGCCGACTCTCACACTACCCACACATTAGGGAAGATGGCCCAGAAAACTTAACTCCCTGTTTGCTGAGTATGTTAGAGATCTACTTTGTCTCTTCCTTCTCCCACAGAAAGGGCATTTACCCAAATCCATGTGTTTCTCCATATTGGGATTTGTCTGCTCAGTACCTGTATTATTTATATAGCCTGGGGTTCTGAGTAGGTACTGGTCCCTGGTGTCAGTGCTGACTGCCTGCCTGTGGCCCCAGCGTCGTAGACAAAGACATTCTCCATTTATCCCCAGCACCCTTCTTACAATATTCTGAATGGAATAGGAATATTGGACTTAATGGAAAGCCATCAGAATGGGTGACAAACACGAAAACTTCCTTCTTTTATACCAGATTTCTATATTAAAACCAGACTTCTCCTTTCTGAAAAAAGATATTTTAGGTCATTAGGAGTTTAAGGAGGTCCTCTCTGATCAACCACGTGGTGGCAACCCTGGAGCTTCCTTCCAGGTACTGTACATACCTCCTTTTTTCCAAAGCAGGTCAAATGGCCATCATTCCAAGTTTTGTATCCCATGGAGCAAATTGGGTGATTCTACAATGTATCCTAGAACTTTCCTTTGTTTGTATAACAAGTGGAACATGAACGTTTCCATGCCTGAAATATCCGTGGCATGAACATGATGTTGTGAAAGAAAAATGTGCACAGGTGTCACTCTGCCTCATTTATGCTGTGTCCAGTCCGGTGCTTTTCTTCACCTCAAAGCTGGTTCTTTCTCAGTGTTCTCCATCACAGTGAAATAAACCAGCATCCTGGTAATACAGAAGCCTAGCAGACATCTCTGAAACTCCCCCACTTTTGTCAATGTGTTTACTTGTTTTCATTTCCACTGCTACCACCGTGACCAAGCTCTCATCTGTAATATAGGATCAGGATAATTACCACCCAATTGTCCTCCTTTTTAAAATTCTTGCTATTTCACTATTCATTTCAGCAACTAGATGGTTATTGTAGAAATATCTTAAAAGGTCATTTTGCTCTTGTATTTACAAATTTTTCCATTGTACTTTAGCAAAACAAAACAAAAAAACAAATCAAACCAAATCCAAAATCCCTGAAATCTTGCCATGGTCTGCATGGGTCTCTGTGACCTGGGATCTGGCCATTGCCTGTGGAGATGCCAACATCTCTTGTTTGGATTACTGCAGTAGCTGCCTCTTTATTTGGCTTCATTTCACTCTTAGATGGAACAAAGTGATTAGCATCCCTGCCTGGCTGTGCATTGGATCCCTTTTGACTCTCCAGCCACATCTTCCTCTACACTTTCCTTTATTCCCTCTGATCAACTACAGTGTGTTTTTCAGTGTTTCAGCATTTTCCAGCATTTTTTTCAGCCCTGGAGATTCTGTACCTGTGTGTGACTTGATCTGGAACACCCTTCCTCCCCTTCCTCCCCCTTTATCTTGACAGCAGCTTAAACAGTGTTTCTCCAGCACAGTCTTCCTGGCTTTCAGGGTCACATCATATGCTCTGTTATACAAGCTTTTAAGACTGTGGCCCTTTCCTATGTACCTCTTGCTGTAAACATCCACCTGTCAAGTGATTCCAATTCTCTCTTTTCTCAGTGAGAAGATTCAAATTTTTTTTTTCAAACATGAATCAGTAAACTTTAAGAGATATATATGAAACAGTCAATGATCTAGTTATTATATTTAATTTCCATGTGCTACATGTTTAAAATCATATTATATAAAATAATGTGAATTCAGAGACATGTTTTTTTCTATTTTTTTTTCCATGCTCTTCACATTCATCTTTGACATCGTGTCTTCATCATCAGTAAAGCTACTCTTTGAATTCTCTAATGCAGTTCTGTGAGGCTTGTCACCTTCGCTTTTATCTAAGTTGTTTGAGATACAGCACTTTTTGAATCATGCATGATGCTGTCACTGGAAATTTATCCCAAGCCACTGGAATCCATGTGTGTAACATTAGAACAGTTTTTATTTTTGTTTGTCCCATGAGTATGTATTTATGATTGCCACACTCTAACCACTCACTGTATTCCTTTAAAAGTGATCTTTAAAGGGCTTGTTTACAATGACATCCAATGTTTGCAATTGTTAGGTCATCCCCCAGGGACAATTACTAAACCTTCATTAAATTCCATTCCTTCTTTATTACCAATTATGTCCATTCTAGGTTAATTTGCCAGAAGACAATTCAGTGAACAGCCAATTTGCTTAATTTACCTGTTTCTCTTCACTATTTAATTTTAGTCGACAGGCTTTTCTTTTGTCTTCCTAACAGCATTTAAGGAATGTGAAACTTGTCTCTGCCTTAGTTCCCTGCTTCTTGAACTGGACACTGTTTGCCAATTCCTCACCTAACCTCCTTTGTCCCACACCATGTCTTTCCTTATGGAACCTCCATTTTCTTTAGGTGTCTACTCTCCTCACAGCCATGGGACCTGGGAAACCTGACCCCATCTCTGTTTTAACCATATTTCCTTGGGTGAGGTAGGGTGAGGCCAGTTGCAGATCATAAAAAAGAAAGGAGAATTTTGTGATTTTGTTGTTCCCTGGAGAGAACATATCACACCACACAGGGACACTCAGGGGAAGCACTGAGGTCCTTCTTGAGGTAGAGAGAGGGAGCAGAACTGTGGCTTCCATGGGAAGGAATGGGGAAGACAGGGGAGGCTGTCTCAAGATTGGCCACCTACATTTGAAAGTGGCCCTCATGAAATTCCTGTTCACTGTGATTGCTAAAATACATTATTTGGGGCTGGCTCAGATGGTAAAGAATCTACCTGCAATGCAGGAGACCCAGGTTAGATCCTTGGATTGGGAAGATCCCCTGGAGAGGCGAATGGCAACCCAGTATTTCCAGTATTCTTACCTGGAAAATTCCATGGACAGAGAAGCCTGGTGGGCTACAATCCATGGGGTTGCAGAGAGTCAGATGTGACTGAGTGATGAACACTTTTACACTTTTCAAAGTTTCCACATGTTTTGCGGGGAACCATGGTTTATTTGGGAAGAGTTAGTAACCATCTTATAGGTGTTAAAGCATTGATTTGCAGAAGTTAAAAGAATGTTTAAAACAATCCCTACGTGAAGTGTAAGTCCTGATGAATCCAGGCCATGTTCGATGTTCTGGTGTTAGATGACACAAGTTTGCCTGGTTCTGCCTTAGACTGAGAAGGACTCAGAGAGCAGGGCCTGGCCATCTGAGACCATGCAGGATTGCAGACTTCACCCTGGATGCATGGAATATGCAGTCCAGGATGAGGTGAATTACATCTCAGTGGAGGCCAATGCGGGAAGAGAATTCTTATGGGCAAGATGTCTTATTCTTCCTGATGCCAGCACACCAGACCACCGATTATCCCCAGGGAGAAAAGAAAGAGAGAGAGAGAGAAGAGTGAGAAGGGATAAGGATGGCATGCTGACCCAAATAAGTCAGAGTGTGGGAGAGGGAGGAATAAACCCCTAGGACTGGCCCAGTTTACATGAATTAACATGCTCAGGCTTCCACCAAGGGGGTCAGACAGCTAAGCTGAGATGTCCAGAAATAAAGGAAGCCAGACTGTCAGATTTATCCCTGCTCAGTAGCAAATATTGTCTCTTGACATCTTTTGATAACCTGATGTGCACAAGTTCCTAGTCACATTTCTCCTTTGTAGTTTTGGGGTCTTAGTTGGTTTTCACTCTTCTCTGGCCTGTTCACTGTTCTTTTAATATGGAACCCTCATGGCTGTTGTCAGAACCACAGGGGTCTAAGCCAACCGTGAATTGTGTTACTTTGGATCTACTGACTTGAATGTAATAAGTGGAATTTGACTAGATAGCTTTTTTCAAGTTTTATTTATATTGGATTATTTGACACAAAAATACCACTATAAGATTATTTAATCTTTCTAGACTAACAGGCCACAATATTTCAGCCTCTTGGTGGATGTCAGAGATGACCTTTCACTCACCTTGTAGAAATGGAAGCTTGTAAGCTCTTTTTCTCTTTCTCTCCATCTCTCTGTCTCTGTCTCTCAGATACTAGATAGTATGTGACAATACTCTGCAGATTACATACTTACTACCTTTCACATTTTTAAGTTGTCACTTAAAATTTTTCATTCTATATTCAAATATTCCAAAGGATATAATTTTCAGTATTTGGTAAATGTTGACATCCTAAAAACAAAACTTTCAGATGGCTCTTTTAAATGTATCCAACAAATATAAATTCCATAATAATTTGATTCTCACTATCATCTTGTTCAAAAATGTGTGAAGAAACTCTTTTTTAATAGAAAATATTACATCATTTCTTCTTGTCCTAGTGATCAGATTTCTATTTCACTTCCTATACTGAAATGTAATCTAATGTAATATATTGTTATATTTGAAAGTCTTCAACCTCATCATATTTCTCTAGGACAGAAATAACTATATACATTTAACTTTAAAAATTTCCTATACTCTTGTGGCCAGCAATTTTTGAAAACTCAGCAGTGGCCACAGGACTGGACAAGATCAGTATTCATTCCAATCCCAAAGAAAAGCAATGCTAAAGAATGCTTAAACTACCGCACAATTGCATTCATCTCACATGCTAGTAAAGTAATGCTCAAAATTCTCCAAGCCAGGCTTCAGCAATCGGTGAAGCATGAACTTCCAGATGTTCAAGCTGGATTTAGAGAAGGTAGAGGAACCAGAGATCAAATTACCAACATCCATTGGATCATAGAAAAAGGAAGAGAATTCCAGAAAAACATACTTCTGCTTTATTGACTATGCCCAAACCTTTGACTGTGGATCACAACAAACTGGAACATTCTGAAAGAGATGGGACTACCAGACCACCTGACCTGCCTCTTGAGAAATATGTATGCAGGTCATGAAGCAATAGTTAGAACTGAACACGGAACAACACACTGGTTTCAAATTGGGAAAGGAGTACATCAAGGCTGTATATTGTCACCCTGCTTATTTAACTTATATGCACAGTACATCATGTGAAATGCTGGGCTGGATGAAATACAAGCTAGAATCAGGATTGCTGGGAGAAATATAAAAAACCTCAGATATGCAGATGACATCACCCTTATGGCAGAAAGAGAAGAGGTACTAAAGAGCCTTTTGATGAAAGTGAAAGAAGAAAGTGAAAAAGTTGGCTTAAAACTCAACATTCAAAAAACTAAGATCATGGCATCTGGTCCCATCACTTCATGGAAAGTAGATTGGGAAACAATGGAAACAGTGTCAGACTTTATTTTCTTGGGCTCCAAAATCACTGCAGATGGTGACTCCAGCCATGAAATTAAAAGACACGTGCTCCTTGCAAGAAAAGCTATGACCAACCTAGGCAGCATATTAAAAAGCAGAGAATTATTTTGTCAACAAAGGTCTGTCTAGTCAAAGCTATGGTTTTTCCAGTGGTCATGTATGGATGTGAGAGTTGGACCACAAAGAAAGTTGAGCACCTAAGAATTGATGCTTTTGAACCATGGTTTTGGAGAAGACTCTTGAGAGTCCCTTGAACTGCAAGGAGATCAAACCAGTCAATCCTAGAGATCAGTCCTGAATGTTTATTGAAAGGAATGATGCTGAAGCTAGAATACTTTGGCTACCTGATGTGAAAAACTGACTCATTAGAGAACACCCTGATGCTGGGAAAAATTGAAGTAAGGAGGAAAAGGGGATGACAGAGAATGAGATGGTTGGATGGCATCACTGACTCAATAGACATTAGTATGAGCAAGCTCCAGGAGTTGGTGATGGACAAAGAAGCCTGATGTGCTGCAGTCCATGGGGTTACAAAGAGTTGGACACGACTGAGTGACTGAACTGACTGATAGACCTGTGGCTCTAAAGCCTGAATATATTTATTTTAGATTATTATTAGGTTAATTTGCTAAAAGACAATTCAGTGAAGAACCAATTTGCTTAATTTACCTGTTTCTTTTCACTGTTTAATTTCAGTTGACTGGCTTTTATTTAGGTATCTGCCCTCCTCACAGTCATAGGAGCTGGGAAACTTGACCCCACTGGGTGGTGTGTGTGTGTGGTGATATTTATAGCCTATCTGTAACAGTACGGTCTAAAATAATAGGTCCATGGACATGAACTTGGGCAAACTCAGGGAGATGGTAAGGGACAGGGAGGCTTGGCGTGCTGCAGTCCATGGGGTGCAAAGAGTTGGACATGACTTGGTGATTAAACAACAGCAATTGTAGACCAAACAACATGCATTAACTATAAAATATGATCAGTTATTATGCACAAAAGTAGAATTTTATTGGGAATGCATCCCATGATAAAAGTGGATTGGGAAGGTTGTTAAAACGGCTGGCTTAAAAGAACATTCATCCTGTTCCTTTGTTATGCCAAAGTAAGGTTTGCCAAGGATATTTCTCTTTTGTTAAGTAGCAAAAGGTATATTGTGAAAGGGGTGAGGACCAGTATGACCTTCAGAACTGTCTGTCTTGAGAAGAGTATTAGGAATGTACACAGAGGAGTTGAGGATCTACTCATCAGCCTCACACTCCTTAGAATGTCTTTGTGGTACCCTCAGGAGTAGCCATCAGAGAAGGTGGTGGCACCCCATTCCAGTACTCTTTCCTGGAAAATCCCATGAATGGAGGAGCCTGATAGGTTGCAGTCCATAGGGTCGTGAAGAGTTGGACACGACTGAGCGACTTCACTTTCACTTTTCACTTTCATGCATTGGAGAAGGAAATGGCAACCCACTCCAGTGTTCTTGCCTGGAGAATCCCAGGGACGAGGAGCGTGGTGGGCTGCCATCTATGGGGTTGCACAGAGTCGGACACGACTGAAGTGACTTAGCAGCAGCAGCAGCAGCAGGAGTAGCCATACCTTGCTTTGAAGACCACTGTCATCCAATATGAGGAATGTGGCAAGGGTGTATTTCAACAAAGTATTACCCTACTTTCAGGCTCACACTCGGGAAAAGGGGATGCCAGAACATGTTGTGGTCTACTCTGCAGTCTGAAGATGCTCACTATGGCCATTAGGTACCTGAAGCAAAGTGATGATTCTGCCATGGCTGGGAAAGTAGACTCATATTTTTAACATGGAAAATATCTGAAAAGAAAGTTAAACATGATAGATGACCATTTCTTGTAGAACAACCAAAATTCTCAGGTGCTAGGGAATTAGCATAACTCAGTGAATGCAAAAGTGAACTTATTTTTAGAAATCTATAGAGATTTGTTCTGATACAAAGCAACTGCATTATTATGAAGGGTAAAATGACTCCAGAAATCACAAGATATTCTGAGGTCCAAATGAATACAATATCAGAGCAGATATCAAGGAGAAATCTGAAACAATTTATTATAGCAGGCAGTAATGCCTTCAGGGAAGGTTTCTTCCCCCCAGGTTAGCTAATATACAAGTCAAGTGGATATGTCAAATGTAAGACAAATAATGGTCTTAATAGAATTGCACAACTGAACTGTTTTGATGGAATTGGATCAAGGGAACACAGGAGAAGGAACACATTTGTATGGGGTGAAGTATTGTCTTGGAATGCAGTGTGTCACGAAATTCAGCTTTCAAAATGAACTCAATTTAATTTTGAGAATAGCCATTTGCATTGAAAAAAAAGCCTTTAGAACTTGAAGAGGAATAATAATAGCACTGGGTTGAGCTGCAGACAGTCTGGGGCTTTACTGAGGTTCGATGGCAAACTTGGTTTAACCTGCGGTTTTCCAGTTTCCTAAGCTGGTCTGGTGTCCCTCCTTGTGACCTGACAGGTACCCATGCTAGTCTACATTGCCAGACCTCTTCTGCCAGGTCTCAGTTGCAGGACCCATTTCTTGATAACTCTGCTACCAGGCAGCAAAGATCTCCAGTGACCTTCCGCTTTCACCTTGGTCTTTTGGCAGGTGTGATATACTATTTTAATATAGAAACTGTTATAGAGCGGTGCAGTTCTGGACACTTCAGCAAAATTTTTTGAGGGCAAGTGCAAGGGTTTTTCCTCTGCTTTTATTTATGCTCTGGCTTTCTGATGATACATCTTTATTGAGGAGATGTAAATATCTTTGTTTCTGTTCATTTATTTTCTGATATCTCTGGTGGTGGTGGTTTTTTTCTTTTGGATTCTGCCTCTAAGGAAGATAATTGTCTTGAGACTCTGTTATTTTCTATCCTTGGGAGTCTCTGGTAATTGCAAATGATGTCATTAAAACTTGAAAGGAAAAGTAGGTCATTATTTACATTTAAAGGGATATATTTGAAAAATGTAGTAATTATATTTAATAATTTTATGCAGGTTTTAAATTTGAACCAAAATTAA
This sequence comes from Bos grunniens, assembly GCF_055505025.1. Classification (NCBI taxonomy): domain Eukaryota; kingdom Metazoa; phylum Chordata; class Mammalia; order Artiodactyla; family Bovidae; genus Bos; species Bos grunniens. The sequence continues at coordinate 35,184,958 of NC_141171.1, forward strand.
ATGAAAGTAGTTTAAAATTCTGAAGTTAACAAGCAAGGGAAAATGGGTTATATTCCCCTAGTATGGTTGTACTTTGCAGAATCCAGGCTCTTTTTTGGCAAGGCCATAAATACTACATGAAAATATCACTGATACAAATACATTTACTATTTAATTCCATGAATAGTCTAGCTGTATGCATGACAAATATATAGTGTCATCATATTTATATTCAAAGTAATCAGGAGTTGTACATATATGACCTGAATTATTCCCCTCAAAATTTTGCATGTTCATGCCAACAAATCACTTTGAGCAATATTTATTAGAACCTTTCTGTTACTCCTGCCATAGGTACAGATGAGAATCTCAAGGTACACTGAAAAAACATGAAGAGAGCGGGGGAAGGAGTAGTGAAGATGGGTGAGCAAAATTCTTACTTGGGATTAAATGACCTTCCCTATAAATCAGGGGGAAAGTTGTCAGCTGGGTACTTTCTCATTTGCAGCATGTATAAGCAGCAGGAAAATGAGGCAAAGCGTCCTGTGAAGCAAAACATTACCTACGATGTAATTCATTCTCACCATAGTGTCTCTTCTGGAATCTATTACTGAAGATAAATCACATGAGGCCCCGTCCAGGCCATTCCTCCACAGGCACTTCCTATTAGGAGCATCTTTATTTCCCCACCTGAAGCACTCTTGCCTTCCAAGCACCAGGGGTCAGATGAAGTGAGTGTATGCCCAATTAACTCTTCATAGGAAAGGGAAGGTTTTGCAATATTTAAAACCAAGAGTGTTTGGGTCATGTCATTCCTGAGGATGGTTGTGAGATAGTTTCAGATTTCTCTGGACCCAGGGCTAAGTAGTCATGCTCTGCTGTCCCTGGAAATCCGATGTATTGGTCTAGAGTCTTGGGAACTTTCCCACGGCACTCAGGAAGTCACACCAGTTCTGGCCATCTTTTTGGTCTCATAGCAAAATGTCAGCCGTTCCAAGGACCAGATGAAAAATGCCCAGAATGTCAGACGGTCTTCTGTGAAAAAAATAATATTATAATTTACTGCTTATTTTCAGCTGGCCCTCCCTATCTGTCCAAGATTATTTCCCCTGACGTCAAAATGCTTTCTTTCTTCCAGCCAGGCCGTCTTTTCTAGGTAGTCCCCTTGTCATGCGTTTCCCCACTGCTCATTCTTCCCTTCTTGACCCCTGATCCCTTCAACTGTCCAACTTCAATGGCGCCCACCCATTGCAGGTCAATGCCCAGGGTTTATATTTTACCTCCAACCCATGGACTCTTTGTGATGCTTACTGACTTTCCCACTGTGCCTCCGTTCAGGATTTCAGGGGAGGAAATAGTCCTAGAGAGTTGCAGGTAAATCTTTCCAAAAGGGGCCAGAAATGAGATGTCATGGTAATGGCCAAAATTCGATTTTTCACTTACCTTCCCTTGGTGCCCATTCTATCTTTGCAATTAAGTCCTTGAATCCTTGTGGTCCTGCTTTGGTAATCCATGAGTAGCAGGAAGAGCATCTGAATGACACCTTTCTTCTAATAACCCTTAGTACCTAGTCATCTTGCTTGTATTTTTCTGGTCCTAATTATTGGATAATATATAGTAAGAGCACTCAGGTCCTGAGTTGAACAAGATGCTGAGCAATAGAAGAAAATTAAGCACTGGACTTGCCTCCTGGGAACTTTCTCACCCCATTCCTGTGAGTGTATGTTTGTGGTTGGGGAAAAACAAAAGAGGGTTTTCATGGGCCCCGACTGTGTTCTGGGTGGCACAGGAGGTCTCAGTGCTGTTCTATGCATATGGTTGGGTGGGCAGCAGAACAGTATTGCTCTGCTGCAGGCGGAAAACCTTTCTGTCCCCCCAGGTCAGCTGCTGGCAGCAGGACCCCTGTGACTGCATGTGCTCTTTGGCTGCCTTTGTCCATGGTCAGGCCCATAGGACTCAAGTTTCTGGACCATGTGTTTTGACAGAAGATGATATGAATTGTAAATTCCCTTCTGAATAAGGAATCGGTACAGTGTTTGAATAGGGTGAGGTTAAAATAATACCACCACTGACGCTTGGCAAGTGCTTGTGGTGTACTGGCATTTGCATTATCTCATTTATAATCTTCACGATGACAGACGAGAGTGATAAAGTACAGAGTGATTTGTAAAAGGTCACTTAACTGTTGAGAAATGGGATTGGGGTCTGTCCCTATCAGCCTCACCCCAGAGTCTGTGCTCTCACTTAGTCACTTCCTGTCCGGTGTACTTAGTGGTTGGAATTAGTTTATCGACTCAGACATGTCAGGGCCAACACCTCTGCTAGTGTCCTGAGCTTTCCCTCCTAGGTGGCGTCTGTAGTCCTGGCTATCATATTCTACCTTCAAGGCCGGCAATAAAGGGAAGGATGCTTTCATGAGATTTTCACTTGGGTTTTCCTGCCTGGCACTCTGCCACATGACTATCTCTAGCTACAAAGGGAGCTGGCATAGTGAGTGTTCAGTTTTGTAACCTTTATAGTTGAACAAGAGGAAGAGCAGTAGCTTGGGCTTGGTTGAAGGGCGAGACAGTTAACAGTATCTTCTATGACACCTGATTTTATAGAGGGCTCTCTTGGCTCTGGGGCAAGTATGAGGAAGAGGAGGCTCTCTTTCCATGAACAGTATTACTCCTTTGGAAGACTGAACAATGCCCTCACAGATAACCAGGTCCTAATCTCAGCAGCTTGAACGTGAATCCTTATAGCCCTTATATGGGGAAAGGGGTTCTGAAGATGTGCTGAAGGATCCCGAGATGTGGAGACTACCTGGATTATCCACATGGGACCTAAATGTAATCACAAATGTCCATTTAAGGGGGAACACAGGGAGCTTTGACTGGAAATAGAGGTGGTCTGATGACTGAAGTAAGATCATTTTTCTAGGCTTTAAGATAGGAGAAGCTACCATAATTCAATGACAGCAGCTCCCAAAGGTAGACAAGGTGGGGAAGCAGAGTCTCCCCTGCCTCAGGAAGGAGTGCAGCTTTGCCTGCATTTTGACTTTGGCCCAGTGAAGATGATACTGGCTTCCGACCTCCTAACTGTTAGAGAATACATGTGTGTGTTGGAAGGTACCAAGTTTGTGGTAAGTTGTTTTGGCAGTTTCTGTGCATGTGTGTGTGTGTGTGAGAGAGACAGACAGACACAGAGAGAGAGAAGAAGAAAGAGAGAAAGGTGAGAGAGTGTGACATTGGACAGGCCATATCTATTGGCAGTTCTCTGCACTGCGAACATGGGTTGGTTTGTGCCTTTGTTTACAGCTCTGGTCCTTAGCAATTAAAGGTGATAAAACAGTGGGCAAATTCCATTAGATCCCATTAGGTACCCGAAGCTTCCTGTGACATCTGTAATGGTACAGTCTAAACTAAAAGTCCTGGAACCCTTTCAAAAGCAAGAACTCTCATAGGTAAGTAGAAGGGATTGGTTATATAAGGTTTCTCTTTTCTGCTCCACCTGGGCTCAAGAAGAGATCCATTTGACATCAGGGCAGTACCATGACTGTGTAATCGGTTGTCAGAGTGGGACATTTTTTTCTCTCACTTTTGCTGAGGTCTTAAAATCAGAGAACAAAACTGTAGAACCCATATCTCAAAGTGAGTGTCAGGTCTCTTGTGCAGGACTGGCATAAGAAGTTGACCCAAATAAGTTCTATAGTTTTATCTGGAGGCTACCTAAGCGGGGGGTGGTGAAAAAGGACAGAATGTTTCAGGAGAAAGCTTGTCGGAGAGCTGTGACTCACTTTCCCATGACCCATGCTGTCTTCACCTCAAGCAGGAGAGAGGGGCTTCAAGAAGTCCATTTACAGGATTTTTAACTCTTCTATGGGCATAAGGGACATTTGTGATGACTGATTCATTTCTGAGTATGTGGCTGGAGCTGTGTGCCTGGCTGTCATGACATACATACAAAACTGCATGGAAGCCATTTCTCCCTTCTTCAACGTCAGAACCAAAAAAATAGCCTGTGCTTTCCGTGGGGTGTGTGGCTCTCTAATGATGGTGGTGGAGGGGAGCTGACCTGGGCTCAGTTTAGGAAGCCCACATGGATGTGACAGTATAGTGGAGTCTATTCAGGGAATCTTCTAGGGGTCTGGGAGTTGAAAGGGTTGAAACCGGCCTGATGAGGGAGTGTCATCCATGTACAGGGAACCTGGGTGAGAGGTCACCAGAAGAGGGTCTCCATATTACCCTCCAGGGCCTCAACTTATAAAGAGCTGGGTCAATATTTGCCCAATGTCAGATCAAACACACACACACACACACACACACACTCACACACACACACACAAAACCAGCCATGCTAGGATTGTCCTTTCCCCTACTGCCTTCCTCCCTTGGGCCCAGTCCTGGAGGATCAAACACCTTGACTATGGCTGAGAGGCAGACTAGAAGAACAAAGCTGGGGAAAAGAGAGGCAGCCCAACTGGCCTGCTCTGCCCCACCCCTGGTTTCTAGGCCTTAAAACAGTAATGTGCTAGAGAAGGAAAGGGACTCCAAATTAAAGAAGAGCTTGGGATTTTGATTTTCATATTCTACTGGGCAATCATTTCCCAAATAAAACTGTTCTTGTGCCTAAAACAAACTGAAAAAAAAATGAAGGGATCTGCCAGAGATTTCATCCAATAGGCAGGGAAGAATGAGTCTGTGGATGAGCTTTGAATAGGTAGTAAATGAAAGATTCAGTTGTTTTCTGCTTGTACCCTATGTCGCGTGGCTAGTTTCATTAAACAGCTACAGCTGTTCCTGTCCAATTTCTGGTATTCCAATGCACAGTAGCTGGGTTTCTTTAGATAGAGACCTACGTAATCGGGTTACTTTAGATAGAGACCTACGTAATCTTTGTCTGTGCTGGGTCTTTGTTGCTGCACGTGGGCTTTCCCTAGTTGTGGCGAGTAGGGTCTACTCTTCGTTGTAGTTGCCGGCTTTTCATTGTGATGGCTTCTCTTGCAGGCTTAGTTGCTCTGTGGCATGTAGGATCTTCCCAGACTGGGGACTGAACTCGTGTCCCCTACATTGGCAGGAGGATTCTTATTCACTGCACCACCAGGGAAGTCCTTAGGTAATCTTTTAAAATACGCTTAGACAGTCTTAGGAAAGGTGAGACTTCTATGCACTGTAAGGGTGCTCCAGCTTAACAAGGGTGCACCCCTCCCCTTGTTAGAGTAGAGCAGCCCGTAATGCAGGGTATCCTGACCTGACTCCCTCACCCACATCTGGCCGCTTTCTTCCTAGTTTAGTGGAATGCAGTCTCAAGGCCTTGGAGTGCTTTGCCTCTGATTCCATTAGCGTTTTCAAGGCTAAATTTTGTAAACATTACTTCTGTCTCTCTTTCTACTCTAACTCCATTTTCCTCTCCTTTCTCTCAAATCTCTCTTCCAGTCATTGCCCAAAGTGTTCTTCAGATGCAGTAAGGACTGCAGGAAGAATTGGGGGAGAGGCAAGGGTCATTTTCAAAGCCACAGCTGGGGTGGAAGATGAATTTCCTTTTCCACTGTGGTTACAAGGGCTCTTGCTGAAATATATAAGGCACAGTACAGGGTGGAATTGAGAAGGTGGTCTTTAGAAAAGGAGGATCAGTTTTTGGCTCAGCTGGTCTGTGTGTCTCAGGAAAAGACTGACTCCTCTGTTTTCTAGCTGTACTTTTTTGAGGAAGAAAGATTGATTTAGTGAGTCATGTCTGAAATCCACTGAAACATACATTTGTAGGCTCAGAACTGTGCGCTGGATTGATCCTGACTTAATGCAGTTCAGCAATGCTTGTTGAAGCAATCATGGTTAAAAGGATACACCAGCAAGGCTGAAAAGCAGAGGGTTGAATGGGTTTCGGCTTTCCTTAGCACTGAGCCAGAAACTCCTCATTTGTTTTCTTAGTCTGAGAATCACCTCATGCTATTCAGACAAGGTGACAACCATGCCTGAAGAGGCTCTGTTAAGCCAATTTACCTCAGGCATGTGGCTGTAGATTTTAGAGGAAAGCAATGAGTGATGAGAGATTGTTTTCCCAGCTCAGCAGAGCTTTCCAGTGACCAAATAACTGAGCTAGTCTCTCAAAAGAGTCCCTAGGTTAACCTAGTAACTCTGGTTGCTCTTCTGCCACTCAAGCTTGTGTGACCCTGGCAAGTCATTTAGCCTGACAAGTCTTCAGCTGCTTCACTTAAAAATGGTGGAAGGAGGCCCACATGAGCTACAATCCTGCAGTTTTCTGGCTTCGTTTCTGTTGATGGCCAGTCGGTGTGGATCTGTGGGTGATTTTAACCTTACTGTGAGTCAGGCCTTGTGATGTCACAAACAAGCCTTGATGGCTGAGGTGGTCTGACCAGCGGGATCTGGCTTTGGCGTCTGAAAACACACCAGGGTTTCAGCACCTTTGCTTTCCTGCCTATAACTGGCAATAAATGACCAAAACTGCATGCAGATTCAAAGATAGAGAGCTAAAATACTTTCTTTTAGAGTAAAAAAAAAAAAGATCCTGAACTTGTTTCTATGTATTGGGTATTTCAATACAATATTATAGTAGTTCTATTAATTCTTAAAAGAATTATATAATCAGATGCAACCGATTACTCCTAGATAAAATATCAAGGCTGTGTGTATAATTGGCTCTGTTTAATGTACCTTTTGTTATTTTCAAACATGATTTTGTGTGGAGGTGGATAAGGAAGACTATTTTTTGCCTCTTTTCTTGTGCTGGGTTTTCTGGCATGTGGCAAGAGAGATAAAACCTGACTCCTGTTCTAAAAGAGAGACAAGAGTTGGAGATAATACATGAATGAGAAAGAGGTGATACAGAAAGGAGATTCTGTCCTCATAAATAGGCAGTCTCAGTTGTGGAAGACCCAGGTGAGGACTGGGTGGTATGTGCCTGGATGGCAATGATTAAAGCCTGTCTTACTGCATATGGTAGGGGATTTGTCTTCAGAGCTTTGGTTTCCTCCACCACTCTGCCCACCAAGAGTATCCATTCAAGCTGGCTCAGTTCAGTCTGTGTCTCTGCATTTTGATTCTCCATGACCCTCTCTGGGTGAGATGAGGTGTGTTATGTGTTCTGTATCACTCTGTACTTCCCAAGGGGAGTTGTTGTATTCTGATTCTTGATTCAATTCTCTCTTTTCCTAAGTTTCTATGAGCTCTATCCTGCTTGCTGTTGTTTTCCCAATGACTGGTGTTCATTGACTGAAAAAAAATCATCAGCAATTAAAATAATAATCTGCTACTCTTGAAAGACTAAAGTTTCCAGGATAGGTTTAATTATGTTCTTCTACTTGGCCTCTCTGTGGTTATATTCCACTTCTCTCATGGAATCTATTAGACGTGAGATTGAACATATTAGATGTTATTTACTAATTCAACAGCAAATGATTTTGCATCATCAAGTTTATGTATCAGGATGGTTCTGGGATCAGGGTTTAAAGGGATAAATAAGATAGGCAAGGCTCTTGCTGTCTGGGAGAGCAGGAGGAGAGAGACAGAAACTAAATGCAAACAAGTAAACAGGACATTTTAGACAGTGCTTTGTGCATGATGCTCTAGAGATTGACAGGGTTGGTGGTAAGGGTAGGCCTGAGTGCGGAATGTTTGAACCAGTCTTGAAAGATGGGAAGGCTCCCAGCCATGTGGTGGTAGTGAGAAGCGGGGACAGTTGAGGCAAAGACAAGGGTTCAGAGATAGGGACAGGCTTGGAGTATTTAAGGACCAGAGAGAAGCCCTGAGTGGTCGGGGGCAAGTGAGTAAGGATGAGTTTAACAACATGAAGCTGGAGTGGAGGTCAAAGGTGAGGTCATTTAGGGCATTGTAGGCCACATGGATCAGCCAGAGTTCTGGCAGGAAATGAAAAGCATAATTTAGTTGAGTTATGTGGAGAGAGTTTTGATGTGGGCCAGGCATCGGAAAAGCAACAAGGTTAGTGCAGTATGCTGGGGCTGATAAAGGAGGTTAGCAAGGGGAGAGGGCAGCTCCTGACTCTGGAGGGATGCAACCAGATCACAGTGACCCAGCCAAGAAAAAGCTGGGGGAAAGCCATGTCTTCACTGCCCTCCTTGTTTCAGAGTTCCCATAGGTGCCTCCCACTGGCCAATATAACCAGAAGCAGGAGGCCAGGGAGCCCACTGATACAGGTCTAAGAGTGATTGTGCAAAGGCATGGAGAAGAGTCTAGCTCACCCTGCTGACAAATTTGTCTTGTAATCCTGTGGATAATGGAAAGCATTAGGGGATTTTGACAAGGACAGTGGCTGTTTCGAAGAGATTACTCAGGCCGCTGTGTGGAGACTTGACTACAGTAAGATTCAGTCACTATAAACCGGCTCCTGGCCCTCCCTGATGTGGTAAAGCTGGCTGATCATTTGTCCTGGAGCACACTTAAATGTCCCATGCTGGTGTGTTTCTTGAGGTTCCTGGTGTGTCATGGTGGTCTGGGGTGGCAGTCTGGCAGCTCTGTGGGTTGCTGGCCATGGCACTATTTCTAGTCTTTAGTTTGTGTGTAACTTGACACTGAGTGTCTTGCTAAGGCTGGCCCTCCTCATGTAAAACTGCCCCCACCCCCCGTCCCTGTGCTGTGTGTGGCTCAGTGAGGGGGCATCTGTGGGAGAAGCTTACTCTTGTTTCTGTTTTAAGGCATCATGACAATCCTGGCCTTTCCTAGGGGCTGGTCTCTTGAAATTGGGCTTTGGGGAAGGAAAATTGGATTTGAAGAAATTTTCTGAGGAACTTTCATAATAGGGTTGTCTTCTGGGAAGAAGACGTACGTTCAAGTGTGTGTGCACGTGTGGGTTTGCGGGCAGTGGGAGGACAAAGGAAGGAGCGTGACAGAGGGAGACGCAGCGAGAGCACTCCACATTTGAGTCCTGTTCTTCCAGAATGTTTTGTAGAGAATGTTCTAGGTGTGCCTTGCCTGAGTTGAGGATAAAAGTGAAATTCCTGAAAAATTAAAAAAAAGAAAAAGCCCACAAAACTCTCCTTCCCTTTTGTGTTTCAGATGTTGGACACTGGGATGCTGTATATGATTTCTGAGGTTATCTGTAGTTCTGATTTTAATGAGGATTACCCTAAAAATCTAAAGAAAGAATATTGTTGAGTTGAAAACCAGTTTAACTTTTGACTCCATCTTAAGTCTGGGCTATATAGTTGACTGGATGCTTGAAGTCTGAATAGTGTATTTCTATTGCCAAATAGAATTTTGATAGCATGGTAAGGAATGGAAAAGAATGATTTTGGTTTCCCAGTTATTTTAAGAGGATGTTTTAAAAAAATAGGTTACAGTTTTTCGGATTGAAATTGCTAGTGAACAAATCAAATGCTAATGATGGATATTTTAATACTCTGTTAAAGGAATATTGATCTAAATTGTTCAAGAATCTTTGAATCATTAGTTAGTATTCAAGAGATGGCTGTCATGTAATGAGATGGCTTTTAACAAACTCATTAAAACTCATTCAATTGACTAAAAATAAATTGAATGTGTACTATTCATAAGGCAAGTGAGGGAAACTAAAATGCATAAGATGTAGTCTCTGCCCCCAAGGAGGTTGTATACTGTAATAATCTTTCACTTCAGTGTAATCACCTTGGGACTGTATTGTCTTTTTTCAATGGGATCAATCTTGCTAAACATTTAAGAACTACTTTGAAATTGTCTTTGGAGGCATCTTAACACATTCGCACATGTACACATGCACACACACACACACACACATGCAATCATTGTCAGTTTCATTTCTGTAGAACAGTGGTCAGCAAAGTATGGCCTGCTGGTTAAATCCAGCCTGCTGCCTGTTTGGCATGGCCCCAGACCTAAGAATGGTCTTTACATTTTTAAATGGTTGAAACAATCAAAACAAGAATAATATATTGTGACACATAAAACTTGTATGAAATTCAAATTTCAGCATTCATAAATAACGTTTTTATTGGAACACAGCAATGTTTATTCGTTTATGTGCTGTCAATGGCTACTTTCATGCTACAGTGGCAGAGTTGAGTAGTTTTGACAGATTCCATATGGCCTTCAAAGCCTAAATATTTACTGTTTGGTCCTTTAAAGAATCATGTCTTTAGAATCAGATGTCTCTATATTTATATATTGATATTATTTATAAAGAGGCTTCAGTTAGATTCCCTACCTTCTTCCACAAATTTGACTCTGAATAACTTTTTCCAAGTTTTCAAAACTCACACTTTTCATTCATCAGAGGTAAAATATTTTACTTCACTTTATGGGCATTCAAGGAGGACTTTTTCAGGCTTTGAAGTAATCCCCAAAGAGTTTCCCCGTTCTCTGGGCAGTGGTCATGGTGTTGCTACAATGAATTGGGAGGTCCCTGAGTTTGTTAGGATGTAAGGAGTAGGGAGAAGGAAAAACCACCTTAGTTACCCCTCAGGAGGTCTCAAAGAGGAACAGAGCCGTGTTCAGGCACAACAGAAGCAGAGGAGTACACTCTTTGCTCAGGAGTCTTGCCTTTTGGTCCCTGCTCTCTGCTGTATTCACTGTGACTCTGCTTCTGAGGCTGTTGACTGCTATCTCTCATTTCTAATATTCCCTACTTTGGGGCTTCTCTTTACTGGTGGTTTTCACGGTCTCATTGCTGCTTCTGCTTCTCTGTGGTTCTTGGTTTCCAACATTCAGACATCTTGGAAGGAGGATTTTATTGGGTCTGTCTGTCACTACACAGAAAAATATGCCTTTGATGTGCAGAGGGCTTCACCTAGGTTTAGATGACTATGAGGGCAAGGAGAAAAAACAAGCATGTTACCCTAATGTGGGAAGTGTTTGCCATTGGCCATTTGTTGATTCCTTGGTCCATAAACATACACTGGTATATAGATGTTCACAGAACTATACAAAAAGATCTTAATGATCCAGATAAACACAATGGTGTGACCACTCACCTAGAGCCAGACATCCTAGAATATGAAGTCAAGTGGGCCTTAGGAAGCATCACTATGAACAAAGCTAGTGGAGGTGATGGAATTCCAGTTGAGCTATTTCAAATCCTAAAAGATGACACTGTTAAAGTGCTGCACTCAATATGCCAGCAAATTTGGAAAACTCCAGCAGTGGTCACAGGACGGAAAAGGTCAGTTTTCATTCCAATCCCAAAGAAAGGCAATGCCAAAGAATGCTCAAACTACCACACAATTGTATTCATTTCACATGCTAGCAAAGTAATGCTCAAAATTGTCCAAGCTAGTCTTCAGTAGTATATGAACCATGAACTTCCAGATGTTCAAGCTGGATTTAGAAAAGGCAGTGGAACCAGAGATCAAATTGCCAACAACCGTTGGATCATCAAACAAGCAAGAGAGTTCCAGAAAAACATCTACTTCTGCTTTATTGACTATGGCAAAGCCTTTGACTATGTGAATCACAACAAACTGTGGGAAATTCTTAAACTGATAGGAATACCAGACCACCTGACCTGCTTCCTGAGAAATCTGTATGAAGGTCAGGAAGCAACAGTTAGAACCATACATGGGACAATGCACTGATTCCAATTTGGGAAAGGAGTACATCAAGGCTGTATACGTCACCCTGCTTATTTAACTTGTATGCAGAGTACATCATGCGAAATGCCAGGCTGGCTGAAGCACAAGCTGGAATCTAGATTCCTGGGGAAAATATCAGTAACCTCAGATATGCAGATGATACCACCTTTATGGTAGAAAGTGAAGAGAAACTAAAGAACCTCTTGATAAAAGTGAAAGAAAAGAGTGTAAAAGCTGGCTTAAAAACTCAATGTTCAGAAAGCTAAGATCATGGCATCCAGTCCCATCACTTCATGTCAAGTAGATGGGGAAATAATGAAACAGTGAGAGACTATTTTCCTGGGCTCCACAAACACTGCAGATGGTTACTTAGCCATGAAATTAAAAGACACTTGCTCCTTGGAAGAAATGCTATGACCAACCTAGACAGCCTATAAAAAAGCAGAGACATTACTTTGCCAACAAAGATCCATCTAGTTAAAGCTATGGTTTTTCCAGTAGTCATGTATGGATGTGAGAGTTGGAGTATAAAGAAAGCCAAGTGCCAAAGAATTTACACTTTTGAACTGTGGTGTTGGAGAAGACTCCTGAGAGTCCTTTGGACTGCAGGGAGATCAAACCAGTTAAATCTAAGGGAAATCAGTCCTGAATATCCATTGGAAGGACTGATGCTGAAGCTCCAATACTTTGGCTACATGATGCGAAGAACTGACTCATTGGAAAAGACCCTGATGATGAGAAAGATTGAAGGAAGGAGGAGAAGGGGACGACAAAGGGTGAGATGGTTGGATGGCATCACTGACTCGATGGACATGAGTCTGAGCAAGCTCTGGGAGTTGGTGATGGATGGAGAAGCCTGGCATGCTGCAGTCCTTGGGCTCCCAAAGAGTTGAACACGACTGAATGACTGAACTGAACTAAACTGATAGATGTCCAGGCATCAGAGATTCTGCTCAAACTACAAGTGTCCTCTCCATGATTGTGGTAAACAGCCAAATGGTATCAACTTGGCAAATCAATATGGTGAGGAAATGCTAGCAGTGGCTACTCACTGGGGCTAAGTGCAAAGTGTTCTGTAAGGAAGAGAAATGCAGGTGTTATCAGACATTATCCAGATAGACTAAAAGGAGAGCCAGCCAGTTAGAAGCAAGTTTGAAGTACTCAGTGACCTTTAAACTGGGAGCCCAGTATAGGTTAGTATAAGCCTATTTACTTGTCTGCAATTGTATGTCTCTATGACAAAAATTTGACTTTTAGTAAGTTCATTGGTATAGGCTGAGGTCTTAATTTGCTATAAATGAACCATTTGCATTTCAAGGCTCCAAACCTGTCTACTGTTTCCTTGACCCACCCCGTCTCCATCTCTTGTTGTCACTTGCACCTTTTTTCCTACTTTTTTTCCCCCAGCACCAGGCATCGTGTGGGATCTTACTTCTCTGACCAGAGATTGAATCTGGGTCAGAAGTGTGGAGTCTTAACCACTAGGCCATCAGGGAAGTCCCTCTTCTACCATTTGATTTAAATATTTTAAACGGAGTCAGAGTAAACCAGAGACTAATAGAATACGTGTTCCAGAGACAGTTTGTTTTGTTCTAGACAAGGTCCAGGACAAACAGAAGTAAAAAAGTGTCCCCACCTTGGGGGATCCAGTCCGATGATGCTGCACACGTGGGCACCCTCCATTACTTACTTCTCTGTGATAGTCATATTGTCTGCCTCTCTTGGACATCTAGGGCACTCCACGGTGATATAAACAGGATTCCCTCTAGAGAATTTAGATCTTTTCATTGCCAGTCTGACTTAGTCTCCTAAAACTTGGGTCTTCAGCTCTGAGAAGCAGAGGAACGGAAGGCTGTGACTGTGAACACTTTGACCTTGGCACTGTCTCATGACAAAGTGGTTTTGACTGGGCAACTTGGACAATATTAAAGGTGAGTTTCCGCCAGTATTACTTGCAAAATAAGAATTAAAATACTTCTTAGGGTTGTAGGGCAGGTATGTGCTTTTTGAGAAAGGAAATAAATTCCCTTATGAAATATTTATTGATTACTTTTTGTATACTTGTTGCATCCCTTTTTACGGTTCTCCCTTCAACCATATGAGTGGACTTTGAGTGGCTGCCACCTGCTACCCCACCAAGAAGTTTCCTCCAGTTCCTCCTGTTCACTAGAGAATACAAAAGAACAATATAAAGTTATCCCCTTAGCCATACCTATTTGTGTCTGTAGGAACATGGTGGAAAGCAAATACTGATGCCTGGCTTGAAGCACAGCTTAACATCAGGATGAGGAAATTAATTAACCCATCCAGATTAGAGATAGAAGCAGGAAGCACACTTCCGAGTTCCAGACAGTTTTGAGCATCAGGATAATTTTAGAAAGAATAAGATATTTTGAAATTATGCAGTGATCTCTATTAAAGTAATAACAGCTGGTACAAACTTGACAAACCAAGGGATTTTATAGATGCTTAAAATTGCACACTTCCTGTGAAACCTGGCCAGATGAATATTAGTGATTATAGCAAAAGTACTTACTACTGTTAGATCAATACACAACCTGGTTGACCTATTTTTATAGATATATAAAAATAAGCTTATTTTTATCCCTGGTAGCTCAGCTGATAAAGAATCTGCCTGCAATGCAGGAGACTCCAGTTCGATTCCTAGGTTGGGAAGATTCACTGGAAAAGGGATAGGCTACCCACTCCAGTATAATGGTCTGGAGAATTCCATGGACATATACTCCAGGGGTTGCAAAGAGTCAGAATTGACTGAGCAACTTTCACTTTCAAAAATAAGTTTAGCAAAACTCAGTAAGATACATTGAATTGAAAGATAGAATGGAGGTGGATAGTAGGAGTCTGTGCAGTTTCACTAACCCAGCCAACTGGCAATAATTGGTCAAGTGCCTTCTCCCCTGAGAGCAGGGGAACAAATGTGGCTGCCCATTGGTGAGCCTGCCCACTGCTCATAGGGCACGTTATTGGCTATATTTGACACTTGTGGAGTGTATTTCTCCCATGAGCTTTAATAATCATAGCCATGAATCTGAACCTCGCGACTGGTCAGTACTCCCTGGCCTGGACAGTAAACGCTCCAGGATTGCTTCATTATTTGTTTTCTGCCAAAGCTGTGTCCTTGAGGCCTTGCCGTATCTGTCTTGCAGCCCAGGGCTGTTATCTAGGCAGCACATTTCCATTTCTTTGAACATTATCTCTTTTGAATACTCCGCACTGAAAATGAGCCATTTTGAGGAGATTGCACCACAGTCATCGTCTTTCTGTGGGAGCCATAAGCAGTTTTGTCAGAATATGTCTAGTTTCAGCACCTTGTTATTGCCTTTTGTGTATCCGGGACACACAGCAGTACAGTCTTTCACTGGAACTTGAATACAATTCTTTAGTCAGAGATCACTTTAGTTTTCCTCCCCCTCTCCCAGACCCAAAACATCATTTAATTAGGTCTAGTGGTATGAAATCCCCTTTCTCAAACGTGAGTCAAAGCCCGTTACTGCAACTGAGCACAGAACTCCCAGAATTCCCTCCGTGACCCCTCCCCAAGAGGCTGAACTCCGAGGACAATGGGACCAGGCTCTCCTGATGAAATGGGGCGCCGACAGCCATTTTTCTCTGTGGCTCAGTGAGGAGGCCCAGTATTTACAGCGCCCTCACTGCTTGCCGACTCTTAGCGTTTTTCTTTACAATTTGGATCTCGGCCTGTGCTGTGCCTCTCTCTTGAAGCATGTGCCATTATGATTTTAAAATAATGGGAAGAGCACTATGGCACTGCTCATTGGTGATATGACTCTCAAACTGTCTACAGATTGCCGAGTAAGTGAAATGTTTTGACAGAGAGAAATATGTGTTGTCAACATCGTTTTACCCACAGTTGAGAGGGGAAATTGAAACTGTGCTTCAGCAGGGTTCAGATGCTGATGACTAGCATGATCTCCTCAAAACAAATGACTACAGCTCATTTTGTTTTCCTTTATGCCTCATTCTTCTCTAATGAAATGCCCAATTAAAAGCATACCTCATGCACTTAAAAAAAAAAAAAAGGCTTGGGAAGAATTCTGGGAAGGAGCAGTGACAGGAGCAATTCCTCTTTGAGGAAAAAATAGTAGTACACTTGTGTGAAGAAACAGGCTGTGTGGTGACCTCCTGTGTCCTGTGTGGAGAGTTTAAAGGAGACTCAAAAGTAGCCTTTTAAAGATAGAAGGTTGTGTATATATTCTGTGTGAGTGTGTGTGTGTGTGTGTGTGTGTATAAGAGAGAGAGAGAATGAGAAGGAAGGGGAGAGAGAGAAGGAGAGAAGGAGGGAGAAAGGAAAGATATGAATTATTTGTGATACATGAAACAACAGACACTGTAGAGTCTGTATCCCCAGGAGAGTGGCATGTTTAGGACAACTTGTGAATTTATCTGTGGGATTAAGTGGAGTGCTGAACTCTGCAGCTGTGTGTTGTCTCCTAGCAAAATGAGGTTTGCTCTGTTCTCCTGGCAGATGTGTTCCTGTTAAGAGAGTGTTCAGAGTGGGAATGCAGGTAGCTCCCAGAGCCCTCCTGACCATTATCTTCACATTTAGTTCGGCATTGTGGAAGCTGCTCTCTAGTTTTTGTTAGAGAACATCCTTGACAAGAGAAAATGTTGACAACTTTGCCTTTCTTGAGAATCACTAAGGAAACATTTCTTCTTGTCAGTCTCCCTTCATGTGCTGTGTAGCGTAAAGAAAAGGGGACATTGCTTTGGGGAATAGCCTTGACTTTCAACATGCACTTAGCAACCAATATTTTCTTGAGCACCTACCGTGTGCAGGAATATTTTAATTGCTAGTCATTAAAGTCATATAAAAATGAAGGAAGTTAAGTTCCTATCTTTGGTAGCTAGGCACATTCTTTACTTTTCATGGCTACAGAGCTTTATTGGGGTCAAATACATACACCCTCCTCCTCGTTCATGACCTCTCACTCCCACAGCTAGCTGCCACCCAGGGACTCCCACACATGCGTGGGGAACACATGTCCCTCTGAAATGGATAGGCAACCACCATACCAGCCTTATGCTCCCTTTACTGGGTCATAAGCCCTACAATAGGCACATTCTTATTTAAACAGTTAATTTCTTAATTGAGGAGGCCATGAAAGATATACTAGCTAAATCCTCTAGATTAAGTTCTACAAGGGCAGGGTTAGCCCTTGTTCATTAAGTGTCCATAGGTTCTAACCAGTACTGTATACATAATTGGGTCCTAATATATAATGGGTGACTCAAATGAGATGAGCAGCAAAATAGTATTTTGTGTTTTTTTATTAGTCATGTGTATGAGAATCATGTGTATCAGGGGGAGCTCTGGCCCTGCTTTGAAGGGTCTTCATGTTGTTGATGCTGTTTGGAGAGAGAGATATTCTCCAGCTGCTGGTGCTTACAAAGATCCAAGGTTTATATACACATGACATGGTGCGCACACACCCACCAGCATTAAAGAAAATGGGGAAGGGATGCCTCCCTCTGTGTCCATACAGACACCCTGGATTATTGGCAATGAGTATCACTGTTTCTTTGATGTTCTTTCCACGCCACTTTATCTGCATGCAACAAAGATCAAGAAGGGTGGGGAAAAGAGAAGAACAAATTTGATTTGTCTCAGTTACCACACTCCCAAGTAAGTGTAAGTCCTCATGGCCGTTAGGCTTCTATAGAAGATAAGGGAAATAGGGGCTGGAGGACAATCTGACCATTGACACTCTCTTCAGTATTGCAAAATACTGCATGAATATAACACTTGTAAAGATAGTCATTGGGATCATCCTATTGAAGTAAAAAGTCATGGGCAGTTCCTGGATAGTAGGTCAAAATGAGCCTGTCCTTGAGGAAAAAATTACCCTTCTGAACTTTAAGTTAGTTAATGTTGATGTTTAATGTTTTGTCGAAAAGTTATGATGATAGGAGGGTGGGGTGAGAGAAACTTGAGTGTCAGGAGTCTTTTCACCATTTTGAATGCCGCCATAATGTTTCCTGAGAATCCCAGGGACGGGGGAGCCTGGTGGGCTGCCGTCTATGGGGTCGCACAGAGTCGGACACGACTGAAGCAACTTAGCAGCAGCATAATGTTTCCTGGATCAGGGTCTAAGAGCGAAGGGAAGATGTGTAGCCTCTGGCATGTATAAAGTCTATCCCATCTTTCAAGGAACCTTCCACATGAAGAGTGGCCTTGGGTGGACCATCCTGTGAACTGAAAAACACGTCTCCAGGGCTAGATGAATGCCGCCTGGAACTTGAACATGTGGCCAAGTTCTAGGATGATGAGGTAGGGAGAGGGCAAACAACCCAGGGGTTTATTCCTGTTTTTTTGTAGAATCATATAGGGCAATTTTTTTTAGCTAGTGGGATGAGGTGATAGAGTACAGAGAAGCTGGAAAATTACCACATTTCCCTGGTACAGGCTCTACCTATTGCCAGTAAGAATTTAGTTGACTGGTGTATAAGTGCTTTTACACTTGTAAACTTGACATGAGACCCACATGAAAGAGGTTTTCAAATGTTTGGCTTTGTTTATCCTGCCTGAGGAGAACTCCTGGACTTTTTTACTATCCTTTTTGGAAAAAGACAACTGAGCTGGCAACCCTAAACTGATACTGATAAAGCAAGTATACCTGGCAGAATATCTGAGTTTTAAAAAATGATTCTTGCCTTAGGAAATGTTCATATGTTTCTTGGATTTCTGATAATATGCATTTCTAGATAAGTGAATTTAGGAACCATTATTATCACCATTTTTCTTATAGGAAATCTTTGGGTAAATTGTAACAAGTTCTCTTTTGCTCTTTCCATTTGCCATTTGCTTGCTATTCAGGGAATAAAAAGAACACAATTCCAAGCATAACCTTGGGCATGTGACTTACCAGTTTTAAGTCTGTCATCTATGAAATGTCAGGGTTGGACCCAGTGACTCCTGAGGTCCCTGATCTGGATGCAGGAAGAGGAACGTGAAGCTGTGTGTATACTTCCTATCATGGTTTTCATTTCCTTAGTAGTGAAGGAATACTTTTTCATAGATGCAGGCCTTCAAATAGTGTTTTCTCCTTTTTGCACTAAAGAAAGATTTTCAACTTTGGAAAAACCATTCTGGATAAAATGGAACAATTAAAAAATGCTATTGAAACATTATTTTTAGGTCTGCATATTATTTCACAAAGCATTATTTTGTCGCTTCTTTGTAAAAAGACTTAGGCAGCTTGTTTCTCTGGCTTTCATCAAATATCGTTTTTCCTTCCTGTTCAAAATAAGCTGCTTCCTTTTTCCTGGCCAGATAAAAGCCTGTGTATTCTGCTTTTCCTGATATCAGCCCGGTGATGGCAGTACCAGGGTTCACATCACTCCAGACTGTCAATTTCAAAGGCTAGTTTGGAAACAGAGGGATGAAAAACAAGCTTCAGTTCTTTTGTTCGGCTCTCTCCAGGACGTACTGTGTATTATCTCAGAAAACCCATTCAGAAGCAGACTGTTTCCTTCCCTGACTTGGCACCAAATCAAGAAGTGGCACATAATGTATTGTGTTTATTATGCATCATTTTGCCGCTGATACTGGGGCCATCAAATATTGGTAAATTTACAGCCAGGGAGGTCCAGCATCATGCCTGAAGTGAAGGACAAAGTATTGTGTTATTCATCTCCAGGCTCTGGCCCTTTGTGATCAGACAGTGAGCAATATACTTATCAAAGTCAAAATAACCTTCACTTTAGGAAACATACTTGTCCTTAATTGCCAGAATAAGAATGCATAAACAGCTTCTCTCTTGATAATGGAATGGAGCCTGAGTTGATGTAAGTGTTGAGTATTTTGTAATTTGTTCATAGTAGTGTGCTCGATTAAATTTTAATTCACAAATTATGTGCGTATTATACTGCAGAGGTAGAAAAATTGGGGGAGTTTAAAATGTGTGGTCTAAATATGCATATCATATTTATGATATACCTGTGCATACTTACGATTTTTTTCTTTTGAGTCAAAGCTAAGGTGATACTTCTATTTCTATGCCCTAGTCCATAGCAGTTAAAAGCCTGGAGTCAGAGGATGTGAGTTGCAATCTCTAACTCCTTCTGTGATGCTACCCTATACCTTCTTTTACTCTTTGTAATATAGCAGTAACAAGAATAGTACCCACCTCTGAGGTGTTTCGAGAATTAAATGAGACTACATATATGAAAAATTGCTTAGTGGAGTACCTGGTACATTATAAGAACTTGAGGAAAATTTGCCTTTATTATTACCGTTCCCTCTAAGTGCACTTTTCTGATAGCTCGGTTGGTAAAGAATCTGCCTGCAATGCAGGAGATTCTGGTTTGATTCCTGGGTTGGGAAGATCTGCTGGAGAAGGGATAGGCTATCCACTACAGTATTCTTGAGGCTTCAGCTGGTAAAGAATCCACCTGCAATGTGGGAGACCTGGGTTTGGTCCCTGGGTTGGGAAGATCCCTTGGAGAAGGGAAAGGCTACCCACTCCAGTGTTATGGCCTGGAGAATTCCATGGACTGTATAGTCCATAGGGTCACAAAGAGTCGGGCATGACTGAGTGACTTTCACTCCTTCCATTGTATATGTGTGTGTGTGTATACATATATGTATGTTTGTTAAGGTATGAGATCGTCCTTGGGAGGCATATAGTTTTGAGAACCTGACTGAAATGACTCAGGAAGCATAGCAAAGCAGTAAAAATAATTCTTAGTTGATAAGGCATTTGCTTACTGTACTTACCTCAAGTTGAACCTACCCTGTTTAAAAAGGTGTCACTGTTAATCTATAGCTAGTGACTGAGCATTTAAAGGTAAGGGTGTTTATTTGGAAATTGGCAGATTTGGGAAGGTAGTAACACTTGTGTCTATGAGCTGCTGTTTGGCTGAATGTAAACAACAAAACACAAAAATATGAACTCCAATGCTCTTCTGGGAAACAGGGAGAACCTCTAAGAATTTGGTCATTCTTCCTGGCTGAGTCCTGGAGGTTACATGAGTTGACAATCATCCTCTTAACCAGTAAAGCCAGAGTGAGAGCATTTGCTTCCTTGGGTTGTCAAAATTCCTTTGTGATATTGGTGGGTGTGTTGTTAGATGGTGAATTAGAGAAATGGACCAGAAAAGAGAAATACTGGGAAGTAAAATGATTGGCCATTTTATTTACAGTTGACCTGAGAGGTTTTTGTTGTTGTTGTTGTTACCGTTTTTCACTTATGTCTGTAGGATTAAGTTTAGGCAAATTAAGTGTTCATGAGCTCTAATTTCAGACCAATAATATATTAAAAAAACCACAAGACAAGCAGTATAGATAATTCTGTTTGAAATGAAAATTGCAGTTTGAATATTTTTATCTCCTCCTTTGCCCTCTTTCTTTAGCCTAAGTAAAACAGATAGGGAGAACTGTTAGAATCTGCTCACGATTCATCACATACACACACATGCACACACACACACTCCAAAAACACAAACCAAAAGTCTTACCCAAATCCACTGAAAAGTTTCCATCCAAGCTACATGTTTATCACATAAAAATTACTTGACTTTCATAAGAACCACTATTCGAGAAGAGGAACCATAATGTGTATTAATAGGTGAAGAAAGCTTTCTTGGGAAGGACCATAAAACCTTGGAAGTCATAAACTCTGGAAATAGATTTCAGAACAAAAATGCTATGAAAGCCCAGAGCACAGGCTAAGTTCGTGTGGGGCTGACTAAGGAAAGTTTTTTGAAACTGAATTGCCGAGTTGTCATCTGGGCTCCTCCACCTCTACCTCTTTCTTTTCCTTTTAGCCCACTTGTTGCTTTCTGAATTTAGCCCTGTGGTTAATACAGAATATACAATTTAATGAAATAGTAAAATTTTGGCTCGATAATCTTTTTTAAAGATTTCACTATAAATTTTCATGATATGTCTTTGTTAACATTTTGGACTGAACAAGGAACTCTTCAAGTTAGTGTGTTCCCCTTCAGAGGCACAGCTCTCTCCAGAAGTTATGCCTTGTAGACACGTTTGTCTCTTGGGGGCCTGGGGGAAGGCCAGCTCTGGCTTGCCCCGTGTACACCTTGGAAGTCTAGAAACCATTCCGTGTGAAAGTTAACTTTCCAAATGGCCTCCTTCTTTCCTAACATCACAGCCAGAGCCTGTGTTTTCACAATATTTGTAAGACCACTGAGAAATGTTTGTTGCCAGATTTACAGCTCTGATCTGTACACATTCACACTGGGTCCCTGCTAGAGTTCCTGCCGAGCTCTGGGGGCCCTACCACGACCTCCCACAGTGCGGCCGCAGCACATGTGTTTCCTGAGCAGACTCGGTGCTGCTGTCTGTGTGCACGTTTTCAGTCTATAAATCCTCCATATTCCTGTGCCTGTTTTCTAGGCCTCCAGCCCATACTCTATCATATGTTAGAATGCCACATTTCCCCAGAGAGTTCAGTCCTCCTGCCTAGACTGTGTGGATAAACCTCCAGGTGCTAAACAGGAAGGTCTGTAGCCCATACAACGCTCTCCTTTGACCAGGGTACCCCAGGACAGGGCTAAAGCTCTTTGTGGACTGATGCATTCAGCTGCGCCCCATGGTGGGGTGTGTGACCACTCTGTTTTGACTATGGAAGGTGGCAATGTGTTTGTTTTGGGTTTGTGTAACAGCTTTTTTTTTTTTTTTTTCCATTCCAGTAGGATGATTGGCATTGGCAGCACCAGCAGTGAAACCATCTCCTATAGAAAGACAAGGCATAGCTTTAATAAAAAGTTGATGATTGGGAATGAGTCCTCGGAGATGGGAAAGCAAAATGTCACATGTGTTAGTTTTAATCACTCGATTCATTTTTTTTTTCCACTGGGATTTTAACAGTCGTAACATCCTCAAGTTTAAAATCCTGAAAGGAGAACAAGTCAGTGGGGAACCTGGGGTTGTGAGAAAGAAATAGAGCGAGACAAATGCTGAGTGTAGTGTGGGTAGTGGTAATGTGTTGCATCGTAAATATAGGACAAGAAAGGTGGTGAAGGTGGATGAGAGTACAAATTAAGGGAAAGGGAGGCACCTCTTCGTTGGATTGCTCACTTGACGATGGGGATGGTACTTGGAGAGATCAGAGGGGAAGAAGAGGGTGGAAGGGAAAAGGGTATCCCAGACAAGATCCTGGAACCACAGACAAAATGCTTATTACATTTTGAGCAAGACCATAGAGCTCCTCCCTGCTTCATTCCTCACATCTTCACAGATGGCTTACTCTGTGCCAGGGACTGTGCCCTCGGGATACTAGCTTGTCATCATTAGTCACATCTACATCTTTATTAAATGTTTCCATCAGTCCATGCTTGCTAGGTGCTCCAAGGGAGTTAATGGGAGTCAGCAGTGGCCTCTCTGAATTCTGTCGAAAAGACAAGATGCATATGCTTCCTCTGTTACAGTGTTCAGTGTTTGCAAATGAATAGTTGTGCATTGTTATGCAAATACCAAGGTAATAGAATGTGTGTAAATTACAATAAGTGCAATTACTCACAGGAAAATTTGTTGGCGCTTAGTTATGTTATTGTGTTCACTGCAGATTATAGCCTGTTACTTTCTGTTCCTCTAATATACTTTACCCACTTAAGTTTTGAAATAGAAATGAAATGCTGGGGTATCATCATTTTACAAGAAAGATATATCTGTTTCTTCTATTGCGTTAGACAGGTTAATATGTTTTTGCATTTTATAACAGGGAACTTTATTAGCATGATGAAATTAATGCATTCAAGGCAATATCTTCTGAACCAGTTGTTACCAGTAGATAAAGTCTGATGTGGTAATTGCTGACTGAATGTTAGATCAGGGTTATTACTGAAGTAAAATCATTCACTGTGGGATGATCAGAGCTACAATATTCTGAATGATAAAAGAGCTGCCTTTACTTGCTAGTTTTAATTAGCTGTTAAAGAGGTGTCCTGGGTGATTTTGAAAGGCCCATCTTATCAATATTGTTATTTAGAAATGAATTACAATATTGTTACAGAGCCTGCTAATGTTTCTATCATTAAAGGTCTATCATTGTTTTCATTATGATTCTGTTATTTGAGGGCTTTGCAGACATGGCTTAAATATTCCTTTCAAAGCTTTGTGTGTATCTTTTTAAAAAATGCTTTCTATGATCTTAAAATCACCAGAGTTACTCTTTATGGATGGACCATTATTGATCTTATTTGTTCATTTGACAATGTCCGGCTTCGGTCCTTTAAAAAAAAGGAAGCTTAATTTTATAGGAGGAAATGACTTCTTGCCTTTATCCATTGATTGATTGTGTTTGGAGGTGAGTCTTGATCACCCTTGAAAATCTTCATGAGTAGATTTGATGTAATATATAGGCTTTTCTGATGTTAATGCTTTGAAATATTAATACAGTTTCCAGAAGTATCTAATTTGTGATCTGACGTGGCCCTGAGTGAAATTTCCAAATTAGTCAGTTTCTGAATAAGTGTAAATAGAAAGTTTTTTTTTTAAAGAAATTAACAAATTGTGGTTATTTGGCTGCTCTGGGTCTTACTTGTGGCACACAGGATCTTCCATCTTCTTTGCAGCATGTGGGATCTTTTTTAGTTGTGGCATGAGGATCTTTAGTTGAGGCATGTGGGATCTAGTTTCTCGACCAAGGATCAAATCTGGGCCCCCTGCATTGGGAATTCACCCAATGGCCCTGCACCCTACATTGGACACTGCACCACCAGGGAAGTCCCAAAATAGAAACAATTTTGAAGAAAAATATTCCCCAAAAGATTAGAGCCCACGTTAAATGTCTGTTACTGAATAATCTGTTTGCAAAACCGCAGTTCTCTAGGTTAAATCGTATTTGTGTTCCCTGCATTTACACTGTTACATCATTTCCCAGGTACAACTGAAGGCCTGTGGCCTTTGGATTCATGGTTGTGCAAACCTTGGGTTGTGTTAATATCGTTACTTGTTCCATGTTTTTAATGAAGTGTTTATTTATGGTATTATATTAGTTTTAGACGTACAGTGTGGTTGAGTGGGCTTCCCTGGTGACTCAGTGGTGACGAAGCTGCAGGTCAATGCGGGTGATGTGGATTCAATCCCTGGGTCAGAAAGATCCCCTAGAAGAGGAAATGGCAACCCAGTCCAGTATTAGTGTGTGGGAAACACCATGGGCAGAGGAGCCTGGTGGGTTGGAGTCTGTGGGGTCACAAAGGCTCACACACACTTAGTGGCTGAGCACGCATGCATAGTGCTGCGGGATTTTCTGGATGAGACTCCATTATAGGTTATTATGAGATAACGGGTGTATTTTTCTGTACTATACAGTATATCCTTGTTGCTTATCCATTTTATTTATAGTAGTTTGTATCTCTTAATCCCAAACTCTCAAATACTGCTACCGTTTATATCAGAGAATGTTTCACCTGTGTTCTCTTCTAGGAGTTTTATAGTTTCGCATTTAGGTCTTTAAACCATTTGGAGTTTATTTTTGTATATGGTGTGAGAGAATGTTGTAATCTCATTGTTTTACATGTGGCTGTCTAGTTTTCCCAGCACGACTTGTTAAAGATACTGTCTTTTCTCCTCTGTATACTCTTGCTTCCCTTGTCATAGATTAGTAGGCTGCAGGTGTGTGGGTTTCTTGTAACTTTAGGTCTATCAGGTACCTATATACAAAAAAGATCTTCACAACCCAGATAATCATGATGGAGTGATCACTCACCTAGAGCCAGACATCCTGGAATGCAAAGTCAAGTGGGCCTTAGAAAGCATCACTATGAACAAAGCTAATGGAGGTGGTGTAGTTCCAGTGGAGCTCTTTCAAATCCTAAAGGATGATGCTGTGAAAGTGCTGCACTCAATATGCCAGCAAATTTGGAAAACTCAGAAGTGGCCACAGGACTGGAAAAGGTCCGTTTTCATTCCAATCCCAAAGAAAGGCAATGGCAAAGAATGCTCAAACTACTGCACAGTTGCACTCATCTCTCACATTAGAAAAGTAATGCTCAAAATTCTCCAAGCTAGGTTCAACAGTATGTGAACTATGAACTTCAAGATGTTTAAGCTGGATTTAGAAAAGGCAGAGGTACCAGAGATCAAATTGCCAACATCTGTTGGATCATCGAAAAAGCAAGAGTTCCAGAAAAACATTTACTTCTGCTTTACTGACTATGCCAAACCTTTGACTATGTGGCTTGCAACAAACTGTGAAAAATTCTTCAACAGTTGGGAATACCAGACCACCTGACCTGCCTCCTGAAAAATCTGTATGCAAGTCAAGAAGCAACAGATAGAACTGGACCTGGAACAACAGACTGGTTCCAAATAGGAAAAGGAGTACATCAGGGCTATATATGTCACCCTGCTTATTTAACTTATATGCAGAGTACATCATGCGAAACGCTGGGCTGGATGAAGCTCAAGGTGGAATCAAGATTGCCCAGAAAAATATCAATAACCTCAGATATGCAGATGACACCACCCTTATGGTAGAAAGTGAAGAATAACTAAATAGCCTCTTGATGACAATGAAAGAGGAGAGTTGAAAGAGGAAAAGTTGGCTTTAAGCTCAACATTAAGAAAACTAAGACCATTGCATCTGGTCCCATCACTTCATGGCAAATAGATGGGGAAACAGTGGAAACAGTGACAGACTTTATTTTTTGGGGGGCTCCAAAATCACTGCAGATAGTGACTGCAGCAATGAAATTAAAAGATACTTGCTCCTTGGAAAAAGGACAGCTTATTAAAAAGCAGAGACATTACTTTGCCAACAAAGGTCCATCTAGTCAAAGCTATGATTTTTCCAGTAGTCATGTATGGATGTAAGAGTTGGACTATAAAGAAAGCTGAGTGCTGAAAAATTGATACTGTTGAACTGCGGTGTTGGAGAAGACTCTTGAGAGTCCCTTGGACAGCAAGGAAATCCAACCAGTCCATCCTAAAGGAAATCAGTTCTGAATATTCATTGGAAGGACTGATGTTGAAGCTGAAACTCTAATACTTTGGCCACCTGATGCAAAGAACTGAATCATTTGAAAAGACCCTGATGTTGGGAAAGATTGAAGGCGGGAGGAGAAGGGGATGACAGAGGATGATGTAGTTGGATGGCATCACTAACGCGATGGACATGAGTTTGAGTGGGCTCCGGGAGTTGGTGATGGACTAGGAGGCCTGGCGTGCTGCAGTCCATGGGGTCACAGAGTCGGACAGACTGAGTGACTGACCTGGCTGACTGACTGAGGTTCCCATACTTCTATACTTAACAAAGTCCATTTCTAAGGAAGTGAAAGAGCTTTCACAAAAATTTTGTTTTCGAATTGAAGGGATTGTAGAAATTACTTACTCTTATTTATGGCTTACAATTGAGAAAAATGAGACCAAAAGACATTTCTTTAATAGAGTCAAATGTCTATTTAATTCAAAGACCCTGCATGATAATCTAGTCTCACCTAACAGCATTTGTTTCTGCTAACTGCTCACCTTCTATTGTTATTGAATATATATGAATAGATAAAGGGAGAAGAGAGAAAGAGAGAGATGGAAGTAATAAAGTAAATTAGATGATAAGTCACTCACTCTTAAGACCAAACTTCTACATCTTCATATGGAGTTGAACAGATTGTGATTTCCAGTTTATTTGACTCAGTGGGATAAGCTGGTAGGCTTCAGGGGTCGTGGCTTTCTGAGAATAATGTACAGTTTGCATCACAGAAATCCTTGGAGATAATGAGTCCCAATTAGCAGAGAAGAGATTTTCTTGCCACTTAAGGGTACTATTAATTTGAGTGCAAGTGTGTCCATTTCCACTTTAGTAGCTACAATAAAACTGTTGAAAATCCCAAATAACTGGTACCATATTTCCAGTTTATTGCAATAATATGTTGGTGCCAGGATTGCCCATAAATTATTACAATTTGTTTTTTCTTTTTTTTTTTTACTCTTTCTCATATTATTGTATAGTTTTGCAACTTGACAAGATTTATTTGTGGTCTCTGGAGAGATATATTACTTCTAGTCCTGACAGAGCTAGTCAATGCCTCAAGGAATTTGTCTTTATGTAGCAAAATAATTCCTGGAGGAGATTTTGAGATAACTGTCCTTTTGAAGGCATGGGGTGCCTTAAGTTGTGTTATCCTGGTTATCTACATCTTCTAAAGTTGTGCTTTTCAACTGTGGGGGTATGTTAGAATCAAGAGAGGATCTTGTATGAAGAACCAATGCCTGGGCCCCACCCCTGGTGACTCTATCCAGGGATGAGACCCGGGCATTGGTAGTCTTTAAAAGTTCCCCAGATAATTCAGCAAGGGTTGAGAACTGCTCATTGGCACATTATGGCTCTGTTCTAACATTGCATAATTAGAGGAGATCCTTTTATCATGGGAGAAATCACCCATGATGTAGCAGTCTAGGAGCTCTTGTGAAGAAAGAGCTGGAACTGACAGTTTCATTGTAGATGGCCTCAATATGATGGTTGAGTGTGTTAATACTTATGTTCTGTTTTAACCTAATGGCCTAACTATAACTTATTTATGTCTAACTTGACAACAGTAAAAAGCATGAAAATCAAATTGACTACAGCAATGTATATTACTCAAGGAAATGAAATTTTTAGTTATTTCTCTTCCTTTACTATGAGATTCAATCAATATTGTGTGACTTCTACTTATGTTAATAAATAGATGTTTCAAGATTGTCATTCACTGAGTCAAAATATTTGTTTTATCCTTTTACTAATTAGGTACCAGAACAGTCTGACAAAGCAACACATCAGTATCTTCACAACCAAAATTCACTGTGAAAGTGAAAGTCTCTTGGTCATGTCTGACTCTTTGCGACCCATGGACTGTATAGTCCATGGAATTCTCCAGGCCAGAGTTCTGGAGTGGGTAGCCTTTCCTTTCTCCAAGGGATCTTCCCAACCCAGGGATCGAACCCAGGTCTCCCACATTGCAGGTGGATTCTTTACCAGCTGAGCCACAAGGGAAGCCCCAGACACTGTGGAAATGAACAAATCATTTTTTTAAGAGTTACTTTTGGCACCTGCAAATCTTTGAAACAAATGCTTTAAAGTGTCATGTGACAGGAAATTATATTTCCAATAAAGGAAGTCTGACACTTTTTAATCTTGTTGGATAATAGGCATTAGAAAACTGATAGTGATGACTCTAGAGTTTCTAATATAATTACCAAACTTGAGTGCTGTGTTAGTTTTTAAGATACAGACTTCCAAATCAGAGAATTTTTGATAATATTTGTAAAGGATATACAAGATGAAGAATGACTAAAAATAACCAGAGAATTATTTATAATGGAGAAAATTAAAGAAGTAAAAGCCCCCGACAGAAGGGGATAGTTAGCAATTATGGCCTATCCATATGATGAAATGTTATAATGTGGGTTAAAGTTTTTTAAATACAGTGGGAAAATGCTCATATCATGTAGAGAAAAAGCTGGATAAAACACAATAGCAATAATATGATCTTCTCTAAATTGCACAGATATTCCCTTGACTCTTTTTCTTCATCCCCTGGTTACTTCAGGGTGATGGCAAAGTCAAGGAGATCAGCAGACTGTCTCTCTTGCTCTGGATGCTGACCAGGCACAGGTATTTGAGGAGCTGCTTTCTCAAGGCCTGGGTTTCCAATTTGTGGTGATTCCTTCCAAGCATGATGCTAGAATACCTGGGCTTATTAATGTGGGTATGTAACTAAGAGATTTTCTCTCTAGCAATGACTTGGACCAAAGTCAACTGGAGAAGTAAATGATAATTCAGCTGTCAATCCCTACAGCTCTTTTACCTAATGGGAGTCATCATTTCCACCCACGGTGTCATTCTTTCAGCACAACATACCTCTTAAACTCCTCCAAAATCTTCTCCCAGGGTAAAGCTTTCTAGGCCAAATATATTTACTTTTACTTCCATGGCTTGTTGGTGTTTTTTTTTTTTTTTTTTTTCTCATTTGTGGTTGATTTTTCTCATATAATAGAATGTAGTGTTTTTCCAAGTGTGGTTCCCTGGGCCTGCAGCATCAGCATCACCAGGAATTTAACCTTTGAAAAGTGGTTACTGAGGCTTCCCTGATGACTTAGTGGTAAAGAATCTGCCTGCGAATGCAGGAGATATGGGTTCAGTCCCTGGTCCAGGAAGATCCGACATGCCGCAGAGCAACTGAGCCTGTATGCCACAACTATTGAACCTGTGCTCTAGAGCCCAGGAGCTGCAACTATTCAGCCCTTGTGCAGCAACTATTGAGCCCATGCAGAAGCCATCTCAGTAAGCCTGCACACCACAACTAGGGAGAAGCCCTCACTCACCACAGCTAGAGAAAAGCCCCTGTGGCACAAGGATCCAGCACAGCCATGAATAAATAATTTTTTAAAATGGCTACTAGTTAACTACAGCATCTTTCTTTCCTTTATAATATTTCTCCCTCGACAGTTTATAGAATTATCATAGCTAAAATGTAGGTAGCTATGTTTTATTGCACATTCTTCCATGTGTTTTCCAAATATTAACTCATTTAATTCTCATAAACACACTATGAGGTAGGTGTTATTATTTCCCTATTTTGTAATGAAGGAAACTGGACACAGAAAAGAAAAGTAACTCACCCAAAGACCAGCAGATATAAAAAATGCTCATAGGAAAAATATTGGAAGCAAATGTCTACCAGAAGCAGTTATTTCTGGATGTGGGAACTACAGATAGCTTTAAATTTCTTCTCTGTGCTTTTCTGTATTTTCCAAAGCAATACATAGTACACTTGCTGTCAGAAGAAAACTCAAAATATTGAAAAATATGAAGATAGAAGTTTTAGAGAAGACCTGGAGTAAGGTGAGCCAGGACAGGAGAGAGGAGTTGTGATTTATTAAAAACCTTCTTCCTCAGGTCAGGTCTTCCAGGATCCTGGCAGCTGCTGAGCAAGTGAGGAGATAGAGCCCTGGGTGTGGGCATGTAAGCATCAGAACTGAAAACCCAGGAAGGGCATGACATTGAGCAATCTGATCTTTCCAATGTGTTAACAGGTTTCGAAACTTATTATCTTTGTGGATAGGCAGTGGTAAAGTGCATTTTATCACAATGTGTTTAAGAGATATTTGATGGCACAAAACCCAGCTCTCTGAATCCAAGGTAGAAGGACAGTTTGACCATAAAACAATGCCCTGACTCATCTTTAATTAAGTGTGCAATGTGGGAAGGGAATTAGTGTTTTCTAGTGTATGGGAGGTATGGAGCAACAGCTATAAGTTTTCAAAATAGCCCGTTATTAGCAATCTGCACTGAATAGATTGGTAGCCACAGTTCAGTTAGCCCTTAAACAAGCTGAACAATAGCTGAAGTGATTATTTGGGGTAAATTATTGCTGTTATAAAATGTAAACAGTGTTTTATTACAGCAAAAATAGATTTTTTTTTCTTAATTTCTCTCTTCACTCCACCTCTCCTCAACTGGATCTCCTTGCCAGAGATCTGGAAGAGTGATCTCTTGTTTCCCTCCCCACATTGGCAGGAGAGTCTCAGGCATTCGAATGCAGCAAGACAGGATACATCTTGTAAAGGTTTTCCATTTTAATATCCCTTAATGACCAATAATAAATTCCGTATAGTTAATCCCCTGTTCTCATGAAAACAATCTAGATGGTTTAAAAAATCAATCATTAATGAGCAGTAAGTGACAGCTCTCCAACAACACAGCTGTATTTTTGTAAAAGTGATTAAACATTGTCTGCATTCATAATTGCATGGTTAATAAGAATGTTGAGCACTAAGTCAAGCATTGTTGCTAATGATGACAGATTATGATGCTACAAATGCTTTAGAGTTATGAGGCTAAATTTTCAAAGGCAGTCCCTGGAATGAAATTCACACAGACCCTTAAGTATGCAATTTGCATGGACCATTACCAGGTTTGTGCATGGCATTTGGGAACTTTGCAGTTGAGACTCTTTAGAAAATCTAGCCCATTATGACAGAAAGCATCTGTAATTGACAGTAACTGATATCCTTCTGACCAGTGTTGGTGAAACGTTTAAGATGCTCTCTGTGTGGTTTGATGGAGCTCATAGCCCCTTTGATGAAGAGTCCTGAAGGCTGAAAGTAAGGCAAAGAGGATCTCTAGGGGATATAATTCAGCCTCACACATAGGTGTAAATATCAAGAGTTTTGCAAGGAGGTGAGAGAGTGGGCAAGTCATTTGGAAGGGGGACTTGACAATACCTTCATTAATTATTTACCTCTCTCATTTTGGCCTTAAAACTACTCACTAAACCTTGGTAATTCCTGGATTATCATTTATAAGTCTAAGTATTTTAAATCTGAGGTTGTCCCATGGTCCACTGGGGATTGATGATTGTGCTGAGGGACTTCAGTCTTTTTGAAAATGTGTACAGAGTGGGTCACTTCGTGATTGAGCATGCTCCATCTGCTGCTCAGTCTGTCTGTACTCTGATCAGGTATGAAGCCATAAGTAGTCATATTTGGTAAGGAAGATTGCAGGCTAAAAAAGGAACTGATGAATTTGAGGATTCTTGGAAATGTCTTGTAACTTTCTGGGATGTTGAGGGTCTGACTGAGAGTTTGGTAGCATTATGTCTAGTGCAATTATTTACTTATTCCTGTTGGTATGGATATTTTCTCTTGACAATAGCTTGACCTAGAGAGCCGAGACCATGGGCATTATTCTGTTGGCTTCAATATAACACCTCAGTCAGTGATGCTTTTATCTGGATTAGGAAGCCCTTGTCTGAACAGAGGACTACAGACTGATACAAGCACATTTATTTTAAATTTTATTGGAGAATAGTTTATTTGCAATGTCATGTTTATTTCAGGTATATAGCAATGTGATTCAGTTATACATATATTTATTCTTTATGAAATTCTTTTTCCATATAAGTTATTACAGAATATTAGTAGAGTTCCCTGTGCTATATAGTAGATGCTTGTTGGTTATATGGTCTATGTATAATAGCATATATGTTAATCTCAAACTCCTAGTTTATCCCTTAGACCTAGAGATTATCATACTAAGTGAAAAGTCAGAGAAAGATAAATATCATATGGTGTCACTCATGTGTGGAATCTAATTTTAATAAATGATACAAATGAACTGGTTTATAAAATAGAAACAGAGATTTCAAAAATGAGCCTGGTTTTAAGATATCTGGGTTTCAAATATTACTCTGTCACTCACGAGTGACATTCTATTCCTTTTGAGGCCTAACTTTTTCTTATTGGTAATATAGGAGGGTTTGGTAGGTACTTGTTAGGGTTATTGTGAGGAATCAGTGAGATAAGTATTTGAAACTCTCAGTAGAGTGACTAGGATTTAGTATGTGCTTGATAAAAGCTAGTGGTTCCTGTTTTATAATTGTTAAGGCCACAGGTCTAAGTCCTGAATCAGTAAGTACAGTTGAGGCTGGGATCTTTTTAGCAAATCTGGTTGATTCCTTGTAGATCTAAGAGAAATGAGGTACTGCCTTTAGTCTATGTGTTAAGTAGCTTGTAGCTGATCAGCGGTTACTTATATGTTTTGGGCTGTAATGTGTTCCTCCTATACCTAAGAAGGTACAAGCATATTGCAGAGAGGGGAGGAATGGACACCAGCTGAGCCAGACAGACCAGCCCAGAGGCATGGCAGCTGTCAAAGGGTCTCACAACTTGGTCCCAGCATCTGAAACCATACCCAGAACTACTGTAGAGCCATTCAGGACTGGAGTTGAATCATTAGTGGAGAAGAGCTTTCTGGAGCCTGTGATGGCAACAGAAAGATCTGAAATGATGTTTGTTGACTTTCTGCCAGGGACTTCTGCTCTCTTAAAGAGCCCTCCTATTTCCTGCCTAAGCTTCTGGTGCCCATTTCTATGGTCAGGGATTTTCCCCATGCCCTATAACCAATTTTATTATTTTTTCTTCCAATATTTATTGTTAAAAATATGAGGAAGATAGTGTATATTTGTTTCCACCTCTTCTTGTCACATAAGTGTGGTCTACTGTGCACAGTTTTTTACTTTGCTTTTGCTTACTTAACAATATGTCTTGGAGATGTCTTGTAGGAGTATATATATCAGTCTTTTCTGTTCCTTTTTACTGTGTATTTCACTGAATGGATATACCATTGTCTAGTCAACTAGTTTTTAAATTCATGGGCATTTGGGTGGGGTGGGGGAACATTTCTTGATTATAAAGCAGAGACTGGATAGCAATTAAACATCCTACAGGCCACAGTACTTTCCTCCATCCTTTTTCTCCTCCTTGGATTGTTTGCTGTCTAACAAATTAGTGGGCCTGCATCATAAGACAGTGAAAAATACATGCTGAATGGAGTTGACACATGAAGGAAGAATGGGCTCATGCCTTGGTCTTAGTTCTCCTCACTTCTATCCCAATAGAATTCGGATTCCTTTTTTTTTTTTTTTAATTTTATTTTATTTTTAAACTTTACAATATTCTATTGGTTTTGCCAAATATCGAAATGAATCCACCACAGGTATACATGTGTTACCCATCCTGAACCCTTGTCCCTCCTCCCTCCCTATACCCTCCCTCTGGGTCGTCCCAGTGCACCAGCCCCAAGCATCCAGTATCGTGCAATGAACCTGGACTGGCGACTCGTTTCATACATGATAGTATACATGTTTCAATGCCATTCTCCCAAATCTTCCCTCCCTCTCCCTCTCCCACAGAGTCCATAAGACTGTTCTATACATCAGTGTCTCTTTTGCTGTCTCGTACACAGGGTTATTGTTACCATCTTTCTAAATTCCATATATATGTGTTAGTATACTGTATTGGTGTTTTTCTTTCTGGCTTACTTCACTCTGTATAATAGGCTCCAGTTTCATCCACCTCATTAGAACTGATTCAAATGTACTCTTTTTAATGGCTGAGTAATACTCCATTGTGTATATGTACCATAGCTTTCTTATCCATTCCTCTGCTGATGGACATCTAGGTTGCTTCCATGGGGTACACGTGTCTCTTTCCCTTCTGGTTTCCTCAGTGTGCATGCCCAGCATTGGGATTGCTGGATCATAAGGCAGTTCTATTCCCAGTTTTTTAAGGAATCTCCACACTGTTCTCCATAGTGGCTGTACTAGTTTGCATTCCCACCAACAGTGTAAGAGGGTTCCCTTTTCTCCACACCCTCTCCAGCATTTATTGCTTGTAGACTTTTGGATCGCAGCCATTCTGACTGGTGTGAAATGGTACCTCATAGTGGTTTTGATTTGCATTTCTCTGATAATGAGTGATGTTGAGCATCTTTTCATGTGTTTGTTAGCCATCTGTATGTCTTCTTTGGAGAAATGTCTATTTAGTTCTTTGGCCCATTTTTTGATTGGGTCATTTATTTTTCTGGAATTGAGGTGTAGGAGTTGCTTGTATATTTTTGAGGTTAGTTGTTTGTCAATTGCTTCATTTGCTATTATTTTCTCCCATTCTGAAGGCTGTCTTTTCACCTTGCTAATAGTTTCCTTTGTTGTGCAGAAGCTTTTAAGTTTAATTAGGTCCCATTTGTTTATTTTTGCTTTTATTTCCAATATTCTGGGAGGTGGGTCATAGAAGATCCTGCTGTGATGTATGTCAGAGAGTGTTTTGCCTATGTTCTCCTCTAGGAGTTTTATAGTTTCTGGTCTTACGTTGAGATCTTTAATCCATTTTGAGTTTATTTTTGTGTATGGTGTTAGAAAGTGTTCTAGTTTCATTCTTTTACAAGTGGTTGACCAGTTTTCCCAGCACCACTTGTTAAAGAGATTGTCTTTAATCCATTGTATATTCTTGCCTCCTTTGTCAAAGATAAGGTGTCCATAGGTGCGTGGATTTATCTCTGGGCTTTCTATTTTGTTCCATTGATCTATATTTCTTTGTGCCAGTACCATACTGTCTTGATGACTGTGGCTTTGTAGTAGAGCCTGAAGTCAGGTAGGTTGATTCCTCCAGTCCCATTCTTCTTTCTCAAGATAGCTTTGGCTATTCGAGGTTTTTTGTATTTCCATACAAATTGTGAAATTATTTGTTCTAGCTCTGTGAAGAATACTGTTGGTAGCTTGATAGGGATTGCATTGAATCTATAAATTGCTTTGGGTAGTATACTCATTTTCACTATATTGATTCTTCCAATCCATGAACATGGTATATTTCTCCATCTATTAGTGTCCTCTTTGATTTCTTTCACCAGTGTTTTATAGTTTTCTATATGTAGGTCTTTAGTTTCTTTAGGTAGATATATTCCTAAGTATTTTATTCTTTCCATTGCAATGGTGAATGGAATTGTTTCCTTAATTTCTCTTTCAGTTTTCTCATTATTAGTGTATAGGAATGCAAGGGATTTCTGTGTGTTGATTTTATATCCTGCAACTTTACTATATTCATTGATTAGTTCTAATAATTTTCTGGTGGAGTCTTTAGGGTTTTCTATGTAGAAGATCATGTCATCTGAAAATAGTGAGAGTTTTACTTCTTCTTTTCCAATTTGGATTCCTTTTATTTCTTTTTCTGCTCTGATTGCTGTGGCCAAAACTTCCAAAACTATGTTGAATAGTAATGGTGAAAGTGGGCACCCTTGTCTTGTTCCTGACTTTAGAGGAAATGCTTTCAATTTTTCACCACTGAGGATAATGTTTGCTGTGGGTTTGTCATATATAGCTTTTATTATGTTGAGGCATGTTCCTTCTATTCCTGCTTTCTGGAGAGTTTTTATCATAAATGGATGTTGAATTTTGTCAAAGGCTTTCTCTGCATCTATTGAGACAATCATATGATTTTTATTTTTCAATTTGTTAATGTGGTGTATTACATTGATTGATTTGCGGATATTGAAGAATCCTTGCATCCCTGGGATAAAGCCCACTTGGTCATGGTGTATGATCTTTTTAATGTGTTGTTGGATTCTGATTGCTAGAATTTTGTTAAGGATTTTTGCATCTATGTTCATCAGTGATATTGGCCTGTAGTTTTCTTTTTCTGTGGCATCTTTGTCAGGTTTTGGTATTAGGGTGATGGTGGCCTCATAGAATGAGTTTGGAAGTTTACCTTCCTCTTCAATTTTCTGGAAGAGTTTGAGTAGGATAGGTGTTAGCTCTTCTCTAAATTTTTGGTAGAATTCAGCTGTGAAGCCGTCTGGACCTGGGCTTTTGTTTGCTGGAAGATTTTTGATTATAGTTTCAATTTCCGTGCTTGTGATGGGTCTGTTAAGGTTTTCTATTTCTTCCTGGTCCAGTTTTGGAAAGTTGTACTTTTCTAAGAATTTGTCCATTTCTTCCACGTTGTCCATTTTATTGGCATATAATTGTTGATAGTAGTCTCTTATGATCCTTTGTATTTCTGTGTTGTCTCTTGTGATCTCTCCATTTTCATTTCTAATTTTATTGATTTGATTTTTCTCCCTTTGTTTCTTGATGAGTCTGGCTAATGGTTTGTCAATTTTATTTATCCTTTCAAAGAACCAGCTTTTGGCTTTGTTGATTTTTGCTATGGTCTCTTTTGTTTCTTTTGCATTTATTTCTGCCCTAATTTTTAAGATTTCTTTCCCTCTACTAACCCTGGGGTTCTTCATTTCTTCCTTTTCTAGTTGCTTTAGGTGTAGAGTTAGGTTATTTATTTGACTTTTTTCTTGTTTCTCGAGGTATGCCTGTATTGCTATGAACTTTCCCCTTAGGACTGCTTTTACAGTGTCCCACAGGTTTTGGGTTGTTGTGTTTTCATTTTCATTCGTTTCTATGCAAATTTTGATTTCTTTTTTGATTTCTTCTGTGATTTGTTGGTTATTCAGCAGCGTGTTGTTCAGCCTCCATATGTTGGAATTCTTAATAGTTTTTCTTCTGTAATTGAGATCTAATATTACTGCACCGTGGTCAGAAAAGAT
Source organism: Bos grunniens (assembly GCF_055505025.1). Classification (NCBI taxonomy): domain Eukaryota; kingdom Metazoa; phylum Chordata; class Mammalia; order Artiodactyla; family Bovidae; genus Bos; species Bos grunniens. The sequence goes on from NC_141171.1 coordinate 35,222,308, forward strand.
GCTTGGAATGATTTCTATTTTTTTGAAATTACCAAGGCTAGATTTATGGCCCAGGATGTGATCTATCCTGGACAAGGTTCCATGTGCGCTTGAGAAAAAGGTGAAATTCATTGTTTTGGGATGAAATGTCCTATAGATATCATTTAGATCTAACTGGTCTATTGTATCATTTAAAGTTTGTGTTTCCTTGTTAATTTTCTGTTTAGTTGATCTATCCATAGGTGTGAGTGGGGTATTAAAGTCTCCCACTATTATTGTGTTATTGTTAATTTCTCCTTTCATACTTGTTAGCATTTGTCTTACATATTGCGGTGCTCACGTGTTGGGTGCATATATATTTGTAATTGTTATATCTTCTTCTGGGATTGATCCTTTGATCATTATGTAGTGACCGTCTTTGTCTCTTTTCACAGCCTTTGTTTTAAAGTCTGTTTTATCTGATGTGAGTATTGCTACTCCTGCTTTCTTTTGGTCCCTATTTGCATGGAAAATCTTTTTCCAGCCCTTCACTTTCAGTCTGTATGTGTCCCCTGTTTTGAGGTGGGTCTCTTGTAGACAGCATATGTAGGGGTCTTGTTTTTGTATCCATTCAGCCAGTCTTTGTCTTTTGGTTGGGGCATTCAACCCATTTACATTTAAGGTAATTACTGATAAGTATGATCCCATTGCCATTTACTTTATTGTTTTGGGTTAGAGTTTATACACCGTTTTTGTGTTTCCTGTCTAGAGAATATCCTTTAGTATTTGTTGGAGAGCTGGTTTGGTGGTGCAGAATTCTCTCAGCTTTTGCTTGTCTGAGAAGCTTTTGATTTCTCCTTCGTATTTGAATGAGATCCTTGCTGGGTACAATAATCTGGGCTGTAGGTTATTTTCTTTCATTACTTTAAGTATGTCTTGCCATTCCCTCCTGGCTTGAAGAGTTTCTATTGAAAGATCAGCTGTTATCCTTATGGGAATTCCCTTGTGTGTTATTTGTTGTTTTTCCCTTGCTGCTTTTAATATTTGCTCTTTGTGTTTAATCTTTGTTAATTTGATTAATATGTCTTGGGGTGTTTTGCCTTGGGTTCATCCTGTTTGGGACTCTCTGGGTTTCTTGGACTTGAGTGATTATTTCCTTCCCCATTTTAGGGAAGTTTTCAACCATTATCTCCTCAAGTATTTTCTCATGGTCTTTCTTTTTGTCTTCTTCTTCTGGGACCCCTATGATTCGAATGTTGTAGTGTTTAATATTGTCCTGGAGGTCTCTGAGATTGTCCTCATTTCTTTTAATTCGTTTTTCTTTTTTCCTCTCTGATTCATTTATTTCTACCATTCTATCTTCATATCACTAATCCTATCTTCCGCCTCTGTTATTCTACTATTTGTTGCCTCCAGAGTGTTTTTAATTTCATTTATTGTATTATTAATTATATATTGACTCTTTTTTATTGCTTCTAGGTCCTTGTTAAACCTTTCTTGCATCTTCTCAATCCTTGTCTCCAGGCTATTTATCTGTTATTCCATTTTGATTTCAAGATTTTGGATCAATTTCACTATCATTATTTGGAATTCTTTATCAGGTAGATTCCCTATCTCTTCCTCTTTTGTTTGGTTTGGTGGGCATTTTTCCTGTTTCTTTATCTGCTGGATATTCCTCTGTCTCTTCATCTTGTTTAAATTGCTGGGTTTGGGGTGTCCTTTCTGTATTCTGGCAGTTTGTGGAGTTCTCTTTATTGTGGTGTTTCCTCACTGTGTGTGGGTTTATACAGGTGGCTTGTCAAGATTTCTTGGTTAAGGAAGCTTGTGTCTGTGTTCTGGTGGGTAGAGCTGGATTTCTTCTCTCTGGAGTGCAATGAAGTGTCCAGTAATGAGTTATGAGATGTCTATGGTTTTGGGGTGACTTTGGGCAGCCTGTATCTTGGAGCTCAGGCCTGTGTTCCTTTGTTGCTGGAGAATTTGTTTGGTATGTCTTGCCCTGGAACTTAGTGGCCCTTGTGTGGTGCTTTGTTTCAGTGTAGGTATGGAGGTGTTTGATGAGCTTCTGTCAATTAATGTTCCCTGGAGTCAGGAGTTCCCTGGAGTCAGGGTTTGGACTTAAGCCTCCTGCTTCCAGTTATCGGTCTTATTTTTACAGTAGTTTCAAAACTTCTCCTTCTATACAGCACCATTGATAAAATATCTACGTTAAAGATGAAAAGTTTATCCTCCGTGAGGGTCACCCAGAGAGGTTCACAGCATTACATGGAGGAGAGAAGAGGGAGGAGGGAGTTAGAGGTGACCCGGATGAGATGAGGTGGAATCAATAGAGGAGAGAGTGGGCTAGCCAGTAATCACTTCCTTATGTGTACTCCACAACTGGACCATTCAGAGATGTTCATGGAGTTATACAGAGAAGAGAAGAAGGAGGAAAGAGGCAGAGGTGGCCAGGAGGATAAAAGGAGGGAATGAAAAGGAGGGAGACAGATCCAGCCAGTAATCAGTTCCCTAAGTGTTCTCCACCGTCTGGAACACACAGAAATTCACAGAGTTGGGTAGAGTAGAGAGGGGTTAGGGAGGAGACACAGGCGACCTGGTGGAGAAAAAGGAGAGTCCAAAGGGAGAGAGAGCAGTCAAGCCAGTAATCTCGCTCCCTAGTGAAAAATGGGTACTGAAGATTGGGTTCTTAAAGGTACAAAATTGGTAACAAACACATAAAAGCAAAAATTAAAAATCTAGAGTAGAGTTTGAATTTCAAAAATATAATGTTAAGGAAAAGAAGGAAAAGAAAGAGAGGAAAAAACAAACAAACAAAAACAAACAAAGTCACAAAAATTATAAAGAAAATATAGGTACAAAATTGATAACAAATACCAAAAAGCATAAATTAAAAATCTAGAGTTGAGTTTGGAATTTCAGGTATACAATGTTATATAAAAGAAGAAGAGAAAGAAAGAGAGAAAAAAAAAAACTCACAAAAATTATATTAAAAAAATATATATTGGTACCAAATTGATAACAAATGCCAAAAAGGTAAAATTAAAAATCTAGAGTAGAGTTTGGAATTTCAAAAATACAATGTTAAAGAAAAGAGGAAAAAAAAAAGGTCAAAAAAATTATAAAAAAAATATATATATATATGAAGTTTGCTTTAAAAAAAGGGTCTCTTTTTTTTTTGCAAAGTAATAGTAGGTTATAAAAGTGAAAATTAAAGGAAAAATAGAGGACATAAAATTTTTTAAAAAATTAAAAAAAAAAGAAAGAATGATTGTAAAAATAGTAAAAATATATCTAGGACTTTCTCCGGTTTTGGTGTCGATATTGTGGGTTCAGTTCATTTTCAGCTAGTTCCTTGGTCCGACTTGGTAAGATCTATAGGCCCCTTCCTATGTAGTCTGTAGTAACCACAGGGTTTTAATCTCCGAGGCGTTTCCCTCTGTTATAACTTCTTCTGTTTGCTGGTCTCTTCAGTGTCTGGTTTCCGCCCTGACACAAAGGGGACGGTGGAGGACACTGTTTTTTTTTTTTTTTTTTAGGCTCACTTGTTCAGTCACGCTGTGGGGAGGGAGGGATGCTGCAAACAAATAACACTGGCGTGTGCTTGCAGTGCCTCAGCCACACTGGGTCTGCCCCCGCTCACTGAGCGTGTAGCCTCCCTGCCCACACTGCTCAGGCTCTAGGTTGCTCCGCCGGGAACCATCCGTGGCCGGCCCTGGGCTGCTTGCACCTCCCAGGTCCAAGCTTCTCAGGTTCAGGCGCTCAGGTAGTCCTCAGAGGTGCAGACTTGGTTGGGCCTGCGTTTTGTGCCCTTCCCAGGTCCGAGCAGCTCGGTGATGAGGTGTTTGGCGAGTGCGATTGCTGTGACTTATCGCCTCTCCGCCGCTCAGTTATCTAGGTGTACAACCGGTGCACCTTCTCAGGTGGATGTTGACCGTCCAGACCCCCAAGAAGTCTTAGTTAGCAAAGAAGCCTGCTTACAGTTTTATAAATAATGTCTCTCTGGGGCTGCGATTGTCCCCTTCCGGCTCTGGCTGCCTGTCACCGGAGGGGGATGGTCTGCAGCCCGCTATCTCTGTTCAGTCCTTTGTTCCGTGCGTGGGCCTGGCGGTGTCTTAGGTTAGGGCTGGCTTTTTGCATAGTAGATATCCCGCAGTCTGGTTTGCTAGCCCAAATTATTTCGCTCAGATAGTGCTCGGGGTTCAGGCCAGATCCTTACTCTAAGCGATGCAGCCCAAGCTATGCCTCCCTGCCCAGCCCCCGCTTGCTAATGTTGTGTGCAGGCGTCTGCGCTGGTTCTCCACTGGGGGAGTTACCATAGGGCTCACAATCTGCAGGTTTTAATTGTTTATTTATTTTTCCTCCCTGTTATGTTGCCCTCTGTGCTTCCAAGGCTCCATACATATTTGGCAGTGAGAAGGTTTCCTGGTTTTTGGAAACTTCTCTCTTTTTAAGACTCACTTCCCAGGATGGAACTCCGTCCCTCCCTCTTTTGTCTTTTTTTTTGTCTTTTATATTTTTTCCTACCTCCTTTCAAAGACTTGGGTTGCTTTTCTGGGTGCCTGATGTCCTCTGCCGGCATTCAGAAGTTGTTTTGTGGAATTTACTCGGCGTTTAAATGTTCTTTTGATGAATTTGTGGGGAGAAAGTGTTCTCCCCGTCCTACTCCTCCGCCATCTTAGCTCCTCCCCCCAGAATTCGGATTCTTGATCTCTAACTGCAGAAATCTTAAAAATATGACAGAATTAAAACCAAAGGCAAAAATGCATGGTGTTATAAAATTTTAAAGAATCGCATGAGTGCTCAACATTTTAAATGATTAAAAAAGTGGAATGATGGGGGAGTTTGTGTGGCTCCAGGGATTTAATGAAAACCTTGAACTTTTAGCTTTAATGCCCATCTTTAATGCCCAATGTCTTCATTTGGCAAGTGAAAATCATACTGGTTGTTAGCCGCTTCTCTTTGTGAATGTAAATACACTTCTCTTTGTGTATTTAGTATTGCTAAATTATTGGCAAATATTTTGTAAACATGAAATGCTAAAGGGTCATGCTAGTTTGCATGACAATAGCCAGGAACCAGGTCTTTATACTCAATTGACATAGGTGATCAACAAGATTAGGCAGGATAGTTTATATTTGGGAGGCTTCATAGAGACTGGCAAATGCCAGGATATATAAATGTCCTCTTTCTCTGATTAACTAAGGTAACTTCACTGTTACACATGGACATTGTTGCAGTGGATAGAACTGAGGATTTGCTGCAACCCAGGAGCAACTCTCTTTGAGTAGCTCAAGCAATGTCCCCTGACCTCCAACCCCTGCCACTGCCCCTCTTATTTATCCTGGTTCTTCCCACATTTTCTCTTTATTTGTATTGTCCCCAAGCTAAGAATTGACTATGTTGCATTCAGTCATAGAAAATCCTATATGGGGAGCCCACCTTCAAATCCAGTTCAATCTAGTGCTCCATCTTCTAGTGTGTCATTGAGACTGGGATAACTGGCCATGGAACCTTGGGGAAGTTTCTTTAACCTCTATGAGGCTCAACTTCATGATCTATAAAATAGGAAGTGTGATATTTGTTGTTCAGGATTATTATAAGGATTAAATGAGGTAATGTGAGTAATTCAGTTCAGTTCAGTTCAGTCGCTCAGTCGTGTCCGACTCTTTGTGACCCCATGAATTGCAGCATGCCAGGCCTCCCTGTCCATCACCATCTCCCAGAGTTCACTCAAATTCATGTCCATCTAGTCAGTAATGCCATCCAGCCATCTCATCCTCTGTCGTCCCCTTTTCCTCCTGCCCCCAAACCCTCCCAACATTAGAGTCTTTTCCAATGAGTCAACTCTTCGCATGAGGTGGCCAAAGTACTGGAGTTTCAGCTTTAGTATCATTCCTTCCAAAGAAATCCCAGGGTTGATCTCCTTTAGAATGGACTGGTTGGATCTCCTTGCAGTCCAAGGGACTCTCAAGAGTCTTCTCCAACACCACAGTTCAAAAGCATCAATTCTTCAGGGCTTAGCTTTCTTCACAGTCCAACTCTCACATCCATACATCACCACAGGAAAAGCCATAGCCTCGACTAGACGGACTTTTGTTGGCAAAGTAATGTCTCTGCTTTTCAATATGCTATCTAGGATGGTCATAATTTTCTTCCAAGGAGTAAGTGTCTTTTAATTTCATGGCTGCAGTCACCATCTGCTGCTTGGGTCCAGCCCCGGTGGATCCAGGGAAATTCCAAGGAGAGACGGCTTCGGTGATCAGGATATGATAGCTTTAATTAAATATTAATTAGAGATATAAAGAGTAATAGAATGAGGATAGCTCAGTAGGAAAATTCAGTGGAGAAAAGAGGCTGAATAACTTGGTTTACGTGGAAAGCTAGTACAATTCCAAGGCAAGGAATTTATGTCACCTATGTAGGCCATAGGCATCCTCCCATTCTCCCGAAGGAGAGGAGACACTAAGGCCTCCCTGGTCAGATCTTAGAAGCCCAGGCATGATTAGTAGGCTCGACGAGCCTCCGTGTTCCAGATGATTCAGCTAGAAGGTGAGAGAAAGAATGACATGAGGAGACCAGTCTTTCGAGGAACTGATCCATTTTTTATTTTTCCAGGGTCTGTTTTTATACACTGAGATGTTATACAAAAGTCACACGGGGTCAGCAGTCCTGACTTTTATTAAAGTCAGGTGCTTCATACAAATGTATACAGAGGTCTTAGGGGTGTTACATCATCTTCTGGCCAGGGGGGGCTGCTGACAATTTATGACCCTCTCCTTGTGACAGCAGTCAGTCAACCAGAATACTTATTTCTCCAGGGGTGATTATTTTTGAAACAGATGCCACCTTCTGAAGGTGCCAGATAAAGTTACATTCCTATAGGGTGAGGGTGTAGTGGGTTTTAATTAAGGAAAGAATTTGCTTAGCCTAAGGTCTAACGTGATTAATATCAAAGGTTAATACTTATTTCTTCTATATATTCATTAATGTGTATAAGGGCAGGAGATGTGGAGACTTAGCAGTAAACGTTGGCTCAACAAATGAAAAACCCTTCACCAATACAATTTCTTATCAGCCCACTATACTTATGCTAATAGTTTTCTAATTTCTCTAAAAAACCTGTTTTTAGAAGGTTTAAAGCATCTTGTGCCTCTTACGGTTGGGAGGCTGTGAGCAATCACATGTGGCCGGACAAGCCTGTCAGGCAGGCTAGAGAACCTTCAGAGGAGTTTGTAGGTTAAGACACTCCTATCACGCCCAGGAATTATTATTAACTGGAGCTCTAAGTTAACTCCTTCTCCGAAAGAGGTGGTGGGGGACAGCACCCCTTAAAGTCAGAGGTGTACGGGAGAGCACAAAGTAGTAAAGTAGGCAGACTCTATTTTGGGGGTAGATGCTCGAGAATTTCCAGGGGGACTCCTGAGGCTCAATCCTGCCTTTGCGTTACGTCGAGCCTCCTTCCTCATGACCTTTGCCACGGGTGGAGGTCCTCACACCAGCTCCCGGCAATCTGCAGTGATTTTGGAGCCCCCCCAAAATAAAGTCTGACACTGTTTCCACTGTTTCCCCATCTATATCCCATGAAGTGATGGGACCAGATGCCATGATCTAGTTTTCAGAATGTTGAGCTTTAAGCCAACTTATTCACTCTCCTCTTTCACTTTCATCAAGAGGCTTTTTAGTTCCTCTTCACTTTCTGCCATAAGGGTGGTGTCATCTGCATATCTGAGATTATTGATATTTCTCCTAGCAATCTTCATTCCAGCTTGTGCTTCTTCCAGCCCAGCGTTTCTCATGATGTACTCTGCATAGAAGTTAAATAAGCAGGGTGACAGCCTTGACGTACTCCTTTTCATATTTGGAACCAGTCTGTTGTTCCATGTCCAGTTCTAACTGTTGCTTCCTGACCTGCATATAGGTTTCTCAAGAGGCAGGTCAGGTGGTCTGGTACTCCATCTGTTTCAGAATTTTCCACAGTTTATTGTGATCCCCACAGTCAAAGGCTTTGGCATAGTCAATAAAGCAGAAATAGATGTTTTTCTGGAACTCTCTTGCTTTTTCTATGATCCAGAGGATGTTGGCAATTTGGTTTTTGGTTCCTCTGCCTTTTCTAAAACCAGCTTGAACATCTGGAAGTTCATGGTTCACATATTGCTGAAGCCTGGCTTGGAGAATTTTGAGCATTACTTTACTAGAGTGTGAGATGAGTGCAATTGTGCGGTAGTTTGAGCATTCTTTGGCATTGCCTTTCTTTGAGATTGGAATGAAAACTGACCTTTTCCAGTCCTGTGGCCACTGCTGAGTTTTCCAAATTTGCTGGTATATTGAGTGTGGCACTTTCACACCATCATCTTTCAGGATTTGAAATAGGTCAACTGGAATTCCATCACCTCCACTAGCTTTGTTTGTAGTGGTGCTTTCTAAGGCCCACTTGACTTCACATTCCAGGATGTGTGGCTCTAGGTGAGTGATCATACCATCATGATTATTTGGGTCATGAAGATCTTTTTTGTGCATTTCTTCTTAATATCTTCTGCTTCTGTTAGGTCCATACCATTTCTGTCCTTTATCGAGCCCATCATTAAATTTAGGTTCACTCTAAGATGCTGTCTGAGACCCCTCTACCTTTCAACAACATCTCCCTTGTTAGAATTCCCATTAACAATTTATGAGTCTTCAGACTGTGTCACACACCTTGATGCTTAAAGAATGGTTTTACTTTGTCTTCTTGTGTTGTATATATATATAAAAAAAACTATATTCCATGTTTTTCAGTTTGCCTTCTGGAAGTAGAAGGTAAATTTTAATTGAACATCCACTGAGGGTCTAAATAAAACTTAAAGTTTTTAGATTTTTAGAGCTAGAAGGGAATGTATGGATGTGTCATGTTGTATTTCCAGGATGGTCACCATAATAACTCTCAACCACCATGTTCTTCTACAGTATGAAGTTACTACTTCCCTCACCCAGAGGTAAGGTCCAATCCTCCTTTGAATTTAAGCAAGCTGGGAACCACTTCACTCAGTAGAATACAGTGGAAGGGACACTATGACTTCCAAGGTTAGGTCACATGATATCGTGCACCTTCTCCCTGGTTGATCAGGATCATCACCTTTTGGAGTTCCCTGTCTCCTATAAGAAATTCAACTTTCCTGAGGCCATTGTTGTAAGTCCAAGCCACATGGAGAGGCAGCCAAACTTGTAAATGAAGATGTCGTCTTGAAAGTGGATCTTCCATTCTCCAGTGTTCTAGCTCCAGCCATTTCGGTCTCCTTGTGGAAGGCCCAGATATTATGGAGTAGAGAAGAGCTGTCCCACTGTGTTCTTTCCAGTTCCTGACCCACAGAACCCATAAGCATGGTAGTATGGTTGCTGTTTTATGTTACTGAATTTAGAGTAGTTTGCTATGCAGCAAAGATGATTGGAACAATGGATAGCAATTTGACTATCATGTTTTGGAAATCTCATTAGGCCAGAGAGTGTAAATAAATCATTTTATTTAAATAAAGAGTTAGAAGTAGAATCAGTCTTAAGTACTGAGTTTCAGCCTGAACCTCCATACACTGTTTATTACATCATGTATCCTCCTAGCTCTGAATGTTAGCCTCCCATGTTTCCATAGTCAACACCTGACTTTCTGTCTCTTTTCTCAAGTTGCATACATTTTAAGAAGTACTTTGCTCATGTAGCAAGCCACAAGGAAATGAATTACATTATAAGCCTAGAAGATAGGATTTTTTTTTTTTTTGCAGACTTTAGGTTGGGAGAGGCATTGGGAGCTCTTAGAGAAGGAACAGAGATAAAGATATGGAAATGGAGGGGAAGTGAGACCATATGCTGATGTTGGAGCCTTGCAGAGGAGAAAGTGGGAAGTGGCACAGCAGGATGAAAATTATGAGGCGCTGGTGGAAAAAGAAGGTTGAAATTGCTGCAACTCTGTTGAAGCAAAGAAATGTGTGCTGACAAGAAGAAGGTTGATGAGCAGCTCTAGCAAACCTCTTCCTGTTTACAGATCAAGGAGAAGTGAGGAAAGTGGCAAATGGAATAAGAAGGAGCAGAGGGAGTCAGCGTGAAGGAGAGGGAAACCTGCAGGAGGGAGGAGGAGAGACTCAGGAAGTTTCTGAGAGCAGCAGGGGGAGCTCCACTGAGGGGAGAGATGGAGAACTCAAACAGAGAAGCAGGGGAACAGTTGGCCCTAGTGTCCAAAAAAATACTAGGAAGAATTGGAGACAGTGGGAGACAATGAGGGGCATAAAATAAAAGCACAAACAAAATGTTCAAAGAGAACATTTGGGATAGAAGTTAAAGCAGTAAAGAGTGTCTGGAAGAGATGGGACAAGCAGATATTCAAACATGTTTTCAGTGAAAATAGTGAATCAACCGGAGAAGGCAATGGCAAACCACGCCAGTGCTCTTGCCTGGAAAATCCCATGGATGGAGGAGCCTGGTAGGCTGCAGTCCATGGGGTCGCTAAGAGTTGGACACGACTGAGTGACTTCACTTTCATGCATGGGAGAAGGAAATGGCAACCCACTCCAGTGTTCTTGCCTGGAGAATCCCAGGGACGGGGGAGCCTGGTGGGCTGCCACCTATGGGGTTGCACAGAGTCAGACGCGACTGAAGTGACTTAGCAGCAGCAGCAGCAGCAAATCAACTTTTGTTAAAAGAAAATAGTTTGGATGACAGTTTAAGTGGCATGACATGTTTTGTATTACCTGCTTACAAAGAAGGCCGAACTGTACCTAAGATGTTCCCAGAAATGAAGCTTAAGATGTCATTTGACCTTAGTTTTTAAAGATTTATTTATTATTATTGTTATTTGCTGTGCCAGATCTTCGTTGCTTTATGTAGGCTTTTCTCTAGTTACGAGGAGTGGGGGCTACTCTTCATTGTGGTGTGTGGGCTTCTCATTGCGGTGGCTTCTCTTATTGCAGAGCGCAGGCTCTAGGTGCACAGCCTTCAGTAGCTGCAGCTTGTGGGCTCAGTAGCTGGGATGCATAGGCTTAGCTGCTCTACACACGTGGGATTTTCCCAGACCAAGGATAGAGCCAATGTCGCCTTCACTGTTAGGCAAGTTCTTAACCACTGGACCATACAGAGAAGCTTCTAAGATGTCATTTTATTTTAAAAGAAATTAAGCACATATAAACTTAAAATGGATATCCTGGGATTCAGACTTTCTTGGAATACTAAGTGAAAGAAATAGCATTAAAGCATGAAAGCATGTAATTAAAACATAGTAACTAAAATCCAGTAAGAGAGTGGTCATTGTTTAACAAATATCTATATTTGATACCAAAGAAGATCAGAAATACAAGGAGGTGCTTTATCTAGCTCATACTCTGGAGTTCTTTCAGTTCTTTTTACTCTAATTTTGACTAAAATCTGAAGATAACCTTAAGACTGAAATTTTGATGAAGATGATGATGATGATGATGATGATGATGATGATGATAATGACATGGATGATGGTTGTAATAGTGATGCTGGTGATGATGGTGGTAAGGATGATGATGCTTCCTGTATGCTAGGCACTGTTCTAAGTGCTTTGCACGTATTAACTAATATAATCTCCCAACATTCATTTGGGGTTACTTAAATGCCTTTGGTTTTGTCCATTTTAAGGATAAAGATATTGAGGCACACTTGTTTTTCTGTCACTTCCCCATATCCATGTCTATTTCTAAGTAATTGGAATGGATTAGAAAGAAAGCCTAAAGCATGATAAACAAGTGATAAAAGCAGTTATTTGCAAGGTGCTTGCCATCCTCAGAATCTTCTCAGCCCCACTCACTGAGGCTCTGCTCAGAAGTCAACCTGAAGTCTCCAGGTCCGACACTGCTAGAGTATTTGCTTATTAATGGAATGATTAATATGCTTAATGGAGTGGTTATTATTTCTGATTATGGGAAAGCACACATTATAAGTCCATCTAAGGATGAGGTTTTATTCTTTAATGACTGTCTGATATAAAGGAAAGAATAGGACCCCTGGCGTTGGACAGGGATTTGAATTTGAATCTTGGCTCCACTCTTATTGTTTGTTTGACCTTTGGACAACTTATTTATTATTGTTTTATTCATAGTAAAATTAAGTGAAATGAGAAATTTAGCATGTTTGAGAATTAGTTGAGTTTCAAAATGTGTTACTTCTGCTTTTTTTAAAATAGAACTGGTGATTGCAGACATTGGATAATAGTCAAATCAAATGTTGATATGGCCTTTGTAGGTAAGGCTGAAAACTTCACATTTTCATATCAATGGATTATGTATTTCCATTATGAAATGACTGCTGAAAAGTTGAAAAATAATTGAGATTTAGGCAAATGAGAAAAAAATGCTTGAAAAAGAGAACTGTAACTATCTTTTAATTTCAAAAATCCATCTGTGATAGACAGAATAATGACTCCCTAAATGTGTCCACATCATGATCCCTTAAATTGGTGAATGTGTTACCTTAGATGGGAAAAGGAAATTGGCAGATGGGATTAATATCAAGTCCTTGAGATGGAAAATTATCCTGAACTGCCTGAGTGGGCCCAGTCTAATCACATGGGTCTTAAAAATCAGAGACTCTCCAACTGTGGTCAGAGAAAGAGATGTGGTGGTGGAAGATGATCAGGGAGATGCAACCTTGCTGACTCTGAAGAAAGAGGAGGGAGCTATGAGCCAAGGGATATGGGGAGCCCTTAGAAGATGGAAAAGGAAAGAAAATATCTTCTCTCTGAGAGTCTCCAGAGGAAACAAATCCCTGCTGACACTGTAATTTTAGCACATTAAGATCCATATTGGACTTGATATACAAAATTGTAAGGTAATACATTTGTGTATATATTAGTGGTATAGCTGCCTTTGTTCCCATAATCTCTGTTGGGAATAGTCCTAATTATGGCAATCTCTTAGCCTTTAATGACCAGAGCCTCCTTTTTCATAGAGTCCTTTTTGGTATGTTATGTTAACCTCCCTATGGAGTGTCTTAACACTGACCTTATTTTTCCGTGGCCTGCCCCCTTTGACTCTCAGATGAATCGTTCACAATCATGTTTGCACCGTAGGATTGCTCACTAGATCAGAGTTAATTTGAACAAAAGAAGTCTCTTGGCCCAATCTGGGCCAACAGAGTCTCTTTTCCACGAGTTTGGAATGGAGAGGTTTTTCTCAACCTCTGCATGTGGCTTGAACTCAGATAGTGTAAACTTGGGGGCTGGATGGTGGCTGCAGATATGGTGAAGATAAAAATCAGATCTGTAGGAAGAGGAGTCTGAGGTTGATGGACAGACTCAATGGACATGAGTTTGAACAGCTCTGGGAAGTGGTGAAGGACAGAGAAGCCTGGCGTGCTGCAGTCCATGGGGTGGCAAAGAGTTAGACACAAGTGAGTGACTGAACAATAACAAAGGAAGAAGAATCTGAGGCTGATGGACAGAGCAGAGGAGTGTCTGAAAGACCAACAACACGTTAGCCATGTTCTGGCTGGCTCTTAGTCAACAGTTTTACCCCTATTGGGTTCAGGTGTATCTCTGCCCTGAGATAACATTGCACCATTATACAAATGTCCTCTTTAAAAGAACCTTGCTGGGAGGTTTCCTGTAACTTACAAACAAAAGAGCCTTGACTGAAACAACTACTGAGATGAAAATGAATCAAGAGATTGGGAACTTTTCACTAATTTCAATTTGGGTCTTCATTTGTGCTTTATTTTAAGGAAACCTACAGAAAAATTCAAAGCAATATGATCATTCTATAGACCATGGAGCATTTTGTACTACTACAGTTATGGCTGGAGCTCATAGCAGGGCCTGCCTTGTGGGAGTTGAGGCCTCTGGATATATAGAATGTTTCTTTAGGCTCTGTCCAGAGGCATGTGATTGTCATATTCAAAATTAATGTTGGCAGAGGGATATTTTTAAATCAGGATTTTGCAATTTCAGCTGACTTGTCTGCAGCAAACTTAAACATACAACCATAGTGCCTTGAAGATTGAACTTCAACATATTCATGTGAAAGTGAAAGTCCAAGTTGCTCAGTCATGTCTGACTCTTTCAACCCCATGGACTATACAGTCTGTGGAACTCTCCAGACCAAAATACTGGACTGGGTAGCCATTCCCTTCTCCAGGAGATCTTCCCAACCCAGGGATTGAACCCAGGTCTCCCACATCACAGGCGGATTCTTTACCAGCTGAACCACCAGGCAAGCCCTGGTGCTTTCCTGTAACTATTTAATTCTGAAAGTATGTCTGGTAGAGATTATGCTTTCTTGGAGGAGAACTTGCAGCCAGAAAGGTAGTCTGCTAATTATCATAGAATTTAAAAAGCATCCATAAAAATCATGTTACTCAAGTCTTTTATTATGCAGACAGGGAAATATGTGCAGAAGGGCTAAATTGATTATTTTATGGTCTTGATATGAGTCAGGTAGTCCTAAAGATAAAGTATCCATGCATTTATTCATCTTCTCCCTCCTTTTTTTCTTTCTTCCTTCCTCCTTCCCTCCCTCTTTTCAATTATTATTTTTTGAGTAACTATCACATACATAACAGCTTCTAAAACCTGGAGATGCAGTAGTAAAGAAGTAAACCCTCATAGGGTCCCTCCTCTCATGGAGACCTTACCATTGTGGAGATTATATTTGAGTTGGGAGAATTCAACTCAAATTTATTTACTGGGATAAAATAAACATGTGAATAAATGTATAAAATAATTTTAGATGATAAAGCACTATGAAGAAGAAAAAAGTAGTATTATAATAGAGAATTATAGTCTGGGGTAACACAGGCTGTGACTTAGAGCAAGGAGGTTACATTCAGCTGATTTAGCTATTCTATCCATCTATCACTTATCTGCCTTGTTTATCATCTTTGATTACATAAGACAACATCATGATTTCTATCTAATACCAGAAGACAGAGATTAAGTCACTTCTCTAATCACAGAGTTCATGATTTGCAATATAGTTTTATTTCCATTGTTTCTACTGCCACTTCAAGAGAGTATTGGATTGGGAACCTGCTCTCAAGAATTCATATTCAAGTTGGAAAGAGAAAGCACAAATAGTATGGGATACTTCAAAGTACTAATTAGTTTCTTCCCTTCTCCAAAATTCTCACAAAATCCCTTCACTGTATCCCGAAGACTTCTCCTATGGCTCCCACTTTCTCCCTTGGATACTCCCCCTTCCCTACATACACACAGATATGAGACAAAACAGAAACAAATCCTGCAACAACTAGACCATTTGGGAAGCGGCGGGTCAGTATGAGGGAAAGTTCCAGATGCACATTTTAGTGTTCCTTCCCCTGTTCTGAGAATCTAGACTGTGAAACCTCAACTGTTACTGAAGCAAACACCCTCTGTCACCAGTTCCAGCTGGCTGTGAGGAAACCTACTCACCACTGACTTACCGGTTTCATTTGTTTAGTCACCAAGTGTGTGACTCTTCGCAACCCCAAGGACCACAGTATGCCAGGTCTCCCTGTCCCTGACCATCTCCTAAATTACCAGCAGTCTTCTCCTTTCATCCAGTGTGAAGTCATGGTTTTCTGTATGAAAAGATGTGACCACTTTATCTGCTACCCCAGGAATATGCAAATTCCATGGATGGTTGTGACACAAAGGGGACGTTTCAATTCTGACAAAGAAGGTGCTAGATATTCTCTGAAATCGCTTGTGTTGTGTATGGCCATATTGACTGTCTGTTGCAACAATAATGCCTCATAACAAACCAGCCCACGTATCAGAGGCTTAAAACAGTAAGCATTTATTTAGTCTGAAGGTTGATAAGATAGACTGGGTTTGGTTGAGTTATTTTGGTCTCAGCTATGCTCATTCCTATGTCTAGTGTTGGGCTTTTGATTGATCTAAGATAACTCCTGCTGGGATGACCTGGGCCACAGCGATTTGCATGTCTATCATCCATTAGGCCAGCCTATGATGGGTCTTGTGTCATTTGTTGAAGAGTGAGAGCAATCCAGACCAATTATGAAAGGGCTTTTTACTTGAGTGTGTTATTGGCCAAACAAGCCTCATGACCAAGCTGAGTCAAAAGGAAGGGAACTAGATCAAGGAGAGGGAAGAAATTGGGAATATTAATGCACTCATTAACACCGTAGATTCTATACAATTGGATGTTAAGGGTTACCAATTTTCCAAGTCGTCTGGGCATAGTTTGATTGGTAGAATAGAGTGGAGAGGAACTGGTGGCAGAGGGCATGGACAGGAACATGTCTAGGGGAATAGGAGTAATGCCCAAATCTGGGATAACTTGGAAAATGAAAGTAGAATTTGGGAGATCCTGTCCGGGTTGTCTATGCCATGCATGAAGGAGTGCAAAGGACATGAAGGAGGCAAGGTGAACTCTGTAGTCAGTGATCTGGAGGATGGAGTGACCATAACAGGCAGGGAACCCCCTCATGCCTAGTGGATGAAGACGTGGAGATTACTGTGAGAGAAGAAGGGAGACTGGTGACATCAGTAGATCAGGTATGCAGGAGACAGAGCACAGGAAAGCAACCTGGTGGGATGGTTGTCTGGTCAGAGCTACAGGCGGCTGGGAGGAATGATCCTTGTGAGCCTGGACAGGGGTGAGGGGCAGGGCAGTGTTGAAGCTCATGGACAATAATTTTGATTCCCCCTGCAAATGGGAGTTTTCCCAGGGCTATAAGGAGGGTGTGTATGTCTTGCTGGGTTACCCTGCAGTGCTCTCAAGACACCTTATCTAAAGTGTTGTGCCTGAGGAGACCTCCAAGTAGGTGGGGGCATTTTCATGTGTCTAGCCCATGACTCTCTGCTTCCCTGCAGGTGCTGGGCCCTGCCACAGGTCTGATCAATTTCATCAGTTTTGCTTTTGTCCCCACTGTCCCCCAGCTCACATTCAGGTGCTCAGATATCTCTTTCTTTTATCCTATCAATTTCAACAAGCAATTGTAAAACCTGACAATCAGCAAGAAGTCAAGCATTCTAAATCTTATTTTTCTGTTTTTCTCATAAAAAGATCTTTTCAAGACAACCAAAGTGGAAAGCATTTTGAATTACTTTCTTTGACTGTTTTTGAATTCCTTGGGATCACCATTGATAACATTCAGAATGATTTCTGGGGCATAGCACTAGGCTTAAAATAGTGTGAAGGCTTCTGGGGCAACCACCTGATATCAGAAGTGATTTGTTACCTGTGTTAGGGAAGAATCAGATGTCATGTTCTACAAGGTTAATGAGTAACAACTGTTTCGTGGCTTGAGCGAGGCCCAGGCTGCCTACCCTAGTTTCTCCCTGCTCTGGAGAGAGCTGCAGTGTTGTAGGTAAGATTAAAGTTATTAAATACACACATTACTTTTTCTGGGTCTTAGATCTGCCCCATCCATCTTTGTCTCCTTTGTCCTTGCGAGGCAACTCCTGGCATTTTTGAAGTCAGCTGAGTCTCTGTAAAAGGCCAAGTTGTTTTTCCGCATTGCCAAGGAGACCAAAAAATAGAACCTGGTTAGCAAAACAAGTTCTTTGTGGGAGTGGGTGTTGCTTGAATGGGGAAAATCTGAAACCATGTAGATTTCCTGCTCCTTCCTGGAGCAGGAAAACCCCCTCTGCTGGGGTTTTGTGAGGGGCAGTCTCCAATCTAACATTAAGCAGCTATTGTGTAATCACCAGTCATGAAATAGCTGTGGTTTTATGCCTTGTGTTTCACAAAGTGTAGTCTCTGGGCCTGAAGCAACAAATTCACTTGTAAAAATATCTCTGGGTGTGGTTCCTGGGAATCTACATTTATTTTTTAAGCATGCATCCTGGTAATCTCATACTCCCTGATGGATAAGAATCCGCTATCCTAGGGGGTAAGTGTACATTCACTTGTTATGATTTGTGTACTTCAAAAGAACATATCGCAGTGGCAGCAAATTAAAAATAGGATTCTTGCTTGTGGCTATGTCAAACAATCTACAGCATATTCTCATAGCCATTTATTGTTCCATTGTTGATTGAGATGGTGGGGTGTGGTGAAGATGACTGGGTGTTCACTGACAATTAACACTGTCCTTTTCATGTGACACAGGGTTGCTTGCCTGGCCACAGACCCCTTGGCTCACTCGACACCACAAGTGGCCTGACTAGTTCTCCCAGTGGAAAGGAGCTAAAATGATGTGGGTCATATCATCTCCTTTGGCTTAGGTGCAGGGGTTCTGAATTACCATGTACCTGGTTCCCTGAATTACCATGTACCTGCTTTGGACTTTCACCTCAGTGAAAAGTGAGTATTTTCATCTCAGGTGTTTTGTTTGCTCACTCTTGGTTCTCATGGACTTACAGCTGTGAAAAACTCACGGTTCTTTTGCTTGTCCGAGGTGCAGTTATTGAGCATAATACCATGTAAAGCTGCTGAGAGAATGGGGTGTAGGGTGTAGGGGACAGAGATCTAATATTCATCAATTATGCATTTTCTGCCAAGTTAGTTTTAATGGAAGTTAGCTAATTTCACTCTCTCAATAATTTTTCTGAGGTATCCCAAATACCTAGCCCAGTGCTCATGAGTGTCTAAAGTTTTGTTAACTGTAAAATTCCACAGAGAGTTTAAAAAACTTGTTCAAAGTCAAAAAGTTACTTGGTAATGGAGATGAGGTTTAAATTTTCATCTCTTTACTCCCAAAGCCTATGATTTTTTCTTGGTGTTAAGGTGTATGGAAAACGGGTCAAGAGACATAAGTAGTTGCTGTACAAACAGTCTCGTGTCCAGTTATTTGGGGAGCAAAGATACAAACATGTGAGTTGGACAAGGGATCCTTCCTCTCATCCTCCCCCTCTCCTTCCCTCTTGCAACATTTATTATCTATTATATGGTACCTGGTATTTCAGGCTCTGCACTACAGCATCCCCCATCTTGTAGGTATCAGTCTAACAGGCAAGACATAAGCAGATAAACAACTAGACAAATAATCTAATGTACATAAGTGATAAACACTAAAAAGATCAATGAAATAGGGCAAGAAGTAAATAGCACTCAAGCTTCTGTATTTGATGAGGTGGTCAGGGAAGGTGACATTTGAATAGATAACATCTGAGCTGAGACCTGAATGAAGAGAGTTTTCAAGGAGGTAGGGTGGGGAAGAGAACAGCATGTGTGAGACCCGAGGTGGGAGCTGGTTTAGTGTTTTGTGAGCTAAGAGAGCCTCTGGATTGGAGTAAGCCAGGGAGGGTGGTAGGTATGAAGCTGGAAAGTTCAGGAGAGGCATGTGGGTGGTCTGTGTAGTCTAGACTTTGTTCTGAGTGAGGTTAGACGCCATTAGAGAATTTTGATCAGAGAAGTGATAGGATCTGACTTAACATTTAGAAAGAATTATGGTAGATACTGTGCATAGATTAGATTTTTCAGGAGCAAGGAGCCCAGTTCAGAGTCTATTGCATTCAACTACACATGAGGAAACCCAAGAGGAATGGTATCAAAAACAAACACTTCATTCTTTCACTTTCTGTTCTTATCTTTGGATTTTCAAAAATTTCCATTCTTTGTAAGTCTCTTTAAATTTCTTAAATTCTTCCTATGTTCAAGGTACTGTGAAAATTGCCTTTTGTGTCTTTATCCCTTTCTTTAAACCTTTTCCTGCCATCCAGATTTTTTTTTTTTTTTTTTGTCAAACCAAATTACAGATCGTTCCGCTTATCTCAACAGAGGTAGAAATAAATCAGTAGCTTTGGGTTTTTTGATAACACACACCTAGCTGCAGATCTGAAATGAAATGAGCTAGCCTGAGACTGATGGCAGGCCAGCCTGCAGTCTGAGACAGCGCCCTTTCTCAATGACAGCAAGCTAATGACAGGAAGCGCTTGGGACAAAGGCTTGAGTTTCTAATCAACTTCAAACTGGACCCTTCCATTTGGGTAGCACTCGGTATCTTCCCATTGAAGTGGGTGATTGGATCAAGACTATTACACATCACAAGACACTAAGAGCTATTAATATAGGTGGAATAATTGAACAAGCAGACTTATGTTGGAAGATGTAACTACTTTACACATCATTGTAAATTGTTTTCCAGGCTATACTGGCATCCCTTCAGCCATGAAAACATTCAGATGTTAAAAAAGTAAAAGATGTTTCCTGAACGCTTAACCATAAAAGTAAATGAGATTGCTTTAGACTGCTCTGTTAACACTCGAGCCATGCACACATGGAGATTATTACCTTCCCTGTGTTTGTTTAAACACTGGTTGATGTTGTTGTGCCAGCTCTGTTGTTTGCTAGTATGATGCTTCTGTGCAAATGAGTGAGCAGCTCAATACCCTTCAACATCATTTTTTGGAAACATTCCTCCACTAAAGAACTAGTCCCTATTAAATATATTACAGTGATTTTATGTCTTCTTTCTAATTTGCAATATTCTTGGGTTTTGAAGCTGGATTATGTTCATGTATAATTGCTCTCATATTGCTATGAGGGGTTGAATTGTGGGAATGATAGAGCATCCAAAGGCTGAATCTGGGAAGAGTTTTAAGCAGATCATCTGCCTTTGCCTAATTTTCTATCAATATGTACTTGTCCAAATCCTTGCTTAAAGGTCAAGGTTAAATTTCACCTCCTCTAAGAAGCTGTGCTTGAGTCATTTAGCACTTGTATGTAATCATTCTCCTTTCTCAGGGAAAAGCGACAAGAATGGATATTTTCTTAGCAACTTCTGTGTTGGATCCTCACCTCTCTTATCTGATTTCCACACAAGGCCTCTGTGAAATAGGTACTATTATCAGGTTTGGCATAAGGAAATGAACTGACATATCCACAGTCACATAACTAGGAGGTAGGACAGTCAAGATGCGAATTCAGGTCTGTCTGACTGTAAAACTCATTCTCCTATGCTGTGCGACTTCTCAGGACTTTCCAAGTGCTTCGAGCAAGGTATACATCCCTTAGCACTGTCTTGGGTACTGTTTCTTGGTGTTTGCAGTTGTTTCGTGTGTGGGTTTTCTACTACCAGCAATGGTTGAGTGTCCTTGAAGGCGGTTCCTAGAAACACAAAGAAGACATAGCTTCTACCTCATTACTGTTTCGCAGGGTTTGCAGATATGAAGAGACACATATTTTGTAACCCGTTATAGGGAGTGTGATGGAAGTCTACAGAAAATACTGAAGAGACACAAAGGATGAAACGATGATCTCTTGCATCTACCTGTGGACACTGGGGTAACAGTCTGTGGAAACAGAAAAGATTTTGTAGAGGAATGACCCTTTAGTTCTTTGGATGAGCAGGTATCTGTCAGGAACCAGGAAGACTTGATTCAGGGGAAGGGGAACTGAGAGAGGCTCAAAGGGGAAAACTTCCCAGCAATAAGAAGCCCATGGGCTGGGGACCACAGGTGTGCTGCAGAGCTCAGTCGCGATGGATCATGCATCAAGAGGGCAGGACAATGGGACATCCAAAGAACAGGCTAGAGGGAAAGGAAAACAGGGGACAGGACATGGGTTTCATTAGTTTGAATTTTACTCAGTGTTTCTTGTGCCGTAGAAAGATTTTAAGCAGGGGTGTGGTATAATCCCACATAGAATGTCTTTGGTATACATACGTGGTAGGGCAATTATTTGAAAGGTATTTGAATAGTAGACAGGAGGGCAGAGTATTGCAGTGATCCTGGCAGGAGATGATGAGGAGCGGGACTAGTGAGGAGTGGTGTGGGTGGAAGCAAGTCCTGGAGACTCAGGAAGTCTAACTTTCTTCTGTGGACTTCCTGGAATGCTTATTGTGGGCAGGGGTCATCTCATACTCTGTTAGCCTTTATAGTACAGTCCCACACATGTGGATTCCCTATATTTTACACCTGCAGTGCTAAGACGGAGAAGGTGATGGCACCCCACTCCAGTACTCTTGCCTGGAAAATCCCATGGACGGAGGAGCCGGGTAGGCTGCAGTCCATGGGGTCGTGAAGAGTTGGACACGACTGAGCGACTTCACTTTCACTTTTCACTTTCATGCACTGGAGAAGGAAATGGCAATCCATTCCAGTGTTCTTGCCTGGAGAATTCCAGGGACTGGGGAGCCTGGTGGGCTGCACAGAGTCGGACGCGACTGAAGCGACTTAGCTGAAGCAGCAGTGCTAAGAGCTGCATTTGTTATAAAATAATGAATTGGACTGAAGATAACTACAAAGCATGAGAATTCTTTAGCATCTGAACTGCCCCCAGACAGGAAGTAAAACTTTGCCCTTCTTTCTGCAATGTCCGCTTGTGGATGGACTTCCCTGGTGGCTCAGACAGTAAAGCATTTGCCTACAATGCAGGAGACCTGGGTTCAACCCCTGGGTTGTGAAGATCTCCTGGATAAGGAAATGGCAACCCACTCCAGTATTCTTGCCTGGAAAACCCCATGGAGGGAGGAGCCTGGTAGGCTACAGTCCATGGGGTCGCAGAGTCGTACACGACTGAACAACTTCACTTTTACTTTCCCATGTGGACAAAATTACCATCCTCATTAGTTGGTATTAGAAGCAGTGAATCATAGATGAAAATAACTTTAGAATTAAAAATAACATTTTAAGAAAAGTCAGGAGGAAAAATCAGGATGATTACTAAAATAATTTTTCTAACAGGAATCTGGCTATTTGTATTCTCATATAAATGAAGCTGAATTATATTAGCAAGTGTTAAAGCAATTTAAGTGTTTCAATTTCTTTATTATGTGTCCTTAAAGTCTATAATATTTATGGTGGGTTGTTCCACTGCTATAAATATGTGTTGACATGTGTAAATTTACACTAACAAATTAATAACACAAGTAAGAAAAACAAACCCCAGTTCTTAGGATGCTGGCTTAGCTATAGAACTAACAGTATTAGGAAAACACAGATCCAGTATCTTCTGATTGATTTTTCCTTTTGCTTAGACTAAGATGTGTACAGATGAAATTTTAACAGTATTTTTCTCACCTGTGTTTTTCATTTATTAAGGCTATTCATCACACTTCTCTACCATTTCTATACATAGAGTCTGTTTTAAAGGTGAGCCAAAAACTAAACAAATGCACAGCATCTCTTATGAGGGCTCTGGCAGAGTTTCCCATTCTATGTACTCTGCCACTTTTAACTTCAGGAAGCTGTTTGCCTTCTAGGTTCCAATTTCTACGTATCTTCTCAAGATCTTTAACAGCTTAGTAATTTAATGTTTCCTTGCTTTGGGTCTTCTGTACTACTCCATCTCTTGAATCTCCTTAAGAAAAGAGTGTTCTATCTTATTCATCTTTGATCATCTTCAGTACCTAATAAAATGTCTTGGCACCTAACAGTTGTCATTTCATCTATGCTAAATGTATATCCTTCTGGCACAGGGAATATTTTTTTTGGGGTGGTGAAATTGGGTGAAAGAAGGAGATACTACTAAACCAAGTCTCTAGATATCATTGAGATAGAAGGAAAATCCTGGCATGACTTAGGATATGTTCAATTTTATGTAGGCTGAGTTCACCAAAATAATCACTTTAAACAAAAGCATTTTGGGGTGATCTTTTTTATCTTTAACAAGAGAACAAGTCCATACTTTTATCTGTTTACTTTTCAGTAAGTTTACCTTGAAGGGTATAGCATCACTTAGATTCTGTGTCCAGTGGACTGAGCAGGAAGACTGCTTCCGAGTGTGGCATGAACCATACCACGGCTTCCATCAATGCAAGTTACATTTCCCCAGACTAACTAGTCTGTTTTTTTTTTTTTTTTGGTTTTCCAACAGGAATTACTGTGTTATTCTTTGCTTTGTGCACATAATCACACCTCCTGACTACATAGAATTCAGCTTTATCTCGAGCATAAACACCTTTAATTTTTTTTATTAGCTTATTGTATTTTTATTGATACTGCTTGCTACTAGTACTGTGATTCCTCTATAGAAGGAATCGACTGAATTCATAAAATTAATGATTTTTATAGTAAGATTTTAATTTAAAAAATTGTGACAGTCCAAAAGCAATATTTTATATAGACCACATTTTGTTTATTCATTCATCTGTCAATGAAATTCCACCTTCTGACTATTGTTAATAATGCTGCTTTGAATATTGGTACACAAACATCTATTTGAGTCCAGAAATTTGAGTAATGATTTGATTGAGAATTTTGTGTTTCTTTTGTAATCCAGATCTTTCTGTGAGATTTCTGAGAATAAATCATTTTAAATATTGTAGTTTGTTCTCTTCATTAAGAATGAACACTATGTCTGTATAGAACCATTTTTCTGAACGACTGTATTTTTCATTTGTTGGATTTTTTTTTTATACTGAAGCTAATATTTTTTTAAATTTTATTTTATTTAACTTTACAATATTGTATTGGTTTTGCCATATATCAAAATGAATCTGCCACAGGTATACACGTGTTCCCCATCCTGAACCCTCCTCCCTCCTCCCTCCCCATACCATCCCTCTGGGTCGTCCCAGTGCACCAGCCCCAAGCATCCAGTATGGTGCAACGAACCTGGACTGGCGACTCGTTTCATATATGATATTATACATATTTCAATGCCATTCTCCCAAATCATCCCACCCTCTCCCTCTCCCACAGAGTCCAAAAGACTGTTCTGTATATCAGTGTCTCTTTTGCTGTCTCGTATACAGGGTTATTGTTACCATCTTTCTAAATTCCAAATATATGCGTTAGTATACTGTATTGGTGTTTTTCTTTCTGGCTTACTTCACTCTGTATAATAGGCTCCAGTTTCATCCACCTCATTAGAACTGTTTCAATACCTCTAGTTCAAAACACCCCCAGTAGAGCCAGAAAAAAACGGCCTTGGACCACAGGCTTCCAGACCTGTTTGTCGATTTAGAAATCCTATTCCCAGCAGGCCTCCACAGGCTTCAACATGGCTGGCTGGGAGTCATTTTGGTATGATATTGAGGATTTTTGATTTAAGCTCTGAACTAGGAACAATTATTTTTTAACAATAACATCCACTTAAAATTTCAGATTTTCAAGATCTAGTCTGTAGGAACTTCTCTCCTGTAAAGTGAAATTCTACAAAATCTTAATCATATGTGCAAATAGCTAAACCCTGAAAACCTGCCTCCACAGCTCCAGTGATTACATTGTTATCTCTACCTCTAGCAGGCCACAGGTCACTTCCAAGGTCACCTGGATCATTCTGCCTCTTCACACTCATTGGACATGGTTCTCCATCATCTCATCTTAGAAGAAATACTTTCAGATTTTCACCATTGTGTATGATGTTAGCTGTGGATTTGTTATAAATGGCCATTATTATATTGGGACATGTTCCCTTGATGGGTTTGATCATTGGATTGGGAAGAGCCCCTGGGGAAGGAAATGGCAATCCATTCCAGTGTTCTTGCCTGGAGAATCCCATGGACAGAGGAGCCTGGTGGGCTACAGTCCATAGGGTCATAAAGAGTCAGACATGACTGAAGTAACTGAGTACATGTGTTCCCTCTATACCAAATTTGATGACAGCTTTTATCATGAGTGGATGTTGAATGTTATCAAAAGCTTTTTTCCTGCATCTATTGATGTGATTTTATGGGTTTTATTCTTCTAACAATTTCATTCTTGTCAATGTGGTGTGTCACATTGATAGATTTGGAGATACTGAAAAATCCTTGGATCACAGGAGTAAATCCCACTTGACCATGATGTAATATCCTTTTAATGTATTTTTGAACTCTATTTGCTGGTATTTTTTTGAAGATTTTTGTGTCTGTGTTTGTTAGTGATACTGGTCTGTAATTTTCTTTTTTGTGTGTGATATCTTTGGTTTTGGTATCAGGGTGATGCTGGCCTCATAAAATGGGTTTGGAAGTATTCCTTCCTCTGCAATTTTTTTTGAATAGTTACAGAAGAGTAAGTGTTAACTCATCTCTAAATGTTTGATATAATTTACCTGTGTAGCCATCTGGTTCTGTACTTTTGTTTGCTGGGAGTTTCTAAAGTACTGATTCAGTTTAATTACTGATAATTTGTTTGTTCATATTTCCTATTTCTTTCTGGTTCAATTTTGGGAGATTATAGCCCTCTAAGAGGCTGTCCCTTTCTTCTAGGTTGTCTTCTATGGCTAGACTTTTGCCTAGAAGCTCTGGGGGAACATCCCTTTCTAAGCTCATTCTTATTGTTGGCAGAAGCAGGTGATTTTTTGCTGTTTTGGGACTGAGATCCTCATTCTCTTACTGGTTATCAGTCAGGGTCCACTCTTTACTCCTTTCTTTCCTTGTGGCCCCCTCCATCTTTAAGCAGCAGTGGTACATTGAATCCTTCTCCTGCTTTGAATCTGTCATACTTCCCCTATACTTGCTCTTTAACCACCAGCCAGAATACATCTTCTGTTTTTAAGGATGCATGTGACCACAGTGGGCTAATCAGACAGTCCAGGGTAATCTCCCCCTGTTAAGGTCAGCAGGCCAGGAGACATAATTCCATCTACAATGTCCTTTTTGTCATGTTACACAACATATACATGTGTGTGATATCTTAGTGCCACAGTTTCTGGGGACTAGAGCAAAGTACTTTTGAAGAGTTCATTTTAGAAATTCTGTTTATCACAACTGTCAAAAAGGAGGCTTTCTATAAAGGGTATCTATGGGCAACAGTCCATTAACAAAGCACTGTCCTTTGCGCATAACATGAGCTCCTTTTAGGTCTACTTTAGAGCATAGTTTCTGAAATGGAGACATTCTATTAGATTAATAACAAAAGAAACCAGATAACCAACAATAAGAGGATGGAAATTTAGGATGGGTTTCATGTACACGTAGATACTTGCCTGTGCACAGAAAGTGTCAGCCCATCTCATGGGTGCTCAGCTACGTTACGGGTGCTGGCAGCACTGTGTGTTATGTAAATGCCTTTGAAAATATCATAGCGTGGCACAGCACTGGAGCAGAACACGAATGCTGATCACTGTCAAATTGTAGGTAGTAAGGTTATATAGTGGAAACTACCACTCTTTGAGATAAAGCTTCCTTTATTTTTATTTTTTCCCAAGCTAGAAAGTGCTTATGGGAACAATTCATGCCATAAAGGACTATCACTGTATACATGCCCCTATCACCAACTTCCAGGTGACATGCAAGAGAAGCTATTTAACTTTCAGTCACTAATTCAATAAAGAATTTCAATAACCCAACAAATTTAATTAAATGGGAAGTACAGATGAACCATTTGAACTTAATACCATCAATCTTAAATTTGCTAAATAAGAAAATCAAACTCATTTTCATACAGAAGAATAAAGGGATTATGATTTAGTATTTGATCTTCAAAAATGTTTAGTTAATGTTACAGTTGATGGAAACTGAGGAAATAAGAGATTGTGAACACATATATCCAAAGTGCTCTAAGACAGATACAGGTAATAAGTATCTATGTTACATATTTTATACAAGGTGCCTATTTTAGTCATTTTCTGTTTTATACATTCCCCCTCCCCATTGTCTATATTTAGGGCTTATTGGTTTTTTATTTGTTTTAGAGTATGTACTCTTGTTGAAGAAAGACATGCAATGATTTGGCATGGGAAAGAGATGTTATAATAGTAAATAGATTTATGACTAGTAAATAGTAACTAGATTTATTACAATTTAAAAATAAATGTGAAGAGGTGTAATATGGATGGTTGTATATTGACCTGAGAAGCAATTTCCATACATAGTTTTTTATGACATTGTGAGATATTATGACTATTGGTGAGATACAGTTTTCTGCAGACATTTCTGGGTCTTTAACATGAGAATGATGGAATCCTCCCCAAGTTTTCCCCCTAAGACCGCTTATAAGAGCAAAGTTAGTTGGTGCTTATTTAATGTGCTGAGGTTCTTTGTAGGGCAATTTTAAAGTGTTGCTTAGATTTAATTCTGAATCAACTGTATTCCTGAGTTTGGGAAATCAAATTTTAACATGAACTTGCAAATAGCCCCAAAGCTTTGCCCCTAATTCATATTCCAGCAACCTTCACTGTAGCAGGAAACAGAGTCAAGCTGTTGCCATGAAGATTGTTTCAAGAGCTCAGAAATCCTCCAGGGACCTCTTTATCACTGCTTTTCAAAGAGGCCTTTATTCTTCCCTTTCCCTGTTTTCTGCAAAGGGAATTGTGTCTAATACTTGAAGACACGGTGAGATCAACAAGGACCTGAGGACTCCTCTAGGACTATGATCTTCAGATAGTGAAATCTACTATTCTGATCCCTATCCTTTCTTCCCTCTCTACCACATTGTAACAAGTACTATTGTTTTGTGAACTTTACTGTTTCATTTTTAAAGGACTGTGCTCCCAGGCCAATTTGTGTTTGTCTTGTTTTAAGTCTTCTGGGTAAAAGGCCATCAACCTCTCATTAAAGTAACATTTTTGGACTATATTATCTACTTGAAGATCTTAATTGATATATGGTTTTCTTTATTAATGGGCACAACAGTGTCTTAATCTAAGTCAAAAAAGTCGACTTTTCTTTCAAATATGTTATGCTAATTTTTTTTCCTCTGAAAAGTAAAGAAAGAGTAAAATAAAAAAGGTAGAAAAAAACATGTACTGATATTACTAATTATAGATATGAATGTACAGCAAAGTCAGTACCTAGATTAAATGTATTTTCAGTAGAGTTAGGAATAAAAATCACCTCATGTGTTTCATCTTATATGAGATAGCTGGGAAGTGATACTTTCCTTTTGGAGGAAAAATAAAAACTTTGTAACTTCATGACATTCTTTGCAAGCATAGCTATCCAGTTTCATGGGGGACATGGAGAAAGACAAAATAAGGTAGATTTTTAAGAAAGCTAAAGGAGGTGGACTTTCTCAGTCATATTTGTATTCAGTCCAATAGATCTTATGGAGAAGGGAATGGCAACTCACTCCAGTATTCTTGCCTAGAGAATCCTGTGGACAGAGGGGCCTGGTGGGCTGCTGTCCATAGGGTCGCACAGAGTCAGACATGACTGAAGCGACTTAGCATGCATGCATGCATTGGAGAAGGAAATGGCAACCCGCTCCAGTGTTCTTGCCTGGAGAGCCCCAGGGACAGAGGAGCCTGGTGGGCTGCCGTCTATGGGGTCGCACAGAGTCGGATACGACTGAAGTGACTTAGCAGCAGTAGCAGCAATAGATCTTAACATTTTCTTCTGAAAAGAATATTAATCTTGGTCTACATGCATTATCAGACTAGGTTGTGAGTACATGCTGACAGAATACGGATGTATGTGAAAGTAGAATGTATATGAAGCATTTTATGTACTATATATATATATATATATATATATATAATTTTTATAAGGAGGCATAAGCTAAACTTGTATTTACTTATGAGCTAAAACATTAGATAGAGTTTAGGAATTCCCTGGTGATCCAGTTAGGACATGGTGCTTCCCAGGGCTCAGGTTCAATCTCTGATTAAGGAACTAAGATCCTGCAAACTGCATGGTGTGGCCAAAGATAAATTAAAACAAAACAAAACAGAATTAAAAGACATTACAGTTTATGTGCTTAGTCACTCAGTCATGTCTGACTCTTTGCGACCCCATGGACTGTAGCCCACCTGGCTCCTCTGTCCATGGCGATTATCCAGGTAAGAATACTGGAGTGGGTAAAACTGTCCCATGAAGTTATGAATGTATTCTTCTCTGAAGTAAGGGTGTTTTCAGTGGCAAACTTGAGAAACTGATCCGCATGCTGGAACAATTAGTGTTTGGATAAGAATAAATAATAATAATAATATATTTTATATGGTCTAAAGAAGAAAACTTACTTTCAGGTGTTCAGAGGTACTGCATAGATCCAGGCTTATAGTAATGTGATCATTTCCTTATTTTCAACTATTTGAGGATATAAAAACAAAACAAATACCATTATTGATTATGTGTTATATATAGGCCAGAACTGTACATAGTGAAGTGGCCAAGAAAGACAGTGTTCATGGCCATATGGAGGGCAGGCCCTGACCAAGCTTCAGGGAAGCAGGAAAGGTCTAGCCAGGTGGATGGAACATAATGTCCCATAACATTTAGAAATTGGCAGGTGGGAACAGGAGGTTTCTTAGCAAGTCAGAGGCCTCATGCTAGTCTAAAGGGGGGTAAAAAATATATTGACAGGCAGGTGGAACAAAATAATGAAATGTCCAGAGAGAAGCTTGTTTATGGTTCTCAGAAGCCTGCCTTCTTGAGTGGGGTTGGGGTGGGATGATGGCAAAAGTGATTTGATGCACAAGCTTATGACAGTTATCTTGTCAGAAAAGGGGACTAATTCCAGAGCTCAGAATAGGAAAGGAAATACACACAGTGGTCATGAATATAGCTTTAGGTAAGGAGCTATGACCAACCTAGACATCATATTGAAAAGCAGAGACATTACTTTACCAACAAAGGTCTGTCTAGTCAAAGCTATGGTTTTTCCAGTAGTTGTGTATGGATGTGAGAGTTGGACTATAAAGAAAGCTAAGCACTGAAGAACTGATGCTTTTGAACTGTGGTGTTGGAAAAGACTCCTGAGAGTCCCTTGGACTGCAAGGAGATCCAGCCAGTCAATCCTAAAGAAAATCAGTCCTGAATACACTGGAAGGACTGATGCTGAAGCTGAAACTCCAATACTTTGGCCACCTTATGCGAAGAACTGATACATTGGAAAAGACGCTGATGCTGGGAGAGATTGAAGGCAGGAGGAGAAGGGGATGACAGAGGATGAGATGGTTGGATGGCATTGCTGACTCAATGGACATGAGTTTGAGCAAACTCCAGGAGTTAGTGATGGACAGGGAAGCCTGGCGTGTTACAGTCCATGGGGTCGCAAAGAGTCAGACACGACTGAGCAACTGAACTGACTGAAGGAGTGAGGATCACCAACTCAATGAACATGAGTTTGAGCAAGCAAGCTCATGAGTTAATGATGGACAGGGATGCCTGGCAAGCTGCAGCCCATGGGGTTGTAGAGTTGGACATGACTTAGTGACTGAACAACAACCACAATGAGAAAGAAAAGTATCTGGCACTTCTCCAGTTGTTATGCAGGTGCAAATATTAATTTTCTGTTTGTCTTGAATGGATATGTTACCTATTTGGTGCCATAACACACAAACACACTCATATTAAGTGTCAATACATACTCTGATGCTTTAATCAAGGTACATACTAAATAATTTGAATTGGCAAAGGAATTTTGGGAACAGAATCCAACATTAAGCTTGACAAGAAATGAATATTTGGACAAGGAATTGTGGAACATTCTACTATGACATATGTTCAGATTTAGAATGTGAAAATTACTCAGTCATGCCTGATTCTTTGAGACCCCATGGACTGTATAGTCCATGTAATTCTCTAGGCCAGAATACTGGAATGGGTAGCCTTTCCCTTCTCCAGGGGATCTTCCCAACCCAGGGATCGAACCCAGGTCTCCTGCATTGCAGGAGGATTCTTTACCAGCTAAGCCACAAGATTTAGAATAAGCCTACTCTATTTCTACGGAGAAGGCAATGGCATCCCACTCCAGTACTCTTGCCTGGAAAATCCCATGGATGGAGGAGCCTGGTAGGCTGCAGTCCATGGGGTCGCTGGGAGTCGGATACGACTGAGCAACTTCACTTTCACTTTTCACTGTCATGCATTGGAGAAGGCAATGGCAACCCACTCCAGTGTTCTTGCCTGGAGAACCCCAGGGATGGGGGAGCCTGGTGGCTGCCGTCTATGGGGTCACACAGAGTTGGACACGACTGAAGTGACTTAGCAGCAGCACTCTATTTCTCAAACCAATCTTGGGATCTAAAACCAAACTTTTTAGAATGAGAATATTAAATTGAAAATTTCTGTATTAGGATGGGATTCAGACCTTCCGTGTAGAACTGTGGGAGAAGTACAGTCAGCAGTGACCTGGCAGAACAAGGACCTGGCTTGATGGAGGGAGAGTGGGAATGTCTGACCCAGCAAGGACAGAAGTGCAGTTAGAAGAGCCCTGGAAAACAATTTCCCTTTCAAGCTGCACTGGTAGTAGGTATGTGCTTGCTTATGCTAGATTTTAGCTTTGTGTAGCAATCAGGATCAGGACACAACACCCCGCTTTCCTTGCCCATTCAGTTGCTGCTCTTGGGGTTTTGCAGGCTGCCTGCTCACGTGAGTCTCCATTTTGTCCATGCCTGGCAATAGCTGCTCGGAACCTCGCCTCTGGCAGCTGATAATTTCAAGTATCCAGACCTGTCACGATGCTCTCCAGGAGAGGCGTCAGGCTGTCATCATCTGTTAGGCAGCCCCCAGCTGACACACAAGGGCTTTCACTGAGTGCCCTTCTCTCTCAGGCTTTTGAATTGCATCTTTTGATAGGAGTTGAGATAAGAAACAAGTTCAGAATCCAAATCAAGGCCTTCAGTTGCTTTTCTAGCCACTTGGCCTAATTTCTTTAGTCACTTTTTTGCAGTTTGGGCCAAGTTTGCATAGTTTTGACAATTTCAAGACCTTAGATGCAACCATTGATTTCTTCAGAAGGACTGTTCCGTGGGTCATGAAAACTAAGCAGCTAGGCACTTTCTTCTCATCCTCATCATTGCCAAGGAAATGCAAAGACCATGAGTTTAAGTGAATTAGGTGAAGCTAATCTTTCTTACTCTGGATCCAGCTCAAGCCCCCTTTCGTTCTTCAGCAGAACAATGTCAGGCAATGGCAACCCACTCCAGTACTCTTGCCTGGAAAATCCCATGGACGGAGGAGCCTGGTGGGCTGCAGTCCATGGGGTCGCTAAGAGTGGGACATGACTGAGCGAATTCACTTTCACTTTTCAGTTTCATGCATTGGAGAAGGAAATCGCAACCCACTCCAGTGTTCTTGCCTGGAGAATCCCAGGGATGGGGGAGCCTGGGGGGCTGCCGTCTATAGGGTCGCACAGAGTTGGACATGACTAAAGCGACTTAGCAGCAGTAGCAGCAGCTGCCTCCGAGGTGTTTCTGTTGCCATGAATGATGTGAGACAGCCATACTCTGACCAGGATCTAAGACAAATCTTGACCTTAGCCTGTGGGAGTTAGGGAGTTTTACCCAGATTTCTGCTTTCTGTTACTTTTCTATTGACCTGTGCACCTTTTATAATAACTAGGATTAACAATTTTGATAAAATGATTCTTCTCTCCTGTTTTTTTCTCGGTGCCCCTATCTTTGTTTCTTACATATGCATACTTCCAGAATCAGAGTCCAACATGCTTGTGCAGTGAGTATTTATAGCTATCATTTATCCATTATGCCTTCTTTGGTAACCACATCCCAAACTGCTCTAGGAGCCATGCCTTCCCCAGTCACAGAGGTGGCATAGATGACCCAGTTTTTTTTCTGACTTCAAACAACACATATTTATTACTTCACAGTTTCTGTGGCATAACCTTGTCTTAAGTCATTCATATTTGCTAGCCCTTTACATGGGTTTAAGGCTAGGCATGTGACTCATGCAGGTTCCATCAGAGTGAGAATAAAAGCTCTTTTGTAGATTCTATCAAGAAACATAGGCTTTAGTTCTTGCAAGCTAAGTTGTAAGGAATTGTGTGGTATGGAGCTGCAGCAACCATTTATGGGCCTTTGAAGGTGACTGTGTTAAAAAATGTAGCTAATATACACAGAGAAGAGGAGGGCTGAGTAGAGGTGACAGAGGCAGAGCATCTTGTGAATTTGAATTCACAACAAGGATTCATTTAACTCCTTCCAAGAATCCATGTCTTTATTACTCTTATTTTATTGAAGTATAGTTGGTTTACAACACTGTATTAGTTTCTTGTATGCAGCAAAGTGATTCTGTTATGTGTAGATATCTGAACCATCTATGTCTTAACCCTAATCTGAGTCAGTTTCTTCTCTGCTTTGTTTTAACAAGTTTGTCTTGGATTTTCAGTATCTTGAATTAAAAAAGAAAACTAACTGAGCATTTCACTCTAGTGCTTGGACTTGGCTACTTGGTAACACATCCTTCTTGATATTACCTGTTGCCTGGGTATTTGGTTGACTTCACCCACCTTCATGTTTTCTGTGCGGGGTTCATACCCTGTTGGAACATCCTTATGTTTCGTGTTCAATCCTGATGCTTTTTTATAGTCTGGATGAAGTTCTAAGATATATAATAACTGTGCTTTTCCCCTTGAGTATTTTAGGAAAGCTTAATGATTCAACAAATAAGTGATCTCTTCAATAACTTTAAAAGTGGGGAGGCTTCAAGGAATTTCACATATCTGACCCCTGGGTGCACAAATATATTAAGGTCAGTTGCCCATTAGTTTTTCTTTTTCTATCGTGGATATTGTTATATCATTTTATTTTCTCTGATTGTGATCTTTGTGACATTCTGCTTGGCTGGCAAGTAACAAGATAACTGCTCATAAAGGGAAGAGATGATGAAAGAGTTTTCTGTAATAGATTTTACTATAATGGGATCAGAATGGCAGGGAAAGTGAAGAGGTAGTTAGAGGTAATAGAGCCCAGTATTCCTACTACCATGCATCTTGTGGTTTTCTGAGAAATTAAAGATGACCTGAGAAATGGGGTTCAGATAACACATTTTGAGATCAGTAATATGCCTAGGATCTTCTTCTATAGACTATGGACTGTGTGAGAATGGTGGTTGGTTCTGGGTGTTGTGTTGAAGCCCAATCTGTGTTTCAAGCTCAGGGCCAACCTTCAGCCATTTAGCAATAGTACTTAACTTTCACTTGTGGTATTCAGTAGCTCTTTTACCCCTGGTGGCTCAGATGGTAAGCAATCTGTCTGCAGTACAGGAGACCTGGCATTTGATCCCTGGGTTGGGAAGATCCCCTGGAGAAGGGAACGGCCACCTACTCCAGTATTGTTGCCTGGAGAATCCCATGGACGGAGAAGCCTTGTGGGCTACAGTCCATAGGGTTGCAAAGAGTGACTGAGTGACTAACCCAGTATACCTTCTTAATTGGAGCTTTCCCCAAAGTCTTCTTCTTCTTTTTTTTTTTTTTATGACTCACTCTGTGCTGAGGGGAAGCAGACACTTCATGAGTGAAAACCAAACCAAATGCTCCACAGCTAATTGGGAAACAACTGATGTTTTCTCCTTTCTTGGCCCTTTCTTTCCCAGATTGATTCCAACTCTTCTTCTCTTCCTTTCTACTGCTGCTGCTGCTAAGACACTTCAGTAGTGTCCAACTCTGTGTGACCCTGTGGACTGCAGCCTACCAGGCTTCCCCGTCCATGGGATTCTCCAGGCAAGAACACTGGAGTGGGTTGCCATTTCCTTCTCCACCTTTCTATGAGGGTCTCCCTATTCTTTGATTCTGATCCATTTATGTAAAACATTTTGACCTCAGTGCTGAGGAAATAGCTAGGAAAGAAACTTGAAATATGAGGGACAAAGAGAGTTCTGGGATAGGAGGGATGACAAGGGCTTGATACTCTCAAATTGGATAGTCTTCATAGAAGAGCTGAAATATGAACAGTTTTGAAAAAAGAAGTGTCATCATGATTTAAGTAGAGAAAAATATAAGGGATTACTAGGAAAATGAGTCAGCTGGAGAAGGTAGTCCACCTTTGATTTTTAGAATTCGATTCAGCTGCTAATCAGAAAGATTAGACTTAATAATATTAAACATTATTAATTAAATAATATTAGACTTAATAATATTAAACAAACATTAGTATGTTAATGTGACACAGTAACACTAGTACAATGCTTTATGGTCATCAGGAACCCAAGCTCCTATAATTCTTCTCATCTGGTGTCATAGCTTTCATTCTCAGAAGTATTACCTCTTGGTCCAAAATGGCTCCTGAAACTCTGGTCATCAAATCTGTTTTGCAGTCTAGAAGTAGGAAAAGAGGCAAAAGGGGGAACTTTTCTTCCAATGAAGTTGGTTTTAAGCAGTTTCCCCAGAATTTCCATGTAGGACTTCTGCTTGTCTCATTGGGCAGAGCTTAATCACATGGCCATACTTTGCTCTAAGAGTTTCTATGCAATGTGGTCTTTTAACTGTTTGCATTGCCATCCCAGGTAACTAAGGAAAGAGGAGAGAATGGCTCTAGGATAGCAACTTGCATTCTGCTACAAAAATCCTTGAAACCTGTGGTTGCTTGTTAGGAGATGCACTAAGTTATTAGAAGCTTTATAGAGTGTTAAGGATTATGGTTGTTTTTATTTTCAATTTAAGAATTGGTAAGAAAGAGTCTTAATAAGAATATTGGCCTTGAGTGTAATGAACTGGGTATAAGGAGATGGAAACTGTCATTTCTTAGAAGGGGTTATGAGTAAAGTAGGGAAGAATGTAAAGATATTTTAAAGTATTGGGAGTTTAGATATGACAAAAGTGGTCAAACAGATTTTACAAAGGGATGGATTGCCCACAATAAAAGATATGAATTTATTTATAATAACTCTGAAAAATTTGTGGTAGGTTTCAAATGTATACTTATGGTACTGGAGGTATTTTCAGGGTGGGAAGAAAGCCTGAAATAAAGTCAACAATGAGTAATATTTAGAAGTAAAACCAGTGCACTTTAGTGTTGAGGTTGACCATCTGGTTGACAGGCAAGTCATATAAAGTAAATAAGTAAAGGGGAACACTTGTAACACGACAAGGGATTTTGGAAATTGTAGGGGATAATCTAAAGGGGCAGCTACCGCTTGACTGCAGCCAGTTATTGCCGTCAAAGAAATCAGGCTTAGGTCTTCTACTTTTTCAAGAGAAGATAGAAATCCAGATTTTTATATACCCTTTCAGATTATAAATAATGGTGCAGGCCAAACAAATATGTCTGAAGGCTGGGTTTGCCAATGGATCAGTTTTACAACTTTTGATCTAGTTCAACATCTTTTTTTTACTGAGTGAGACTGGGAGAGATCTAATAACTTGCCCTCATCAATAATAGACCCCTGCCTCTTGACTTCCCATTGTCTTCCTCTTGATAGAGCTAAGGAAGTCACATGGAACTGTTTGGTGGAAAGGAATAATCAGAGGAATTAGGCATTTCACGTAGGCTTACAATTAACTCTAAAAGTGCCTAGCATGGTGCTTTACAATCTGGGGCATCTATCAATGTTAGCTCAATTTCTATGTGAATTGTTCAAGTCATGAAAGTTAATGAATAAAATAGAGGAAAGGGAAAAAGAAGCAGAAAAGTAATTATCACACCTTGGGGAGCCCCCGTAATTAACCATGGAAACAAGATAATGAATTAGCAAAGATGGCATCCAAGGAGCAGTCAGGAGCAGCCAAGATTTCTTTGTGAATCTCTTGCCTTCACCTTTGCTCTAATTACAGCTTTAGGCTGTAAATGTTTTAATTTGAGGGTAATTTCCGGCCCTTTAATAAATTTCTTTCCAATTATACTGCCACCTTAAACTTATAGGCTCATAAGAAAGTGTGGTCTTGAGAGAATATTTCTTCTCCCCTTAGTTAAATTAGATAGATTGATTAATTTTGGCTTAAATTTCTAAAAATGTGCAGTTGTATCTTGAGATTATCCCACTATTAGTGGTTAAGTATCTCTGAAATAAGTAATTATTGTCACTAAAAGACAAATTTATCAGAAGAAATGTCCTTTGAAAAATTCCGTTTTTAGTATAAATATGTCCTTATATGTCACCATAATTTGCTGGATTATCTCAATGCTATAGATCACAGGGAAATAATTTTTGAAGTGACCAATTCTATTTTAGGCTTTAATATGCATAGTAAAATACATTTTAAGACACTTTTTAAAGTTCTTAGGAAAGAATCCCTGGAAACTAGAATTTTTGATTTACTGCTCATGTTAGAATCTTAACTATTGAATACAATGGAAAGACCTTGGGGATCTGGTAGCTTCCATAGGCAATTTATTTCAGAACTAACTGCTTTTGCAGTGGATTTTGCTTATAGTAGCAATGGCCTATATTTATAATTTGTTCTCCTGGCAATTATCTGACCAGAACTGAATTACCTACAAGGTCGGTGGTGCTGGACTAAGTTTATAGACTGGCAACTTTTTCATATTTGATTGGATTTGTCATTACAATGCCCCAGCACAACAGTGCTGGAATGTAGTCACTAAAAAGAGAAAAATGTCTGTTAATCTTCTGATGTTTAATCATGACTTTAGGCTTTTTTTATTTTCTTTTTAGTTCCAAGACATATATAAAATGTCTACAGATCTCAACAAGAAAATGTGATTCTTCTCTGCTATCAGCTAAAGCTGCTGTGA
Organism: Bos grunniens; assembly: GCF_055505025.1. NCBI lineage: Eukaryota > Metazoa > Chordata > Mammalia > Artiodactyla > Bovidae > Bos > Bos grunniens. Next base: position 35,260,371 of record NC_141171.1, read on the forward strand.
CCATAAAACTAAAAAATTACATTTTTGTCTCCTTGCCTATAAAGAATGTCCACCAGAGCAGGTCCAATATCTTATCTCTCTATCCAGACAGTGCTTGTTGCTAAATATACAGAGCCTGATTTTACAGTCTTCACTCAGCTCTGGCTTTTACAATTTTCAGTGGGCTGTTGGGGGGAAATTCTTATGAAAGGTTTATAAATGATGTGCAAATGGGCTATATTTTTGCAACTTGCACTGTCACCCTGGATCTTATGAGAATCTTTTGAGTAGAGTCAGCCCAGTACAGGGGCTCTTGGATGGCTCAGCTGTGTGCTCCACGTCTGTAGGATGGAGGAAAGAAAGCATGACACCATCACTTGGATGGGAGTTTCTGACATTGCAGGGGCAAAGATCCTGAAGGTCAAAGGTACCCTTAATCACAGAGCTTTGAAAGCTATTTTCTGTCCACTCCAAAGCTCTCAAAGTGGACAGTAAAGAGGCCTTTCCCATCTCTGCTGCATCCTAGGAAATGTGATACAGCAAGAAAGACTCCAGGTTCTCAGTTTGGGGGGTGGGGAATGTCATATAGCCCTTTGAGAAGCAGACAGAAGTTATGAATATTTTTGTTAGAAAAATATCCATAAAGATACATACATAGAATTTTGAAAAATTATGGTTTTATTTTTAAAAATGCATTGTTCCAAGGTCCTTGGCCCCAGGTTATGAATTCCTGGAAGTCTGAGGATGATTGTGGGGAAACTTACCTTGGACATCTATGTAATTTGTGTTATCCAGCTAGACTCACCTAATCCTACATTCAGGGTGGTGTTAACAGTAATAACCCGTGCTGTGTATCTTTTGTGTCTGTCTGCTCATTCAGGAGCTCTGTCTTCTGCAAATTTCTTTTCCCTCCCCAAAGTGGTTATATCTGGAAGTCCTTGACATGTTTCAGCTGTGATCATGATCAAGGCCAGACAGTGGTCATGTGGCGTCTCTGGTCCCGACGCCTTTGCTCATGCCCCCTGTTGGATAGCTCTTACTCCCTGCATCACTGTCTCCCCTGTCCGGCACTGAGGCGCCACCTGCAGATCACTGCCACTTCTGCCAGGGCCATGGTGTTCTGCTTCTGCTAAGGCATTGGGGCTTTTCAGGGGCTAAGCGTGCTCTGTCTTCTCCAGATTTCTAATGATTCCAGTTCCTGTGTCAGGGAGAATGCTTTTCTCTCTTTGTGCAATTATTGTTCCAATCAGATGGTTTCTATCGAGTTCTGCTTTAATGGTCTTTAGCAGGACAGATCTTTCACTTTTATTTCTACTTCCTCCCTACTTAGGGTGAAGGGGAAAACCAAGTGACCTAGCGTGTACACAGGATCCTCAGTTGTCTGCCTTGAATGGGGTTTGTCTCTGGCTTAGTGGTGTTTGCCTGACTCACTCTCCCTTTGAGAGCTTCTCGTGTAAACCCCCATTCCAGGGGTCTGTTCCCCACTTTATCAGGAGTGCTTAGAATTGCTGCCTAGCAAGGAATGAACCCAGTGTAGATTTAAACTAAAAATTTTAAGAACCTTACTATTTAAGAGTAATGTAGATAATGGTGTGACGTTTGGAGATTAGGTATATTTTTAGGAGATATTTTGGAGAGCTCTTCCAGATCTCTGTGTGCCCCTCCAGAGACAACATCTTTGTAATTCCACTCATCTACATCAAAGCTAGTGCAGTATTGTGAAAAATTGCATCGACAAAATTCCAGGCTCTTCCTGGAAACACACACCTTCTTTATTGTAAATAACTCCATACACTATCTGTAATAAGTTAGAATGATATTTCTGTCATGTTTCTGTTTTTTAGACAACTCATTTACCTTAAACTCCATAGGAATCAATAAAATATGATTCTGGAATAATACTGAATTTTAAAGTTTAGCATGCGGCATACAAAAAAAAATGCCTCACCATTTTCCTCGCTGTCATTTGAAGGTAAAGGCGTCGATTCATCAAACTTTGGAAACACATTTTGAAAATGCCGGTATCTCCATCAGTTATAGATGTGTCATAATTAACGCCGACACCTCCTGCTGTCCCAGTGTATTCTTCATGCCCGTCATGAATCCTCTCTTTGACAAGCTGTCCTGTGCTGTGTGATCACCCACCTCGGTGTGGAGTTCTCTTCAGTGTTCTCTGTGCCCTCACCTTCGACCTCCTATCAAAGTCCCTTGGCTATTCTCTACCAAACAGGAAATTTTCCCAAACAGTCTTTGTCCATTTGTCTCATGAGCTTTCTTTTCCTCGCTCCATGTCAATTGCATTTCCTCTCATAAACTCTATGACTGAAGACATGTTTTAAAATACTGAAACATTTTGAGGGAATCCTATTATAGCATAGACATATATGGGGTTAACTGGGATGTGAAAGTAAGATGGAACTTTTGTCTTTTCTGCAATGGATATAATTTCCTCGTGAGGCTTCTCTCTTAGGTTTCTCAGTGGGGTGTGGTGGGGGACTGGTAGGAAAGAATTCTGAAGTTGCAAAATAATTCCTCTGACTCCTTAATCATCTCTCTCGCCTGGCATTCTCTCAGGTAAATGCTTGGTTTGCAGCTTTTCTCTTGCTCTGTACCTTCTGAGATGGCATCTTGCTTTATGTAAGGAGGGCCTTAATGCCTTCTTGTGCTGTCAGGGTGGAGAGGTTCATTTTCTGCCAAGCATCCGCTGCATTTCCTCTGTTCTGATCGGCCTGGTGAGCACTGAGGTGCATCTGACCCCTGGACTCTTGGAAATGTGTGCTATCACCACTGAAGTCTGTGACTCTGGCCCTTTTCTTGGCAGTTCTTTTAGTGCCTCTGCATCTCTGCCTGCTCCCTAGCAGACATGCAGGCCTCCACAAGTCCCTGAAGCCATGCAAAGGCAGTGGAAAACCCAGAGCAGAACCTCAGGCTCATCTGCCACGCCCTCTCCATTAGCCAGTGTACTCCTGCGCACTCTGGATGTGGCGCTGGGTCACATGTCAGCTACTCCTAGAAGTGGGCAGGTTTTCCTGGGCCATCCCTGAGGAGGCCAACTGCTGCCTGGAAGTCCTTGTGTTCTCCCCATCTCACCGCCACTACTGTCCTTCAGGGTTTTTACCTGGACCTGGAAGTAGGACATCTGTGCCTACCTGCCTCATCGTCCTTAACTCTCTCTCCTCTGCTTTTCAGAAAAATAGAGGTTTTCAGGAAAAATAGAGGTTTTTTCCTTTATGTCCTCGTCCAGTCTGAAGGCATTTTCTTTGGGGTCATGATGGCAGAGAAATCATGTTTCAAAGTGATGATGAATGGAATGAGAGAAATAGAAAACACATCATTTAAAAATTTTCAGAATAGCATTTCTGAAAAGAAAATTATATACCTGTAAACTAGTGTTTCTGCAAACCACACATCATTCTGAAGAAAAATGGAATCATATGAATGATGATAAATAACATTCTTCTGCTTCTCATCTTTCCCTCTTATTTGGGGACTCTAGCCCCACTCAAAAATTTCTGCATTTATTTTTTTGCTTCTTTCTCACATGTTTCTCTGTGTAGTGCGGACAGTATGACCAGTCCTCCTCCATGGCCTCTGCTCTCTGGGAAGCTCTGCTTATCCCTTCCATGGGTGTCGAGCATTGATGATGGAGCTGATGCTGATTAGCCAAGGATGTCGTTTCCAGTCATCTGTAAACAGAGTGTCTTCTGCTGCTCTAATGCTTAGTGCAGGGTCACTGGGGAACCTGACTGCTGTGGGTGTGCTGCTGCTGCTGCCAGTGGGGAAGACCATGCCTCTTGGTTGCTTCCTGCCCTGCGCTGGCGGCACTCAGAGTGAAGAACCCTCCCCACGCAGGGCCATGATGAAGTGGTCTCTGTCCTCCTGGTGTACTAGTACTTAAAGTTTTGGGGATTTATGAGAATAAAAAGCTCATTTAGTATTCATTTGCCAGTCAGTTCTATGCACAGCAAATCTAACCCTGTTGCTCCTCCCTTTTGGTGACTGGGATGGTGCTATTGGGTCAAGCCTGATATAATTTCCTCTTTCAGAATATTTTTGTTTGTTTGGTCTTTGGAAACGTCTTCAATTTCTCATGCAAATACATAATCTGTAGGCTCTTCTGTTTTCCAAATACTGTATCACAGTGGTTGTAAAATTTATGCTCAATCTGAGGCTTCTACCTCCACATATAATTTAAATAAATTAAAGATTTACACATCTCTGTTTAAATCAATAAATATAAAAAACATTCCCTTATAAATGTTTTGGTCTTTTATTTTCTGGTTTGCCACATGGTTTCAACAATTTAAAGAAACCCTTAAAATACTTGAATCATGTCCCCATTACTCCCGTTTCATGATAATGGAAATAACTGATAAAACAATCTCTGTGTGTGAGATTTTCTTTTAGGTAAAGACTTTTCTTTCAGATTTTTCTTCTCCTTGGGCTCTTTCTAAAGGCAGTATCTTATACAGCATGTCCTTTGTTATGTTGGTTTGTATGACTTTCAAAAAATCTTTTGCTTTCAAATTGGGGAAAAGCAAATTAAATGTAGTGAGATGGAACAAAATGACCCTCCCCCAACTAAGATCATAAATAATCTATTGGAAGATTGCACATCTATCCTGGTTGACTCAGACAGAGCCATTCTCAGCTAAGGTATGGGCTCCTGGTGGTAAAAGCAGGAACAAGTAGGAGTCAATGTTTCTTTAGCAAATAATGTCAGTTATTTCTCAAGGTTCTCAAGAGGAAGCTTTAAAAGCATCTAATATGAGAAACATGTTTCCTTCATGTGAGAATGGTGGACTGAGCCTCCCTAGGATAATTAATTAATTGATTAACTAATAATGAATTAATTCCTGCTGTGATGAGATGTGCTTGCCTTTAGTCAGGGAGGAACTTAGCACCAGGCTTCTGTGGAAATAAATGAAGACCAACCAAATGGGAACAAGCAAAGCCTATTTATTCAGAGCTTATGGAAGTCAGCTACCATCTCTTCCGTTTTGGCAGAAAGTCAAAGGTAGGCAGAGGAGTGGGAAAACTTTACAGTGATAAAAAAGAAAGCTTCAAATATACCCAATATCCCCTGAATTGAGATTGTTGGCCTGGGGAAGCTTGGGTGGGCTGACTAGAAGCAGGGCAGCCTATGTGATTGGTTTGGGTTACATGTTTGGCTTTTTGTGGTTGGTCCCAAGGTAGAAGGGGGACAAAAATTAAGGGATACATCAGTTATTAATCAAATTATGGCTATTTGGGCTAATTGTTGCAGGAGTTGCTGTTTGGTTTCTTGGATTGGTGGCTGGAGCTGGTGATCTGACCTCTTGCAAGTCTGGCTTCCAGGGCTGGTTGCTGTAGACCATGTGTCGGTGGTTGCTGCAGATGGTGGGTCAGAATTCTCTTTTTGTGTCTGAGCTGCTCACGATATGTTTTTATATTCAACCTCTCATTTCACTTCTGGAGAGCCAACCGAAATCAAGCTCTATACTGTTTTTCTTCACACAATTACAGCTCCGAGCTCATCCATCCTTTTGAAGCCTGCAGGAGCTATTGGCAAGATAAAAACTTCATGAACTTCAGTTGAAACAGAAACTATTGGAATTTTCAGAAACCAATTGGAATAGAGGGTTAGCCTTGCTTAAATGGTTGAGGGAGGGGCTCTTTGGAGGAGGGAGGTGGAATGCTGGCTAAGAGACAGTGGCTTCCAGATAGGCTGAGAGGATATGCCATGGGAGAGTTGGGATGATGAGAGAATTAGTCAGAAGGGAGTATCTATGTGTGGCAACTGCCCAAGGCCTAAATTCTCACTTCTTGGAATTTCCTTGGGTTTCTCTGAGGAAATGGGCTAGAAATAGAGCCCCAGTTCCCAGGCTTCTTTTTCTGGTTTGCTTTGAGACGCTTGTCTGATTCCTCAGTGAAAGAAGCACGTATACCTCTCATCAGTGTAGCTTCAGTAGGGTAGGATGCGTGGCAGTGCTGGAGATGGGCACAGTCCACATCAGCTGGCTGCGCCTTGGGTAAGAAAGGCTTAGTGCTCCCTTGAGTGCTCCCCTCAGCCTGCCAGTCAGTGAAGACTATTAGCTGGAAAGGTTCATAGGCAATCAGGCACCTCCCTTGAGTAGGGGCAGCAAAGCCACTTTCCCTGGTCTTTTTTTTTTTTTTAATTGAAGTATTGTAGATTAATAATGTTGTGTTAATGTCTTCTGTACAGCAAAGTGACCCAGTTACACATAATATATATTCTTTTTCATATTCTTTTCCATTATGGTTTGTCACAGAATATTGAATATACTTCCCTGTGCTACACAGTATAGTTTTGTTGTTTACCCATTCTACATATAGTAGTTCATCCCTGCTAATCCCAAATGCCCAATCTTCCATTCCCTTACCCAGCCTCCCCCTTGGCAACAAGTCTGCTCTTTATATCTGTGAGTTTGTTCTTGTCTTGTAGATATATTCATTTGTGTAATATTTTAGATTCTATTCCATATATAAGTGATATCATATGATATTTGTCTTTCTTTGATTTCCTTCTCTAGGTCAATTCATGTTGCTACAAATGGCATTATTTCTTTCTTTTTTATGGATGATTAATATTCAATCACATATATATGCTATATCTCTTGTATCTGTTCATCTGTGGATGGACATTTAGGTTGTTTCCATGTTATGGCTGCTGTAAATAGTGCTGCTATGAACATAGGGGTACATGTATCTTTTTGAATTATACTTTTGTCTGGGTGTATGCCCAGGAGTAGGATTCCTGGATCATATGGCAACTCTATTTTTAGTTTTGTAAGGAACCTCCATAGTCTTCTCCATAGTGGCTGCACCAATTTATAACTCACCAATAGTACTTTGCCAACAAAGGTCCATCTAGTCAAAGCTATGGTTTTTCCAATGGTCATGTTTGGATGTGAAAGCTGGACTATAAAGAAAGCTGAGTGCCAAAGAATTGATGCTTTTGAACTGTGGTGTTGGAGAAGACTCTTGAGAGTCCCTTGGACTGCAAGGAGGTCCAAACAGTCCATTCTGAAGGAGATCAGTCCTGAGTATTCACTGGAAAGACTGATGCTGAAGCTGAAACTCCAATACTTTGGCCACCTGATGTGAAGAACTGACACATTGGAAAAGACCCTGATGCTGGGAAAGACTGAAGGCAGGAGGAGAAGGGGATGACAGAGGATAATATGGTTGGATGGCATCACTGACTCAATGGACATGAGTTTGAGCAGGCTCTGGGAATTGATGATGGACAGGGAAGCCTGGCATGTTGCAGACTGTGCGGTCTCAAAGAGTCAGACACGACTGAGTGACTGAACTGAACTGAACAGTGTAAGAGTGTTGTATTTTCTCCACACCCTCTCCACATTTGTTATTTGTAGACTTTTTAAAGCCATTTTGACTGGTGTGAAGTGATACCTCATTGTAGTTATGATTTGCATTTCTCTGACAGTTAGTGATGTTGAGCATCTTTTCATGAGTCTTTTGGCTATCTGTATTTCTTCTTTGGATAGATGTCTATTTAGGTCTTCTGACCATTTTTCAAGTGGGTTGTTTGGGTTTTTGTTATTGTTGTTGTTGAGTTGTATGAGCTGCTTGTATATTTTGGAGATTAAGCTCTTGTTGGTTGCATCATTTGCAAATATTTTCTCCTATTCCATATGTTTTTTCATTTTGTTTATGATTTCCTTTGCTGTGCAAAAGCTTGTAAGTTTGACTAGGCCTCATTTGTTTATTTTTGTTTTATTTCTATTGCCTTGCATTTTCCCTGATCTTATTCTCAGGCTCCTTGGCAAAGAAGGGGTAAGCCCAGAACCACTTGGGCAATTTTAAATACCATGGCCCCCTCACAACAAACATAAAAACAAAACAGAACAAAATTGAAGCTAGACTAAAGGTAAAACTTCCCTAAATTATAACTCAGCCCTTATTTGAGTACAGATTACCCAAATACATAATGTCTCTACTCTGGCTTTGATATAGGAGTTGAAACAAAACTGAGCCAGATTTGTTTACTTTTGATGGGTAGGTTTTCTTTGCTGGATATTATTTTTACTGATTAAAAAGAGAAACTTTTTTTTAAAGAAAGTGGCCATAATATCCAAGGCACAAAACTTATAAATAGATTTTTTAGAATGATGTTTTTCATGGTGAAAAACATTCAGATTTGATTTACTTAATCAAAAGAAGATTTCTGAGGATTAGTTAAATTTAAATCATTTAGGGTAGGGTACACTGAATTATAAAAAGAAACCAGTTCTTCAGATATTTGAAGATTTGTGTTTATACTTTTAATTCTACCAAAATACAGTTATAAATTTATATAGTCCTTCCATGATGTGAGTATGGATTTTATTAAGTCATACTGTTTTCTGACTCAAGTAGTTTTGATTCTAGATTAAATCAAGTTTAATTTAGATGATGCTACTGAAAGTTAGGGCTTCCCTGGTGGCTCAGAGATTAAAGCGTCTGCCTGCAATGCGGAAGACCAGGGTTCGATCCCTGGGTCTGGAAGATCCCCCGGAAAAGGAAATGGCAACCCACTCCACTATTCTTGCCTGGAGAATCCCATGGATGGAGGGGCCTGGGGGGCTACAGTCCATGGGGTTGCAAAGAGTTGGACATGACTGAGTGACTTCACTTTCACTTTCTTTCACTGAAAGTTAGGGCAGTCCTGTTTGAGTAGTACCTTCACAAAGCGAACTGTTTCACCCATCTATCTGTATGGATGGCATATTTGGGATTGACAAGCTTACCAGAACACCACACAAATAACTGGAGACTCAGATATACTAATCTGTGGTCAGAGCAGAACTTAGAACTCTGAAGAATTTCAAAGGGGAGGAGAGGACAAAACCTCAGACTAAGTGACCTGGCTTGGGTGACTGGTCCCACAGGAAAAGGCAAATATCCTCTTATTGAACTATCCTCTGTGTATGATGTCAAAACAATATGAGCACTACAGTTGAGCTATAGTGCTAAGCCACAAAAGGATCAGTATAGAACTCTTTAAATTCTACCTACTTTTAAGATAGCACCAGATTCAGAGTCTGGGACAAGACCAAACACGGGGGAACACAGTGATCCCAGTTTCAAAGACTAAGGGGGTGTCAGAGCATGAGGCCAAGTAGATGCTGGAGAAGATGGGAGAACCTGGGGCAAGCACTATGGAGATTGACTGGGAAATCTGGCTCAGAGAAACTAACTGCCAAAAATAATGGTAAGTGCTAGTCAAAGTTTCTTTAAGGAGGGTTGGGGTAATGTTTTGAGCACACTGTTCTAACGTCTTTAGAAATTCATTGTTGTTATTTGAGTCACGTCCTCTTAGTTATTTGAGGGGATGCCTGTGTCCACGCTTCTCTTATTAATACATGTACTTACCATGCTTTGGCACATGACTTTTCTGATATTTTCTAGACCTGTTCTATATGCTGCTTATTGGTTATATAGATGAGAGCTTGTGCCTTACTAAATTACCAAATAATGCAGGTACTTGCTTGTATATAGCCAGTCAGTGAGCATCTCAAAATGACTCTGAATTCATGTGATTGCTGGGTAGGAAGGACAAACGACAGACACACTGTTCTCTCTTCTGTCCAGTGCCCCCAGGATAACTTTCTGATGATTTCAAAATTATAATATCCTCACCCCAACACTTCATCTCCCTCACTTTCCACTCTCACTTCCAAACACTTATGACATAGGTCTAAGAGGCTGGTTAATCTTTATCTTCAATTTTTTCCCCGTCTCTCATATTCCATTAATACCCAGTCACTTATGTGTCTGTTCAACTTGCCCTTTGCCATATTTCATCTGATGCAAAGAGCCAACTCATTGGAAAAGACCCTGATGCTGGGAAAGTTTGAGGGCAGGAAGAGAAGGGGGATACAGAGAATGAGATTGTTGGATGGCATCACCGATTCAATGGACATGAGTTTGAGCAAACTCTGGGAGACAGTGAAGGACAGGGAAGCCTTGCATGTTGCAGTCCATGGGATTGCAAAGAGTTGGACATGACTCAGCCACTGAACAGTAATATTCCAACTGACTGTAGTCTGATAACTGTCATGTTGAACTTAGATTTTTTCAGTTATCTCCTAGTAGGTCCTGCTGCTGGCAATATCTCTCCTCCTGAAAGTCTCTCTCCTCCTGAAACCAATTATATTAGGATGATTTCCTCCTTAAGATACACAGTTCTTACTGGTTCAGGCACTTCTGCATTATGTGCTAGATGTTTCACCAATGAATCCCACCTCCTGGCTTGTGTTGTTTCCCTTTTCCCTTCATCCTGACCCCTGTACTTGGGTAAAGCCTTTTCCTGACCCCACTTCACGTGGCCTGAGATGGTCTCTCCTCTGCTCTGCCATTCTAATTCTGCCTTTAGGCCAAGCCCAACTCAACACTCATATTCACCGGGAAGTTTTTCCAGTTGAACTCTAGTCCACATTTCCTCTTTCTATCAGTTTCCTGTTTCATCATACATAACCTGAATTGCCACGGAGCTTCACCAATTTGAAAAAAATACTTTCATAGACAGTCTATGTTACTATGTAGTATAGTCTCTAAAGTTAGTACCTATTCAGCGAATTTTCTTAGCTGTGGTTAAGTTTTGTTTAAAAAACGTGAATTTTATTTTAACTGGAGGGACTTCTCTTCCTATATTTTGGGTTGAGGCTAGTGGTTAGTGCAGCATGTACAGATTAGGCTTTTATTTAATGTTTAAAGGAATATGTATTTCTTCAATTGGAGACAGATTCAATTGGTGACAGAAGTGAGAATAGAAGTTTTATGTAAGGATAGGAATAAATTGAGCCTAATGATTATACTTGTATCAAATTATTGAACCTGAGAAATGATATAAACTGTATTGAATCAACAGCAACACTATCAAGTATCTTCTATGTCATAGACTAGAAAATGATTCAGTTGGATTATTTTTCTGTTTTCAGAACATCTAACAAGTAATGATTTTCTATTTATGAGAAATACTTCTGAACATTTTGATTTATTCAATCATATATTTGTAAAAAATATGTTTATTGGCTCAGCTAAGAAAATACTGAAGAATTTTTCATTCAAGAAAGGGTTTCTTTTAATAATACATTAACTCAGGAACATAGGAAACCGTTTTACCATCTTTTAAAAATAGCCTTGTGGAAATCAAAAAGCTGTTTGTGTGAGGAGGTCTATATTTTAATATTTCTTAAAAAAATTATGATGTTAGACTCTTCCATGTTGCAAGGAATAAAACATTATTAGCAATCTTGTTTAGTGGGTGTTTCTGGGAGATGCAGAAGTAAATGAGGCAAGGAACTGTTTCCACTACTGCAGACAGGCCCTGAGGAGACCTGGGAGCTGTGCAGGACACCACAGCTACAGGCATCCTCTCCAGTGTCAGGGGGCCTTAGCAACTCTCTCTGCCAGTCACGACCAGTGATCTCTCTGCTCTCCTCTTTACGTTATGGATTCAAATTATGAATTCTGCTGTCTTGTTATCTCTGTTGCCTCTGGAATCTTTGTATATTTCCAGTGTTATCTGTCCATATATCCACTGACTCCTTCAAGTTATGTCTATATTTCCTTAAAAAAAAAAAAACAACAAAAAAACCCCCTAACAGACCCTGTATTTTTTCACCCACTTCATGAGACAAAGCTATTTACAGCCTGCTAGAGTTTGGACAGCAAACCTTGGTCCAATTCGCTATGGTCAGAGTTTGAGGAGTCATGTTATTCAAAGCAGGCTATTACCAGGACTCATCTGATTGATAATTTTATCCTAGACTAGAGTTGGCTCTACAGGACCAAGACCTTTGTTTCATCAGAGTCTCAGAATAGCTAGATGTGGGGATGCTGTGGCTTCATGCTGAGAAACTCACAAGACTAATCTAAAAGCTGGAATATTGACATATTTATTGAAAATGAGAAATCTGGTTATCATGCAGATCAGATTATTGCAACTGCCTGGCCAATTTGTTTCTTCTCCCTATAGGCAGAGCTAAACCATAGGCAAGTTAGCTAGACAACTGGCCAGGTTTGCAAGGTATGAATTTGTCTAAACAGTTTTGGATTTCCACATGTGACTCTTACCAAAACCAGCCAAATAGAAATTGGTTCTACTTCTGATTCAATAGGTTACTACTTAGTAGAGATTGCTTGAATGTGAAAGTTCTCGATTATACCTTTTGGTGAAAATAAAGATCAGTCCTTGTCAGTAATAATCTATTTCTATGAGTTCTTTTCCAAAATAAACAACCACATTACATTTTTGACTGAGAGATAGAGCCCCAAACTCTGAAATCTCATGGTTCCTCAAAGTACAAGACAGAAAGCATTTGCCTCTGAATTTTCTGTCTTTCTCTCTTATTCTGTGAGCACAAGCATCCTTTGTCCTTCTTCCATCCTAGGTGTTGTAGCTTTACCTGTGTTAATGAATGGAAGTGAAATGTAAGTCACTCAGTTTTGTCCAACTCTTTGCGACCCCATAGACTATACAATCCATGAAATTCTCCAGGCCAGAATACTGGAATGGGTAGCCATTCTCTTCTCCAGTGGCTCTTCCCAACCCAGGAATCAAACCCAGGTCTCCTGCATAGCAGGCAGATTCTTTACTAGTAGAGCCACTAGTTGAGCCACATATGTTTATACCTAATCCAAATTCAATGAGGCCTATATGAACCTGTTCTGGGACGGTAGGTGGTACACTCAAAATCAGTCTCTTCCTGAAATGCTTCAGACATTGATTTGTTAGAACCATTAATTTAATGTTAGCGGTCTAATTCCAGACACTCATGTAAGATTTTGATTCTCTCACTGTATCTTAAATCAATCATATATTTAAAGCCTAGGAGCCTTTGGACCATTTTAAGAGGATTTTACATATTTCTGATCTGATAACTTACCTGTTGCTTCAATATTCATGTGGTACTACAGGAAACTGTTCAAATATGTGGCCCTCTGTTGATTTCAAAGCCTAATTCTTTGACAGCCAAACTATTTCCTAGTTCTTCACAAGCCCCCTTATCTGTTTTTTTTTTTCTGCTAAAGTCATCAGCAGCTTGAGGCCTGGGTGGAGTCCTAATGCCAAGACCTGGTATCCTGGCATACAGCTGCTACTTAGTTGAGGTTCATTGAATGTGAGAATTCTCTGTTGCCAATATATCCTGGTGATTTCTGTAACTGCCTATAGATGCAGATTGAGAATAGATTTAAGGAGTTAGTGAATTTAGCAGAGGAGTTAACTTAAATCCTTTAATGTGTAAAATGAACACTACCACAGCAAGAAACATACCTTCCTTTTCTGTTAGGAATATGATTTCAATATTGATTCAATTTCATATTTAAAGTAAACTGACAGAATATCAGCCTACATTACAAGGAAATGTCATAGCATATTGCTTAAATATTTGGAGTTGAACACTTCATTAAGAAGTATGAAATGATCCCCAGGCCAGCTAATGCCAGGGGATATTTATTGTGATTGAGGCAGAAAAAGGATAAAACTTCTTTGGACATGTTTGCTCTTTGTGTGTGGCAATGATTTATCCTAATCTGTGACTGTCCTTCATTTCTAGAGGATGATTATGGCCTTTGCTTCTTGTAAGAGAGCTGTGTTTTGACATTTTTCAATGACTTTAAATGCATATATATTAAAATATGTATTATATGTTTATATAATGTGTGTGTATGTATATGTATTTTTTCTTCTGTGTAGCCATCAAAGTGTAAGCAATTACTCTCTCTTTTTAAGAACCATTATCTACTATTAGCTGCAGTACGAAGTGTGCTCTTATATATTATCTGGTGTACTAATTAAATGGAATGGGTTAGTGAAAACCTATTCACAGTGTTGGAACTAATGAGCCTGTGGTTAGTAGTGATAAAGAAGGCACATTCGAAGACAAATGTCTTGTTTTAATAGCACTATTGTACCGTTTGAATAAAGAGAGTGGCATTTCTTTCAAATTGTCTGTAAGTAAAGTCTGTCATTATATGAATAGTAAGGTATCCTCTATGTCTCCAGACTAACTAATGTTTAGTAAATATTTTTCCTTTGTTGATTATATCCATTTAGGGACTGTAAAATCATTGCTGCTAATGTAATTCTAAATGGGTATTGATACCAGTTATGGTTATTATACTGTTGAAAAATCAGGCAATATGGGAGCCTTATAATTACATTAGAAGAGATAGTGTATATGTACTTTTTAAAGACTAGCAGTACAAATTAACAGCTGGAATCTGTATTCAAGACCTCAGGACAAAATAGACATTAAATAAAATCATTTAGTAATGTGAGCTTTATAAGTAATGTTTGCTTTGTTAATAGCTATGTCTCCAGCACTTAAAAGAATGGCTGTTACATGGTACATTATCAATAAATATTTGTTGAATATTGAAGTCATATATAGCATCTTATGATCCTTCTTCGCATGAACAGATAAAGTTTATTTATATCTCAGTCCATTTGGTCTTCCAAGACAGAAATACCAAAGACTGAGTGGCTTTAATAACAAAAGTTCATTTCACACAGTTCTGTAGGCTGGAAGTCCAAGATCAAGATGCCAGTAGATTTGGTGTCCAATGAGAGATTGCTTCCTGGCTCATAGATGGCTATCCTTTTGCTGTAATCTTACATGGCAGAAAGGGTAAGCAGAGGGAGCTCACTGAGGGACAAAGGGTCTCTTTTGTAAGGCACTAAATTAAAAGATGCTTATTCCTTGGAAGGAAAGTTATGACCAACCTAGATAGCATATTAAAAAGCAGAGATATTACTTTGCCAACAAAGGTCCGTCGAGTCAAGGCTATGGTTTTTCCAGTGGTCATGTATGGATGTGAGAGTTGGACTGTGAAGAAAGCTGAGCGCTGAAGAATTGATGCTTTTGAACTGTGGTGTTGGAGAAGACTCTTGAGAGTCCCTTGGACTGCAAGGAGATCCAACCAGTCCATTCTGAAGGAGATCAGCCCTGGGATTTCTTTGGAAGGAATGATGCTAAAGCGGAAACTCGAATACTTTAGCCACTTCATGTGAAGAGTTGACTCATTGGAAAAGACTCTGATGCTGGGAGGGATTGGGGACAAGAGGAGAAGGGGACGACAGAGGATGAGATGGCTGGATGGCATCACCAACTCGATGGACATGAGTTTGAGTAAACTCCGGGAGTTAGTGATGGACAGGGAGGCCTGGCGTGCTGCAATTCATGGGGTTGCAAAGAGTCGGACATGACTGAGTGACTGAACTGAACTGAATCCCATTCATGGCTTCCCTGGTGGCTCAGTGGTAAAGAATCTGCCTGCCAATGCAAGTTTGATCCCTGGGTCAGGAAGATCCCCTGGAGAAGGAAATGGCAACCCACTCCAGTATTCTTGTTTGGGCAATCCCATGGACAGAGGAGCCTGGCGGCCTACAGTCCATGGGGTCACCAAAGAGTTAGACATGACTTAGGGACAAAACAACAATCCCATTCACCAGGGCTTTGCCCTAATCACCTCCTGAAGACCCTACCTCCAAATAACATCACACTGTGGAAGAGGTTTCAATTTATGTATATTGGGAGGACACAATATTCATTCTATGGCAATTTCCAAACTACTTACTGTCTTAGCTTATTAGGATTAAACTTGAAATATACATTAAAAATGCTGAATACCTCTCCTCAAATATTAAATAGTAATACGTTCCCTGTTAAAAAGCTGAGAAACTAGGTTCTAAGAAGTGAGGAAATTTGGCTGCAATATAGCTGTCCCCTGGTTTCATACTTTTAGATTTGACCTCTGTGTGAAACATGCCCCACTCACTGCTGAAGGAGATAACAATGTCAGGACTCCATCTGTGTAAAAAATAGAATCAGAATATAACATCTATGTGTAGGTAACTGATACGTTTAATAAAACTAAGCTAGTTTTGTATTGGAGAAATGTTTCACAGTGAAGAAACTGAGGTAATTTACTTGCAGTAAGCAGTACAGTGTTAGAACACCATGAAAAGACATTATGTGCCAATATTTAACTGGCTCTCATGGAATCATTTAATGATTATTATGACAATCTGATGTTAAAAACACTAGGTCTGAGAAGATGAATTAAATTATCTGATATTTTTGAGGCTCTAGATACTTTAAAATTCCATTGCAGTGACAAATGACTCCAATTCTCTATAGGTTTCAACCATGTTGATATGCCATGTGGATTGCCTGTATCTCTGACATAGGGGGAAAAGAAAGAGCCCCAGGCTAAAGGCACAATCCATTCCTGGGCTCTACCATACTATTGGCACAAGGCAAGGAGCAATAGGGCCAACAGAAATGCCTGGTGGTTCTTAAATCTTCTGCTCCAATGTGGCAAGTTTTACTTCTGCTGGCCAAAGCAGAGGTCAGGCTCAACTCCAGTGAAGCAAGGAGGTATATTTATTGCCATAAAAGGTACTTAAAGTCACATGACAATACATGCTGATGTTGATGTAGGATTCCTCTTGTGGAAAGGAGGAATAAGTAATTAGAAACAGGCCACATTGTACTACTCCTTCTGTATTAGCCTCCCAGAGTCGCCATAACAAAGGAGCCCCATCTGGGGGCTTAACACTCCCAGTTCTGGAGGCTGGAAATTAGAAATTGAGGACTTAACAGGGCCATGATCCTCTGAGACTCAGGGTAGAATCCTTCCTTGCCTCTCCTGGTGGTAGCGTTCAGCCTTGGCATCCCTTGGATTGCAGCTTCACCACTCTCCTTTCTAACTGTTGTCATGTGGTATTCTCCCTGTGTGTCTTTCTATTTCTGACTGTTGTCACTTGGTATTCTCCCTGTGTGTCTTTCTGTTCATGTGGCATCTTCCCCTTTTTTATATGGACACCGGTTACAGTGGTTTAGGGGTCCATTGTACTTATCTTAACTTGATTCTCCCTGCAAAGAATCTGTTTCCAAATAAGGTCACATTCATAGATACCAGGTTTAGGACTTTAACATATCTTTTGGAGGCACACAATTCAACCAATACACGGCCCTAAGCTTATTTCCCAGCTTGGGTTTTTTTTTTTTTTTTTTTTTTAAGTTTTGGCTACACTGGGTCTTCATTGTGGTGCATGGCCTCAGCGGTTGCTGTGTGGGGGCTCTTTAGTTGCGGCACGTGAGTTTCTCTAGTTGCAGCACATGGGCTTAATCACCCTGTGGCATGTGGGATCTTAGTTCCCAACCAGGGATCGAACATGCGTCCCCTGCATTCAAAGGTATATTCTCAATGACTGGACCACCAGGGAAGTCCCCCACTTCTTACAATGAGGTCCTCTCTCTTCCTCTACCTGTCACCCTCATTCCAAACCATTTACTTTGTTCTAAATCTCTTATTTGTGCTCTATGATTGACGGATGTCTTGTTTGTATCTCTTTGCCAGTGTCTCCTATTTCATAATCGAATTGGACAGTGTTGGTCCAAGTATAACCACTTAGTTAAATTTATTCCTGTTCTTACATAATCTAATAGAACTAGATGCAAGATAAATCAATGGATTTTAATGTAACAGGATTTGAAAAGGGCACTAATATGATTTCAGATTCTTCACTGTAACCAGTCTTTGAGAAACCACCACTTGTCCACTTTGGGTTATATCAAAAAAATAATATTCACAATATTCTGGCAAGTCTAGGAAAATGCTTACCAGCCTTTACACAGGATTTACAATAGATTGCAATGGGCCTGGTCCATTGCTCATCTCCTCTCTCCTTTATCTTCATCTATCTTCTGTGTTGGCTTCATCCTTACCAACTGTTACACAAGTTTAGTTCTCTCATGTGTAAACACTAGACACTTTGAAATTCCTGCCTTTCTTCCAACAGTATTTGCCATCAACGACCACTATTTTCTCTTGTTTTTCCTGACATCACACTATCCTGATTTTCTTCCTACTTCTTGGAAAACTTCTTTTACCTCCTTTTTAAACTCCTCCTTGTCTACTGCTGCTGCTAAGTCACTTCAGTTGTGTCTGACTCTGTGTGACCCCATAAACGGCAGCCCACCAGGCTCCTCTGTCCCTCCTCATCTAACTTCCCCTTAAATACTGGTGTTCCTCAGGACTCAATATTGGAGTTTTGCTCCTCTGTTTCTGCCCTCTCCTTGGGCAATCAATTATATTTACCCTTTGTTTTCAATTGCTGTCTACATGCTAATGACTCAAATCTCTACTTTTTATCTGATCCTTACCCCTGAGTTTGAGTACTCTTTATGTTAATGATTTTTGCAACTTTTTCCCTAGGCTGTCTCCAAAGCACCTGAAGCTCAGCCTACTCTGAACTCAGGTAAACATCTTATGTTTTAAACACTGCCTTCAGTGAATGTCATAGAAATTAGAAGCATTGACTCTGAAACAGTATGGGCAAACCAAATCCTGGTTCCAACACTTACTGGCTCTGTGATTTATAGCAAACTATTTATCTTCTATGTTCCCATTTCTTAATTTGTATAATATGAATATCAGTTGTACATACCTCAAAATTTGTTAATAAGGCTACATGTAGAAGGCTGAGAATGGTGTTAGACAAGTAGAAAATATCAATGAATGTCAACTATTACTTTTTACCCTGATGTACCAACATGAAACCTGGGTGTCCTTATATGACAATCTTTATCCCATATCTGGATAGAACTCACTCCAGTAGTTAATTTCCCTTATCTATTCCTGGCTCCCTCTTGGCAGTCTCCACGATACAGCCAAATCTGCTACCAACAACTTGATTGTGTCACTGTCATTCATAAGACTCAATAATGGCTCCCTCATTAATGTTAGTAGTGGGGTTGAGCTCTCCCAGCACTGGGACAATGAGATGAGAGGCACCGGATGCTGAGCTGTCTGCTGCAGTTCTCCTCCAAGGAGAGACTGAGAAAGCATCAGATTCTACCCACAACCCAGCATGAGGCTCTTAAGATCTGAGGAGGAGGATCTGCCCTATATTCTTTTTCTTCTGATGATTCTTTCAAGGAAATTCAAAAATTCTGAGCCTGGAATAAGGGGAGTCTAGACAAAACAGGGACTTTCCTGGTGGCTCAGTGGTAAAGAATCTACCCGTCAATGCAGGAGACCCAGGTTGATCCCTAGGTCAGGAAGATCCCCTGGAGGAGTAAGTGACAACCCATTCCAGTTTTCTTGCCTGGAGAATCCCATGGACAGAGGAGCCTGGTGGGTTACAGTCCATGGGGTTGCAAAGAGTTGGACACTACTGAGTGACTGAGCCTGCACACATGCAGATAGGAACAGAACACTCAGATAATTAGTCAGGTGGGGGAAGATGTGACCTGGGTAAGCAAGAAAATTAAAAGGCTAATTATATTATTTCTTTGCAACATTCTTACTAAATGGTAGGACTTACTAGTGTTACCAGAGCAAAATTTTAATTGAAAGACTAATTTCTAATTTTTACCATTTGCTGTTTAAATGTTAGTACTATAAAACCAAAACAAAAAGAAAAGAAGATTTTTCAGTTGAGAATTTTACCTACAGCCTTGTGTCCACTCAAGAGAAATATTTCAGAATGAAATAGGCGAGAGTGTTTGGCCCCTGGTGTGCTTTCCTAACAATTAAATCGGGCTGCCTCTGCCAGCCATTTCAAAGACATTTCCTGTTTGAAGTAGCCTGCCCACTCAGTGTGAGAGGATGTAGCTGATTATCCTCCCGTAAACAAGGAAAAGGCCTTCAGGTGGTCTGACTTGGAAGAAAAACCTAGCTGTGGGAGAGAGAGGAAGCTTCGGGGTAAAGAGAAAAAGGCATGAAGGAAGCCAGAAAAAGGAAATTTAGTGCATAAAATGAACTGGAATAGATCCAAACAAAGTGCAGTGGGAAAGTGCTGTTGGCATCCTCATTCTGGGAATGCTGGGCCCCTTCTGTGGGTGAAGGAGTGAAGCTGCTCGTCTCATGAAAACAAAGCTAGTCAAGAAAATGTCAGACTTAGAGTACACTAGCAAAGCATTTTATTTTGAATGTTTTGATTATTTTGTGTAGTGACTAAAGCAGGATGTAAAGTGGAGGAAATCCTGAGATATCAAAGAAAAAATGTGCTGGATGTCGCTAGACAGGCCAGAGAGACTTTATTTAAGACCATTGCAATAGGATGGAGAAGGAAATGGCAACTCACTCCAGTATTCTTGCCTAGAGAGTCCCATGGACAGAGGAGCCTGGCAGGCCATGGTCCATGGGGTCACAGAGAGTCAGACACGACTGAAGTGACTAAGCACGCATGTACATAATAGGGTAGACAGATTGAACTCAGGTCTCCTGGAAAGAAAGGCAGGAATATTTTAAGTGCTGAGATGAACCGGTGGTAATTCCTGGGAGACATCAGGGCAGAGGCGGGTCAATGTGCTAAGGCCACATGTGTTGGCTGATTGGTGCTTATTGAAGTTAAGTTCGTGTACTTCCACAAAGACTGGGAGATAGGCATACTGTCTCCTTGATGATTATGTTTCAAAGGGATGGCTTTCAGGCCCTTGAGAAAAGACGTTCTTGGGTTGTAATAAGGGCAAGAAGCTTTTAGAAAGATTTATTCAAAGGGACAGAGAAATAATTTATGATAGAAAGTTTTCTAAAGTAAATGCAAACTAGTACAGCCACTATGGAGAACAGTGTGGAGATTCCTTAAAAAACTGGAAATAGAACTGCCTTATGATCCAGCAATCCCACTGCTGGGCATACACACTGAGGAAACCAGAAGGGAAAGAGACACATGTACCCCAATGTTCATCGCAGCACTGTTTATAATAGCCAGGACATGGAAGCAACCTAGATGTCCATCAGCAGATGAATGGATAAGAAAGCTGTGGTACATATACACAATGGAGTATTACTCAGCCATTAAAAAGAATACATTTGAATCAGTTCTAATGAGGTGGATGAAACTGGAGCCTATTATACAGAGTGAAGTAAGCCAGAAGGAAAAACATAAATACAGTATACTAACACATATATATGGAATTTAGAAAGATGGTAACAATAACCCTGTGTATGAGACAGCAAAAGAGACACTGATGTAAAGAACAGTCTTATGGACTCTGTGGGAGAGGGAGAGGGTGGGAAGATTTGGGAGAATGGCATTGAAACATGTAAAATATCATGTAAGAAACGAGTTGCCAGTCCAGGTTCGATGCACGATACTGGATGCTTGGGGCTGGTGCACTGGGACGACCCAGAGGGATGGTATGGGGAGGGAGGAGGGAGGAGGGTTCAGGATGGGGAACACATGTATACCTGTGGCGGATTCATTTTGATATTTGGCAAAACTAATACAATTATGTAAAGTTTAAAAATAAAATAAAATTAGAAAAAAAAATAAAGTAAATGCTCTAAGTAAAGAGAGTTCAGGGACCTAAAGTCAGGAGGAAGCCTGTCTAACGTTTAGTAAAAATGAGTTAGTTGATCAATTATGTCCGACTCTTTGCAATCCCATGGACTATAGCCTGCCAGGCTCCTCAGTCCATGGAATTTTCCAGGAAAGAATACTGGAGTGGGTAGCCATTCCCTTCTCCATGGGATCTTCCCAACTTAGGGATCAAACCTGGGTCTCCCGAATTGCAGGCAGATTCTTTATCCTCTGAGCCACCACAGAAGCCCTTTTAACCTATCCTTTTAGTAAACCTGAGGGGTATGTTCCCACGTCCAAGGTCAGGGCAGCAGCCGAGAGGAGTGTCAGACTTTATATTTTTGGGCTCCAAAATCACTGCAGATGGTGATTGCAGCCATGAAATTAAAAGACGCTTACTTCTTGGAAGGAAAGTTATGACCAACCTAGATAGCACATTGAAAAGCAGAGATATTACTTTGCCAACAAAGGTCCGTCTAGTCAAGGCTATGGTTTTTCCAGTGGTCATGTATGGATGTGAGAGTTGGACTGTGAAGGAAGCTGAGCGCTGAAGAATTGATTCTTTTGAACTGTGGTGTTGGAGAAGACTCTGGGACTGTGAGTCCCTTGGACTGCAAGGAGATCCAATCAGTCCATCCTAAAGGAGATCAGTCCTGGGTGTTCATTGGAAGGATTGATGCTGAAGCTGAAACTCCAATACTTTGGCCACCTCATGCGAAGAGTTGATTCTTTGGAAAAGACCCTGATGCTGGGAGGGATTGGGGCAAGAGCAGAAGGGAATGACAGAGGATGAGATGGCTGGATGTCATCACTGACTCGATGGACATGAGTTTGAGTGAACTCCGAGAGTTGGTGATGGACAGGGAGGCCTGGTGTGCTGTGATTCATGGGGTTGCAAAGAGTTGGACACGACTGAGCAACGAGACTGAACTGAACTGAACTGAGGGGTATATTAAGTCCATCTTGTTCAATATGGGTTAGGTTGTCTGATGGAGTGTTTAAAAGACCAGTGAGACCAAGTAAAGATCTAAATGGTTGCTTCCCCAAACATTGAGTATACTCTGATCATGATCGTGAAACCTAACACGATGCTCAAAGCATAGCAGGCACTCAAAACATTTTTGCTGATTGAATAAACGAACACAAAATGAATAAATGGTTCGATCACTCCATTCACCACCTCTATCCCCTGTTAGGAGTTGCTTTGTAAGTTTCTACTCTTGATAGATGGAAAAGACAAATTAATTATCTATATGAAATCCAAAGCTTCATTACTATGTTTGCCATTTTATTTGCTAATATTCAGTTGTTAAATACACTGGCAAACTGCTTTGAACTTCCTTAATGCAAGGTGCTATACAGTCATATGGGGCTTCCCTGGTGGCTCAGAGGTTAAAGCGTCTGCCTGCAATGCGGGAGACCTGGGTTCTATCCCTGGGTCAGGAAGATCCCCTGGAGAAGGAAATGGCAACCCACTTCAGTATTCTTGCCCGGAGAATCCCATGGACGGAGGAGCCTGGTGGGCTACAGTCCATGAGGTCGCAGAGTCGGACACAACTGAGTGACTTCACTTCACTATATGGTCATACATTTTAATTATAAAACCATCTCTTTAACAAAATAGACTGTTAATTTTCTTACAATTTCTCTGAAACTCTCCATAAAACTCCACTAGAATTTTTCCTTCTACATTCTATAAATGTTATAAAAATAATACAGTTAAAGAAATAAAAAAAAATGAAAACCAAAATAAATAAATAAATAAATGATTCCTTCCCTAAAAATCAACTCACCAACTTAAATAATACAAAGGAGGCATTGGTTCATGTAACTGAAACTTCTAGGTAAAGTTTGTTTTGATTCTGGGCAGAAAAATTTTTGTAACCAAACAAGACCCTGTGAAGCTTTCCTAGGACAGACTCCCCCATGTCCTCTGCTTCCCTCTTGCTTGTAGGAAAACTCTAGCCTCCTAAACTGTCTTCAAGTTCCAAAGAATAAATGTAATCAGAGAAGTGAGGAAATGCAGAAGCAGAGCAAAACAGCTAAGCAAGTCAAAATAATGATAGTTAGCCATTAAACAAAATCAAGGATCTTGAGTTACCCCTGGAGGTCTAAAGGTAATATTCTTAGCTATGTCCTTTGAGCTGTGTTGCAGATATTGAAACCCTTGCCAAGTAGAAGAAGTTAATTGTATATTGCCCACAACCACATAGACCCCAGACCAGTAGAACCAGAAAGTTGATAATGTTGACTCCCAATAACCTTACCACCAATCAATCAGAAGAATGTCCATGAGCTGATCACACACCCTGCAACACCCTGTCTTCAAAAACCTTTCCCTGAAAGCCAGCAGAGAGTTTGGGCCTTTTAAAAACAAGCTACCTAGACTCCTTGCTTGTGCCCTGAAGTAATGCTGTTTTTTCCTCCCTCACAACCTTGTGTCAGTAGATTGGCTTTACTGTGAGAGGGTGAACGGACCCAAGTTTGGTTTGGTGAGAGTTCCTTTTTCTCAATATCTCCGCTTTGTTTCCTTGATACTGACACCCGTGTGAGCAGTTCTCCCTTAGAGTTTTAAGATGTCGGCCAGCAGTTTCTAGGTTAAAACATTCTTCTCCACATCTGACAGGAAGGGAGTTTTGGCAGCAGCTCAGGAAAAGAAGGAGCTTTTCTATTCCTGAAGCCTAGCAAGTATCTCCTGAAGCCCTTTGGGGCTCTTGTTGAGTCACATGTTTATCCCTGAAACAGTCACATGGCCAGGGAGATAGACTTAGCTGATTTCCTTGAGTTAGGGGTAGATTCCATCAGTTTGCTTGAGCTGTTGTAACAAAGTGCCACAAAGTGTGTGACTTAATATAAATTTATTCTCTTACAGTTTTGTAGGCAAGAAGTTCAAAATCAAGGTGTTGGTAGGACAACGATTTCTTGAAGGCTCTAGGGGAGAATTTGTAGCATGCCTTTCTCTTGACATCTGGTTTCTGCCAACAGTCCTTGGCATACCTTGGTTTGCAGCTGCACAACTCTTATCTCTGTCTCTGTTGCTACATGGAATTCTTCTTCATGTGTTTATGTCCAAATTTCCCTCTTTTATTAAAGATACCTGTTATATTAGATTTGTTGTTGTTTAGTTGCTAAGTTGTTTAGTTGCTAATCTGACTCTGTGACTCCATGGACTGTAGCCCACCTGGCTCCTTCTGTCCATGGGATTTTCAAGGCAAGAATACTGGAATGGGTTGCCATTTCCTTCTCCAAGGGATCTTCCTGACCTTTGAGCTTACCTGAATGATCTCATCTTACTTGATTCTATCCACAAAGGCTCTGTTTCCTAATAAAAAAGTTACACTCTCAGGTACCGGAGGTTAGGACTCTGTGTGTGTGTCCATAATTTAATCCATAACAGGATGAATTCATTTATCAAGACTTTTTTGGTTATTAGAAGGGGTAAATGGATGCTGCAGAGGCAACAGAAAAACACTGATACATTACTGTTAGAAATAGTCATAATTATAGCCATTCTGCTCTCTGATTTCCATTTCTTAGTTCAGGAGCCCTCTTTATATAAAATTCCCACTTCAATAATTCTCCTTACAGGACCTCCCATCCACTCACCCCACTGCCTCACTTCCCTATTTGGCTTGGATTGCAAGGTTTTCATTACAATCTCTCTCTTGCACATGCTCTCCATTTATAAGATCATTTCCATAAGCATATAATATACCATCATAGCTCCATTATTTGAAAAGTTCTCACCTGTCTTCATATTCCTCTGAAAGTTTTTGGTGACTTTCCGGCTTCCGCTGAGAACAAAACTTCATGAAAGAGCTAGACTCAGCTGGTTTCCACTGTCTGCTCCAACTGGACTCATCACCAAGACTCAATTTAAGCAGCTCTTGTAAAGTCCTTACCCACCTCTACCTTGTCAAACCCATCAGCCATTCTCAGTCTTTATCTTACCCTCTTGGCAGTTTTGATACAGTTGTTTACTTCCTTCTTTTGGAAACACCCCCTTCCACTTCGGGGAACCACACATCCTGAGAACTACGATTCACAGTTAGACCACATGCTTGGAAGCACTGGCCACCTCACTGGCCACTCCTCTCACTGCTTCTCTCTTCCTGACATCTAAATGTTGAAATGCCCCAGGGTGTGTTCCTCAGCCTTCCATTCTCTCCAACTATACTCCAAAGGTGATGTCAGTCACTCCATGGCTTTGTATGGCATTCAATGCTCATGACTCCTTTATTTATATCTCTGGTCCTTACCTCTACCCTGAACTCATATTTTTGGCTACCTATTTTTATTCTGTTTAGATCTCTGCTAAGTATCAATAAAGGACAGAAATGGTATGGACCTAACAGAAGCAGAAGATATTAAGAAGAGATGGCAAGAATACACAGAACTGTACAAAAAAGATCTTCATGACCAAGATAATCATGATGGTGTGATCACTGACCTAGAGCCAGACATCCTGGAATGTGAAGTCAAGTGGGCCTTAGAAAGCATCACTACGAACAAAGCTAGTGGAGGTGATGGAATTCCAGTTGAGCTATTTCAAATCCTGAAAGATGATGCTGTGAAAGTGCTGCACTCAATATGCCAGCAAATTTGGAAAACTCAGCAGTGGCCACAGGACTGGAAAAGGTCAGTTTTCATTCCAATCCCAAAGATAGGCAATGCCAAAGAATGCTCAAACTACCGCATAATTGCACTCATCTCACATAGTAAAGAAATGCTCAAAATTCTCCAAGCCAGCCTTCAGCAATATGTGAATCATGAACTTCCACATGTTCCAGCTGGTTTTAGAAAAGGCAGTGGAACGAGAGATCAAATTGCCAACATCTGCTGGATCATGGAAAAAGCAAGAGAGTTCTAGAAAAACATCTATTTCTGCTGTATTGACTATGCCAAAGCCTTTGACTGTGCAGTCCACAATAAACTGTGGAGAATTCTGAAAGAGATGGGAATACCAGACCACCTGACCTGCCTCCTGAGAAACCTATATGCAGGTCAGGAAGCAACAGGTAGAACTGGACATGGAACAACAGACTGGTTCCAAATAGGAAAAGGAGTACGTCAAGGCTGTATATTGTCACCCTGCTTATTTAACTTCTATGCAGAGTACATCATGAGAAATGCTGGGCTGGAAGAAGCACAAGCTGGAATCAAGCCTGCCGGGAGAAATATCAATAACCTCAGATATGCAGATGACACCACCCTTATGGCAGAAAGTGAAGAGGAACTAAAAAGCCTCTTGATGAAAGTGAAAGAGGAGAGCGAAAAAGTTGGCTTAAAGCTCTACATTCAGAAAAGGAAGATCATGGCATCTGGTCCCATCACTTCATGGGAAATAGATGGGGAAACAGTGGAAACAGTGTCAGACTTTATTTTTTGGGGCTCCAAAATCACTGCAGATGGTGACTGCAGCCATGGAATTAAAAGACGCTTACTCCTTGGAAGGAAAGTTATGACCAACCTAGATAGCATATTCAAAAGCAGAGATGTTACTTTGCCAGCAAAGGTCCGTCTAGTCAAGGCTATGGTTTTTCCTGTGGTCATATATGGATGTGAGAGTTGGACTGTGAAGAAAGCTGAGCGCTGAAGAATTGATGCTTTTGAACTGTGCTGTTGGAGAAGACTCTTGAGAGTCCCTTGGACTGCAAGGAGATCCAACCAGTTCATTCTGAAGGAGATCAGCCCTGGGATTTCTTTGGAAGGAATGATGCTAAAGCGGAAACTCGAATACTTTAGCCACTTCATGTGAAGAGTTGACTCATTGGAAAAGACTGTGATGCTGGGAGGGATTGGG
This sequence comes from Bos grunniens, assembly GCF_055505025.1. Taxonomy (NCBI): domain Eukaryota; kingdom Metazoa; phylum Chordata; class Mammalia; order Artiodactyla; family Bovidae; genus Bos; species Bos grunniens. Next base: position 35,287,484 of record NC_141171.1, read on the forward strand.
GGCAGGAGGAGAAGGGGACGACAGAAGATGAGATGGCTGGATGGCATCACCGACTCGATGGACATGAGTTTGGGTGAGCTCCGGGAGTTGGTGATGGACAGGGAGGCCTGGCGTGCTGCGATTCATGGGGTCGCAAAGAGTCGGACATGACTGAGCGACTGAACTGAACTGAAGTATCACAAATTATTATGACACAAATTATTATGTCTCAAACAGAACTCTTGATTTCTACTACCAATCCTTTTCCTTCCTCAGTCAGTCTCATCTCATTATATGGCCACATAACACACTCTTTTGTTTGGAGTCATCCTTGCTTATTCCCATTCTGTTACACTTCACATTCAATCTACTGACAAAAATTTCCAGGTCTACTAGCAAAAGATAACCTGGAACAAAAAAGGTATCCTGAATCCCATCACTCTGACCATATCCACTCTTAGCTGACCCCATTCCAGCCTGCTACAATCTCTTTTCTGAGTAATTTCAATACTTACCAATCAGATTTCCTGTTTCCACTCTTTACTCCCTACAATCTATTTGTCTAGTAGCCAAAATGGTTTTTAGGTCATTAATTGGATCATATTTCCCCCTCATTATCAGTATTCCAATGAATAAAATATTGTCCAAAGTTCTTATCATGATTTAGCACCTGTTCTCCTTTCCAATCTCGTCTGTGTCTCTTACCACTATCCCTGGCTCACTCCATGAGCCTAACCTTTGTTTTTCTTTCATAGCACCTAACACTTCTTGAATGTATTTATTTTTCTATATTTCTTTTTCACTTCTATATCCGCAGTACCTAGAATAGAGAGTGATGACTGTAGGTAAGAGGTGCTCAATAAACATGGCTTGAATAATAATAATATTACCAACAATTCATACTCAAACTTATATGAGCCATGGACTTAGTGCTCCACATGAATTATTTAGTAATTATTTCAGCTCTATAATGTAGGTTTAATCATTATTCCATTTAAGGGATTAGCAAATTGAAACTGACACAATGTCACAGTTACTAAGTGGTAGAGACTGAAAACCCTGAAACCCTGAAAACCCTGGCTCTCAGGTTTTAGAACCTTGCTCTTGAACACTCTTCCTTTCCCAGTGCCATACCATCTTATCCTAAATGTTAAACCCTACCACAAACCCAGAGAAGTTCTCTACTCCCTCTTATAAGTGAAAGTGGAGCTGAAGCGTGCAAGTGTGCCTGCATACTCTTGGCACATTCCCCAGCTTCATGTCCCAAATCCAGTCTCCAGGTCCTTCTTGCTGCATTGCTTCCTAAAGACATTTTGCCTTTGCTTTCTGTCTTTTACATTTGCCTCCAGGTGCCTCTGGCACAGCCTATTAACTCTTTTAAGAGTTCTTGTCTCCTAGAATTGTCAGGTCAATTTTCACTCTTATCATATTGCCACAAAGATGTGAATGCATACTTTCATGTATGAGTGAATGCATTTAGATTAAAGGAACTGAGTTCCCATAAATAATTCGACATTGAAAGTGGAGAGTGAAAAAGTTGGCTTAAAGTTCAACATTCAGAAAACAAAGATCATGGCATCCGGTCCCATCACTTCATGGGAAATAGATGGGGAAACAGTGGAAACAGTGTCAGACTTTATTTTGGGGGGCTCCAAAATCACTGCAGATGGTGACTGCAGCCATGAAATTAAAAGACGCTTACTCCTTGGAAGGAAAGTTATGTCCAAACTAGATAGCATATTCAAAAGCAGAGACATCACTTTGCCAACAGAGGTCCGTCTAGCAAGGCTATGGTTTTTCCTGTGGTCATATATGGATGTGAGAGTTGGACTGTGAAGAAGGCTGAGTGCCAAAGAATTGATGCTTTTGAACTGTGGTGTTGGAGAAGACTCTTGAGAGTCCCTTGGACTGCAAGGAGATCCAACCAGTTCATTCTGAAGGAGATCAGCCCTGGGATTTCTTTGGAAGGAATGATGCTAAAGCTGAAACTCCAGTACTTTGGCCACCTCATACGAAGAGTTGACTTATTGGAAAAGACTCTGATGTTGGGAGGGATTGGGGGCAGGAGGAGAAGCGGACGACAGAGGATGAGACGGCTGGATGGCATCACTGACTTGATGGACGTGAGTCTGAGTGAACTCCGGGAGCTGGTGATGGACAGGGAGGCCTGGAGTGCTGAGATTCATGGCATCGCAAAGAGTTGGACACGACTGAGCGACTGAACTGAACTGAACTGAGAAATGGAAGTATCAGGCAAATTATTTTAAGTGTTATTTATCATTACTTTACCACTGAATACCTGTCTCTTTAGAGCAGAGCCTGTATGATGCTGGCCTATGCCTCTCTCGGGTGTTTCACTTTATTCTACTTATCATTCTGCAGAATAGTCACTAGATTTTGCAGACAGAAAATAACCCTTTAGGCATTTTAAAAAATAACACGTTCACTTTTAATTTGAAGGCAGCTCACTTCCCTTGTTTATGCTGAAAGTCTCTTCTTTTAGAGAACTTTCTCTCTATTCCCTTTGGATAATTAAATAACTGGTCTTGTTCACTGCTTTTTTGGACCTTTTTTGGAGGCTTGCCCTGATTAGCAGCTGATATTGATGCAGATTTTAAGATAAATCCACTTGTTAAGGTAGATCTGCTTTCCAGTTTCCTTAGATAATGTATGTGAAGGATAATATATGTGGACTCCACTGGACAGATCAATTGTGAAATTAACTAAAAAACTAAAATGAGGGCTTCTCTTATTTGTCTTTGAAGAAAAAGCATTGACAATATTGTCTATAAAGGAAACCAGTGGCTGTCTCTTCTAAAGAAATGAGTTCCTTAATCTCTGAATACCAAGGCTAATTTTTTTTAGGATTGTCCATTCATTTCCCACTTAGTTTCTAAAAGTATGATGTTCTTGCGTTCTTGCAACACACAGAATCACAGTTTCATGCATGCCATCTCTGGCACACACATTTATGGACTCAGGAACACAGCTGTCCTGAAACTCTCTCTGGGCCAAAGTTGAGAATGATTTACTTGGAGTCAGTTTGCCAACCACAGGGACTACAAATCTGCTGATTCACTCAGTTCTTGAAGAAAAATCAATTGTGTCAAATCATCTTGCACTATGATAGGAAACATTGTGAGCAGAAGTCAATTCAATATTAATTTAGTACTTTGTATTTGACACCACTTGACACTGAACTAAAGCTGACTCTTTGGCCACGTAAAACAGCATGATGGGCTGCACTTCTATCATTTCACTGCTGCTGCTGCTGCTGCTAAGTCACTTCAGTCGTGTCCGACTCTGTGCGACCCCATAGACGGCAGCCCACCAGGCTCCCCTGTCCCTGGGATTCTCCAGGCAAGAACACTGGAGTGGGTTGCCATTTCCTTCTCCAATGCATGAAAGTGAAAGTGAAAGGGAAGTCGCTCAGTTGTGTCCGACCCTCAGCGACCCCATGGACTGCAGCCTTCCAGGATCCTCCATCCATGGGATTTTCCAGGCAAGAGTACTGGAGTGGGCTGCCATCGCCTTCTCTGATTTCACTGCTACCTACTACTGTTTATACCACCACTAGTACCTCCACTATAACAACTACTGCTGCTGCTTCTATGGCTACTGCATAAATTTTATAAGGCACCCAGTATGTGATAAGTACATTTTGGATCATTTCTACTTAATACAACAGCTCTTATCATGTAAGAACTATTAATATGTCTATTATAAATTTACAAGTCAAAGCACAAAGCAGTTAAGTAACTTGCTCAAAGTCACATAGCTAGTAGTGAAGAATGGGACAACGAGTTCTAATTCCAGACCTTTGCACTATCTGTACGCAGCATCTCATTAACAATATCAGATGGTAGACGCATCAAAAGGATATTTACTTTGTATATTTTAATGTATTAATAGTATAAGCCATATGAGTGATTTGTCAACATGAGTTGCGTATAGATCGTATTTTTTTGTTCTTTTTTATCTTCAAGATGACTTTACTTTTTTTAATAAAATTTTTTTTTTTATTTTACATTGGAGCATAGTTGATTAACAATGTTGTGTTAATTTCAGGTGTACAGTCAAGTGATTCAGTTATGCATATAAATGTATCCTAGTTTTCAGATTCTCTTTCTGGTTCAGTTCAGTTCAGTTCATTCCAGTCACTCAGTCATCTCTGACTCTTTGTGACCCCATGGGCTATAACACACCAGGCTTCCCTGTCCATCACCAACTCCTGGAGCTTACTCAAACTCATGTCCATCTAATTGGTGTTGCTATACAACCATCTCATCCTCTGTCGTCCCCTTCTCCTCTATAGAATATTGAGCAGAATTCCCTGTGTTATACCGTAGGTCCTTGTTGGGTATCTATCTTATACATAGTAGTGTGTACAGCGCAAACTGCCTGTCATGTTGTTTTATTTTTTCAATTAAATGTGTAAAATCATCCACTCTTGTCAGTGGGACTGTCTCATACCACTCACTCTCTCTAATTGTCCAAGAACCTAAGAAGTCTTCCCAGTCCCATTGCAGTGACTTATCTTTCAACTCTCCTGCTTGTGTTCCCCTCAGTGCCACACGCTGTTGCTTTTCATGTCTAGTTCTGCATCAGATACAGAGCTCAGCTCATATGTTAGGTTGGCCAAAAGTTCATTTGAATTTTTTCATTAAGATATTGTAGGAGAATCTAAACAAACCTTCTGGCCAATTGTAATTGTATCTTCCCAGTTCATCCATTCAGCAACTGTTTTTAGTGACCACTTACTATGTGCTGGGCCCTGGGCTGTGCTACCAGCTGGACTACAAAAATGTCAAGAGAGACAAACTCCTTTCTTTACGGACATTACCCTAGTGAGAAAGTAAAGAAGTAAGCCAACACCTCTGTAAAATATCTACTGATCGTTATTAGTGCCGCAGAAAAGAAGCAGGAAGTGGGGTGTCGATCTATTAAAGGGCATTGGGAAGAATGTCTGTAAGGAGGGCCCATTTGAACTGAGACCTGCAGTTACAAAAATGTTCTGAAATTAGATTATGGTGATGGTTGTACAACTCTGAATATGCTAAAGAAACATGAATTGTATGATTTGGCCTGATGAATATTATGGTGTGTAAATTGTATATCAGTATAACTGTTATTAAAAAACCAGATATGGAAATCCAGCAGAGATATGACCAAAAGTAGACTGTCCTGTACTTTCATGTACCTTTTGAGGAATCTATTGTATGAATCGGGTAAATTCTCAGTGTTTCCCCAGTGTTTTGAGATTTGGCCTCCTTGAGTGGGTTATCTGTTTTCTCCCTGTGGTACAGCTTTCGTATTTCTACTGCTGTTTTCTCCCTGTTGTTCCCTATCCCTGTGAGCTTATGCCCTTAAAAAATTCCCTGTACTATGGTTTTGATGAGGTTCAGGGCAAAGCAAAATTAGTGGTGTGTATTCAATCTGTAACCTTATCTAAAAACTCCCACTGTATTTTCAATGTGATTACTACTTGTATGTATGAATGCTTTTGCTCTGTTGCCAACTACTTAATTTTCTTATCACTTCTAGTAGTTTTTCAATTTTCTTGGATATTCCAAGTATAGGATTATATCAAGTGCATATCATAATTATGCCTAAATTTTGCCAATATTTGTGTATTATATCTTATAGCTTGTAGTTTTAGAAAATATGAAATAGTAGTGATGATACTGGATGTTTTTTATTTCTTCTCCCTAAAGGTTTATGGGAATTCCTTTAAGATTTCAGCAGAAAGCATGGTGGCTTGGTTTGAAATACATCTGTACAAAAACAAAACAAGCAGCAACAATAACGATAGCAAACTGAGATCTGGATAATGGAAGAAGCCAGCCACACAAAGAGGCAAGGGAAGAACATTTCATTTAGCGGTAAGTCAAGAAAAACAAAGGAGACCAGTGTGGTAAAACTTGGTGACCCTGGGAAAGAGTGGATGGGCTGGAGTTGTAGGCGTGTCCCACCATGTAGTGATCTCTAGAGCACAGGGGCAAGGTAAACATACAGAGGACAGTCCCTTGCCGTTTCTGCTTAACAGCATGGCTTTTGTGATGTATTGAAATCTTCACTGGTCACCTCTGCTGCTAGCCATCAGGTCTGCCACCTCCATTGCCCATTGCTCCCCACTCCGGTGGACTGGATTAGACCGTTCTGGAGGGTAGTGGTGGGGCTTGAGAAACGGAATGCTGCTGTTGTCACTGAGGCTGGCCTGTGGCTCTCATTTTATTGCTGGCTTGTGCAGTCTGCCCTGTGGTCTTCTGCTACAGGGTCACTGTGTCCTTCACTGAGTGGCTTCTCTTCCTTCCCACCCTCCCTACTGCCAGTCTGCTGGTGAGCTCACAGCCAGGATCTTCATCTATCCTCTTCATCCTCCTTGGAGTGTGTGGGGATATGCCTCTCTCTGCTTAACTATGTCATCCTGCAATTTCTACTTTGTTGTTGCCATTCTGTTTTGTTGTGAGCCTTTCTTAAGGCACAATATTTTTAATAAACTTTTCTTTGGAAAGTAAGATAGGGGCCCTCTGCTTGGGCAAGAATTTTCTGATCGTTTTTGACATTACCATTCTGAATTTTTCAACCTAGAATGTGGGAGTAGATATGGGAAGCCAAACAAGCACTTTGATCTTTACCTGTTTTCTCTTTCTCTTCTCTCCCCAATCCTAGAAAGACATTTTACTCACCTGTGAAGGTATTGCCCATTTTTTCTGCTCTCTGCTCCCTGCACTGTGGCTTTCAGTGAAACTTTGTGCTCAGACTTCCTTGCTTTTGATGCATGGAGTGAAACTTTGGGGATGTACTTTCCTTTCTCAACAAAGGCTGGCTATTTTATCAACAATAGTCTAAGTGGAAATACAAAGCTGAGTAATGATTTCTAAGTTCTAGGCTGGGTTCAGCTGTTTCTATGGAGGACTCATGTCCTTGAGTCAGTGGGTATCAGGAGTTGTGCAAACTGTTCAGTTCAGTCATTCAGTCATGTTCCTCTTTGCAACCCATGGACTGCAGCATGCTAGGCCTCCCTGTCCATCACCAACTCTCAGAGTTTGCTCAAGCTCATGTCCATCGAGTCAGTGATGCTATCCAACCATCTTATCCTCTGTCATCCCCTTCTCCTCCTGCCCTCAATCTTTCCCAGCATCAAGGTCTTTTCTGATGAGTCAGTTCTTCTCATCAGGTGGCCAAAGTATTGGAGTTGCAGCTTCCGCATCAGTCTTTCCAATGAATATTCAGGGATGATTTCCTTTAGGATGGACTGGTTGGATCTCCTTTCAGTCCAAGGGACTCTCAAGAGTCTTCTCTAGCACCACAGTTCAAAAGCATCAATTCTTCAGCGCTCAGCTTTCTTTATAGTCCAACTCTCACATCCATATATGACTACTGGAAAAATCACAGCTTTGACTAGATGAACCTTTGTCAGCAAAGTAATGTCTCTGCTTTTTAATATGCTTTCTTGCCTGGAGAATCCCAGGGACGGGGAGCCTGGTGGGCTGCCGTCTATGGGGTCAAACAGAGTTGGACACGACTGAAGCGACTTAGCAGCAGCAGCAGTCACTGTCTGCAGTGATTTTGGAGCCCAAGAAAATAAAGTCTGTCACTGTTTCCATTGTTTCCACATCTGTTTGCCATGAAGTGTTGGGACCAGAGTTTTAAGTCAGCTTTTTCACTCTCCTCTTTCACTTTCATCAAGAGGCTCTTTAGTTCCCCTTCACTTTCTGCCATAAGGGTTGTGTCTTCTGCATATCTGAGGTTATTGATATTTCTCCCAGCAATCTTGATTCCAGCTTGTGCTCCATCCAGCCCAGCATTTCACATGATGTATTCTGCATGTAAGTTAAATAGTGACAATATACAGTCTTAACATACTCTTTTCCCAATTGGCAAACTGACTTACATGTAAAAACACATTTATCATAAGAAGACATTACCTGTTTAATGTCTTAACAGGATTATTCTTTCCTAATACATGGTGTGGAGAAGGTTTTGAGGCTGAGTTAGGTTAACTGGTCAGCATGATGAGTGATTGGTATAACAGGAGCACAGTGGGTTCTTGGTGCTGGTCTAACATAACCACAGTCCAGTAAAACCACAGGTATTAACATGTATTAGGTATCTGCCCTTTCCAAGCTAGCTCTTGTGACACAGGAGAAAATTGAGACCAGCCTTACTCCATGTCACACTTCAAGAATAGATATTAAGTACTTTTATTCAATCATGGTAATTCTATTTTAGTTGTGACGTCTTTTCAATAATCTAACTTAAGCTGTCTGTGCATTTCCCCAGATGACTTTCACTAATAAAGGGTATTAGTGTGACCTAGCTTCAGTTCAGTTCAGTTCAGTTGCTCAGTCGTGTCCGACTCTTTGCAATCCCATGGACTGCAGCACGCCAGGCCTCCCTGTCCATCACCAACTCCCAGAGTTTACTCAAACTCAGGTTCATTGAGTCGGTGATTCCATCCAAACTCCTCATCCTCTGTTGTCCCTTTCTCCTCCTGCCCTCAATCCTTCCCAGCATCAGGGTCTTTTCCAATGAGTCAGTTCTTCACATCAGGTGGCCAAAGTATTGGAGTTTCAGCTTTAGCATCAGTCCTTCCAATGAATTTTCAGGACTGTTTTCCTTTAGGATAGACTGGTTGCATCTCCTTGCAAGTCTAAGGGATTCTCAAGTCTTCTCCAACACCACAGTTCAAAAGCATCAATTCTTCGGTGCTCAGCTTTCTTTATTGTCCAACTCTCACATCCATACATGACTACTGGAAAAACTCTACCTTAGTGGTACTGAAATATTGTTCTTTCATTTCATGCCTAGGAAAGAGTGTCCCCCACCTCTCTCCTTTTGGGTGTGCCAGAGAAGCCTGCAATCCCACTGCTTCTAACAGCCTTCTTGTGACTAAGGTAAGATAGTCTTTGGGGAGAAGCAGATCATAGATATGGCAGAAAAGGGAGAGAAAATGGGTCTTGGTAAACCAGACAGTTCTGAAGTCTCCTTTACTTCTCAACTTACTGTCATGTGAGAGAATATAGGTCCCAATTGCTTCAGCCAATTTGAGACAGGATTTTTTTTTTTAATTTTGTTTTTCCACCCACATCGTTTATCTGGCATAAATGTGTTTGAGAAAGTAGTAGGTTGGTGCCAGATAATTAACATCCCAACTAGAGATGCTAAAGCAATGAATTAAAAAGCCAAAAGTAATAGAGGATAATCTGGGCAGGAGGAGAAAGTGGGAGTGGATGGAAAAAGCCCCTTGTATCTCTAGCACTTTAACAACAGTTGATCTCTAAGTTGTGCTTCAAGTTGTGATGGGGAAAGGGTAGACATGTTACTCTTTGGGTTAGGGGAAATAAGGAATGAAAGTAACTAACATTTACTGAGAATTTACGTTGTTGGCGCTGATTTTCACTTTGGATACACTACCACATTTTTTGCTTCTCAGCAAAGAGATGGATGCCTAGAGATAGAAACTGTGACTCTGAGCTGCTAAGTAATGTTCCCATAATTACACAGCTAGTGTGATCTGATCCCAGTTCAAGCTCATCTACCATCCACAGTGCTTTGTAAAACCTTCACCATCTACAGCATGATTTAATAATTTAGGAAGGCAGGGAAGTACAGAATGCATTTTTAAAAGGGTCCCATCAAATACTAATGTAGGAGGAAGTGTATCTCCCAGCTCTAAGGAACATTTGCTAATTCCAAATAGATTCAGAATAACTCGTTTCTTAAAGGTTTTACAGCATTTGCACTAATTGTTTCAGTGTTTTAAGAGCAGAATACCTTGAACCTTTGAATATTTACTTATCACAAGACTGACAAACAAATCAGTCATCTGATAGATATCAGCTTGAAAGTCCATAAACCCTCATGCTCGGAGATCAGGGAAGTCCACTTCTCTTATGCTGCCCAATACTACAAAGCTGGGGAAGATAGATGGAGCCCCAGTGCTTGATGGACTCCTCCAAATTTTGCTGGAATTTTTGAAAAGATAATGAAGCAGGAGAATTTAAAGGAGATTAATTGTATAATATCCTTTCCCAAAGCTGTCCGTTCCTTCTGATCTTTGCTCTTAAAAATGAGTGAGAAAAGATTGACTCTATAAGGTTCTGGGAAAGAAGGGTTAGGATGGTTTGGTTTGCATTTTCTATTTTTTTTTTCTTCCCAGAATCATTTTTTTTTTCCTCCTAAGAAGCTTTTTCTTTTATTAAGATGACATCTAATGAACTTAATTCTTTTTTCTCTCTTAGTTTAGCCCAAGAGGCCAGACCCACATTTTGGGGGAGAATCATACATTATGATTTGGAGGAATTCTGACATCTTATCCCTAAGGAACATGTTGAGTTCCCTAAAATGTGATTACACAAAGCTTATCTTTTAAATTTATATCTTAAATACGCAAGCTTCTTCCCTCAAGTAGCTTATCTTGAAGATCTGGATAGTTCTGGCACAAGACTTTATGTGAATCTTTTTTTCTTAATCATTTGTCCTGCCTCAATTATTCAGGAAGAAATCTTTTAGGTTAATATCATTATCAGGGACATTTGAAATATGAAATTCTGTTTTTAAATTATTTTTTTTTCTGGTTTTGTGTTTCAGAAGGTAATTATTAGGCAAGTCATATGAAGTTTCCATTTGTGTGGGTCAAATATGGTCAAATACTTGGGCTTTCATATGGTTCACCCTAATTCTAATCTCTCAGCATCCCAAGTGTTCACAAATTTTGTATGAAGTTCTCTTATAAATAGTTCTTTTTTTTCTCATAAATTTTCTGACTGGAGAAAGAACTTGAAAATGAATTTCTTTTTTTAAATTTCTGGGGACAATCATTCACATTGAATGTTTCCTTGCAAATGAATCAGCTGTTGTGATTTTTATCCTTCTATTTTGAAGCACATTTTAACATGTTTTTTTTTTCTTCCCAAGAATTCATGGTGCAATTTCATGATGAACTCTCATTTTAAAAGTAAAATATCTATTTTTGATGTTATTTGTAGGGAACATTAGTAGAATAAACTTTAAGTGCATTACAAAATAGCCCTAATTAATACAGAGGAAGTATCTTCTTCCCTGTTTGTGCAGTACCTCTTATTTTATTTAAAAGCATGTTCATAAATTCACTAAAAGTAAATCACGTGGCTTATTAAGAGGGAAAAGTATATTATTTAAAATAAAATAACTAGAAACTAGATTTTAATTTTGATGTAAGTATGTTTACTTTATATGTCACTTACTGAGAATAGGTGCTTAAAAATCTTTAGCCCTCGGAGGGGGGGGAAGATTTCATTGCCTACTAATTTTTATTTGGCACCCCATTCCAGTACACTTGCCTGGAAAATCCCATGGACAGAGGAGCCTGGTAGGCTGCAGTCCATGGGGTTGCTAAGAGTCAGGCACGACTGAGCGACTTCACTTTCACTTTTCACTTTCATACATTGGAGAAGGAAATGGCAACCCACTCTAGTGTTCTTGCCTGGAGAATCCCAGGGACAGCAGAGCCTGGTGGGCTGCCGTCTACAGGATCGCACAGAGTCGGACACGACTGAAGCGACTTAGCAGCAGCAGCAAATGTAAAACATTTGAAATCTATGCGTTTTACTTTCAGTTTTGATTCTTTTTACATACTCAGGGTTTAAAATGTTACATTTCCAAAGATAAAAATAGTGTTCACAATCAATCTGATATTGTTTTGATGGGAATGGGTAGAGTGTTTCCTAGGTGATAAAAGTGAGGCAATAACAAGACATACCTGCTCCCAGAGGTTATGGAACCTTCCTAAACCTCCCCCCTCCACCCCTGCAGGGCTGCACTCTCCTCCATGTATTGATCTGTTAGAAGTCTGTGTTTCCACCCTCACTTCCCTCAGGTCTTAAGGACCCAATGGTTGTGATGTGTCTTTGTGAAGTTTTTCATCTTCCTCTCTGCTGTATTTTTTCCTTTCTCTTACTCACTTCATGTGAAGCTGCAAGTTTTGCTGAACTGGATGTGCTCACTGACTGATGCTGCATAGAGAATTTGGCCAACTTTTTCTGGTCTTTTCTTTTTTATTTGGTTTCTTATCTGAGGGTTTCCTGTTTTCTTCTACTTAGGAAAGGGGCAACTGGCCCTTCTACCCTGAGCTCTCACAGAATCCATTTCTCAGGGACCAATCAGCATCTTGGTTCTAAAGAAGACTATTCTTTCTTTCTCTTCTCCTAGACCTACTAGGATCTTGGTGTGTTTGTAGTTTGGTAAAGGAAGGCTCTAGACTGACTTCTCTTCCTGCTTTTTTCCCCCAAATCTATTTATTTTTCTTCCTCAAGTTTGAATTTCCCAAGGTCTTGGCTTTTGAAATTTAGAAGCAAAGAATAATCTAGCTGACTGAAAAGGGGGGTGGGGGTAAGCAAAGGCCAAGACATAACAGAAAATGAAGATTGAGACAAGTATTAGTTATTTAGAAAACACCTCTCCACGTATCATTATTTCCCTTCATTAACCAGTTGCATGATATGAACACTGTAGTATATTTTTGAAAATATTTGAATTTATATATATTGAATTCATTTTGCCATTTCTAGGGAAGGTTTAGAGAAACCTTTATTGGCTTCACACTTCCTGCAGAATGAACTCCAAACCTCTCAGAATAGCATTCATATTTATCTGAAATTGAATCCCAGTTATAACACTTGTTTCAGCTTTTCCTACATCCTACCTACCTGATAGTACACCAAGTCATTTCTTGAAAATGTCACTCATATTGCTACCTTTATATCTTTGCTCCTGCTAATCTCCTTATCTAAAATCATTTTGCTGCCTTTTGAAAACCTATTCATATTTATTATGTAAAGACCAGATTAAATGCTATCTTATCCAAGAAGATTTCTTGGCTTTCTTCAGACAAAAACTACTGTTTTTTTGTGGGACCACCTTTAACCACTGGCTTTTTTCCCCTTCTTTTTAAGTGTCCAAACATTAAAAAAAAAAAACCTATCTTGGTTAAAATTGTTTGTGTTAAACATCTCAATAGAAGGAAACAACTGTGTCTTATTCTGAAACTGAACAAGGATTTCTGACTTTTTTCTGTTTATTTTATATTGCTTCCCTTTTTAGCTGCTCTAACAAAGGCCAACTAGCAATACTCTTTCTGTTTTGTAACTCAGCCACCCTTAATTCAATTTCCATCTAATGGTCTCAGATCAGGGTGACCAAAAAATCCTGAAACAGGAGCAAATAAGAATGTCTTGGGAAACCAGTGATATAATATATACAGTCACCCTATATGAATTGACTGTTCTTTGTAAAGGAATGAAAAGTAGGGAGAGGTTGAAAGGAAGAAGATGACAGCTTCTCAGAGTTGTACTTGTCACTTTCCATCCTGAAAGGCAGAACGCACTTACAAGGGCATGCTTAACTGTGATGGCCGCTGAGAATGTGTAACTGGGTATCATGTGTGTGCTTAGTTGCTCAGTTGTGTTTGGCTGTTTGTGACCCTTTGGACTGTAACCCGCCAGGCTCCTTTGTCCATGTGATTTTTCAGGCAAGAATACTGGAATAGGTTGCTATTTCCTTCTCCAAGGGATCTTCCTGACCTGGGATTGAACCCATGTTTCCTGAATCTCCTGCATCGCAGGCAATTTCTTTACTCACTGAGCCATAGGGAAGCCCTAACTCTGTATCATATTCCCAGTTAAAATCAAGGGTTATTAATAGGGGAAGGAGGGAAGGCTGGGTATTGAGGGACAGCTAGTAGTCTCTGCTACACATACTGAATTTGAACACACCCTTTTAAGTTAGATAATAAATAATTGAAATTTCTACAAATTTGTATGGAGGAGTGATTTCCTTTGGGAGACTGGGAAAATATGTTGTTATTCACACTTCCATTTAATAAGTAGACCATCTCTTTTTCAAGACAAGGTATATAATAAAATTTCTGAGAAAAATGTGTTGAGAAAGCAGCCTAGGAAATAAAATATATATCTCTCGTATTTTCAGATAGGTTTTGTTATGGAGTTAACTGAAAGATGATATTCAGAAGGTTATACCGGTAAATATAGTTGAGAAGAGATTGATGAATAAAACTTAAAATTGAATGAGGGTTTTTACATCAAGGTTTTAGGACTTTTTCTTTGAGCTCTATGCTGGTGGGTTTGAGGTTTCATACTGGCATTACATTCAGTAGGACTGTGTCTTCAAATCCCTTCACTAATTGGCCACACCACCCAGTAGGTGAAGCCAGGTTAGAGGAATTTAGCCATAGGTACCCATTGTGTGCCCGTAGCAGGAAGGGGTAGGCCAGCATGTCTCCAAGGGGTTTCCCTGAAGATTTCAGAGTAGGTGAAAGCCTTCCTTGTAGATACATCTTTTTAATTAATGGTGACCTCAATATGTCATGTCACATTTTTTTAAAGGAATCTGAAATACAACAGCTACTCCTTAAATTTGAATGTATACTTTCTCCTCTCTCTGCAATCCCCAATTTTGCTATCAGTCATGGTTGCTAATATCCCTGCTGTCTTGAGCCTAGCTGCCAGCTCTGTCAGTTACTGAAATATTGTTTATGCAGGAGCAATTTATTTTTTAGAGAGATGAAAAGCAGATTGCAAAAGCAGACTATTGCCAACTTGTTAGAATGTGTTCTAATTCAGAACACTTCAATATAATTTTTGAATTATTATTTATTATTTTATGTTAATTGGTAAAATACTTCTCCAATAACTCATAAAAAATTCTATGCTTGAAATAATTGCCAATGGTTTTTTTTTTGTGTGTTGTAAGACAATTACATATTCTTGAAACTACTGGACATACGATGGATGGATTATGACTGCTTCAGTGTGATGTGTTTTTGTTATGTAATGTATATACTGTGTGTAATTATGTGTAGAGGCATATTTTAATGTATTTTCATCTTAATTGTAATAGTTTGTAATTTTTTTCTAAAGTACTTTTAATGTATTTTTGCTTTATAAAAATTTTATGAGAATGCAGGTAAGGCAGAATGATTTTTATTTTATACAGTGATCTCCCTTATGTCTTAGAAAAGACAAACAATAACAAACTTTTCTATTTAGAACATGCTGAGATTTGTGGGAAGAAACATCCTTCAGACTGAACTTGGGCCATTCATTTATTTTTCTTCCTTTTTTTCATTACATAAATATGATGTTTTGTTGCTTATCTTTCTCCCTTTCATCTCTCCTCCCTTTAAATTTTTTCTCTTTATACTTTCTGATTTTTTACCCCCATCTTCTCTCTATTTTAACTTCATGTAGAACTTGTGGAAATTCTAAATTACTTCAATTTTTGGCACTGATTGTCCCTGAAAGTTTTTGCTTTCTAACTACTATTCTATGCTTAGGATACTGAAGTGTTTGAGTTTTATCTCATGTGGCATAACTGAAAATAATTGGTGATGTTCTAGCCCTTTGTCTTTCTGTATTGCTCTTTTCTCTCTACTTTATAGTTTATAAACAGAATAACAACAAAGATCATTATAAACTTCCTTAAGAGAGAAGGAAAAAAACAGCCAGGACCTTCTATTTCATAAGAGCAGTTATTATTTCTCCATCCAGGCACAGTGATCATTGTTCAATTTGACCTCTATTAACTTGTTGAATAATTCTATTAAATAATTATATATATATATACTTATTTCTTGACTGAAAATGCAATGCTATTTGAGAATAAATTTCCATTTTTCATTGAGATTATTTCAAATGGGAAAATGTTTGTATGTATGTGTGTTAGTCTCTCAGTCATGTCTGACTCTTTGCGACCCCATGGAATGAACCAGGCTCCTCTATTCATGGAATTCTCTAGGCAAGAGTACTGGAGTGGGTAGCCATTCCCTTCTCCAGGGGATCGTCCCTACTCAGGGATCAAACCTGGGTCTCCTGCATTGCAGGAGATTTTTCAGCATCTGAGCCACCAGGGAAGCCCACTTAGTGTATAGTGTTACCATATCGTGCATTTACTTGCCTCCTGACTCACCATTAATCTGACTGTGTGTGACACACACACACACACACACACACGCACGCACATAAAGGTTATTTGTCAGCCAAAAATGTCTTTGAATACAGTGAAACTGGTTTGTCCACCACCAGATACATTGGGATCTCTCTTTTCTTCCTAGTCTCTGATAACCATCTGGCAGGTAGGGGCTAGCTTTCCCCTTACTATTACTCTCTGATATTGAGGCAGGTTGCCAACATTTTCTGAATTCCCCCTTTCAGTCAAAAGAGTGCAAAAGGAAAATATAGAGATTATTTCCATATGGATATAAATTAGTTCATGCTGTATAGAAGGCAGTGGAAGCTACAGAAAACATTTAGTCTTTTTGTAATAAGCAAAAGTCGCTCAGTTTTGTCCGACTCTTTGAGACCCCATGGACTTTGAATTCTCCAGGCCAGAATACTGGAGTAGGTAGCCTTCCCCTTCTCCAGGGTATCTTCTCAACCCAGGGATCGAACTCAGGTCTCTCTCATTGTGGGTGGATTTTTTTTACCAGCTGAGCCACCAGGGAAGCCCCTTTTTGTAATAAAGCAATTAAAGAATGAATTATTAATAAACTAGAGATTCATAAAATATTATATTGGCTAAGATACTCATGTCTTATCAGAAATCTATTCATTTTTGAATGCAATATGTGAAGGTTATATTGTTTGCACATTATCTTTAATGTTAATTCATCCCTTTATTTAATTTTATTCATTTATCACACAGTTATTACTTGCTTACTATGTGCCAAGAACTGTGCTGGGTACTGTCAGTGACTGAAATATGATCCTTGATCTCAGAGAGCTCATAGATATAGAAGGGAAAACCTTTTTCATCTCCCACCAGAGGACTGTAATATAATTCAAATAGATCTGATATTATTATAATTCAAATAGATCTTATTTTGAGAAATGTCGTATACTTTTTTCCCTACATAAGATCTAGTTTTGATGTATTTCTTGAAGAGGTAAAATGGAAACCTCAAATTCCCACTTTGAAAATAAAATTAAGAATAGCTAGCTACCAATAGACGATATAGTGGTTTCACTTTCATTGCCTGATGGCCAAGCTGTGTTCTATGGATCAGTGAAAATAACACCCTGAAATAGAGGGACTTCTACAGAAAAGAAGGATATTTAAACTCCTTTCTTACTTGATTATTTGTTACTAGCTTCATATTTCACATAGTACCAGAGAATATTACTGTGGTGACTTCAGTAAGTCTGAGGCAGCAATACAAATAATTAATAATTTATTCATAGACATCATGATAAAATACTGGGAAAACACAATGTGAGTATGGTAGTAATAGAAAAGAAAATGGCATGGTATGAAAACAGTGACAAATGAATGAAGCATGATATATGCCTTTGTTTTTCCAATTTTGATTATTAAATGGGTGAATATCTTTAAAGTTGTTAATTACATTTAGTTTTAAGGAAACATATTTTTGAAATTTTATGTTCTTGGCCAAAAATGTTTAGGTTTTTGTTCATCAGATTCCAGAGAAGGGATGCTTTGTGGCTAGTCCTGCTTATTATACAAAGTTTCCAAACAGTGGATGAATTAGGATTTAGGAAGAAACCTTAAAAATTCTGCCCCTCACCCCCATCCTCTGAGTGATGTTTGCATTTTTCCATTTGGTCTATAAAGAGAAAAAAAAGTGTATGAATTTATTCTGACCACTGCATGAGTGATCCTAATCAATTTTTGGGAATCTTAGATCCAGCTTAATTCTCTGGCCATTTGGCAAGATTTTGAGGTCTGTTTTGATTCTTTATTTCTTATAAGGTATTAACCCCTTTATTAACTTCAGGAAGGATCAAGGGAAGAGTATGGTGGGAACAAGAGAGGATCTGGGGTGAGAAGAGGTTTGAACTGGGGTTATGGACATGATCTGGGGGCTTCAAGGGTTTTCTCAGTGCCAGTTTAATAAACACTCAAGAAGGACATTGTGCTGCTTTGGCATAAAGAGCAAGCGATGTCTTCCTGTGAATGCTTTGCTTTGTAAAAGGCCCTGATGGTCAATTAAAGGTATCTGGGTTACTGAAGAGACTGTTTGATTTGAAGCCAGCCTAGGCGTGGGGGTCGCTGGCAGTTGCCATCTTTTCTATATAGGCTGGGAAGAAACTTGGTTCCCAGGGTTCTGGAGTCTGAGTTGGTTTAAGGGAGTAAAACATTTCCTGAATGGATTCAAATGGTCCCTGTCAAAGAAATTGGGCCCTGTGGATCTGTTAATAGAAAATGGCATAGTTGCATAGTGATTTCAGTAGATGGATATATAAAGGGAAAAGCGAAGAATCTCAAGCACTTCTAAGAACAAGATGGTTATCCAGTCCCTTTGTTTCTGCAGTTGTGCCAGCTGAACATCAGGCTTCTTATTATTTCTGATGCTAAGAAGCCTCGAGAGAGGCTGTGTGGAACAATTTGTCCTGTGAATAGTTTCTCTTCTTTAAAAGAGAAAATTCCATCAAAAACTGTATAGAAGGATATATATCAAACTATTATTACTCATTACCTTGAGAGTGGGTGGCAGTGGGAATAGAAAGCATAGTGGTGGTGATGGTGACAGGGAGAGCTTAAGCTTCTCTATGCATTTTGTATCATTTGAGTACCAAAACAATAATTACAAATAAAGTAAATATTATAACAGATTTTTCTTCTAAGAACATTAGTTGTTGAGGTTGTATAATCCCAATAATAAACATAACACTTTAACCCCCCAAAAAAGTATGGACATAAAATCACAATTAAAAAAAGCAAACTAATGCTAACAGTCATCTCGCTCAATGAGCGGAACAGAGCCATCTCCAGTGTTCTTACCTTCCACTGAGTTCTCAATGCTTTATAATCTTTTCTTTTCAGTTTTTACTGTATTTTTGAGCAAAGAGAAAAGGAAAGATATACTTATTTCCATTTCAAGAGGGGGAAATTTTCAGGATGGAAAGTTGCCTACTGAGAATACTGGAATAAATTATAGCACATACATATACTGCTTTAAAAGAGATGGATGTATTTTGTCTTGAGAAGTCTGGAGTGTGTTGTTAAGTGAAAAAAATAACAAAATAAAGCCAAAAGAATTGAAAAGATCACACAAAGTGCACACAAGCACACATGGAAACACTATTGTGATGAAAGGGATTATATCTGTGAGACTGTATTATAAATTATTTTTACTCTGTGATTTAATTTTTTATTGTAAAATTTAACCATAAAAGTATAATACACACTTGTATACATATATACAGGTTTCCCTGGTGGCTCAGTGGTAAGGAATCCACCTGACAATGCAGGAGATGCAAGTTTGATCCCTGGGTCGGGAAGATCCCCTGGAGAAGGGAATGTCACCCAACTCCAGTGTTCTTGCCTAGAGAATTCCATGGACAGAGGAGCCTGGTGGGCTACAGTCCATGGGGTTGCAAAGAAGTCAGGTGGGACTCAGCAACTGAACAACAACAACATATATATATATGTATATATACCATTGGATAAAATTAAAAATGCATGAATTTACAAAAAGATTGTTTACCCATCCGAGCTACAGATATGTCCCTCTTCAAAGGCATCCAGTCTCATCCTGTCTCCTATTTTCCAGGTAACCACTGTCTATCTTTGCCTGACTCATTTCCTTCTTTTAAGAGATGATTTACTTTCTGTGTATTTTTATCTAAATGATATATTGCTTGGTCTGGAAAAGCTGAGTAGCCCACACAAATTTATTGCCTTTAGATGAAGGCTCCAGGAGAAGAAATCAACAGTTCCTGATTCACTGACTTCAGGCAGCTTTATGGTTTCCAAGAGTCCTTTCTCAGAAAAGTCAGTATATAGCTTCTGATTGAGTCCTGGGGAAAATAGGACTCACACACATAAAAGGGTATCTGCTGCTAAGTCGCTTCAGTCGTGTCCAACTCTGTGTGACCCCATAGACGGCAGCCCACCAGGCTCCCCTGTCCCTAGGATTCTCCAGGCAAGAACACTGGAGTGGGTTGCCATTTCCTTCTCCACTGCATGAAAGTGAAAAGTGAAAGTGAAGGTGCTCAGTCATGCTCAACTCTTAGCAACCCCATGGACTGCAGCCTATCAGGCTCCTCCATCCATGGGATTTTCCAGGCAAGAGTACTGGAGTGGGGTGCCATTGCTTTCTCCAAAAAGGGTATCTAGCAGGCCTAATATTGAATAGCCAATAGGTAGTCAGAGGGAATAGACTGCTGTTTTCTTCTTTTAAGGTTACTGTAGCCTATTTCACAAGTCTCAGGTTTATCCAAAGACAGAACATTTCTCTCAGAAAAATGAGTGAACTTGCCTGCTTTGAGGTGCAGCACATTTGGAGGAAAGCAGGAGCTTCTCCAGTGCATAATCAAGACAAATAGGGGATAGAGGTCATCAGTGCCAGCCTTATGGGTGTTATGTCATCAGGCAAATTGAACTAGAACCCTTGGACATCTATCTGTCTCTGGAGTGGTGCTCCTCTAGCCTGGACTGGTTGGCATGTGACTCTGTGCATGACTGACACCCTGGGATCTCTCTTCCCTATCTTGAGTATTCCTTTTGCGTCTCTCTGCCTCTCTACTGGGTTAGGTCTCCTGTTTCCTGAAACAAATGTCTGTCTGTTTTTTTGTTCATGCTTTCTTGTTTTGTTAGCACACATCCCCTAGTGGATTTTTTAGAAAGGGTGGGAGGAATATACATTTTTAAAAGACAAGTATGAATGCCTTTATGTTTTTATCTTATCTCCATAATGATTGATAATTTGGCTGGGTATAGAATTCTATTTTGGAAATCAATATCCTTCTGAATTTTGATTTTATTTCTTCATTGTCTTATTTTCAGGGTTGCTATGGAGAGTCTAGATCAGAGTCATTTGATTCCTTACACTGTCTATATGGTGCAGTCTTCCCCATTCTACTTCACTCTGCAGAAACATGTGTAATTTTCTCTTTGCCATCAATGTTCTTAAAAGCCAAGTTACAGCTTGATACAAGTGTTTTTTGATCCAATGTTCTGGACACTCAGTGGCCCAGTTCAATCTGGCAATTCAGGTTGAGTCATTTTTTTGGTAATTTCTTTCCCTTTCCAAGTGTTTTTTTGTTCTCTCTTTTTGGAAAACCTATTATTTGGCTGTATCAGAGGAACAATTATTCCTGATTCTCTTAACTTTTCATAGCTATTTTCTATCTTTGGATCTTTTGCTCTACTTTCTGGAAGTCTCTTCTTCTTAACGGATTAATGCTTCTACTGGGTTTTTCTTTTCTGCTCTCATGTCTTTTATCTTTCATGAACTCTTTTTTATTCCCTAGAAACACTTTTTTTTTTTTAAAGCATCCAGTTTGCATTATAGTATCTTCTTTCATCTCTTTGAGAATACTAATGAAAATGGTTATTTAAGATTTCCCTTTCTTGTCATAGTCTCTCTTTCCTCAAAGTTGAGTTTATGTACTCTAACTTCTAGGTTAGAGGATTTTCTGATCAACTGGAACTATCTCTAATAATGAAAATACTCCCCTATGTGTGAGGCTTGTTGATATTATTGTTTATGTTGGGTGGCTTGGGTGAGTTCTTTGTGGGGGAGATTTTGAATGATGTTGTCTTTCAGTATTTATTCTTGTGCTGGACTGATTCTCTAGGAGAGAATTTTGCATTCTCTTACCCAAAATACAAACATATCTTTACTGGAATTCTAGAAGTAAAGTTGCAGTTTTTGCTTTCAGAATTGGTGATGAATATACATTCAGTTAAATTGCAGATGCTTTCAACTGTGCATAGCATCTTCTAGCCAGAGTGCCTCAAATGTTAAATTTTAAAATTTCTGCTAAGATCAGGGAATGGAAATTGCCCAACAATGTAGATTAGAGGATCTAATTATTGGTTTGGAGTTTCCCCACAGTTTTAAAAATTACAGAACCCTTTCCCTAATTTTTCCCCAGTTCTAGATGTATCAAATGCTTCTAGATCCTGAGCTTGTAAGAATTCTGTGGCATAAATAAGGTTATTTCAAAATTTTCTCTATTATTAGGGAATTTAGCTTTCTTCCGTCTACTGAATCAGTTATTGCATGGCCATCTCCCTTGTAGCATCCAGTATTTTATTGTTTTCTTCTCTTCTTCACTCTCTCCTTATGTATGGGTTTATGTCTCTAAGAACCTTTTTACTCTGGTTCAGTGGGGATGTAAGAAAAAACTAATTTCAATGAAGAAATTTGGCTGTCTTAAACTATTAATAGAATGGCCTTAAAAGTTCTGTAATATATGTGTTTAAGAATTAACATACTAAAGACATGTTCACTTTGACTCCTAAAATGACAAAATAAGTGTTATGATAATAAGTAAGGAAAAATGAGGTATTTTTGTCTGTCTTGAGAGTTGTACCAGCTTGTCAACAATGTTTTCTGAAAACAGTGAAATTGATAACTGTAAGACTGATGATTTCCATCAGTTTCTGTCTTGAGGCTGTTTGAATATTCCACAATGTATTTGTCTGTTTTACTGATTAGGGCCATTTGGGTGGTTTCCAGCTTAAAGTTATTATGAAAGTGTTGCTGTAACATTCTAGTACATGTGTTTGGTGAAGAAATGTATTCATTTCTGTTGGATGTATACTTAGTAGAATTGCTTGGTAATGAAGATATCCATGTTTTCAGGTTTAGTAGGTATTGCCAAAGATTTTTCTGAAATGCTTATACTGCTTGATGGATCAGAGGATTTGTGCAGAGGATGTTTAGATGGTTAGGAAATATTTCAGACCAACATTGTAAGTGAGGGAATTCCTTTCTTGACGACTCTTTCTCTATATAAATTAATTACTTTAAGTGATGCATGCATGCTAAGTCACTTCAATTGTGTCCAACTCTCTGCAACCCTTTGGACTGTAGCCCACCAGGCTCCTCTGTCCATGGGATTTTTCAAGCAAGAATAATGGAGTGGGTTGCCATCACCTCCTCCAGGAGATCTTCCTGACCCAGGGATTGAACCCATGTCTCCTGCATCTCCTGAACTGAGAGACAGGTTCTTTACCACTAGGTACTTAACTATAAATGTTACCTGATGGAAGACACCAACCTGATTGGTTCTTGTTAATTCCTACACTGATTTACTTGATTATTAATATTTATGTGTCCAAATTATTTTCCCATTCTATTCTTTTTAGAAAATATTATAAGAAGAGAAAGCATCAGGTTACTATTCTCCCTTGCTATAGATTTCTTTCAGATTCTAGTCTGTCAACTCTTTCACAGTCTTCTGAATATTGCAGGTTTATGATGTTTTAAAGAACAACATCCCTCTCCCCACCACTACCATTAGCTATTCTGTAAATTCTTGTGAGAGAGAGGAAAACAAATCTTCCATAGAGCCATGAAATTTTTCTCTCTTTTTCAAAGAGAAGCATGATTAAGATGAAATTTGAAGTATACCTAATTCACTTTGGGAGCCTGAGGAAATTTGGGTAAGTATAAGAAAGTTTAGAAAATTAAACTTATAATACATGCTGACTGAATTTAAAGAAGGTGACTCATCTGGAATGTAAAAAAATCAATAAAAGACATGCCTAAGTTGAGAGCCAGTGTGGTTCTCAACCACAGGAGAAGGGAACAGGAGAGGGTACATGGGGTAAGGCAGCTCAGAGAAACAAGCTTTAAATGCTTATTAGAAAAACTCTTCCTTTTTCCCCCATCAGTGGGTATTCCTTTGAAATGTCCCAGAAATGTCCAGCTATCAAATGCAAATTATTGTAATTGATTAAATTTAATTAGTAACAATGCTGTGTGGGGGGCAGGCAGGTAAAGTAACAAGGAGACTGGCTCTCTTGTAAGCACTATTTTCCCTTTGCTGTTCCGCTGCAATTTGTGTCAAGGCCTTGGCACGGCAAGCTGTTAACTCACAGGCCTTGGTTTGTTTGCTTAAACTTTTTTTTAAACTGTTTCTTATGCATATTTTCAAATATTCCCAGAAGTGGAGAGGAGGATGTAATGAATGTGATATACACATCACACAGCCTCAGCAATCATTGGAATTAGCCAGTCTTGTTTTATCTATATAGCCACTCACTTCATCCCACTTCCATGCAGATTATGATGAAGCAAAGCTTAGGCTCCATAACTATTTCATTGTGAAATATTTTAACATACCTTTAAAAGATAAGTTCTTCTCTTTAAAAATATAATTGCACTATCATTATCATGCCTAAAACAAAATCCTTGATTTGTGTCTAATCTTTTTCTGTTGTATTGATCAGGGAAAATTTGAACTCAAGACTTGGATGAAATAATCATGTCCTTTGCCTTAAAGTTCTCATTATGGTTTGTTGTGGATAAGCATGATATATTTTATGTTCAAACCTACTCGTTGATGATATAAATTTCTTTAATAACTACTGACACTTGCTTTATCTTCTTGTATTTCTCTTTCCTATATCAACATTTCTTCATCAAATGGCATTGCCTGATGGAGCAGGCAATTGCCTGATGGAGCCTGATAGTTTCTTTCCTTTACTGCCTAGGTGTTTTAATTGTAATATGGTGTCCTTTGGCTACAAACAATAAGCAATGAATTCAAATACAGCATTTTGCACAGTGCTTAAAAATTTCTCCTGCATAATGTCAGTAGACATTTTGCAAATATACATACAGTGGTGTTCTTGAGCTTGATTCCAGAGGTTCTCTAGATTAGATCATCTGAGCCCAGAGAGATTCCTGTGACACCATCAGAAACATTCTGATATCACTAATCGTGGCACAGTCATTTAGTGCTTTGAAAAAATGAGAGGATGCTGCAGGTTAACTTCTGTCTCTGTTAAAAGTCAATGAGAGATGGATAAAGAATAATCAATGAAACCAGTATTGTTGGACTCTTGTTATCCAGGCATGTTCATGTTCTATTGTTGCTCAGTCACTCAGTCATGTCTGACTTTTTGTGACCCCATGGACTGCAGCATACCAGGCTTCCCTGTTCTTTACCATCTCGCAGAGCTTGCTCAAACTCATATCCATTGAATTAGTGATGCCAACCATCTCATCCTCTGTTGTCCTCTTCTCCAGGCTTCAATCTTTCCTAGCATCAGGGTTTTTTCTAATGAGTCAGCTTTTCACCTCAGGTAGCCAAAGTATTGGAGTTTGAGCTTCAGCATCAGTCCTTTAAATGAATATTCAGGATTGTTTTCTTATAAGATTGGCTGGTTTGTTCTCCTTTCAGTTTCAAGGGACTCTCAACAGTCTTCTGCAACACTCCAATTCAAAAGCGTCAATTCTTCAGCACTGAGCCTTCTTTATGGTCCGACTCTCACATCCATACATGACAACTGGAAAGACCATAGCTTTGACTAGATGGACCTTTGTTGGCAAAGAGATATCTCTGCTTTTTAGTATGCTGTCTAGGTTTGTCATGTTCTAAAGGAAATGAATCATCTCCAGTGTTATCCTCACTTGATTCAAAACCTGTGGATGCTTTTAACCATGTCATAAATGGATGGGTAAAATTTGCAATGAATACCAAATTGCATAATTTGGGTATTTTTAGGGAAAAGAAGAAGTTCAGAATTATATTAGAGTCTCTGCATTCTCATCTAAACAAACAATGGATTATCGTCTCACTTCTATAGGATTGAACTCAAGATATTATATTGCATCATGCAGCTGTTCTCTGCCAGATTTGAAGGTTGTAAGGCATTTCCCAATTACACTGGCATTACAGTGACATGGATGGCTTTGAGTGGGGGCTGGACTATGCCTCTAAATTTTTAACTCTCCATTGCTAGTGGGCAGTGATTGCTCTTCTCTACCTCATTTCTTTTGTATGTTGCCAATTCCATCAGAAGAGACGAAGTTAAGCTACGATAATAAAACCCAAACATCTCAGAGGCTTATTTTTTACTCACATAAAATCTGCTGAAGGTCAAGGCATCTCTCTGAGAGCTACTGCCTTCCGTGTGTTGGAGGAGTTACAGTCAACCTTATTTCTTTGAATATTGCTAAAACTCTATACTTTATGTTCACTATTTTCATGAGGAGACAACAAAATGACACCATTCCCTCTTTCTGTTTCTCCACTTTCTTTTATCTAACAGCACCTCCACGTCAAAGTGTGCTTCCACAAACACTCAGGCAGTGAAAGAGAAAGCATGGAGAATGGTGCAGCAGCTCCTCCGTGCCTTCACATAGAAGCAGTGGGTGTCCTTTTGTTACTGAATCAAGGCTTGCTGCTTGCAAAACCAATACTCACCAGCAGTAGACAGGAAGGTTGCCTTTAATCAGAATGCTGGCAATCTGGGCAAAAGGTGGACTCAGCATCCCTAGATTCCTCTTGGCCATGAGGATTTTAAGGGGAAGAAGGGAAGGAATCTCAGTTAATCCTTGAGATGGGGGCAGGGCGGGCTGGTGGTCAGACACCATCCTCCACTGCACGCAGGCTGGTGACTTCTTGTGATCTTCCTCTAGATGTTATCTCGTCCACACTGTTTTGTCACACAGTTTGTTCTGGAGATGAGGGATGTACAAGCTAAGGAGGAGATCTGGTCATCTGTTCATTACTTATTCTTCATTTCTACTTCTTAGATATATAGAAAGGACTGACGAGTTAGCCAAGGTGTCATATGATTAAAAGATTTGAAAGGTGTGCTTGAGCCAGAGAAAAATAGAGCATAGGGGTGCCTGGTTTAAGGTTAGTGACAAGACAAAGAGGTGCCTCCTGCAAAGAGCTCTTTCCAGCAAAAGGCAAAAGATTTTTCCTGCCAAAAGCTGCTTACACTTTTCCACTCACATTTTATTGGCCAAAGCAAGTCACCCAGCCAGATCAGATCAGATCAGTTGCTCAGTCGTGTCCGACTCTTTGCGACCAGGCCCAAGTATAATGAATGGAGAAGGCAATGGCACCCCACTCCAGTACTTTTGCCTGGAAAACTCCATGGATGGAGGAGCCTGGTAGGCTGCAGTCCATGGGGTCGCTAGAGTCGGACATGACTGAGTGACTTCACTTTCACTTTTCACTTTCTTGCATCGGAGAAGGAAATGGCAACCCACTCCAGTGTTCTTGCATGGAGAATCCCAGGGACGGGAAAGCCTGGTGGGCTGCCGTCTATGGGGTCGCATAAAGTCGGACATGACTCAAGCGACTTAGCAGCAGCAGCGCAGCAGCTGTGTAATGAAAATAAGAGAGAATCAGAAGTCCTGGTGGGTCTCACAGGTGTCCGTTACACCAACTATATTCTGATTTATTTCTTTAAAAGTTGCTAAAACTCTACTTAATGTTCATCATTTTGGTGAGGAGACAAAGTAAGGACACTGCTTTTTTTTTTTTTAAATTTCTCTTAATGAGGATGATTTTTGCCCTAAATATTGTGTATTACCACAAATATTTTGATGACTTTGGATCAGTCTTTCTCTAGCCTTAATGTGCATCCAAATCACCCAGCATCCAAGTGCAGATTTTCGTTTAGGAGGTCCGAGATGGGGCCCCAGATTCTGATTTTTAAAGAGCTTTCAGGTATTGCTTTGCTAGTGTGCAAGATGAGTGCAATTGTGCAGTAGTTTGAGCATCCTTTGGCATTGCCTTTCTTTGAGATTGGAATGAAAACTGACCTTTTCCAGTCCTGTGGCCACTGCTGAGTTTTCCAAATTTGCTGGCATATTAAGTGCAGCAATTTCACAGCATCATCCTGTAGGATTTGAAAGAGCTCCACTAGAACTTCATCACCTCCACTAGCTTTGTTCATAGTGATGCTTCCTAAGGCCCACTTGACTTCACATTCCAAGATGTCTGGCTGTAGGTGAGTGATCACACCATTGTGATTATCTAGGTCATGAAGATCTTTTTTGTATAGATCTTCTGTGTATTCTTGCCACCTCTTCCTAACATCTTCTGCTTCTGTTAGGTCCATATCATTTCTGTCCTTTATTGTGCCCATCTTTGCATGAAATGTTCCCTTGGTATCTCTGATTTTCTTGAAGAGATCTCTAGTCTTCCCCATTCTATTGTTTTCCTCTATTTCTTTGCATTGATCACTGAGGAAGGCTTTCTTATCTCTCCTTGGTATTCTTTGGAACTCTGCATTCAAATGGGTATATCTTTCCTTTTCTCCTTTGCCTTTTGCATCTTTTCTTTTCTCAGTTATTTGTAAGGCCTCCTCAGACAACCATTTTGCCTTTTTGCATTTCTTTTTCTTGAGGATTGTCTTGATCCCTGCCTCCTGTACAATGTCACAAACTTCCATCCATAGTTCTTCAGACAGTCTGTCCATCAGATATAATCCCTTGAATCTATTTGTCACTGAACGCCTGTCTCAGGGAAGCCTGGAGTGCTGCAGTCCATTGGATCGCAGTCAGACATGACTGAGCGACTGAGCTGAACTGAACAGGTAATGCTACTGCTGGCCTGTGGAACATCCTTGGAATATCAGGGCTTTGGTCTGTCACTGTTTAGAGAGGGAGAACCATTATGATTTTCATTGAATTCAAAAAGAAACTTGGGCCATTAGTTTTTGTCCCTCCCCTACATCTGAATTAAGGGCAGTATCTCATGGTGATGGTTGTCAAACATGTAGGAAGACTGTCAGTGCAATTCAAAAACCTACTTCTGAAAGATAATTGGTTTTGTGTTCATTTATATTAAAACAGGACTGCAAGGAAGAAAGGAGACCTAATTGAACACTCAAAGCACCCCACTAAAAGCCAGCATCTAATTATGGCAGGGCCCACACAGCAGGGACACTGAAGGGCAGAGGAGATACTGAAAACATCTTTATATGCTTTTCCTCTGAAGAGCCCTTCCTGAGATCAAATGCAATTTGAGCTAAGAAGGCAGCAATTCACAATCTCTACCCCCAGCAAGCATCTCAGAGACAGGCGCTCAGAGCATTTGTAATTATGCTTCGATTTTCCCTAATTATTAATAGAACACTCCTCCCCCCCCCCAATTCTTTACTAATTAAGATTTCTTGCATGCTTTAAAGCATTTCACTTAGCACTCAGGATTCCAGATGAGTTGCCATTTGGCTCCAAGATGCGGACTTGCTTTGAAGGACTGCTTTAGAATTGTGTGGACGTGCTCTTGGGTAGGAATGAGGCCTGACTGGATAAGAGCACTCATGGGCACTGCACATTTTGCTCAGAGTCTTTTTTTTCCCCTTTGCTCATTTGTAATGCCAGCCCTTGTTGGTGGAATGGGTGTATTGCTATAAATTATCAGCATGTCTCATATTTCTCATTCTGGAGGTGTAATTCAAAGAACTGTCGCAACGAATAGCAAAGCTGTATATTCTTCTTTATAGCAATCGTCGTAAAAAAATTCCCAATTACTTTAAATTACCACAGAATGACTTCAAAATCAACCCCGGCCCTGCTGCCCTTGATTTTCTTGCAATTAGTTCAAAGGGCAAGAGACAGAGCAGTAAGTTTTGAGGTATATTATATAGCAGTTACATTTTTCATGATCAAGGAACTTTTAGTTTACAGCTTCTTTCCTTTGAACTGATTCATTGAAGGGGACAATAATTCTAAGTCTGTCCCCTTATTCTGCTGACACTAAATTTCTGGGGCTTGAACATATTTCACTTCCCTTTTATCATCAGAATATTTAAAACTCTAATTTCAAATCTTTGCAAATGCTTGGTTTTTAATGTGATAAACTGTAACTCATTGGTATTAGCCCAAGGTATTCTGCAATGCCCAAATCCTGCCCTGGCAAAGCCACTCCTCTTCAGGATATCCTGATGATGAAGATAGATAAGGGGCAAGTATAAAAGCAAGTCCTCCTTCATGTACTTGTGTCCAGAGTCATAGTCCACGGAGTCCGCATGCTCAGTCTCCCAATACAGGAATATTTGTTAAACCAGCCTGTAACATATAAGAGCATTTTTTCTTATCTCTAAAATTAAACCTTAATTTTACCGTCAACGTATGGGCATAGGAGGAACAACCAAATAATTCAGATCATTCACTCATGTGGATGATACATCAATGACTGCCCTGATGGGAAAGGCTCTGGTACACTTAGTCCCCACCTGGAAGTGAGTGGGTGGCCTGCAGGGGGTTAAGCCCCTTGAAAGGCTGAATTACTTTCTGTGCAATCCATCTTACCATTATAGAGATGTCAAGTTCTAGTACAAGTACAGAAAGTCTTAACATGAAGCCATCTGTTCTCTACTGATGCATTTGTCCATGCACCAGTCCATTCATCCAGCCTATCAAGGGAAACAGGTGAGAAGTGATGGTGTCTGTTTATTCTCCTTTGACTAGAATATCTCTTCTGGTGTCTGTCTCACTGTTTCCCCCCAAAGCAGTCATGTACAGCCCTTGCTTTAGAAATTACAGATAGTTTTTTCAAATATTGATATGTATTTTAATGAGAGGCAGGATGATTGGTGTGGTGTAAAGAGTACCGAGATTAAATAAATTTATCCAAAGGTGCAGTATCCCCCAACTCCAGATCACTCAATCCCCCTATATTTGGAGTGTTGGATATATGCATGGATACAGTTTTTAATAGTTATTCTCATTCATTTTTACT
Source organism: Bos grunniens (assembly GCF_055505025.1). NCBI lineage: Eukaryota > Metazoa > Chordata > Mammalia > Artiodactyla > Bovidae > Bos > Bos grunniens. The sequence goes on from NC_141171.1 coordinate 35,317,933, forward strand.
CTTCCCCAACATTGGAGAAGGAAATGGCAACCCACTCCAGTGTTCTTGCCTGGAGAATTCCAGGGACGGGGGAGCCTGGTGGGCTGCCGTCTATGGGGTCACACAGAGTCGAACACGACTGAAGTGACTTAGCAGCAGCAGCAGTAGCAGCATATGAAAAGCATATGGAAGTGGACAATAAATTTAAACTGTTTTCCTCCCTTAATAGAACAATTTTAGATAACTTCAAACTGTTTCTGCTTAGATCTTACAAAATATATGATGCAAGTTTTCCCCAGGATAGGTTGTTTTGGGCTATTTTCTATTGCCTTCTTGATCATTCTGTCCACCCTATATTTTGATATCCCAAATATGCTAAAAACTCCTGCTGAGAGCATTTCTAACACTGTCATTACTCAGAGTTGACTTTCGTCAGGATACCTTCACATTTGATTATCTCTTATCTCTGTTATGTAGGCAGCCTCTTCATGTTAGCTAAATGCTTCTCTTTGGTCTATATCCAATCCCTTGACCCCTCCCTAATTCCCATGTAGCCACCATGCTATTTTTCTTTTCCACCAGACTATATATAATGTCTCCTTTTCCTCACTTAACACTTAAACAGTTATCCAATTTAATGTGACTCTGGTCCCATCACTTCTCTGAAATAGCTCTTTCAGAAGTCACTGAGAGTATTTTCATTGCTAAGGATGTTTTTCGGTTTTTATCACATGTAACTTTTGAATTGTATTCGATATGGTTGGTCCTTGCCTTCTTGAAACGATCTCTTAGCTTGCTTTCCATGATACTATTTGTACCTGCTCTTGTGTTTGAGTTCTCTTCCAACTCCTTCTCCGTGATGTTTCTCTATGGTTGTAGAGCTTCTTTAAGCTTGGTCCTGCATCTGCTCACCATCTTACTCTCTGGTCTGTCCCTTAGCAATAGCATTTATACTTATAGCTTCAATCTCTTCCTCCAAGTAAATGACTCACACATTTATTTATATCTGTAGGTAAGACCTCTTCTCTCGGCTTCAGATTACCTCTCTCCTTGCATTTCTTGGCATTTCTTGTGGATAAGTTACAGCCATCTCAGAAACAGTGAGATTAAAAATAAACCGATACACTCTTACCCAGAACCTGGTCTTCTCCGGGATTCTAGTTCTGCATAAACATCATCACTTATCTAAGATATGCCATCTAGACTCTTAGGAGTCATCCTTGACACCTCATTTTTCTCCTTTTATAAACTCATTCAACATTTACTCCACAAATAGGTATGAAGTGCTTTTATGTGCCAGGCAGCGATTTTAGTGCAAGATGTGCATGCTAAGTTGCTTCAGTTGTATCCGACTCTTTGTGACTCTATGAACTGTGGCCTGCCAAGCTCCTTTGTCCATGGGGTTCTCTAGGCAATAATGCTGGAGTGGGTTGCTATGCTCTCCTCCTAGTGCAAGATACACATTATAAAATAAGTCCATATCCAATTCATCATCTATTCCTTTCAGTTTTACTTCTTATAAATAACCTCTCCCCTCCATTTCACCCCTTCTACTCCAAGTTGTCACCACCTCTCACTCCACTGCAATTTCCTTCTTTCTGGTCTAGCTGCACAGTTGCTGGAACAGACTTTCCAAAGGCTGACAGTGTCATCCTAGCCCATCCCAACTTCCTGCTCTTGCTTAAGTCCCCCAGTGCTCTTGGAATTAAAAAAAGAAGTCACGAGTGTGACTTCCTAGGCCAGGACTGCTTCCACTTGCTTCTTCTGCTCCAGCTACTTTCCATCCCTTCTGCCACAGCTTCTTTGAATATTATTCCTTTCGTTTTTTTGCACAATCTCCTTTCATAGCTCAGCACAACCCTCACTTGTACAGAAACATGTCTCCTGCCTGGACTAAATCTAATGCTGTTACTATACACTCTTGTGGAGCAGGGCTGTGTCTTTATTTATTTTCACAGAGTATGTCATGCTTAGTATAGTGCTTGGGGCATATTTGGGATTCATTATTATTTATAAATGAACAAATGCTAGCTTCGTGTTTATGAAAATAAACTACCCAGGCTTTTCGCTCACTTACTCCTCATAATGAAATTCTTTGGATTGTTGGGGCCTTCGCTGACATTTTTCTTAGGCTCTGCCTAGACTATTTGTCCTGAAGTGACCTTTTAGCCAGTTACATGTAGACATTATCATATTTGATCATTTAAGATGCAACAGAGAACCTCAAACTATTTACACTAAACTAATCATTGGGGGATATATAAATTAACATTAAGTTCTTGCATTTATCAAAATTTTCCTTAAACTCATAGTTGAGCTATACACAGTTGCATAAATTATTTTAAAAAGTGATATTTGTAGGAGAAAACCTCGTAATTATGCTGGGTATGAAAAGATGACTGACAGAAAAGAAGATGAACTATTTATGCTGCTTAAAGTAATTTAGAAAAATGCCCACTTTGGTTATGGTCTTGTGACTCTGCCAAAATCAGATGCTAAAACTTGGTATGTTTGAATTTATATTTTGTCTCCTTTTCCTTATCCTGACACTGCTTCCTGCAATGTCTGGAGAAATAAAGAGCAGAAAGAAGTGGGTCAAGCAAGAGTATGGAACCTGGATAAACCACCAAATTAAAAGTGAATTCAAAGATGAATAAAAGTTGAAAAAAGGACTCAACTTGCTGCTATTATTCATAGAGGGCATGCATTGGTCACATGATCTTGAGAAGGCTTCTTTACTTCTTAATAAAATGAAATCAGTAATATATAGCCTATTCACAATAGCCAAGACATGGAAGCAACCCAAATGTCCATCCACAGATGAATGGATAAAGAAGATGTGACACATGTATTCAATGGAGTTACTCAGCTATAAAAAAGAATGAAATACTTTTTTATAAAAGTATTGAATGAAATGAAATTGCTCAGCTATAAAAAAGAATGAACTCATGCTATTTGCAGCAACATGGATGGACCTAGAGATTCTCATACTCTAAGTAAAGTAACTCAGACAGAGACAGACAGATATCATGACATAAAATACTTGTATTTGGGATCTAAAAAATTATTACAAATGAACTTATTTACAAAATAGACTCACAGACATAGAAAACAAACTTATGGTTACCAAAGGGCAAATGGAGGGGAGGGATAAATTAGAAGCTTGTGATGAACATATACCCACTATTATATTAATATAAAGTAGATATATATAATTGAATCACTTTCTGCACACCTGAAACATTGTAAATCAACTATTTGTCATTGTTGTTCAGTCCCTGATTGTGTCTGACTCTTCATGACCCCATGAACTGCAGCGTGCCAGGCTTCCCTGTCCTTCACCACCTCCCTGAGTTTGCTCAAACTCATATCCATTGAGTCAGTGATGGCATCCAGACATTGCATCTTCTGTTGCTCCCTTCCCCTCCTGCCCTCAATCTTTCCCAGCATCAGGGTCTTTTCCAATTAGTTGGCTCTTTGTATGAGGTGGCCAAAGTATTGGAGCTTCAGCTTCAGTATCAGTCTTTCCAATGAATATTTAGGGATGATTTCCTTTATGATTGGTACCTAAATTAAAAAAAATATATATATATATATGGCAGGAAGAATTAAACAAGGTAATATATGTGAATGCTCTGTGGAATGTTATACCACACAGTTAGCTCATATGAAGATTTTTTTTTTTTAATTGTAAATAGCTTGGCCTCCTGATTTCTTTGGAAGGAATGATGCTAAAGCAGAAACTCCAGTACTTTGGCCACCTCATGCGAAGAGTTGACTCATTGGAAAAAGACTGATGCTGGGAGGGATTGGGGGCAGGAGGAGAAGGGGATGACAGAGGATGAGATGGCTGGATGGCATCACCGACTCGATGGACGTGAGTTTGAATGAACTCTGCGAGTTGGTGATGGACAGGGAGGCCTGGCGTGCTGCGATGCATGGGGTCGCAGAGTCGGACACGACTGAGTGACTGAACTGAACTGGTATCCTGACTTCTTGAGATTCCTTTAAAAGTCTAAGACTTTTTTAAAATGGCAAACACTTTTTAGTGAGTTCTGTGTGCAGCTACAATTCTAAATACCTTATGAATATTAATTCATTTAAACCTTGTGTCAACTTTATTATGAAATAAAGAATATTATCATCACCCTTATTTATAGATTAAGAAACGAAAGTAAAAGGAAGTTAAATGTCTTTCCAGAGGTTAAAATTCTCATAACTATGAAGTAGTGGTTTATACTGGGGAAGGAATGGCTTTGTTCTAGAAAATTCTACATCTTAACTAAAACTCCACCTCTCTAACTTACCCTTCACCCATAAGGCATGAAGTCCATATCTGAGATTTAGCTGCTACAGAGAAAGACTCTTTTCTCCACTTTCTGAGTGCCCCCAGCCTCACTTTGTGTCTCAGGTTGGTGCTGTGATACAGGCTCTTACTTCAAGATGGGATTTACTGTTCTACTTTATTTTCTTTTCAGGGTACCATGCCAGAGTGCTTTTGAAATTTTGTTATTCTCTGCATCAATGATTTGTCCTCTGAAACAGAGAAATAACATTTGTCATCCTGACATTTGGAGATCTGGACTATGCCATTTGTTCCTTTTTAGCTTTGTTTTAGGTAGTAAATCAGGCAAGATATGGGGCTACCTTACTTAGAGATGAGATGTTATCCATAATAAGAGTCTCTTGGTATCAGAATGTTGTACATAAGAATTTTTTTTCCCCAGAACTTTCCACCTCATACAGAAATGTTTTTCTTTTCATAGATTTTTGTTTTCTCTCTTTTCCTTCCTTACAAATGGCATGGGGTTCTATTTAGTTGTTGAGGTCTTATCTTTTCTGACATAATAGCAAGAGTATCTATATTTATTAATCTCCATTATTTCCCTAAGGTGATTTTGGGGATACAAGTCTCAGAACCAATGATTTGATCTGACTTTTAGGAGGACAGGATTAAATTACTTCTGAATAAGCTTGGCTGTATAGACCAGGGAGTTGTTTCATATATGTGTGTGTGTCCATTTCAAATTTAGCAAATCTTAAGAATTTCAAAATCTTAAGAATTTCCCAAGCCAAATTTGAGCATGTTTTGAATCTCAAAGCAAGATGCTGTAGATGTGATTAATAGAATGGTAAAGTAGTTTCAGCACTGATTTTGAACTATTGTAATAATTAAATGTTTAGCTATGTAGACAAGTGTTTAACCATGGAAAATATTCAACTTTGTCAAAATTTCCAATTCTCTTTTGTGCGTTAGATACTCTTGAAGTATGCCATATTTGACCCAATTAGGTTGAATGTAATAGAAAGTAATTCTTTCATGTTTTACACATAAAATCAATGAGAAGCAATGAGAGGTCAATAATATCTTCCTGTTTTGCTAATAGTAGTAGTGAAAGTCCTTTGGTCATGTCCAACTCTTTGCGACCCCATGGACTGTATAGTTCATGAAATTTTCCAGGCCAGAGTACTGGAGTGGGTAGCCTTTCCCTTCTCTAGGGGACCTTCCCAACCCAGGGATTGAACCCAGGTCTCCTGCATTACAAGCGGATTCTTTACCAGCTGAGCCACAAGGAGTTTTGGACTTTCTGAGGATGTAAATTGGCATTGTTGAAACAATATTAGACACCTAGTTACATATGAATTTCAGGTAAATAGTGAATATTTTGGGGATTGAGCTTCAGTCTCCTGCATTGCAGGCAGATTCTTTACCATCTGAGCCACCAAGGAAGGCCTTTAAAACACAAGTATGTACCGAATACTACATGTTTATACTTAAAAAAAGTTTATTATATAGCAGGGTGCCCTATATTTTTATTTACTGAATTTGGCAACCCTATTCTAGTTCTCGGAGAAGGCAATGACAACCCACTCCAGTACTTTTGCCTGGAAAATCCCATGGATGGAGGAGCCTGGTAGGCTGCAGTCCATGGGGTCGCTAGGAGTCAGACACGACTAAGCGACTTCACTTTCACTTTTCACTTTCATGCATTGGAGAAGGAAATGGCAACCCACTCCAGTGTTCTTGCCTGGAGAATTCCAGGGACGGGGAGCCTGGTGGGCTGCCATCTATGGGGTCGCACAGAGTCGGACACAACTGAAGTGACTTAGCAGCAGCAGCAGCATTCTAGTTCTGGTTAGTACTGCTCCTATTGGACACTGATTTTTCTCAGGCATTTTATTTAAAACTAAGAACTTTATCATTTCTAAATGTCAAATTGACCCCAAAATGGGATATAAAGGCATTGTGAACAAAATCAGATAAATAAATACAGAAAGGAGGGCCATGCAAAGATTGTAATTAATTCATTTTTGTTCATTTAAGGCCCATAAGGAAGAACAAAAAAATCACCCCTCTCCTCCATGCTAAATCTGTCCTGGAGACAGGGTTGTAGGCCAGGGGTTGGACAGAGGCCCCTAAGCCTTATCCTAGCAGCATGGCTACCCAACCTGGTCAGTTCTGCAGCTCGAAACTGGATCAGTCTTCTTTACTGATAGATGTGTTATACAGAATGTGAAAGCAGCCCAGACACCTCATTGCTGCTGGGAAATGCTATATTCAGTGCACTTCCCTCCGCTTGCTCACCTGCTTTGTTCCTGTCCTGCCTTTTGTCTGTCCTTGTCCTGTACAGGCTGGTTCTTTGAGAGCCATCAAACACCGGGCGGGATGATCCACTTAAACTCATCCCCAATAATTAGTACAATGTTTTAGACCTACTAGATATTAAAAAAAATTGTTACACCAAACAAAATGCTATAATCCTATCACAGTGAAGGCTGAAAAAAAAGTGTTCAGATCCTATTGGGGATATTACATTAATATATATAAAACTGAGAAATGATGTTGACTTGGTTTATAATGGTATTCTCTGTAATAATATTGACTTTTATAATGGGAATGGGTCTTTGCTATGAACCCTGAATTGCCAAGCCAATCTATTCTAATTTATGTAAATAATAGTATTATTAAAATCATGATAAATATTCCCTTTCCCTCTTAAATACAGGTTAATGAGAGTGGAAGTGCCTTCATCAGGGACAAGAAATAAATAAAGTGAAGTCTATTTAATTGAACTTTTTGTTTGTTTGAATCAGATACTTTTGTAAATTTTCCAAGCTTTAACTTTTATTTCTCCAGTTTTAGCTTAATCTATTAAAAAAATAAACTAAAAGTAGTGTTGATATAAAAAAAGAATAATTTCATTTGGTAGATCTTATTTTACTCACTTTTTTGGTGATTCATAAAGTATTTATCTTTCTGTGGCTAAAACAAAGTGTTGTTTTTCTGAGCTTTGATCCAGAAATGCAAATAAAGCACATAAAATGAGCACCAACACACACATATCTTCTTTTCTGTTACATATTATTACAAAATATTTAAGATTCTTTTCTATTATCAGTTATTACATGATACTGAATTTAGTTCCTGTGCTATAGGTCCCTGTTGTTTATTTATTTTAAATATAGTAGTGTATATATGTTAATCCCAGATTCCTAATTTATCCCAGGACCTCCTTTCCCCTCTCGTAACTATAAATTTGTTTTCTACGTCCATGAGTTTATTTCTGTTTCATAAACAAATTTATTTGTATCATTTTTTTAGATCACATATATAAATGATAATGATATTTGTCTTTCTCAGTCCAACCAAATTTTGGCATTCTTAATTCCATCTTGGGACTTGGTTACCAGGCAGGCTTTTTTACTTCCCATCAAGAATATCATCTACAACTCTTCACTGAAAAAGAAAACATTGTTGATGGAAGAAGAATCTTCTTAGGAAACTGAATCTCCTTTTTAGTTCCAGAAATGGCTAACCACTTACTGAGAAAACTTGAACTAAAGAAAATATATTGAGAACACTGACAGTTCAGTGAGGATTGTTATTCTAACAGAAAAATATTTGACCTCTAGGCAAGGGCTTTGACCCCGTGCCCTTTCCCCCAAACAGGCTGTCTGACTGTCAGGCACTCAGATAACTTTTCCATCCTGTGACAGCTTGTGCTCTGGAAGTGACAGTCTGTCTGCAGCAGGACAACATGTGGCTGCTTGGTGGAGTGTAGCAGGGGGGGATGTCTTTGTTTTTCTAAGGCTCTCTACTATGTGACTAGTTCAGTTAATAGTGACAGTCATGTATATCCAGTCACTTCTCAGGGAACGGACTATTCACGAAACATGTTTCTGTTCAGATCAGCTGTGTTAATGGCAAGTGGAGTATTCTTCAATTTTAGTTATTCTCAAATTCCTTCTTCTCACAAGGTTACCTTGTGCAGGGCACTTGGGTGAGTAGCATTTCCATCTCCTTTCCTCACATGTTGAAGCCCTAAGAGGTCTTCTTAATCAAGCACGGGTGAGAAAAGTAAAGGGGAGTAGCTGAAAGAAAGATCCATTTTCATGGCCTGTAGTCTGTTGATTTCATTTCCGGACAGAAGTATACCACCGTTCTCACGTCTTTGGATCCTTGACTTCTTCAGGAAATCATTTTGCCTGGAATCATTATCCTTCTCAATATAATTTAGTTGCGTGATTGTTTTGTGCAAACCACACTGTCAGTTCTATCCTGAATTTTTCAATTTTTACTGGCGCCATCCTCGGGAAGCTCACACTGCAGCTAGCCGGTCAGGCTGCCCTGCGATCGTGCGGTTCAGTGCAGTGCAGTGCAGTGCAGATTGTGCGGTACAGCACAGTAAAGGACAGAACGTTTGAGACCGGAAACTTCCTTCCTGGGGTGGTGCGGCCACATATTTCCTATTTATTCCTGAAGAAGATTAACTCTGAAATTCCTCAGCATTAACAAACAAGCTGCTGCTGCTACTGCTAAGTCACTTTAGTCGTGTCCGACTCTGTGCGACCCCATAGACGGCAGCCCACCAGGCTCCCCCGTCCCTGGGATTCTCCAGGCAAGAACACTGCAGTGGGTTGCCATTTCCTTCTCCAATGCATGAAAGTGAAAAGTGAAAGTCAAGTCTCTCAGTTGTGTCTGACTCTTAGCGACCCCATGGACTGCAGCCTTCCAGACTCCTCCATCCATGGGATTTTCCAGGCAAGAGTACTGGAGTGGGGTGCCATTGCCTTCTCCGTAACAAACAAGAGGAGCTACCAAATGGTCTCTAACAGGTCCTCCAAATCGACAGTTGACTGATGTCAGGTGACCTTTTTATCAGAGGGCTTCTTATGATCATGAGAGTATAGTGACCTTCCCTTTAGGCCCTGGTGTTGGGTTATTTCTTTGTATCTGATTTTGATTTTGCCTCATTCTATAGGGATTGTTTCTGGTCTGTACAACATTCTTCAAAGGACACATTCATAAAGGCCGTTTTCCAGTTGAGTCTAAAGACACTAACTTCCAGGCATGATACTTGTGACGCTCTATCAGGTTCCAATGTGTCATATTACTCAGAATGGTCCACTCATAAATAGGCTGGGTTCAAAACACAGACCCTTGTTTTTTTTTTTTTTAAATAAGCTAAGCCTCTCCGAGGTTTCAGGCTGTTTTCAAGTGTTTGTCCATTGACTCTTTTTTTTTTCTCCTAGAGAATGGACTTACTTTCCTAGTCTCTGCTTTGGATAGGAAAACAACAATAACAAATTGATGAGAATGCTTTGTTTGTAAAGGGAAGGTGCGGGGCAGAGAGAAGGCAAAGGATGTGTGTGGGTGTGTTTGTGTGCACACGGGGAACTCCAGGGAGGAATAGCATTTGTGAGATGTTTTCCTGGAGGAGCAGTTTCGAATTTGTTTTGGTGTAAATTGAGCCAGAAGTTTGAAAATAAGAAGCGACTTCATAAACGTTTGCTCTGTGTCACCACCTTGTTAAATCCATGCAGCATTTGAACCAATTTTGTTTTTCTAATTCCATTGTACACTTGGGGAAGCAGAAGGTGTTTTGCAGAATCTGGCGTTATGCAGAATCTGGCGTTTGGTTATTTGGAGAAGGCTGCTTTACCCACTAGGTCACAGTAAATGACTACAGACGCTAAGGGTATGTTGAGGGTGTCAGGAGTGAAATCTTTGCCACACAGATTGTGAAAAATTGAAGGAGGGTGGGAAATAACTTACTCTGCTAACAATCTATTTCCCATCTGTAGTTTGTATCTGCTGAAGCTGGAAGTCCTTGCCTCCCCTCCTCAAAGTCTGTCTCTTTTCTTTGACAGACGTGCTATCCTTGAAGCTTTCAGTTCACATGTATGTTAATAACAGCAACCTTTAGAGTACATCGGGGATTAATTTAATTTTTTGGTATATATTTTTACTACAGTTTCAAGATGCTGGAATGTAGATATAGTTCGTGTTAAAAAAAAAAAAAAAAGGTTTAGACAGGTTGATTCATTTAACTACCCAAAGGGATATGATTATTTTTTCTAAAATTAAATTCCAAAGAAGAAAATCTAACAACTTCATCCACATACATAAGCACACACTATATAAATAAATGTATATATACATATATATATATACACATATATACACACACACACACACACACACACACGCACACACAATGCGGTAGTGACGTCTTGACCAGGGAAGAAATGTTTTCTTAAATGGAAATTGATTGGGGTTTAATTAATATATAAAAGCATGTCTTACTTTGGTCTGTTTTTCCTTTGGATCAACTATGATGCATTAAATATATTTAATGCATCATAGTTGTATTATGATATTTCTTTTTTGTTTGTTTTGATGAACTACTGATATATTTAATGCATGAAAATAAATACATGACTTTGACACTTTTTAAACGTCCATCTGCGTATCACCCAGATCCTTGTGTACCCCACTGGTCCACACATGGTGCTGGGAAAATTCCAGAGGCCTTCAGACTCAGCTGGAAACTTATCCTGGGCAGGAGCTTGGCTTGAAAGGAGGGAGGAGGAACCCTCCAGGTTGGCAATCATACCATTTATTCACACTTGGAGGTGAGACAGTGTTGATGGAGGAGGTGGGAGGACCTTCCTGGGGGACTCCCTCTGGGTTGAGACTGATACACCATGTGGCTATGACAGGACTGGCAATAGGGATGTGGAGGGTTGATCCTCCAATCCTTATCAGTGTGAAAAGTGGGGAGCAACTGGAGATGGTCAGAGGGGGGCACTGCCCACCCTTGCTCTCTGTCTTCAGCAGTGCTCCATAAATGCCTAGTGATCTTCCCCAAGGCCCGCCTACCAGCCCCATCCTCTGAAATTCTGCCCCTAGTTGTGACCCCATGGGGTCACAGAAAATGTACAGAAAGGACCAAGAAACTCATTTCCAAGGGCGCTTTGCTTGCTGGGTGGCTCCACCCTGTGGGGGTAGGGGGCATAGCTGGCACTGGAACACTGACTGAAGGAGTGCTGGGAGTCACCAGGGGTCTCTGGCGGGTGATCCCTGAAGGGGCAGGCCTGGGATCTTGAGGCCCATTTGTGCAGGGGATACTGGCGGGTGGTGACCTGTGCCAGGGACATTAAGATGGGTGAGGGAGTGGGAATGCTCCTGCCTCAGAGGGCGAGGGGTGTCTAACCCATTCACAGACAGCCTCCAGGAGCTGGCTACCACCCTGCACTCTGTCTTGGAGGGACCAGCTGGGTGAACGGCTCACACTGGAGGCTCCTTGGGGTAGGGTGAATGGCTGCCCCTAGGGATAACTGGGGTTGTCCAGAAGAGGGCATGGAGCTTTGCAGTGTCTCCCCTCACCATCCACTTGGCCTCCCAGCTGGTGCTCTCTGGTCATGAGCCGAAGAGAGACTCATCGCAGTAAGAAGGGGTCTCATCGCAGTAAGAAGGGGTCTGCCTGATCAGTCTGTATTTGTTCTTCCTTGGTGTGAGGGTTGGGGTGCTGCCACTGGAGGAGGTGTATTCACAGCTCCCCTTGGCCCTGATGCCTGTGACACCCTGTCCCCACTCCTCTGGTTCTGTTGGCCTTCTTGCTCCAGGATGTGTCTAAGTCTGGTGGTATGGGCCGGGTGCCTGCAGGGCTGCCAAACAAAGTCTCTTCCACATGTGACGGCCTAACCTTGATCTGGTAGCTGCCCGTGCAGTGGTGCTGAATGTGGAGGGCCTGCATCTGGCTGATGGCCAGCTCCACTGGGGTCTTCATGCCACCTGTGGTCCTGAGTGACACAAGGGTGCTCTGCCTGCCAGGTCCTGCCTAAAGGGCTCCCTCCTGCAAAGATATCTACAAGCATTGTCTCATTTCATCCTCTCAACAGTCCTGTGAGGTAGCTTCCATTATGTCCATTCTACAGATGATAAAATTGAGGCTTCAAAGGGTGAAGTCACAAGTGTCAGTCACACCTGAGCATCTTGGCTCACTGACGTCAGTGCAACCCTTGGTGTCCCCTGCTCCCAGGCCTGGACTCCTTTGCAGGGGTGCTTGGGCACCGGTGGCGCACGCTGTACATCCACATCCCCAGCTCTGAACTCGAGGAGCCTGTGACTCCCGGAAGTTCAGGCCACCCTCGGCCCCAGCTCCTCGAGGACTGACTCAGCACTGGCATCTGGGCCCTAGTGACCTAAACAGATATTTCTATAACTTTGTTCTTACTGAGCCTTTATTTTTCAATGATTGGACCCTCCAGATTCTAATGGAAATTAAGAAGTTATTAATATGTTGAGAGTGTGCAGGTGTATTTTATTTTAGCTGTTGGTTTGTAGCTGCTACAGTTAGGAAACCTCTTTGTCTTTCTTTCTTTCTTCCTTTTTTTTTTAGGCCTCATGGGAACTCCATTTCAATGCTGAATATGTAGGTAGAGTTATAAATTATATGTGTTGTAGATATGCTAATAACAAGTCAGTCTTTTCTTATGGCCTTTCCGAGAAATCATTCTGGAGAAGAGGCAGCAGAAAGTCTGTCTTGCTGTTTTCGAGCTCACAGAGAGTGACTGATACTCAGGAAAAAATGAAAATGTTTAATTTTTATATTTCCACCTCAGTTTGAATGCAGATGAAAGTTGCATTTTTATTTATGGCTTGAAGGATAGCAAGGCCTGATAAGAAATCATAAAGAAAGATGGAAACCTCAATAGCAAATTTCATGCTGAAAATCTCATCATTTGTCACATATCAGTGACTAAAAAAAAAAAAAATAGAGAGGAACCTTGATTTGTGCCACACTCCAAACTTTAGACATAGCTGAAATTGCCCTGTGCCATAGGCCATTCAAAGAGCATATGCAAAGGCCTGTGTTCTCTGGTTGAGCCATTGTCCTGTGTACACCGTGGAAATCTAGAAGTCATTCTGTGGGAGAGTTAACTTTCCAAATAGCTTCCCTCTTTTTTCCTGACACATCGCAGTCTTAAAAGTGTCAGTGTTGTCACAATCTTTATAAGACATAGACAAGCAGAGACTTTGATCAGACTGTTGCAGTAGGGAGATTGGTCTCATCTTAGAAATCTGCAAGCATGTCAAAAATCATATAGAAAAAGGTATGAAAAAGGTACCTGTTGCAAAGATTTTTCCCTCATACCCTGTGCCTCTGGCCATATGAAGATCCATGCTTTTTACAGAAAGACAAGAGGTCAAAAAGATAGCTAAGGATATTGAATTAGTGCATTTGGTAGTGTGGAGGTTTAGAGGGCAAGAGGCCTCAAGATTTCTCATGGTCACCTAATTCCATTAATACCCTGTAAAATTAACTCAATTTTGAGGAGCTAGACTCCATGAAGTAGGGACTTTTATACTATGCATTTCATTTTAATTGAGAGACAGTGTCTAAAATAGACATTGGAATCAGATGACCCAGGGTTTTTATCTCAGTCCTATCTTTTATTAGCTGGGAGATATTGAACAAATGGTCCAGTCTCTTTGAACCCTGCCTTCTTTGATTTATAAATCAGGAATGGTTATCAAAAGATCCTAATGAGATGGTGCAAGTCAATATAAACATGGAACTTGTGTAAAAATGTTAGATATAATTAATAATGAGTAGTTTCCAATCTTTTTTAGAAGCATCACTTACTTGCAAGTTAATTAAAAACCAATTAGCTATAATATGTTAGTGGAAAAAAAAAGTGAACAGGGAGTGGCAAAGCAGACTTCTAAAAGATTGGGACAATTATGTAAATAGCCTGAATTTATTGATTTAATGCTAATTATTTTTAGCTTGAGTGAGTTTGTCAGACGTATAATGGTTATATTAATATATCTTTGCTAGTTGGATTGGCTTAATTTTCCATGTAATTTTCAAGGCAGCATTGAACAGACAATAGCTATCATATGGGTTATTAGAGAACATTGCAGTTACTTTACACTAAAGAGTTGTCATTTTGGGCAATGATTTCAGAGAGAAGTGTAGCAATAAAAGCACTGTTAGATTTATATTTATCCATTCCATTGGAAGAGCTTCAAAAAAAAAAAAAAAGAAAATACACATCAACAACTCTAATGAAGTCAGTTTTATTTCAGTGATTTACACATAAAACTTTCATTCTTAAAATAGAATGATATAGGCTTATCCCACTGAAGAAGACTCTTGAAACTCCCTTGGTTAGAAATGGAAGATCCAGTCATTATCTATAAGGCTAGTGACCCAAATATTTTTGATCAGTATTCACAGGAACTAGTGATCAAAATTCATTACTCGAATATGTGAGTTTTTAATACAACCTCTGGAAATCCCTGGGTTTCAGGGAAGCATTTGTGACCCAGGAGAAATAAGAAGTTCAAGTGAACTATTTCTGTGACTATTTATAAGGGGAATTTTTAAAGAAGCCCACAGAAGGCTACAATTCAGCATGAGACACCAAGGAAGAGCACCCAGGAAATTGCTCTGATGACCTCCGAGATGCTGTGTTTACCTTTCTGCGGCTCCCACTTACATGCAATGGCGTGTGGCTGCATGCTGTCGGATGAGGCGAAAGGAACATTCCTTAAGCTCACAATCACAGAGTGCTAGAAATCTGAGGGCTTTTAACATCATTTGGTTTAAACTTCTCTTTTGGTGGAGGAGGTGAATGAGGTTGAAGTACTTTGAATTCCACAAATACTTATTGCCCTAAGGAAACAGATGAGGGTAATTAACAATTATTATGTACTTTGTATTTTTTTCAGTATATCCTATACCACAAAGCTATATTTAGGTATTATATCTATTTCACATATGAGAACACTGATGTTCAATAAGGGTAAGAAATTTATATAAAGTTCACCAGCTAATAATTTTGGGATTTGAACCCAGAATGACCTTACCTTTGCACTATGTGAGCCTGTCTCCTCAGGACCAGAATTCATTGTGATGAAGAAATCCACTTTGACTTTAAAGTATTGATTTCTTTTTCTTTTTATACTATGATTTGCTGTGAAAGCATTGAATCTGAGTAGATAAAGTGGAAGATGTAGTCCAAAAAGGGAGACAGGAATAAAAAAATTCTATGATGCTGAAGTACTATCAGTGCTAGGATGAAGTAACTGGTAAGTGGATGAATGTAATAAAGCAGAGCAAGGAAAGTAAACTCACTGCTTTGGGAGCTATGTAAAGACCTGAGAGCCTAGAAAATTAAGCTATACCTTTACTGGAAGATTCAGAAAACTGGAGTATGCAAAATTCTAAAGATGTGAGAAGCACATAGAACTGTAACTCAAGAGTTACTGATGGATAGTATCTTTCAGCTGTTCAGTTCAGTCTCTCAGTCATGTCCGACTCTTTGCGACCCCATGAATCGCAGCACGCAAGGCCCCCCTGTCCATCACCACCTCCTGGAGATCACCCAGACTCATGTCCATTGAGTCAGTGATGCCATCCAGCCATCTCATCCTCTGTCATCCCCTTCTCCTCTTGCCCTCAATCTTTCCCAGCATCAGAGTCTTTTCAAATGAGTCAACTCTCCGCATCAGGTGGCCAAAGTATTGGAGTTTCAGCTTCAACATCAGTCCTTCCAATGAATACCCAGGCCTGATCTCCTTTAGGATGGACTGGTTGGATCTCCTTGCAGTCCAAGGGACTCTCAAGAGTCTTCTCCAACACCATAGTTCAAAAACATCAATTGTTTGGTGCTTCATCATTCTTTCAGCTGAGGACTCCAAAAAAGAGTTAATTGACACACCTACCCAGGTTGTGAACTGTTTCATGGAGATATAAATCTTAGATTCATTGGAACCACTAGTTGTTTAACTCCAGCTGACTTTGAAGGAACAAAATAAAACATTTGTTTCCAAAACTGTGTTCCAAAGGAAACTTCAGTAAGAAGGGAAGAAAGACTTTGTGCTAAAATAAGCTTAGGCAATACCACAAATTAATTTTTTGCTCTTGGACAGTTTCAGAAAAGAAACCTGATAGACTTTGTTTAGCCCAGAATTTTCCAAAGAGATTTGACTATGGAACACTTTTTTTGGTAATGTGTATTACTGTATGGAACAAAGTGTATCAACATGCAGTTCTTGAATACCTAGTGATATTTTTTGGCCTGTCAACTTATTTGAAAAGAGAAAAAATTAAAGACCCAAAATCCTGAAATAAAATACTAGGACACAGAATCCAGCACATTAAAAGAATCATACACCATGATCAAGTGGAGTTTATTACAGGGATGCAAGTATTCTTCAATATACCCAAATCAATCAATGTGATATACCATATAAACAAATTGAAAGATACAGATCATATGATAATTTCGATGCAGAGAAAGGTTTTGACAAAATTTAATACCCATTTATGATAAAACCTGTCCAGAAAATGGGCACAGAAGGAACATACCTCAACATAATAAAGGCCATATATTGTAAGCGACAGTAAACATTATTCTCAATGGTGAAAAGCTGAAAGCATATCCTCTCAGATCAGGAATAACAAAGGTGTCACTCTTGCCATTACTATTCAGTATAGTTTTGGAAGTCCTAGCCACAGCAATCAGAGAAGAAAAAGAAATGGAATCCAGGTAAGAAAAAAAGAAGTAAAACTCTCACTGTTTGTAGATGACATGATACTATACATAGAAAGCCCTAAAGACGCCACTGGAAAATGACTAGAGCTAATCAATGAATTTAGTAAGGTTGCAGGATATAGAATTAATATACAGAAATCCCTGGCATTCCTATACACTAACAAGAATGATCATAAAGAGAAATTAGGGAAATAATT
Source organism: Bos grunniens (assembly GCF_055505025.1). Taxonomy (NCBI): domain Eukaryota; kingdom Metazoa; phylum Chordata; class Mammalia; order Artiodactyla; family Bovidae; genus Bos; species Bos grunniens. The sequence continues at coordinate 35,334,963 of NC_141171.1, forward strand.
CCATTCAGCATTGTAACAGAAAAAATAAAATACCCAGGAATAAACCTACCTAAGGAGACAAAAGACCTAAATACAGAAAACCATAAGACAGTGGTGAGAGAAAGATGACACAACAAATGTAGAGATATATCATGTTCTTGGATTGGAAGAATCAAGATTGTGAAAATGACGAATGACAGTACTATCCCAAGCAACCTAGAAATTCAAAGCAATCTGTATAAAATTACCAATGGCATTTTCCACAGAACTGAAAAAAACAAACAAACAAACAAAAAAATCACAATTGGTATGAAAACACGAAAGGCCCCAAATAGCCAAAGCAATCTTGAGAAAGAAAAATGGAGCTGGAAGACTTCAGACTATATCACAAAGCTACAGTTATCAAGACAGCATGGTTATGGCACAAAAACAGAAGTATATAAAAATGGAACAATATAGAATACCAAGAGATAAACACATGAACCTATGGGGACCTTATCTTTGACAAATTAGACAAGAATTTTATGTTCTTGGTGAATGGAGAAAAGATAGCCTCTTCAATAAATGGTGCTGGGAAAACTGGACGCTATGTGTAAAAGAATGAAATTAAAACACTTCCTAACACTAAACACAAAAATAAACTCAGAATGGATGAAAGACCTAAATGTAAGGCCAGAAGCTATAAAACTCTTGGATGAAAATGTAGGAAAACAATTTTTGACATAAATCACAGCAATATCCTTTTTTACCCACCTCCTAGAGTAATGGAAATAAAAATAAACAAGTGGGGCCTAATTAAAATTAAAAACTTTTGCACAGAAGGCTATAAGCAAGATGAAAAGACAACCCTTAGGATGGGAGAAATTATTCCAAATGGAACAACTGACAAAGGATTAGTCTCCAAAATATATAAGCAACTTATGTAGCTAAATATCAGAAAAACAACTCAATCAAAAGTGAAAGACATTGTGGAGAGATTGTGGAGAAAAGGGAACCCTCTTGCACTGTTGGTAGAAATGTAAATTGATGCAGCCACTATGGAGAACAGTGTGGAGATTCCTTAAAAACTAGGAATAAAACTACCATATGACCCAGAAATCCCACTACTAAGCATATACCTTGAGGAAACCATAACTGAAAAGACACAAGTACCCCAATGTTCATAGCCGCACTATTTACAATAACTGGGACATGAAAGCAACCTGGATGTCTGTCGACAGATGAGTGGATAAGGAAGATGTGTGTATATATAATTTTACTTAGCAATAAAAAGGAACACTTTTGAGTCAGTTCTAGTGAGATGGATGAATTTAGGGCCTGTTATACAGAATGGGGACTTCCCTGGTTGCTCAGCTGGTAAAGAATCTGCCTGCAATGCCAGAAATGCCAGTTTGATCCCTGGGTCAGAAAGATCCCCTGGAAAAGAGATAGGTTACCCACTTGAGTATTCATGGGCTTCCCTGGTGGCTCAGGTGGTTAAGAACCCAGGTATTCCACCTATAGTGTGAGAGAAGTGGGTTCAATCCCTGGGTTGGAAAGATCCTCTGGAGGAAGGCATGGCAACCCACAGTATTCTTGCCTGGAGAATCCCCATGAACAGAGGAGTCTGGCTGGCTATAGTCCATGGGGTCACAAAGAGTCAGACAGGACTGAGTGGCTAAACACAGCACAGCATACAGAGTGAAGTAAGAAAGAGAAAAACAGATTTCATGTATTAACATATATATATGTATATATATATGGAATCTAGAAAAATGATACTGATGACCCTATTTTCAGGGCAGGAATAGAGATGCAGACATAGAGAACAGACTTTGGACATAGTGGGTAAGGAAAGATTGGGATGAATTGAGAGTAGCATTGGAACATATACGTTACCACATGTAAAAGAGATAGCTAATGGAAAGTTTCTGTATAATACAGGGAGCTCCACCCAGTGCTCTGACAACTTAGAGGGATAGGATGGAGTGGGGATAGTGGTGGAGAAATTTAAGAGGAAGAGGATATATATATATATATATATATATATATATATATATATATATATTTATACTTATGGCTGATTCACATTGTTGTATGGCAGAATCCAGGCACAATAATGTAAAATAATTATCCTCCAATTAGAAATAAATTCAAAAAAGGCATAATTTTGTTTATATATATTCCACTGTTTTTGAATAGAAGGTTAATTATTAGATTTTCAGAAATTTCAGTATTTTTTTTTAACAGCCTCATAATGTGCTACGTGCACATAAATTGATCAGTTCGTCTTGGGTTTAAGTATTTGTACATCATTTACTTATTGCTTAAAGTTGAGTTCAGGTTTTATTTTTACAGTTGTGCATTTGAGCTCCAATTCATGAAAAATTGATTAAAATGTTTTACAAAAGCATAAAAGCCATAATAAAATTATAAGTAAATATATCCTCTCAAAATCATGTGGATATAGAAATACATCTATATGTTCTCAAAAAATTAATCAAATGCAGTAAGTTCACATATACAGCCAAAAGAAGAAATTGCAGGTAACAGATATAGGTTTGGCTGAAATGTTCTTTCATGTTTTTTCCATAAGATGAGATGGAAAAACCTGAACAAACTTTTTGGTCAACCAAATACAATGAACATTTAGATGGATATGTGGGAATGTGATTTTATAGGATCTGCAACATACTTATTTCTATAATTCTATCAAATATTGACAAGATGCCAAATTATCATGATCCTGTCTTCAAAGTATTGGTAAATCAGTCAAACCAGATTCTTCTAGGACAAGAATAAAACTAAAATTATGTTTATTCAGAGAACTGCTGAGGTCTCCAAGGTGTCAGAGCACAATGATCACAATTTTGGAAGCAAGAAGAGGAAGCAAAAGGAAACTGATGAAACTGGAAACCTGAAACTCCAAGTTTGGGGGAGCTTAACAAAAGTTTACATAAGAAACTATTAACTTGTTATTCAGTTGAAGAAGATAGTAAATTTACTGTGCAATACTTTAATTGAAGTATAGTTGCTTTACAATATTGTGCTAGTTCCAGATGTGTAATGTACTGATTCAGTATTTTGCAGATTGTTTTCCTATTACAGATTATTACAGGATAATGGGCATAATACTCTGTGTTACACAGTAAAGCCTTGTTGCTTCTCAGTTTTATATATAATACTTTGTTAATTCCATACCCCTAATTTGTCCCTCCTCCTTCTTTCTCCCTTTTGGTAACCACAGGTTTGTTTTCTATGAGTCTGTTTCTGTTGTGTGTTTACACTCATTTGTATTATTTTTTTAGATTCTACATTTATATGTGGAATATGAGATCATATAATAGTATTTGTCTTACTCTGTCTGACATTTTACCAAGCTTAATATTCTCTAGGTCCATTCACATTGCTGGAAATGACAGTATTTCATTCTTTTTTTAAGGCTGAGTAATAATCCACTGTAACACATAGTGTATGTATGTGTGTGTCTGTGTGTGTGTGTATCATTTCTTTTTAATCCAGTCATATGTTGATGAGCACCTGGTTGCTTTCATGTCTTGGTTATTGTAAATAGCATTGCTATGAATATTAGGTTGGGTATATATTTTTGAATTAGTTTCTTTTCTGCATATATACCCAGGAGTGGAATTGCTGGATCATATGGTAGGCTATTTTAAAAATTTTAATGAACCTCTACTGTGAGATTTTTTTGTTGTTGTTGTTACTGTATTCTCCCTACCTAAAAAAAAAGGCTTGAGTCCTAATATTGGGGGTAAGATTATAAACCAGTATAAGCTGGATTTAGAAAATGCAGAGAAACCAGAGATCAAATTGCCAACATCTGTTAGATCATAGAAAAGGCAAGAAAGTTCCAGAAAAACACCTACTTCTATTTTATTGACTAAGCCAAAGCCTTTGACTATGTGGATCACAAACTGTGGAAAATTCTTAAAGAGATAGAAATATCATATCACCTTACCTGCCTCCTGGGAAATCTGTATGTAGGTCAAAGAAGCAACAGTTAGAACTGGACATGGAACAATGGACTGGTTCCAAATTGGGAAAGGAGTATGTCAAGGCTGTATATTGTCACCTGCCTATTTAATTTATATGCAGAGTATATCATGTGAAATGCCAGGCTGGTTGAAGCACAAACTGGAATCAAGATTGCTGGGAGAAATATCAATAACCTCAGATAAGCAGATGACACCACCCTTATGGCAGAAAGAGAAGAACTAAAGAGCCTCTTGATGACAGTGAAAGAGCAGAGTGAAAAAGCTGACTTAAAACTCAACATGCAAAAAATGAAGATCATGGCATTCAGTCCCATCTTTTAATGGCAAATAGATGGGGTAACACTGGAAACAGGGACAGACTATTTTCTTGGGCTCCAAGATCACTGCAGATGGTGACTGCAGCCATGAAATAAAAAGATGTTTGCTCCTTGGAAGAAAAGCTATGACCAACCTAGAAAGCTTATTAAAAAGCAGAGACATTACTTGACCAACAAAGGTCCATCTAGTCAAAGCTATGGTTTTTCCAGTAGTCATGTATGGATGTGACAGTTGGACTATAAAGAAAGCTGAGTGCTGAAGAATTGATGCTTTTGAACTGTGGTGTTGGAGAAGACCCTTGAGAGTCCCTTGGACTACAAGGAGTTCCAAACAGTCAATCCTAAAAGAAATCAACTCTGAATATTCATTCATTGAATATTCACAGTCCTTCCAATGAATGTTCAGCTGAAGCTGAAGCTCCAATACTTTGGCCACCTGATGCGAAGAACTGACTCATTGGAAAAGACCCTGATGTTGGGAAAGACTGAAGGCAGGAGGACAAGGGGATTACAGAGGATGAGATGGTTGGATGGTGTCACCTATTCGATGGACGTGAGTTTGAGCAAGCTCTGTGAATTGATGATGGACAGGGAAGCCTGGTGTGCTGCAGTCTGTGGGATCACAGAGTCAGACATGACTGTGCAACTGAAATGAAATGCGTGGATAATTCATGTTGAGAATGAAAAAATCAAATAACACTATTGGATGTTGCTTAACACAAGGGTATGTGATTTAGAAAGGTTCTTATTATCATGTACTTACTAAATACAAAGCAATTTCAACTGTTACCCACCAGTGATGTGCTGAACAAGAATACACATCTGGTAAATACACAGTGAGTTTTTGAGTGGAAAGTACTCAGTGACTCTGTTTTGGTCATCATTAAATATAATGCCACAGAAAGATTTTTTTAAATTGTATTAATAAATGATTAAGTATTTAAGCCATGCTGCAGAGTACTAAAAGTGTTCTGAGATTGGTATGGCAGAGTATGTCATTTGTATAGGAAGGAATTGCATTCATGGCTAGGTAGAAGATTGCCTTGAACACCATAGAACAAATAGCTTTATCCACAGATAATGTCCGATTGGACACCTTTTCTTTCTCTTCATTCAATAGTACTAAATAGTGAAAACTATGTATATGGTGACATTATTATCAGTGTTCATATTTCTTTTCAGTGTGTTGGAGAAGAAATGGACAGCCTCTATAGGATTGGTTTTTCACTGGAGTATTCTGGGTGTCAATGGGAAACAGGTTTTTGAAATGAAGATGATATAAATGATGATATATAAATGAAATGAAGATGATATAAATTATTTCTTCTTGATATTGATCACACCGATAATTTCAATTGCTTCTTCAAATGATGGATCTTAGTGATATGTTTGAATCTTGAAATTTAAACTTATTGCTTAAAAATGGAAATAGCATGATTTTATTTTTTAAATTAATGTATACCAAGATTTAAAATAAGACTAAATTATGGAATAAATGGCAGTTATTTTTTGGTATGTGGTGGTTTAGTTATGTGTCCTGTGTTTGTTTTTGCCAATTCTGACAACCCTACCCCAAAGAGGAAAGGTGTTTGGATGCCAAGCAGCCCCCAAATGACAAATGTCCATTAAAATGTTAAATGTGAAGATTCTAGTAAGATCAATACACAAAATTAGAATAGAATACAGCATGCCTAGTGCTGTAATAGAACTGTTTGTAAAGATTTGTAAGGGAATATCTGAGATTTTTTTTTCTGACTAAAAGAGGATTTTTTTTTTCCTGACTAAAAGTTGGCTGGACATTTGGCCAAAGTTGTAGATTGGGATGAATTTTGAGCTGGGTCTTAAAATGAGTACAAGTTTGCCAAGTAAGAAAACAGAGGGATAAAGATTCACCAGCAGAGAGAATGACAGGGATCAAGGCGCACAGTCATAAAGTGACAGTCATGAGTGTGTTAGGGTTTGCATGAAAAGTTTACATGTGTAAGTAGTGACTGGAAACAGGTCTGCACATAGAGCTAGGGGTAAAGTTGGGAAGGGTTTTATGTACTAGAAGAAACAGGGATCCTTTAGATACATTTAAATCAGCTGAGTTTTGAAAGCTTAACTATAGAACTACTATTCATGAATTTGATTATGGTTTTATATGTTTTTAAATCATCTTAAGACTCAAATAGAAAAAAAAATACCTTAATTTGCTCAGTTATTATTAAAAGTGTACTTGTTGGGTGGGAAGAGACTCCTGGTGTCTTGGTGGGGATTTGAAAGCCTGGCATGGAAGCCAGGATGAGTGGTAAACCTGGTTGTGAATTACAATGTTGGATGTTGAAAACATGGTGGAAACTAGCAGTGCCTTTGGTGCAGTGCGCTGAGATGGCAGTTCGGCTGGGTGAAAATGTATGTGAGACAAGAAAACCTCTGGGGCGACAAGCCAGTGAAGGCATTAGATGTGTTGCTACTTAATGAGGCTACGGGTGGATGTGTAATGACTCTCAAGACTTTCCTTTTAACAGCACCTTTACCCACTTTCCTTAAGCAACAGAGAAAGCTGAACCCTTGAAATTAAATTATAGGTTTTATTCAAGAAGAAAGTATGTTGTAGAAGAAGGCATAGTAACTTTTACTACTTTGAGATTTTTTTATTCTGAGTACAGACTTCTCTGGACTTTTTGTTTTTTATTTTAAATTTATTTATTTTAATTAGACGCTAATTACAATATTGTATTGGTTTTGCCATACATCAACATGAAGACTTCTCTGGACTTTGGTAAATATCTGTCTGGAGTTTTTCAGGGGAAATCATGAGGAGATTTTTGAATAGCTCCGCATGACAGGATAGATTCACTTGTCACCTAGTTGGCTTGTAGTTTGAAGACTTTAATCAAATAGAAGTGTAATGTCAAATTTGTTTTTTCATGGTTTAAAATAATTTTCATTATAATAGTTTTTGCTTCATTCACTTGTCATTTCGTTGGTTTTTAGATGTATCTCAAGCACTTTGAGTCATATCAAGCCTGAAGAGTTTGATGCATCAAATTAAGCACTTTCCTAACCTCTTTAAAAATTGTTTTACATGTTTTAAGTCTTTGGTGTATATATTTAATTTTTACCTCTGAGTATGTACACTATTGGAGAAAGAGAAGCCAGAGACAAAACAATGAATAGCATAATGTTTTCTACATAGAAAACCCTAAAGAGTCCACCAGAAAATTACTAGAAATAATCAATGACTACAGTAAAGTTGCAGGATATAAAATCAACACACAGAAATCCCTTGCATTCCTATACACTAATAATGAGAAAACAGAAAGAGAAATTAAGGAAACAATTCCATTCACCATTGCAACGGAAAGAATAAAATACTTAGGAATATATCTACCTAAAGAAACTAAAGACCTATATATAGAAAACTATAAAACACTGGTGAAAGAAATCAAAGAGGACACTAATAGATGGAGAAATATACCATGTTCATGGATTGGAAGAATCAATATAGTGAAAATGAGTATACTACCCAAAGCAATTTATAGATTCAACGCAATCCCTATCAAGCTACCAACAGTATTCTTCACAGAGCTAGAACAAATAATTTCACAATTTGTATGGAAATACAAAAAAACCTCGAATAGCCAAAGCGATCTTGAGAAAGAAGAATGGAACTGGAGGAATCAACCTGCCTGACTTCAGGCTCTACTACAAAGCCACAGTTATCAAGACAGTATGGTACTGGCACAAAGACAGAAATATTGATCAATGGAATAAAATAGAAAGCCCAGAGATAAATCCACGCACATATGGACACCTTATCTTCGACAAAGGAGGCAAGAATATACAATGGATTAAAGACAATCTCTTTAACAAGTGGTGCTGGGAAATCTGGTCAACCACTTGTAAAAGAATGAAACTGGACCACTTTCTAACACCATACACAAAAATAAACTCAAAATGGATTAAAGATCTAAACGTAAGACCAGAAACTATAAAACTCCTAGAGGAGAACATAGGCAAAACACTCTCTGACATACATCACAGCAGGATCCTCTATGACCCACCTCCCAGAATATTGGAAATAAAAGCAAAAATAAACAAATGGGACCTAATTAACCTTAAAAGCTTCTGCACATCAAAGGAATCTATTAGCAAGGTGAAAAGACAGCCTTCAGAATGGGAGAAAATAATAGCAAATGAAGCAACCGACAAACAACTAATCTCAAAAATATACAAGCAACTCCTGCAGCTCAACTCCAGAAAAATAAACGACCCAATCAAAAAATGGGCCAAAGAACTAAATAGACATTTCTCCAAAAAAGACATACAGATGGCTAACAAACACATGAAAAGATGCTCAACATCACTCATTATCAGAGAAATGCAAATCAAAACCACTATGAGGTACCATTTCACACCAGTCAGAATGGCTGCGATCCAAAAGTCTACAAATAATAAATGCTGGAGAGGGTGTGGAGAAAAGGGAACCCTCTTACACTGTTGGTGGGAATGCAAACTAGTACAGCCACTATGGAGAACAGTGTGGAGATTCCTTAAAAAACTGGAAATAGAACTGCCTTATGATCCAGCAACCCCACTGCTGGGCATACACACTGAGGAAACCAGAAGGGAAAGAGACACGTGTACCCCAGTGTTCATCGCAGCACTGTTTACAATAGCCAGGACATGGAAGCAACCTAGATGTCCATTAGCAGATGAATGGATAAGAAAGCAGTGGTACATATACACAATGGAGTATTACTCAGCCATTAAAAAGAATACATTTGAATCAGTTCTAATGAGGTGGATGAAACTGGAGCCTATTATACAGAGTGAAGTAAGCCAGAAGGAAAAACATAAATACAGTATACTAACGCACATATATGGAATTTAGAAAGATGGTAACAATAACCCTGTGTACGAGACAGCAAAAGAGACACTGATGTATAGAACAGTCTTATGGACTCTGTGGGAGAGGGAGAGGGTGGGAAGATTTGGGAGAATGGCAATGAAACATGTAAAATATCATGTAGGAAACGAGTTGCCAGTCCAGGTTCGATGCATGATGCTGGATGCTTGGGGCTGGTGCACTGGGATGGCCCAGAGGGATGGTATGGGGAGGGAGGAGGGAGGAGGGTTCGGGATGGGGAACACATGTATACCTGTGGCGGATTCATTTTGATATTTGGCAAAACTAATACAATTATGTAAAGTTTAAAAATAAAATAAAATTGGAAGAACAAAAAAAAAAAATAAAATAAAATAAAAGGAAAAAAAAAAAAAATAAAATGCTTTTTAAGAGAATTGCTCAGAAACTGTACTTGATTACTTATATATTTCATTATTTTGACATCTGCATCTGCCTCTCACATTAATGTGAGTAATGGAGAGTTTGTGTACAAAGCTTCTGAATAGGTCCTGTCATTACTCCTGTAATAGATTTTTGCCATTATGCTGTAGAAGATATATACACATATATTTACAAACATGCAATTCAAATATGCATTTTTGGAGTTCATATTTTATAAAGAACCAATAATTAGTATTTGAGCACAAGTAATGATCATAAGGGTTGCAAACAGTTTGATATGACTGAAGTGACTGAGCACACACACACAGTGGAAGAAAATACAAGCTAGAACTAATTTTGCTAAAGAGTATGAATATGCATTGAGATAAGGGAGAATTCAGTTCAGTTCAGTTCAGTCGCTCAGTCATGTCCGACTCTTTGCAACCCCATGAATATAAGCACGCCAGGCCTCCCTGTCCATCACCAACTCCCGGAGTTTACCCAAACTCATGTACATCAAGTCGGCAATGCCATCCAGCCATCTCATTCTCTGTCGTCCACTTCTCCTCCTGCCCCCAATCCCTCCCAGCATCAGGGTCTTTTCCAATAAGTCAACTCTTCACATGAGGGAGAATTAAATAGAAGTAAATGAAAAACTGAATACAGAAAGAGGAAGTACTGAGAGTATTTGGTCAATTTGATTTAGCTAAGTTTCTGGGAACATAGATTTTCTTCTAAAGGAATAACTCTACAAATATAAATAACTAGGGGAATAGAGTCAGAGAAGGCAGTGGCACCCCACTCCAGTACTCTTGCCTGGAAAATCCCATGGAAAATGAAAATCCCATGAAAATCCCTGGTAGGCTGCAGTCCACGGGTTCGCTAAGGGTCGGACACGACTGAGTGACTTCACTTTCACTTTTCACTTTCATGCATTGGAGAAGGAAATGGCAACCCACTCCAGTGTTCTTGCCTGGAGAATCCCAGGGACAGGGGAGCCTGGTGGGCTGCCATCTATGGGGTCGCACAGAGTCGGACACAACTGAAGTGACTTAGCAGCAGCAGCAGCAGCAGCAGGGGAATAGAGTACCACCATGAAGGTAACGGAGGAATGTCAGGAAATTGGTTTTGTCTTGGTAGGAAGAATAATAGCCGTTATATGGCCATAAAATGACTATTTTCTTTGAAAACATGAGTTCTAGCACTTCTCTATCAGTGGACTTCCCACCCCTAATCTCAGATCAATGCCACTCCTCCCCTCTCTAACCCCTGCCCTAAGCCTTCTGTACTCACACACATAAATAATAGTTCAACATAAATTTTATTATTCTGGAGATTTCAGGGTGTTTATATGTGTGTTTTTTCAATCTCTAATTCTTTCAGGGTTGATCTTGACCAAAGGATCCAACAGTTTTACTATTGGTTGACATTTTATTAGAACTAAAACTCTATTTTTTAGATTCATTATGTATTCTTTAGTTTTTCTCAATTGTAATTTGCATAGCTGTTTTCATGAGACTCATTCAAATATACTGGAATTATAACCAGTATATTTTGTGTTTTGCTTTACATAAGACACTTTAGATTACAGGTACAAATGGTCTTATTTTTTCCTTCTTTTTTTGGAGGCTTGTGTGCTGTCCTAAGTTGCTTTAGTTGTGTCCACTCTTTGGGACCCCAGGGACTGTAGCCCACCAGGTTCCTCTGTCCATGGGATTCTCCAGGCAAGAATACTGGAATAGGTTGCCATTTCCTTCTCCAGGGGATCTTCCTGACCTAGGGATTAAACCAGCATCTCTTATGTCTCCTGCATTGACAGGCAGATTCTTTACCACTGTGTTACCTGGGAAGCCCCAGCCAGAGCGTAACTGTCTTTTACTAACTGTTACACTTATACTGGGGAAATTGTTCAGCTACACGTAAAAGAATGAAACTAGAACATCTTCTAATGCCATACGTGCATGTTCAGTTGCTCAGCTGTGTCCAGCTCTCTGTAACCCTATGGGCTGTAGCCCACCAGGCTTCTCTGTCCATGGGATTTCCCAGGCAAGAATACTAGAGTGGGTTTCCATGCCCTCCTCCAGGGGATCCTCTCAACCCAGGGATTAAACCCGAATCTCTTACGTCTCCTGCATTGGCAGGAGGGTTCTTTACCACTAGTGCCGCCTGGGAAGCCCAAAGTGAAAGTGTCTCAGTTGCGACTCTGAGACCCCATGGACTATATATTCCATGGAATTCTTCAGGCCAGAATACTGGAGTGGGTAGCTGTTCCCTTCTCCAGGTGATCTTCCCAACCTAGGGATGGAACCCAGGTCTCCCGCATTGCAGGTGGATTCTTTACCAGCTGAGCTACTTGGGAAGCCCCATTACAGGAGGGATAAGTGTTAAATTTTAATATAAACTTTTTTAGGGTTAAAGTTAAAATTTATTTCCTTGTAAATTTCTAAAATCACTAATCTTTATTTCAAATGTTGGAGAAATAAGCCAATTTGGAGCTAGGAATTCCTATTGACTCTCACTCCATTTGGAGAAATACTTATGGTCACTCAAAACCACTGGTGTAGTTTAGATGCATAGCACTTCTCAAGTCATTTTTGCCCACCAGTTCTGTAACACATTCAGTAAATACTAGCATAGGCTTTTTCAATGTCACGACAATATTTAGGTGTTTGCACCCATTATATTATCAGTTTTCCATTTTTCATTATCTGGTACTTAACCCTATGGATCCTAAAATATGATTTTGTCTGCCCTTCAAGACTCTTTTCTCTACATTGAACTCATTTTATTGCCTTATCTCACAACTGATAATTTAAACCAGATATTCTTTTATATATTAAGAGAAAATATTAAGCAAAATATTAAGTATATTAAGCAAATAGCACTACCATGGACTAAGTTATTATGAAGGAGTTTGGATTGCACATTCTTAAAATTCTCTAGGACAGAAAATATTTACTGAGAATATGCCATGTCTCAGACTTTGCCAAGGTAATAGCAGTTTTAATGATAAGTAAGTCCAAATATTCCTGCTTTCTGAAGACATATAGTTAGGAAATAGAGTTAATACCATATGAGATTCAAATTTCAACTTTGTTAACTTAGTACTACACAGGCATAAGAATTTTATCATCTGTGATGTTCTCACTTTCTCTTTCCCTGTGGGCATATCAGTGTAATCAGCAGGAAGTGGTGTACATGGATTCAGAAGAAAGACTTTTCCAGGGGGTGTCTAGTGGGTGTGTATTACAACAGGAATTGTCCTATAATTTGCTCATTTCCCCCATTTTTTTTTTTGAACATGAATGTGAGAATAATCACTGTAAACATCACATCAGATCAGATCAGTCACTCAGTCGTGTCCGACTCTTTGCGACCCCATGAATTGCAGCACGCCAGGCCTCCCTTTCCATCACCAACTCCCGGAGTTCACTCAGATGGGACTGGATGCCATGATCTTCGTTTTCTGAATGTTGAGCTTTAAGCCAACTTTTTCACTCTCCACTTTCACTTTCATCAAGAGGCTCTTTAGTTCCTCTTCACTTTCTGCCATAAGGGTGGTGTCATCTGCATATCTGAGGTTATTGATATTTCTCCCGGCAATCTTGATTCCAGCTTGTGTTTCTTCCAGTCCAGCGTTTCTCATGATGTACTCTGCATAGAAGTTGAATAAGCAGGGTGACAATATACAGCCTTGATGAACTCCTTACATCTCGATAAATTCTCTCAAAAGGAGAAACTCTTTCTTTAAGTGTCAAAGCAGGTGACAACTGAGTCTTACTGGCTTTATTTTGCTTCCTTAGATAAATTTATATCTGAATTTGTTTTGATTTTTTTTGTTACAAGTTTGTTTTAAACAGCAAGATGAACTCTCATTAGGACAGTCTCATTCCTATTTCCTAGATTTTTTTGTTTGTTTGTTTTTTCCCAACTACTATTTTATTTTTAAACTTTACATAATTGTATTAGTTTTGCCAAATATCAAAATGAATCCACCACAGGTATACATGTGTTCCCCATCCTGAACCCTCCTCCCTCCTCCCTCCCCATACCATCCCTCTGGGTCGTCCCAGCACACTAGCCCCAAGCATCCAGTATCGTGCATCGAACCTGGACTGGCAACTCGTTTCATACATGATATTTTACATGTTTCAATGCCATTCTCCCAAATCTTCCCACCCTCTCCCTCTCCCACAGAGTAAGACTGTTCTATACATCAGTGTCTCCTTTGCTGTCTCGTACACAGGGTTATTGTTACCATCTTTCTAAATTCCATATATATGCATTAGTATACTGTATTGGTGTTTTTCTTTCTGGCTTACTTAAGTCTGTATAATAGGCTCCAGTTTCGTCCACCTCATTAGAACTGATTCAAATGTATTCTTTTTAATGGCTGAGTAATACTCCATTGTGTATATGTACCACTGCTTTCTTATCCATTCACCTGCTGAATGACATCTAGGTTGCTTCCATGTCCTGGCTATTATAAACAGTGCTGTGATGAACATTGAGGTACACATGTCTCTTTCCCTTCTGGTTTCCTCAGTGTGTATGCCCAGCAGTGGGATTGCTGGATCATAATGCAGTTCTATTTCCAGTTTTTTAAGGAATCTCCACACTGTTCTCCATAGTGGCTGTACTAGTTTGCATTCCCACCAACAGTGTAATAGGGTTCCCTTTTCTCCACACCCTCTCCAGCATTTATTGCTTGTAGACTTTTGGATGGCAGCCATTCTGACTGGTGTGAAATGGTATCTCATAGTGGTTTTGATTTGCATTTCTCTGATAATGAGTGATGTTGAGCATCTTTTCATGTGTTTGTTAGCCATCTGTATGTCTTCTTTGGAGAAATGTCTATTTAGTTCTTTGGCCCATTTTTTGATTGGGTCATTTATTTTTTTGGAGTTGAGCTGTAGGAGTTGCTTGTATATTTTTGAGATTAGTTGTTTGTCGGTTGCTTCATTTGCTATTATTTTCTCCCATTCTGAAGACTGTCTTTTCACCTTGCTAATAGTTTCCTTTGATGTGCAGAAGCTTTTAAGTTTAATTAGGTCCCATTTGTCTATTTTTGCTTTTATTTCCAATATTCTGGGAGGTGGGTCATAGAGGATCCTGCTGTGATGTATGTCAGAGTGTGTTTTGCCTATGTTCTCCTCTAGGAGTTTTATAGTTTCTGGTCTTATGTTTAGATCTTTAATCCATTTTGAGTTTATTTTTGTGTATGGTGTTAGAAAGTGTTCTAGTTTCATTCTTTTACAAGTGGTTGACCAGATTTCCCAGCACCACTTGTTAAAGAGATTGTCTTTAATCCATTGTGTATTCTTGCCTCCTTTGTCAAAGATAAGGTGTCCATATGTGCGTGGATTTATCTCTGGGCTTTCTATTTTGTTCCATTGATCTATATTTCTGTCTTTGTGCCAGTACCATACTGTCTTGATAACTGTGGCTTTGTAGTAGAGCCTGAAGTCAGGTAGGTTGATTCCTCCAGTCCCATTCTTCTTTCTCAAGATAGCTTTGGCTATTCGAGGTTTTTTGTATTTCCATACAAATTGTGAAATTATTTGTTCTAGCTCTGTGAAGAATACTGTTGGTAGCTTGATAGGGATTGCATTGAATCTATAGATTGCTTTGGGTAGTATACTCATTTTCACTATATTGATTCTTCCAATCCATGAACATGGTATATTTCTCCATCTATTAGTGTCCTCTTTGATTTCTTTCACCAGTGTTTTATAGTTTTCTATATATAGGTCTTTAGTTTCTTTAGGTAGATATATTCCTAGGTATTTTATTCTTTCCATTGCAATGGTGAATGGAATTGTTTCCTTAATTTCTTTCTGTTTTCTCATTATTAGTGTATAGGAATGCAAGGGGTTTCTGTGTGTTGATTTTATATCCTGCAACTTTACTATAATCATTGATTAGTTCTAGTAATTTTCTGGTGGAGTCTTTAGGGTTTTCTATGTAGAGGATCATGTCATCTGCAAATAGTGAGAGTTTTACTTCTTCTTTTCCAATTTGGATTCCTTTTATTTCTTTTTCTGCTCTGATTGCTGTGGCCAAAACTTCCAAAACTATGTTGAATAGTAATGGTGAAAGTGGGCACCTTGTCTTGTTCCTGACTTTAGAGGAAATGCTTTCAATTTTTCACCATTGAGGATAATGTTTGCTGTGGTTTTGTCATATATAGCTTTTATTATGTTGAGGTATGTTCCTTCTATTCCTGCTTTCTGGAGAGTTTTTATCATAAATGGATGTTGAATTTTGTCAAAGGCTTTTTCTGCATCTATTGAGATAATCATATGGTTTTTATTTTTCAATTTGTTAATGTGGTGTATTACATTGATTGGTTTGTGGATATTGAAGAATCCTTGCATCTCTGGGATAAAGCCCACTTGGTCATGGTGTATGATCTTTTTAATATGTTGTTGGATTCTGAGTGCTAGAATTTTGTTAAGGATTTTTGCATCTGTATTCATCAGTGATATTGGCCTGTAGTTTTCTTTTTTTGTGGGATCTTTGTCAGGTTTTGGTATTAGGGTGATGGTGGCCTCATAGAATGAGTTTGGAAGTTTACCTTCCTCTGCAATTTTCTGGAAGAGTTTGAGTAGGATAGGTGTTAGCTCTTCTCTAAATTTTTGGTAGAATTCAGCTGTGAAGCTGTCTGGACCTGGGCTTTTGTTTACTGGAAGATTTTTGATTACAGTTTCAATTTCCGTACTTGTGATGGGTCTGTTAAGATTTTCTATTTCTTCCTGGTTGAGCTTTGGAAAGTTGTACTTTTCTAAGAATTTGTCCATTTCTTCCACGTTGTCCATTTTATTGGCATATAATTATTGATAGTAGTCTCTTATGATCCTTTGTATTTCTGTGTTGTCTGTTGTGATCTCTCCATTTTCATTTCTAATTTTATTGATTTGCTTTTTCTCCCTTTGTTTCTTGATGAGTCTGGCTAATGGTTTGTCAATTTTATTTATCCTTTCAAAGAACCAGCTTTTGGCTTTGTTGATTTTTGCTATGGTCTCTTTTGTTTCTTTTGCATTTATTTCTGCCCTAATTTTTAAGATTTCTTTCCTTCTACTAACCCTGGGGTTCTTCATTTCTTCCTGTTCTAGTTGCTTTAGGTGTAGAGTTAGGTTATTTATTTGACTTTTTTCTTGTTTCTTGAGGTATGCCTGTATTGCTATGAACTTTCCCCTTAGGACTGCTTTTACAGTGTCCCACAGGCTTTGGGTTGTTGTGTTTTCATTTTCATTCGTTTCTATGCAAATTTTAATTTCTTTTTTGATTTCTTCTGTGATTTGTTGGTTATTCAGCAGCGTGTTGTTCAGCCTCCATATGTTGGAATTTTTAATAGTTTTTCTTCTGTAATTGAGATCTAATCTTACTGCATTGTGGTCAGAAAGGATGCTTGGAATGATTTCTATTTTTTTGAATTTACCAAGGCTAGATTTATGGCCCAGGATGTGATCTATCCTGGAGAAGGTTCCATGTGTGCTTGAGAAAAAGGTGAAATTCATTGTTTTGGGATGAAATACCCTATAGATATCAATTAGGTCTAACTGGTCTATTGTATCGTTTAAAATTTGTGTTTCCTTGTTAATTTTCTGTTTAGTTGATCTATCCATAGGTGTGAGTGGGGTATTAAAGTCTCCCACTATTATTGTTATTATTAATTTCTCCTTTCATACTTGTTTGTTTTGTTTTGAGGTAAGTAACCTTACTGTACATACCAGATGATAAAATTTATTTCAATTATTTCAAAAGTGCTAGTAATTTTGCTCATCTTTGCATGAAATGTTTCCCTGATACCTCTAATTTTCTTGAAGAGATCTCTAGTCTTTCCCATTCTATTGTTTTCCTCTATTTCTTTGCATTGATCACTGAGGAAGGCTTTTTTATTTCAACTCGCTATTTGGAACTCTGCATTCAAATGGGTTTATCTTTCCTTTTGTCCTTTGCCTTTCACTTCTCTTTCTTTTCTCAGCTATTTATAAGGCCTTCTCAGACAACTGTTTTGCCTTTTTGCCTTTCTTTTTCTTGGGGATGGTCTTGATCACTAACTCCTGTACAAAGTCACAAAACTCCATCCATAGTTCTTCAGGCACTCTATCAGATCTAATTTCTTGAATCTATTTCTTACTTCCACTGTATAATCATAAATGGATTTGATTTAGCTCATACCTGAATGGTCTAGTGGTTTTCCCTGCTGCTGCTAAGTCATTTCAGTCGTGTCCAACTCTGTGAGACCCCAGAGACGGCAGCCAACCAGGCTCCCCCATCCCTGGGATTCTCCAGGCAAGAACACTGGAGTGGGTTGCCATTTCCTTCTCCAATGCATGAAAGTGGAAAGTGAAAGTGAAGTCACTCAGTCACGTCTGACTCCTAGTGACCCATGGACTGCAGCCTACCAGATTCTCCTGTCCATGGGATTTTCAAGGCAAGAGTACTGGAGTGGGGTGCTGTTGCCTTCTGCAGTATTTCCCCTACTTTCTTCAATTTAAGTCTGAATTTGGCATTAAGGAGTTCATGATCTGAGCCACAGTCAGCTCCTGGTCTTGTTTCTGCTGACTGTGTAGAGGTTCTCTGTCTTTGGCTGAAAAGACTATAATTAATCTTATTTGACAGTCTGGTGATGTCCATGTGTGGAATCTTCTCTTGTGTTGTTGGAAGAGCGTGTTTGCTATGACCAGTGTGTTCTCTTGGCAAAACTCTGTTAGCCTTTGACCTACTTTGTTTTGTACTCCAAGGCCAAATTTGTCTGTTACTCCAGGTAGCTCTTGACTTCCCACTTTTGTATTCCAGTCCCCTATAATGATGAGGACATGTTTTTTGGGCATGAGTTCTAGAAGGTCTTGTAGGTCTTCATAGAACTGTTCAACTTCAACTTCTTCAATATTACTGATTGGGGCATAGACTTGGATTACTGTGATGTTGAATGGTTTGCCTTGGAAATGAACAGAGATCATTCTGTCATTTTTGAGATTGTATCCAGGTACTGCATTTTGGACTCTTTTGTTGACTATGATAGCTACTCCATTCTTCTAAGGGATTCCTGCCCACAGTAGTAGATATAATGGTCATCTGAGTTAAATTCAAAGGACAGAAATGGTGTGGACCTAAGAAGCAAAAGATATTAAGAAGAGATGGCAAGAATACACAGAAGAACTATACAAAGAAGATCTTCATGACCCATGTAACCATGATGGTGTGATCACTCACCTAGAGCCAGACATCCAGAAATGTGAAGTCAAGTGGGCCTTAGGAAGCATCACAAGAAAAAAGCTAGAAGAGGTGATGGAATTCTAGTTGAGCTATTGCAAATCCTAAAAGATGATGCTGTGAAAGTACTGCACTCAATAGGCCAGCAAATCTGGAAAACTCAGCAGTGGCCACAGGACTGGAAAAGATCAGTTTTTGCTCCAATCCCAAAGAAAGGCAATGCCAAACAATGTTCAAACTACTGCACAATTGCAGTCACCTCACATGCTAGCAAAGTAATGCTCAAAATTCTCCAAGCCAGTCTTCAACAGTACATGAACTGTGAACTTCCACATGTTCAAGCTGGATTTAGCAAAGGCAGAGAAACCAGTGATCAAATTGCCAACATCCACTGGATCATCAAAAAAGTAAGAAAATTCCAGAAAAACATCAACTTTTGCTTTATTGACTACACCAAGGCCTTTGACTGTGTGGATAACAGTAAACTGTGGAAAATTCTTAGAGATAGGTATACCAGACCACCTGATCTGGCTCCTGAGAAATATATATGGAGGTCAAGAAGCAATAGGTAGAACTAGACATTGAACAACAGACTGGTTCCAAATTGAGAAAGGAGTACATCAAGGCTGTATATTGTTACCCTCCTTATTTTACTTCTATGCAGAGTACATCATGAGAAATGCCAGGCTGGATGAAGCACAAGCTGTAATCAAGATTCCTGAGAGAAATATCAATAACCTCAGATACACAGATGACACCACCCTTATGGCAGAAAGCAAGGAAGAACTAAAGAGCCTCTTGATGAAAGTGAAAGAGGAGAGTGAAAAAGTTGGCTTAAAACTCAACATTCAGAAAACTAAGATCGTGGCATCTGGTTCCATCACTTCATGGTGAATAGATGGGGAGAAAATGGAAACAGTGGACAGACTTTAATTTTGGGGGCTCCAAAATCACTGCAAATGGTGACTGCAGTCATGATATTAAAAGACGCTTGCTTCTTGGAAAAAAAGCTGTGACTGACCTAGACAGCATATTAAAAAGCAGAGTCATTACTTTGCCAACAAAGGTCTGTCTAGTCAAAGCTATGGTTTTTCCAATAGTCATGTAGGGATATGAGAGTTGGACTATAAAGAAAGCTGAGCACCGAAGAAATGATGCTTTTGAACTGTGGTGTTGGTTGGAGAAGACTCTAGAGAGGCCCTTGGACTGCAAGGAGATCCAATCAGTCACTCCTAAAGGAAATCAATCCTGAATAATCTTTGGAAGGACTGATGCTGAAGCTGAAATTCCAATACTTTGGCTACCTGATGCGAAGAACTGACTTATTTGAAAAGATCTTGATGCTGGGAAAGATTGAAGGAGGGAGGAGAAGGGGACGACAGAAGATGAGATAGTTGGATGGCATCACCGATGTGATAGACATGAGTTTGAGTGGGCTCCCAGAGTGGTGATGGACAGGGAAGCCTGGCATGCTTCAGTCCATGGGGTCAAAAGAGTCAGACATGACTGTACGACTGAACTGAACTGAGTAATTTGGCATTTAATTCACAATTAATCTCTTTCAAATAGAATTGTAATTTTACTTTATTTTATATTACTTTGGTATTTATAATTTATTTTTGTCTTTGATTTTAAGACAATCTGAGAGAGTTCTCTGTGTAGTGAAATTCAGGTATGACAGTCTTCTGGTAAATTATTTGCAAATGTGACATTTTAATATATGAATTGTAATTTTTTTCCTTTTTATACATTCATTCCAGAAACTATACATATAATATATTGTTTTTTTTTATTGACATATATTTGACTTACAATGTTGTGTTAGTTTCAGGTGTACAGCAAAGTGATTCAGTTATATTCTTTTTTAGGTTATTTTCCATTGTAGATAATTACAAGATATTGGGTAGAGTTTCCTGTGCTATACAATAGGCTCTTGTTGATTATCTATTTCATATACAGTAGTGTGTATATTTTGAGAAGGCAATGGCACCCCACTCCAGTACTCTTGCCTGGAAAATCCCATGGACGGAGGAGCCTGGTAGGCTGCAATCCATGGGGTCACTAAGAGTTGGACACAACTGAGCGACTTCACTTTCACTTTTCACTTTCATGCATTGGAGAAGGAAATGGCAACCCACTCCAGTGTTCTTGCCTGGAGAATCCCAGGGATGGGGGAGCCTTGTGAGCTGCTGTCTATGGGGTCGCACAGAGTTGGACACAACTGAAGCGACTTAGCAGCAGCAGCAGCAGCAGCAGTATGTATATTTTAATCCTAAACTTCTCTTTCCCCTTTGCTAACCATAAGCTAGTTTTCTATGTCTATGTGGATAT
Source organism: Bos grunniens (assembly GCF_055505025.1). Lineage (NCBI taxonomy): Eukaryota > Metazoa > Chordata > Mammalia > Artiodactyla > Bovidae > Bos > Bos grunniens. Next base: position 35,356,082 of record NC_141171.1, read on the forward strand.
TTGGTACGGCCAGGCTCTTGTTTATAGGCTCCTCTGTCCATGGAATTTTCCAAGCAAGAGTACTGGAGTGGGTTGCCATTTCCTTTTCCAGGGGATCTTCCCGACACAGGGATCGAACCCAGGTCTCCCACATTGCAGGCAAACCCTTTACCATCTGAACCACCAGGGAAGCCCAGTTTATAGGACAGATATTATCTAATTTGTTGTCTGATTATCCTGGCTAGTATTAGAACATGGAAATAAATATTAACTTAAGAAAATTCACATTAACTAAGGCTTGGAGAACTGTAGTGAAAATCAGTCTTAGGAACATTCTGTCATTATTTCATTTTTTGTGCTCAGTCTTTATTTCATTGTTTTTTACCTTGACAGTGTTATAATAGTGTTTGTTAAGTTGCTGTAATTTTAGAAAAATAGGTGGACCAGAACACAAGGACAGAATATTGGACTGTGACCATAACATGTTATTTCTGTCATATTATCTATTCTTATTTTGGTTAAAAATATGTTTGAACACCTTTGGTACAGAACAAATGATGTTTTATTTCACTCTGCTGCAATCAAGGGCTGAATTGTTCAGGAAGACAGAGTTGATGGTATTGTCAGAGGCTTCTCAATGACTGAGTGGAAACCTGATTTATTAACTGAAATTAAATCCTAAGGAACACACAAATGTGGATATAGTGGAACCAGAATCTATCAAGATTTAATGGCTAAGCTCATGAGGTTCTGAAGTAACCTGTGAATAAAATTTTTTTAAAATTCACTTACTATGTACATTTAACTTTAGTAGTGGGTCAAAAGAAAAATTGGTTTTTCTCTGCATGAGTGAAATGGGTAAAAGCAAGTTATGGAATTTGGTATAATTGAAAATTTTATGAAAGAAATGAAATTGAGATTGGTGTCTCTCATTGGCATTTTCCAGAGAGTTTGTACAGAAGAGAAATAAAACAGAACAAAAGATACCAGTAGCTCTTTCTTTAGACAAGTCAGAATGGTGAAGAAGCAGAACAGTGTGGACAATGCTAGGAAGCTGCACAGATCTTCTGCATCTTTGTTTGCATGCTAATGCAACCTAGACTTTCAGAAACTCATTTTTTTTTTTTCCTATCTAGAGAAGGTAGGAGATGTTTCATTAGTAAACTGTGATCTTCTAGAAAATGTTTGGCTCTGTTGGGTCTTCATTGTGGTGGGCAAGCTTGTCACTGTGGTGGCTTCTCTTGCGGTAGAGCACGGGCTTCAGTAGCTGCAGCACATGGGCTTATTAGGTGTGACTCACGGAGTCTAGAGCACAGGCTCTGTAGTTGTGACACACAGGCCTATTTGCTCTGAGGCATATGGGATCTTCTCTGACCAGGGATTGAACCAGTATTCCCTGCATTGGCAGGCAGATTCCCAACCCCTGGACCACCAGGGAATTCCCAACTGTGTTCTTTAAATCCGGTTTAAATATACTCTCTTGGACAAACTCCATAGTCAGAACAGAAATTGATGTCGTGAAATGCAGAGGTGGCCTGGGAGAAAACCTATAACAAATTGCAGCGCTGTTTTTCAATCCAGATACTCTAAGTAAGGAGTGAATTCTAAAGTGGGCAAGATCACGAAGGGGGACCCGAAGAATGAACATCCTCCCCATTTGCCTTTATCTGCTTTATGTGAAAATGCTCGTGTTAACACTGAAATGACTATCTTGAGAAACATGCTGTGCGTGTGTGTGTCTGGGTGTGGTGTTAGATTGGTGAAAATAAAACTGAGTGAGGGAGAAAGAGCTTAAGTGTTTATTTTTTGGTAAATACCTGCCTATTTTCAGGAAGAATATGGAGTATGTCCCATTTAAATGCTGGAGAGATTGAGGTTGTGTGACTAGGGTTTATACAGAGAGATTTATATGTGAAAGCTTTTCACTGTTAAAAGAATCTATAAGATTCTTCAATCAAAATAGCCCCTTAGTCACTTTGATTCCCACTTTTCTTACCTTCAGCCAATTAATTTCCTAAATTAAGTCACTACAAAGAGCTGATGCATTCTAAATGCATGGCTCTGTCTGTAGGCCCATCTTTTGTCAAAGTCAGATATGTCTTCTGTAAACCTGGGAGGAAGCCCCTCCCCTCCCCTTGTACACACCTGCTTGTTTCTCTTGACATCTTCAAGTTCAGAGACTTCAAGAACAATTGTCAGATAGCGAAACTAGCTAAACCACCCAAACTCCATTTACTGTGGGAAACCCAAGGACAGAATACCCGTGAGAAACATCTGATAGCAAAGATGAATACCACTTGCTGTTGTTCAGTCACTCAGCCATGTCCAGCTCTTTGTGACGCCATGTACTGCAGCATACCAGGCCTCCCTGACCTTCACCATCTCCCAGAGGCTGCTCAGATTCATGCCCATTGAGTTGGTGATGCCATCCAACTATGGCACCGTTCTCTGCCTTCAATCTTCTCTTCCTGCCTTCAGTCTTTCCCAGCATCAGGGTCTTTTCTAATGAGTCGGCTATTCACATCAGGTGGCAAAAGTTTTGGAGCTTCAGCTTCAGCATCAGTCCTTCCAATGAATATTCAGGATTGATTTCCTTTAGGATTGACTGGTTTGACCTCCTTGCAGTCCAAGGGAATCTCAAGAGTCTTCTCTAACACCACAGTTTAAAAGCATCAAATCTTCATACTCAGCTTTCTTTATAGTTCAACTCTTACCTCCATACATGACTACTGAAAAAACCATAGCTTTTACTAGATGGATCTTTGTCAGCAAAGTAATGCTTTGCTTTTTAATATGCTGTCTAGGTTGGTCATAGCTTTTCTTCCAAGGAGCAAGTGTCTTTTAGTTTCATGGCGGCAGTCACCATCTGCAGTGACTTTGGACACAACTTATAGGTGTTTACAGTTCAGATGACACTGAGATTAGAAGAGGATAAGGAAAGCTATAGAGAAAAACCTCAGAGATTAGTGAGTATATTGGAAAGCAAGAGATGTCCAAGAATATGTTGATTTGGAGATGGAGAAAACTGTAATGGATTAAGCGTGGAGGTAGGATCTGTGAGATGGTGGAGCCAACGCATGTGAAAGTGTATCATGTTGGAAAGGTGGAAGAAACTTGGTTTAGCAGTAGCAGGTTGGGGATTATGCAGGATATAGCCAAACTGCGAGAACCGGGTGAGTTCCTCCTCTCATCAGAAGTTTCCCAACACTCCCTACTGAATCAGAAGTATGGTGAAAATGGTTTGTGATGCTTTAGGATGTGACTGCTGAGCCACTGTTGCTTCCTTGTAAAAGTGCAGGTATAGGCCGAGAGTTATATAGATAGGAAACTCCCTTATAGCTTGGTTCTCTTACTCTTATATGTGATAGGACTTTTGGACCTAATTAAAATCCAATGAGCAGAAATGGTAGGTCCCATTCCTATAGAGCATTTAAACTTTGATCAGAAGTCTTTTTCATGTATTTTTAAAGACTTTATTGCAGTTTTGTGTTTTTAATACTGGATTTAAGACAAATTTAAGACAAATTCTTCCACATAAGCTGGCTGACATGAATCAATTTTTGTTATATTTACACGAATCCTCATTGAATATCCTCTAACCACATATAATGCCATTTTTTATCTAATTATTACCTGTCTCCTATTGTACTAAGTAAATAAGATGATGTGATCAAGTATTTCTTTTTGTATAAATGATAAGCTGCTGCTGCTTCTGCTGCTAAGTTGCTTCAGTCGTGGCCGACTCTGTGCGACCCCATAGATGGCAGCCCACCAGGTTCCTCCGTCCATGGGATTCTCCAGGCAGGAGTACTGGATTGGGGTGCCGTTAGAGCTCCGAAGGTGGAACATGCACTTTTCTAATTTGTGAGGAAAGGGCGGCATATTCTGTGGAGTGACAGAAGGGGGCTTTCGGTCTCCTACCAGGTGGTTTCCTTTACTTGTTGACCATTGTCAGCTCCCTGGGATACTCCTCAAGCTCTCAAATTCAAGTCCACACTCACTCTTAGACTTGAGTATACTTAGGGTGGAGGAGGTTATTTGAGAGCCATTTGCGTCCAGCAAATCAGCCAGCTTGATATTGATGGGCTTTCCTTACTCCCAAATATACCACTGCAATCATGTATGATTCCCCCCTCAAAGATATCACATCTTTTCCAGCAGAAAAACTTACACATCCTTTGATGTGTATGATGCTATTCAGTCACTCAGTCGTGTCTGACTCTTTGTGACCCCATGGACTGCAGCACTCCAGGCTTCCCTGTCCTTCACCATCTCCCAGAGCTTGCTAAAACTCATGTCCATTGACTCAGGATGCCACTCAACCATCTTGTCCTGTCATCCCCTTCTCCTGCTTTTAATCTTTCCCAGCAGCAGGGTCTTTTCCAGTGAGTCAGCTCTTCACATCAGGTGGCCAAAGTATTGGAGCTTCAACTTCAGCATCAGTATTTGGAATGAATATTCAGGATTGATTTCCTTTAGGATTGACTGGTTTGATCTCCTTGCAGTCCAAGGGACTCCCAAGAGTCTTCTCCAGCACCACAGTTCGAAAGCAACAATTCTTAGGCACTCAGCTTCTTTATGGCCCAACTCTCACATCCATCCATGACTACTGGAAAAACCATAGCTTTGACTGTATGAACCTTTGTCAGCAAAGCAATGTCTCTGCTTTTTAATACGCTGTCTAGGTTTGCCATAGCTTTTCTTGCAAGGAGCAAGTGTCTTTTAATTTCATGGCTGCAGTCACCATCCACAGTGATTTTGGAGCCCAAGAAAACAGTATTATGTGTCACCCGAACAATGAATCAATCACACTTTAGCTGAATATTTTGCTGTGTAACATGTGGATATTCAGTATCCACTTGATGATTGACCAAACAGTGCATGTGGATGACACAGAAAGTTCAAAGCAGCTTTTACATCATCCCTGTTCCATTTTTAACACTTCATCTGTGTTCATTTTAGCACAAAAAATCTAATAAATCTTACTGACTAGCCTTGGCAGACCTTGAAAATCAAATTGGAGAGCAAGCCTGGGAGATATCAGTTTCAGGGTATGGGAGCTATGTAAAAATGATCAAAAGTGTTGCCTTTCCTTATTTCTAATATCCTAGTTCCCTCTTGAAATTTCTCTAATGCTTATTTCAGGATATGTAACCTCTTAACCGATAATCATTGGTTCTTCTGTATTAACCAATCTGTTTTGACAGTTGATATTGATAGTTCAATCAACTAGTAATGGATTTTTGATTGATAATCTGTGGGTTCAGTAAGAATAGTAGAGATGGCTGTACAGTTAGTAAAACATCATTTTGAGAACATGTTCACTTGATCATTCATGTGAATTGTGGGCTTCTCCTTAAACTCTAACTCTGATCCTAGCACACCTTGTCTCATGGGTACTTAAAAGTGAAAAATCACTCGATTCCTGAAGTAGATTTAATTTATACTGTATAGCACAAGTCTTTTTTCCCCCTCAGATGTTTAGAGATACAGCAGGAGAGATGGCATATTCGTAATAGCCTGCAAGTGCAGATCCTGGCTAAATATTATCAACAGAAAAAGAGTATTTCTTCTGGGCCATGTTTTACCATTTGTCTTGAATTGCTAAACATACAAGACAGCATGTGAAGTATATTTATGCAGCTGTAATTGGGATGGTGATTATTTTTTCCCCAAGTCCTGCTGGGCAATCAGTCTTTCTAGAAGAATTACAGTCATCTCCTGTTTTTGATCAGTATCCTGCATAATCTGATTTCAAGATAACAAAGAAGATATACTGACTCAGTTTAGCCACAATGGAATACAATCTTCTGGATTTAATGAAGATACTTTCAGAAGTTAAAAATAATCTGAAAATAAAGATAGAAACCATGATATATTTTAAAGCTAAGGAGATGTCTTCATAAAAGCTTGCCAGTGATAGTTCAATTTTTGTCAGATTTAACCACATGCTATCATGATGTTAAATTAAAAAACAAGCGCAGTTAGGTTACACAGATAATTGAGAGAAAATAATAGGGTTTAGATGTACTTTTGCTTATGAGTTGTATTATCTGGGTAATTAAAAAATTTTCCCAAACAGACATCATGATGCATAAAAGTCTGGCTTGATTCGAAAAGTCGTATTTATTAGATTTAAGGCAGTTTGAAGACAAAGGGAATCTCTGAATTCCTGGCGGGCAATTTTTACCACAGCCTTCACATAAGTAGTAGCTCAACAAACTACAAAAATAAACATATACACACATCGAATCCTGCCTTACCTCCCCTATCAAAAGAAATAAGAGCTGTTTGAATTGATTTATGTCATTATTGAACATCTTGTGGTATTGAGGAGTTTCTTCCCATGGAAACTGAGGTTATCTGTTTCTTTTAATTTTGGCAAAATTAATTTTATTAGGCTGTGGAATTTAACAAATTTAGGGTTGCCTTTGTTGTTGTTCAGTCGCCCAGTCGTGCCTCACTCTGAGACCTAATGGATTGCAGCACTCCAGGCCCAGTGTTTGCTCTAACTCATGCCCATTGAGTTGGTGATGCCATCCAATCATCTCATCCTCTGTCATCCCCTTCTCGTCCTGCCTTCAATCTTTCCCAACGTCAGGGTCTTTGCCAATGTGTTAGCTCTTCCCATCAGGTGGCCAAAGTATTGGAGCTTCAGCTTCTTCATCAGCCCTTCCAATGAATATTCAGAGTTGATTTCCTTTAGGATTGACTGATTTGATCTCCTTGCTGTACAAGGGACTTGAGTCTTCTCCAGCACCACAGTTCTAAGGCATCAATTCTTCAGCACTCAGCCTTTTTTATTGTCCAGCTCTCACATCCATAAATGACTACTGGAAAAACCATAGCTTTTACTATATGGTACCTTTGTAGGCAAAGTAATATCTTTGCTCTTTAATATGCTGTCTAGGTTTGTCATTGGTTTTCTTAATTTCATGGCTACTCTGCATAGGCGTTAACTCAGCAGGATGACAATATACAGCCTTGACATACTCCTTTCCCAATTTGGAACCAGTTGTTGTTCCATGTCCAGTTCTACTGATGCTTCTTGACCTGCATACAGATTTTTCAGGAGGCAAGTCAGGTGGTCTGGTATTCCCGTCTCTTTAGGAATTTCCAGAGTACATCATGAGAAACGCTGGGCTGGAAGAAGCACAAGCTGGAATCAAGATTGCGGGGAGAAATATCAATAACCTCAGATATGCAGATGTCACCACCCTTATGGCAGAAAGTGAAGAGGAACTAAAAAGCCTCTTGATGAAGGTGAAAGAGAAGAGTGAAAAAGTTGGCTTAAAGCTCAACATTCAGAAAATGAAGATCATGGCATCTGGTCCCATCACTTCATGGGAAATAGATAAGGAAACAGTGGAAACAGTGTCAGACTTTATTTTTTTGGGCTCCAAAATCACTGCAGATGGTGCCTGCAGCCATGAAATTAAAAGACGCTTACTCCTTGGAAGGAAAGTTATGACCAACTTAGATACCATATTCAAAAGCAGAGACATTACTTTGCCAACCAAGGTCCGTCTAGTCAAGGCTATGGTTTTTCCAGTGGTCATGTATGGATGTGAGAGTTGGACTGCAAAGAAAGCTGAGCACTGAAGAATTGATGCTTTTGAACTATGGTGTTGAAGAAGACTCTTGAGAGTCCCTTGGACTGCAAGGAGATCCAACCAGTCCATTCTGAAGGAGATCAGCCGTAGGATTTCTTTGGAAGGAATGATGCTAAAGCTGAAACTCCAGTACTTTGGCCACCTCATGCGAAGACCTGACTCATTGGAAAATACTCTGATGCTGGGACGGATTGGGGGTGGGAGGAGAAGGGGACGACAGAGGATGAGATGGCTGGATGGCATCACTGACTCAATGGACATGAGTTTGAGTGAACTCCGGGAGTTGGTGATGGACAGGAAGGCCTGGCGTGCTGCAATTCATGGGGTCACAAAGAGTCGGACACGACTGAGCAACTGAACTGAACAGAACTGAACACAGTCAAGGGCTTTAGTGTAGTCAGTGAAGCAGAAGTAGATGTTTTTTTGAATTTTCTAGTTTTTTCTATGATCCAACGGATGTTGACATTTTGGTCTCTGGTTCCTCTACCTTTTCTAAATCCAGCTTGTATATCTGGAAATTCTTGGTTCACATACTGTTGAAGCCTATCTTGGAGAATTTTGAGCATTACTTTGCTAGCATGTGAAACAAGTGCAGTTGTGTGGCGTTTAAACATTCTTTGGCAATGCCCTTCTTTGGGATTGGAATCAAAACTGACCTTTTCCAGTCCTGTGGCCACTGCTGAGTTTTCCAAATTTGCTGGCATATTGGATGAAGCAGTTTAACAGCATCATCTTTTAGAATTTAAAATAACTCAGCTGGAATTCCATCACCTCCACTAACTCTGTTTGTAGTGATGCTTTCTAAGGCCCACTTGCCTTCACAGTCAAGGATGTCTGGCTCTAGGTGAGTAACTACACCATCGTGATGATCGGGTCATTAAGATCTTTTTTTGTATAGTTCTTCTGTGCATTCTTTTCACCTCTTCTTAATATCTATTCTATTAGGCTATACCATTTCTGTCTTTTACTGTGCCTATCTTTGCATAAAATGTTCCCTTAGTATCTCTAATTATCTTGAAGAGATCTCTAGTTTTTCCTATTGTATAGTTTTCCTCTATTTCTTTGCATTGTTAACTTAAAAAGGGTTTCTTATCACTCCTTATTTAAGGGTTGACTTAGAAGCAAGTATCCCCTGTTATACTTCAATTCCTATCAAAGAGTAGTATATATTAATATAATAGTCATAGTGTATTATGGTAACTGTTATCTAGAACAGGTCAATTATTTGATTTATTTTCTATTTCTTTATCTGGAAAATGGGAATAATAATACTTAGCTTATAGGGTTGTTGAGAGGATTATGAAAGTTAATTTTACTAAAGTGCTTAGCAGAATATGTTTGGTTAGTCTTATATCTGTGGTCTCAGTTGTCTACTTAGGGAAGCCCTTTCTATCATTTTTAGGCCCTTGGGTGACTATTGTATTGAACTCACAGTGAAGAGTGTGTTAAAAGAGGTCTCAGAGCTGCTTAGATACATTATTTTGTTTAATCCCAGATCCTATTACAGAGAACATGGGCAATATGAATACTGGGTCATGACTTAATTTGGTTGGGATAAAATACCAGAGAAAAGAGGTTAAAGATTTAATTTTTCTTTGAACTGGTCACCCAGGAGGGCACAATTAAATGTTATCAATCAATTATCTATTAATATTATATGCCAATCATTGCCTAAGGTATTTTGTTTTCATGAATTATCTCAGGAGAGCTTTGCCTTATGACTATTTTGCAAGGCAAGAATCTGAACCTCAAAATGTGAAGTAACATCTATAAAGTTAAAAAATAAGTAGTGAAGCCTACATTCAAACCTATATCTTACTTCATTTGTAGCTTAGTCCCTTGACCGTATGAGACCAGACTAAATTTACAAATCCTGTACTCTGTCTTACAAATGCAAGTTATGTAGCACAAAGGGATGATGTGAAAGGATCTGAAGAGATATTTAGAGCTAACTGCAAATCTTAGACAAGAAAGTTCTATCAATCTCTGACTCTCTTTCTGTCTGTATCAGAGAATTCATTGTTGTGTTTGCTGGTAATAAATCATCTATCTTACAAGTCTCAAAATCTGAAATCCTAATTAAATCATTTAAATAATCCATTCAAATTGAAAAATCCTTAAGTTCTGTTTTGAAACAGATTTTATTCAAAGATGGGACAGTGTGTTCCTATATCACAAGTGTTTTGAATTCTTTAGTGAAAATGGCATTCCTTTAAATTAAATATAGAAGAAGAATGACTTTTAATGTAAATGAGTAAGAAATCTAAAGAGCCATATAGATCATATAAACTTAATTTTTTTCCCTACTTTTGTTCCTCATTTAAAAGTTAAAGGTCAACTCTACTATTCAATGAGCTTACAAATTTTATAGATCAAATTTTCCTCTGTCTTTAGACTGTGTCTCTCAATAGGGATTTCAGACCATATGCAAGGGTGTCAACATATTGAAGGAATCATCATGTAGTCTGAAGAAGATCCAGCCCAGATTCAGAGCTTTGTTTTAGTAGTGAGCATGAATTCTTTTCCTTCACTGTAATTTCATTCTGAAATGCTATCAAATACTGCATTTGACAAATACATGCAACCTCTCCTTGCTTAGTGGATTCCAAAGGAAGTGTGTTAAATACATTGTCTTGAGCTGGTATTGTCATTTTGGTAATCTAGTCCACCATCTGACTTTCTTATTCCACTTTATTTCTTGTGAAGAAATCTCTAAATTTTATGAGACTTGAGTGGTTGGGGGTATATATAGGTGAGAGTAGTACCTGAGCAATTGCTCAAAAGTTGAGTGATGTGGTGGTAGAATGCCTGTTAAAAGGAAAAGTTTGAAACCTTGAAAGAAATAAAAGATTAAAAATTATATTTAAATGAGGTTTTCCAGTTTTGTCTTTGATATCAAACTGATGAGGTAAATTGCTTTCAGAAGTTAAAATAGAGATCTAAAGTTTATAATAATATCAATGCAAAAATAGCCCAGAGAGGGAGAGTTCATTTGAATATGCAAATGATTTGTGGGGGTGCAACGGTTCTATTAATATTAACTATGCCATTATTCAGTGCTTTCCAATTTGAAAATTGCCAGTCTATATCTTAAACTGGCAGAGATGTTGAAATGTAAATAGAAGTTGACAGCCTTGCTTCTATGCACACAGGTTGTCCATGATTTTTAGCTTAAAACCATTCTAACTAACCTAACATTGAGAAAAGTCTAGGTTTGGTGAAAAACTTTGGAAATGGCAAATTCATTACTCCCGAGTGTTGCTATTATGGTAGCTTGAGTTTGGCTTTCATCCAGATTTTGAGGTGCTAGATTTTGCATACTCTCAGGTTCTGGTTCCATCACAGGTCTGTTTAAACTCCTTGGCAAGGCATAGAGGAAGGAAAAGACTGCTGTCTAGCCTCCAGAGGCGCTCTTGACAGCAAGGAGATAAGCGAAGGACAACTGCCTCTTTCTAACTAGCTGGGACATAGAGTATGGCTTGTATTGAAAACCATTGCTTAGATCAGAAGTTTTTCATAATTTTGGGAGGGGTGATCTTGGAGATAAAGTATTTTATGCCTAAAAAATGATCCCATCAGGAATAAGATAGTCTTTTAACTCTGCACATTGGTTTTTTTTTCTCAAAGCAATTGACATTTAACGAGGAAGGAAACAAGATTTTGAAGGTTATATTTATTTGTTTAATAGTGTAACTGTCCTAGTATTTGGAAGATAATGTTTTTATGTGTGGTTTAAAATGTTTGGTATCAATTTGAGTCCTAAACAGATCCATTTCATTAAATTCTCAAGACTTTGATTTTCACCCCATTAAGTTCCATTATCCAAATTACCAGGCACTATCTGAAATGCTTAAATGTTAGATCTCTAATAATTGCACAAGTCTCTTCCTCCTTTTTAAATGTAAAATGCTATTTTAAATGAATCATAGTGTGTGTTCAGCTGCCAATTTGAATCCCCACATCTGGGAATCATCCCAAGATTACACACTTCCTGTCTGGATGAGGTCGTATTCTCGGTCTGAGCCTCACCAGCATTGATTTGATGCAACAATAAAAAGAGGCACGCCAAGTGAGTCCATGTGATAAAATATGGGAAAGGGGGTATGGATGTCTTGGGTCCTCAACATATGATGATAATTAAACCTACAAACTCTACTTTTCCTCTTCTTTTTATAACTATGCTTACCCTAAAGGAAACAAAAGAGAAAGATTTGAAATATGGGCAGAGGGGTGTGGTGCCATATGGCAGCACAAACAAAATTACCTAAACACTTCAGAAACAAGCAGGGTGTGTTTCTTGGTTTCTCCCTGCTTTCAGTTAACCATATGTGAGCTCAACATGTGAGAAGCTCCCTTCAAGTTGATTCAGACAGACTCTGTCTTTTGGCTTCTTTCCTGGAAACAAAAACCTGGGATCCTTGGAAAGGAGTTACAATGAGGTCCCTGCAGGGTCTGAATCCAATATTGCAAAGGTTGTAGATCTACTTTTTTAAGTGAAAGAATTTTCTGAATAAGAAAGGAAACATATAACAAAAGAAACGTTGTCGCCAGCATGCAGCAAGCCTGCTTTGGGCGCTAAACTGTTCTTAGAGCTGTTTATAGAAAATTAAAGAGAACTATTCCTACCCTGTGGTGTTGGAGAAAATTCTTAAGAGTCCCTTGGACAGCAAGGAGATAAAAGCAGTCAATCCTAAAGGAAATCAAGCCTGAATATTCACTGTATGGACTGATGCTTTCTAATGATGGCCATTCTGACCAGTGTGAGATGGTATCTCATTTTAATTTTGATTTGCAATCCTTTAATAACTAGTGGTGATGAGTATCTTTTCATGTACCTCTGGGCTATCTGTAGGTCTTCTTTTGAGAAATATCTACTTAGGTCACCTGCCCATTTTTTGATTGCATTGTTTGCTTTTTTGTTTTTGAGTTATATGAACTGTTTGTATATTTTGGAAATTAAGTCCTTGTCAGTGACATCATTTACAAATATTTTCTCCCATTTTTTGGCTGTCTTTTCGTTTTGCTTATGGTTTCCTTTGCTCTGCAAAAGCTTTTAAGTTTAGTTAGGTCCCATGTTATAGGTTGAATTGTTAAATGTACTCATACATACAGTATGGGGGGGGCTTCCCATATTCTGGAGCAGAGTGGTAAAGAATCCACCTGCCGATGCAGGAGATGCAGGTTCAATCCCTGGGTTGAGAAGATCCCCTGAGGAAGAAAATGACAACCCATTCCAGTATTCTTGCCTGGAAACTTACATGGACAGATGAGTCTGGTAAGCTACAGTCCAAGGGGTGGCAAAGAGTTGAACACTACTGATGACTGAGCATGCATACATACCACACAGCACACACACTTGGGTCTGTATCCACTCACATGTTCATATATTTCCTTATTAATAGCTTGAAGACTGTTTAAAAATTCAGAACAAAGAGAGCTTTGAAATACCTGATGATCCAGAATATAATCACTAAATGTCCATCTTCTTTTCTATATTTCTTCCATCATCTCTGACAAGCTTATGAATATCCTGGCTTCTGTAGCATAACCTAACATGCAACTTGCTGAAAACACAGAATTAAGTCATAGCTATTATCAGAGAAGCAAGTGTGACTCTGGCTCAATGAAGTGTAGCCTCTCATTCCAGAAGCTGGCCTTTCTTTCCTTGCCTGTTTATTTTTAAACTCCTGTTTTTGAAAATTAAAATTTGCACCTGCTAAAGCAGTTCAACAGCTAACTAATTTATAGTTCATTATAGTCCATTGATCTTTTTTTTAATGATTAAAATTTATTTAGCAATATGGAAATGCATTTATTATACAGTGTTATTTAATACAAATTATCTCTTTACTGTGATTACATCAGTGCTATGGAATAGACATAAGTAAATAAAAACAATTTGGGTATTAGAAAAATATGATTATGAATATTTCTTCTTTTTTGTTTCCTTTTATTTTTATTTTATTCTTATTTTTTAATTTTAATTTTATTTTATTTTTTAACTTTACAATATTGTATTGGTTTTGCCATATATCAAAATGAATCCGCCACAGGTTTCACATGTATATGTGTTCCCCATCCTGAACCCTCCTCCCACCTCCCTCCCCATACCCTCCCTCTGGGTCATCCCAGTGCACCAGCCCCAAGCATCCAGTATCGTGCATCGAACCTGGACTGGCAACTCGTTTCATATATGATATTATACATGTTTCAATGCCATTCTCCCAAATCATCCCACCCTCTCCCTTTCCCACAGAGTCCAAAAGACTGTTCTATACATCAGTGTCTCTTTTGCTGTCTCGTATACAGGGTTATTGTTACCATCTTTCTAAATTCCATATATATGTGTTAGTGTACTGTATTGGTGTTTTTCTTTCTGGCTTACTTCACTCTGTATAATGGGCTCCAGTTTCATCCACCTCATTAGAACTGACTCAAATGCATTCTTTTTAATGGCTGAGTAATACTCCATTGTGCATATGTACCACAGCTTACTTATCCATTCATCTAATGATGGACATCTAAGTTACTTCCATGTCCTGGCTATTTTAAACAGTGCTGCGATGAACACTGGGGTACATGTATCTCTTTCAAAATTGATCTTTAAAGTTTACAAAAATACACTTTTCTAAGTGGCTAGCCCATATATACATGTCGACACATATCAGTGTAGATCACACAAGTGACCCAGAGCTTTGAAGGAAAGCTCTATATTGGCCATCGAAAAAGTTATTGGAGCAGACTTGACCTTTGGTAGAAACGCGTTGGAATGGAATAGCATCTCTCGTGCACTCAAATGATGTGAGTCGTGCTTTAAGAGGGCATCACAGCATCTTCTATTTTAAACAAATGGAGCAACAGATTCTAAATGCAAAACAAAGTTACTTTCTATGACTCCAGTGTTCTATATTGATGAAAGTTCTGTAGTTTGCTTCCCTTAAGATTGTTCACTAATACAACTTTCCATGTGACTTAAATTATGCAATTTTCATATCAATTTTTAGTTTGGAAAAAGCAATATAAAACATAAAAGCTCACTACATTCTCCAATTCTAAAGGGTCTGTAGCAATAAAGTATATGCTAAATGCTATTTCTGAATCATTGACTTAAGGGACAACACGTTGAGGAATGATGATGATGATGTGTTCTAGATGACACATTGTAAGGATTATCTAAATTAATAAAGTAGTACAGCGTGGGTGACATGCAGCTTAACTACAAGTTAAGATCTGTATCACTTAATCTTAAAATGTCTTACTTGAATTGCTAAGATAATCAAAGGAAATATCTGCATTTCTCAGGCATTAGCCATATATTGAGAGCTTTGATTGTAAGTCAAGTTAACTATTGTAGGCTCCTCCTTTTTAAAGTTACGCTTAATTTTGCTATCCTTAGGTTTTTATCTTGGTTAGAATTTAAGGAAAATATATTTTATTGTATTTTAGTTACCCTATAAATGCATAAAAGTTAAAAATATCAGTCGAAAAAAAAGATAAGAATAAAGGTGTTAGAAATTATATATGATGAAAGACGGGAAATGTCATCAAGACCTCTTTATTTGTTATCTGCCGTTGTTCCTCTGTGATTTATTGCTTTAATTCTGGATTTTAAGCCTATAGGTCTTTGTGACTGCTTTCTTGAAAGCAGTTTATTATGTACTTAATTGTCCTGACCCTAAGATTTGTACTTGTATATTTATACAGCTGGTGGACCACAACCTAGAAATCTCTATACATTAAGACTCTTAGACTTACTGTGAGTTTACCTTGAATTATTAAGATAAGTGAGTTTTCTGCCTTCCCCACCCTGCCCCCCCCCCACCCCCTGCCAAATAATCAACTTTTCTCAATGGAAGGGGAATGAGTACATTACCAGGGCTTGCATGCTAGTTTTCTCTGCCAACATACTTAAACAAGATGGTTATCAGGTCCCTTTGACCAGGATTGCTGAGTGGGGAATATAAAGGGGGAAAACTATGCTGTTTAAAAGGTACTTAATGAAGCAGTGAGTGTCTTGGATGAAATTGCTACCTTTATTTCTAACCTTTTTGCTATTGTGTGTGGGGGATGTGTTACAAAATTATTCAACATATATTAAGCTCTTGATATTTCTCCTATGTATCTGGTCCTCCTCCTAGGGTCCTTGCTTACATAAATATAAATTCTTTTGATTCAACTGTCCAAGCCAGAAACATGGGAATTATCCTGGACTCTCCTAGCCTCAATATACATTTGAATCCACCTATTTATCTACATCTTCACCATACCCCTAATCCAAGCCACATCACACTCATTAAGATGATTTCATTAATTTTGTAACTGGTCCCTCCATCTTGCTCTTAATTCCTTCCAATTCATTTGGTATGAAGCAGCCAGGAAAGGAGGATAGTGTTTTTTTTTGTTTGTTTGTTTTTAATATAAAGCCCCATTGATTTTCTCCTGTATTTGAAATAAACATAAAGTAGAATATCCTTAAGATAGTTTTTTAAGGTTCTGTACAATCTGGTCCCTATCTAGTGTTCTGTGTTTATTTTGAGCCATTCTCTCCTTTGATTCATTGCTCTTTCAAATACACTGGCCTTAATTTAGTTTTCCAAAGGGGCAAACCTCTCTCCCATCTGAGAACTTTCAAATTTGATGCTCCCCCTGGTTGAAACACTTCTGCCACTACTTTTTACCTGCTTGTTCTTCAAGTCTCAGATTAAATGCTGTATCTTCATTGAGGAGATCCCTGAAGGGCCAATTTAAACTAGATATACCCTGTTATTCTCTTCCATAGTGTGCCATAAAGGGTGAATTCAGCAAGCCAAGGTGCTAAAATCCTGCATATTCCAAAGAAAGGTCTGTTGTAGGACTATCTCATAAAAGATAAATACTAGACCTTTGGGGATACTCTGTCTAATAGGGAATTTTTGTATGTTTGAGGCCTTAGACTTACACAGTGCCATTTTGATTAGATAGTTTATCTTAACAATATGATTGATGATAAATTATTGCTTTTGCCATGGGGGCTAAAATCTGAGTAGTTGAGGGTAGTCATGCAGGAATTACACATCTATGTGTAATCTCAATTAAAACCCTGAATGTCAAAGCTCAGTGAGTTTTCCTGGTTGGCAGTGCTCAAATGTGTTGGCTCACACTGTAGCTGCAAGAGTTAAGTGCATCCCCATGCAACTATACTAAAGAGGGAACTCCTGGAAGCTTGCGTCTGGGTTCTCCTAAATTTTGCCCCATCTGCCTTTTCCCTTTGCTGATTTTCTTGTGTTCTTTCTCTGTAATAAACTTTAACTGTGAGTTCTTCTAGAGAATCATCAATATTGGGACTATTAGGAACTTACTATCTTTTTTTTTCTTTAAAGCAGTTTTGCTAACAAAGGTCCGTCTAGTCAAGGCTATGGTTTTTCCAGTAGTCATGTGTGGATGTGAGAGCTGGACTATACAGAAAGCTGAATGCTGAAGAATTGGTGCTTTTGAACTGTGGTGTTGGAGAAGACTTTTGAGAGCCCCTTGGACTGCAAGGAGATCCAACCAGTCTGTCCTAAAGGAGATCAGTCCTGAGTGTTCATTGGAAGAACTGATGCTGAAGCTCAAACTCCCAATACTTTGGCCACTTGATGAGAAGAGCTGACTCATTAGAAAAGACCCTGATGTTGGGAAAGATTGAAGGCAGGAGAAGAAGGGGATGACAGAGGATGAGATGTTTTGATGGCATCACTGACTCAATGGACATGAATTTGGGTAAACTCCAGGAGTTTGTGATGGACAGGGGGGCCTGGTGTGCTATATAGTCCACGGGTTGCAAAAAGTCAGACATGACTGAGCAACTGAACTGAACTGACGTTTTTTTCCTTTAAAGCAGTTATTTCCATTTATCATTATGTACACTTGTCTATTTAATTTTTTGCTTGATTTCTACATATTCTACTGGAAATTAAGAAGTACGTTATTTTCTTCCATTTCATTTACCTAGTCCCTGACATAGAATGGTAGGTACTCAATAAATATCTGTGGAATTAGATATAAATTTACAGTATTGACTGAAAATAAAATTTAATCCACTCCAAAGAAGTTTATTTATTTATTTTTTTGTGTGTAGTAAAGTTTTATTAAAGTATAAAGGAGATAGAGAAAGCTTCTGACATAGGCATCAGAAGGGGGCAGAAAGAGTACCCGCTTGCTAGTGTTAATAATGAGGTTATATAATCCAAAGAATGTCTGGAGGTTGTAAAGACCTCCTCCGACCTACTCCCATAATTTACATTTTAAGATAACAGAATTAGCCAGAAGGTTTAATACAAAGACTGTCCTTAATCCAGAGACTGTCCTCAGGCAGAATACATTATTGTTATATAATCCTAAGGAATGTGGAGAAAGAAAAAAAGTTTGTCCTTTCTTCCTCCTTGAGAATTCCAGACCCCTCAAATAAGATATGATAATATTGTCTTTCAAATTGACTTTAACCTTAAAATATTATGATTTAGATTTACTACCTCAATAATTAGCATATAATTGGAAATAAAAAGCCACCTAAAAGGTCACAACTAGAAAACAGAAATTTACAAAAGAAACAAATCTCATTGGTAAAGGCAAATAAACTGTAAAGGTATTTGTAAATGCCTTTAAAACTATTTGTAAAACTAGTAGGAAGGTTAAAGACAAGGTTAAATGACAAAGTTTAAAGTAATAAATAATCTATATTCACATAATTAGTTAAGGGATACACAAATCAAAAAGATGCATAATATGATGTCAGAAGAGTAAATATGGAGTTCAGTTCACTCAGTCATGTCTGACTTATTGTGTCCCCGTGGACTATAGCATGTCAGGCTTCCCTTACCATCACCAACTTATTGGAATTGCTCAAACTCATGTCCATCAACTTGGTGATGCCATCCAAACATCTCATCCTCTGTTGTCCCCTTCTCCTCCTGCCTTCAATGTTTCCTAGAATCAGGGTCTTTTACAATGAGTCAGTTATTTGCATCAGGCAGCCAAAGTATAAGATCTTCAACATCAAGCCTTCCAAGGAATATTCAGGACTGATTTCCTTTAGGATTGACTGGTTTGAACCCCTTGCAGTCCAAAGGACTCTCAACAGTCTTCTCCAACACCACAGTTCAAAAGCATCAATTTTTCAGCGCTCAGCTTTCTGTATGGTCCAACTCTCACATCCATACATGACCAATGGAAAAACAATAGCTTTGACTAGATGGACCTTTGTTGGCAAAGTAATGTCTGCTTTTTAATATGCTGTCTAGGTTGTTAATAGCTTTTCTTTCAAGGAGCAAGCATCTTTTAATTTCATGGCTGGAGTCACTATTTGTAGTAATTTTGGAGCCCAAGAAAATCAAGTTTGTCACTGTTTCTATTGTTTCCCCATCTATTTTCCATGAAGTGATGGGGTCAGATGCCATGATCTTCATTTTTTGAATGTTGAGTTTTAAGCCAGCTTTTCACTCTCCACTTTCACTTTCATCAAGAGGCTCTTTCATTCCTCTTTGCTTTCTGCAATAAAGATGGTGTCATCTGCATATCTGAGGTTATCGATATTTTTCCTGGCAATCTTGATTCCAGCTTGTGCTTCACCCAACATGGCATTTCACATGATGTACTCTGCATATATGTTAAATAAGCAGAGGGACAATATACAGCCTTGGTGTATGTACTCCTTTCACAATTTGGAACTGTAAATTTGTGGCAGGGGCCAGGAAAAATGCACGGTTATTAAAAGGTATTTGAAATTAAGAGATCAGCAACTTGATTATGTATGTATGTGAGTATCTAATTACCTCATGGTAACGACAAACCAAACATTTATAATAGGTACACACAAAAAAAGAGGAATCCAAGTGTAACGTTAAAGACAGTCATGAAATCACAAGGGATGAGGACAATAGAAAGATAAAGGAACAAAAAAGAGCTACAAAAACATTCCCCAAACAATTAACAAAATGACAAGAAGTACATGCCTTTCAATTTCTTTAGCTGTAAATGCAGGAAATGCTTTAATCAAAAGACATGGAGTGGCTGAATGGATCTAAAAATAAGACGCATATATATGCTGCCTACAAGAGTCTCACTTCTAATCCAAAGACACTCACAGACTAAAAGTGAGGTTATAGAGAAGATATTCCATGTAAATTGAAACTAAAAAAGCTGGAGTAGTAATACATACATTAGACAGACTAAATAGGCTTTAGAACAAAGGTTACGATAAGAAATAAAGAAGGATATTATATAATAATCAAGGGATCAATCAAAGAAGATACAACCAATGTAAATAAGTATGTCCCCAGCATAGGAGCACCTACATATGTAAAGCAAATATTAACAAACATGAAGGGAGAAATTTACAGTAATACAATAGGGAACTTAACACCCTACTTATATCAGTGGACAGATCATTCAAACAGGAAATCAGTAAGGAAACAGTGGCCTTAAATGACACATTATGCCAGAGACACCTATTTGATATTTATAGAGTATTCCAAAAAACTCATACAACACATCAAAAGAAAAAAAGCTCGATTTAAATATGGGCGGAAGAACTGATAGACATTTTCCAAAGACATATAAATGGTCAATAGGCACATAAAAAGTTGCTCAGTATCACTAACGATCAGAAAAGTGTAAATCAAAACCACAAGAAGATGTCAACTCATGCATATCTGAATGATCATTATTAAAAAAAATAAAAAACCAGAAATGACAAGTTTCAGCAAGGATATGGAGATAAGGGAATCCTTGTGCACTGTTGGTGGGAATGTGAATTGGCCAGTCTTCAAGGACTACAGTATGTAACTGAAAATTTGTACCTCATTTATTTTGTAACTGAAAATTTGTACCATCCTTTCTCCATTATGTGTTCTTGGCACCTGTTTCAAAGATTAGTTGGCTGTAGATGTATGGGTTTATTTCTGGGTTTTGTATTATGTTCCATTGTATAAAGATATGTGTGTGTGTGTGTGTGTCTGCTTTTGTGCTTATACTGTGCTCTTTTGGTTTGTGAAATCAGGTACTTGATGCCTCCATCTTTGCTCTTCTTTCTCAAGTTTGCTTTGGCTCTTTAGGGTCTTTTATCGTTGTATATGGATTTTAGAATTTTTTTTTTTCTATAAAAATTTGGGATTTTGATACAGATTACCTTGAAGAAACTAAGTTCTGGAGATCTCCTATACAATAGTGTGGCTATAGTTAGCAATAATATATTGTATGCCTGATGTTTGTTTACAGGATAGATATTCTCATCACCATGACAACAAAAAGAGAATGATAAATATGTGAGGCCATAGATACGTTAATTAGCTTGATTGTGTTGATTACTTCACAATGCATACATATAATAAATCATCAAGTTGTACACCTTCAATATACAACATTTTTAATTGTCAATTATACCTCAGCAAAGCTGGAGTCGGGGAAAGAAAATAAAATGAGAGTAAGTGAGCTGAATTCTAAAGCTATGAAGAGGATAATTAGTTGAAAAACTTTGTAACTTACGCCTGATCCACATTTTAAATTGCAGAGTTAATAAACCAGGACTAGAAATCTCCAAAGAATAAAGTGGAATAGACACAGTTTGACTTATAAATGGGAAGAACAGGAGTAGTGAAAAACTATTTTAGAGGTTAAAAATAACATATACTGCAGTAACTGATAAGAAGTATCTACTATTTTCCTACATGTCCTTAAATTTATCTCTTTGTTCTGAGCAACTCGAAGCTATTTTTCCATTTTCCTGCCACGCTATAGGCTGCTGGTGGAAACTGACATGCAAGGAAGTAGAGGGTCAAGAAATTAGTTGACTCGGCCCCATCACTTCATGGCAAATAGAAGGGGAAAAGGTGGAAACATTGACAGATTTCTTCTTCTTGGTCTCTAAAATCACTGTGGATAGTGACTGCAGCCATGAAATCAGAAAATGATTGCTTCTTGGCAGGAAAGCTTATCACAAACCTAGACAATGTGTTGAAAAGCAGAGATATCACTTTGCCAACAAAGGTCACATACAGTTGTGAGAGCTGGACAGTAAAAAAGGCAGAGTGCCAAAGAATTGATGCCTTTGATCTGTGGTGCTGGAGAAGACTCCTTAAAGTCTCTTGGACAGCAGGGAGATTAAAGCAGTCAATCTTATAGGAAAACAAAGCTGAATACTCATTGGAAGGACTGATGCTGAAGCTGAAGCTCCAATATTTTGGTCACCCCATGAATCGCAGCACACCAGACCTCCCTGTCCATCACCAACTCCCGGAGTTCACTCAGACTCACGCCCATCGAGTCAGTGATGCCATCCAGCCATCTCATCCTCTGTCGTCCCCTTTTCCTCCTGCCCCCAACCCCTCCCAGCATCAGAGTCTTTTCCAATGAGTCAACTTTTTGCATGAGGTGGCCAAAGTACTGGAGTTTTAGCTTTAGCATCAGTCCTTCCAAAGAAATCCCAGGGCTGATCTCCTTCAGAATGGACTGGTTGGATCTTCTTGCAGTCCAAGGGACTCTCAAGAGTATTCTCCAACGCCATGGTTCAAAATATCAGTTCTTTGGCGCTCAGCTTTCTTCATAGTCCAACTCTTAAATCCATACATGACTACTGGAAAAACCATAGCCTTGACTAGACGGACCTTTGTTGGCAAAGTAATGTTTCTGCTTTTCAATATGGTATCTAGGTTGGTCATAACTTTTCTTCCAAGGAGTAAGCGTCTTTTAATTTCATGGCTGCAGTCACCATCTGCAGTGATTTTGGAGCCCAAAAAGATAAAGTCTGACACTGTTTCCACTCTTTCCCCATCTATTTCCCATGAAGAGATGGGACCAGATGCCATGATCTTCATTTTCTGAATGTTGAGCTTTAAGCCAACTATTTCACTCTCCTCTTTCACTTTCATCAAGAGGCTTTTTAGTTCCTCTTCACTTTCTGCCATAAGGGTGGTGTCACCTGCATATCTGAGGTTATTGATATTTCTCCTGGCAATCTTGATTCCAGCTTGTGCTTCTTCCAGTCCAGCGTTTCTCATGATGTACTCTGCATAGAAGTTAAATAAGCAGGGTGACAATATACAGCCTTGACGTACTCCTTTTCCTATTTGAAACCAGTCTGTTGTTCCATGTCCAGTTCTACCTGTTGCTTCCTGACCTGCATATAGGTTTCTCAAGAGGCAAGTCAGGTGGTCTGGTATTCCCATCTCTTGAAGAATTTTCCACAGTTTATTGTGATCTATATAGTCAAAGGCTTTGGCATAGTCAATAAAGTAGAAATAGATGTTTTTCTGGAACTCTCTTGCTTTATCCATGATCCAGCAGATGTTGGCAATTTGATCTCTGGTTCCATTGCCTTTTCTAAATCCAGCTTGAACATCGGGAAGTTCACGGTTCATGTATTGCTGAAGCCTGGGTGGGGAATTTTGCGCATTACTAATGTGTGAGATGAGTGCAATTGTGCGGTAATTTGAGCATTCTTTAGCATTGCCTTTCTTTGGGATTGGAATGAAAACTGACCTTTTCCAGTCCTGGGGCCACTGCTGAGTTTTCCAAATTTGCTGGCATATTGAGTGCAGCACTTTCACAGCATCATCTTTCAGGATTTGAAATAGCTCAACTGGAATTCCGTCACCTGCACTAGCTTTGTTCGTAGTGATGCTTTCTAAGGCCCACCTGACTTCACATTCCAGGATGTCTGGCTCTAGGTGAATGATCATACCATCATGATTATCTTGGTCATGAATATCTTTTTTGTTCAGTTCTCTGTTATTGCTGCCATCTCTTCTTAATACCTACTGCTTCTGTTAGGTAAATCTGAAATAGAAATATCAACCAGGAGCTAGTTTCCCCAGCTACTAAGCCCTGATGAAACATTCACTAATTTTCTCCTATTTGTGATCTCAGAAGTGCCTTGGTTTTTCATTTTTCTGAGGCAAAATACTTGTGCTGAGTCTATATGCATGCATGCTGAGTCACTTTGGTCGTGTCCAACTCTTTGCAATCCTATGGACTGTAGCCTGCCAGGCTCCTCTGTTCATGGGATTCTCCAGGCAAGAACACTGGAGTGGGTTAACATGCTCTTCTCCACGGGATCTTCCCAACCCAGGGATCAAACCCACATCTCCCGTGCTCCTGCATTACAGGCAGATTCTTTACTACTGAGTCACTGGGGAAGCCCTGTGTTCTGTCTATGAGATACCAAATACAATCAAAGCTGGAGCCTCAAGGTTGAGGAGTATTAATCCCTTGCTGCCAGAAAGATATACCTAGTGAAGTGAGGTATGGCTTGGCAATGTGTTGTGGGCTATTTGGAGATGTAGTCAAGCAGATGTGTTCATAGGACTTTATAATGTCCCTTTTGGCAATAGTGCTTTTATTCTCGTCCATTAATACATGGTCTATTCTTGAAGTACACACTTCTTAGTGTACTTTTAACTGAAACATTGAATCTAGTTACTGTTACTCCACAGTAGAATGAATTCAGTCAAATTTGATTACTGACCTACTCTTTTAGAGTTTACTCTTTGTCATTCAATAAACATTCGCAGAGTATATGTTATATATAGAACACTGTGCTATGGTCTAATGGAGCTTAGCACATTTTAGCACATTTTGATATGAGCAAAATTAAGAGCTTTGCAAGGGAGAAACTTATAAGATTTGAGGAAAAATGTCATTTCAGACAGATAATGATCCATGAAGTTTTAAAGACTATTAAGAGATTGTGGTTCCATAAAACAACTGTCCTTGTTAACAGTTCCAAAATATAGTATAGTATTTAACTTCATAAGATTTCAAAAGATTCTCTTATTAACCAACCTTAATTTTTCTCCTAAAATCCATTTCTGCCTTCTCTCCCATCATTGCATCTATAGTATAACTGATTTCGTATGATAATCCTTCATTTAGCTAATAGCTTTAATGAGAAATCCTTTATATATTTAACACAGTTACTAAGTCACTTTTCAGCCTTTTTCCTCTGCAGGCTAAATAATCTAATTTTGTCAACCTTTATATCATAATTAAAGATTACTTTAGAAGAGTTTAATTACGTTAGTGAAATATCCTCCAATCAAACCAGGTGTCTGGCGAGGAGAACTGTAGTTAGTAGACTTGTAAAGCTAAAGAGGTTTCCAATTATGTGCTATTCTGTGCTATAAACTTCCATCTGGCAGAGACCTGGAGGAAACAAGCAAAACAGTTGCAACTATTGGCTCTTAGTGGGGCTTGACACCTGAATGAACCACCAAAAACATCTGAATCGTGCCCCACTGATTAAAAAGTTTCCAAGTGCAGGATATTCAGTGGTTTTTGCACTAATATGCTAGAAAATCAGCTTTCAAATCAAGTTGGAATCTGGTATCTGCTCAGTGAAAGTGAAACTACCTTAAAATTCTGAGGCTAAGTGATTTCAAGATAATATCACATGTCTTCTGCCCTCTGCTGAGGACAGTAGGGGGTCGTGGTCCATTGCTGTATGACCTTGCCACTTTGCCATGAATCAAGGAACATCTTTGCCATCAGTGCATGGTCCCCCCTTATTCTCAGGGTGTACATTTCAAGTTCCCCACTTGGTGCCTGAAACCGTGCATGTTGTTGATGTTGCATTCAGTTGCCAAGTCATGTCCAACTCTGTGACTAAATGGACTGCAGCATTCTAGGCCTCCCTGTCTCTCACCATCTCACAGAGTTTGCCCAAGTTCATGTCAATTGAATCAGTGATGCCATCTAACCATCTCATCCTTTGTCACCCTCTTCTCCTTTTGCCTTCAATCTTTCCCATGCTTGCATGCTAAATTGCTTCAGTCCTGTCTGTCTTTGTAACCCTATGGACTGTAGCCTACTAGGCTCTTCTATCCGTGGGATTTGCTAGACAAGAACACTGGAGTGGGTTGCCATTCCATCCTCCAGGGATTTTCCCAACCCAGGGATCGAATTTGTGGCTTCTGCATTCAGTGGGTTTCTTTACTGCTGAGCCACAGAGGAAGCCCCATCTTTCCCATAGTCACCTATATCAGTTTAGTTAAGTTCAGTTCAGCTACATAGTCGTGTCAGACGGTTTGTGACTCCATGGACTACAGCATGCCAGGCTTCCCTGTCCATAACCAATTCCTGGAGCTTACTCAAACTCATGTCCATTGAGTCAGTGATGCCATCCAACCGTCTCATCCTCTGTCATCCCCTTCTCCTTTAGCCTTCAATCTTTCCCAGCATCAGGGTCTTTTCAAATGAATCTGTTCTTCCAATCAGGTTGCCAAAGTATTGGAGTTTCAGCTTCAGCATCAGTCCTTCCAATGAATAATTAGGACTGATTTCCTTTAGGATAGACTGGTCAGATCTCCTTGCAGTCCAAGGGCCTCTCAAGAGTCTTCTCCATCGCCAAAGTTCAAAAGCATCAATTCTTCGGCACTCAACTTTATTTATAGTCCAACTCTCACATCCATACATGACTACTGGAAAAACTTTGTTTTTCCAGTCAAAATAGCTTTGACTAGACAGACCTTTGTTGGCAAAATAATGGATCTGCTTTTTAATATGCTGTCTAGGTTGGTCATAACTTTTCTTCCAAGGAGGAAGCATCTTTTAGTTTCATGGTGGTGGTCACCATCTGCAGTAATTTTGGAGTTCCCCAAAATAAAGTCTGTCATTGTTTCCCTGTTTTCCCATCTATTTGCCGTGAAGTGATGGGACCAGATGCCATGATCTGAGTTTTCTGAATGTTGAGTTTTAAGTCAATTTTTTCACTCTCTGCTTTCACTTTCATGAAGAGGTTCTTTAGTTCTTCGCTTTCTGTCATAAGGGTGGTGTCATCTGCATATCTGAGGTTTCTGATATTTCTCCCAGCAATCTTGATTCCAGCTTGTGCTTCATCCAGTCTAGCCTTTCTCATGATGTACTCTGCATATAAGTTAAAAAAGCAGGTTGACAATATACTCCTTTCCCTATTTGGAACCAGTCTGATGTTCCATGTCCAGTTTTAACTGTTGCTTCTTGACCTGCATCCAGATTTCACAGGAGGCAAGTCAGGTGGTCTGGTATTCCCATCTCTTTAAGAATTTCCCACAGTTTGTTGTGATCCACACAGTCAAAGGCTTTGGCATATTCAATAAAGTAGAAGTACATGTTTTTTTCTGGAACTCTCTTGCTTTTTTGATGATCCAATGGATGTTGCTAGTTTGATCTCTGGTTCCTCTGCCTTTTCTAAATCCAGCTTCAACATCTGGAATTTCAGGGTTCACATACTGTTGAAGCCTGGCTTGGAGAATTTTAAGCATTACTTTGCTAGCATGT
Organism: Bos grunniens; assembly: GCF_055505025.1. NCBI lineage: Eukaryota > Metazoa > Chordata > Mammalia > Artiodactyla > Bovidae > Bos > Bos grunniens. Next base: position 35,382,940 of record NC_141171.1, read on the forward strand.
GAGATGAGTGCAATTGTGTGGTAGTTCGAACATTCTTTGGAATTGCCTTTCTTTGGGATTGGAATGAAAACTGACCTTTTCCAGTCCTGTGGCCATTGCTGAGTTTTCCAAATTTGCTGGCATATTGAGTGCAGCACTTTCACAGCATCATCTTTTAGGATTTGAAATAGCTCAACTGGAATTCCATCACCTCCCCAAGCTTTGTTCATAGTAATGCTTCCTAAGGGCCACTTGACTTCACATTCCAGGATATCTGGTTCTGGGTGAGTGATCACACCACCATGGTTATCTGGGTCATTAAGATCTTTTTTGTATAGATCTTCTGTGTATTCTTGCCACCTCTTATTAATATCTTCTGCTTGTGTTAGGTCCGTCCATACCATTTCTCTCCTTTATTGTGCCCATCTTTGCATGAAATTTTCCCTTGGTATTTCTAATTTTCTTGAAGAGATCTCTAGTCTTTCCCATTCTATTGTTTTCTTTGCATTGATCACCCAGGAAGGCTTTCTTATCTCTCCTTGCTATTCTTTGGAACTCTCAATTTAAATGGGTATGTCTCTCCTTTTCTCCTTTGCCTTTTACTTCTCTTCTTTTCTCAGCTATTTGTAAAACCTCCTCAGACAACCATTTTTCCGGTTTGCATTTCTTTTTCTTGGGGATGGTCTTGATCACAGCCTCCTGTACAATATCACAAACCTCCGTGCCTAGTTCTTCAGGCGCTCTTTCTATCAGATCTAATCCCTTGAATCTATTTGTCACTTCTACTGTATAATCATAAGGGATTTGATTTAGGTCATACTTCAATGGCCTAGTGGTTTTCTCCACTTTCTTCAATTTCAGTCTGAGTTCGGCAATAAGGGGTTCATGATCTGAGCTACAGTCAGCTCCTAGTCTTGTTTTTGCTTACTGTGTGGAGCTTCTCCATCTTTGGCTGCAAAGAATATAATCAATCTGATTTCGGTGTCAACCATCTGGTTATGTCCATGTGTAGAGTCTTCTCTTGTGTTGTTGGAAGAGGGTGTTTGCTAGGACCAGTGCATTCTCTTGGCAAAACTCTATTAACTTTTGCCCTGCTTCATTCTATACTCCAAGGTCAAATTTGCCTGTTACTCCAGGTATTTCTTGAATTCCTACTTTTGCACTCCAGTCCCCTATAATGAAAAGGACATCTTCTTTGGGTTAGCTTTAGAAGGTCTTGTAGGTCTTCATAGAACCATTCAGCTTCAGCTTCTTCAGCATTACTGGTCGGTGCATAGTCTTGGATTACTGTGATATTGAATGGCTTGCCTGGAAACAAACAGAGATCATTTGTCGTTTTTGAGATTGCATCCAAGTACTGCATTTCAGACTCTTTTGTTGACTATGAAGCCTTCTCCATGTCTTCTAAGGGATTCTTGCCCACCCACAGTAGTAGATATAATGGTCATCTGAGTTAAATTCACCTATTCTAGTCCATTTTAGTTCTCAGATTCCTAAAATGTCGCTGTTTACTCTTGCCATCTCCTGTTTGATCACTTCCAATTTGCCTTGATTTATGGACCTAATATTCCAGGTTGCTATGCAATCTTGCTCTTTATAGCATCAGACTTTACTTTCATCACCAGTTGCATCCACAACTGGGTATTGTTTTTGCTTTGGCTCTGTCTCTTCATTCTTTCTGGAGTTACTTCTCCACTGATATCCAGTAGCATATTGGGTACCTACCAACCTGGAGAGTTCATCTTTCAGTGTCCTCTCTTTTGGGTTCTCCAGGCAAGAATACTGAAGTGGTTTGGCATTCCCTTATCCAATGGGCCACATTTTGTCAGAACTCTCCACCATGACCCATCTGTGTTGGGTAGCCCTACACAAAGATGAATGGGTCATGGTGAAAAGTCCCCTATATATACCATATTTTTTCCTAAAACCTTGAATATTACCCTGTATTAGGCTTCCCTGGTGGCTCAGTGATAAAGAATCTCCCAGCCAATGCAAGGGACACAGGTTTGATACCTGAGTCAGGAAGATCCCCTGGAGAAGGGAATGGCTACCCGCTGTAGTATTCTTGTCTGGGAAATGCCATGGACAGAGGAGACTTGTGGGTTACAGTCCATGGGGTCACAAAATAATCAGACAACACTTAGTGACTAAACAACAACAACAAATTACTCTGTGTATACCATGTTTTTTCCTGTACATGTTTTCCAGTGATAAAGTTAATTTATAAATTAGATACAGTAAAATATTAGCAACAATTAATAATACAATAGAACCATTGTTATAATATACTATAATAAAAGTTATGTGAACGTGGTCTCTCTTTCTCTCTCTTACAAAATCTTATTCTACAAATTTAATGTCTTTTCTAACTTAACTAAGTACTTATCATGCACTATTGCAATAACTTACAGTTTAAGGTGTGATAGGAAAACTGGCACAAACTTCTTTTTCATAATTTCATGGATAGAATATTCATTCTTACTGTAGATCTCAGCAACCTCAAAAAATGATTTTTTCTCTTTGCTTATTAAATCAAGAACTCTCCATGGGGTTGCACAGAGTCGGACACAACTAAAGTGACTTAGCAACAGCATCAGCAGCAAGAAGAGTAATAAAAGTTACTCTGCAGACAAAATGAATATCCATGATATGTTAGGGAAAAGAGAAACCTGAGCCAGACATTGGCCAACAACCAGGCTGTTGTCAAGTTTATAACTGTCAAGTTGTATATATTCATTTGTATCTGTGATGTGATGCCTCTGGGTCTCATATACCTTCATTTGCTGTATTTTAATTTTTGCTTTTAAGAATATCATGGCTTAAATTTACAAAAATATTACAGCTAATAAAGTATGATTGCTCTTGAAAAAATATATTAAATGTGTGTATACTATAAAAATTAATAAAATTAATTATGGGCATCAAAAAAAAAATAACTTTCACCTTTCACTTAAAGGAAGTACTTACAGCTTCTCTTTGGTATATTCAAATTGCCAACATCACTACTCTTGCACTTAAAAGAGAGCCATTATTAAATAAAGAGTTACTTGAATATATGCACTATGATATGTCAATAGTCCATTTGATAACTGAGAGGGCTAATCAGTTACTAAGGAGCAAGAATACCCCAAACAAAGGGATAATTCATATCGTGGTGAGAGAGAGCCAGTCGGCTTGAGATGTCATCACTCTACTCAAAACAGTGTGAAACTTTAAAGTTATGAATTGTTTATTTCTGGAATTTTCCATGTAATATTTCAGACTGAAGTTGACCATAGGTAACTGAGACCATGGATGGTGAAATCATGGATAAAGGGGGACTAATGTTTCTTTGGCCATAATTGTTGCACACTTTTTAAAAACTAATCATTGGTTTAGTTGTTAAATTAAACCATGTCTGACTCACTCTTGTGACACCATGCACTGTAGCCTGCCAGGCTTCTCTGGCTATGGAATTTCCCAGGCAAGAATACTGGAGTGGTTGCCATTTACTCATTTCCTTCTCCAGAGGATCTTCCCAACCCAGAGATCAAAATCCTGCATTGCAGGCAGATTCTTTACCAACTGAGCCAAAAGGGAAGCCCCACTCATTTCTTTCCTTTAAAATAGCAGATAGATTTTAACATATTCTCTACATATTTTAGACAAAATATATGTTCCAAGTAGCTTTATGCCCATCAGTCTGTTCAACCATCTTTATTACTTCCTCTTCCAACTGCTATCTGAATCTTACAATAGGAAATTATCCTGGTGGATCCCCACTTCCCTGAAGTGAACATGAGTGAAGTCGCTCATTCGTGCCTGACTCTTTGCGACCCCATGGATAGTAGCCTGCACCAAGCTCCTCTGTCCATGGGATTTTCAAGGCAAGAGTACTGGAGTGGGTTGCCATTTCATTCTCCAGGGTATCTTGCCAACCCAGGGATTGAACCTAGGTCTCTCACGTTGTAGACAGACGCTTTACCATCTGAGCCACCAGGGAAGTGAACATGAAACTGACCTGAAATTTGAAACAGAAGCTATGCGACTTCTCAGCTTCATCTCTTCCTGGGGCTATTGTCCTAACGATGGGATGTCCTGTGGGCCAAGACTAAGATGGACCAAGAGCGATGTCCAAGATGCAGCATTGAAGGGGGTGCTGACTCACAGTTCTGCAAGTGCTAACTCTCAGTGCCTCCTAGCCTCCGTACCCCACTGGGACAAAGTGCAGACTTTGTCCCAGTGGGGTATGCTAGTGCCTCCTAGCCTCCATACCCCACTGGGACAAAGTCTGCACAAAGTCTGCACTTTGTCCCAGTATGCTGGTGGTGTACAGATATATTAACATGTGGTGAGGGGAGGAAATGATACTTTTGCTGCAGTTCTATGGCAATTTGACCCATGTATGAATGCAATACAAATTCTGTGGATTTAGGAGAGGGATCTTATGTATCAGCAAACTGTACATCAAGATCACTATTCTGGTCCCTCTGATTTTTCCTTCTCTTTTGTCTTGTTCTGATCCTATGTATTTCATTGTGTTCTCCCAAAATTCATATGTTGATATACTAACCTTCAATATAGCAGAATGTGACTGTGGACATAGTGCCTTTAAAGGAGTAATTAAGAGGAAATGAGGTCACATAGGTGGGCCCTAATTCAGTAGGACTAGTGTCCTTATTAGAAGAGGGAAAGACCACAGAAATATGTATGCCGAGAGGAAAGGCCACGTGAGGGCACAGGAAGAAGGTGACCATCTGCAAGCCAAGGAGATATGTCTCAAGAGAAACCAGACTTATCAACACCTTCATCTCAGATTTCCAGTCTCCAAACCATGAGAAAATAAATTTCTGTCATTCAGGCCACTTGTTGTTCAGTAGCTCAGTTGCATTGGACTCTTTGCAACCCCATGGACTGTAGCATGCCAGGCTTCCCTCTCAGGCCAGTAATCTGGTATTTTTTATGGCAGCCCTAAGCCAAAGAATACAGCTGATCACTTAGACAATGCTGTGCTGGAAAGGTCTTAGTACAAGAAAATTTCCCCTTCCTAGCCCTGCCTACGACCATTCTGGGATATTCACACATGAACACGATATTCACACATGAACACTTAGTTTATCTTTTTATTTTTTTATTCTTAAGTTCAGAGAACCTATTCTTGAATTAAGAAATCCCTTTATGAGGTATAATTAGAATTTGAGGCGAAGCCAAGAAAAACCTCTGGAGGTTTCTATTTGCTCTAGGAATAAGACTATAAATTTTAATGGATCGGTTCAATATTCTTTAAGTTCGAGGCCTTGCCCAGTGTCTGCTGTTATTACCTACATGAGAAAAGCAAATGAAACAACCGACAAACAACTAATCTCAAAAATATACAAGCAACTCCTACAGCTCAACTCCAGAAAAATAAATGACCCAATCAAAAAATGGGCCAAAGAACTAAATAGACATTTCTCCAAAGAAGACATACAGATGGCTAACAAACACATGAAAAGATGCTCAACATCACTCATTATCAGAGAAATGCAAATCAAAACCACTATGAGGTACCATTTCACACCAGTCAGAATGGCTGCCATCCAAAAGTCTACAAATAATAAATGCTGGAGAGGGTGTGGAGAAAAGGGAACCCTCTTACACTGTTGGTGGGAATGCAAACTAGTACAGCCACTATGGAGAACAGTGTGGAGATTCCTTAAAAAACTGGAAATAGAACTGCCTTATGATCCAGCAATCCCACTGCTGGGCATACACACTGAGGAAACCAGAAGGGAAAGAGACACGTGTACCCCAGTGTTCATCGCAGCACTGTTTACAATAGCCAGGACATGGAAGCAACCTAGATGTCCATCAGCAGATGAATGGATAAGAAAGCTGTGGTACATATACACAATGGAGTATTACTCAGCCATTAAAAAGAATACATTTGAATCAGTTCTAATGAGGTGGATGAAACTGGAGCCTATTATACAGAGTGAAGTAAGCCAGAAGGAAAAACATAAATACAGTATAGTAACGCATATATATGGAATTTAGAAAGATGGTAACAATAACCCGGTGTACGAGATAGCAAAAGAGACACTGATGTATAGAACAGTCTTATGGACTCTGTGGGAGAGGGAGAGGGTGGGAAGATTTGGGAGAATGGCATTGAAACATGTAAAATATCATGTAAGAAACGAGTTGCCAGTCCAGGTTCGATGCACGATACTGGATGCTTGGGGCTAGTGCACTGGGATGACCCAGAGGGATGGTATGGGGAGGGAGGAGGGAGGAGGGTTCAGGATGGGGAACACATGTATACTTGTGGCAGATTCATTTTGATATTTGGCAAAACTAATACAATTATGTAACGTTTAAAAATAAAATAAAATTAGGAAAAAAAAAAGAAAAGAAATTGACTCGATGTCATTCTTGAATGATGAAGCATGCCTTTCTTAAAAACAGGAAGCTGGCTTCTTTCTATAATGTACATTTAATGATTGGAACCGCTTATTTGTCTTCTCAATTCTCTCAGTTAATTTAGGGTTAAACCATACCTATTCTCTTTCCTCTTAAACACACACACACACACACACACATAAACACATATATATGTATATATATACAATATATGTAATATAAATCTATTGATTATATATATTTATAATATGTATGCATGCATACATGCTAAGTCATTTCAGTTCTGTCTGACTCTGTGTGACCCAATGGACAGTAGCACACCATGCTCCTCTGTCCATGGGATTCTCCAGGCAAGAATACTGGAGTGAGTTACTGTGTCCTCCTCCACGGGATCTTCCCAAACCAGGGATTGAACCATGTGTCTTATGTCTCCTGGGTTGGCAGGTGGGTTCTTTACCACTAGTGCCACCTGGACAGCCCATATAATATGTATACACAATATATGTTATACATATACATATACATATCTCTATATATACATATAGAGATATAAACTTCAATACCAATAAATCACAATATTAAAGAATGGACCAAAATAACATTTTTTTATGGGACAGGGAAAAATCTTAATAGTCTATCAGAAGTTTGGTGGAATTGAGAGCCAGTAATAATATGGCTAGATCATCTCTAATTCTGTCATGGAAGAATTCTATAACAACAGGTGAAAATATGATCTAGCCTAGCACACTCCTTTTATATATATGGACACTTCAGTGCAGCCATGGAATCAACCCTACAACTGTAGTCAAAGAGGTTTTTCATATTATTACTGGTGGAAGCCATTGACTATGTGGATCACAACAAACTGTGGAAAATTCTTAAAGAGATGGGAATACCAGATCACTTGACTTGCCTCCTGAGAAATCTGGATGCACGTCAAGAAGCAATAGTTAGAACTGGACATGGAATGACAGACTGCTTCCAAATCGGGAAAGGAGTACGTCAAGGCTGTATATTGTCACCGTGCTTATTTAACTTATATGCAGAGTACATCATGAGAAATGCTGGGCTGGATGAAGTGCAAGCTGGAATCAAGATTGCTGGGAGAAATATCAAGGAGCTCGGATATGCAGATGATACCACCCTTATGGCAGAAAGTGAAGAGGAACTAAAGAGCCTCTTGATAAAAGTCAAAGAGGAGAGTGAAAAAGTTAGCTTAAAACTCAACATTCAAAAAACTAAGATCATGACATCTGGTCCCATTATTTCATGGCAAATAGATGGGAAAGCGACGGAAAACAGTGACAGATTTTATTTTCTTGGGCTCCACAATCACTGCAGATGGTGACTACAGTCATGAAATTAAAAGACACTTGCTCCTTGGAAGAAAAGCTATGACTAACCTAGGCAGCATATTAAAAACCAGAGACATTACCTTGCCAACAAAGGTCCATCTAGTCAAAGCTATGGTTTTTCCAGTAGTCATGTATGGATGTGAGAGTTGGACTATAAAGAAAACTGAGCGCTGAAGAATTGATGCTTTTGAACTGTGGCATTGGAGAAGACTCTTGAGAGTCTCTTGGACTGCAAAGAGATCCAACCATTCCATCCTAAATGAAATCAGTCCTGAATATTCATTGGAAGGACTGATGTTGAAGCTGAAACTCCAATTCTTTGGCCACTTTATGTGAAGAACAACTCATTGGAAGAGACCCTGACGCTGGGATAGATTGAAGGCAGGAGGAGAAGGGAATGGAAGAGGATGATGTGGTGGGATGGCATCACCGACTCTATGGAATGAGTTTGAATAAGCTCTGGGAGTTGGTGATGGACTGGGAAGCCTGGCCTGCTACTGTCCATGTGGTTGCAAAGAGTCGGACATGAGTGTGTGACTGAACTGACCGATGCAAGCATTCTCTGGCGCTGGATTCATGATGTCCACCTCTGTGCAAAGTCTGTGGCAGTGGCTTAAAAACTGTTCCCTCAGAGTCCAGCAGATCCTCGAGGCTTCTTCAGGACTATCTAAGGAGTCCTAATAAGACAGGGACTGTTATTATTATTTTGACTGGGCCTAAAATTTCATTTGAACAAAAGGTTGCTTCCATGAATACATGTGAAACGTTTGATATCATATTGATTATATAACAAGGACTACTTAACTGTTAGCTACTACTATTAGTAAAGAGTTTGTAAGACATATTCTGTAGGAATCTTGAGTTAATGTCCTAATTATTCTACCATGTTGTTCTGAAGAAAGGCTATTTTTCAATTTCATGAAACTCAAAAGCATTTTAAAGCATCTTTAAAATTTTTATGATATTCAGAAATAGCTATACCTTACTGTATAAGGCTTTAATGTGCAAATATCCAAAGAAAGCCTTTGCTATTTTGCAGCCTCACTTTTGCTATTTTTGCTTTTAGATTAAAACAAAATTTACAGTTTCATTTTTTATCTAGGTTACCCACAGCTGGGACTGACTTGGGGGATTTTACCTTTGGATCTGAGAGTACAAATACCTCCATCAATATTCTATTTCCCAAAAGTATGCTAATTCTCATGAATAATCACTACCATCATGGCAAATTTTCAGAGATTATAACTGGATCATTCTCCTGCAATTGTTGTAAAGCAAGTCTTGCATTAGAAGCTACTTCACTTGATGATCCTGTCACATTCTGGCCCCTGACCTACCTTTCCAGTCTTGCACTCCAAGGATGAGGAACATTTCACTTCCTTCCTTTGCTTACAGCATTCTCTGTGCTCAGAATGCTTATTCTCTCCGTTCGATTGTCTAAATCTTTTCCACTTTTCAAAGGAGGTTTCACATTCTGCCTCTTCCAGGACGCTCTCTCATTCCTTCAGTATTATAATCGCCTTGCACCAGCCCAGGCATTTTCTTCCTTTGAGACCTCTTCCTTGTTTATTTTTGTCTCTTTGGAAGAACTCACCAAGTTCTTATTTGTGAATGCATACATTTTATAGTTTCCTACCAGATTTTCTACTTCATGAGGGTATGTATCAGTATCCATAGATAATCAACATTTCCTGAAGTAATATTGCACATGTAATTAAAGAAGGAATGAGCTTGTACCTTTGCTTTAAGATATTGACTCTTGGTCCCCTTTTCACTCTCAAGTGTGAAGCCCTTCTGTAGCCAGTGGTTGTAATAGCGCCTCACTTATTTTCTTTCAATCACATTTGAGCTCAAGTGATATATAAGGCAAGACATTTTCTCTTAATTTTGTAGATAACACCTTCTCTTGGCTCTGTAACATTCCATATTCTCAGTGATATCTTGAGTTCTTAGGTATCCTAGAATGTTCTGGAGACACATTTTGCGATTAGGGCAAATTTAGACTGGGAAGCTGTTATTTAATACTGCCAAAATTTCTCAAAGAAGGCTGTATAAAAGTTGAAATTCACTTTCCTTAGGCATAAGGGAGAACCCTTATAGAATAACCTAAGCACAAAGCCACCTAAGTGGCTTTAAGACACTCACTCTCTGGTGTATGAGGGCTCACAGATGATAAGTGAACACCTGCATCTCAAAAGCCACATGAGGGTCATGAAGAACTGGCTCCTCTCTGTCCTACAAATCAGGTGCCCACACATTCCCCTTTATCTGGAAGAGAACCTGGTTATGCTCGTCGTTCCTGTGTAAAGATTAATACTGATCCCTTGCTCCTTCAAAAAGTGTCTCTGTTTAGATAATAAAGTAATGGTCCCTCTACTCATAAAGTCCCTCTATTTATTATGAACTGTCAGTTCAATAGTGGAGGCCTGTGAATCAAGAGGGAATCAGGAACTAAACTGGAATGAGGGGAAGACATACTCCTTAGAGCTGGAACCTCTTTTTTTCTGAGTTCAGTGCATTTAATAAGATCCTGCAATTTAGAGTGATTTCTTATCTTCTTAAGATGTCCCTCATGACCCCACAGGGCGATGGCAATGTGTGTTTGTGGAGGTTGGCTACGGTGTGGATGTAGAAGTGGATGCTCCTACTGATAATATAGAGAGTCATTGATTTTCTTTCATAGTGGAATTGGCACAATTTAACAACTGTGTTATCCAGAGAAACCAAAGGCTTTGTCAGCCAGTCTTGGTGACAGTGGGATGTGACTGAACTGATTCTTGTGGTGGAAGGGGCATCTTTAGGAAATTTTTACCTCCTGCGAGATCCCTGAATCAGGTGAATCTCTCATTGGCCTTGCTCAGATTACATTATTAACCACAGAATTTAAATACCTGTTTGTTTTTCTAAGCTCTATACTATAATATTTTAAGCTTGCTTATCCTTCCAATATCCTTGTGAGCTCATACCTAATCTTTGAGATTTAGAGATTATGCTCTTTCTCTTGGCTATTCAGTGACAGGTCTATGCAGACTGCATTGGAGACAAAACTCCAGGTGAGTTTGAAAAGAGACAGAGATTTATAATAAAAGAATAGGTGGCAAAAGACTTACTTTGAAGTTTGCCTGTAAAAGGTCCTAAGTCAAGAGACTTTGCTCAGATTTCTCAGTTTATTCTTAACTCCCATCTCTATTCCCAATTACACAGTGGATTCTCAACCATGTTATCTGAACACAAACCGATCTAATCAGTTGGCTCAGGAGCATGATAACCTGGATATGAATTGGGGGCTAAGGGAAACATTATGTAAAAATTAAAGTCATCAATAATATTTCCTGAGTTTTCTGAATAGATTCTGTGATGCAGTGGTTAAAAGCATAAGCCCTGTAGCTAGGGTGGAGAGGGTCACATTCTTATCCCCCCACTTACTGGCTGTGATTCAGGCCAAGTTCCTGTTGTCTCTAAATCTCGGGTCCCCCATCTGTAAAATAAGGATGACGATGCTAATGGTAATGATGAAGAATTTACTTTGTAGGGTTGTTAGGAAGTATTTGTAAGACAATGCATGTTGAGAATTTAGCACTGTGTCTGGCATGTATGAATGACCAGGTCTTTGTGTTAATCCTCTGTTTCTGATGCTATGACATCCAGGGCCTTATTGATCCTGGAGAGGCTGCTCCTCCCAGGGCTAGCCAATAACTTGAGATAGTAAGTGACTCACTTGCAAGGGTGCCTTTCATATGTGCAAACTCATCAGTCCAGAACTCACACCTCCATCACCCCCTCCCTTGGGCATATATTCAGAGCCACTCTTTCCCTGCCTTAATCATCCCGTGACAAAGTATCAGACAGCTAGGGACAATCCTTATGCCCCAGAGTCCACTGAAATTTTTCAGGGTACCAATTCTAAGCTGCTTTTCCTGCCTCACCCATTCCTTCCCTTAGAAGCCACAGGAAGGGCTCTTGCCTGCATTTTCCACTTGCTCCTTCTGCCTCCTGCCTGACTGGTGCTTCTGTGATGGCCTCTGTGTAGTAGGAGCAAGTTCCTACTTTTGGGAACGGTGAATAACTATCTTATCAGTAGCAATTTGAATTAGAAGACAGGAGATTTGAATTCTGGTTTTAAAACTATCACATTTTACTTGAGCAAATTTCTCAGTCAAGGTCACAGATTCCTTGCTTTTAAAACAAGTAAATAAAATAATACAATCAGGTTGATAAAAACCATGATTATTAGAAGGATAAAATGAGAATGTATAGGCAAGGATATTGAAAATAAAAGTCAGGAAATATGTTACATAGGGACATCAGTGACCCAATTTGATGAATAAAGAGCCATCTTATTTCTAATAATAAAGAAATGTTGTATATCTCAATCATTTTATGCAGGAAAAATAATGAGGCTAAGCTAATATAGATACCACATCTAGGGAAATACATGCTAAACAATAAATGAACAATGCATGTGATGAATTATGCATGATTTTAAATTAGTTAATGAAATAGATTCATATTAAATGATAATGAAGGATTTCTGGGCCTACTTTGGAGTTTGATGTTAAAGTAAATCACTGTGCTAGAATTCCTCCTGACAGACATGGCAGTGTAAATCTCTCCATGTGGCCTCTTCAATGCATCCTCCTTAATGAGGAAGGAGGAAGGTTGGAAGTATTACAATGCTGAAATATGGAAGTGAAGCTGTAGGTGGATAAGGGACTAAAATATGGACTAAAATATGCTTATGAATGAATGTTTTCAGCAAAGTCACCTACAGTTCAGTCTCCACTGTGGGGAGCTGGGGCTCTGTTTTCTCCCTGAGCCCTACTATCCAATTTTGCCAGTTGTTTTTTTTTGAGGTTTCTTTTGTCATGTGGTGATTTGCCTTCCACGAGTCCTGTTTTCCATGCTTTTTAGCCAGTTAGCTCAGCTGGTGGTAATGAGGCCATCGATCAGTTCTGGAGGCAGCAAGGGTAGGGGGGTGGGTGGGTGACATTCATCGTTTGTTGATGTGTTTCCATGGCTGGAGCCAGCTGTCAGGCTTTCTTGCAAGAACAGTGGATATGTTGCTTGTCGGAACCTACTAAATATCAGGTGCTTCACATGCCTTCTTTAATTGAATACTCACAACTTCCCTTTTAGCTGGTGTTTACCCTTTACTAGTCAGCAAACATGGGCCACTGGAGGACAAATTTATGCGAAGGTCCCATTCTAGTAAGCAACCAACCTAGAAAGTAAGATCAGAGCTCTCCCTCCAAAGCTTGTGCTCTTATCCAGTGATTACTTCTCAAATGTTTACCTGGTCACAGAGAGATATGGGTAAGAGTAGAACTAAATGCATGCGGAGTATTTGTCACCACTTGGAAAAACTCCAAGTATTTTGTCTATGGCTTTATTTTTACATATGAAAGATGGCACATGCACATTTGGCTCCCAGTGTTTGTACCTGATTCTCGTTCTTGACCTTTACAGAGGTAGAAATAAGCAAATGACCAGGCAAACTACTAATCCTGGTAATTTATAAGCAATCTTTGTGAAATGAACGAATGCTTCAAATGCACTAGACTTTTTCTTACTCCTGTTCGACTATTATTTTCCTCTTCAGGGATGTATACTTCTCTCATTCAAAAACTTGGAGACATATCATAGACTGGGGAACTGCTTAATTGTATTTTTGGATCTTTTGGCACCTGCTTTAAGATCAAGTTACATTCTTTTCTTTTGATTGAAATATAGTTGATTTATATTATTGCCTTAGTTTCAGGTGAATAGCGAAATAAATCAGTTATATCTATCTTTTCCTTTTCAGATTTTTTTTCCATTGTAAACTATTCCTAGAAATTGGATATAGTTCCCTGTATTATACAGTAGGTCCTTGTTTATTTTTTATACAGTAGTATGTATATGTTAATCTTGAACCCCTAATTTATCCCTCCCTATTTTTCCCCTTTGGTAACCATAAGTTTGTTTACTATGTCTCTGAGTCTATTTCTGTTTTGTAGACAAGTTTACATGTACCATCTTAGATACTCCATATAATACAGAGTAATCAGAAAGTACTTTTCTTTTTGTGACTGGCTCATTTCACTTAGCAATTCCCCAAAGTTCATCCATGTCAGAATTTCCTTCCTTTTCAAGCCTGAAAAATATTCCACTGAATGTATGTACCACAATTTTTTATCCATTCATCAGTCAACGAACATTTGGGTTGCTTCCATCTTTGAGCAATTATTGTGAAGAGTGCTGCTATGAATACGGGTGTGCAAATAAATATCTGCTCAATACCCTGCTTCAATTCTTTTGGATATATACCTAAAAGTACAAATGATGGATAATATGGCCATTCCACTGACTCAATGGACATGGGTTTTGGTGAACTCCGGCAGTTGGTGATAGACAGGGAGGCCTGATGTGCTGCAGTTCGTGGGGTTGCAAAGAGTTGGACATGACTGAGCTACTGAAGTGAAATGAACTGAACTGAACTGATGGCTATTCTATTTTTTATTTTTTGAGGAACCTAGAGATTTTCCCCTAATAGCTGAACCAATTTATAATCCCATCAGTAGTGCACAAGGATACCAATTTGCCTACCTCCTCACCAATACTGGCGATTCAAAAAAAAAAAAACTTTTTATTTTGTATTGGGGTGTAGCCAATTAACAAACAGTGTTGTGATAGTCTCAGGTGAACAGTAAAGGGACTCAGCAATATATATACATATATCCATTTTCCTCCAAACTCCCCTCCCATCCAAGCTGGCACATAACATTGAACAGAATTCCACCCACAAAACATTGAACAGAGTTCCATGTGCTATACAGTAGGTCCTTGTTGGTTATCAATTATAAAATAGTAGTCTCTACACATTGTTCCCAAACTCTCTAACTGTCCCTTCCCTCTTCCTTTTCCCCAGCAATTCTAATCTCATTCTCAAAGGCTGTGAGTCTGTTTCTGTTTTGTATTTTTAGATTCCACGTATAAAGGGGTGTATGAAATAATGCCAAATGGCACCCCACTCCAGTACTCTTGCCTGGAAAATCCCATGGACGGAGGACCCTGGTGGGCTGCAGTCCATGGGGTCGCTAGAGTCAGACACGACTGAGCGACTTCACTTTCACTTTTCACTTTCATACATTGGAGAAGGAAATGGCAACCCACTCCAGTGTTCTTGCCTGGAGAGTCCCAGGGACAGGGAAGCCTCGTGGGCTGCCGTCTATGGGGTCGCACAGAGTTGGACACGACTGAAGCAACTTAGCAGCAGCAGCATGAATGGACATAGAGAGTTTCATGCTGAGTGAAGTAAGTCAAATAGAGAAGGAGAAATACCTATTTTTAAAGGAATCTCTATGCTGTTCTCCATGTACCTACTTATATTGCTACCAGCAGTGTAGGAAGGTTCCCTTTTCTCCACATCCTCTCCAGCATTGATTATTTTTAGACTTTTAATAATGGCTATTCTGACTGATAGTTAAATTTCTTCATGTAATCTCCTGACTTATGCAACCGTTCACAGGTGGAAATTCCTATGCATTAGTTTTCTTAACCACATACTTGGCGGTTAACATTTAAGGAAGGATATTGCTAGCTAACATTTCTGTCTGTACACCGTGTCCTGTGAATCATTTGTGAAAAAGGGCCACATCGTGTTCCTTTTGTCCCCAGCACTGTATATAATGCTTGGTACATGGGAGGTGCTGAGTAAATGCTGCTTATTTCTACCTTGGCTCCACTGGAGAGCTCTGAGGAGTTCTGTAAGTTCATCAGTTGGAGTATATCTAAGTACTAACTTGATTTGGATAACAAATTACAGGTTATGATAAATTTAAGATAACTCCATAGCAATATTGCATGAGTAATGGAAACTGTTGAAGCTGCCTGCATCTACTTGTGGCTCAGTGAACTACAAAATACTTTATTCTAGTTGAGGAAGCTGATCAGCATTGAAGGGAAGCATAAAGAAGAATCCTGGCTTTGAAGATTTCAGAATCACACGTGCTGAGCCCCTCTGTCTTCTCTGTCCCGGGATGCATTCGTTTCCATATTATGTTCTGTATATTAAGCCTCTTAGGGATTAAGCAAAGTGCATTTGTTTGCATGTATGTGGGAGTACGATAGTCTCAAAATCCACATGTAATGGATATCTCGTCCTCTTAGTTCTATAGTGTTTGTATGTACATTAAAACATAGCTTAGCTAAGAGTAATTATTTGCTTTTTCCACTTTCCCCCTGTAAGTATGAAGAAATCAGGCCCAGGCTTCTTGAAGATTATGCTAGCAGCCAAATCAAAGTCAAATGGCTATCATTAAAAATCACAATAATCCAAATTATAGTAATCAAAAAATTGGGCGTTAGGTCAGTGAATTCAGGGAAAGATCAGCTTCAAATTGTTACCCTGTGATGGTTACATTTCCTCTCAAATTCAATATATAGAAGTAGATTAATTTTCACCAGGTCTTCTGAATGAAAGCTGGTGGGATTAGAAGCTAGTTTTTCCTCTCTGGTATGTTACTTATGTTGTTTGAGTATTTTTCCTCCCTCTCAATTCTTCACAAAGATTTGATTCCCCATTGTAACTGATTCCCCATTGTACTTTGGGAATGCATATAATTAAACTAATTTTTAAAAATTAATGGAACAGAAGCACTGACTATAGTTTTTTTTTATTCCTTTTCATATCCTTCAGTTATAAATCTATTTCCCATGCATTGTCACCAGAATCACACATTGTGAAACGTTATGACTTCATTTTAGGATGATTTCTTTAAGATATTCTATTAGAAACTTGTGAAAACATACCTCTGAACATAATGTTTTCACACAGCATGTATACTATTAATTTTTTGAAAATGCACTTTCTAAAACCTATTACATTTGTCAAACTTTGATGGAAATATTTACTCTTGGAAATGGTGTTAAGGCCATAAAGACAAGCAGCCCCAGAGGCTGTGTCATTACTGTCACCTTATCTGTATGTACATTCTCTCCTGCCAAACACCAGCTTTCATCAAGTTCACAAGTACACGACAAGGCAATGGCAAAATCAGGCTTTTGAAAGTTCGTTTTGGGAATTGGCGTTTTGTTTGAGCCCTTCCCTACCATATTAGTCATTTTGGGCTGCCTTACATTGACTGACTGTCTTCAACAACAGGAATCTATTCCTCATTGTTTTGGAGGCTGGGAAGGCTAAGACCAAGGCTCCAAGGTAATTTGGTTTCCTGGTGAAGACTATCTTTCTGTTTTGAAGAGGTTCATGTTTTTGCTGTGACTTTATATAGAGGAGAGAGAGGGAGAAAGACAGCCAGAGAGACATAATGTGAGAGCAAACACTCTTTTGTTTATTCTTATAAGGGTATTAATCTCATCTTGAGGGCCTCATCTAAGCTTAATTATCTCCCAAAGCCCCATCTCCAAATACCATCACATTAGGGGTCAAGACTTCAACATGTGACTTTGTTGTATGTGTGGGTAGCGCAATTTAGTCTACAGTGCATACTCTAACTGTTAAAGCTATAATAGAGGACTCTCTTTATGTGTGTGTCTTCATTTAATCCTCAAAACGCACTGTCAGTGGCTTTATTAATATAATCACCCTACAGATTATAAAACTATAGCACAGAGGTTATTTGCCCAGGAACACACAAATAGTGTCATAGCTGAGATTCAAACCCAGAAATTCTTACACATGTTTATATTAATAACACCATATATACTCCCACTGTAAATGGGCAATATTGTCCATATTATTCTGATGTGACATATCAGACTTCATACTGGAATAGCTAAAGGCCTGTACATGAAGCAATTAAGAAGTCTACTTGCAGTATTCCATATTCTTCTGATGAAAATTTGTCTGAATATTAGTAAAGTTATTACCGTTGAGAAATGACTTTAAGGAGAGAATAAACATATATAAGAATACAAAGTTTATGTGGTTCGTATGCATAGTTGATATGTTTAGAGACATTCATAGCTTTCAAGGAATGGACATTTGGGAAAATACACATAATTGTACTGGTGACTTAGGCCTACTCTTCTGCAGGAAGGATAAGAACTGCCATATTAACAGGATTCTCTTGCCTCTTGTTGGGACACAACATAGCCTTCCATGGGGAAAATATTCAATTGACAAGCAACTGGAAGTTTCATTTCATGAATTTTGCTGAAACAGTCACAATATCAACCCTGCTTTGTTCAAACAAAAGAGCTCTCTCCAGCTCTCAACCCAAACAAACAGATGGTGAGCTAGTACTTTCTATACACATTGCTACTCATGTATGTTTTCCAGCATCTTGGCTTCCAGGGGATGCCATTGCTAGTGTAAATATGTCATTGATAATTTGTCAGTTTGCCCTACTAATGACAGAAACTGTGACTATCACAATGATTAAAAAATTGTCTAAGCAATAGCTGTCAACTCAGAAATTTTTAAGAGTATCATTGCAGTGGAACAAATATGAGGACAGCAAGTTGATCTGGATCTTAATAGGTACCCCTTTAACTACATAGAGGTCATATAATTCCCACTGATGGCTTATAAGAGAAGCCCTATGAGTTCAATGATTTTCTTATGTGGGTATATATGGGGGAAAAAAAGGCTTCCATCAACATTATAAAGTATTCTAGAAGTTCATATTTTCATTGCTATTATTTTCTGTTTTTTTCTTATTATGTGTATGCATGTCCCAAATCTAATATACAGAGAGAAACTATTCTTTAAAAAAAGAATTATTTTTATTTTGTTGAACCAAGATGGAATGTCACCTTTTAAAAGTAAGTAGACTCCATGCCATGTTCTATTTGTTTGCTTCATGTATAAAATGAATTCAGCTGTGTGCCTTGAACAAACCAAGAGATACATACAATCATCTCAAGAAATACACTGAGTTGAAAGATTTACAAACAGAAAACAACCCAAGGAAAAATAAATAGTTGATTATGCTGTTTCAGAAGCTGGATCAAGAAACAGGGAGTAAAATTAAAAGATATATATTTACAGTAGACAACAACAAAAAAAAAAAAAAAAGAGAGAAAAATCTCCATCTTGAAAGTCACTCCCATATTATAAAGAAATTGATAATAGTCTCTTGCAGTAATCTGGAGTTGTTTGAAAATACTTAAGTATATTCCTGAAAAATCACTAAAATTTGTTGTGCATATAATTTTATTTCAGCTCCTTCCCAACTGCCTAGATTTCTCCTTTTATTTATTAGTTTGATGATGCTGTTAACAAAAACCACAACTATATCCCAAATAATGTCCTGGCCTAGAAACAAGATATATAAACTGCAAATAAATGTATTTAGAAAGATATTAGTATCTTGCATCAAAAGTACATGTTAAAATATTGTTGCAGTGGCCCTTTGAAAAGGAAGTTGGTTTTGTTACTTTATTTACCTATTAGCTTTTATTGTAGACTGTATTATATTTTGACAGTTCTGCAGTAAAACTGTACTCTGATGCCACTTAGGACCGCAGAATGGTGCTAAATTCTTAGATAATGGAATAAAATTGCTTGAAAAACATATGTTTACGTCAACTGTGGTTTGTCCAGTTTGGTTTAGAAGTGACTTTGCTTCACAGGGAAACAATGCAATTCCATAAAAGAGTAATGATTTTTTTTTTAAATGGGAAAAGTTGTTCAAAATGTCACTTTTACCTTCTAGAGAGTAAATGTGGCAGGCTATGAGAGAAATCTTAGCCTGGAGGGCAGTCATCTCCTACAGAAAATGTAGCAAGCTGAGTGCAGTGTGAGTTGGCTGCCCAGAAGTGCCTTCATTTTACTTTTATTTATTTATTTTTATCAAACAACAATGATCATGTAAATGTGATTTAAAATATGGTGTTAGTTTCAGGTATCTAGCAAAATGATTTGGATATCTGTCTATCTATCTATCTATGGCTTTCCTGGTGGCTCAGATGGGAAAAAATCTGCCTGCAATGCAGGGACCTAGGTTCAATCCCTGGTCAGGAAGATCCCCTGAAGAAGGGAATGGCATATATATATATATACACACACACACACACACACACACACTTTTTCTGATTCTTTTCCCTTATAGGTTATTACACAATATTTAGTAGAATTCCCTGTACTATACAATAGGACTTTGTTTACCATATATAATAGTGTAAATATATATAAATATGTATATATTAATCCCAAACTCCAAATTTATCCCTCCCTCTCCCGCCTTTCTCCTTTGGTAACCATAACTTTGTTTGCTGTATTTGTGGGTCTATTTCCATTTTGTATTTAAGTTCATTCATATCACTGTTTCAGATTCCACATATAAGTAATGTTATAGGATATTTGTGTTTCTCTGACTTCCTTTACTTATTCACCTATGATAATCTCTAGGTCCATGCATTTACGCTCCTACTTTTTTCTCATTAGGTTCTCATTAGGTTTATATTTGGACTCTTAGTCTTGGTCTTTGGGTCCTTCAAACCGTACAGAAATGATGCCATTCCCCTTGGTCCTTTGGTTTTCTCTCACTCTTCAAACCTGACTGACAAACCTTACAAAGTCAAAGTGTGACTACGGAGCCCTAATCTTAATCCCATTATGAAGTGAAAGGTCATTTTTAGCATATAAAATCCTTATCCCTTACTCTAAAAAATTTTCTTAGTGTTAAACCCTTACTCTAAAATTTAACAACTGTGCAATTTTCATGAATTTGTGAAAGCCGTATACGTTATCACCTACTGACAAGCACTAAAGACTGTATGAGAATATGTTGAAATGTGTTTAGAAATAAATTTGGCAATGTGACATGAGTGAGTGAGTTTGCTAATAGTTATTATTGATTTATAGACAATAAAACTCTTTTGATAGACCTATTTCCCTTCTCAATAGGGATGGGAATGTTAAAGGGATCAGGAGATGAAATCCTAAAGTTTACTTGGGCATGTTTCTATGTTTGAAACCATATCCAAATGATCTATGCTTTGAGAATTACCACATGAATTAAAGTAAATTGGCCTGTTTAAAACAGGAAAAAAGAGCCATCATCAATTTTAATTTTGTATATGGTTTGAAAATATGATTAATAGTTTATCTTCCAGACATACTTGACTTACTCTGCTCAGTGTCTTAGCCCCTGGAGTACTGATAAAGGAAGGAGTGAGAAGAGTATTTTCAACTTGGAAAATATTTATAGTTTGCTTGTATTATAGTTATATTGGCCAAAACTTGTCTTTGGATACACAGTACTCCTGATTGTGGCCTTATTAATTTCTACTCTGGGTAGATGATCTTGAGATACATTTGGCAATGGAATGTGACATAGTTAGGTTAAGGCAAGGTTAAAATATCTAATTATAGTACATTCCATAATTATTAGTTATTGAGAAAGCAAAGGCACTGATATAGAACCATAGAGAAATTATTCCACATCTTGCTTTCTATTAAGTATAGATCTTAGTAGCAAGTAGAGATCTTCCATGAAGGGTTCGTGACAGAACAACACGTTGGTAAAAATGGGAGAGACATAACTTGTGCTTCCTTAGCACAGTTTGTTGAAGAGTTTGCTGTGCCCTCAGTTACTCAAGAAGAAAATAAATGGATGGGCAAAGCAAAAGAGAAATCCGGAAGATGGCATAAGAAATACAAAATTGCCATGTTGTACTGCTTCAGCCAGGCTTCCAAACTGACTCATATCAGGTACACAGATGAAGCACATCATGGAGTTTTGCAAAAAGAAGCTTTGTGAGTGTGTAATGTTATGCACTGGGAAAGCATGACCACCTTACCCTGTGAAATAGAAAATAGACTCTTCCTTACTTTACCAAAATTCCATTGCCTCTAGTTGGTGAGTCCGATCTGTGGGGTCTCTCTCCTTTCTAACACTGACTTGGAGGATGGGTATAACTTTTGCCTCTGGATTCCTCTGTAGACCAATGAAGTAAGTAGAAAGTCAATGGGATTTAAAAGTTTCTGGAATTTTCAGAGTTCACAGGCTCCTGTGAGTCTATGGAAGTAGACTCCAGAGTTGTTAGAGCAAATACACACATGCTTAGTCTCCTTTTGGGTTCTCCTGAAGTCCTGGCTGTGAAACAGTCCACTGCCTGCATGCCCTGAGTCTATACCCACCCCTGGTCTCCTCTGCTACCCTGAGTATAAGCTGAGCAAATAAGATGTGTCCTCTGAGAAGAGTGAAGGCAGCCCCTCATAAGGGGAAGCTGCAACACCAGGAGATGCTGGACAAGCTGCCAGCAGGGACAGCAGGGGGTGATGGAGGAGGTAGATAGTAGCAGGTGGCAGGGAAGGAGGGATGAAATCATACTTGATAGTGGAAATGCAGTCAGAGGCATATCTTTGGAATTACAATTGCTTTAGAGAAGAAAGTGTGTACAGCTGTAAGATAGTAAGGAAAGATATCCAGGTTGAAGCATGTCAAGGCAAAATAGGATCGGAAAAGAATTTCTTGTCAAAATGAATTGCTTAAAGAGTGTCAGGTGGTCTGACAAGGAAATGTGACGGGCATAATACCACTAATACAGAGCACTGAGCACTAATAAGACAACTGACATGAGCTTGACCAATTTGTGAAAAAAATACTGGTAAAAAACAAAAGATGTAACACTGAATAAAATGCTCTGATAAAGGATTTTATTCAACTTTTTCCCCCAAGGAAAACACAGAAAATTATATTGAAATTAGATCACTCAGAGCATATATAATTACTATTAACATTTTGATATATTTATTTCCTCTGTTTTTCTATGCATACCTTTGCTCTTTACTTGATATTCTACTATGCAAATGACTTTAAAATCCATCCTTTTCACTTGTTATTATCCTGTTTTTTCACAACACTTAAATTATTAGTACATCATTTGGAATGTTGCATTATATTGCATTCTTTGACTATATAAAATTTACTTAGCTATTATCTTGTTTGTTGATGTTTATATTATTTTTAATTTATTATATGCTTTTATCATTAATGCTAGGAAAGATACATTGTTCATGTAACAACTACGTCTTAAAATTTTTTTTTTTTGGTTCTAATTGCTAGATATAGAATATTAAGACAGAAATTCATTGTAAAGTCTCTTAATTTATCTGACATTTTTCATACCAGGGGTCTTCCTACATTGTTTACAAGAGGACCTATCTCTTTCCTTGCTTAATGATGTTGAATATTTAAATTTCAAAGTCTTTGTTACTTAAGAGAAGAAATACAGTATCTTCTTTGAAGTGTTTTCTTTGAATACCAGTAAGGGAGAACTTTTAAAATATATTTTATTCATATATCCAGCATGTATTTATGAGAAAACACTGTGTCTCAGTAATTAAGCAGGAGCTAGGGACACAGGGGGGTTGAAAAAAAAAGTCCTTCATCTCATCT
Source organism: Bos grunniens (assembly GCF_055505025.1). Taxonomy (NCBI): domain Eukaryota; kingdom Metazoa; phylum Chordata; class Mammalia; order Artiodactyla; family Bovidae; genus Bos; species Bos grunniens. Next base: position 35,406,002 of record NC_141171.1, read on the forward strand.
AGAGAGTGTAGATGACATAGAAAAATGAAGCAAGGTAATGAGAGAAAATATATTGGAGATGCCTATTTTTGAAAGACAGGTCAAGAAAAACCACTCTGAAAAGATGATATTTCAACAAAATATAAATGCAGGGAATGGATATAAATGCAGGGAATGGATATAAATGCAGTGAATCCGGGGGCAAAGCATGCCATGCAGAAGGACTAACTGGTCAGTGGCTTTGAGGTAGGCATATGTCTGCTGAAAGCAAAAATGTTAGCCGTTCAGTTGTGTCCGACCCTTTGTGACACCCCGTGGACTGTAGCCTGCCAGGCTCCTCTGTCCATGGGATTCTCCAGGCAAGAATACTGGAGTGGGTTGCCATTTCCTTCTCAAAGGGATTTTCCTGACCTAGGGATTGAACCCTGGTCTCCTACATTTCAGGAAGTTTGTTTACAGTCTGAGCCACCATTTGAGCAATTGTGAGGAAGACGGCAGAGCGGGTAGAGAGTGAGAGGCATGGGTGACTGTAGGAAATTACTTTAAAGGAGTAGCTGGACATAAATTGTAGACCATAATAAGGAATCAGAATTTTATTGGAAAGTCTATTCTTTCCTACTGATCTGCAGCACTTCCTCCGTTGTGTATGGAGTCCGTGTATGTGAGTCTGTTTCTGTTCTACTTCTCTGTGTCTCTATTCTTGTGCTAATGCCATTGTCTCAAATGGTTTGGCTTTAAAATAAATCTAGGTATTTGGTATCATAGAGATTTCCATCTTGTTCTTTTTCACATTGCACTTTTATATACATTTTAAAACTTAACTTGTTAAGATCAGTAATATGACAATCACAATAAAAATCGGCTGAGATTTGGTTTGGAGTAAATCCAAGCGATAAATTGATTTGAAAGGGATGCAAATCTTTAAAATAGTGAGTCTTTCAATCCATAAATATGGTACCTCTCATAATTTATTAAGACCATCTTTAATGTTTCTCAGTAAACTTTTATAAGTTTTCTTGCAGAGGTTTTGTATGTGTTTTGTTGTATTTATTGCTAAATATATATTTTGTACTGTTATAAATGTTATCTCTTTACATTTCTTTTATATTAACTATATATAAATAAAATCAATTTTTTTAAACTTACTTTGAATCTAGCAATTTCCATAAACTCTTCTATTAAATAACAAATTTGTGTGTATATTTTGCAAATCCTATATATACAATCACATCATCCAAAAATAATGAGGCTGTTCTTCCTTTTATCTAGTCACATACTTTTTATTCCTTTTTATTCCATTGCCAAATGGGATAGAACCTCCAGTATGAGATCCTCATCTTACACATGAGAAATATTTTTACTATTTCATTATTAAGTATGATATATAGTTAAAAAACAGTTAGTTATATTTAGATGAAAGAATTGATTCTATGCTTAGTTTGATGAGATTTTTTATTCTTTTTAATAGCACATTCATCATAATTTTGAATTTTATCATTTTTATCACATCTATTGAAATAACATAATTTTCCATTTAATCAAATAACTATTCATTGATTTTCTAATATTTAAACACCTTGTCTTCCTGACACATCATCAGCTTGGTTATGACATATAATATTAAATTTTTTCTATATTGTTGAATTTTATTTATTTTTTGTTTTCAAGGTTCGTTACATGTCTGTTCATAAGTGAAGATGATAAGTACTTTCTCATTTTTTTCTTTATTGGATTTTGATTTCAAGGTTATGATAGTCTTGTAAAATGAGCTCAGATTATTCCTTCATTTTTTGTTTTCTTTTTTTTTTAATTTTATTTTATTTTTAAACTTTACAATATTGTATTAGTTTTGCCCAATATCGAAATGAATCCGCCACAGGTATTCCCATGGAGGCAGGACATTTTTTTATCTATTAACTTTGGAAAATGTTCAGGAAAGCCACGTGAGACTAAAGGTTTGTTTGTAGAAGGGCCTTATTTTTTTAAATTACTGATTCCATTTCTTTAATGGTTATAGGATAATTCAGAATCTTTCTTCCCTTCTTTCTCCTCTCTCATTTTGGTAAGCTATCTTTTTAAACAAAATTTTCCATTTTACTTAAAATTCAAAATTTATTATTATCAGCTAAAAATATCCCACATCATTTTAGTATCTGTAGTATCAAGGATGAAAATCTCTTTTTTATTCCAAATATTGGTTTATTTATGTCTTTTGTCATAATCAATCCCTTCAATGTTTGCTTATAATTATTTTTAACTAACTAAACTTTCTTTGCTGTTCCCTCTTATTTTTAATTTGTTTTCTGTTTGTTTATTATCTTTTGTTATAGTCTTTAAGGATTTACCTTCTTGAGATAAATATTTAGCTCATTAATTTTCAAACTTTATTTCATCCCCAAATTCAATTCAAATTATTTTCTTTTTACTGTTTTAGTTTTTACTTATGACTTACTTATGAATAGTTTTCTTAATTTCCAAGAGATTTTTGGCTATCTGTGTGATTTTAGTCCTTTGGAATTTGCTGAATATTGGTTTATAACAATATTTTCAATTATCAATTTAAAAAACTGTTTCACATCTGCTTTTGTCATATATTAATTACATTGCAACTAATGTTTATTTTGCAAGTTTATGTATGTGTGTGTGTATATATATATATATATATATATACATCTATCTATATATATATGTAGTAGGTAATTATGTTTGTTATCTTTGTTCCTTTTATATCCTTTTCCCTTCTCTTCCCTATGAGTTACTGAGAATTATGTGTTAAATTCCCCACTATGATTATGGATTTTTCTGTTTCTCTTTGTAGGTCTGTCAATTTAATTTCATATATCTTGAGGTTCTGTTGTTAAGAATAAGCAACATTTATAACATATCCTCCTGGTCAATTGAACATTTTATGATTATTTACACAGGCACACCTATTTTTTCATCCAGTTTATTAATTTTGTTATTTAACTGGAAGTTTTAGGCCGTTTATATTGACTATAATTACTGATGTATTTGGAGTTTAGCATTTTATTTTGTGTTCTTCAATTATGCATACATATATATCTTTTTCTCTTTCGTTGTTTTCCTGCTTATAGATTGATTATTCATTCACTTTTTTCTTACTAGTCTAGATGTTACATACTCAGTTTTTATCATTTTAGCAGTTATCCTAAATTTACAGCACAGGTTCTTAACATGAAAATCTAAGGTGAATCTATATCTTTATTCTCCTGAAAAATACAAGGAGCATTTTATCCAGTGTCCTGGCCTTTGGGGGTCCCAGCCTAAGGCAGACTGGTTATCCAGACCTCGGGCACCACCTTGGGCAGATTCTGGGTCATTATTTCTGCCCCTGGAACTTGATGAGTTTTCTTAAGTTCAGCACAAATTGGAAGATTTATGCAAATACCTTCAGGGCAAAAGCTGTTTTGGTTCTCAGAATTTTGCCTATCCCTCTGAGTTTGCACTTCCTCCCAAAATTTGGCCTGATAGTTCTTTGCTATCTGAGCAGCTGTCCAAAGCTCTTTAAGTATATTTTTTAATACATTCTAAAATTTACCTTAGGAGAAAAGTTGGTACAGATAATGAATGCCATTAGAATGGAAAAGGAAGACTAAATTTTCAAATATATTATTTAGGTAATAACCTTTTCTATGTTTGTGGCAGCTTTTTGAATTTTCATTTACCCTTTTCTTTGAGGATTCTGCCTTTCACAAGTGCTTAGATAGGTTATTCCACCCTGTGATTAGATATTTTTTCACATTTTCTTCTAATTTGTTAGCTTTTAATACTAAATTTTTAAAGTACAGATTTTATTTATTTTTGGCTATGAAGGGTCATTGTTGCTACGTGGGGTTTTCTCTAGTTGTGTGAGCAGGGGCTTATTGTGCAACCCTAGATGTGGTGGGTTGGCTTCTCACTGCAGTGATTTCTCTTGTTGCAGAGCATGAGCGCTGGGACACGAGAGCCTCACTAACTGCAGCATGCGGCTCAGTAGTTGCGGTTCCTGGACTCTAAAGCGCAGGCTCAATAGCAGTAGCACATTAATTGCTCTGCAGCATGTGGGGTCTTCCCATATCAGGGATTGAACACGTGTCTCCTTAATTGGCAGATTCTTTACCACTGAGCCACCAGGCAAGTCCAATGCTAAATTTTTAATCCACCTGTATTTTTTGGTATAAAGTTCATTCTGAAGAATTAAATGGATTCTTTTCTTTCATATAGCCCTAAAAGTGAAAGTGAAAGTCTTGCAGTTGTGTCCGACTCTTTGCAACCCCATGAACTACAGAGTCCATAAAATAATCCAGGCCAGAATTCTGGATTGGGTAGCTTTTCCCTTCTCTAGGGGATCTTCCCAACCCAGGGATCGAACCCAGGTCTCCCACATTGCAGGCAGATTCTTTACTAGCTGACCCACAAGAGAAGCCCGTATCCCTAAAAGGTTACTGTAAAAGAAAATTTGTTGAAATTATCTTCCAGCATTCTATCAACTTGTAATGCTTCACTAATTTTATGTATTTTCCTAATTTTCTTCCATTGATGTAATGGTCTATACTTGTATTAGTTCAGTTCAGTTCAGTTCAGTCACTCAGTTGTGTCCAGCTCTTTGCGACCCCATGGAGTAGAGCATGCCAAGCTTCCCTGTCCATCACTAACTCCTGGAGCTTGCTCAAACTCATGTCCATCGAGTCGGTGATGTAATCCAACCATCTCGTCCTCTGACATCCCCTTCTCCTCCTGCCTTCGATTTTTCCCAACATCAGGATCTTTTCCAATGCGTCAGTTCTTTGCATCAGGTGGCCAAAGTACTGGAGCTTCAGCTTCAGTATCAGTCCTTCCAATGAATATTCAGGACTGATTTCCTTTAGGATATTAGTGAAGTGAAAGTCACTCAGTTGTGTCCAACTTTTTGCAACCCCATAAACTATACAGTCCTTGGAATTCTCCAGGCCAGAATACCTGAGCGAGTAGCCTTTCCCTTCTTCAGGGGATCTTCCCAACCCTGGGGAGGATGAACCCAGGTTCAAACCCTGGATCAAATCCAGGTCTCCTGCATTGCAGGTGGATTCACCAGCTAAGCCACAAGGGATATTAGTATCACACTCTTAATGACTGCACTCATAGCATATTTTAATGCCTTTAAGGCCAATCTCCATTATTTATCATTCTTATAAAAACCAGTATGTGTATTTTAAAATTTGCAATTTCAAGATATTAATTTAATTAGAAATGATAGGAACATATTTATTTCATAATTATGATACAGTATAGTGCTTGTTGGCTCATGTATGCTTTCAGAAAGTGAAAACATTAATTACTTTTCAATATCTATAATTTAGGGTATATTATCAGCTTACCACTATAGATATTGTTAGCCTGAGGCAGACTGGAGGCACATATTGTAGTGCACACATTTGTGAAATGTATTCACTTTATTCATTTGTTCCGAGCTCCTAAGACAAAAGCATAAAGAAATAAAATCCAGAACCTTTTCACTGTTTGGATATATAAAACTGGGAAAATATGAGTTATGTACTTACCAATACTGGTACAGAAGACTTTTGTCATCTAGTTTTCAGTTCAACAGTAGAATACAGTTCCTGGAAAATCTGATATACCATTCAGAGAACCTATTTATTTTGTAATGGTCAATAAAATAGTGTTGAGTGTAAATGGAGAATAAACAAGTGTTCTTCCTTCTTAGAGGAAGAACGTCTAATATAGAAATTTAAAAAGTCCACTGACTGCTTTTGACAGGAGGTTAATTAAGAGATCCATTGGTGTTTATGTGATTAAAGAAGATACATTCTTTTCATTGAGGCTAATACTTCTAACAGAATAATAAATGATCTTTTCCAGATATATTAGAGCATAGTGTAGAAACTCTTCTTCATAAAAATCTTTAATTCAGGAGAAACATATTTCAGGTTCCTTTAGTTGATAAAAAAAATCTTAGGAAAAATTATGATGGATGTGTAGGTAAGCTTGCATCATCATCAGAAAAAAAAAAAAAGTCCTCCATTAGGTTATTTGTCTGCCTTTAGTCTCATCTGCAATCAGTGTAGGTGCTGTATTAGGAAATCCTTTTCTTGATGTTAAATTTATGTTCAAAAATTGTAAGTGAATCATTTAAAGAAGGGCTTTTGCACTGGCCCTACAGTGAATACACTCTGGTTCCTGTAGAGAAATGAGACAGGTATCTGAGAAAGAATTTGTCTTCAAGGATCAGCATACTTATTATTTTTGACAATCAGATCTTCTAAGAAAATATGTTCTAAAATACAACATTTAGGCAAAGATTGTTTCTGAAAGAATAGGATATCTAAACTGTTGCCTTGTAGATCAGAAGGCATAGTTATTGTTATTGTGATGCTTAATGCTATTCAAGCCACTTAAAAAAAAACCAACTACCTGTTACTGTTTATTTTTTATTAAGTGTGAAAGCAAAATAATAGTTTTGAGATGTCAGTCAAAAGTTTTATGAAAATTTGTAAAAAAAAAAATTCTTGAGAAATCAGTTACTTACTTACTTTTGATATCTCAGATAAAAATGCATTTTGAGGAAATATATAGTGTATCACGCAAGTGTATGTTTGAAGTACTCAAGGCTGAGGCAAATACAGGACAGAAGAAATTCTGTCATCAAGTGAAAAGTTAAGAGAATATATAACCACGATTCTAAAATATTCACTTTTTAATCATGCAGCATCTTTCTGACATCAGACTTGTTCTTTGTAACAATATTATCTTTGTTTTTCTGAAGTACCTTTTCCAGAAAACTTGTTGTTAGTTCAAATTTTAAGAGATCTCAATTACATAATTTACCTTAAGAAGGACAAAATCTATCCAAGAAGCATCCTCAGGTTCTCAGGCCTTCAGGGAAGTAGTTTATAATGTAGAGAAGCATTTTATCCTCTACCCCTTCTGAAGATCCCTTTGAAATTTCCTCTTGGGTTGATTTTGTGGACACCTGGCTACCTCTCTATGGAGGGTGTCCAACTCTGAGAGGGATACAATGTAAGTGTGACTCAACTCCTGTAGATCATGAATGTCAATTTTGAAGTTGTGAAACCATGATGATGTTGAAGAAAATAGTATGAAGAACCATAAAATAATAAAGAAAAGTGGGGTTTGAGCCAAAGAACCTGTGTCTTTGCATGTATCAAATAGGGCCTTTTGGGAATTTACTGAAAAGAAAAACAGCTGGCTTGGAGAGACATGGTCTGAGTTGTCATGATACAGAGTTATAAAAACGGTACATACATTCATAGTACAGATTTTCAAATGGGAGATGAACTGCATGTGATAATACTTCACCAAAAAGTGTATTTAAAAATCCAATTCCTTAATGTTAAAAGAGAGAGTTTATACATGAAAACCATTCATTAGAAATTTACAGTGTTCCATACTACTTATTAGTATCCGGATAAACAGTAAAACAAAACAAAACAAAACAAAACAAAACAACTGCTCACATGCATTGAAAGGCCTGAACTTCCATGCACTACCACTTCCCAGGTGGTGCTGGTGGTGAAGAATCAGCCTTCCAATGCAGGAGACCAAGGTTCAGTCCCTGGGTGGGGAAGATCCCCTGGAGAAGGGAATGGCTACCCACTCCAGTATTCTTGGCCTGGAGAATCCCATGGACAGAGGAGCCTGGTGGGCTACAGTCCGTGGGATCGAAAAGAGTCGGACACAACTATAGGGACTAACACTACTACTACTCCATGCACTGCCCTGACACCTTTGAGCCTCATATACCCTCCAATGCCACATCAGGTCTGCCCCTCCCTGATGAGAAAGGCTCCCATCCAGCTAGTTCCCCTGTCACCTCGACCAGTTGCAACCCATTTGGACTTCAACCTAATAGAGTTCCCTTCCCTTCCTTGCCAGAGGAGCAAGACCCGTCCCCCTGTGGGAACCAGGGTCACTTCAGCCTCCTGCCACTACAAAGCCTATTTCCCACAGGCCTTGTTGATTCACTGTGCTCTAGAGTGGGGCCCTGTGTGACCCTGCACGGCAGGTGTATCCTCCCTGCAGGCTGTGAGTGTGTGACAAAGTGCCGATGTCATCTGCTCAGTGTGAGGTGTTGTGTATTTGGCCATCTCAAATCTGTTAGGGCCTGCAGTGCCTTCTTCTCTAAAAGAGTAAGTGGAGGTGGGGGTTGATGAGAATAGAATATAAACATAAAACTCCTGTGCTTCTCTGATCCTATCCTCCCAATTCAAACCAAGGTCAAATTAGGAGGTAGTCTCAAGAAGGTTTTGTTTAGTTGCCAATTTTCACAATGATTTGTGTTACTTCTCCCAGTACATTGCAATGGACTATTCTTTCTCTACCTGTGAAATATAGTTCATCAAGTTCTAATATGATAGTACAATAAAAAGGGAACAATAGAGATATCAGAGTAGAAGAAACCATAATGCTTTTTAAAATTATTCTTTGAATCCAGGCCACACTGGACAGGCTAGAAATCAGTTTCTAAGAAGAAACATTATTCTTTAAAAACAGAACTTTTACAAGCCCTTGTTAGTATGCATGGAACAGAATTTGTGACATTATATGAAGAAAATAAATCATTCTAATATGTTTACCAAAGCTTATAGTTACCAGTGACAATGAGAATGGGAATTAAGTCCATAGACTAGAGGCTGCAAACTCAAATAGTGATAGGCACCAGGCAGGTAATTAGAATGGGTGAAGCAGAGTGGACATGATATCTTGGAAACTAATTAAAATGTTTTAAAATGCTGAGTAAGCCAAACAAAATACATCTGTGGACCTCATGTCCAGGGTGACCCTGAAACAACTTTTGAAATTCTCCTGATTCTTCAAGGTCTTCACTGTATGCCTGTTCTTCCAAGAACCCTATTAAAGCAGAGATAATGTGAAAGTCACTCAGTCGTGTCTGACTCTTTGTGACCCCGTAGACTATACAGTCCATGGAATTCTCCAGACCAGAATACTGGTTTGGGTAGCCATCTCCTTCTCCAGGGGATCTTCCCAATCCAGGGATCTAACCCAGACCTTCCACATTTCAGGCAGATTCTTTACCAGCTGAGCCACAAGGGAAGCCCATGAATATTGGAGTAGGTAGCCTATCCCTTCTCCAGCAGATCATTCTGACCCATGAATTGAACTGGGGTCTCCTGCACTGCAGGTGGATTCTTTACCAACTGAGCTATCAGGGAAGCCCTGATTAGAGTAGAGGAGGCCCAAGCTATTTTATATTAGAGCAGAGTAGGCCCAAGCTAATCCTGACCCTCTTACAGCTTTTATTGAACTATAGCTCCTTTGCTGTGTCACCATTTCCTCAGTGGGGGTTTTTACTTCTCATGAGACTGAAGGTCTCCGGGAAGAGAGACCATATGTTGTGTTACTTTCATTCTCCTTAAAGTGGCAGGTTTTATAAGTACTCAGTATACTATGATGATATTAATGATAAAATAATAGCTGATGATATTAATGATAAAAATAACACAACTGAGTTACTGAACTGAACTGAACATTTATAAAGTTCTTTCCATGCGTCTGACATTTCTATTAGCTTTTACATGTTAATTAATCTCAGAGCAATCTTGTAAGGGAGATTCTACCATCATCTCATTTTGTTGTTGCTCAGTCACTCAGTCGAGTCCGACTGTTTGTGACCCCGTGGACTGCAGCACACCAGGCTTCCCTGTCCTTCACCATTTCTTGGAGCTTGCTCAAATTCATGTCCATTGAGTCAGTGAGGCCGTCCAAACATCTAGTCCTCTGTCATCCCCTTCTCTTCCTGCCTTCAATCTTCTCCCAGCATCAGGGACTTTTCTAATGAATTGACTCTTTGCATCAGGTGGCCACAGTATTGGAGCTTCAGCTTTAGCATCAGTCCTTGCAATGACTATTCAGGATTGATTTCCTTTAGGATTGATTGGTTTGATTTCCTTGCAGTCCAAGGGACTCTCTAGAGTCTTCTCCAGCACCTCAGTTCAAAAGCATCAATTCTTCGGCACTTAGCCTTCTTTATGGTTGAACTCTCACATCCATACTAGACTACTGGAAAAAACCAGGGCTTTGACTAGACAGACCTTTGTCAGCAAAGTAATGTCTGTGCTTTATAATATGCTGTCTATATTTGTCATAGCTTTTTTTCCAAGGAGCAAGCGTCTTTTAATTTCATGGCTGCAGTCACCATCTGCAGTGATTTTAGAGCCCAAGGAAAAAAAAAATCTGTCACTGTTTTCATTGTTTCCCCATCTATTTGCCATGAAGTGATGGGACCGGATGCCATGATCTTCGTTTTTTGAATGTTGTGTTTTAAGCCAACTGTTTTACTCTCCTCTTTCACTTTCATCAAGGGGCTCTTTAGTTCCTCTTTGCTTTCTGCCATAAGGGTGGTGTCACATGCATACCTGAGATTATTGGTATTTCTCTCAGAAATCTTGATTCCCGCTTGTGCTTCATCCAGCCCTGCATTTCACACGATATACTCTGATTAAGTTAAAAAAAAGCAGGGTGACAATATACAGCCTTGACATATACCTTTCCCAATTTGGAACCCGTCTGTTGTCCCATGTCTGGTTCTAACTGTTGCTTCTTTATCTGCATAAAGGTTTTGTTGGAAGCACGTACAGTGGTCTGGTATTTATGAATTTTCTACATTTTAGTAATCAGAAAACCAAGGCATAGAGAACATAAGTGACTCGTCAAAGTCATAGCTGGTGAGGGATGAAGCCAGTAAATTTAACCATTCTGATTTCATAGTATGTTTGCTTGGCCTCTATGTTACAGTTATTAATTAATTCAACAAGATTACTTCTAGCCAAGAGTTTAACCACTTTCTATGGTACCAAAAATATTTATTACAAAGTTTATGTCTTAAGATGGCGGGCTAAAGCACAATTCTGTTTTATTCCCGTTCCCTTTTTGTTTTTTTGTTCATTGCTTGCAAGAAATGGACTAGTTAACTAACGCTTTTACCTACAAGGGGTCAAAATAACTAGATGATTTGGTCTCTCTTTTCAAAATTAAATATAACGTCAGTTAAATTGACCAGTCTTGGTCAATTTTGTGTGTGTAATTGGCAATTTAACAGCCAAGCAAGAACTACTCAATAGTTTTGTGAGAAGAATTTAGGGGAAAAGAGGAAAATCTGCAGTGGTAAGAAAATTGTTCTCTCTACAATTTGCTGCTCTGAATAAATTACTGATGGAATGAACAGAGTGACTGTGGGTATATCAACATTTGACCCCTGCCTCTTATTATTGTCTTCTCTATATCGAAAAGAACCTATTCATGTATTGAACCATTTCTTTGTGTATTCATGACTACAAAACTGTCTGATAATCATTTATGAAAGGATCTATGAGGTTGTGTTACAAATTTTTACTATTCTTTGCTTATGTTACAATAGAGCTCATATTGAAATACACAAACAATCACTGGAATGTTCCCTCTCTGAATTTAAAATGAAAATTTGCCTTTCACACCTAGTCACATATTTTCTGGTGTGTTCTGACACCACTTGAAAATTTGCTTGGTTCTGTGGCTACTGAGAACAATCAACAGTTTAACTTTGTTTTCTATATTTTCTAAATTAATTCCTATAAATTAATTGTTGTTGGAGTATAGTTGATTTACAAAGTTGTGTTATTTTCAGATGTACAGCAAAGTGAGTGAATCACTTTTACATATACGTATATCCACTCTTTTTTAAGATTCTTTTCCCATATCAGTCACTCAGTCATGTCTGACTCTTTGTGACCCCATCGACTGCAACATGCCAGGCTTCTCTGTCCATCACCAACTCTTGGAATTTATTCAGACTTATGTCCATTGAGTCGTGATGTCATCCAATCATATCATCCTTTGTCGTCCCCTTCTCCTCCTGCCTTCAATCTTTCCCAGCATCAGGACCTTTTCCAATGAGTCAGTTCTTCGCTTCAAGTGGCCAAAGTATTAGAGTTTCAGCTTCAGTATCAGTCTCTCCAATAAATATTCAGGATTGATTTCCTTTAGGATGGACTGGTTGGATCTCCTTGCAGTCCAAGGGACTCAAGAGTCTTCTCCAACACCACAGTTCAAAAGCATCAATTCTTTGGCACTCAGCTTTCTTTATAGTGCGACTCTCACATCCATACATGACTACTGGAAAAACCATAGCTTTGACTACATGGACCTTTGTTGGCAAAGTAATGTCTCTGGTTTTTAATATGCTGTCTAGGTTGGTCATAACTTTTCTTCTAAGGAGGAAGCATCTTTTAATTTCATGGCTATAGTCACCATCTGCAGTAATTTTGGAGTCCCGAAAAATAAAGTCTGTCACTGTTTCCACTGTTTCCCCATCTATTTGCCATGAAGTTATGGGACCAGATGCCATGATCTTTGTTTTATGAATTTTGAATTTTAAGCCAACTTTTTCACTCTCCTCTTTCACTTTCATTGAGGCTCTTTAGTTTTTCCTCACTTTCTGCCATAAGGGTGGTGTCATCTGCATATCTGAGCTCCTTAACATTTCTCCCAGCAACCTTGATTCTAGCTTGTGCTTCATCCAGTCTAGCATTTCTCATGATGTGCTCTGCATAGAAGTTAAATAAGCAGGGTGACAATATACAGCCAGGACGTACTCCTTTCCTGATTTGTAACCAGTCTGTTGTTCCATGTCCAGTTCTCACTGTTGCTTCTTGACCTGCATACAGATTTCTCCAGGAGGAAGGTCAGGTGGTCTGGTATTCCCATATCTTTCAGAATTTTCCAAAGTTTGCTGTGATCCACACAGTCAAAGGCTTTGGCATAGTAAGGCATAAGTAGATGTTTTTCTGGAACTCTCTTGCTTTTTCTCTGATCCAATGGATGTTGGCAATTTGATCTATGGTTCCTCTGCCTTTTCTAAATCCAGCTTGAACATCTGGAAGTTCATGGTTCATGTACTGTTGAAGCCTGGCTTGGAGAACTTTGAGCATTACTTTACTAGCATGTGAAATTGAGTGTAATCGTGTGGTAGTGAGCATTCTTTCGCATTGCCTTTCTTTGGGGTTGGAATGAAAACTGACTTTTTCCAGTCCTGTTGTTACTGCTGAGTTTTCCAAATGTCTGGCAAAATAGTCATTACAAAGTATTAAGTGGAGCTGTCTGTACTGTACACAGCAGGTTCGTATTACTTCTCTATTTTATATATAGTAGTGTGTGTATGGAAATTCCAATATCTCAGTTTATACCTCCCCACTCCCCCTTTGGTAACCATAATTTTTTTTCTATGTCTGTGACTCTCTTTCTGTTTTGTAAATAGGTTAATATGTATCATTCTTTTAGATTCCACATATCATATGATATCATATGATATTTGTCTTTCTTTGTCTGACTTGCTTCACTTGGTATGACAGCTTCTAGGTCCATTCATGTTGGTGCAAATGGTATTATTTCATTATTTTTTGAATAATTATGACTCAGTAATAATACTGCATATATGTACCACATCTTATTTATCCATTCCTCCATCAGTGGACATTTAAGTTGCTTCCATGCTCTTAACAGTTTAATTTTCAGTGCTAGGATATATGCACTGCTACTGCTAAGTCACTTCAGTCATGTCTGACTCTGTGTGACCCCAGAGACGGCAGCCCACCAGGCTCCCTCGTCCCTGGGATTCTCCAGGCAAGAACACTGGAGTGGGTTGCCATTTCCTTCTCCAATGCATGAAAGTGAAAAGTGAAAGTGAAGTCACTCAGTCGTGTCCAACTCTTAGCGACCCCATGGACTGCAGCCCACCAGGCTCCTCTGCCCATGGGACCTTCCAGGCAAGAGTACTGGAGTGGGGTGCCAATTGCCTTCTCTGAGGATATATGCACTAGGAAACTCCAGAAAAGGAAAAACCCTACAATCCCTGATCCTATCTATTCTAATTCTTCTCGTGGCCAGATCTCTTTCAATATGTTTTTATAATGTCTATAGAGCTGCAGCCACATATGACACATGGCCTTGGACAGCCCTTTGACATGGTTGTGGATGTGTTGTGGCTACTTTGATATGTATCCTTAGAACTTCTTACAGATGGTCAGACTGAAACGCACCCCTCCCACCATATACCTGCCCCTAACATTTCATCATCACCACCATGTGCTTCAACCCTTCTGCTGGCAATCAAAGTTTGTCTATCATAAGTGTCAGTCCCTTAGAACTGTGTCTTTTTAAAATGGTGATGTGTGATAATGGATTAATTTGATAGGCAAATCTCTGATAATGGTACTCTTATCAAGTGAATGTCAATTTTAGGCTAGTTGAAATGCACAGCACCTTTAGAAGGTCTTTAAAGAGTGACAGGAAAATTAGAAATTTCTAACAGACCAATCAAGGGGAGATATTTTTGTGAGTGAGTCCTTTTATACTCTACAACTTATGCCAGCTGTGTAGAGACTGGTTGCCTACAACTCCTGGGGTGCACACTGAGTCATGTAGCAGTGACCTGGCCACTGTGCCACACATAGTGTGTGTGCACACACACCTCCACACACTTGCCAATCCTCTCACCTCTGCAAGGAGTATGGAGTATTAACATTAATACACTTGTGTAGAAGATTCTATCCAATTTAATTTGACATTTAAATTTTAATTTGGCTTAATGAGATGATACTAAAAATTTTTTGACAACTGAAATATTTCACTGTTGTGGAATGTATAGATGTATTATTGATATGCCCATCAATGAATGTTATATTATGCAGTTATTTAAATAGTCACAAAACAGTGTTAGAGCTTGTGTTTAAAGAACCTTGAAGTTTCTTGAAAAGAATTAATAATATATATTTGTGCAAATGTGTGCACACAACACACACACATATATATATTTAAAGCCCTGTATATTCAACTGTAAGACAGGAAGTCTATAAAATGATAACTGAGAAATGTTACTGTGTCTCTGAGGATGCTTTTAATGTTCAGTTTTATATTTCTTTGAATTTTGGACAACTACCTTGTATTATTTTAAGAGTATTTGATAAATATGATGGTAATGAAAGAAATAAATCTGCATGTGCCACAATAACATGAGCCTTTGGTTTGCTGAGTGATAAAGAGGCAAACAGGCCTCCACTTGTACTTTTCCCTAACTATGAGGTAAACTATAGAGCTTCTCTGGTGGTTCAGTAGTAAAGAAACCACCTGCTAGTACAGGAGATACAAGTTCTCTCCCTGGGTCAGGAGGATCCCCTGGAGAAGGAAATGGCAACCCACTCCAGTATTCTTGCCTGGGAAATCCATGGACAGAGGAGCCTGGTGGGCTACAGTTGATGGGGTTGCAAAGAGTTGAATTTAGCGACTAAACAATGACAGCATAGCAACATGGCCTTAGCAAACAAGACTCACGGCTTCTGTATACTGATTGGGGGAAGAGAAAGGATGACTGGTGCCTCCTAAAGCAGGAAAAACCGGGCTTGGTGATGAACTTCATTCAGGGCATGCAAAGCTACTCTCAGAAATGAAGGTGCAGGAGGATAGCTTGAGTACTGCCCAAATCTGGAAGATAGCATGCTGTGTAGAGCCAAGGCACTGCATATATTAAATCCAGTATCAGGAACTTCCTACAGCTTTATTTCCTACAGGAAGATAAAGAGCGCCAAGAAATTAGAGCTGGACGGCCTCTAGGCTGAAAGGGCAATGACACACTGATGAGAATCACTCCAAAGTCACTGAGTTAAGATCGTTTGTAATGAGATAGCTGCAGACTTGACCCTCTCTGGAAATCCCAACAACTTCTAAGTCCAAGGAGCTTTTCTTTTGTCCTTCAGCATCTCTGCCAACCTGTCGTATGAAGGCAAGTAAATAACAAAGTGCTTTTTAGCTTAAATTAAAAGTATGAGAATTCTGTTTATGTCCATAGTGAAACAACAGACTGGATTTGCCCATCCATCTTAAATGACCAAATCAAGAGAGAATAAGTCAAACCACGGATTGCAGAGATAGCATAGGATACTGATCCCTAAGCACAAGATCTTAATCCCTAAAAGAGAGGAGACAAGACAAGTACCAGTGATTGTCATGGGTTACTGCCTGGAGAGAGTTTTCATGCCACAGCACAGGACAAGGAAAACAGGTGGAGTACAGTAGTCTCCCTGAGTTGGAGTGGCAGACTTCAAAATTTCTTTAAGTCAAAAAGACTACAATTTGCATGGCAGAATTTTAGAGAGGGGATTGCTGCACCAAAATAAATAAATAAAAGAGAGAGAGAGATGCAAAGAGAGCAAGCTCCAGAGATCTACTCAGGGCCTCTCAAGTCTTCAGCTGATACCGATCAAGTCCATGAATCTAAAGAAACCATTTGAAGCCCAGGAGAGAACTGCTAGTAAGGACAGATAAAACAATCCACATAACTTGCAGAGGGCCAGGAAGAATTCATGTTTTTCCAGATGTGAATGAAGAAAGCTTGTAAAGCATGGGACATCAGACAGAGGATTCAGAAGAATGCTTGGTAGGGGGCCAAGCTGGACCTAGACTAAGAAGCTGCTCTGGTCCCAACAAAGCTTGAAATATGCCCTTGATAGGATTAAACTGTTTAACAATAGTTTAACTTCACTTAAAAACAAAGCTCAAGAATATTTAAAGGAATATACATATATCCAACACTCAAAGTAAAATTTGAAAAGTCTGGCACCTCATCTAAAAGTACTAGTCATGCAAAACAGCAAGAAAATGCAATCTGTAATGAGGAGAAAATTAATCAATAGAAAGAAACAAAAATGACACAGATGGTAGAATTATAGACAAGAAAATTGAGTTATGAAGTACTATAGATTCCATATACTCAAGAAGGTAGAGGCCAGAATGGGCATATTAGGGAGATATATGAAAGATATGAAAAAGGTCCCTCTCAGACTTTTAGAGATAAAAGAATACAATGTCTGAGGTGAAAAATAAAACATGTAATATTAATAGAAGGTTAATTGCAGATTAAATATCACAGAAGAAAATATAAGTAAATCAGAGGATGTAATAATACATATTGCTGCTGCTACTGTTGCTAAGTCGCTTCAGTCGTGTCCGACTCTGTGCGACCCCATAGACGGCAGCCCACCAGGCTCCCCCGTCCCTGGGATTCTCCAGGCAAGAACACTGGAGTGGGTTGCCATTTCCTTCTCCAATGCATGAAAATGAAAAGTGAAAGGGAAGTCGCTAAGTCGTGTCCGACTCTTTGCAACCCCATGGACTCCAGCCTACCAGGCTCCTCCGTCAATGGGATTTGCCAGGCAAGAGTACTGGAGTGGGGTGCCACTGCCTTCTCCAATAATACATACTAACCAAACTTAAACATAGAGAAAAACAGAAAAAATAAGAACTACAAGCTCTCAGATTACTTCAAGTTTTCTAGTGTATGTGTAATCAACAGAAAGCTGGAATGGCTTGGGCTTAGCCAAGATATGTTAAAGTGGTTACCAAGTGCATGAACCAAAAGTGATTAAACAGCATTTCATAGAAAAAAGAAGTGATAAATACTTCATAAATTAGAGACTTTACTCTTCAAAAGATATTGCTATGGAAATGAAAATACAAGTCATTGACTGGGAGAAATATTTTCAAAATATATAGTTGACAAAGGACTTCTATTTAGACTATACAAAAAGCTAAATATTATATAATTTAATATTAATTAGACAAACAGCCCAATTTAATAGAGGCCAAAAGATTTGAACAGACACTTTACAAAAGAAGATACATGGATATCATATTGACATTTTACAAAATTCTCTGTTAGTAGTCCTTTATGGAAATGTAAATTAAAACTACAAATAGCTACTCACACAAAGCCTCTAGAGTCACTAACACTAAAACACCAATTATTTCAAGAGTAGGCAAGGACTTAGAAGAACTGGAACCCTCATACACCATGGTGGGAAAGTAAAATGGTAAACCGTTTTGGAAAGCAGTTGGCCAAATTGTTTGGAAAACAGTTTCTTCCAAAGGAAAATATACACCTGCCAAATGAGCCAGATAGTTTGCTCCTAAGCATTTATCTGAAAGAAATTAAGGCTTTTGTCAACAGAAAGACTTACATAAATGTTCAGGGCAGCTTTATTTGTAGTAGCTAAAAATTGAAAATAACTCAGATATCTACTAAGAGATGAATAGATAAATGCTTTGTGATATATACATATAAAGGAATACTGATCAACGAGAAAAAAGAGTAAACTTTTAACATAGCATCCCACTCTTTTCAACCCCATGGACTGTAGCCTACCAGGTTCTTCTGTTCAAGGGATTCTCCAGGCAAGAATGCTGGAGTGGATAGTCATTCCCTTCTCCAGGGGATTTTTCTGACCCAGGGATCTAACCCAGGTCTCCTGCATTGCAGGTAGATCCTTTACTAAGTCACCTGGGAAACCCTTTAACATACATAACAACCTAAATGAGTCTCAAAATAATTATGTTGCATGGAAGAAGTCAGACGCCTGCCTCCCTACAAAAATGGGCAATCAAAATTTATATGATTCCATTGATATAAAATATTAGAGAATGAAGATTAATCTATATGACATAAAAGAGATCAGTGGTTTCCTGGGAGGAGGGGAAGTTATGCAAGGGGAGAAGAGATGCATAACAAAAGGAAACAAAAAGGACTGTGGCGATAAGAGTTATGTTTCTCATCTTAACTGTGGTGATGCTCTCACCAATGTGTACATATGTCAAAACTAATCCAGTTATAGTCTTTAAATATGTGCAGTTTTGTATATGTCAGTTATACCTCAATAAAGGTGTAACATTTTTGAAGATTCCAGATGAGATGTTTGTCAAATGGGGAGGGCCTCTAAGAACATGGCTACCTGAAACAAAAGTGTAACTCTCTGGACTCTGGTTAGCCTTCACAGTGGGTTGAGGCTCCCAGGTTGATAACAAAGAGATGCCTAGTGAGAGAGTTTCTTTATGAATCCTCAGGGTTTTGCTTTCTGGAACAATCTATTGTACAGTTTAGTTTAATAAGCTCTACATCCCATTGTATTGCAATATAGATCAGTGGAAAGAGGAAGGCAGATTATATGTAGGTTAAATAGCAAGTAAGCGCATTATAGCTAGTAGGCACTCAGATCAGATCAGTCGCTCAGTCGTGTCCGACTCTTTGCGACCCCATGAATCGCAGCACGCCAGGCCTCCCTGTCCAACACCAACTCCTGGAGTTCACCAAGACTCACGTCCATCGAGTCAGTGATGCCATCCAGCCATCTCATCCTCTGTCGTCCCCTTCTCCTCCTGCCTCCAATCCCTCCCAGCATCAGAGTCTTTTCCAATGAGTCAGCTCTTTGCATTGACACTTACGACTTTAGAACTTAAAACATATATAATGGAAATGTGTGTGAAGTGATCTGGGTCTAAAAGTTTATAAAGAATGGTTTTCTAGAGCCATACATAAAGTCACCCCATCATTAAATATCCCAATATGCCCATATAGAGTTACACATATGCTGGTTAGCTTTAGAGTAGAGTAAGTACAGATATTCTGCCTAAAGTAGATTAATTTTATCTAAAAGATTCAGTAAAAATTGATTTTGAAATGTCCATGTTATAATATCTGCATTATGCTGTTCTAAGAAATATGATAATGTCCCTGTACATACCTTGAAAAAGATGCTGAGGGGAACAGTCTTTGTAGTTTATTTGAATTTATTAGTAGAAATAAAACTTAAGGAGCTCAGTTCAGTTCAGTTCAGTTCAGTTGCTCAGTCATGTCTGACTCTTTGTGACCCCATGAATTGCAGCACGCCAGGCCTCCCTGTCCATCACCAACTCCCAGAGTTCACTCAAACTCATGTTCATCGAGTCGGTGATGCCATGCAGCCATTTCATCCTCTGTCGTCCCCTTCTCCTCCTGCCCCCAATCCCTCCCAGCATCAGGGTCTTTTCCAATGAGTCAACTCTTCGCATGAGGTGGCCAAAGTATTGGAGTTTCAGCTTTAGCATCAGTCCTTCCAAAGAACACCCAGGACTGATCTCCTTTAGAATGGACTGCTTGGATCTCCTTGCAGTCCAAGGGACTCTCAAGAGTCTTCTCCAACACCACAGTTCAAAAGCATCAATTCTTCAGCACTCAGCTTTCTTCACAGTCCAACTCTCACATCCATACATGACAACAGGAAAAACCATAGCCTTGACTAGACAGACCTTTGTTGGCAAAGTAATATCCCTGCTTTTGAATATGCTATCTAGGTTGGTCATAACTTTCCTTCCAAGGAGTAAGCGTCTTTTAATTTCATGGCTGCAGTCATCATCTGCAGTGATTTGGGAGCCCCCAAAAATAAAGTCAGCCAGTGTTTCCACTGTTTCCCCATCTATTTCCCATGAAGTGATGGGACCAGATGCCATGATCTTAGTTTTCTGAATGTTGAGCTTTAAGCCAACTGTTTCACTCTCCTCTTTCACTTTCATCAAGAGGCTTTTGAGTCCCTCTTCACTTTCTGCCATAAGGGTGGTGTCATCTGCATATCTGAGGTTATTGATATTTCTCCCCGCAATCTTGATTCCAGCTTGTGCTTCTTCCAGCCCAGCGTTTCTCATGATGTACTCTGCATAGAAGTTAAATAAGCAGGGTGACAATATACAGCCTTGACGTACTCCTTTTCCTATTTGGAACCAGTCTGTAGTTCCAAGTCCAGTTCTAACTGTTGCTTCCTGACCTGCATACAGGTTTCTCAAGAGGCAGGTCAGGTAGTCTGGTATCCCCATCTCTTTCAGAATTTTCCAAAGAAAGGCAATGCCAAAGAATGCTCAAACTACCGCACAATTGCACTCATCTCACACGCTAGTAAAGTAATGCTCAAAATTCTCCAAGCCAGTCTTCAGCAATACGTGAACCGTGAACTTTCAGATATTCAAGCTGGTTTTAGAAAAGGCAGAGGAACCAGAGACCAAATTGCCAACATCCGCTGGATCATGGAAAAAGGAAGAGAGTTCCATAAAAACATCTATTTCTGCTTTATTGGCTATGCCAAAGCCTTTGACTGTGTGGATCACAATAAACTGTGGAAAACTTAAGGAGAGACAACCAAAATTCAGCAATTCAGACTTAAATATTACTGTTTGTTGTATCATTATCTATGTTACATTTTTTAGAGTCTTTAGAAACCTTTATTAATTCCTCCCAAAGAGGATTGGATAAAGGACCTCCAAGAAAATGGTGGAAAAAAATAAAACTGACAATTACGTATGACAACAAAAATTACTCTTGTTTGTGTTGCTGTTAAAACATGAGCAAAGAAATGAATAAGTGTAGAACAGTCTCCAAGCCTGTAGGGAATATTTATAACTGCCCTAAGCATACTGTGTAATTATGAAATATGCTATGGGTTGATTTTTTCTAAGGCATTATAATAGTTGCAGTATTTCATGCCTCAGGAACAACAACAACAAAAATGTACTGTCTACAAACCTTAAATATTGTGGACATATTTCACCTTTGTATTAATATCATATATGTTATGCTATGGGATGTAGATTTATGGCAACTGAAAGCAGACATTGCTTATAAAATACCACTCATTTATAAAGTTGATTCTACTAATTTTGATATGTGATGAAATATTTGTTTTTAATAGAGAAAAACAGATTCGGGTTGAATGAGGAAGACTCTCATTATGTAATTCCTATTTAGAAATTCTCTGTTAAATTGTATGGCATAGATCAATAAATATAAAAATTAATTAGTGATCATATTTTCTGTGAAAATCTATGCAGTGATTCTACACAGCTGAGGTCCACACAGTGGATGCACAAAAGATACAACCATGGATCATCATTATAAAAATGTTGACCAATTGAAGTTATCTTTATCTAACCCATAAAAAGTTTATCCTAGGATTTAGGACAAAAATTTCTGAACTTTGTCATAGAAAATCCTTAAAATGAATTAGTAATTATGAAAATATATTAGAAAGAATAACGGTGAATTCATGGAAACACTGAAACTATAGCCCAGTTACATTTTAAGATACAAAATGTAATGAACTCGATGGGATAAAACTCTTTTCCTGCCCAGTATGATATTGAGTCCAATATTGTCTAAATATGCAGGTAAACACAGGCTTATTTTGATGCCACAAATTATATTTGGTGTCCTAATAATTTATCATTTCCTTGTATATCTTCAGGAATAATAAATGAACAAAGTATTGTTCGACAGCTAATTGGACAATATTTTCACACAGAATATTGAAGAAGATTTTAATGAGGGAGAAAAATGTCAACATTTCAATGGGTGATAGGTTTTTGTTCAGAGCAGCTGGAAGTTATGAATTGCCAATTAGGAAAACTTTAGTAATATAGGAATCTACATTGCTTTTCCAGGATTTATCTGAGTTTGGCAGCCATAAATTTGGAAATTCAATAATGACTTGGGGTTATTTCCTTATGTTGACTAATATACTTTTGTAAGATTTCCCATTTCATGTGTTACAGATTGAAGTAACATAAAACTTATCATTTAAAAGGTGAATCTTTATCATTTTAATTAGTAAAACACTATTTTGGTTTACTGACTTTTAGAATATCTGTACAATATAAAATGAAGAGGAAAATTAAAATTAACACTTAACCAGTTACTTTGATCAATGTAGACAGCTTAAGTAGTCATTCCAGATCTCAAAAACAGATTGTTTTCCCCCAAAGACTTGAATGATCTGTATGACAGATAGACTGTATAATTGTAAAATAACTTGTTAAATTTCTGTTGTTTGAACTTAATTTCACCAGCTGTCTATTTAACAACTAATTTTTCAGGATCTACATGGGGTAAAAAGTGTTCACAGAAGAACTTACAAGCTAGTAAAACATGTAAATAATTTCTCTATGTCAATAAATAATTTTCATTAAAATTTTTCCTAAATGGAGAATAAGGCTACCTGGATCTTCCATGTACATTTCTGCTTCTGTGATAGCTCTTTTTGGAAACAGTTCTCAACATTAAGTTAGAACCATGCATCTTCCATCCTTTTAGATTTTGAAGATATCTTATTTGATTTCTATTTAAAATATGGCTACAGTTTACCAAGCTTCCCTGGTAGCTCAGTTGGTAAAAGAATCTTCCTGCAATGCAGGAGACCTGGGTGTGATTCCTGGGTTGAGAAGATCCCCTGAAAAATGGAATGGCAACCCACTGCAGTATTCTTGCCTGGAGAATTTCATAGACAGACTTGCAAAGAGTTGGACACGACTGAGCGACTAACACTTTCATACTTTTACCAGAAGGTAAAAATAGAAACTGTGGTGTTGGAGAAGACTCTTGAGAGTCCCTTGGACTGCAAGGAGATCAAACCAGTGCATCCTAAAGGAAATCAGTCCTGAATATTCCTTGGAAGGACTGATGCTGAAGCTGAAACTCCAATACTTTGGCCACCTGATGTAAAGAACTGACTCATTTGATAAGACCCTGATGCTGGGAAAGATTGAAGGCGGGAGGAGAAGGGGATGACAGAGGATGAGACGGTTGGATGGCATCACCAATTTAATGGACATGAGTTTGAGTAAATTCCGGGAATCGGTGATTGGACAGGGAGGCCTGGTGTGCTGCAGCCCATGGGGTCGCAAAGAGTTGGACACAACTGAGCAACTGAACTGAACTGAAAAATATAAAGAATGAAACACTATGAGATAGAAAAGTACATGCCATAATATTTAAAAGACAATTTATTCTGATCAGCTAAATTGCCCTAATTAAAATGCATAAACTCTGACATTAAAATTTTGTTCTCCACATGGAAATTACTTTTGTCCTTGGACCTTGATCCACTTGTTACAAAAGAATATTATAAAAAAGATTATAATTACTTACCATGTTTTGTCAGTGTCCATTTTTCCTACCAAGGGAATGGTCAGAGTCGTTTGAGAACAAAAAGCTCTCTTATTGACTAATGATGCCTGAATTTTTCCTTTTTGTCATTTCCCCCCTTCTGATGTGGCACCTCATATTTTTTATGCTTCTCTGCTATCCTGCTGTGAGAAAGAATAGTAATTATATCTAATTAGAAAAGATTAAAATGCTATGACTCACAGAAATAATGAAAGTTGATTATGTTTTATACAAGGCATAAATCCCAAACCTGCATTTTACACTTGAAATTAGCTTCCAGGCTGATCAGCAGTGTAATAACAGTGTGAAGAATGTTCATCATGGTGCTTGTTTTGCTAAATGCACTCCCCATCCCAGGTCTCAGCCTTGTCATCAGAGACCCATCTTCCCTTAAGTTGAAGAAAGAGAGTTCAGGTTGATCTTTTTAAAACCTTAGTTGACTTTGTAATGTTTTGATCTTATTTATTTTAGGTATGCTTATTCTTAGTAACATGTGAGTACTAAGTAACATCCATGATTATAAAAGAACTAAACAATTCTTTTGTTTTCCCTTTGAACAGGCTCCAGGACCAAACCATTTTTCCTCTTTTATTCAGATTTTCTAGGTTAAAAAGATAAAATGCAATCTAGAGCTGATTGTTTCCTGTTAAACAATGAGGATCTTTTCCCAACATGGACTCAGCATGAATGTTCATTTCAGTTCTAGTCCAGTTCACAAAAAATCTTTCCTGCACATGGGCATTGTCATCTAACATATGCAGTTTTATAGTAGAGCAGAGGGAGACATTACACACAAATAGATTTGTGCTGTAAACACATATGGGCATAAAGGATTGTTTAGAAGGAAAGAGAAAAAGAAGCCAACATCAAAACTTCAAAAGGACTGAAATGCAATTCTAGAATGCAAGAAATTCTCATTTGTCTGTCTACCTGTCTGACATGAAGATCATAACTTTCTGAAATATAATGCATTAAAATGTTTTCTAAGTCCCATGATAAGATAATTCTGATAACACATTGGCATCATGTGAACATGGCCCCGTTAATCTGAGTTAGATATCCCCTTGGGGAGATAAGCTGCTTTTACTCCACAGGTGAGTGCACGTGAGCTGCAGCCATATTATGTGTAACTAGAGCCTGTGATCTTGGTAACTCTGAGAACAGACAAGATTAGACACTATGAGGTGTATTTATGTGATGGGACCTTTTTCCTGTGATCTCAGTGTGCAATGAAGGAAAAAAAGTTATTGAAAATTCTATTAACAACTTTGTAGTTAAAAAAAAAGAGAAAGAGAGAGAGATTGGGAGCATGACAAAGAAATGTACAAAGTTACTTCTAGGGAGAAAACATTGGTAAATATTACTTCATTCTAAATGAAGAGAAGGAAAATATAGTACCTTCCAGAAATTGAGTGGGAATGTTTTTAAAAGTAGCAGTTCTTTTATTGTAACACTTGTAAGTTCACCTCTTCAATTGCTTCTTTTTCATGGAGGAGTTTCAGTGGAAATAAATGCATATCATAAACCAAGAGTGGCATTTCCAAATGGATCCTGTGAAGGTTATAATATAGAAATAATACAGTATTCTGTGTTGGAAACAAAATGAGTAAATGTTTGTTCTCAAATGCTATCTCATAAAAATAGAGAGTCAGAATTTTGTTTCTATAGCTTATATTTATGTACTTGGATTTCTCTCCCCATCCTTCCTTTCATGTAAATTTCACAGTCAATCATTATAATCATCCTTTTGTAAACATTCCTGAGTCCCTTCGATCTTACTTTATCAGACTCATTTGGCAAAAGGACAATCCACTCTTTGCAGAGAAAGTGATCTTTTCATGTAAATTTTATGTTTTATGTTAACATGTAATATATTAAAACATATTTAACAAAATTTTTATGTTTTACATAAAAACAACTAGAGAAAAACAAACAAGGATCACTGTCTCTCACTCTGTACCTGCACCTGCTTAGATGAATGTGATTTTAGTAAACTCAGAAATTACAACTCTGCTGCCCTTCTCAGTGACCACAAACTTCAAAGGCTCATGCCTGGATACAGCACTTTTCTCACACTCCCTCACTGTTTAATACCATCTTTTCTGTCCTCACACCTCCCAGTTCTACCCACTTCTAGATGATCTCCTTGCTTCCCATTTTTCTAAGAAAATTGAAGTAGTCATAAAAGATATGTCACAGCTTCCCAGCACCCTGCTATGCCATCTTACTTTTCAATGTAAGAACAATGTGAGTTGCTTTGTAAGTCATGTTCCTTAAATTTGTGCACAAAACTTATCCCATCTCA
The DNA here is from genome assembly GCF_055505025.1 of Bos grunniens. Lineage (NCBI taxonomy): Eukaryota > Metazoa > Chordata > Mammalia > Artiodactyla > Bovidae > Bos > Bos grunniens. Next base: position 35,432,089 of record NC_141171.1, read on the forward strand.
TCTGCTTACGAACATTGCACCAACAATTCACCCCCTGTCCTACATCATAAATTTCCCCTATCTATGGGATCATTTCTATGCGTATACTAATTTGTAATTTTTGCCAACATTAAAAAAACCCCTCTTTACTCACTCAATTTTCTCCATCAGTTAACGTTCAATTTCTTTGCTCCCCTTTATAGCAAAATTCCTTAAGCAGGCTGTCTATACACATGGTCTACAATTCTGCTCCTCCCCTTCTGCCTTCAGTTAATTCTACTCAGTTTCTCATTTCTGTCATTTCCTAAAAATTGCTTTTGTAATATCACAGAGACCATACACGGAAAAGCCCTGCAGTTAATTCTCAGTCCTCTCTTATCTGACTTATTAGAAGCATTTGACACAATGGATCATTACGCCTTGATAAACCTTCTTTACTTTTTGTTCATCTCCTTTGCTGGTTGCAGTCTGTTTTTCCTTTGCAATTTAAGAATATCTGATACTAATATTAAAAAACAACTAGAGAAAAAAATCAAATAAGGATCACTTTCTCTGCAATTAATGACCAGGAGTAAAAGCCCCTAGACATTTCCAACAGAGCAAATGTGTTTGGTTGCCCACTTTTACACTGTCCAACCCCTATAGTCTATTTGCAACATAGTAACCAGAGGGATGGTTTTTCCTGTGGTCATGTATGGATGTGAGAGTTGGACTGTGAAGAAGGCTGAGCACCGAAGAATTGATGCTTTTGAACTATGGTGTTGGAGAAGACTCTTGAGAGTCCCTTGGACTGCAAGGAGATCCAACCAGTCCATTCTGAAGGAGATCAGCCCTGGGATTTCTTTGGAAGGAATGATGCTAAAGCTGAAACTCCAGTACTTTGGCCACCTCATGCGAAGAGTTGACTCATTGGAAAAGACTGTGATGCTGGGAGGGATTGGGGGCAGGAGGAGAAGGGGACGACAGAAGATGAGATGGCTGGATGGCAGCACTGACTCGATGGACGTGAGTCTTGGTGAACTCCGGGAGTTGGTGATGGACAGGGAGGCCTGGTGTGCTGCGATTCATGGCGTCGTAAAGAGTCGGACATGACTGAGTGACTGATCTGATCTGATCTGAACCAGAGGGATTTTTAGGAATATAGGACAAGTTCTGCCACTTATGTTCACAAACCTAAAGTGTAATTTGGTATTCCTGAAGGTAAAGCTGTATTCAGAAAAGAGGAACCAGAGATCAAATTGTTAACATCTGTTGGATCAGAGAAAAAGCAAAAGAGTTCCGGAAAAACATCTACTTCTGCTTTATTGACTATGTAAAAGCCTCTGACTGTGTGGTTCACAACAAATTGTAGGAAATTCTTCAAGAGATGAGAATACCAGACCACTTTACCTGCCTCATGAGAAATCTGTATGCAGGTCAAGAAGCAACAGTTAGAACTGGACATGGAACAACAGACTGGTTCCAAATCGGGAAAGGAGTGTCAAGGCTGTATATTGTCACCCTGCTTTTTTTTTTTAACTTATATGCAGAATACATCATGTGAAATGGTGGGCTGGATGAAGTATAAGCTGGAACCAAGATTGCTGGGAGAAATATCAATGACCTCAGATATGCAGATGACACCACCCTTATGGCAGAAAGTGAAGAGGAACTGAAGAGCCTCTTGATGACAGTGAAAGAGGAGACTAAAAAAGTTGGCTTAAAACTCAACATTCAAAAAATTAAGTAAGATCATGGCATCCGGTCCCATTACTTCATGGCAAATAGATGGAGAAGCAATGGAAACAGTGACAGATTTTATTTTCTTGGGCTCCACAATCACTGCAGATGGTAACTGCAGCCATGAAATTAAAAGACACTTGTTCCTTGGGAAGAAAGCTATGACCAATCTAGACAACGTATTAAAAAAAAATTAAAAAGCAGAGATGTTACTTTGCCAACAAAGGTCTGTCTAGTCAAAGCTATTGTTTTGCCAGTAGTCATGTATGGATGTGAGAGTTGGACCATAAAGAAAACTGAGTGCTGAAGAATTGATGCTTTTGAACTGTAATGTTCGAGAAGACTTTTGAGAGTCCCTTGGACTTCAAGGAAATCAGTCCTGAATATTCATTAGAAGGACTGATGCTGAATTTGAAGCTTCAATACTTTGGCCACATGATTCGGAGAATTGACTCATTGGAAAAGGCCCTGATTCTGGAAAGATTGAAGGCAGGAGGAAAAGGCGACAACAGAGGATGAGATGGTTGGATGGCATCACTGATTCTATGGACATAAGTTTGAGCAAGCTCTATGGGTTGGTGATGTACAGGGAAGCCTGGCATGCCGCAGTCCATGGGGTCGCGAAGAGTTGGACACGACTGAGCAACTGAACTTCACTGAAGGTAAAGCCGGCCTTTCAATTAGTTGTAAGGTTCTAGGTTGGTTGGCCTATGAATCATGATCTTTCTGATCTGATCCGCATTTCTCTTCACCTTTCTCACTCTACTGTTCATTACTTTCTTCAGTTCTACTGTTCATCACTTTCTTATTTCACTAAACCATAGCCTTTGCACTTGTTGTACGTCTGTCTGGAATGTTCCTTTTTCCAGAGACTTAAGTGGCTAGATCCCTCATCGTTATCAAATCACGGACTCAAAAGCTACTTTCTCAATGACATCTGTCCTGTGCACCCTATTTTATTGCATTTTATTTTTCAGAAACATTTATTATGTATTTTTGTCCGTGCTGGGTCTTTGTTGCTGAGTGAGGGCTTTCTGTAGTCATGGTGTGCAGGCTCCTCACTGCAGTGGCTTCTCTTGTTGCGGAGCACTAGCTCTAGGGCACGCTGACTTCTGTCGTGGTTCTCAGGCTCCAGAGTGCAGACTTGGTAGTTGTGGCACACAAGCTTAGTTGCTCCGTGGCATGTGGAATCTTCTCGACCAGGGATTGAACCTGTGTCCTCTGCATTGCAAGGCTGATTCTTAGCTACTGGATCATCAGGGAAAACCCACCCTGTTTTAAATTGTAAGTTGGTTCTTGACTGACACTCTCAATCTCCTCCTCCTGTGCTTTTTCCATTACTCTGATCAAAATATATCATTTACTTATTTTGTTTCTTATTTATTGTCTGCTTTACCCGTTCCTCAGGGAAAGAGAGGTTTGTCAGTTTTATTACCTAAACCAGAGGGTCTCATATTTTAGTGTGAAACAGAATCACCTGGGGACTTTATTGGATCACACATCGCTGGACCGTACTACCAGAGTTTCTGATTCAAAAGTATGTTGTAGGGTCCAAGAATTTGCATTATATCAAGTTCAAAATAGATATTAACATGGCTGGTTCAGAGGCCACACTTTGATAACTACTGACCTAAAAAACTCCTGGCGTATCCTAATAAATAGCCTGATAAATAGCTGTTAAATGAGTTAATAAAGTTGTGTCTCATTTTAATGTGTATTTGTGAGTTCTGTTAGTACTGCAGTCTTCCAATGTGCTACTTTTCTGTTTTTCTTCTTTTCTAAAATTTTTTGTTTTCACTATCACTTTGTTACTAGGATGTTTATTATTTTTTTTAGTTGAGAATATTAATTTTGTCTACCACATATTTGGAAGACACATTTTCTGTTTGGCTTCTATCATTTAATATTGTTTATGCTGTATGATGGAGAAGGCAATGGCACCCCACTCCAGTACTCTTGCCTGGCAAATCCCATGGACGGAGGAGCCTGGAAAGCTGCAGTCCATGGGGTCGCTAGGAGTCGGACGCGACTGAGCGACTTCACTTTGACTTTTCTCTTTTATGTATTGGAGAAGGAAATGGCAACCCACTCCAGTGTTCTTGCCTGGAGAATCCCAGGGATGGGGGAGCCTGGTGGGCTGCTGTCTGTGGGGTCGCACAGAGTCAGACATGACTGAAATGACTTAGCAGCAGCAGCAGCATGCTGTATGATGACAAATTTGAAAATATGTCATCAAAATTATTAATGACCTTGTGTAAATTTTAACTTTGTATGTTGATTTAGAAAATCTTTCTGCTTCCTAAGATTGGATATATATTTGTTGACATTTTCTTTTACTATTATTGGTGGCTCAGACGGTAAGGTGTCTGCCTACAATGTGGGAGACCCAGGTTCAGTCCCTGGGTCAGGAAGATCTCCTAGGGAAGGAAATAGCAACTCACTCCAGTATTCTTGCCTGGAAAATCGCATGGACAGAGGAGCCTGGTAGGCTACAGTCCATGGGGTTGCAAACAGTCAGACATGACTGAGCAACTTACTTTCACTTTACTATTATTATAATAGTATAATAATTATATATATACTATAATATATATTAATTATATATTACAAGGTATAATATATAATTATATATATTTATATATGTTATAATATGAATATATATTTATATAATTTATACAATACATAAATATATTCATATAATTTATATAATATATAAAACATACATATATAATTATATATTATATATTATAATAATATATACAATATAATATATAATAATATATACTATATATAATATAGTATATAATAATTATACTAGTATAATACTATTATTATAATACTATATATTATTATAATAAGATAATTATAATAATATTATTACTGTTATTTCCTTCTACTTTCTTTATGTTTTCTCACTTTCAGTTTAACTCTTTAATCTATGTGATATTTCACATATGGTGATTTAAAAAATCTATTAACTGAGCTTGCTATATATAAGCTAGTAGGCAGAGTCGGACACGACTGAGCGACTGATCTGATCTGATCTGATCTTAATATCTGGTAGGGCAATTTCTTCCTTATTTAGTTTTCTAAGGAGTTTACTAATTCATTACATTTTATTTAAGGGAAACTTCATCAAATTAAATACTGTTAAAAGTTTTACTGAAATTACATTAAAGCTGTAGATTATTTGGGGAATTTATATTTCTACAATATGGAGATTAGTTTTGCTATTCAGAATCACAAAATAGTCCTGAATTGTCAGGCTTTATCTGTTTTTCAGTATATTTTTCTAGCTTTCTTCATATTTAATAGGCTTTATAATTCACTGTTTAACTTAATCCTTGTGTAGTTTTGTTAATATGATCCAGTTTTAAGTATATCTCCTAATTGATTATTATATACACACATCCAAGTGATTGATTTTTATGTACGTAATTTTAGTAACAGACTGCCTATTGAATTGTCCTATTGATTTTTTTCCTGTTGTACCTTCTGCGTCCAAAAATAGTATCATAATATTTATAAATAATGATATCTTATCATTCTTTTTTATTTTAAATGTTTTATTCATATTTTGCTTTCTTGTTCTGTTGCATTAGCTAGCAATTTCAACAATTGTTAACATAATGCTTGTGCTTGTGGCTATCTCTTTTGAAGTTAATTATTTGCTGAAGGATACTTTTCACTTTTATGTTATCCGGTTATATGTCTATTGTTAATTTATAGAGATATTTTAAAATCAGAAATAAACTGAAATTTTGTCAATTATACTATAAATTAATAAGTCTGTATGCTTGGGAGATATGAGAGAGTACTATGTCTCTCTCCACCTCCAAAATTCATATGTTGAAATCTTAGCCCCCAAAGTTTATGGTATTAATAGGTGAGAACTTTGAGAGGTACTTATGTCATGAGGATGGAGCCCCCATGATTGGGATTAGCTATCATGTAAAAGAGATACCAAAGACCTCTCCATGTAAAAATTACAATGAGAAGTATACAACTCAGAAGAAAGTCCTCACCTGACCTTCCTGGTACCTTGACCTTGGACTTCCAGCCCCCAGAACTGATTGAAGTAACCTTTTTTTGTTTGTAAGCCATCCAGTCTATACTCTTTTTTGATGGCAGCCTGAACAGACTAAAATAGGAATATATGTACTAAAGAATCTAGTATCAGTGATAGTCTAGAGAATTATTTTCTGTATTGTTTAAAGGTGGAAATAAAAACTCATGATGGATTTATAAGTTGGTAATTGTGATTAATTTCCTTAATTAAAAAGAAGATGTGCCTGGGACTTCCCTGGCCATCCTGTGGTTAGGACTTCATCTTTCAGTGCAGGGATGCAGGTTTGATCCCTGGTCTGGGAGCTAAGATCCCATTTGCCTCACAGCCAAAAAACCAAAATGAGAAATAGAAGCAATATTGTAACAAATTCAATAAACACTTGAAACAAGAATAAAAATTAAAAAAAAATGAGCCAAGCACACACACACACACACAGACACACACTATACAACTACAGTTTAAACTTTACAACAGTTGAAAAGGAGGGCAGAGATAATGCCATCACACTCCGGCACACCCACATCATGGGATAGTTCATTTTAGAAAGATGATCATATTTTACAATGAGACCAAAAGTGCCCTGAGACATTTACAGTTGTAAAAGCTTAGTTTGGGGCTCCCCTGGTGGCTCAGACAGTAAAGAATCTGCCTGCAATGCAGGAGACCTAGGTTGATCCCTGGGTCAAGAAGATCCTCTGGAAGAGGGAATGGCTACCCACTCCAGTATTCTTGCCTGGAGAATTCATAGACAGAGGAACCTGGAGGGCAATAGTCCATGGGGTTGCAAAGAGTCAGACATAACTGAATGATGAACACTTTCACATTTTCTTTTTCTTTCAAGCTTAGTTTGTGGGCAACTCAGTTCAGTTCAGTTCAGTTGCTCAGTTGTGTCCGCTTTTTGAGCACATGAATTGCAGCACACCAGACCTCCCTGTCCATCACCAACTCCCGGAGTTCACTCAAACTCATGTCCATCGAGTCGGTGATGCCATCCAGCCATCTCATCCTCTGTCATCCCCTTCTCCTCCTGCCCCCAATCCCTCCCAGCATCAGAGTCTTTTCCAATGAGTCAACACTTGACATGAGGTGGCCAAAGTACTGGAGTTTCAGCTTTAGCATCATTCCTTCCAAAGAACACTCAGGACTGATCTCCTTTAGAATGTACTGGTTGGATCTCCTTGCAGTCCAAGGGACTCTCAAGAGTCTTCTCCAACACCACAGTTCAAAAGCATCAATTCTCTGGCGCTCAGCTTTCTTCATAGTCCAACTCTCACATCCATTCATGACTACTGGAAAAACCATAGCCTTGACTAGATGGACCTTTGTTGGCAAAGTAATGTCTCTGCTTTTGAATATGCTATCTAGTTTGGTCATAACTTTCTTTCCAAGGAGTAAGCATTTTTTAATTTCATGGCTGCGATCACCATCTTCAATGATTTTGGAGTCCCCCCCAAAAAAAGTCTGACACTGTTTCCACTGTTTCCCCATCTATTTCCCATGAAGTGATGGGACCAGATGCCATGATCTTTGTTTCCTGAATGTTGAGCTTTAAGCCAACTTTTCACTTTCCTCTTTCACTTTCATCAAGAGGCTTTTTAGTTGCTCTTCACTTTCTGCCATAAAGGTGGTGTCATCTGCATATCTGAGGTTATTGATATTTCTCCCCGCAATCTTGATTCCAGCTTGTGCTTCTTCCAGCCCAGTGTTTCTCATGATGTACTCTGCATATAAGTTAAATAAGCAGGGTGACAATATATAGCCTTGACGTATTCCTTTTCCTATTTTGAACCAGTCTGTTGTTCCATGTCCAATTTTAACTGTTGTTTCCTGACCTGCATATAGGTTTCTCAAGAGGCAGGTCAGGTGGTCTGGTATTCCTGTCCCTTTCAGAATTTTCCACAGTTTATTGTGATCCATATAGTCAAAGGCTTTGGCATAGTCAATAAAGCAGAAATAGATGTTTTTCTGCAATTCTCTTGCTTTTTCCATGATCCAGAGGATGTTGGCAATTTGATCTCTGGTTCCTCTGACTTTTCTAAAATCAGCCTGAACATCTGGAAGTTCACGGTTCATGTATTGCTGAAGCCTGGCTTGGAGAATTTTGAGCATTACTTTACTAGCGTGTAAGATGAGTGCAATTGTGCTGTAGTTTGAGCATTCTTTGGCATTGCCTTTCTTTGAGATTGGAATGAAAACTGACCTTTTCCAGTCCTGTGGCCACTGCTGAGTTTTCCAAATTTGCTGGCATATTGAGTGCAACACTTTCACAGCATCATCTTTTAGGATTTGAAATAGCTCAACTGGAATTCCATCACCTCCACTAGCTTTGTTCATAGTGATGCTTTCTAAGGCCCACTTGACTTCACATTCCAGGATGTCTGGCTCTAGGTGAGTGATCACACCATCGTGATTATCTTGGTCGTGAAGATCTTTTTTATACAGTTCTTCTGTGTATTCTTGCCACCTCTTCTTAATATGTTCTGCTTCTGTTAGGTCCATACCATTTCTGTCCTTTATCAAGCCCATCTTTGCATAAATGTTCCCTTGGTATCTCTAATTTTCTTGAAGAGATCTCTAGTCTTTCCTATTCTGTTGTTTTCCTCTATTTCTTTGCATTGATCGCTGAAGAAGGCTTTCTTATCTCTCCTTGCTATTCTTTGGAGCTCTGCATTCAGATGCTTATATCTTTCCTTTTCTCCTTTGCTTTTTGCTTCTCTTCTTTTCCCAGCTATTTGTAAGGCTTCCCCAGACAGCCATTTTGCTTTTTTGCATTTCTTTTCGATGGGGATGGTCTTGATCCCTGTCTCCTGTACAATGTCATGAACCTCATTCCATAGTTCATCAGGCACTCTATCTATCAGGTCTAGTCCCTTACATCTATTTCTCACTTCCACTGTATAATCATAAGGGATTTGATACTGGTCATACCTGAATGGTCTAGTGGTTTTCCCTACTTTCTTCAATTTAAGTCTGAATTTGGCAATAAGGAGTTCATGGGTGACTAGCTGGCTTTAAAACTATAGATGCGTATAAGTTTAGTAGCTTAGGCATCAAGTTGACCCAGGGAAAGTCAGTATTCTGGACAGCTCTGTGGGCTCTCAGGGTCTTCGGCTGGGAGGATGATTTCTTTGCCTGATGGTATTTATTCCGGTATTTATTCCTTCCTGTAATCAATAGTGGAGAAGGCAATGGCACCCCACTCCAGTACTCTTGCCTGGAAAATCCCAGGGACAGGGGAGCCTGGTGGGCTGCCGTCTATGGGGCCGCACAGAGTCGGACATGACTGAAGTGACTTAGCAGCAGCAGCAGCAGCAGTAATCAATAGACAAACAAGGTTGGGCTGGTTGTGTTTGTTTGAAACTCTAGCCTCGCTCAAACACCACTATCCTTCAAAGATCAGTGGAGTACGTTATTGAGCATTGGAATGTAACATTGTGTGGATGGTGGCATTTCATCTTTTCCTCAAATTTTTTATTTCTTAAACCAGAATACAAATGTAAATCAGTCTGTGGCTGGTTTTTGGACATTTTGAAAGCACTACGAAAGTAATTACAGATTTTGTGTGTGTGTGTGTGTGTGTGTGTGTGTGTGTGTGTGTGTGTGTATGTGCATATGTTAAGGAAAACTATCATGAACAGAAAGATCCTTGATGGGAAATTTCTCATCTCCTTCTTTTTTGTGTTCTCAATCTCCAGGACTATGCCAGGCCCCCAGAGATCCCTTGAACCAGGCCTCCATGATATAATGAAACAGAATCAGTGAATGAATAACTCATGAGAGAGATTGTTAATGTAGCTACCAGTATAACAGCTGTTTCAAATCATCAATATTGTTTTTTTCACTGTATCTTGAAAATTTTTCTAATTTATATTCTTGAGGATATATTTAAACCTACCAGAAGTATATTCATAAATATGTTTCTGAGAGTCCCTTGCTTCTAGTTAGTTTTTCTGTCTATATTCTCTGGCAAATAGTAAACAAAACAATTATTTACCTGTATTCAGCTACTGATGCCTAACTAGTTCTACTAATGTGATTTGTTCAAACTTTTACTATAAAGATGAGTGAATGAGTATAATACAACAAAATTTTCCATATTCACATGACATTTTAAAGTTCCTTTGATATTGAATTTTCTCCATTTTTGGTAAAGACTGCTTTACTTCATGTTAAGAAATATGTAATAGTTTATTCTCAATTGCAAACAATTATCTTATTACTTAATTTTTTTTTGCCTTCAGATATAAATGAATCTCTTAAGCTGGAAAATAAGTAATTTAAAGATCCTATATGAATATTTAAGTAACTTTTTCTGCCTTCATCTTTTTTCGTGCCATTTAGTCTCTTTCACAAACATCTAATTTGCCTTGATTTGAACTAAGCAGGCAGCATGATTTTTGGTACAAACTTTGGTTTTAATTTTTCCATCATCTTCTTTAGAACTTTAGAGTATTGCTTCACTGCATTGCAGGTTTTAAACATGACTCTTACTATAGCCAAATTTTCATATCATGCTGTCCACTTCTAGAATTCTGTGAATAAAATAATGCTAATTGTGTTCTGGCTACTAAGTAGTAATTAATAGTAAGTAGGCAAAAGAGAACCCTAAATTTTACATAATATCGCTTTTAGCTCTCATCATATTTACCACAGAATGCTGATAAGTTGATATATTTACCCTACATGTAGGTATTAATTAATACTTACAAGTTGGTACTCTCATGTAGCTAAAATGTTGATAAGTTGATGACAGTTCAGAAATAGGTCATTGCTGCCGGGAGAGAAAGCATTTTTTTTTTTTCAAAGAAATTCTCTAAGAAACACTTTTACCTCAAACCCATTATTGAATGGGCACAGCTGCAAAACCTCAGCACTCACGAGGGGCTTTGCTCATTACTCCATTTCTCAGATGTCACTCACAGAGCTCCCCACACAGAGAAGGCACTGTAATGACTCTCGCCTTCCTGAAATAAGTACTTTGTGCAAACAGTGGAGCAGGTGTACTTAGGCCAATGACATGACAAAGTACAAGGAGGGTGCCCTGTTCAAGGATGGGCTGATTTGCACACAGGGAATTGATGCCACTTAGGAGTGCACATTGGTTGAGCTAATCCAATTGTTGTTTATCCTTGAAAAGATTCAGAAAAATTGGTGGAAAGGATGAGGGCTTTGTAAGAGCTCTTGGACAGTGTCCTCACACTTAAGTAATGGGCAGAGCAAGTGGAAGCCATAGCAACATCTGCTCCTGCAAACCACGCTCTAGTTTTGTTTTGCTTTGTTAATTGGTCCTGTAGAGAAAATGTAGTTTGTTCACAATGAATGCTAATTTCTTCATAAACTATTGCAGTAGCCTCCTCTGTTTCCACTCTCATGTCTGTGGTCCTTTCCCCACATACATAGAAGACCTGCTATTCTTTTTCATTTTTTAGATCTGCCTGATCATAGTCACTGTAAACCATAGAATTTTAAATTGCTATCTTAGCCCTAAGGCCCTGCAGAGTCTGCCTCCTTCTGATTTCTCTGACTTCATCTTATACAACTCTGAGCCCTGCTCATCTAGATACCTTGGCCTCCTATATTTTTCTCCAAGAATTCAAACTTGTTTCTGCCTCAGTCTTGTTTTTCCTATTCCTGAAGTAAGCTACCTCCCCACTGAATACCCCTCAAAAGTTCTTTGCTTTGGTGATTCTTCATAATTCAAATCTCACCTCAAACTTCTCTTTCTTAGATATGCCTTTAAATTAGCATGTCTTGTTCTATTCTACTGATTTTAAATTTGCATATCTTGTTCACCATTATAATACTTTTATTTTCTCCATTTCCTTTACAGGTAACAGAAATTACATTTTTATTTATTGTTTCCTCTTTGTTTTTAGGTTTCTCTAACAAGAATGTATACTCTGTGTGAGCAGAGTACATGTCTATGGTTGAGGATGGTACCCCAGCATTGAGGACACTGCCTGACATACAGAGGCCCTCAATAGATGTTTGCTAAATATATAACTGAGTAACTCAATTGTGGATAAGTAAATATAGTGACTTTCAGCAACCACATTCTGTGAGTAGTACAGAATTTTCCCCATGCCAGTCAACAACTCTGGTATGTCCAAGATATCATTTGTTTAAAACAGCCCAAAGTCATTTCTTGGTTTTTATTAAGAAAAATTTATAGAAAACCAAAATGAATGATTCATTTATTTATTATTCAAAATAAACTCATAATTCAATGCCAAAAGGAATATAGAGACCCTACCTTTTGTCTCCATAGATAATTGTTAAGTTCTTAGAAATGTCTTGAAGAATAGTAGCACTGCAGACCAAAGGTCAGTGACTCCAAGAACTTGGAGTCAGCTGTGTCTAGTTTCAGTGTGGGCAGTAGTTCCAGACAGATAACGCAGGAAGAGGAGAGACAAAAAAGTGCAGTTTGGAGATTTCAGGAATCTGAAAAATGCTGTGGAGTGATGGTGAGTTTGGAAAGGTGGAGAGAAAGTAATTGCAAGAGACTGTTAGAACCAATCACAAACTTGTCATCTAATTTCATACGAAATACCAAGGCTACAGAACTGTGTTGGCCAAAGCAGTGTTGTGCAGAGCAGAGGTGGAAGTGAGGAGGAGGAGATGTACAGAGCGTGGGTGAAACTTGGTAGAGCATTACAGAGTAGTTCTCTGAACAGCTGAGGGGGTAGGTGCTGGACTGGGAGAAGTACACCATATAAGTTTGTTGAAAGAGGTCATGCAGAGGACATGGAAGCCGTTGACCAGAGAGCTGGATCCCTTCCTCTGTCCTTGGACTGTCTGTTCTGCTATCCCCGTGCTCGCAGCCATTTCAAGGATGCAGACTTGAAAGAACAACATGTTGTTGAGGCCATCTGAATGGTATATGAGAACAAACCCAGGTAAGGCCCCATATAAACTGTAAAGAGTCTGGCAAGTAGGTTTTAAAGCATGGGTTAAACCATTTCACCTGCCTTCACTAATCAAGGTTGTCTTAAGACTTGCATGCCTTCCAGGCAGCATGTCACTTGAACAATAATATGTTTGCCTGAGTTATTTTCCAAGAACTTGGAGTCAGCTGTGGCTAGGTTTCAGCTGAGCAGGCTTAGACTAAATAGGACCACAAACCCTTCAACTGGGCATGCGTGAACGTCTTCCATGCCCTTTTGATTTTGGACGGCTGCAAACCCCCCTCAGAACGTGCGGATGCCTGGAGCCTAGTTAAACCTGCGCGGAAAGACAGTGACTGCACTTTTCTCAAGTCACCTTTCCCCTTTCCTGAGGGCCTCATACCGCACTGCTTCTCTCCTCTTTAGCCTATAAACACCTTGCCTTCAGGGAGGTTGGGTCAAGATTTGTTCTCCCAATCTTCCCTTGCCTGTTTTGCGAATGAACCCTGTCTTTGCTGCAAACCTCTGCATCTCAGCGTTTTGGCTTGCGAGATGTCAAGCAAGAGGACCCTGGTTTAGTCGCTGGTTCAGAGATCTCCTTAGCTTTTGGCTGCACAAAGAAGTAAGTTCCCTTGCTTATGAAAATGACCACCATTGACCAACCTGGAGTGGGCTATGATCTCTACTTGCCCTCCAAGGCAGGATTCAGGAGTTTCAGGGGTATTTCTACTGGTGGTGCGACTTTGGTCAAATAGTTTAACCCATGTGAAAGGGTTAAGGCTGCCTAAAACTTGTTCCAGGTATCACTGTTTGTACATTTTATAGAGGTTGTGATAGAGAAATACCTAGGATACAAGTCATATGTTATATTGCTATTTTAAATCACTCGTGATAGCTGTGTAAAGAAAATATTGACATTGCTTGCTAGAGTTGTGTTGTGAATGAGCTGTGGAGGAAATTGGCTGGGATGTTAGACTAGGCACTTGAAGAAAAACTGAGATGAAGGTATACAGTGAACTGCACAAGCAGAAGAATGGTTGGGGTTATCCACAGTAGCAGGGGAAATTTTGGCCCTCTGTGCATAACTAAGGTAATTAAAAATCCTATTCCTGCCTTGTAGTTCAGGTATTTCTTGAGTCCTGGTGGACATCTGTGGAAGGTGTTCTGTTCTTAAAGAGGGCTGGAAAGCGTGTAGTGGCTGCTATACTCTGGCAGCATCACAAAGCCCTTTAATTTTGCTTCCTTACATGAAATATTGGATGAACAACTGCTATTTTTTATGGGGCATTTAGAAACACCAGATGCTCTTCTCAGAATGTATGAATTCATTTGCCCTCACAAGAATTTTATGAGATAGTTATTATTAACTACTCCATTTTGCAGGTGAGAAAACTGATCTGTGAAGAGATTAAATAGCTCAGGTGAGGTTACATATTGCACATTTGCTAGAGCTGGAATTCATTCCCAAGCATTATGGTTTGGGTAGGCTGCTTGACCATTCTGTGTTAAGACCACCCTATTTTAGTACATTTAGAAGATTTTAAGAGGTACCAGAAACATCTGGGGACTTGATTACCATACAGATAAATGGGCCTCAACCTAAAGGAAATATTTTTTCCCCAATATCTGCAGGTGTCCTTGGTTTTCAGGGGATTTTAATGAATATCCAATTTAAGGACCATTGCTTTTGTCTGTGAGTCAAATTGCCTTGAAATGAAACATATTCCTTTCCATAAAATAGTAATGATAATGAAGTTTAGTCAGGATTGGATTGAGAAACTAATGGGAGAGCTTGTATGAAAACACTTGGAAAATCACTGACTTTCAGATTGCCCAGAAACACCTAAGTGGGTAATTATGATGAAATCCCTGGTCCTCACCTGTAGCTACCTGATAAACGGTATCATTTGATAAAGAAAGCAGTGCAATTGTGTGACACACAGTGGCTTAGTGAAAATGTCACGTGTACAGTTTATACTTTGTAGTACATTGAATATCACCTAAATTTTGGGGGGTACACTTTCTCCTTAGAAAAGTGCAGGTGGAAATTCTTTTGCAGCCCTCCAAAAAGATCAGAGGAGAGGGCACCTCTGTGGCATTTGAAGGTGTGCATCACACATTCGTTGCTTTCCTTTAGAAGTGAGCAGAAATCCCCCATGACTTTAAAGTCCAGAGCATTTGTTTTCAGTGATAAAATATGCATTAGTTTTTATTCTCCTGCTCTTATAATATTCAGTCATTATAATCTTACAAAAAGAAATTTTCTTGTATTGACTTTAATGGTTATCTCTCAAACTGCCAGATGGTTCCATCAACAACTTAAGAAATTTATGAAATTAATCCCTTCTAAACTTCACATTTAATTCTGTTTCAGTGGCTTCAAACCACAGCTTTCATTTGAATTCTGAGAAAATTGGAGAATGATTTTCCTCATAAACTCCAAAATGCTGTTTTGCTCGCTTCCTTTGAGCAATGCCTGATATAACTACAAAGGGATAAACAAGTCTGGCACACAATTTTGCATTAGGCTCCAAGAGGTTTCATTTTTCTTCATAATCCTAATGAAACAAACTTGAGACTAGCAGTGAGTTGGGTTGGGGAGAGTGGGACTTTTCTATTAGGTATTGTATTTGTTTCTTTGTATTTCAGTTGGATTCATCAACTAAGAATTAAGAAGAGGTTAGGAAAATTCACATTTCCCCAGAGCCAGCCATCCCACCGTGGCTTCATCACAGAAGTCATTTCGGTTTCACCTCAATTAGGTCAAGGAATTGAAGTCTGAACTACAGTGGGCCAAGAGAAATGCTCAAGTCTAAGGCAGAACCAGGACCCTTGCCAATCTGACTCCTACAGGTCCTCAGCAGGGAAGGATTTTTCATCATGAATTATTACATGAGTTTTCCTAAAGGGGCTCATTCCTTTTTTTAAAATATATTTTAAATAAATGGCTCATAGTCATCATCAGCTTCTGTGTTTACTTAGGAGAAATATTGCTTCTTATTCTGGACTTGGAGAATATAGACTGAGTTCCATTTTTAACTGTATGACTTATTACCTATGAAACCTTGTCAGGCAGCCTCCCTTCTTTCAACTGTTATACACCATATAATTCAGTGTTTTCTTAAGAATTAAAATTTGTCACAGGCAGAACAAATGTTAATTTTTAACTTGATATCTGGAATCCGAGAATCCTTACTGAAGAGTGGCGAGTTAACTGAGAAATGACTTATGCACGAATTCTGAATGGTACTTCAGTTGATATGTAAACCAAATCAATCACCAGGGCTGAATGGGTAATTGTAGAGCACTGAGTAATTGATTAGTTACTGAAAAGAACTGTCGGTATGAGGCACAATTATAAAACCAGTGCTTAGTGGATTGACCATTCATTTACATTGTCTTCCCACCACATTCCCTGCAGTGGCTTTTCTAAACCTTCTCATTCAAGCCCATTCCCTCCTGCCTTTTCCTGAACAGTCACTGCAGTGTTCAATCAATGGGCCTAATGACTGCCATACAAAGCATAGCATCCTGCTTTCATGGATCATTTTTAAGGCCTCTTATCTTCTGTCTCTTCATCAGCTCATCATTTTCTCCTTTTTCAAATATTTTCTTCGTGAAGAAGTCTTTGAACTCTAGATTTACTGTTCCTCCAATCAAATGAATCCCTTCCCTAAATTATTATAAATCACTACTAATATTCTTTTACAAGACTTGACTTACCCTGTTCTCATGATATAGAAATTGACAATTTTGTTGACTAAGTATACTGTTTTACACTTTATATATTTTTGATAGGATCTGGGTCTAAGTTATCTTTTTGTAGTGCACTGTCCGAAGAAAGCTGAGCACTGAGGAATTGATGTTTTTGAACTGTGGTGTTGGAGAAGACTCTTGAGAGTCCATTGGGCTGCAAGGAGATCAGTCCTGGGTGTTCTTTGGAAGGAATGATGCTAAAGCTGAAACTCCAGTACTTCAGCCACCTCATGCAAAGAGTTGACTCATTGGAAAAGACTGATTCTGGGAGGGATTGGGGGCAGGAGGAGAAGGGGACGACAGAGGATGAGATGGTTGGATGGCATCACCGACTCAATGGACGTGAATTTGAATGAACTCTGCGAGTTGGTGACGGACAGGGAGGCCTGGTGTGCTGCAATTCATGGGGTCACAAAGAGTTGGACACGACTGAGCGACTGAACTGATCCACATTAAATGCTATGTTTGTTTATTCTCAACAAGGGACTTGACTTTACATAGTCTATTGTAGGTGTTCATTAAAGTTGATGGTTAAATCAAGGGCACTTTGAATCAGTTTTAAAAATCAAAGCTGTAAGTACAGTAATGAGAAAAGCAGAGTTTTTGCTATAGAATATTTGTTTCTTTGCAATTTACTCTCATAATGTGCAATGCATTAATGTGACCAGGAAACTGCAACAGGAAATACATATAGTAGGTCTAGTGAACTTTTTTTTTACCAAAATGATTCAAAGATACCACGAAATATGAAAGTGCTGATATGGATTGGCTAAGTATTTACCATTTCCAATCTAGGTCCTGTCCTTAACAATGTTCTGGTTCCCCAACTAATCTTAACACTCTATTGTCAGCATTTTTCATGGAAGGAATGCAGAAATTTGGAGAAAGAAGTGAAATTCAACATTACACTTGATTCACTGTCCTCCGCAACATGGGCCTGGATATTTTCTCATTCTATGCTGATTTCCACCTTATTGCTTCTTTTTTTCTGGCCTCGGCTAACTCCCAAGAAATAAGTAGGATGTATTTTATTATTTATGATATATACATAATCTATATATCAGTTCGGTTCAGTCTAATTTAGCAATGATGAGACAGAATTCAGTAGATAGAATGGAACTGATTCAGAAGACATCTCTTTTTATTTGAAGGAAGGTGGGCCAGTTATCTGAAAGGAAAAACAATATTTTCCTAATGTAGAATAATGCCTTAAATGAGTGACCTAAGATTGCCCTATGTCTCTGCCTCTGTTCCCTTCCCTCTTCCTCAACAATATATTGGCCCTACCTGTGAGGAACTTGTGAAAACTATCTCACTACTTTTAAGAGAGTCAACCAAATGACTCCAGTTTGTGAAGAACATCCTTAAGTATGAGTGGCATAACCTTCGCTAAACTACCCATCCCTTCTTTTCCTTTGGTTCTCCATAAAACCCCTAATGGCTGGGAGGATTTGGGGAATGGCTTGTTCAGTCAAAGAACCAGTTATTCAGTTAACCTGGGTAATTGTCATCTTATCAGTATCTAGTAATAATAATAATTGTATTTATTAAGTAGTAGTTCTTTTTCAGTAATTTATAAAGTAGAGGCTTGTGGCCCATTTCTTTTCATGTCTATCTTCTGTTCCTTCAAACTTGGTTTCTCCATTCTTTATCTTAAACTTAGAAGTAATTTAGCCAGTACAATGAATCTAATTTTGACGTGCAAACCAGTCTGAATTCTGAAACATGAGCTGAGTGATTTAGATTGAAAAGAAAGAATTTTATTTTATTTTTTTAGTGAAAAAACTTCTGCAACTATCATACCCACCAATTGAATGGCTCCCTATTCAGCAGGTTATAAACAAACATTACTTTAACTAGAAGATTACCATGATTTCCAGTTACAAATTGGACTCATAAATTTGCATATTTGTCTTGAGAATATCTTTTTTTCAGTTTGAATTATGAACAGTTAGCCATTCCTTAAGAGTTTGGTTCTTTGAACAACTGTGTGATACAATTTCCCCTTCCTCGTCAAAGAAAAAAAAAGAAAAGGCAAAATAGAATTGATTTAATGGTGAGTGACTTGACTCTTTCGTACTAGTAACAAATGAAAGGTTCTGAAAATGTACCTCCTCTATCTTTTGCTTATTTCCAAAAAGATACCTGACATCTACATATGCTATTGTGTGTTGGCAAAGGTGATTTATGTATAAGCCAGAAGAAAAGCTGTCAGAAATTGCTGTCATAGTGTTCTTGTTCTAAATAGTTGAAGTTGACAGTGTCTCATAAGATCCATAACTGGACATACGACTGTTAATCAAAAGAAAGAATTTACTGGACTCTGATCATCCTGCAGTGAAAAAAATTTTTTTTAAATCTCTCTTTTGTTTTCATGTGTTTATTCAGCTTGTAGTGAAAGAATGGGAAGAGAGATTGCTTGTTAGTACACTGTGCATGAAAAGTCAATTTTTCTTTTGCAGGCAAATGGGAAGTAAATCAGTTTGTGTCACTTCACTTAGAGTGAGAAAACTATTAAAACAACACTGTCAGTACCACAGCATACATTCCAGTTCCGTCAATTCTTGATGTCACTTTGGATAATATGTTATTGTAGGGTAGTCCAAAATAAAGTGATGTCTGTACCTCATTGCTTTGCTTTGAATTGTGGAAGATTTGAAAATAGTGGCATGTTGAGTTAGGATACCACATTGCTAAGTATGGTGTATGATAATAAAACCTTGCTCTACTTTAAACTATTAGTTTAAAGCTTATTAACAACAACAATTATTTGCTTTCAGTATTAAGATTATAATTCAAATGTATTTTTGCATTTGTGGTTGTAATTTTACTAGCTATCAATATTTTCCTATAAAGGAGATAATAACCTAGTAATATTAAAAAAAAAAACAAACTGCTTTCAGGTAGATTCTCATATTAGGCTTTCTACTTACCCGATGTGTCTTTGATGGGGGCATTGCTTGAGTTTTAAATACTTCACATGTGTTTAGTGTTGCCAAGAGGCCCTGAACTCCACCACTACCCATTTTATGCCTTTTAAGAAATAATTGTCTTTTTCAATCACATTCAAATAAACATTTTTGGTACTCAGTACAACCTGATTCTGATTATGTAGCATGCAGCATTCAAGGGATCAAATCACCAGCAATTCACTTCCCCAAGTTACTTTCTTAAATCAGCTTTTAAATAGATTTATGTTGCCTGTGGATATAAAGCAGTAGAGTAAAACTAAACGTTCCTGATTTCCAAATCAGCATTTAAAGAGCTATAATTCATATTTAATGAAGAAAAACAGCTAAATAAGCATCCACAAGCATTTAACTAGAGACTTCATGCTCATAAAGTTTTTATCCCCTGCTAAAAGCCCCTTTACCGTATCTTTTTATTATACTTTGATACAAAATGCTAAAAGGAAGTTGGATATTGTTAGACTGCTATTAAATTATAAGAGAACAAATATTAGGAATAAATTTCAACTCAGTTAACCAGGACAAGATTGGCAATTTTCCTAACTTGTACTTCAACATTTAAGTTCTCAAAGAGAGAAAATGTTTTATAGCCAACAGAACTTGAAACAATATTGAGGCCAGATGTCTCTGACCTTTTGTGTAAGAATAAAGCACTTTCTATTTCAAGGTTGAACATCCTGTTTATAAATAGGTACATTTGTGGTGAAAACTGACTTTGTTTTACCTGTGAAATTGGGTTTGGCTATTTCCCCTGAAATAAAGATGGGCTATTGAGAGCTGCTGCCTGAAGGCAAAATATAAAATTGATAGCATAGTATATGTGTATTTCGGGGTTTCTTGTTTCTCAAGTATACCTGCTTCAAATCTTTGTCATTGAAAACCATCCTATCTCAAAGTCAAAACCAAGATCAGGACTAGCTGAAATGAAAGAATACAGTGTTTGAAAACTAGCTGATTCCCTAAGACATTGTTTCCTTGGTTTCAGGCCTCAATTTTGCTTCTCATTTTGTCTTATTTTCTAAAGCAGACTAATATTGAAGAGGAATGATGAGACATGTTTAGTGAGTATAAATGATCAAGAATGTTACTTTAAATAGACACAGATTTCAGCATTTATATTTGGCCACTGTTTACAACCACACTAAAGAATGAATGTGCCATCCATTCTTCAAGGTGTGACCAATTATTCTGGAAAAGTGAAATTGGCATTCTTGGGCCCAAACAAATTCAGTTGCCTAATCGGCTTCAAGCTCAAAAAGAGTCCTACTAATATTATAGGCATTTATTGAACTTTAATGATATCTTACTCCTTGGAAGAAAAATTAAGACCAACCTAGATAGCATATTGAAAAGCAGAGACATTACTTTGCCAACAAAGGTCTGTCTAGTCGAGGCTATGGTTTTTCCAGTGGTCATGTATGGATGTGAGAGTTGGACTGTGAAGAAAGCTGAGTGCTGAAGAATTGATGCTTTTGAACTGTGGAGTTGGAGAAGACTCTTGAGAGTCCCTTGGACTGCAAGGAGATCCAACCAGTCCATTCTGAAGGAGATCAGCCCTGGGATTTCTTTGGAAGGAATGATGCTAAAGCTGAAACTCCAGTACTTTGGCCACCTCATGCGAAGAGTTGACTCATTGGAAAAGACTGTGATGCTGGGAGGGATTGGGGGCAGGAGGAGAAGGGGACGACAGAGGATGAGATGGCTGGATGGCATCACTGACTTGATGGACGTGAGTCTGAGTGAACTCTGGGAGTTGGTGATGGACCAGGAGGCCTGGCGTGCTGCAATTCATGGGGTCGCAAAGAGTCGGACACGACTGAGTGAATGAACTGAACTGAACTGAACTGAATGATATCTCCAACTCTCTTTAACATAGTCATCACATGTGGAAGTTTGTAAGTTTAGTTGTTTTGAAGAACAAGACAATTTTTTTTTAAATTTCAATCTTATAAAATGTATTTGCCTTTCCAGAAAGGACAGTAGGACCATAGCAGCCTTCTCTTTTCCTTTCTTTCTGTGGCATAGTTTTGATCAGTGCCCCAAGACTAGATGATCCTGAAGAAATCTCTATAGACTTGGAAATAAAATTTAAACTGACCTCTGACTCAAAGTCTCGTGCAAAGCAAAGATGACTTTAAACTTCTTCTGCATTGAATGGAGTACTGTATTGATCTCTGCAATGAAATATAAATGGAACCCAATGGACTGCTATTTTAATGCAGCAGAGAAAATTCAATGAATTGTCCAATTCTCTCAGGCCCTTTAGAAAACTACCCAGTGCATGGTTTTAATGGAGAAATGGTGCAAGGAAATTGAGTACAGGGTCTCCCAGTACTCATCCATTAAGTCCTTGACATCTGAATCACTACGGTAAATTATATAGGCCCTTAATAAAAGACTAGAGTGGCATCTGATATTCAAACCATAGGTTATAGATGCAGAACAACTCATTCTGCCTCGGAAGGACATCTGCATCCAGTATACCTGCCTCAAATCTTTGTCACTGAAAAACATCCTATCTCAAACTCAAAACCAAGATCAGGACAAGCTGAGATGAAAGAATACAGTGTTTGAAAACTAGCTGATTCCTTAATATATTGTTTCCTTGGTTTCAGGCCTCAGTTTTGCCCAGTGACCTATTGATCTGCTTGTGAAGATACTCAAATCCCTTAAGTGTCAGAATATTCCATACAGATTATTCTCATACTCTGTCACTGTTGAAAACATACATAGCAAACTTGAAAGGACAGCTAGCTTTGGGGAGTCACCTTTGGAGTGTCAGGTTAGTATATGTGGGCTTGTGTTAGTCGCTCAGTCATGTCTGACTCTGCAACCCCATGGACTGCAGCCTGCCAGGCTCCTCTGTCCATGGGGTTCTCCAGACAAGAATACTGGAGTGGGTAGTCATTCCTTCTCCAGGGGATCTTCCTGACCCAGATATAGAACCCCAGTGTCCTGCATTGCAGACAGATTCCTTACCATCTAAGCCATCAGGGAAGCCCCATATGTGGACTTACTTTCTATCTACATTACAGTACTCATCAACTTAGACCATTCAGAGGAATGGAATGAGTACAATTCTGGCCATCTAACACAAGAGTGCATTAATTTGGTTTAGCATCCCTATGATATAGCATTTTAAAAACAGCTAAGATACTATATAATTGATTAAATAATGTATGTGTGTCTGGGGATTTGATGCTGCTCCTGTAATATGCTACAAATGCCTTGAAACTAATTATGAAAACTGCATATGTTTATTATAGAAATTTGGAATCTGTGGGAAAAGTACTAATTGAAAACTATTACAGACTATCAAAAATATATACGATATAATTTATATATTTTAAATTCTTATTTTCCTTCCATTTTTACATTTTAGATGTTAATGAGTATTTCTGCACTACCATTTTTGTTTTTTATCACATTCTATTTTGATATAACTTATTTAACCAATTATATACATTTAGATTGTTTCTAATTTTATAGCATAATAAATAACATTGTAATGTGAATAACTATAGAAATTTCTGTGCAATCTCTATTGCTTCTTTAGGATGATTTTAGGAAAAGCAGAAGTTTTCTAATAGCTCATTTAAATGATTCTTATATATATTGCCAAGTTGCCTTCCATTAGAGGTCATACCAATTTTCATTCTCACAAATGTATCATGAGAATTTGTGTCCCCCTGCTGTAGCCAACATTAAGAATTCTTATCTTTTTAAAAAAATACTGACCAGTTAATAGGCAGTCAGTGCTATTTCACTGTAAAATTTTCACATTGATTATTTAATATGTTGAATGATTTTCACGTGCTTATCAGCAGTGCACACACCTTGTTTGGTGTGCTGTCTGCTTCTGTCATCTGCTCAGTAAAAGTGAACTGTTAGTCACTCTGTCATATCTGACTCTTTGCGACTGCATGGGCTATAGTCTGCCAGGCTCCTCTGTCCATGGAATTCTCCAGGCAAGAATACTGGATTGGGTAGCCGTTCCCTCCTCCAGGGGATCTTCCTGACCCACAGATTGAACCCAAGTCTCCTGTACTGCAGGCAGATTCTTACCATCTGAACCATCAGGAAAGCCCATCATCTGCTAATGTCTTTCTTAAAGATATTTGCTTCATTTATATTGATATGAAGATCTCTTTATATATAGTAATATCAACACATATTTATTGTGTGGATCACAATAAAATGTGGAAAACTCTGAAAGAGATGGGAATACCAGACCACCTGACCTGCCTCTTGAGAAATCTATTATGCAGGTCAGGAAACAACAGGTAGAACTGGACATGGAACAAGACTGGTTCCAAATAGGAAAAGGAGTATGTCAAGGCTATATATTGTCACCCTGCTATTTAACTTCTATGCAGAGTACATCATGAGAAACGCTGGGTTGGAAGAAGCACAAGCTGGAGTCAAGATTGCCAGGAGATAACCTCAGATATGCAGATGACACCACATTTATGGCAGAAAGTGAGGAGCTAAAAAGCTTCTTGATGAAAGTGAAAGAGGAGAGTGATAAAGTTGGCTTAAAGCTCAACATTCAGAAAACTAAGAGCATGGCATCTGGTCCCATCACTTCATGGGAAATAGATGGGGAAACAGTGTCAGACTTAATTTTTTGGGGCTCCAAAATCACTACAGATGGTGATTGCAGCCATTAAATTAAAAGACACTTACTCCTTGGAAGGAAAGTTATGACCAACCTAGATAGCATATTCAAGAGCAGGGATATTACTTTGCCAACAAAGGTCTGTCTAGTCAAGGCTATGGTTTTTCCAGTGGTCATGTATGGATGTGAGAGTTGGACTGTGAAGAAGGCTGAGCTCCGAAGAATTGATGCTTTTGAACTGTGGTGTTGGAGAAGACTCTTGAGAGTCCCTTGGACTGCAAGGAGATCCAACCAGTCCATTCTAAAGGAGATCAGTCCTGGGTGTTCATTGGAAGGACTGATGCTGAAGCTGAAACTCCAATACTTTGGCCATCTCATGCGAAGAGTTGACTCATTGGAAAAGACTCTGATGCTGGGAGGGATTAGGGGCAGGAGGAGAAGGGAACGACAGAGGATGAGATGGTTGGATGGCATCACTGACTTGATGGACATAAGTTTGGGTGAACTCCGGGAGTAGGTGATGGACAGGGAGGCCTGGCGTGCTGCGATTCATGGGTTCACAAAGAGTCGGACATGACCGAGTGACTGAACTGAACTGAATATCAACACATTCTTTTGTCATATATGTTAAATTATCAGTTTGTGGTTTGGAAAGTGTCATTTCTCAGAAGGTTTTGTTTTCTGTATTTTACCTAGGATAATCTTGAAATGGGTGGGCACCATAACTCAAGCATTTGGGAAAAGAAGCCAATAAAGTGCTGGATATGGGAGTGAAGAGAGGTGGTTGGAGACCAGAGTTGACATTTGTATAGTTGAACTCATGTAATGGAGGCAAAGAACTTACTGGATATTCTTCTGTAACCACTTGAAACCTATAGAACTTTTCCCACAAACAGTATGGTCATAGGACATATTAATAGGTGATTGATAGTTCTGGTAAGGTGAGTAAACTATGTGATTAAGGTTAGAGAGGTTCATTAACCTTTAAGGTCATTAAGCTTTCACATGATACCTGTCAGCTGAAATTTACTAGTAACCTCTAACGGAGAAGGCAATGCCAACCCACTCCAGTACTCTTGTCTGGAAAATCCCATGGACAGAGGAGCCTGGTAGGCTGCAGTCCATGGGGTCAGGAACAGTCAGACATGACTAAGTGACTTCACTTTCATTTTTCACTTTCATGCATTGGAGAAGGAAATGGCAACCCACTCCAGTGTTCTTGCCTGAAGAATCCCAGGGACAGCGGAGCCTGGTGGGCTGCCATCTATGGGGTTGCACAGAGTCGGACACGAGTGAAGCGACTTAGCAGCAGCAGCAGCAGCAGCAGCAGCAACCTCTAAAAATGGGTGATCTTTTAAATGTCTTCTTAAAGAGAGATTTACTCAAGCCCACCCAATGGAGCTTGAGTAAGTGTGTGGCCTGTACATATTAACTTTTTGGATCCCATATCCTGGGATAATAGCATTAAAAATTAGCAGATTACTGAACATGGTGCCTTTGGCTACTAATATTGTCTGTTTCTCTGGTATGTGTTTAGGAATTATTCTCCAGAGCTATTCTGACTTTGGCTTAAAAAATTCAGTCCCCTCCTGGGAACACTGTTTATTTACTTTCACTGTGTCATCCATTATTACAAGGACTTTAGAACCATTAGGGAGATGGATATTGCATGTTCTTCTATGGCAAAGAAATTAATTCTAATAGAGGGGATGTCACTTTTTATTCTGTTCATTGAAGGCTGGAATGTTCAACCAACTTCACTGACAGCTTTCACAAGCCCATCATTTAAGATAATGGATAAAATGCAACATTTTATTGAAGGAGGATTCATTTTTTAGTGCAGCATGAATGTACTACATTGTTCATGTTTGCAATACAAATGAGTGGTCAAGGGGGTGGGGGATATATTATGATGTTTTATGTTCACTCTTTAGTAAATTTTGAACTTTTTTCTCTTCCTCCTTACTAGTACAAATATGGATGAGGACATTGTTTTTTTAATTGGGGTATAGTTGCTTTATAATTCTGTGTTGCTTTCTCCTGTACAACAATGTGAACCAGCTATATATATACATATATTCCCTCTTTCTTGGACCTCTCTCCCACTCACCCCTCATCCACCCATCTATTTTGATCACAGCATGAAGTCCAGGAAAAGCCTTGGATAGCTAAAGGATGTACCATACAGGGGTATTGTGAGGATTAAATATTGCAAAGATTGGGAAAGTGCTTTTAAAAAATTGTGAAGCACTTCATAAATACTAGGTATAGCAATGGTTATTTGCAGGCCAAGTACACCATGTTGGCCTTTGCTCCAACTTTTGAAGAGGTCACTTACCGTGACAGAGAGTGAATGATGACACTGAGCGTGAAGATGAAGGACAAAAACCTAGGAGAATAGAAATATATCTGCTAAAATCATTATGCTTAGAGGAGGAAGAATCTCTCTCTTTTTTTTTTTTTTGCAGGGTGTGGGGGCTAGTAGAGTTGTTTTGACACCTATATAGACTCTTTTTTTGGTTAGACACCTATATAGACTCTTCATCACCACATGGAGCCAAGAAGTGAATACGTGTTTAAATTTGCATCATTTGTCGTGCTCTCTTTCATGCTATTGAGTCAGCATGATGCAAAGGAAATGGCCTGCACGTCACGAGAATTGAGTGTGAGTTGTCACAGCCATGTGAAGCACCATATCGGCAGCACTGGAAAAGCTGCTTATTTATTTTTTCATCTAAGAAGAGATATTTAAGGAAATTTGTTTTTACAAAGTTGACAAATATATACAGTGATTAGATGGTCTTAGCACTATGTGCAATATACTTATTCATTTATTTCAGTGTATATTACAATAAATATAATTAGTCTATAAAGCATATAACCTTGTGAATATCACTGCTAAGTGAAAATAAGTAAGAAATTAAACTGTCCAGTGAATAAGAGTACTAAGGGGATACAGATATGGCGTAAATTACAAAGAGAGGACATTTGAGAAATGCTGGGCTAGGTGATCTGTAATTTCATCTGAAATCCTAATACTTAAAGTACGTAGCTTCTTAAGGGAGACACCAAGGTCAGTGGCAACCATTACAAGGGTACCTCTCTGTTTCTATGGGTTTCTGGACCAGATTAGGCCACAGGTGCTCTTCTGTATAGCATCAGTCACTCCAGAAATTGCGGAATGCTTTTTGAGACAGCGTAAGAAAGAGGAAAGTTGAATCTAGTGCTAGGCCAGAGCAGCGGCACGCTTCAAGGGTACAGAGAATTCAGGGGCTGCTGACCCTCCCTGATCAACTGGCCACATCTTTTCCATTGCATTATCTCTGCACACAAGGCTGCCTGTTGTCATTTCACTCATCCACTGGGTTCTCAGAAGTCCAACCATTCCATTCTGGAAGAAAGGATATGTAAAGGCTGCTTAATGACATCTTCCTTTGCTGCTTTCTTGTGCTATTCTAATAGCCAAATATTTTAGGAAGTCTCTATTTGCAGAAGAGAATTCTTAAACCTTTTTGGGTACCACTCATAGGATTTCGACCAACCATGAGACTTTTGCAGGCTCTCTTAAGTGTCTGATCATACTGCTTTATTATTTGGTGATGAGAAAGCAGTGAGATCATTGTCTCCTGCTGAATCTGTGAAAGAAATGACAAAGACACACACTGGGTTGCAGTCTATTCGTCAATAGTAATCAAGTATTTTATAGAACTCTTACCAAAAGTAACAAAGTTACTTGTATCCAATACTTTTTGAAACCTGGAATTGAATAACTCCTTGTTTTGCTCTTTTTATTGGATCCATCAAGCCCATTAGCAGCCATTAAGGCTTCGGGTTCTAGTTCAAAATTGCCCTTTTAATATTCCTCAAATGAGACACAAGCAGAACAAAAAGTGAGAAAAGATGTATATTTTTCTCAGAATTAGAGCAGAAGATCTGCCTGTGACCACTGGTTAGGCTAGTGGTAAGAGGGTGAACACAGTACCCCGCAGTTTAGATACTCTGCTTGTCAGCAGTCAGATAACCTGCCAAGAATAGAGTGGGATTAGTCATTTCTTTCGGAGAAGGCAATGGCACCCCACTCCAGTGCTCTTGCCTGGCAAATCCAATGGATGGAGGAGCCTGGTAGGCTGCAGTCCGTGGAGTCACTAAGAGTCGGACATGACTGAGCGACTTCACTTTCACTTTTCACTTTCATGCATTGGAGAAGGAAATGGCAACCCACTCCAGTGTTCTTGCCTGGAGAATCCCAGGGACAGAGGAGCCTAGGTGGGCTGCTGTCTATGGGGTCGCACAGAGTCAGACATGACTGAAGCGACTTAGCAGCAGCAGTAGCAGTCATTTCTTTTGGTTTTGAGAAAAGATGGCAAATGTTTTTGTTGTCAAGGAAAGCTCTTTCACAGACTGACACATTAAGTTATTGCCTTTATCCATTTGAAAACCCAATAGTGCAGGAAAGATCGTATAGTGTGGTGGTTAAAGAGAACGCAGTCAAGTTGCTGTGCTTAGTTGCTCAGTCGTGTCCAACTCTTTGTGACCCCAAGGACTGTAGCCCACCAGGCTTCTCTGTCCAT
This sequence comes from Bos grunniens, assembly GCF_055505025.1. NCBI lineage: Eukaryota > Metazoa > Chordata > Mammalia > Artiodactyla > Bovidae > Bos > Bos grunniens. The sequence continues at coordinate 35,460,654 of NC_141171.1, forward strand.
GGGGATTCTCCATGCAAGAATAGTAGAGTGGTAGCCATGCCCTCCTCCAGGAGATCTTCCCGACCTGGGGATTGAACCGAGGTCTCTGGCATTGCAGGCAGATTCTTTACCTTCTGAGCAACCAGGGAAACCCAGGAATACTGGAGTGGGTAGCCTATCCCTTCTCCAGAGGATCTTCCTGACCCAGAAATCAAACCAGCATCTGTTACATTGCAGGTGGATTCTTTACCAGCTGAGCTACCAGGGAAGCCCCTAGTCAAATTGACCTTCCTTCCAATCTTGGCTCTGCTAGTCAATAGTCATGTAGCCTGGGTTATGTGTATCTCCTTGATGCCCTTGTAAGATGGATATGATAAAAGTATATAACTCAGACGTTTGCTATGAGAATCAAATGAGGAATTAGATGCCCTTTATGTACCACTTTGCATCTTATTAATTTCATTTCTTACTCCAGCTTCTGGGCAGTTTGTGTAATGATAATTTTCACTTCTTAGGGGGTTCTCTGATGCCTCAGACATGGAGCACCAGTGGAACTTAATAGATATCATCTGTACAAGCTTGGAGGGATAGACATCACTATGCTGTTGACAAATGGTTCTATGATCCATTTCAGGTTAACATTTTACATATGTTTTCAGACAAGGGTCAATATTCTTTTCTCTTTTATAGGATAAGGTCTTCGACTTTCCTATTCTCTTTAAAAATTGTTTAGCTGTTTCAGGACTTTTGCATGCTTATAATCATTTTAGAATCAATTTGCTAAGTTTTATAAAATCTCAAATTTTGATCAGATTGGTTATGCTTTTAAGAAAAATTTTGTATAGTCAACATTATTTATTTTTTTGTACTGTATTTTTAGGTTATATTCCCTCCTAGAAATCTCCTTTTTTGAAAATTATATTTACCAATGTTTTCTTTTAGTAATTTATTTTTTTACAGATATATTGTACATATATGGATATCTAGATATTTTAATAAATTATGACCTAGCTGTCTCAATACCATTCATGTAAAAATCCCCTTTTCTTTTTGATTTGAAATTCATCTATTGAGTTATCATATATTTTTACATTTTTCTATTTTTTTGTTTTAAATTGAGGTAACATTAGTTTATAACACTAAATAATTTTCATGTGTACAGCACTATATTTCTCCTCTTGTGTGTATTATCATGTGTACACCGCCAACAGTTTTATTTCCCCTTTTTAATTGACCCCTTTTTCCCATTTCAGCTTGTTCTCAATCTTCTTCCTTTCTGGTCTTCCTACTCTGGTCTCTGTATCTATGTGTTTGTTTTTGTTTGGTTCAATTTGTTCTTTTATTTTGCTACTTATTTTTAAAATATTTCACATATGAGTGAAATCATGTGGTATTTGTCTTTTTCCATCTGACTTACTTCACTTAGCAACACACTCTTTAGATTCACCTCTGTTGTTGCAAATGACAAGATTTTATTTTTCCTGTGTGAGTAGTATTCCACTGTGCATATATACAACATCCTTATCTACTCATCCATCAATGAGCACTCAGGTTGTTTCTGTATCTTGGCTATAGTAAATAATGCTGCCATGTATTATTGTAGATAATATAGCATTATCATATCTTTTTGAATCACTGTTCTCATATTCTTTGAATAAATATCCAGAAGTGGAATAACTAGAAATGGCAAGCCACTCCAGTGTTCCTGCCTGGAGAATCCCAGGGGCGGGGGAGCCTAGTGGGCTGCCGTCTATGGGGTCGCATAGAGTCGGACACGACTGAAGTGACTTAGCAGCATGGTAGTTCTAGTTTATCTTTTTCACGTCCGTTCATAATTGCTTTATATATTTAGGTACTCCTATGTTAGGTCCGTATGTGTTAGTAACCATATCTTCTTGCTGAATTGTTCCCTTTATCATTATATACTATTCATCTTTTTCTCTTGTTATATTTTTTGGCTTAGAGTATATTTTTTCTGGTAGGAGTACAGCTACTCTGGCCTTCTTTTGGCTGCCTTTTGCTTCAAGTATCATCTTCCATCCCTGTACTTTGAATCTATGTTTGTCTTTAGAAATCAGGTGAATCTTCTGGAGGCAAAATATATTTGGGTCTTATTTTTTTTAATCCAATCAGCCACTGTGTGTCTTTTGCTGAATTAATTTCATTTGCACTTAGGGTGATTATTGATAAATGAGGTGTTAGCACTGCCATTTTTTGTTTTGTGGTTGCTTTATATCTTTATTGTTTCTTTTTCCCCCTGTGTTTCTGTCTACTTAGTTTGGATTTCTGTGATTAAAAAAAAAAAATCCTTCTTTTTCTCATATTTCATGCCCCTGCTCTAGATTTTTCTTTCATAGTTACTGTGAGATGTGTATAAATGTCTGTTAGATAAAATAGTCCTTTTTTCTGCTGATAGTATCTTATCTTCTTTTACCCATATAGGTTCATCCTTTTCCTTTTCCCTTTCTGCTTTTGTTTCCAATTACTGCTTTTTATGTTGTGATTTTGTTACCAAGTATCCATTGTTATTTCCCCTGCTTTTTGTTCCCTTTAAACTTTATGCTATAATTGAGTGTTTCACAACCTATTCTGATATAGAGTTGCAATTTTCTAATTCTAGTCATCACCTTCTCAAAGTTCTGTGTGTTTTAGCTTTTCATTTCAGCATTTATTGTAAGGCAGGTCTATTGGTGATAAAGTCCCTTCATGTTTGTTTGTCTGGGAAAGCCTTTATTTCATCCTTCATATCTGAATGATAACTTTTCTTGATGGAGTATTCTTGGATGAATGTTTTTAATCTTTCAAAATTTTGAATGTCATTTCCACCATCTCCTGGTCTGTTGAGTTTTTGCTGAGAAGTCTTCTGATAGCCTAATAAGAACCCTTTGTGGGTTACTGTCTTTTTTTCATCTCCTGGCTACCTTTAAAATTCTTTGTCACTGACTTTTGACAGTTTTAATATAATGTATCTTGGAGAAGGTCTTTTCCATTGAAGTAATTAGACATTCTCTTAGCTTCGTGATCTTGTGTATCCAATTATTTCCCCAGTTTGGGAAATTCACAGCTATTGTTTCGTTAAATAAACTCTGCTCCCTTCTCCTTTTCTCCTTCAGGCATATCCATTATCCTTATGAGTCAGATAGTTCCTAATGGAGTTAGATAGTTATCATAAAATTTCTTTTTTTGGCTATTAGTTTTTTTCTTTTCTTCTGCCCATATTATTTCTAGAATTCTATCTTCAAGCTTGATAATTCTCTCTTCCATAAGTTCTGCTCTATTTCCAAAACTTCCTAATGAGGTCTTCATCTCATTTGCTGAATTCTTCCACTCCTGAATTATGTTCATTTGGTTCTTTTTTAGAGTTTCGATTTCTTTGGTGAAATATTCCTTCTGTTCATTAGTTTTATTCCTAAGCTCAGTGAACTGCATTTGAGTTTTCTTGAAGCTTGCCAAATTTCTTCATGATAACTATTTGACTTCTTTCTCAGATTGCGATATCCCATGACTTAAGCTAGGGTTTCTGCAAAACTATCATTTTCTTTTTGTGACACTTTTCATGGTGATTGATTGTTCTTTAGCCGGTTCATTTGAAGTAGTGAACACCTTTTAAACAATTTAACGTTAGTATTTCGAATTTTTTTTTTTAATTTTCAGTAGGTGGCACTATAGCACAAATTTTTGATTTCTCTTACCTGAGTTGCCTCTGGCTACATTTGCACATTCACAGTTTCCACCCTCTGCTGCCTGTACTAGAGGTGTAATCTAGTGCACTTGCTGCTGTTCGTTTCTCTGGGATTGCTGGTGACTTGATGCTGCAGGTGTTACTGCTCTTGCTGGGACAGTGGACACACATCTGGGCTGCCTGGGTGGGGAGTGAGAGGTTGGGAGGGGGACTAGGATCACTCCTTGGCTCCTCTGAAGCTGGAGGGATGGGGTTACAGGTCCCACCAGAAGTGAAGTTGAATTCGTAATTAAAAAAAATACTCACAGCAAGCAAAAGCCCAGGACTAGTTTGCCTGGGGGATTCTACCAAACATATAAGGAAGAGTTAATGCCTATCCTTTCAAACTGTTTCAAAAAATTGAAGAGGATTGGATCCTCCCAAATTGATTCCATGAGGCACCTTTACCTGATAACAAAAACCAGACAAACACACTTAAAAAAAAAAAAAAAAAAAAAGATTTACAGACCAATGTATTTGAATATTGATGTAAAAATCCTCAACAAAAATGTTAACAAACTGAACCAATAATGTATAAAATGGGTCACACACTTTGATCCATTTGGTTTTATTCTGGGATCACAAGGATGGTTCAACATGCATGAATCAATTAATGTGTTATTGCCAGGGGGCTAGGATTACAGGCACCCTGTCTGTTGCTCTCCCAGTTCTACCTCTTAATGTGTGTTCCAGTCCACCCACTTTTATTTATTTTATTTTTTTAAATTAATTTTATTTTATTTTTAAACTTTACATAATTGTATTAGTTTTGCCAAATATCAAACTGAATCCGCCACAGGTATACATGTGTTCCCCATCCTGAACCCTCCTCCCTCCTCCCTCCCCATACCATCCCTCTGGGTCATCCCAGTGCACTAGCCCTCCACTTTTAGATATACAGATGTGTGGAACGCACAGCACCCTGATATACTGAGCAGAGGAATGTTTACGTTATGAATGTTTTACTGGTTGCACATTTGAAGGGGAGAGACAAAGGGAATATCTTGGGTCACCATGATGCTGATGTTACTTCCTGCTGCTGCTGCTAATAAGTCGCTTCAGTCGTGTCCAACTCTGTGCGACCCCATGGACTGCAGCCTACCAGGCTCCTCCATCCATGGGATTTTCCAGGCAGGAGTACTGGAGTGGGGTGCCATTGCCTTCTCCGATGTTACTTCCTACTTTATTTAATTTCTTAGGTATATCATGGCCCCTAAGTGTTTTAATGTTTGGAAATAATATGTAACTTTTGATGATCTACTGTCTTGATTTGTTTCATTGCTGTTTTACCTGACAGGTGTTACACTTCTAGTTTATTAAGACCTCATTGCTGTTCAGCAAAAAGTTTTCTTTCCTTTTTAGATAAAGAATATCCCTTATGATTTATGCATTGGTGTGATTTTCTTACAACAAAAGCACAGATAAAGGCTAGTCATTGTATACCACGTCTTGATCATAAATGAATCACCCACAGTGTTTGCAATTAATTAGTGTTTGCTGAAAGGTAAAGGATGGTTTATGAAGACAGCTTCACTTAGAATATTGGGACATTATTGCTGAAAGGGAGAAGGAAAACTATAATTTCTAGGCTTTTATAGTGGTAGGCACCATGCCAGGCATTTTAGTGGCTTATTTAATTTAATCCTTACAATTGATCTGTAAAATGGCAATATTAGTACTGTTTTACAGATAACATTACAGACCAAGACATGCACAATAAGAAACATGCCTTAGGTCTAAAGACGACCTTAGCTTGGACTGAAATCCATAGTATTTAGTATTCCAGCCAGTTTAGAGAACATGTAGAACAACTTCTAAGAAATTTTTATTAGAAATGAACTTAGAGTTGAGTTTCTTGCTCAATTTTGTGAATTCCTGGCAGATCCAGGACGGAAATCCATTCTTCTGGTTCTTAGTTTTTTATAATTTTTATGTTGTCTATTTTACCCAGGAAATTAGAGCATAGATTCACTGCCTGATTTTTTGAATGCAGCTTCATCATTTACTGGATATGTGATCTTGAAAGTCTATTAAAATAGAGATATAGACAGAATCTATCTCTTAGAGATATTGCAACTAAATACATGTAAAGAGCTTATGCACGTTAGAAGTGCTCAGTTATGAGTAAATTTTGCTACTGATGGTAACCCTAGGACCACATTCTGTCTCTTTTATTATCAATGTCATATGACAAGACCAAATCGGCTATCACTCTTTAATACACTGGCATTCATTTAATTCCGTTATTATCTTTTATATGGGCTTCCCTGGTGGCTCAGAGGTTAAAGCGTCTGCCTCCAATGCGGGAGACCAGGGTTCAATCCCTGGGTCGGGAAATGTTTTGTCTCTTGTTTATCATTTTATCAAAGTTATAATGAGAAGATGAAAAAAATATTTAGAACCCATGTTGATACAAGGCAGGTTATATAGGCATTTTAGAGAATTCCTGAAATCATGATACTTGACACAAGTCACCCACCAAGTTTCTGCCTGAGGCTTACAGTGGGATAAAGAAAGTCAGTGTTTAAAGATCAGGTCCCATATAGTCAGGAGCAGACATGGTTAGAACCATGTGATCTAATGACTGAAGAGAAAATATCAGAATAGTAAGCTACTTTGGGATGCTAGTTTACAGGTCTAGAAGAGTCCATGTATGAAGCAGTAGTAACAGGAAAACGGCTGTGACTTCATATTTGCATTAGGACGAGGGCCAATTTGATCCATATATTTAAGGAATTTTGGAAATCCTCTAAAAGATTTAGGGAACTATGTTTATTAATTCTTTTTTATTATTATTTTTTATTTTTTTTTTATTTTTAAACTTTACAATATTGTATTGGTTTTGCCAAATATCGAAATGAATCCGCCACAGGTATACATGTGTTCCCCATCCTGAACCTTCCTCCCTCCTCCCTCCCCATACCATCCCTCTGGGTCGTCCCAGTGCACCAGCCCCAAGCATCCAGTATCGTGCATCGAACCTGGACTGGCGACTTGTTTCATACATGATATTATACATGTTTCAATGCCATTCTCCCAAATCTTCCCACCCTCTCCCTCTCCCACAGAGTCCATAAGACTGTTCTATACATCAGTGTCTCTTTTGCTGTCTCGTATACAGGGTTATTGTTACCATCTTTCTAAATTCCATATATATGTGTTAGTATACTGTATTGGTGTTTTTCTTTCTGGCTTACTTCACTCTAACTATGTTTAAATCTTGACCTTGGTACTGATTAATCTTATTCCTGTGGACAATACAAGTTTACACAGTTTTTCAAAACAGTAGCTATTATTCACATGTGAGTATTTAAATTTATATTCATTAAAATAATCAGTTTTTCTGTTGCATTAACCACACATGTTCATTAATTAACTGAAACTAATGGCTACTATATTTAACAATGCGGAGTAACATTTCCATCTTTATAGAAAGTGCTATTTGATAGCACTGGAAATTTTCTGTAAAATAAGAGGATGGACTCAGTTGTTTCTCCTAGTCTAATGTTCTAACACTTGTGTGATGGCAACTTACACTGGGATGGGTGACTTTGGTTATATTATACTATAATCTCCATGAAGATTCCAGTAACAGTTGCAAGTAAAACATGAAAGAATTATCTGTTAAGGACCCTGCAATGTCACCAACAGCCACTGCCTTTTGCCTTTATCCACCCCCCCTTCTTCCTTTTCCTCCTCCATGTCATTTTCTTTTCTCTCCCTTCCTTCCTTTATTTATTTTTTTATCTTTAAAGAAAATGGCCACTTGTCCAGAACCATAAAGGTGAGTCAGCACATTCCATAGGCAGCAGGGGGCTGGCTTTGTAAAGGTGACATTATCTGCCACCCTTAACATGGTGGAGATAACCCAGACGGGCTAGATTATGTGCTGAAACAGATGGATCCCAAACTCTCTCTCAACTGTTGAAGACAACAGGTTTATTTCTTGCTCAGGTTCGCTATCTGTTGAGGCCCCATGTGGGTTTTGCTTTGGATAGTCCTTACTCCTAGATCCAGGCTCATAGAGCAAATAGTTCTTCAGTGTGGCCAAGAGAAAAAAAGGAGTGAGTCGTTGTGTCCTGGTATTAAAGTTTCTTCCCAAGGGTGCCACACATAATCCATACTCACATTTCCTTGGCCAAGGTTAATTCATGGCCATATATAACCTCCAGAGTGTAGGAAATACAATGCTGCAATGTCCCTGAGAAGCAAACTGAAAAAAGTTGATGGAAAGTATGAATGACTACCACAGTATTTACGGTCAATACCCAATAAAAATACTACCAGTGGGGCTAACAGGGGAGGATCAGACACTTCAGGGGCAGTAACCAAGTGAGACCATGGCTGTGAATCATAGCCTTCATGCCCATTTTCCTGCACATTGTTGGTACATAGAAATGCTTGATCCAGTTGCCAGATCTCCTCTTCTTCTTCAGGAGAAGCTGTAAATATATATTGTTATGTGAAGTATCTTTAAAATATTGGGTCACCATTTATAAACACTGTGGGGCTCAAAGAATGTACAGTACAGCCAGATGGAGTTTGTGGCTTCTGAACTTTGGGATCGAAGGCAGATGAAAGCAGATATTGGAGAGACGGTGGCATGGGAGAAAGGAGACCTGGATGCTGGTCCTAGTAATGCTGTGAGAAGGGGGACCCTTTCCAGGGCCTGAGAATGGGCTCTTATATAACACTCAGAAATGAATTGTCCAGGGAGACCCGCATGCTGACAAAGCAGGAGCCTTTACTGGAAAGGAGTGCCTGGGCGGAGAGCAGGAGGGTAAGGGAACCCAGGAGGACTGCTCTCCCATGTTGCCCAGTCTCAGGTTTCATGGTTAAGGGATTAGTTTCTAGGTTGTCTCTGGCCAGTCATTCTGACTCAGGGTCTGTCCTGGTGACGCACACATCACTCAACCAAGATGGATTCCAGCAAGAAGGATTTGGGGAGGTCAATGGGACATATGGATTGACATCTTCTTTTGACCTTTCCCAGATTGCTTCCCATTGGTGGCTTGTTAGTTCTGTGCTTCTTATCAGGACTTCCTGTTGAAAAGTAATCATGCAAATGGTTACTGTGGATGCCCTGCCAGGTGGACGATATCGATCAGTGGTTCTCCTAACAGTTTTATGATGAACTATCTGGGTGACATTGAGTGAGGCACTTACTCTCTCCTCATTTATAAAACAGGTAGGTAACAAGCTAAATATTCAGCACTGGTTCCAGCAGTTTTAGCAGCTACCTGGGGTCATGGACAAAGTTGTTTCTCCATCACTTTGCACCTGATAGTGTAATTTGATACAAATTAAATCCTGATTCCTTTCTTCATTCTGCTAGACACTGAGGCAGGGACCAGCAATCTCAGAGATTCAGGTTTCATAGTTAATGTCAGTGCCCTAGGAAAATACGATCTCTAAAGTCCTTTTTAAAAATTTTTTTAACAGAAAAATAGTGATCCTTTGTAAAGTATCTTGAAAGGTAGAGTTATTGATAAATTAAGAGCTTTGACTTTGGCATTAGACAGATATGGGTTTAAATTGTGCTGTACTAGTTACTTAGCATATCACCTGACCCGATCTCATCACTTGTTCTCTGATGCAGATTTTTCATCCATAAAGATGCAATAATAGAAAAGAAAATGGCATTTACTTCATAAAGCTGTTGGGAAAGTTAAATAAGATAATATATATAAAATGCCTGCTATTTAAGTTTTTTGAGAGGCTATTCCTACTGTTGTGCCCTAACTTCTTTCCCTACCAACCTTCTTCCACATGTGCTACTTCTGAAACCTAATCATGTGATCCCATAGCCTTCACTGAGAATGTGCTCAACATGTGACGGAAGAAACTGTTAGCTTTTTCACTTCGTCTTTTTCTGATCAGATCTTATTGAAATTTGACTTTCGCCTTTGAAATTAGGAACTCAGCAAAGGGGATGACTTTAGGGGTATTCTTGTCTTAGATTTGTTTTATATGAAAGTTTTATTTTAAAAATTATATCTGTACTGACTAAATGGGACATTCTTTGTGCAACAAGTCTGGTAAGAACGTGGAATAAATGCTTTGATGCCATCGATGTGAATCCTGTTGGCATAGTTATATCTTAGTGAAGGCCAGCAAAGTCGTTCTTTTGGACTTTGTGTCTCCAAGTTAGAAAATTTGAAACATGTTGGCAATTAGCAAAGTAAATATTTCTTGAAATTTATTGAAGTTGTGTTTTTCTTGTGATGAATTTGGAGACCTGTGGGTACCAAGGCTAATTGGAATAATTTCATCTTCAAAGTACATTAGCCTTGATTTAAAGCTCTGAAGACTCTCTGAAATTTAAACTAGTGTGGCATCATTGTATAGAGTATTTATCTATGTTATCATTTCAAGGATCAGAGATCATTGCATAATTGAGTTGCCAGAAAATAATTAAATATGTCATATCTATGATCCTAGACAGTTTATTTTCACTGGAAAAGATTCATGTGTTAAGTTGTATTTGAGTAAAACTCTTTAACTGTCTATTACAAACACCATATGATTCTGAAACTACTTATTTAAAAGATGATTTTGGGTTCTTGTTTTTCTAATTTTTTTATTTTTTTTTTATCATGAACACTCTACTCATCTGTTAAAACATTTGGCTTTTATTACACTCACTTTGTCTGTGGAGAAAACCTACTTTGTTTCTCAAAGGCAAAATTGAGCTGTATTTTTTATCCTTCAAGTAGATCCTGTCATAAATGCTGGTTATTAAATTCAAAAGGAACATTTACTTTTCTGGAATTAAGTAAAATTTTAGCTCTACTTTATTGGCGCTGTCGCAAAAAAGACAAAATCTGCATCTTTTATAGAAGTACAGTATACATATATATATATATTTTTAAAAGGCTTACTATAACTTTCCCCCTGATTTAAACATTATAAATGCCCCTTGTAAATATGTAGACATATCATAGTACCCTACCATGCAGAAATAATACTGATTTTTTTTCTTAAACTTTTTTTTTTTGGGGTGACTTTTTGAAATACGACTTTTTTTTTTCTCTTTCCTACACATACAGAAGCATAAAAATTACAGACCCAAATAATTCTAAATTACTTGTAACAGTTTAAAATAGGGGCATTTTTATGTGGTCGTATTTTATTCTGTTTTTTCAAATGTCTAGATTCCTAGTTACAGAGAACATTTGCTGGTGAAAACTATAATACTTGTTTAAATCTTGAGGAATAAATTTTAGCTAATGCATTGCTTTGCCTTTTACCTGCCTTAGCTTTCAGTCTTTTAGAGTATAGGCAGGGAAAAGAGAAGACACTGATCACCTAAGTTAGTTTTTCTGTGAGCCCTGGGCTGCTGGGGTGGAGAAAAGATATTAATCACCAAGGGTAACAAGAAAAATAACACCTGTAATATTTCTGTAGCTTTTCTAAATTAGACAATGACTTTAAGCTCTTAATATACCAATAAATTGAGCTCTAGTATCACTGCAGATGGTGACTGCAGCCATGAAATTAAAAGATGCTTGCTCCTTGGAAGAAAAGCTATGACCAATCTAGACAGCATATTAAAAAGCAGATACATTACTTTGCCAACAAAAGTCTGTCTAGTCAAAGCTATGGTTTTTCCAGTAATCATGAATGGATATGAGAGTTGGACTGTAAAGAAAGCTGAGCACTGAAGAATTGATGTTTTTGAACTCTGGTGGTGGAGAAGACTCTTGAGAGTCCCTTGGACTGCAAGGAGATCCAACCAGTCCATCCTAAAGGAAATCAATCCTGAATATTCATTGGAAAGACTGATGCTGAAGCTGAAACTAATACTTTGGCCACCTGATGTGAAGAGCTGACTCATTTGAAAAGCCCCTGATGCTGGTAAAGATTGAAGGCAGGAGGAGAAGGGGATGATGGAGGATGAGATGGTAGGATGGCATAACTGACTCAATAGATAGAGAGTTTGAGCCATCTCCAGGAGTTGGTGATGGACAGGGAAGCCTGGCCTGATGCAGTCCAAGGGGTCACAAAGAATCGGATACAACTGAGTGATGGAACTGAACTAAAACCAATAAAATGGCAGCCACATCTTAATTGAAGTAAAAATAGTTAACCATGCTAAAAACATAGTCTTGAATACAGCTGTCCAAGATTCATACTGTCTTTCCAGAAACAGAGTGTACTTAAAGTTTCGGTTTTCCTTCACCAGATTGCTTATTCATTCTTGAAGAAATTCCAGATTCAGTACCCATATTGCTAGTGTGTTCGTTTATGTTTAGAGCACTCATTTTGTGTGGATTTGAACTGTTTGATCCCCGTTCCTTCTAGGATCAAATAGGTGGCTTCAAAGCATGATAGGAATAATATTATCACTGATATCCTTGTAGCTTAAAAATCTATAGAATCTAATGTAGTAGACCCAAAGAAAATGAACCCCAGGGGCTGGCATGACACTATGCAGAGTTTCACTGAACTCGTTGAGGGAGCAAGAGAGCACCTTCCTGTTGTTGGCTGGTGGGTGATTACACCATTCACACTTTTCTTTTTTAGAGTACCTTTCCAACCTGCTGACCTGACTAACTCAACTCTTGGCCTGGTGCAAAGTAAGTGCCTAGGATACATCATTCAATTGCTTGAATGTTATTAGGCACTTGACTCACTGCATTCACTGATAATATCAGTTCCTTTAATGTCCAAGGTTAGGAGGAGACAGAGAAATGAGGACTACAATTAAGTTTATAATGTTAAATTCTATTTCATGGCCTCATGGTAGAAACGTCTCCTTGCAGACTGCTGGGCAATCTTCCCAGTTCCTCTGCTTGATTTCCAAGTGGCGAAAGCCAGGAATGATTTTGCTTTGACAATCCTCTAATGAACCTTTGCATCATCTTTCCAGCTGCCTTGTACTTAGTGGAAGTGATCAAAACACCTACAGAAAGTTTACATATCCAAAGGGTCTTCAGATTTCCATTCTGACATAGGTTTCATTGAAAATAGGTTTGGCTCTTCCCTACACTCCAATTTCTTACAACATTCCTCTAAATAGGTAGTAAACTCTTAAGTTCTTCATTTCTTACTTTACAAAACCCCTACAAAGCAACAAATTTCTTTTTATATGAACACAGGAATGAATGAGGGAGTTATTGTTCAAAAGAAATCTACAGAATGAGATGCACGATGCCTGTCTGAGAAAGCACAGGAAGCCTTTTATGAAAGGATGTGGGGCAAAGATATAAAGCTAGAAAAGTCTGGAGTGCTTTCAAGGAGTGAAAGTTATTCATTTTTGACTGAGGGTAGAGTGTATTATGGAGAAGGCAATGGCATCCCACTCCAGTACTCTTGCCTGGAAAATCCCATGGGCGGAGGAGCCTGGTAGGCTCCAGTCCATGGGGTTGCTAAGAGTTGGGCACGACTGAGCGACTTCACTTTGACTTTTCACTTTTATGCATTGGAGAAGGAAATGGCAACCCACTCCAGTATTCTTGCCTGGAGAATCCCAGGGACAGAGGAGCCTAGTGGGCTGCCATCTATGGGGTCGTACAGAGTCGGACACGACTGAAGCGACTTAACAGCAGCAGCAGCAGCAGCAGCAGAGTGTATTAGTGAAAAAAAGACTGGAATATTTTGTTTGCTATATATTTACACAACTTTAGTTTAGCTATATATATGTAAAATTGTCCAGAATTGACTTTTATACTTTACCATCACTACTTATACATATAAATGTATTCTATTCTACTACATAGAATTCATGTAGTCTAATCTTAGCATGGAGTCAACTAACAGCAATCTAGTAAGGGAAAATGAGATATCTATATCAGTTAATTAATCAAACCTGTTTAAAACTATAGCAGCAATAACAATGAGAAACACGAACGCTCAACACAGTTTCTTAAAATTTCTAAAGGTGCTTCTCTTAATTCCTAACATTCTTAAATTCCTGGTTATCTTTTCGAAAGATTCCATGTTGCCTTCCTATTTTCCTCCTACAGTTGAACCCTCCTCTCTCTCTGGTTCCCCACCGCTGCTTTTACTTGTGTAGATTACCTTAGCCTCTGAATCTAAAGGTTTCCTTTCCTCTATCCCTATTTCTGGGATTTAAAACATCTTGAATCTGGCCCAGCAGAAGACTCCTTACCTCTTAGCAGGGGTGAGGCAGAAAAAGCAAGCCTGCTTTCTTCTCTTATCTTCACCACACGAAGAATTAAGAATAATGTGCTGAAAATGAAGACGTGGTATTTTGTATCAGAGGACCAGGGCTGAAGTCAATAATTCCAGTTCTTTCTAACTGGGTTACCTTGGGCAAATGAATTAAATGAACCATACATTGGGTTCCTCATCTGTTAAATGGGGATGGTAGTTATACTAACTTCACAGTGAGGAGGGGTATGTGTGTGTTCACTTACAAAGAGCCACATAAATGATAGTTATTGATCTTTAAAATTTTTTTTAGATTATTGACAGAGTCAGTTCATCAGGTTCATTTGGGAAGAAAATTGTCCTCATTTTCTCTTGAGATGCTGTCCTCACATTTCCAGTGTTCTCAGCACTCCTGCTCAATCCGTATGAGGATGTACGAGGGAACGTATGGGAACGTATGAGGACTCTGGGCTGCCTGAACACTGTCTCTCTTCTGGGCCCTTGGTAACACTTTAATCTTTAGGATTTTCTCGCCCAAGACACATTGTTTAATTTAATGCTTTATTTGTCCTCTTTGTAACACTGCCACTACTGCTTCTTGAGATGCCTTCACATCATTTTGTTAAGTTAAAGGCTCTTTTCCCACTTAAAGTTAAGCTTGTGCTACCACTGAAAGCAACCTTACACTGTCCCTTTTCTTTCAGCTCAATCTAAGATACTTTAAATCAATGACGTATCCAAGTCCATTCAGGCTGCCGTAACAAATACCATAGACTGGATAGTTTGTAAACAATAAATTTTATTTCTTATAGTTCTGAAATCTGGAAATCCCAGATCAGGATGATCAGATAGGGCCCTTCTGCAGTGTAGCTGACTTCTCCTTGCATTCTCACAAGGTGGAAGGGGCTTGTGAGCTCTGTGGGGATGTCCGAAGAGCATTCATATCATTTATTCTCATTCATTCATCATGAAGACCCCACCACCTAATACCATCATCTGAAGGGTTTGAATTTGAACATAAGAATTTTTGGGGGGGACACAAATATTCAGACCATAGCAACTCTGACTTAAAAAAATGCAGGTGGAAACCCTATCAGCTTCTCTTCTGAGGAGTACCAGCTGGAGTCGTCAGACTATTAAACTTACTGCTTTTCATCTGTTTCCTGGTAAAGGGCCATTTAGGCTTGAGGAACCGTATTTTAAATAGGTTCAGAGTACATCTTGTGCCCTCTGACATCTGTGTTAACAAGGTCAAAATCAAACTAATAGCCAGGAAATGCTCATAATGGGGCTAAAAGTGACTTAACCTCTGACCTGATGCATTAATTATTATCTGTGTCTTAGTCATAGTTTTATCTATTAACTATTTCCCAAGGAAAAGACCTGTTTTGAGTCAATAGAATGGTTAAACCCATACCACTCATGTCATTATTCCTTAATCATTGAGATCCTAATTTAATTTATGTACTACTTTAGCTCAGGAAATTAACTGAATCAATTTGTTTTAGACAAATAATTGTAAAGTACAGATGTGTAGGAAGTCTTTTGAATTAAAAAGAACATTACCTGACTTCATCCCATTTGTGATACTTGGCATTTTATTAATATCGTAGATATGAAATCTGATTACCAAGACAGAAGTCACATTAAGTGGATGATATCAGCCTTTGATGAGGAGCACATCAGAGTAACCATGGACCCCATCTCTCCATGAGGGGGAGTGACTTGTCCTAGGCTGCCCACAGGTGGCATCTGGATGCCAGGGCATGAGGACAAGGAGCTACTTAAAGCTCTTACCTACTTGCTGACAGTAGTTATTAGCTTACTGCAGGGCCTTCTGTTCTGAAAACAGGCTTTCCTTGTACAGCATGCCCAGGGAATGCTGTAGTTTCAGGACTGGTTGTCAGGGGTGGGAGTAGGCGAGTCCCAGACATACATGACACTCTGCAGTTCATCATCCTTCTGTGAAGAGGACGCTGCATTGTAGGAGTGTGCGGCTTAAATATTTCGGTTGGGATAGCCCTTGGCGAGGTCTGAGAAGAAAATCAACTGAAAATCATTCTTAAATACGAGTATGATCTTTCTTGTTCCTACAGTTCCCGCCCCACTCCCAATCATGGACTTTAGAATCGATCTGACTTGTAACTTGTTTTCTAGTTAAACCTATTAATAGCTGTGTGACATAGGGCTTAGAGTGTTACAATTCTGAGCCCAGTTCACTTATTCAAAATGGAGCTCTGGTGTGTGTGTGTGTTAAATGAGATAACAAGTCTAAGCTATGGCCTGAAACTCAGGAGGTACTCAATATATGCAGTCTCTTTCCACCTTTAATTAATCTCATTCTTAGCGATTGGCTCAGTTTGACCCTGCAAAACTCTTTGTAACATATTTGTTGTAAGCAGTGTGTTTTCTAGGATACTGACAATGCGAATAACAGGAGCTCTGAATCAAAGTACCATTTATACACGATTAGAAAGGGACAGACTCAGAGCTGAGGGGAACTAGATTAATTTCAGCTTCAATTTTTATAACTTTATTGGTGTGACATAGTACAAATGGGCTGTCAAGGCTAACAAATTAAGTGTTTGTGTCTAGGGACAGATTTTAGATCACATCTCTCTCTCTATCTCATTAGCTTTCATCCCCTCCTCCACTTCTATATCTAATTCAGTATGGATTGTAGATGTTTGGCTGCCGTTTTTTTTATTTTTATTTTTTTATTCACTGTTTCTCTCTTTGGAGAAAAGTATTTCTCCTAAGTTTAGAGACTATGAAGTGAGGTACAGAGATGTGAAGTATCTCAAAAGTGATGAAAATGACAAAGCATTGAATAAATTGATTTTTAAAGACAATCTAAAGGAGCTCTGATTATTGAATCTCAGGATAAGAGTTTAAAGGTGATAGAAAACAAAACAAGCTTGCAATAATTTATATACATATGCTGGTGAATACCTGTTTTCTATTTCCCTTCAAAGGGAGAGGAAAGGGGCTTCTTTTCAAAACTAACAGTCATTTGGATGCAACTTTAAAATGCAGCTCTTGCCTATAATGGGTAGCAGATACTGGAATTCAGCTAACAAATTAGCTTGCGAAATTTCTTCCTCAAAAGAATTTTGTTAAAAATTAAGATTCACAGCTTTTCTGATGTGGATGAAGAGTATCATGCTCAGTGGCAAATAAGATGGCCTTTTTTTCCTTATGACTCATGGAGGAACCATCTAGGTACAACTGGATTCAAACTGGGCTCTTCTTTTAACTAGTTTAATTGTCTGTAGCTTATGTAAAATTTAATTTGACAAAAGGGTTAAGCTGGTAAAGAGTTTCAAACCTACTTATCAAATGGGAAGTAGAAGACTTTACTTATTGTTGGCTAAGGAAATGAAAACCGTGCACACAGTTATGATGCTGTCTCTGTATCCTTTGATTTAGTGTTCATCACATTCCTATGAGGTAAGGATGATTTATTCCCGTTTTCTTGATGAGAAAACTGAAACTTAAGAGAAGTAGATCGCTTGTCCACACTGATTCCTGCTGACTCCAAATCTTGTGCTTGCTCCATAGTCCCACATGGCCTCCACTCCCCTAAACATCCATGCCCGAGGCCCTGAAGGCAGGCTGGTTGAGACCCTTATCTTCCTGGAGGACACAGGGGACTACCTAAGATGGAGATCATGTTTGGAGGATGACTTTTGAAGAATTCACCTTCTCTCACATTTCCTATTTATTTAGAAACAGTGTCTTGTGGGTCCCTAGTTAGAAAACACAGATCAGAGAATTTAGTTAAGTAGCATTTACACTGATGTGTTATATTAGTTTTACAATTTGGTAAACTCCAGTGGTTTATTCTTCATTGTTTGTGAGATTATAAATATATTTAAGTATTAGTAAAGGGCTTCCCTGGTAGCTCAGTTGGTGAAGAACCCGCCTGCAATGCAGGAGACCCTGGGTTTGATTCCTGGGTCAGGAAAGATCCTCTTGAGAAGGGAACCACTACCCACTCCAGTATTCTGGCCTGGAGAATTCCATGGACTGTATAGTCCATGGAGTCACAGAGAGTTGGACATTTTAATTAGTATTAAAATGCAATCATTGCTATTTCTTAATCTGTCAAACCATGTCTTTTCAGATAGAGATTGTTGAATTATGGGAGCATTTCATTGCTGGATTAAGCAACTTGAGAACACTTTCCAAGTGACAGTATTATTGGGAAAGTAAAGGAGACAATGGAGAAGGCAATGGCAACCCACTCCAGTACTCCTGCCTGGAAAATCCCGTGGGCAGAGGAGCCTGGTAGGCTGCAGTCCACTGGGGTCTCGAAGAGTTGGACATGACTTCACTTTCACTTTTCACTTTCACGCATTGGAGAAGGAAATGGCAACCCTCTCCAGTGTTCTTGCCTGGAGAATCCCGGGGACGGGGGAGCCTGGTGGGCTTCCGTCTATGGGGTCGCACAGAGTTGGACACGACTATAGTGACTTAGCAGCAAAGGAGACAATGGGGAAAAATAAAAAAGAGAAACTAAGCAAAGAAAAACAACCAAGGGTATAGCACATAGCTTCTACACTGAGAAATCTGATTTCAGGCAATATTTTAGAAACAAAGCCTCCTCAATTTATGGCTTTAACCCCAGACTAATCTGTAGCTTTACTTGTACTCTCTTCTTGATCTTAGAAAATACATGTTTCAAAAATGCACCAAAATGATTCTGTATAGCAAAATCATTGCTATATATTAGGAAAACCTTCAGAATGAAATTAATTCATCTCTGTTAAAATATTGTGTGCTTCATTTCCTTTATATACCATGAGGTGATCATTTGTTTATTTCTGGAATAATCATTTTCAAGGAAAGGTGGTACTTAAGGTAAAAATGAAATATGTGAAATTGGAAATTACCCACATGCCCAGTAACAATGGAATGGATCAATGTGTTATGCTTATACAGTGGAATAACACATGGCAAGTAGAATGGAGCCCTATATTTACCTCCAACTAAAGGAGTGAATCTCACAATAGGATGATGAGCAAACAAAACCAGACGCCAGTGAGTCCACAGTGCATAACTGTGCGTGCTCCACAGTTGCATTTTTACAAAGGTCAAAAAGTGGCAAAATTAATCGACACTGTATACTGTTCCAAGTCAGCATACGAATTTCCTTGGGAAGGAAATGGCAACTAGTGGGCACAAGAGGAGTTTCTGGACACTGCTAATATTCTGATCTTTGGTTTGGGTGCTTAATATTATGGGTGTGCTGGGTTTGTGATAATCCACTGAGCTGGGCAGTCAGATTTTGCACATATTTCTATGTCTTTGGTTCTTCAATTTAGGTTCACTAATAGTCCAATCTAAATTAAGCTCCTCTGTCCATGGAATTTTCCAAGTAATAATACTGGAGTGAGTTGCCATTTCCTTCTCCAGATCTAAATAAAACAAGCCACTAAACACATAACAAAATTAGTGATGGGAAGTCTTGGTATCAATAAGTCTTTTGAAATTAGATTACCATGAAGATAAGAATTATTTTATTTTATTGATTTTTACAGTGCATTTTCAAATTATGTCATCTTTAAAATTAAAATTTATATAATGATTGTGCTATCTTATTATAATTAGCAGTGATTTCTCTTAATTATAAATGGTATCTAGCTAATGATGTACTAGATCTGATGAAATACAGTATTAAAAACAGTTACATGAAATAAGTAAATGCCAAAATGGCTTATTGTTACTTACAGAGATGAATTCAGTGCTTTTAATTTAAAAATACTACAGGAAAGCTTTATAGCATCTTATAACATTTTCACAAAATTTGATTGGAGAACTCAGTGTGATTAAACCCCAAATACTTTTAAATCAGACAAAATTTTACCTGATTCTAAAATATATTCTGCTGCTGCTGCTAAGTCACTTCAGTTGTGTCCGACTCTGTGTGACGCCATAGACGGCAGCCCACCAGGCTCCTCTGTCCCTGGGATTCTCCAGGCAAGAACACGGGAGTGGGTTGCCATTTCCTTCTCCAGTGCGTGAAAGTGAAGTCGCTCAGTCTTTCTGACTCTTCTCGACCCCATAGACTGCAGCCTACCAGGCTCCTCCATCCATGGGATTTTCCAGGCAAGAATACTGGAGTGGGTTGCCATTGCCTTCTCCGAAATATATTCTAAAAGTACAGAATTAAACTAAATAGATGAGTAGTATCCAAAAAATAACCAAATACATATGAGAATGTAGTGCATATTGAAAATGGCATTTAAAATCAGGGTGGAAAGTTCAGGAAAAAGAAGGAAAGAGGGAAATGTGGCTAGCCCTTCAATCTGTCACTTTTAGTCTGTGTTTCCAGGAATTATGCATGAGAAACAGGAGTTATCTGGGTTTTGGCTCATGACAGACAAGACTGTGGGTCTCCATGTCAAGGATAAGTACTTTCTCCTTGGGAAGTGCTTGTGTTTGCCTGAGAACCATATGAGGTTCCTTTGCCTTCTGAGGTCTCAAATTAACTTCTGAGAGGAAGTAGGCCAGCCTTCTATGAACGGATTAGTCCATCAACAGAGGAAAATCCCAGCACTGAAAAATGACTTAAACAAATTAAAAATACTGCTTAAAAGTCAGCTTACTATATGTATTTCACTTTACACCTTTCCCCCCAAAATTTTTAAAAAGATCCTCTAACTCCTGAGATTAACTGATGCTCTAAAACATAAAGGAATTGGGGGGTGGGGGTGTAAAACTTGGACTTCTAACATATAATTGAAAGTAAAAGTGAAAGTCGCTCAGTTGTGTCTGACTCTCTGTGACTCCACAGACTATAGAGTCCATGGAATTCTCCTGGCCAGAATACTGGAGTGGGTAACCTTTCCCTTCTCCAGGGGATCTTCCCAACCCAGGGATCGAACCCAGGTCTTCCACATTGCAGGGAGATTTTTTTTACCAGCTGAGCCACAGGGACATATAATTAGTTAAAGGGAAATGATAGGGAATGTCTGTTTCCAGAAGAAACTATTTCTTATCAATGAAGTGTATGAAACTCATAGGACACTGCACTGATTGCTCTCTTGTCAGTTTAAAAAAAAAAAAGGTCAGGAGAAAAAAACAAAAAATTTCAATTACATTTACAGCAGCAGCTGAAGGGGAACAAAATCAATGAAAGGAGCATACTTATTAGAGACCTGCAGTTGCCATAAAACTGAAACTAAATCACAGTGACAGTGTCTGAACTTCAGATAAATTGCTTTGAATTCCGAATGGGAGCCTGGAGAAATAATGGAAATGATATTGCGGTTGGTGGAAAAAAGGGTTAGAACTTTTTATAGTCATTGCTTCTCTGGATCTTGTAGATATTGTCAAAATCAAATACTGATTTGTTATCTTTTATTTTTATTTTTTTGTAGAGGGGATTCTGTTGTTTCTCGAGGAGATAATTCCACATTCTACATTCTCCTGGCATTGAAAGGCTGGGGAATTATGATGCTTACACAGTCAGAGTAGAAGCAGAGCTGGCTGGGAACCCAAAGCAAGGTGACCCCAGGGAGAAAGCTCTTTCTTCTGAAGAGAGGACAGATTAAGAAAGGAGGGGATGTAGGACCAGCCAGTTCTGCCCTGCTCACTCAATAGACATATATCATTATGATCTAGAGGCTGCTCATAAGCTTCATCCTGTTTTGAAAGGCACGAGTCTTCCCCACTCCCAACTTTTGTGCTTCCTTGAGCTATGCCTTTCATCAGGCTCACCAGCTATGTTTCCTGGTGGGCTTTCAAGCTATGGCAAAAGGTCCTGAAATGCTGCCTCTATATTTATTCAGCACAGACAACTTATCAGATTCAGAGGATGGCACCAAGGATTTTCTCACAACAAACAGTGCAACATAAAACTGCATACAAATCACTGAGCTCATATTACCATCTATAAATATTACACCCATGTAGAAAGAGTCTTTTCATACTGTTCATGGGGTTCTCTAGGTAAGAATACTGAAGTGGTTTGCCATTCACTTCTCCAGTGGACCACATTCTGTCAGACCTCTCCATCATGACCCACCCACCTTGGGTAGCCCCCGGGCATGGCTTAGTTTCACTGAGTTAGAGAAGGCTGTGGTCCTAGTGTGATTAGATTGACTAGTTTCCTGTGATTATGGTTTCAGTGTGTCTGCCCTCTGATGCTCTCTTGCAACACCTACCATCTTACTTGGGTTTCTCTTACCTTGGGCGTGGGGTATCTCTTCACAGCTGCTCCAGCAAAGTGCAGCCGCTGCTCCTTACCTTGGACGAGGGGTATCTCCTCACTGCCACCCCTCCTGA
Organism: Bos grunniens; assembly: GCF_055505025.1. Lineage (NCBI taxonomy): Eukaryota > Metazoa > Chordata > Mammalia > Artiodactyla > Bovidae > Bos > Bos grunniens. Next base: position 35,482,762 of record NC_141171.1, read on the forward strand.
CCTTCAACTGCACCCATGCAGCCACCGCTCCTTGGATGTGGGGTAGCTCCTCCCGGCCGCCGCCCCTGGCCCTGGACGTAGGTGCCCAATGACGTGGGTTTGGGTGAACTCCGGGAGTTGGTGCTGGACGGGGAGGCCTGGCGTGCTGCAATTCATGGGGCCGCAAAGAGTCGGACATGACTGAGCGACTGAACTGAACTGAGAGTCTTCACAAAGAGCTTTTCTGATCTCAGGATCTTTCTTTCGTTAGACCTCCTAGGCTCTTGGTCATTTTAAAGTTTCTCCTCATTGAGAAGTGAAAGTGAAAGTGTTAGTTGCTCAGTTGTGCCTGACTCTTTGTGACCCCATGGACTGTAGCCCGCCAGGCTCGTCTGCCCGTGGAATTCTCCAGGCAAGGATACTGGAGTGGGTAACCGTTCCCTTCTCCAAAGGATCTTTCTGACCCAGGGATTGAACTCGGGTCTCCTGCATTGCAGGCAGATTCTTTACTGCCTAAGCCACCCGGGAAGACCTCTCCTCATTGAGGGTTCACCCAATTTACTGTTTTTAAGGGCAGGAAGATACAGAATAATAACTAGAAGAAGAAGTCAGAAGAGGAATTTTATTTATATTTTTCTAGATAGAAGAGACTGAAGCATGTTTACAGGCAAAGAAGAAAGAGGTCGAGGAACAAGAAAGAATGACAGTTAGTTACTGGGGCAGCATCTTTCGGGAAATATGAGTGGGCAAGGCATGAAACAGTGGAGGGGTTTGTGATGCAAGGGGAATAGCAACAGACACCAAGAGGAATGATGGATGCAGGGGAAAGAAGCAGGAGCTGAGGAAGTCCTCACAAGATAAGCTTGCTTTTTCTTAGCGAAGAAAGAGAAAAGGCCACTCGCCAAGGGTGGGGGATGAGGGGGTAGAATATTTCAGAAAGGGACACGTTTGGTTTAAAAGACAAAGGGCTATTCACAAAGAGCTTATTAGTCCTGTTTAAAGATTGGGTGAGATAGAAGATCATTCATTTCTAATTGCATCAATACATCCTATTGTAATTTTTTTTCTCATAGTGGAGTTAAGTCAGAATGTACAAGAAGCTGAGGGGATGGTTTGATTCTCAGTCACAAAAGCTCTGGGACAAGTGATTTGATTTGCTGTTCTAACCCTAGCACCTGGGATAGTGCCTGAATCAACTAAGTTCTCCATATGCATTTGTTGATTGATTGAACTGAATGGATAAATAGGGTGAAATAGAAAACAAGAGAATTAGGGATAATCTTGAGTGATGAAACTTTTAATATTGGGTACAGACAGGACAAGAAATAAAAGGAAATGGATGATAGACTGGGAGAAAATTTGTCATGGCATAGAGGTTTTCAATAACAAAAAATACTAAATATACTAAAAATAATTAAGGGAGGGATCTATAAGAATATCGGTTTGATGCTTAAGAATAGCATAATGGGTAATGGAATTGAAAACTTTACAGATAAATCACTTCAAGGTAATATTATATTGTTTTATCTCTGAACTTATTTATATGTCTTGTCTCCTTCACTGACGTGTGAGTTCTTTGAAAATGGGACCTTTTATTTCTTGGTATTTTTCATAGCACCTAGCACACAGTCAATAAAGAATGAATAAATGAATAATAATACCTGCATAATATTGAGCCTCAGCTTCAGAGCTGACTTTCCATTCAACCACAAGTCATTCATTCCCTCAGCACCCCTGTACTTTAATTCTCTTGCCAGAAAAGCAAGTGAGTTACTTTTTTCCCCCCACCCATGCATTCTGTGAGAAATAATTCAGTAGTAGTGGTAAATAACTCTAAGTTTCTGGTATTTTTGCTTTTATACCTCAGTATGTAAAACACCAATTCATTTCTTAAATATTTTTATCTAGATCAAAGTATTTCATATTTTTCTATTACTTTAAACATATACAGCTTCCTAGATCCCACTGAGAGAAGGCAATGGCAACCCACTTCAGTACTCTTGCCTGGAAAATCCCATGGATGGAGGAGCCTGGTAGGCTGCAGTCCATGGGGTCGCTAAGAGTCAGACACAACTGAGCGACTTCACTTTCATTTTTCACTTTGATGCATCAGAGAAGGAAATGGCAACCCACTCCAGTGTTCTTGCCTGGAGAATCCCAGGGATGGGGGAGCCTGGTGGGCTGCCGTTTTTGGGGTCGCACAGAGTTGGGCATGACTGAAGTGACTTAGCAGCAGCAGCAGATCCCATTGTGGAAAAGACTACTGAAATTTGTCAGTGATTATTCATTAAATAAGAATTCATTGAGCACCTATTGTGCTAATGAGTGTGTAGAAAAGCACCCACTGCAGATGGACATTTATAAGTATTAGACATGATTTATGAGCCAACACTAATAGATATAAAATAATTGTGAGCTATACGTGGTGATGCATTATCACATCCTAAATCTCTTGGTGCGCTGCTTTGGTGCTCTGAGAATTTTAAGAAGCTGAACTCAATGAAGACTTGCATATGCAGATGGGAATTCACTGAAGAGATGGGATTTGGTGGGGTTGAGGAATGGGTATTATCTGCAAAGATATGAAGGGCATTCAAAAGAGGTGAGCAACAAAGTTCTAATATTACTTTTTTTTTTTTTTGCTTCTCTTACCAGTAAGAGTATATAGAAATCTTCAAATGCTACCTAGCCTGATGATGCCCATCATTCATCACAGTGGGCTCTTGCAGCTATATGTGTAGTAGAGGCTCATGTGTCTGGTCTTAGTGGATTGGACCAAATTGGACCAAATATCTGAACCAAATTGAATGGAATGAATTTGTTGTTAGACTCAAGAGACTTATGTTTGGTTATAGGAACAGAGGATAAGAAAATTCAGGCCTCAATGATTTCTCCTTCAGAGAGAAAAAAAATGAGGTTTTGCAGAGAGAAGGATGATAAAAAGACCTTGACATTTTTCAATGCATTCCTGTTTTGGAGTTGGCCCTTTGTTTCCAGTGTTCCCTTATTCTTTTGATGGTTGTGCAGTCTGTACTGATATCCACTGTGTCACCCTTGATATTACGAATTTGGGTCTTCTGTTTTTATTCTTATAAGATATTACTGAATTTTGTTAATCTTTTCAAAGAACCAAGTCTGTTTTATTGATTCCTCTCCCTATTATTTTCCTCCTAATTGCTTTCTATTTCATTAATTTCCACTTTAAGATATGACTCTTTGGGAGAGGGAGAGGGTGGGATGATTTGGGAGAATGGCATTGAAACATGTATAATATCATGTATGAAACGAGTCGCCAGTCCAGGTTCGATGCACGATACTGGATACTTGGGGCCGGTGCACTGGGACGACCCAGAGGGATGGTATGGGGAGGGAGGAGGGTTCAGGATGGGGAGCACGGGTATACCTGTGGTGGATTCGTTTCGATATTTGGCAAAACTAATACAATATTGTAAAGTTTAAAAATAAAATTTAAAAAAAATTTAAAAAATGTAAAAAAAAGATTTATTATTTCCTTCCATTTGCTTGCTTTGGGGTTATTTTTCTCTTCTTTTTCTAGGTTCTATTTAATGCTATAGATTTTCCTCTCAGCACTGCTTTACCTTTGCTCCACAAGTTTTGGTAGGCTGTATCTTCATGTATAAGACTTATAAGCTTACCATTGTTCTCATAATTTTGAGTGACCTATGGAAACTTTACCTTTTTATCATTTAAACTCCTCCATTTATAATTGTTTTAGATGATTCATCAATCTATATTTAGAACTACATATATATCCAGGAGTGTAATTGCTGTGTCATATGGTAGTTCTTTTTTTAGCTTTTTGAGAACCCTCCATACTATTGTCCATAGTGTCTGCACCAGTTTACATTCCCACCAACAGTATACAAAGGTTCCCCGTTAGCCACATCCTCTCCAACATTTGTATCCGTGGTCTTTTTGATGAGAGTCATTCTGACAGATGTGAGGTGATATCTTACTATGGCTTTGATTTCCATTTCTGTGATTAATGATGTTGAGCATCTGTTCATGTGCCTGTTGGCCATTTTTATGTCTGATTTGGAAAAATGTCTCTTCGATTTTCTGCCCATTTTTAAATTGCATTGTTTGTTTGTTGGGTTGAACTTTTTATACATTTGAATAGTTATAGTTTTATAATTGGAAGATATTTTCTCTTATTCCGTAGATTGTCTTTCATCCAATGACTTCCTTTGCTGTGCAAAAGATTTAAGTGTTAGGCCCCATTTCTTTTTCCTGTTTCCTTTGCCTTAGGAGACAGTTCTAAAAAATATTGCTATGATTTATGTCAAAGAGTGTTCCACCTCTGTTTTATTCTAGGATTTTTATGGTTTCTGGTCTTACTGTTAGGTTGTTAATCCATTTTGAGTTTATTTTTATATATGGTGTGAGTGAATTTCTGATTTGATACTTCTACATGTAGCTGTCCAGCTTGCCCAGCGCCATTTACTGGAGAGACTCTTTTCTTCATTGTATAGTCTGTGTCCTTTATAGATTGACCACAAACCTATGGGTTTATTTTTGGATTCTGTATTCTGTTCCACTGATCTATGAGTTTGTTTTGCACCAGTAACATATGATTTTGATTACTGTAGCTTTGTAGTGTAGTCTGAAGTCAGGAAATATTATAACCTCAAGTTCTTTCTCAAGATTACTTTTGGTATTTGTGTCTTTTGTGTTTTCCACACAAATTTTACAATTATTTGTTTTTAGTTATGTGAAAAGTATCTGGGTATTTTGATAGGAATTATATTAAATCTGTAGATGGCCTTGGGTAGTATTGTCACTTTAACAATATTAATTCTTGCAGTACATAGTATAGTTTGCTATTTATAGCAATAATAGTATAGCTTGCTATTCTTTGCTATTTTTTGCTATTTTTTTGTGTCATCTCCAGTTTCTTTTGTCAATGTCTTAAAGTTTTCGAGTATAGGTTTTCACCCTTTAGATAGGTTTATTCCTAGATACTTTATTCTGTTTGATATAGTTATAAATTGGATTGTTTCCTTAATTCCTCTTTCAGATAGTTCATTGTTAGTGTATGGAAATGAGACAGATCTCTGTATATTAATATTGTTTCCTAAAACTTTACTGAGTTCATTGATGAACAATAGTAGTTTTTCTGTGGCATCTTGATAACTTTTATAGTATCATGTCATATCCCAACAGTGACAGTTTTACTTCTTTCTCTTCAGTTTAGATTTCTTTTATATCTTGTCTGATTGCTGTGGCTAGGAATTCAAAACCATGTTGAAAAAAAAGTGGCAAGAGAGGTCGTCCTTGTCTTGTTCCTGGTCTTAGAGGAAATGTTTGCAGCTTTTCACCATCAAGGATGATGTTGGCTCTAGGTTTGTCTTGGCCTTTGTTTTATATTGAATCGTGTTTTCTCTACACCCACTTTATTAGAGTTTTTATTATACATGGATGATGAACTTTGTCAAAAACTGTTTCTGCATCTGTCAAGACAATTGCCGTTTCTATTTTTTATTAATGTGGTGTTTCACAATGTTTGATTTGTAAATAATGAACCATCCCTGTTTCCCTGAATTACATACCATTTGATTATGGAGTATCATTCTTTTAATATGAATTCCATTTGCTGTTATTTTATTGGGAAATTTTGCATCTATGTTCATTGGCCTATAATCTCCTTATTTGTGATTTCTTTTTTTTTCTTTTTGTATGTGAGCAATGTTGTCCTCATAGAATAAATTCGGAAGTGTTCCTTCCTCTGAAATTTTTTTGAATAGTTTGAGAAGGCTAGGTCTTAAATCATCTCTACATGTTTAGTAGAATTGTGTGAAGCCCTCTGGTCCTCACATTTTGTTGTTGGGTATTTTTACATTATTGATTTAGTTTCATTACTAGTAATTGGTCTGTTTATATTTTTTGTTTCTTCTTGATTCAGTCTTGGGAAATTATGCAGTTGCAGTTATTCTCCTGTTTGTGGTTCACACACTTGGGAATATGGGGCTTGACTCTATTATGACTCTGCCCTCCTACTGTCTCATGTGGTTCCTTCTTCATATCTTTAGTTGCAGATCTTTTCTGGTAGATGGTTGTTCTATAAATAGTTGTAATTTTGTTGTGCCCCTGAAAGGAGGTGAGCTCAGGGTCTTTCTACTCCACCACATTTGTTGGTCTTTCCATTTAAAACTGTCTCGCTTTCCCCTTTATTCCTGAAGAATGTTTTTGCTGGGTAAATATTCAAGTTGATCCTTCAGCACTAGAGTACTATTGTGCCACTGCCTTTCGACATCTATAATTTTTAATGAGAAAGTTGGTGTCATTCAAATAGATTTTTTTTCTTATAGCTAAGGTGTCATTGTCTCTTCCTGCTTTTAAAATGTTTTCTCTTTAATTTTCCCAAGTTCTCTTACGATGTGTCATAGAATGGGTTTCCTTGCATTATCCTATCCTTCACTAAGTTTATTGAATCTGTAGGCTCATGTCTCTTGCTAAATTTGAGAAGTTTTCAGGAAATTAGTTTTTTGCTGATACTTTCTATTTCTTTGAGCCTTGCTGCTTTCATGGGCACAACAAAATAGCAACTATTTGTAGAACAGCCATCTACCAGGAAAGATCTTCTGCAACTAAAGAAATGAAGAAGGAACTACAACCACATTAATTGTGTGATGATAATTGCTCTTTGAAGTTTTTTTCTTTTTCTCTCTCATGACAATTTTAACATCTTTGTCAGATAATTCCAACATCTCGTCTGCTCAGTGTTGGCAATCTGTTGATTGTCTTTTATTGTTAAATCTGTGATCTTCCTGATTCTTGGTACAAGGAATGATTTTTGGTTGAAAGTTGCACACTTTAGCGGTATGCGTACCTCAGTTTATCAAACTCTTCTGTTTTAACTGGCTTCCTTTCTCACTATACCTGAGATGATGTATGTTTGTTGATGGTGTATGATGTATGATATTCTTTTCTTTTTTTTAAATTTTATTTTATTTTTAAGCTTTACATAATTGTATTAGTTTTGCCAAATATCAAAATGAATCCGCCACAGGTATACATGTGTTCCCCATCCTGAACCCTCCTCCCTCCCCATACCATCCCTCTGGGTCGTCCCAGTGCACTAGCTCCAAGCATCCAGTATCGTGCATCGAACCTGGACTGGCATCTCGTTTCATACATGATATTTTACATGTTTCAATGCCATTCTCCCAAATCTTCCCACCCTCTCCCTCTCCCACAGAGTCCATAAGACTGTTCTATACATGGAATAATGTCCAGTAGCACTCTGTTGACAATCAAGGATTGGACAGGGGATGCTCCTCATTATTGCCAGATTGGATGGAAGTCTAGAATCCACATATGATCTCCATTGACAATAGCACTCTTGGGGAAGGACTAGTTCTCTTCCATTGGTGATGAAAGTTCCAGCTACTTCCTTGTTTTCCTCATTTATCACAATCCATCAGGCCATTGTGATGCCTCATTATAACCTGCACATGATGGAAGTCTAAGCATTTCACTCAGCCTTGGCTGGCATGCATGATGTTGTACCACAGCTCTTTCTGTGCTACTTGGCTGGGTAATAGTGGCTATTGTCTAAATTTTTCTATCTTGCTAAGCTATCTTTTTCCTAATTGTTTGCCTAGAGAGGGCAGACTTTTGCTTGTCTGTGCTTTGTGGCATTTCTGGCTTAATGGCTTCTTCAGCTCCTAGCTTGGTATATTCTAAGTCGCTTCGGTCATGTCTGACTCTTTGTGACCCTATGGACTGTGGCCCACCAGGCTCCTCTGTCCATGGGGATTCTACAGGCAAGCATACTGGAGTAGGTTGCCATTTCCTCCTCCAGGAGACCTTCCCAACCCAGGGATTGAACCCATGTCTCCTGTGGCTCCTGCATTGCAGGCAGATTCTTTACTGAGGAGCCACTGGGGAAGCCTAGCCTGGTATATATGGGGCAAAAATAGAAAAAAACAAACTGGGGAACACACCATTGTGTTGATTTCTGGGCCCTGAGAGGCATAAACTGTCTACTTTCTCCAGTTTCAGACTCTTCTTATATTTGTGTTATATACAATGTGCAGGATTTTTAGTTATATTTAGCAATAAAAATATAGAAAAAGTATGTCTGCAACATCTTTCTCCTTTAATATATTTTTATTGAACGGTTTTTTTTTTTTTTTGCTATTTTAAATCTCTGTTTATGCCTTGTTAATAATGCCCTGAATTTATGCTGCAGTCAATATGAAAAATGTCATTGATGCTGATGCTATTGTTAAGTTATTTCTGAGGATAAAGACATTTTATTACCTTGCCGAATGGAAATAGAGATAATTGGTTTGTGGTCTCCTAATGTGAGTCTGTGTGAGTCAGATAGCACATGAGAGGATATATGAAGTAGTGTTTGTTATCAGCCTAATGAAAAACTAGGGGAAATGGCATGCTCCTGCTAAAAGACTGTCATTGCTTGAATTTAGCTTTGACACATTTAGGAATCACTCGTTTAGAATGACATGCTTGTGGGTTCCTTGCTCATGGGTAACTGTTGATTTAGGCCATGTCTCTGGATCCTACTTGGAGGGTGTAAATATTGTTCTAACACATCCTTCTTTATGTCTCTGAGAACATCCTTCATGATGTTGCTACTTTTATGTATTTCTAAAACTTGAAGACAATTTCCAGTTTTTTCTTCACTTTATTTTACATGTCTCCTGTACTCCCAGTTAGATTTCATCTAAAGCAAGGAAGAGTAAATATGCATACATTTTTCTTTTAATAGTCAAGTTGCAATGAACTCTTTCAAACTTATTTGCAAGTTTACTTCCCTGGGCTATATTCCCAAAGAAAGTTTACTTGAATTTACATAAGACCATAATGTTTGTCTTAAAAGATCTCAAGACTTCCTAGAATTGCTAGGAACACATTCACTGAATTTCCCCAAGAGGAACTAACTCTAGGCAAAGCTCCTAAACTCAGAGACTCAAATCTTTCCTGTTAGCTCATTTTCTCTGGAGGAAGCTTTCCAATTTATTTTCCATCTGGAGGACTTTGCTGAGATAGAGTTCATAGCAGTGCATCCTCGTGGCATATATCAGTGTCCTGGCATATAACCTGCCTGTGGATAGATTTCATCAGAACTAATGCGAAGATGAATGTGTTTACCTCTGAATACAGAGCTGCTCCTCACTAAAATTTGCTCTTTCATTTAGACACAAGTCAAAGGGCAAATTTAATTTATACCATGGACAGATTGAGAGTAACCAAGATGCAAATTTAGTAATTATGATTTCTGTAATTTAAAAAAAAATCACAAAGTAATCCCAGGCTTATGCTAGAATGAACAACTTCTATATATTGCAGTTTGTTGGCTGTATCTCAGGCATAAATGGATTTACTAGTTGTGTCAAAAGCTCCATATTGAAAAGTGGTAAATTTTTCTTGGGTTTTGTGCACCTGTATAATGTCCCACACAACTAACGACATGCTCTGTGCACTGTGATAAGATTTATTGACTTAGGATCAGAAAATTATCAGGAGGAATGAGCTAGCTCAAAGTCTGAGTGGTTGTTCATCCAAGAGTGGTTCCTGGCCAGCAGGTTGGATATGCCATGAAGAGCCCTCCACTATGGAAGCCCCCCAACTTCCATAGGTTTAGACTAGTCCAACTGGGTATGGATGAAATTGTTACTAAGTAAAAGTAGCTGTAGTAGGTTGTCTCCAGACCACAAGGCAACCTTGAGAGACCTTTGGAGCTTAGCTTGGAATTTTTGTATCAAGGTCACTAACATCAACCAGAGACCTTGCCATATTTCTCTAGCCATGGAGTACACCTGGGCCAGGCTTCAAGGAAAGAGGACAAAAAGGTCTTTTCAGTTTACTTCCAAGACAAAAGCCTTTGTGTCTTACTGGATTAAAATCATAATTCACTCTTTGGACTTGGAGATTCTTAGGCTTCTGGCAGATTGGTCTCATCCTCTTTCTTTCCCAACATGTGAAGGTGCTCTCAGAACATCTTTCTCCAAGTACCAGGTCGATGCTCCATTAATCTCTGTTTCTGAGTGCTCTCCTCAGATGTAAGTGTGCTTTATACAATGCATTTTAGTTAGCTTTTCTTTTAAAGAAGAATGCTATGTGTGATGACTACCTATTAGGCATTAGTAAGTGTTTAACAAAGGTTCATCTAGTCAAGGCTATGGTTTTTCCTGTGGTCATGTATGGATGTGAGAGTGGGACTGTGAAGAAGGCTGAGCGCCGAAGAATTGATGCTTTTGAACTGTGGTGTTGGAGAAGACTCTTGAGAGTCCCTTGGACTGCAAGGAGATCCAACCAGTCCATTCTGAAGGAGATCAGCCCTGGGATTTCTTTGCAAGGAATGATGCTAAAGCTGAAACTCCAGTACTTTGGCCACCTCGTGTGAAGAGTTGACTCATTGGAAAAGACTCTGATGCTGGGAGGGATTGGAAGCGGGAGGAGAAGGGGACGACAGAGGATGAGATGGCTGGATGGTATCACTGACTTGATGGACATGAGTCTGAGTGAACTCCAGGAGTTGGTGATGGACAGGGAGGCCTGGCGTGCTGCGATTCATGGGGTCGCAAAGAGTCGGACACGACTGAGCTACTGATCTGATCTCTGAAGCGCTTAACATGAATTAACTGCTTCAAGTCTCATAATGCTAAGATGGAGGTATTCATTAACTTTGTTTAGACATGAAGAATTGTCATACAAAGAGGGTAAATACTTGCCCAAAGTCAGATAGCAAGTACTAGCGATGTGTCCTTCTGTCATAGACTTACACAAAGGTGGAGATGATACATAAACAAGAACCTTGGAGATTAAAAAGTGCTATGAAGGGAATAAAACAAAGTGATATCATAACATCTCTAGAAGGAGTGCTAGTTTACTCCAGGTGGTCAGGAGAAGTCTCATGAAGAGGTGGCACAGAATCTGAGAATTGGTCGATTAAAAGGAACCAGTTCAGAGAGGGTTGGGGGCTGAATCTTATAGGAAGGAGGGAAAGTTGGGGGCCTTAAGAAGGAAATGAAGCTAGTGTGTTTGAGAAAGACAAAGGAGACCAGACATGGGGAGGGATGAGACAACTGTAAGGGATGAGGTGGGGGAGTGTTGGACTTAAGGGGTTGGTATTTTAGTTGTAAACAACAACCACTCAACTCTATATGACACTTTCTATCTGCCAAACCCTGTAGAGGCAACTTTATGTATATGTCATTTCATCTTCTTAGCTGTTGAATGAGGTAGTATCATTACTAGTCTCATTTTACAAATGAGAAAACCAAAGCACAGAGGGTGAAGAGTAGTTGGGAATGCAATGGGAAACGATTTAAGGAATTGGAGCAGAGTAGTAACAAAATCTAATGTTATAAATAGCACTGTGGCTTCTGTGTGGAAAATAGTTTAGGGCCTCTAGGTGAAACCAACTAGAACATCCTGGCAAGAGAGGATGGTAGACTATTCTAGGGTGTTACTAATAAAAAGAGAAATTGAACGAAAGGGTTTGGTATATTTTGTACCTGCTACTGGAATGGACACAGGTGAGATTAAATGGGAAATCAAGTCTGACTTCTGGGTTTGTTTGAACAACTGGTGGATGGGAAGGTCATATATGACAGAAAATGATAGGGAAGACAAGGGGAGCATGTTAGGACAAAATGATTTGGCCATATTAAGACAGTGACACTTTTTAGACATCCAGGGAGAATATTAACAGAAAGATGGATCTATGAAGTTTGGAACTCATAGGAGATGTAATACAATAATGGTGCACACACCAGTCAAAACCTTTGGTGAAGCTATGTTTCCATCAATAATTCTGGGGTCAAAGTTTTTGTGGTAGAAGCCTGAATGGGGAGTTTCTGCTCTTTATTTAAGGACTTGTTAGGGATTCACGTGTTTCTTCTAATGAAAAAAATTATTTGTGTTCCTACTGAAATGTTATTCCTAGTGTCAGGAGGAGAAGGCTTTTTTTTAGTATTTTTTCTTCTGGATACATTCTGCCACAGGATCTCACATTCTAGGATTTCATCGCTCCTGACATCAGTCAGCACAGTTTTACAGAAGTTCAAGGAGAATGTTGTTTAAAAGCATGTTCAGCTTAGCCTGCCCATGAGAACACGAAGGGTGCAAGGTGAGTATGAACTTCTGAAAGGTGACAGCTGCCCAAACACAAGTGGTGTGTTCAAAGAGAGTTCAAACTGAGCATATTTAAAATGGACATTGCTAAGTTAGGGATTTTCTTTGTTCTCTGACATGAATAGAGCAATGATTATTTTCATGAGGTCCTAGCTTGTAGCTTGTTTATTTATGCCTAGCTTGTATTTGATTCAACATTACTAAGTCAGTTTTTCACCAATGAACTGAGAAATAAAACAGAAGCTACAAATAAAAAGTCTCAAGTTTAAGAATCTGTAAATGCAGGTTGATCTATGTTTATTAGCTACGTAAGAATTATTGGCATATTTTGGAGGTTGAGAGATGCAATTAAGAGATTCTTATGATAATTTATAATACTCAATTGTTCATTAACATTTTCCTCTTTAAATAATGGGCTCAATAGCTCATTTCCAAAAATTGTCAACGATTTTCTGTGTCCTATGCTTCGCAGTTATGCCTTAATAAAGGGAACTTGACAAACAAAATCATCTGGGTTGGGTAGGATATTTGTCAATATTGGATTTATGGGGGACGGTGTCTGCCCCAGTCATGCTACTGTTCTTAAGTCTTGGCACCCAGTCCATCAATCTGCCTATAAAAGGACAACCCTATTTCTAAAGTGACAGATTCTATTTGTAGTTGCGCAGGCAGTTAGCAAAGCTACCTATGAAATACACCAGAGAGGAAGAGGTGAGAGATTGGGGTATAAATTTGTTAAGATCGTCAGAAGAGCTCAGTTTTCTAAATAGAGCTAGATATTATCCCACCTCTCAGGACAGTAAAAACATTTCCAGGAGACAATCCTTTAGATTCTCCCTCCCCCTCCCCACCCTCCCTAGCCTACATAAGCCCACAGCAACTTGGCAGTTTATCAGCAGATTGACTCCTATTACCATTGACAAGAGAAAAACATTCAGGGAGCAATGGGTCTGTGGTATTTCCCCCATATTGTGGACTATAGTATGGTTGATGGCTTTGCATCTGTTTCTGTTGTGATAAGACTCATGTTTTTCTCTCCACTTAATCCTTGGCACAAGACCCCTTTCCACCTCTTCAGTGGGGCCACAGTCCACAGGAAGATAGGATAATACAAGGAAATTTAGCTAGAAAGAAGAAAAGATAATCTAATATGCTAAAATATACCAGAGTCTTACTGAAAGTGATAGACAGTATTAGCCAGAGAAAGATGAGTTTCTGTAGTAGCTCTTTCATTTTGAGGTTAGGTCTGACAGGATCATTTTTCTTCATTTCTTCCACATATAGGTGAGACCTGAAAAGTAGACCATCCTCACCTAAGGAAAGCACATGAGCGTTTTAGTAATCCTAACCCTGTCATGCCTATCAGACCCCACTCCCAAAGCCACAATAAATCACAAGAAACAAGCAAGGAAACCCTGTTTGTTATTAAAATTCTTTCATCAGTTCAGTTCAGTTCAGTTGCTCAGTCGTGTCCGACTCTTTGCAACCCCATGAATCGCAGCACGCCAGGCCTCCCTGTCCATCACCAACTTCCGGAGTTCACCCAGACTCACGTCCATCGAGTCAGTGATGTCATCCAGCCATCTCATCCTCTGTCGTCCACTTCTCCTCCTGCCCCCAATCCCTCCCAGCATCACAGGCTTTTCCAATGAGTCAACTCTTCACATGAGGTGGCCCAAGTACTGGAGTTTCAGCTTTAGCATCATTCCTTCCAAAGAAATCCCAGGGCTGATCTCCTTCAGAATGGACTGGTTGGATCTCCTTGCAGTCCAAGGAACTCTCAAGAGTCTTCTCCAACACCACAGTTCAAAAGCATCAATTCTTCGGTGCTCAGCCTTCTTCACAGTCCAACTCTCACATCCATACATGACCACAGGAAAAACCATAGCCTTGACTAGACGGACCTTTGTTAGCAAAGTAATGTCTCTGCTTTTCAATATGCTCTCTAGGTTGGTCATAACTTTCCTTCCAAGGAGTAAGTGTCTTTTAATTTCATGGCTGCAGTCACCATCTGCAGTGATTTTGGAGCCCAAAAAAATGAAGTCTGACACTGTTTCCACTGTTTCCCCATCTATCTCCCATGAAGTGATGGGACCAGATGGCATGATCTTCATTTTCTTTTTTTTTTTTGTAATCATTTTAACATTTATTCTCACTATATGCTTGGTCACATCCAACTCAACATTCATTTTCTGAATGTACAGTTTTAAGCCAACTTTTCACCCTCTTCTTTCACCTTCATCAAGAGGCTTTTTAGTTCCTCTTCATAAATGAAGTTTAATGTGTCTACTAGACTCCACCTCCCATCTCACTATCACTTAACAGATTATTGCTTCTAAATAACATCTGTCTAGAGATTCTGGAATAGCTCCAACTCCTACCTGTTCCATTGGGCAAAAACCATGCCTTAATGGCAAATGAGGGCAACAGCCATGGGGAAAAAGGGCTGAGACCACCTGGGCAGTGAAAGTCTGAGGCACCATATAGGAGCACAGAGGTGGGGACTGAGGTCAGAGAGTAGTTTTTCTTTAAGGTCGGCAGAGGTAGGCTCTGAATAAACTGAGGAATGACTGGGGAGAAAAATAAAAGAACTATTTTGCACATTTATCAAAACTTTGTTTATGCTTGGTTGTTTAATTGTGATTGCTTATAAATAATGGTGGAGAAGGAAATGGCAACCCACTCCTGTATTCTTGCCTGGGAAGTTTCATGGACAGAAGAACGTGGCAGGCTACAGTCCATGGGGTTGCAAGGAGTCAGACACAGCTAAGCACACTAGCACAACACACAAGTAACAGACTGACCCAGTCCACTTTTCCAAACGGTAAAGGCATGGCCACGGGGGGCGCATCATCTTAGGTATTGAAATGGTAAACAGTGGTTGCTAAAGCTGGCAAAGACGACTCGTGTTTGTCACTCACTCGAAGCGAGGGAAAAATGACTTTTGACTTCTGAGATCTTGAATTGGTCCGTGAGTTGATTTGGTGGACTTCCGTGTTTTTCAAATATAAATTAGGGGCATTGGATCAGATAACTCCTCAAGTCCCTCCACGTCCTCCAAATTTTCTGCGCTTGGATTTGTGTTCTGGCTAGAATATACCTGCCACAGGATATACTTGCCACTTGTTAGTTGAGTGATGTATAGTGATTATTTACACCTAAAACTTGGTTTTCCTAAGGAGTATAATTGAGATACTAATAGCTTCCTTTCACAGTGAAATGAAATGATATGACGGCGGCACAGCACCAATATCATGGAGATACTCACGTAATGGTTACTGTGTGTATTGGTCTATGACCACCATACATTTAAACTTGGTGGGTTTTCATAAAGTAAAATAATACCAAGATTTTCTCTCAAGTTATATGATTTCTCTGCTTCTCCTCAGTCATAGTCGATATAATTATGAATGATGCAATATTTTGTAGAATATTTGATTTTAAAAGTATTCCTTAGAACTTTTTTTTTGTTTGTTTTCTGGGCACTTTATAGTTCTTTATTTGGTGACTTGAATTTGATGCTACAACTTTAAGTGCGTTGAAAGATTAAACTAAATGGATGACAAGTAAAGAAGTAGTCATGGAAATAAAGTGGTTTATCCTTTATTTAAGTAAATAAACATTTTTACTCACAGATATTAGAGTTACTGTGCTTTAACATGCGTTTGGGTGAACTCCGGGAGTTGGTGATGAACAGGGAGGCCTGGCGTGCTGCAAATCATGGGGTCGCAAAGAGTCGGACACGACTGAGCGACTGAACTGAACTGAAGGGACTACATTTATGTTCATTTGGGGGGCGTGTTAGGTTCTGATATGAGCCAGTCTCCATACTCCTGAGCTCACAAAGAATCTTTTGTTAAATGAACAAAGTACAGTCACAAATGGATATAGAAGAAATGGGGGGAAAGTAGACATCGACTAGTGTAGAAAGGAGTCCAAAACAAGGCAACATTGACACTAGGCAAATGTTTGTTGGAATTACCTTTAAAATTTCAATAATAGCTCTATCAGGAACTATTTGAAATACATCTTTTAATATAAAACTATTTTACTAATTAGCTAGTTAAGATAGAGCCATAGTTTACTCTTCATATTTCTCAGAAACCAGTATCTAAAATGCAAAACATTTCAGAAGACCTAAAGGCCCCCATCCCCGTAAAGTTTTTGTTTCACTGTCATGATGACCTAAACTTTGTTTGAATTGGTTATAATATTTAAAACTTGAGATATTTCAAACAAAATACAACTTTCTGTTTTATTTGCTTAAAATTTTAATTTAGTATATATTTTTAAAAATTATGTAATTTTTTTATATTGGAGTATAGCTAGTTTGCAATGTGTTATTTTCAGGTGTACAGCAATGCGATTCAGTTACACACATTAATATATACATTCTTTCACAGATTCTTTTCTCAAATAGATTATTACAGAATATTAATGGAGTTGCCTGTGCTATACATTGGGTCCTTGATTATTATCTGTTTTATATATAATAGTGTGTATATGTTCATCCTAATCTCCTAATTTATCTCCCCCCCCATCTTTCCTTTTTGGTAACTATATGTTTGTTTTCTATGTGAGTCAGTTCTGTCTTCTCTGTATAGAACATTCTTACAGAGCTAGAGCCATGCCATGACTGCCTCTGTGCACAGGGCTTATAGTCTGAGGAGTGAGTGAGTGAAGTTGCTCAGTCATGTCTGACTCTTTGCGACCCCATGGACTGTAGCCTACCATGCTCCTACATCCATGGGATTTTCCAGGCAGTGTACTGGAGTGGGTTGCCATTTCCTTCTCCAGAGGATCTTCTCAACCCAGGGATCAAACCTGGGTCTCCTGCATTGTAGGCAGACGCTTTACTGTCTGAGCCACCAGGGAAGTCAGTCTGAGGGGATGGCTATAATTCCCACCACTCCCTAGTGATTTTCCCTAGCTGAGGTCAAGGGCCATTTATCTCCTTTAGTGGCTCTTGCTCTTCTGTGTTTCTTACAACTGAATCATGGCATTTTATTTATCTTTATGACTTGCTTAATCCCAGTGGTCCTCTGTGTGTGCATCGTGAGCAAAATGGCATATCCATTTTTTAGTATATGTTTTTATGCTTACCTTGCCCGTGTCTTTTCATTTAAATGTTATTGCAGGTAAAGGGTGCTTTTCAGTGATGCATACATTTTAAAGAAGGAAAGATTGGCCTTGGCAGAAAACTAGTAAAGAGATAAGTGTGGGTGAACATAATTGGAGCATTACCAGTGCTCTTCTGTAGACCATTCCTAATATATACACAGTTTCATCAAGACATGTTGAAGGGGCTCAAACTCCAGCATGCTTTTTATGAGATTTTCCATATTGATGCAAAGATCCTGGAACTCTAATTTTATTTGTTAGCATGCTTACACATCTGTCTTCCTAGCTGAGATGAGCAAAGTATACAGGAAACACATTACAGATAGCAAGCCAGAGAAAAACCAGGGCTTCCAGGTGGTGCAGTGGTAAAGAATCCACCTCCCTGTGCAGGACACAAGATACGTGGGTTCAGTCCTGAGTTGGGAAGATCCTCTGGATTAGGAAGTGGCAACCCAGTCCAGTGTTCTTGCCTGGCGAATTCCATGGACAGAGGAGCCTGGTGGGCTACAGTCCATGGGGTTGCAAAGAGTCGGACATGACTGAGTGCCCCCACACACAAAAACTGAAGTGCAGTTTTTGCAGTGTGAATGGAAGTTTCAGTGCATCAACTAATCAATTCATAGGTGTTTACCCAGTGGTTCTTCTGTATAAGTCCTGTTAGTTACACACTCACTGTCTGGTATAATCAGAAAGGTGATGTTTTATCTTTGAATTATAAGAAAAAGGGTTAATAAAATTAGTTTTTTAACCAGAAATTCTGAATGACTTAATGACAAAAGTAGTGATTTTCATAGGACAGTTTTACTTCTAACATCAGAATTAGTTTTTATTCTATAGTTTTAGACTTGCCATAGTACTTTAACTTCAACGAAGGTATAGTCTTATGCTTCAGAAAACAAGTTCTGTTAGTTTTATAGTCAAGGGGAGTTCTCTTTTCAATTTTCTACTTTACCAGTGAAGAAACCAAACTGGGCTTCTATGGAAAGCAATTCATTGTTTTAGTCAGTTATGGCACAAATGGGTATGAGCAGAGAATTTCTGCTTCTGAGACAAAAGCAATACTATAATAAAACCTATCCTAAGTGTTACCTGTATCAGACAGCACTTTCTTGCTTTCTATTATTCCATATTGGCCTGTTTGTTCTTTGAAATGTCATCAATGACTCTTACAGGGGAACTAATCTACTTTAACTAGTCTCTTAGGTAGTCACTTTAATCTTGGGTTCATGTTACTCCTTTTTTCACTCTTCATTTTACCTCTGAATTTATAGTTATCAGATTTATCAAAGTGACCCAGAGGTCTGGTCATTACATGTAGAATCAATGGAAATGGTGCTGAGTCTGTCATCTGCCATGTCTCTAGAAAAACGAATTTCTCTTTCATCTCTGATCTTAAACTAATTTAGCTTTGAATATTAAATATTAAAATTTATTTGGCTAAAGACAAAATTAAGGATAGAATAATTGGTTCTTGGCAGCTGAAGACTTTCATACATAGAAATATCTTCTAGTAATGAATTTCTTTAACTATCTTAAAAACAGAAAACAAGCATGCATAGAGACCTAGGCAAAGACTTGTTTAAGCAAAACAGTGAACGAAGATCATGGCATTTGGTCCCATCACTTCATGGGAAATAGATGGGGAAACAGTGGAAACAGTGTCAGACTTTATTTTTTTGGGCTCCAAAATCACTGCAGATGGTGACTGCAGCCATGAAATTAAAAGACGCTTACTCCTTGGAAGGAAAGTTATGACCAACCTAGATAGCATATTCAAAAGCAGAGACATTACTTTGCCAACAAAGGTCCGTCTAGGCAAGGCTATGGTTTTTCCTGTGGTCATGTATGGATGTGAGAGTTGGACTGTGAAGAAGGCTGAGTGCCGAAGAGTTGATGCTTTTGAACTGTGGTGTTGGAGAAGACTCTTGAGAGTCCCTTGGACTGCAAGGAGATCCAACCAGTCCATTCTGAAGGAGATCTGCCCTGGGATTTCTTTGGAAGGAATGATGCTGAAGCGGAAACTCCAGTACTTTGGCCACTTCATGTGAAGAGTTGACTCATTGGAAAAGACTGTGATGCTGGGAGGGATTGGGGGCAGGAGGAGAAGGGGATGACAGAGGATGAGATGGTTGGATGGCACCACTGACTCGATGGATGTGAGTCTGGGTGAACTCCGGGAGTTGGTGATGGATAGGGAGACCTGGCGTGCTGCGATTCATGGGGTCGCAAAGAGTCAGACACGACTGAGCGACTGAACTGAACTGAACTGTGATAGTCCCAATATTCTAATTTCAGGTTTCTTTGTAATAGTGATTGACTTAATCTCTTTATCTTCCTTAAATATTTTTCTGCATTTCATTCTGATAGCAATGGTGCCATTGGCATGTTAAGGCTTTAGGTCCAGGGTTTCTACAACATCATCTTGGTCTATGGAGAGAGGAAGCTCTGCAGTGAATCATAGCCTCCTTATGTACACAGTAACCCATACATGGCATTTGATTTAACATTTCATAAAAGAAGGACCAAGAATAAGAATCTAGCATTTTATTTGGTAAAGCATTATACCATCACATACTTAAAACTACACCTGATAATTCTCATTTTAATAAGGGGAAAACATTTGGAAGAGCGCATCAAAGGAAAAAAGAAACTCAAATTGGAGTTATCTTGTTCTTAAGAACAGTATAAACAATTTATTGCAGGCATTTACCAGACAGTTAAGTATCCAGAAAAACTAATCAGGGTTTCATATAGTCTAATAAATACACGACCGTCATTAATATGCAACCAGTCACCAGTATGTGGAGTCACTTGGATCTAGCGTATTTCCTTCTCTCAGTCCTGTTCCTCTGACATCCTATAGTCACTTACCCTGGAGGTCAGATTTAGGTAAAATCCAGTACATACTCAGTTTATACCATAAGAGGGCACAGTTTTGTACTCTATGTGGTTTAAAAAGGATGGTATTTTTGCATCTTGTAACCTTAGGGACAAAAGTTCCAGTGCTCAGTAATTATGTTGTGCAATTCCAGGGAGCTCCACCTCTGATATCCTTCTTACACAGACCGGAGCAGACTTTTTCAACCTATTGGCATTTTGTAGGGAGGATTTAGTTTCAGGGAAAATGAGGGACCACTTAAGATGAATCCTTAGGGAATCTTTTCAATAAAGACATTTGGAAATCACTCTCCTCAAAAACAAAAAATCGCTGCTGTTCCTAAAATGCGGGACAATTAAACACTGTGGAATCTCAGAACCGAGTAGTCAGACAGCCTCAGTATTGTCAAGAATTAGGGCATTGTTTGATAATGTAAAAAAAATGTCTATAATCTATCAGTCAAAACATAAAATGAGTCACAGTTTAAATGTTCATTAATTGAAATTGTATTTTATCAATCATAAAGGCATTTCAGTTAACTTTATATATAATACAACTTATATGTATAAAATTAGGCTACACAGTGTTTGTTCCAAGGTCTCATGGTTTTCTCTGTGATCTGGTTTGCCAGAGGTTCAGGATCTGTAGCTTGGGAATTGTTGGGGTAAAACATTAAATAGAAACAAGGGACTATTCAGATTTTGTTTCATTTTTCACTACAAAAAAATATAAAAGATTTCTGGATAATATTACTTAATGGACTAAGAAAGTATGAGACATAGAACATATTGAAAATTGCCTGCAAATGCACCAGGCCTGATCTAAAAACCAATATTAGTTTTTAAAAACAAGCAATAGAAATTTATATAATCTGAATCTTATGCTGGGGGATAGTTCCTGCAGTGCTTGTAAGGGGATAGTGACTAGTAGTTACATAAGCTAGAAATTGCCAGTCAGTAGACTTCTAAAAAAGTGTATTATAATAATGTTCAGACAAAAGTAAAAAATAGCTTAATAAACTTACACATCCTCCAGCCCCAACAATTATCAACATTTTGCAATGTTGTGTCATCTGTTTTCCCAATTTTTTCTAAATTATTTAAAAACAAATTCCAGACTCCATAAATTCTTTAGAATATTATTACTGATGGCTGATGAGTTTTTCATTACCATAACTAATAATATTAATATCTAATAACTAGTCCATGTTCAATTTACCTAATTACTTAAAACATGTCTTTTTACTATTTTTTAAAGCAAAAATTAAACAAAGTCCGTGCATCACACTTCCTCAGTTGTAAAGTTCTATTCTTTGTGGCAATTTTTCTCTATTTTTTTTCCTCTTTGCCATTTATTTGTTGAAAAATGAACTAGATTTGGACAAATTTTTTGCATTCTGGATGTGACCTTCCTTTGTGGCATGATTTACTAATTTATCTTTTTAATTCATTCCCCATATTTCCTGTGAAGGGTCGATCTAGGGAAATCCCTGGTGATCCAATAATCTAATGTGACTCCACACCTCTACTGCTGAGTATAGGAAAAACATAGTATGTTTAGTATGTTTAGAGTTTCAGGCCTCCTCTGATAGGTCTTGGAAGCATAGCCTCTGTGGATAAGGGGGTACTGCGCTACAAAAATTATTTCATGAGTTCACAGAAATAGTAGTAGTTCAAATTGCAGATATTAGGGTACTTAACTTTGATTTTTACACTCCTCCTCCTCCTTTAGTTTGAAAATTTTGCTTCCTAGTGGCATTAACATAATTACATGGTCCTTTTAATCCACAATATGCTCATAATAGTTTCAAAATAACATGCTGTCTTTTCTACAAATAATAAGACCACTGAGTATAATTGAAGATTTCTTTTTCATTCTTTGTGTCCTTAGGATATAACCCACAAGGACTGTATAGTGAAAGCATTTTATTTTTAATCTCTCAACACAATTTCTTTATATGGTTGTTCCACCAACTTAACATAGCTAAATTCATTTGCTTCAATTTCTTTTCAAAATAAAGAGGTACTTTTTCATTTTTTAACTTTAGTTTGGTTTATTATTTATGTAAAATATTTGCAGTGCTCCAAAGTAAAAACTCAAAATGGCAGTATAACTTTCTCCTTATTCTTGTTTCTCTTATATGTAACAAGTTTTAGTATATTTTTCTGTTTTTTAAATAATATGTATGTATGCAAAGACTTAGTGTACATATATGTGTGTGTGTGGATATATACACATACACATGCTATGCTGCTGCTGAGTCACTTCAGTTGTGTCTCACTCTGTGCGACCCCATAGACAGTAGCCCACCAGGCTCCCCCATCCCTGAGATTCTCCAGGCAAGAACACTGGAGTGGGTTGCCATTTCCTTCTCCAATGTATGAAAGTGAAAAGTGAAAGGGAAGTCACTCAGTCGTGTCCGACCCTCAGCCGACCCCATGGACTGCAGCCTACCAGGCTCCTCTGTCCATGGGATTTTCCAGGCAAGTGTACTGAAGTGGGGTGCCATTGTCTTCTCCGACATATGCTATATATATCTATATATACACATGTACATACATATTCTGTCCATGGGTTTCTCAAGGCAAAAATACTGAAGTGGTTTGCCATTCCCTTTTCTAGTGGCCCACGTTTTGTCAAAACTCTCCACCATGACCCATCCATCTTGGGTGGCCCTACATGGCATAGCTCAGAATTTCATTGAGTTAGACAAGGCTGTGGTCCATGTAATCAGTTTGATTATTTTTCTGTCAAACTAATTAAAAGTTAAATTTAAAAATTAGTTTTTGGTTACTTTACTGACAAAGGTCTGTCTAGTCAAAGCTATGGTCTTTCCTGTAGTCATGTACGGATGTGACAGTTGGACTATAAAGAATGCTGAGCGCAGAAGAATTGATGCTTTCCAACTGTGATGTTGAAGAAGACTCTTGACAGTCCCTTGGACTGCAAGGGCATCCAGCCAGTCTATCCTCCAGGAAATCAGTCCTGAATATTCACTGGAAGGACTGATGCTGAAGCTGAAACTCCAATACTTTGGCCACCTGATGTGAAGAGCTGACTCATTGGAAAAGACTTGAGGCTGGGAAAAATTTCAGGCAGGAGCAGAAGGGGACAGCAGAGGAGGAGATGGTTGGATGGCATCACCGACTCAATGGACATGAGTTTGAGCAAGCTCCAGGAATTGGTGATGGACAGGGAAACCTGGCGTGCTACATTCCATGGGGTCACAAAGAGTCAGACATGGCTGAGTGACTGAACAGAACTGACATATACATATATATAAACGTGCATTCACTCACATGTGTGCATGTGTTTGTACCTATACTAAGAAACTCCTGTATCCTCTTTTTTTTTTACACAAATATACTATAAAAGGTGTTCAACACATTGGTTTATTTCACCTAACAACTTATCTTGGTGATCACTGTTTAACAGTAGAGTGAGGTTGTCCTCATTCATTTTGATAGCTAAACAGTACTCAATTCATGTTTATTTAAGCAGTCTCCTATATATAGGCATTGATCCCCCCACCGGTATTTTCTTAATAAAAATATCATTACAATGAATGATCTTTGTATGTGACATTTTGTATTACTGTCAGTGTATTTTAAAGAAATTTCCTAGTAGATTGCTGAGATAAGGGTAATTATATATATTTTGCTAGACATCAAATTCCCTTGGGTTGTCTCGTTTTTCATTCCCAGTGTATAAGAGTACTGGTTCCTTAACCACAGAGTATGTTGCCAAAATTTTAGATGTTTGCACTTAAATTGTTGAGAAATTATGTCTGAGAATAGTTTTGCATTTTGTATTTGAATGAGGATGCTGCTGCTAAGTTGCTTCAGTCGTGTCCAACTCTGTTCGACTCCATAGACGGCAGCCCACCAGGCTCCCCCATCCCTGGGATTCTCCAGGCAAGAACACTGGAGTGGGTTGCCATTTCCTTCTCCAATGCATGAAAGTGAAAAGTGAAAGTGAAGTCGCTCAGTCGTGCCCGACTTTTAGCGACCCCATAGACTGCAGCCTACCAGGCTTCTCCGTCGCACATTTATATATACTTTGTCTTTCTTTTTTTGTTTCATTAAAATTTTTTTTTTTAAATTCTCAAGGAGGCTTTTTGTGTTTATTCTTCTCAAACATTTAATGTTCTTTGCATTTTCTAAGGTATTAAACTTTTTTTTTTAAGGTATTAAACTTTTATCTTGATATGTTACTGGTATTTTATTTTCTAGTTTGGACTCTGTCTTCTAATCTTATGATGTTTGTGTTTGCTATGCAGACACTGTTTTGTCAATGTACAGAAATTTACTAGTCTCTTCTCTTTATTGATTCTATTCATTGATCATAATTAGGAAAATATTCTCCAGTCTTTATTATAAAGAAATTTACCCATTTTATTCTAGTACATATCTGGTCACTTTTTTTTTTCACATTTCAGTTTCTGATGCATTCGAAATTTATCACAATGTATAATGTGAGCAACGAACCAAGTATGCACTATTCCATATGAGCATACAATTTTCTGAGCTCTGATTTGAGATCCTGTATTTATTAAGGTTGAGCTTCCCTGTGGACGAGGATTTGTTTCTGGACTTTCTACCGTGTTCCACTATTAAGTCTGGTCATTCATGTGCCAATACCATATAATTTAGTTATAGAAGCTTTATAACATATTTTAATGTCTGGAAGAAGTACTACCACCCCCAACTTTTTAGGATTTCTCTGGCTATCCTTTGGTTATTTTTCCATACACATTTAAAATGAACTAGTATAGCTTTAGAAATGATTCTTATGATATTTTCTTGAGGTTGTATTAAATTTATGAAGTAAATTAGAGAAGGTTATAATTTTTATAACACTGTGTTTTCATATCCAAAAACATGGAATGTATTTTCCTGTCCTTAAGTCTATTTCTGTGTATTTTAGGAAATATGATATTTTTAAGTAAAGCATTTAGTAAAGCATGTTATTATAGCCACACTTCCTTAGTTATATTGACAAGTAAGCTAAACTTCCTAACTTGAAATACTCACATTGATTGATATGAAGTCAATAAATGTCTGTCATAGCAGGTAAGTCTCTATTGAAAAATATTCAAGAAATCTATCCTTTATTACTTCATAAATGATTTTTTTCTACCCTAGTTATCAGAAAAATTTAAGTGAGGCTGGTAATATTTCCATTTGAATATCCTGTGTAGTATATTTCAGTTCAGTTCAGTTGCTCAGTCATGTCCGACTCTTTGCGATCCCATGAATTGCAGCACGCCAGGCCTCCCTGTCCATCACCAACTGCCAGAGTTCACCCAAACTCTTGACCATCAAGTCGGTGATGCCATCCAGCCATCTCATCCTCTGTCGTCCCCTTCTCCTCCTGCCCCCAATCCCTCCCAGCATCAGAGTCTTTTCCAATGAGTCAACTCTTTGCATGAGGTGGCCAAAGTATTGGAGTTTCAGCTTTAGCATCAGTCCTTCCAAAGAACACCCAGGACTGATCTCCTTTATAATGGACTGGTTGGATCTCCTTGCAGTCCATGGGACTCTCAAGAGTCTTCTCCAACACCACAGTTCAAAAGCATCAATTCTTCGGCGCTCAGCTTTCTTCATAGTACCCCATAGTGAAATTAGACCTTTAGTCATATATTCATCGGAGAAGGCAATGGCACCTGACTCCAGTACACTTGCCTAGAAAATCCCATGGATGGAGGAGCCTGGAAGGCTGCAGTCCATGGGGTCGCTGAGGGTCAGACACAACTGAGCGACTTCAGTTTCACTTTTCACTTTCATGCATTGGAGAAGGAAATGGCAACCCACTCCAGTGTTCTTGCCTGGAGAATCCCAGGGACGGCGGAGCCTGGTGGGCTGCCGTCTATGGGATCACACAGAGTCCGACACGACTGAAGTGACTTAGCAGCCCCAGCAGCAGCATATATTCATATTTACATATAGATGGTCTTAGGGTCAGGTAAACTTTAGCCCTCATACCTTAATTCAATTTAACTGAATGTACAATTAAATACAAGTAGACACAAATTATCTACTCATTAAAATGCGTTAGATCCTGATGAAATTGTTTTCTTTTCTTTTTTTTTAATTTAATTTTATTTTTTAACTTTACCATATTGTATTGGTTTTGCCATATATCAAAATGAATCTGCCACAGGTATACATGTGTTCCCCATCCTGAACTCTCCTCCCTCCCCATACCATCCCTCTGGGTCGTCCCAGTGCACCAGCCCCAAGCACCTTATGTTTATATCTATCTGCATGATCCTCTTTATTATTTTGATCAAATTAAATAAACTGAATAGTAATGCAAAATGTCTATTCATAGAATAGAAAAACAATCTACCTGAAGCTTGTGCAAGCCTTGTGGTTGGGCTCCTTAATATGTAACAGAACTATCTTTGTAACTTTAGGGACCTAGGTTAGAAGAACTTCCCAAGCAGCATTGTGTGCAGTGGTTCTCATATGAGAGTGGTACCTTGCCATTCATGGGGAATCTGGGAGTAGGTGCGGATATTATTTGTTTGACATATAAACAGTGGGGAGAACAGTGTTACCATTTTGTAGACAAGACCAGGAAAGCAGATGTTTAGCTACAAATAGAGTCTTTGTGATGGAGAATTATATTGCCCAAGTTCTGGGTGAGGTATTGGAAGTCTCCCAGGACATCTGGATTCCTTGCTTTTGTGTTCCATGGTTAGGACACCATTAATTATTCATTCAGAATTCCCACTGAATTCAGATTCCTGTTGAGTGAGGGCATAAGTAGAATTAGACCAGCTGATTATTTGTCATATTATTTATGTGTGACCAGGAGCAAAGTTGTGTGCCTTTTTTCTAGTGGAGCCCATAAATCAATAAACACGATGTAGTATGCCAGAGAATATGAAGCTCAATTTGTGAAGGTCTGTTTTTCATTCTAGTGCTTATATATTTTTGTGCAGGACTTAGATTGAACAGAAATTATTAAAATTATGTTTTCCCTAATGCATGTTCCTGCAGGGAAAAATAAAAACCAGTTAAGGGATACTGAGGCATTGGCATAACTTTATTATTTCCACTTCTCACACTGCAGTAGTTCCATGGCAAGAATATGTACCTTCCTTAACAATGCCAAACAATATTTCACTACTGCTATGAGGATTGTACTTTGAACACTCTTTGTCCTAAATATCTGCTCCATGGTGCAGCAAAGTTGTTCTCCTTTTTCTGAAAAGAAATATTGTTTACAAATTTATGCTCTTGAATCTGCCTACTGAAGTGATGCTTCTTTTCAAGGTGCCATTTCTGGAAACAAGGTCATTAAACTTCAATTGAAAGAGCAGGTCTTATTATTTTAACAGTAATACTTGGCAAGATGTTCTTTGGGAAGTAAGTGTAATTGTTATCATGTGTACTGGCTTAGGGAAAAACAAACAAACAGTAAAAACCAAAAGAAAATGTTAGGTAATCATTTAACCCTTTTAAAAGGAAGAAGATATTTACTTCAAAGTTAAACAGATTCATTAAATACATACTGATACAGAAAACACATGTAAGAAGATTAATGCTGAGTATCAGCAGAAACTTTCTTTTTAAATTCCAAGCACCAAGGATAGCCTACCCAAACTAAAAAGCCTACAGTCCTGCAAGTCACTACTGCAGTCTTGCTTAAATATGTCAGAAGTGGGCACAGGAAATAAGAGTTGGCAGTTTTCCTGCCTGTTATAAAAAGACGGAAGCCCATCATGAATGAAAGCACACAACACTACATTTGCCATCTGCATAGCTTCCAAACCTCTTGTATTTTATAGCAGTAGCCTGCCAAAACCCCAGCAAGCCAAAACCAGAATAAACCCCAATATGAAAGAGAATATGGCAAATAATAAAATCATCCAGACAGCAGAGAAGTAAAATTGCAGAAAATCAGCCTGAAATAACAAAACTGTCAAGCAGAGTTGAGAAAGCTAGGAAATGCCTACAAAAGAGGATCTGGAGGAAAAATGAAGGCTGAGGATAATACAAACCATTGTTCAGTTGAAAGGTTTTGCAAAGCAAGTGTGCTGGCTGGTAAGAAAATATTAAGCTTTTCCAGAAAATTGTTACTTCCTAATTTCTAATATTTTAGTTATGTTTGCTTGCAATAAAGCAAACTTTATGTCTTTGAACTGTTGGGTCCCATTTTATTTTGATAAAAGAATAGACTTCCAAGAGATATTCAAAACAAGTCAGGGTTTAATAGCCTTTAATTTGTCATTTGGGATATATTAAAAGTTAGAAGGCAAATAAACATAGCTTGGCAACATTTACAGTTAATAAAGTTCAGTTCATTTTTAAGCAGTTGCTAAGGTGATTTTGACTTTGATTTTTCATAGGTTACTAGTGCAACTCTAGCAATCAAATGTACCAAGCTCCTCCAATATATATTAATAGAAAATCAAGGAGAAACAGGTATATATAGAAATTTTTTGAAGTGACCTAAGCTTCATCTAAGGAATGAAAAGGCAAATTAAAATGAGTTCATGTTTTAGGCTGTAGACCATCTCTATTCCCACTCCAACCCCTCCTCACATTCACAATTCTATCCTAAAAGCAATATTGAAGGTCTCTCCCATATCCTTAAAAGCTGGAAGATGAAAGCATGGAAATAAGGTATTTGCCAAACAGATTTAAAAGTGTGTGTGTATGTATCTTTTATTAAATACTCAGTCTTGGTGGTCTTTTCCATCTCTGGCCAAGGCATCTCTTTTGGATTTGGATTCCCCAAATCCAGTTAAAGATGATAATGGACAGTTAGGTTTTCTATCTGGTTGACAATTGCACCTCAGAGCAGGGCTCTGCAGAAATTATCGCTTCTAATGGTCATCTAGAACTGGAAACACTTCCATATTATATCACAAGCCCTTGAGATCTGGACATCCCTTCTACTCAATGTTCAAAGTCTATTGACAAGCCTTGTTCTATTAGGTCCCAGGAAGTGCTCAAGACAGAGAGACTGGGCACACACTAGGCTCAACACACTTTGAGATTGGAGGAAGTGGGTAAATTTTGCAATACTAGGAAACACAGTGATGTTTCTAGTTAGGGTTCTTAAGAATGAGGATGTTTACTTTATCTGTTAGTATATCAAGAAGCATGAAAATAAAGAGTGGGGAGAAAAGAATTGTTAGGGTCAAAGAGAATGTCAATAGAAGAAAGCTATGAGGAGATATTAGGGTTTCCTTGGTAGCTCAGCTGGGAAAGAATTGACTTGCAATGCAGGAGACCCAGGTTCAATTCCTTGATTGGAAAGTTCCCCTGGAGACAGGATAGGCTACCCACTCCAGTATTCTTGGGCTTCCCTGGTGGCTCATACAGTAAAGAATCTGCTTGCAATGTGGGAAACCTTCGATCCCTGAGTTGGGAAGATCCCCTGGAGGAAGGCCTGGCAACCCACTCCAGTTTTCTTGCCTGGAGAATCCCCATGGAATGAGGAGCCTGGTGGGCTACAGTCCATGGGGTCGGAAAGAGCTGGACACAACTGAGTGACTGAGCACAGCACAACATGAGGAGATATTACTTCACTTTGAACTCCTAGAGCTTTATCAAGTAAGGGACAGAGGGGATCCATCTTTTTCCTGGGTGCTTTTGCTCCAGGCTAGGCGTTGCTGCTCCTGAATATATATTCAAGGTGCTCAGAGTCTATGAAGGAAACTGGAGGAGTAAGACACTTGAGTTTCTCTAGGGACTTTTTCTAGGGATGGTGGCAACTCCTTTAAGACAGAAGCATCTCTTAGCTGTTTTTTTAGGCAACCCTGTGCTAATTTCTATTTGTACCAAAAAAATCCTTATCTCAAAGCAGATTAGTGCAGAACAGGGACCCATAGTTTGGTCATAATGAGGATGAACTCAGGGTCCCCTGTAGGGTATTGAGGAGAGCAGGAAGCAAGTGGCTGGTGAGATTATTGCAGATCAGCTTTGAGGTTTTCTGTTTCTAAGAGCACAAAAAGCTCCTTACAAATAGGGGCTGTATCTTTGTATCACTGGTTTTAATCTGTTCTCTGATACACAGTGAGTGCTCAACAAATGGTGTTTCAATAAATGAATATCCCAGTACAGTGTACTCTGAAGTCATTTAATTAGATATGAAGACTGACTCTGCTATTTATTAGGTGTGTAACCTTGGGTAAGTTAATTAATCTCTCCGAACCTCAGTTTCCACATCTATAAAATTATAATTATCATATTCAGATTGCTGTGAATATTAAACAAGAACATTGAAAACACCTAGGACAATGTTTCTTATTTTCTCTCTTCCCTCTGCTCACTTATTTTCCTTGAAATATCTTCCTATCTTTAATTTTTATTTTTTTATTCATTTGCCAAGATTGAGCTCAAGCATGATTTTCTCTGAAGAATTTTTCCCCATCCTGCTTTTCCCTTCTCCTCCCACCTAAGTGGGTATAAGCTTTCCTTTAAGCCCATTTGCTGTTGTATTTGTTTTGCAATCATAATTCAAAGTCCGTCTGGCTATGTTTTATTCAATGACTCATATTTGTGGGATGGGTTGTATTTCTTCTTATTAAAATGTATTTTCCATATGAAAAATATATAAGCAAAATATCCACAAAAAAATCATTACTTGGTTCCAGAGGAAAGTTTCATATGAAAATTGTTATGTGTAGCAGGAAATCTATGAATCCTTAGTTTGCTATGTGAGATGAACCTGTATAGATCAGTTTAAAAAGTTTGGCATCAATAATAATTTTTTTCTATTACCTATCTAGAACTTATATCAATGAATCTTTGTACTATGTATCACTTGACAAGTGACAATAAACAAGATTCTTTATGAAAAAATGTTATTCAAATGTGCAAATTAGAAGAATAAATTATGGTTCTAGTCCAATGAATGGTCAACCTGATCCTCCTTTTTTGGCTAGTCTTGAGTATGGTTTATGCTTGATTATGGTGGATGCTTTTGAACTGTGGTGTTGGAAAAGACTCTTGAAAATCCCTTGGACTGCAAGGAGATCCAACCAGGTCATTCTAAAGGAGATCAGTCCTGGGTGTTCATTGGAAGGACTGATGCTGAAGCTGAAACTCCAATACTTTGGCCACCTGATGCAAAGAGCTGACTCATTGGAAAAGACTCTGATGCCAGGAAAGATTGAGGGCAGGAGGAGAAGGGGATGACAGAGGATGAGATGGTTGGGTGGCATCATCGACTCAAAGGACATGGGTTTGGGTGGACTCCGGGAGTTGGTGATGGACAGGGAGGCCTGGCATGCTGTGGTTCATGGGGTTGCAAAGAGTCAGACTCAACTGAGCGACTGAACAGAGTATGGTTTAAGATGATATTCTAACAGCTTTTCTAATGAAATATCTTTTGATAACAGATGTTATAAAATATCTATTTCATAACAAAGAAAATAAGAAATAAAGAATTAGGGATAAAAGAATCAAAATCTAAGTAGAACTAAATTGAAATAGTCCTTAATTGCAATAGTTCTTAAAGATGACCTAATTCATTGCCTACAATTGTTCTACAGGCAAGGAATCAGATCCAGAGGGGAGACTTGGTTAAATCGCAAAACTGGTAAGTAGCAAAGAGCAGAAGAGATTACAGTTTTGGCTCTTTTTTCTCACCACTACAAGATATTATTTGTATTTCTGCTTGTTTAATTTTCTCACTTGGAAAGCCATTATCCTTATGTAAGTTTTAAGCTGAGTCCATCTGATGCAAAGACAAAAGGCTCAAGAGTAGAATATTCAGAAAACTGTTTGCTATTAGGGAGGCATATAGTTAATCATGGTTAGTTGAATGGCTTTACTTTCCTTAAAATATGACTTTAGGTAGGGGAGTAGCAGATCCAGCATTCTCACCTCCAAAGCAGTGTATGAGGAAGAATCTGAAAAGGTAAGACATTTGTGTTAATTCCTTGTTCTGTGGTGGTCTCACTGTAAAAACGATTGTTACTCCATCATGCAATAGAAATGTGAGAACTGTTGGGTATTTAAATTGCAAATAGGATATTTTTTAATACATTTTCTAAAATACTGCATAATTCAGAGTTATTACTGTACTCCTATGGGGAAGAGAGTCTTAGCACTTCTTTATTAGCTTTAGTTTCCAGTAATCAATCAGTAATTACATAATAAAGAGATGGAATTGGATGTTTAGCACAAAAATATGTAACTGCCACATGTTCCTGTATTATAATTAGCCCTTGACTGTGATCATCAGTGGGGAGAGAAGTTGGAATACCATCTCTCTGGGACTCCCTGGAAAGCCCAGCTGAGATGGACCTTGAAGAATCTCTTCTACTCTTGTTCCTCTCTTTCTGATAGTGAAAATGATGTTTAACTCCTTATTGTGAATAACGCCACTGCAGAATTACTTGAACGCATGAGGCTACATCCTTGCTACAATGAACATTCTCACTCTAGCCTGTGCAAAATGAGCAGATGTTTAGCGCCTTCTGTCCATGATATAATTGAAATGCTTAAAAGTACCCTCCGAAATTGAACACTGACTGAATGTTTGATAATATTAAGAATATATCAAGGTAAGTTTTTAGAAATGATGATCATATTGTGGTTATGTTTGTTAAAAACAAAACAACAGGCACCAAATGGGGCGGCTTGTGCCAGATCCTGTGTTACCAAACTGAGGCTTAATTATACTTTTGGCTCTCTCCAAATGTGGTCATAGGTTGGGAATCACATGATCAGTGCTAGTTAGGTAATTGTTCTGACCCCACCATCCTCTGAAGGAAAGCAGTCTTTCCATAACCACTCTGCTTTTAAGCCTAGTATACTTCCTTGTTCCTGCTACTTTCTGCCCGTAAAAGTCTTTCATTTTGTACCATTCCTAGGAGTTCCTTTCTATCTGCTAGATTAAATCCTGCCTGATTCATGTTTTACTGAAGAAAGCCAATAAGATCTTCAAAATTTACTAAGCTGAATTCTGTTTTTTAAAATAATTTTTATAAAGAGTCCTTAATATTTAGAGGTATATATGGAAGTATTTTTGGGTGACATAATATGACATCTGCAATTTTCTTCGAAATAACTATGTAGCGGGGTAAGTGGAAAAATATGTGAAATAGGACTGGCTACAAATTGGTAATTGTTGAAGGAGGATAGTCTTTATAATTTTCTCTTTACTTTGTTAATGCTTGAAAATTTTATAATAAATTATAAAAAAGATAAAATACATAAAATATATTTTTTCCTGTTTCAGACGAGGCTGCCAGCATGGTTGATCAAACTCTATCAGTTAATCCACTTTCATGAATTAAAAACTCTTGTAACTCTAATAAAGTATTAATGCAAAAACCAGAGTTGAGGGTAGGGGAAAATTTAACAAAACAAGAACCAAACCTACCTATTAATTCTTGACACATGTTAACTTTGTTATTATTGATAACATGAGGGCATATTATTTAAATTTAATATTTGATGTATGGCAAAACCAATACAATATTGTAAAGTAATTAACCTCCAATTAAAATAAATAAATTTATATTAAAAAAAAGAAAAGAAAAAAAGAAAGTATTGGACACTTTCTATGTACCAACCACTATGTTAAATGCTGGGAATATAAAGATGGTTAGACATCATCTATAACTATATAATGTATTTTAAGTGGTGTAACATAAGTTAGAATAAAGTGCTGGAGGAACCAAAATGAAAGAACAATTTTTCTTCAGTGGTTGAGAATAAGGACCATGAAAAGGAGATAACTGAGCTAGACTATGATTGAGGAGGAGTTTGCTGTGTAGAAACGTCTGTTTTTAAATAGGATTATCAAGGATTACTTAATTTGTGTTACCCTCTGCATAAGGAAATTTCCTGAGGGAGTGTTCATCTGCGTGTTCCGTGGTTCCATGTGGTTTCCAGTGGCCCACCATTGACAGGGGCCTTAGGCCACGATTCATTTATTCATTTGATCAGAATGACTTGCTTAGGAGAAATAAGTTGATAAAAGGGGAAATGGCCCCGTAAGAAACTGAGAGGGTGGTATGCTAACAGTGCTAGTTTTGCCAGGTGTTAATTTCAGTGTGATGGAAAAGTATCCCTAATTGATAAACTCTTCTATCTAGCTTTATAGTACTTCACTTTTTACATAGCATCCTCAAGATCCACTCCTGGGGACGCTCTCCTGGTTCCTGTTGCTAGGTACAGGTTAGGTCCTACAGGTCTTTCAACATACAATCTCTCTTTTGGTACGCCCAGCATTTCAGATATGGGCCATGTTGTGACTTGACTCTGTTTATGGATGTGATGACCCGGGAGATAGAGGGACAAATCCTTCAGGGCATGCCTTGTCTTGGAAAAACCTTGCTTTATTTGAGGTATTTTCATCTTCACGCAAGCGTGGGATTGAGGGCACAGGACTGCATCTTCTAACAGTAGGTGAGAGCTAGTCCACTTTCACAGAAGCAGAGGGTTCAGGGATATCTACAGTTTGTTTCTCAAGTGAACAAATGAACCTTTGTTCATCTTCTCAAATGAACCTTTCCTAAATTTCCCGTTCCTTTACTCTCAGAGCTTCCCTGGTAGCTCAGAGTTAAAGAATCTGCCTGCAATTCAGGACACCCAGGTTTGATCCCTGGGACAGGAAGATCCCCTGGAGAAAGGGAATGGCAACCCACTCTAGTATTCTTGTTTGGAAAATCCCATACATAGGGGAGCCTGGTGGGCTACAGTCCATGAGGTTGGACACAACTGAGCGACTAACACTAAACAGCCAATAATTACTATCATAATGTCTATTTAGTTTTCTTATTACTATGTATAGCTGTCTAAAATGAATATGCTTATTATCTTCACTGGCCACTAGAATGCACATTTCATAAGAGTAAGGAGCATTTGTTAGTGTAACCACATTGCATAGGATAGTATCTAGCTAAGAAATAGTATCTATTTCTTTCCTAGATAGACTGATTAATTTTGCATCCACATGGGTGATATTCTGCCCATCTAGATTTCCTCTACCAGGCCAGCTTATTGGTCCCTTAGTTGCTATAAACGTTGGTTGCTCACAGCTCCTCTTACCCAGAGATTCACCTAAATTAAATGAAAGCCACCCCACCCAACAAGCAAATTCCCTCATACCAGGGCAGTCCACAGTCAGCCTCTGGCCCTTTTGCTCCCCAAAGGATCTGGCTAAAGCTAGAATCCAAACAAAGCACATCTGAGTCTAGCTCCTTACTATCAATTCAGTTCAGTCCCTCACTCATGTCCAACTCTTTGCAATCCCATGAATCGCAGCACACCAGGCCTCCCTGTCCATCACCAACTCCAGGAGTTCACTCAGACTCACGTCTATCGAGTCAGTGATGCCATCCAGCCATCTCATCCTCAGTCGTCCCCTTCTCCTCCTGCCCCTAATCCCTCCCAGCATCAGAATCTTTTCCAATGAGTCAACTCTTTGCATGAGGTGGCCAAAGTACTGGAATTTCAGCTTTAGCATCAGTCCTTCCAAAGAACACCCAGGGCTGATCTCCTTCAGAATGGACTGGTTGAATCTCCTTGCAGTCCAAGGGACTCTCAAGAGTCTTCTCCAACACCACAGTTCAAAAGCATCAATTCTTCGGCGCTCAGCCTTCTTCACAGTCCAACTCTCACATCCATACATGACCAATCGAAAAACCATAGCCTTGACTAGACGGACCTTTGCTAGCAAAGTAATGTCTCTGCTTTTGAATATGCTATGTAGGTTGGTCATAACTCTCCTTCCAAGGAGTAAGCGTCTTTTAATTTCATGGCTGCTGACTCTCTTTTGAGGACTCTGAGAGTCCTGAGAGTAAAGTGAGTGTTAGTCACTCAGTCATATCTGACTCTTTGTGACCCCATGGACTGTAGCCTGCCAGGCTCCTTTGTCCATGGGATTCTCCAGGTAAAAATACTGTAGTGGTTTGCCATTTCCTTCTCCAGAGTATCTTCCCAATGCTGGAATTAAACCTTGGTCTCCTGCACTGCAGGTGGATTCTTTACCAACTGAGCCACCAGGGAAGCCTGATTGCTGAGTAGTGTCTTAATTTGATACTTATTAGTTAGCAAGACATGAGAGAACATGCAAAATGTAGTAAAGAATTTGCTTTTTTTTTTTTTTTCCTCTGAAGAAGTGAGAAGCTACTGAAGTTGTTTAAGTAATGAATAGGTTGTTATGAATCTATTCAGGGAGAGAGTCTGTGTATATAAAAGTGTATATGTATACATGTTTATATGTAGGTATGTATATAGAAATAGATGAATATAGACATACATATGTATATTTTAAAATTAGACTAATACACTCTACTTTGTTTTTTATGTAGTACATCAGTAGATAATCCTGCCTTACTCTTTTTAGATTATATAGTATTCTGTTATGGATTTAACATTCAACTTACAGTGATAGATATTTACATTATTTCTAACCGTTTGCTAATATGAAGATTTCTTCCATGAACATTTTTGAACATGTACATTTGTGTACCTATGTAAGTATATTTGTGGGATACATTTCTAGAAATTGAAAGTGGTATCAAATCTTAAATTCCCCAGGTTTTGCCAAACAGCTCTCCATAGTTTGTATCGATTTATGCTCCCACCCACAGGATTTGAAAGTGTCTTGTTTTCTCATCTCTTCATCAAATACTGTTATGTTCAGACTTTTTGATGTTGATGATCATGTTTTTTTTTTCAATCTAAATTGGATGTGTGATGTAGTTTTAATTTAAATTGTTTGTATTTTGATTAAATTTGAATGTGTGTGTGACGATATGTGTGTATTGTCTTATACAATACAATAAGCCTGTATTGTATATAGGCTTAAAAGTTACTTGAGTGCAGAAGAGTGTATGTTGTAGAGATATTTAGATATTTAGAGATATTTAGATTTTAGAAATACTTTGAAGGTAAAATCAAAATTGGAAAAGATCCTGATACTGGGAAAGATTGAAGGCAGGAGAAGAAGGGGATGACAGAGGATGAGATGGTTGGATGGCATCACTGACTCAATGGACATAAGTTTGAGCAAGATCTGGGAGTTGGTGATGGACAGGGAAGCCTGGTGTGCTGCATTTCATGAGGTCACAAAGAGTTGGATATGACTGAGTGACTGAACTGAACTGACTAATGAGAGGTTTGGGTCTGTATAATGTATCTCCAAAATTATAAACCATTGAAAGTTACATTCATGTAGTTTTCCCAAAATTCAGCTCACAGGCTGCCTTTGGAATGAGAAATTTCCTGACTTCTTCAGAAAGGTGGATAGCTCCTCTTGTGCTCCATTAGTCTCTGCATATATATCTGCTCAAGTCCTTACCACATTATGTGTGCATTTTTTAAAAATTGACTTCCAAAGTCTTATACACTTATATAGCAAATATCCAAACAATACAAGAATGCCTGCTGTAAGCAGGTATATTGTTATTTTGTTCTTTAAACCTATTTCTGAAAGGGAATTCCTTAGGGTCTGACTTGTACAAATCTCAAAATTTTCACTATTGTATTCTTTGCATATAAAAGTATAAAATTCATTTATACATACAGTTTTAAAATATCATGATCAAATAATATATACTATTAACTTTTTCAATATTAGTGTACTCTTTTTTCCTAGTTAATGCATACAAATCTGTCTAATCCTTTTTCAGAACTCATAGAGGATTTCATTAAATGGATATAACCTAATTGATTAAAATATTTCTGTATAAACCGGGCTGCCTCTAGTTTTTCCCCATTACTTATAATGCTACTATAAATCTGTCTGTTTATCCATCCATCCATCTACCTATCTTAAAGAACTTATACTTTCATTTCAGTTGGATACATTCCCAGAGTCAGATTTGGGGGGCAAAAGTTAGGCAGTTTTGTAGTTTAATAGATGTTTCCAGATTACTTTTTCCAAAAATTTATCATAATTTCTAAACTTACCAACAGTGTCTGAGAGAAAATATTTTCCTAAGCTCTTATCAGTGCTAAATTCTGTCAGTCTTTAAAGATCTTATCAAATTTTTGGACAAAATTTTGGCACTTTCTTATCTTTATAATTTCCATATTTTTCTAACTACTAATGAAATTGTGATTCTTCAGTATTTTCTCATATGTAAAATATCTTTTCATAGCATTTGTCCCTTTTCATAGTGTGTAGTTTATACATTTTAGAGCTCTTTTTTTTAAATTTGCAATATTACAGGTTGTTTAAAGTGTTTTTCTCTTTATCTTTTGACTTTGCTTATGGGGTCTATGGCTATGTAGTTTTTCTTCATGGAAACATATCTACATTTTATTTTTATACCTATAAATATCTACTGTTATTTAAGAAGATCTCCTGAAGTGTAAGGTTATAAAATATTCTCCTAGATTTATTTTAAAAGTTTTATCATTTTCCTTTTACATGTAGCTCTTTGATGTACCTGTAGTGAAAATTTTGATATTGTATATTAATATTAAATTTTTCCAGCTAATGATGGATCTTATAAAAAAAGAATCCCCAGGTTCTGAGAATGAGGAAACCAAGGCTCACAGAAGCCAGGTGTCTTGCCCCAAATTACCCAAATTAGTTGTTTATGTCTTACTTATGTTTTCTTCCCCTCTCTGGAATTTGAGCTCATGTGAGTGAAGACCTTGATTGTATTATTTACTTCTGTATCATTGACAACTGACAGTAAATAGAATGAACAAATTCTCTTAATCATTAGACATGATTCTATCTGCCTTTTGCTGTAAGAAATATTGTTAATATGGTGATACTTATTAAGTACAACAGAGAAGGAGGGTTTCCCACTGTGGAGATGTCCAAGCAAGAAAAGCACCAATGTTTCACAACAGGATCAAACGTCAGTGTTCCTAGCCAAGCTCAGGTTTCCTGATGAGGAAAAGGGAGCCTAAAAGATTCAGAGAAAGGAGGAAGTGGTGCGGGGATGAGCTGTCTTGGCTAAGTAGAAGTGGCCCCAACCCCTGGTCATCTGAATTAAATACGCATACACACACACTGCTAAAAGTAGCAGTAATTCTGTTGATGTATATACAGAGAGGACTATATACCCCATATAGAGGATCTGGGACATTGCTCTGGCTCCATCATAAACAATCTCTCACTAAGCATCAATGGGTCTGCATTTACTTATCAAATAGAATTATTTCACTTACTCTAGTGCCAGAGGAGAAGGCAATGTCACCCCACTCCAGTACTCTTGCCTGGAAAATCCCATGGACAGATGAACCTGGTGGGCTGCAGTCCATGGGGTTGCTACGAGTCGGACACGACTGAGCGACTTCACTTTCACTTTTCACTTTCATGCATTGGAGGAGGAAATGGCAACCCACTCCAGTGTTCTTGCCTGGAGTGGGGGAGCCTGGTGGGCTGCTGTCTATGGGGTTGCATAGAGTCGGACACTATTGAAGTGACTTAGCAGCAGCAGCAGCAGCAGTGCCAGAATCCGTATCTCTCATATTTAAAAAAAACAAAAAAAAACAAAAAACACTTCATGAAGGCAATACACTTGCTTACATTTTACAAGTGAGAAAACTACATTTGGGTAAACCAAGGTCACTTAACCCTTAGCAGAGTGAGTTTACCTACCTAGTTGGGTCTGACTCTTGAAGGCCACAGTCTTTCTAGTTTTAATACATGATGTTGGCAGATGAAATAAACTAAAGTGCCATTATCTGTTTGGATGTGTGCAGAAGTCCCTTAGCTTTATGAACTTCTTCAGATTCTTAAGTACTTTGCTACATAGTAATCTTTTCAGGGTTCAAATGCACCCAGATGTGAAGATCTGCCATGTTTCTCTGCTTATGGTCTAAGGAAACTGGAAACTGCAGCAAATTATAATACTGCTGAGATGCTGGAAACAAAAGGAAATGTTTTCTTAGCACATACCCTTCCTAATAGTAATTCCTGTCCTATCTCTTAACATATTACTGACTGGGGAATTTTTCCAGAAATTAATGCTTATGGCCATAATACATCTCTGGTCAATAATGTGTTAATTAAAGTGGACAGTAGAATAGTCATAACTAGCTGAGAGGGTTGGGGATCAGTATACATCACCACAGCAATTGGAACCCCAAAGCAGCCATCATCAGTCCAAAATGCCTTCAGTACAGACTTTGCCCTGTTTTCAGTGTGCAGTGCAGAAGGGAGACAATCCAAGGGCAAGAAACATCATATGGCCATTTCTAAGACTTAATTTTGTAGCTATTAGGATAACAAATTATGAAGTATTGGTAAGTTCTCACATAGTTCCATCAAAGTTTCACTCTGCCTTTGGATGTAGCGACACCTTTTCTCCAAACTTCTTGTGAATTGCAGAATCACGGTAGGTACTCTTAGTAGAAAACTCCATCAAAAAACTGGAAATAGAACTGCCTTATGATCCAGCAATCCCACTGCTGGGCATACACACTGAGGAAACCAGAAGGGAAAGAGACACGTGTACCCCAGTGTTCATCGCAGCACTGTTTATAATAGCCAGGACATGGAAGCAACCTAGATGTCCATCAGCAGATGAATGGATAAGGAAGTGTGTTACATATACACAATGGAGTATTACTCAGCCATTAAAAAGAATACATTTGAATCATTTCTAATGAGGTGGATGAAACTGGAGCCTATTATACAGAGTGAAGTAAGCCAGAAGGAAAAACACCAATACAGTATACTAATGCATATATATGGAATTTAGAAAGATGGTAACAATAACCCTGTGCATGAGACAGCAAAAGAGACACTGATGTATAGAACAGTCTTATGGACTCTGTTGGAGAGGGAGAGGGTGGGAAGATTTGGGAGAATGGCATTGAAACATGTATAATATCATGTATGAAACGAGTTGCCAGTCCAGGTTCGATGCACGATACTGGATGCTTGGGGCTGGTGCACTGGGACGACCCAGAGGGATGGTATGGGGAGGGAGGAGGGAGGAGGGTTCAGGATGGGGAACACATGTATACCTGTGGTGGATTCATTTTGATATTTGGCAAAACTAATACAATTATGTAAAGTTTAAAAAAAAAAAAAAAAGATGTAAACTGCCATCATACTCTACTGTGAAATGCTGTGATGTAAAACAGCAGCTGAAGGATCATCAGTCATTCGTCCAAATGGACACACTGAAATAAATGAATATAATGAATTTCTTTAGATGAGAGCTGTGATTTTGGTGTCCCCAAACATGTGGCTCAAACATCAGTGTCAAATCCTGCTCAGCTGAATTCTGCTTAAAGATCAGCTGCTTGTTTCACTTTTGAGTAAGTAGAAAACCTGAAAGCCTGATTGACATTTCATCTCAGTTTTGAATATGGGATGGGAGGCATTTTTTTCCAAGTGTTCAGACGTATTTGCCTGAAGTAGTTGTGTTTATCTCAGAAGTATTTGTAGATAACACTACAAACTTCTGCAACACCTTGCCTGACATTCAATCCTTTTGTTTCTACTTGTATCACCGAAAGATGCTAAAAACCTCAATAGGCAAATCCTGCTGCTGCTGCTGCTAAGTCGCTTCAGTCATGTCCAACTCTGTGCGACCCCAGAGACGGCAGCCCACCAGGCTCCCTCGTCCCTGGGATTCTCCAGGCAAGAACACTGGAGTGGGTTGCCATTTCTTTCTCCAATGCGTGAAAGTGAAAAGTGAAAGGGAAGTCGCTCAGTTGTGTCCAACTCTTCGTGACTCCATGGACTGCAGCCTTCCAGGCTCCTCCGCCCATGGAATTTTCCAGGCAAGAGTACTGGAGTGGGGTGCCATTGCCTTCTCTGAGGCAAATCATAGTGATGACAAAGATTCAAGTTTTTAATTTTATGCTTTCTCTCAGTAACCCCAGTCTCTCTTCTCACTGTGCCTTCTGCTAGCATCCTAGGTCTTGATTAAAAATACACAGATGACAGAGCCTCTGATTTCCTAGCATAGAGAATACTCAAGTTAGGTATACTTATGTTTTTCCTCTGAAAGTTATTTTCTGTTTACAGACAAACTGTTATCTAATAAACTTGTAAAATACCAAGAAAAATTTACCGTTCTCTGGAAAAAGATTCCGAGGCAGGTTGTGTTGGTGGAGGGTTGGGCCAGTGTCCCATGATTCCGCTTGGAGTCATTAGTAGAGGAGTCAGGGATGCCTGAAGCTCACAGGACCTGATAGTCTTACTGAGAGGAGCATTTGGGTCTATGTGCAGGATGCATCCAGCTCCTGTTATACTCCCTTTCTTGATAGGCTGGGCACAAAATAGAGGGTTTTGTAGGCATGAGAATAGTCTTGCAAGCCAAGACCAGGGCCTTGCAGATGACTGCTTTCAGCTCCTGGAGATCCTGTGGGAAGTTGAGGCCATGGGCAATCTCTCCTGCTGCAGTTTCTTGTCAGACAATCAGGAAAAAGCCACTGAGACTATCCTGTGGTCATCCCTCTCTCCACTTAGTGACACGATAATTCTCATTTAAGAAAAGGTAATTAAGAAACTAGTTCCTGCTCTGGGTGATAAAGGAAAACACACAGTTTATGGAAGAGTATCTTGAGCTACTTAATGCCTTGAATCTTCTTTTTCCTGTCAAC
Source organism: Bos grunniens (assembly GCF_055505025.1). NCBI lineage: Eukaryota > Metazoa > Chordata > Mammalia > Artiodactyla > Bovidae > Bos > Bos grunniens. The sequence continues at coordinate 35,525,374 of NC_141171.1, forward strand.
CATGGTTTCCTCTCTACCTCATGCAATGTGTGCCAGTGATTTTAACTCAGTTTAACACTAGAACAAACAAATGGTTTTCTTGAAGAGTATGCAGATCTACTGCTTCAATGTATGAGTATACACAAAGGCCTACTCTTTCTCAGTACCCTTGAGTAATTTTCATGAATGTCAACAGGGGTTGTGAATGTATCTCAATAAAAAATTAAATGCATTTGTAAACCCTTCATACAAACCCTGTTTTGTGTATATTTTGTAAATGACGAACTTTGCTCTTATTCGTTTCTCTAAGTTGAGGCAATATGCATCAATGTTCATTTCTTTAAATGTCATGATTGTGCATTTTCTGCATTGAAAAAATTAATCAGAAATATAGATGTCACCAAAATTAATTTCATGCCAAGTTCCATGGTGTAGGAAGAGTACATGACTGATGGATGATGGTATTTTCAATGATGTGGTTGTGGTCATGGTTTTTTAAAAACTGCAGTTTTGAAATTGACAATGCATCATCATAATCCTTTTATTCATGCAGGAAACGCCCACTTAAAATAGTTTTCTTTTTTCTTCTGAGTTCCTGTAGGCAGACAATTGTCACAATCAAGTTGCATTGAAACCCTTCATTCATAAAAGATAACATCTGAGATGTATCAATGAAACATTCATGACCTGTGCTTTATAAGCAGTAAGCAGTGACTTTGAAACTGCCCAATTCTTTTCTTTGAAAATGATAAAAAAAAAATAGCACCTGCATAGACGTGTGTGTGTGTGTGTGTGTGCACATGCGCTTGTGTGTGTATATGCACGCATCTCTACACGTTATTGTAATGAGAAGTCATGCAGTGATGGCCTGGTATCTTTGAGTGCAGAAGCCGTGTCTGTTCAATCAACAATGTAGTCTTGATGCCTTACAGCTGGGCCTCAAGAGTAAGTGCCCATGAAAATTTGGAAAATACATTTGCAAATGATGTTCTAGAGCCCTCTGGGCTGCACAGATAGGCAATGTGAGCCTACATATCAATTTAATTGAGAGTCAAAGTGTGATTCTTCAAAGTTTCATTTTTCCAAGAATATCCTGCCGTGGTCAAGACAGATGTGTGAATATTTGCCTTATGGATTTTATGTTGTTTGCATTCTTGTTTACAGGAAGTGATAATTGTAAAAATTGAATGGTGACAGTATACTAAGAGTTGTTATTTTGGCAGTACACTAAGAATATTTGGTTAAAAGCAGAAAAAGAGCTGGAATGGAAAATGTTTTAATATCCAGGGCTTCCCAGGTGGCTCAGTGGTAAAGAACTTGCCTGCCAATGTAGAAGATGCAGGTTCAATTCTTGGGTCAAGAAGACCTCCTGGAGAAGGAAATGGTAACCCACTCCAGTATTCTTGTCTGCAGAATCCAATGGATGGAAGAGCCTGGTGGTCTACAATCCATAGTGTTGCAAAAGAATCAGACATGAGTTTGTGATTTAACAAAAATGATGCATTGCAATTTATTTTTAAAAGTATTCATGAAAGAATCATCAATAATTTTATGCAAATTGAACATGGAGATCATTTACAATGTAGCTATTTATCAGCTAAAGTCCATACAAGTGTTTCTTGGGCCAGCTACCTGATATACAATGATGTCTTTGGTTTCCTTTTCCAGTGGGAAAAATCTATTAGAAATTCTATTTGACACATAAAATAGCAGCAGCACCCACTGACTAGAGAGGTTGCATAAGGATTGTGAAATCTGGGTGTTTTAAATTCTACCTTAGTTTGAACATATTCAGAAATTCCTTTCTCTCCTTTGGAAACATGCTTTATGAGATCTTGACATTTTATAATCACAGAAGTTTCCTTAAGTACTTGCAGAGAACTTTTTATTCAGATTTAGGAGAAAGAATACACAGATTTATTTTATTATTTTAAAAGTTAGAATATAGGAAAATAGCAAGTTAAGAAGGAACACACATTAGGTATGTATAGTTTTCTATTTCTCTGGCCCCCTTTTTTTAAGTAGACCCAAATTAGTATGGAAAACATGCAACTTAATTCTCTTTTTATTACCTTAAATATAAGAAATCATAATACAGTAGGAGATTAGAGGAACATTTCTGAAACTTATATAAAACTAGAGACTGCTTCCTATAAGCAGATTTGGGAATTTAAATGCCTGATTTCCTCCTGAAAATTTATGTCTTTTCATAAATGCATGTTTTTCTAAAAACACACTGATAAGATTTAGGTCACAAACAAGGTTTTTAAATACAGATGAGGAGAGACTTTAATGTGGAATTTGAAGTTTTTTGCCTTGTCTCGTTTCCTTGTGTTGAGTCAGTTTTACTTAGACTGAGCGGGGACTGAGGGAAAAGTAAGATACGTTCCCATTTGAACCTTTAGTAATCATGCAGTATTCAGAACTCCAGAAATTTTTACAGTGGTTCTGAATGTTTTCCTGTAGAGCAGGAAGTCATCATGAACTCAAAAATGTGAAAGTCTCCTAATTATGACCATATTGGGCTTGGAAAAACTAAAATCCATTTTTAAAGTCCGTTTCTTCCTATGAATAGTGATGAAAATGACCTTCACCTTGCTGCTCTCCATGCATTACATTCAGTACTCATCCCTTTAATAAATATTTTTTGAGCACCTACTCTGAACTTGGTACTGTCAAGGCCATTGGGAAACACAGCTATAAAATATCTAAAGAGATAGATCTTTAATATTAGGAAATGAAAAGAGCTATAAATAAACATAAAATATGAATGGACCTAGAAAATGACAAGGCCTATAGCTCTACATTTGTTGGTCAGGAAAGATTTCTCTGAGGAGGTGATATTTGAACAAAAACATGAATGAGGTAATGAATAAAGTGAGGATGTGACCCGTGTGTAAATCTGACGGATTGATGTTCCAGAGAAAGGAAACCACAGGTGCAAATAACTGAAGGCATGTGTGTATTTGGTGTGTTGAATGGCCATGAAGGAGAGGAAAAGGATAAGAAGTGAAGTCAGAGGTGTAGGCAGGCTCTGCATCATGCAGGTCCTTCTAGGGGTGGTGAGCCCTAAGTCCAAGTGTTGGATCCTAAGTGTTCTCATTCTAGCAGAGACTTTACTTAGGAGGCCGGTGTACATCTCAGCTGGAGATGGTAGTGAATCGGACAGGTGGGATGGTGGTGAAATTGTAAGAAGTCATTGGATTTGTTGGTAGATTGGATGTAGATTATATCATCAGTGGCAACTGATAATAGAAAATTTCCAACTGAATCTTTCCAAGCTTATTTTCAGATGTTGTTATTCTTGAGCCACTATATTTTATTGGACTTTAAAAATATGTAATAGAGAGTAGTTTTGTCTGCTCTGAAAATCTATGAAGTTTGTAAAAACCCCCAGATGATTTTGCCATTCTTTCATCTTCACCACGTGGCCGGTTCTGTCTTAAAGCCCTAGCCTTCTCTTAAGTTGACATTAAGCTCATAGGCATCAAATGGACCTTCATGTTCTAGCTCTAATCATAAAATCCAGTTCACAAATCATGTTCCTTTATTGCTAGCCCATCCTTCATTCTTCGTTAATTAACTCAGTCAACAAGTATTTGTCCCTTTAACAAATATTTATAAGAGTATCTTCTTACTGTGTGCTAAGGATCCAGGATTATAAAAACAGACAATATTTCACCCTCAGGCAAATTGCTTTCAGAGGAAGGGAGGGAAACTAAATGGATGAGTAAATGTATAGAGTTGACCATGAGCTGGTCAGCACAGTGAGACAACTAAAGCAAGAAGGGACAGAGGACAACTCTGAGATGGGGGAAAGAAAGGAGTATTACAGTTTTGATTGAATGTCAAGGCCCCTTTGAAAAGATGATATCAGAGAAAAAAACCTTGAAGTTAGTAAGGGGACAAGCCATGTGTGTACGTGGCACAAAATCATTCCAAGGAAAGGAAACCTCCTCTGCAGACACATGGAGGTGGGAGTGTGCTCAGTGAGTTCTTGGAATGGTAAGGACACCAGTATGGTGAAGGAGCTTGATTAAGAGAAAGCCGAGTGCCAGATGGGCCAAAAAGTGCCAGATGGGGCAGCTGGGGCTGGGGGACAGGTGAGTAGATCTTAGAAAGAAGACGTGGGAAGATTTTGAATAGGGAAGTTACATGTACTTGTGTTGGAATCAGTGTTGCTATGTTTAGAATGAGAATGGAAGGTAGAATAAAATACAGAAGAAAATAGATTGGGAGATTGTGGCATTATTGCCATTACCTGTGGCACAGGCATGGTGCCTGTACATGTTCTAAGATTTACTTGCTGTCCTTAGGAGTCAGTCACTCTCACTACTGAATGATTTATCCCATATGCATGGAAGGTTGTTGTTCTTATTTTTTTAACCAGTTTTCTTCCTTTGCTGTTGATATTGTAAGCCTCCTCTTACAGAACTTTATGTCTTCTCAGCATGTCGTTTGTTTTACCAAGAATTGCAAAGGATAGGGCAAATAATGCTTGTGAAACATCTTAAGATTAAGCCAAGCACTGTGAATATTCTGAATATACTGAAGATTGTGAAATTACAGATACTAATGCTAATGCCATCTCTAGGAAGTGGGCAGATTGATCTACTTTGTGTGTGTGTGTGTATGGAGTACAATCAATATAATTTGGTTGGTATCTATGAAAATGCAGAAGTTGAAAATTAAAGTGGGGCAGTCCCTGTCCACATTGCCATTAATCCTCAGGTATATAATTATACTTATATAGGTTTTGTACAGACATATTCACTGTGAAGTTTATTTTCTGTCCCCAGATTATAGTTCACCACTTTAAAGAAATGGACTGTATGGTGATCCTTTATAATCTCTTAACAGTAGCCAGATTTCACAAGACTCATTTCACATTGTATTTCTATGACATGTCTGACTGGAGGGTTTGTGTCGAGCTTCTCTACTAAAGAAGAGTGAACACTGAAACAAAAGTGGGAAGTTTTTTTATTTATTTTCAAAGGATTGTTTATCTGAAGTTAAAAAAAAATAGAAATACCTTCTCAAACAACTTTTGGGCTATAATTTTTTGCAAGAAAACCTGAACTATAGCATTATAGTATAGAAGGAAGGATTATGAATATACCATGAATGGAAAAAATATATCTCTAGGAAATAAAAGACGCTATCAAAAGATATAGCCCAATTTTTGTACGCACTGGATAATATAAGGTATATTCCATTTGTATTTGGGATTTATTAGGATTTACCTTCTGGAGACTATCTGACCTCATTTTCCCAGGGAATCTAGTCTAACTGTAAGTGGACAATCAGAGACTGCTGACAAGCCCAGGAATTCCTCCTAGCCCAGTTCTTCCAAAGTGCAGTAGGGTTAGCAACACCTGTTTCTGGACATTCGGGATGTGCCCCCTGTCTTTGCTCTCCTGAGGTAGGGCTCTGTCCATTCCAGTCTGAATCATTATTTAGCTCCTGGCTGGAGAGAGGGAGGGGGAGGGAATGAAATCTAGTGCAAAAAAGAAGGGGGGGGTGAAATTCAGGAAACTTAGAAAACAAATGGTTGCTAGATATTAATAGGAGGATATATAGGGGAAGTATATTCTGATATTTAGGTGGCATGCATGAAATAAGAATAGTGTTAAGAAATACATGAGCAGGCCAGCTTTCAATTGCTCCTGGATTTGGTTTCTCAATCAGGTCACTTGCCTTTTATCCTCTCCTGCTGATATTTTCAAAATGGAGATATCTTTTCAAATCTGAAAATATAAATGTCTAATAGAAAAGTTCTGTCCTACCAAAAGTATTTGACATGGAAAATTAAATTCTCTCCCAATTCCCGTAACTTTGCTCCTCAAAGACAACCATTATTATTAATGGAGTTTATTTTCGTAGAGCAGTTTTAGATTCAAAATTGAGAGAGGGTATGGGGACTTCCCATATATCTCTGCTGCTGCTGCTGCTAAGTTGCTTCAGTCGTGTCCGACTCTCTGCGACCCCATAGACGGCAGCCCACCAGGCGTCCCCATCCCTGGGATTCTCCAGGCAAGAACACTGGAGTGGGTTGCCATTGCCTTTTCCATCCCGTATATCTCTACCTGTACACATAACATATCCTCCTCCACAATATCAACATTCCCCCATCATAAAGGTACATTTCTTACAATTGATGAAGTTACATTGACACATTATCACCCAAAGTCCAGAGTTTACATTAGAGTTCATGCTTGGTGTTGTTCATTATTTGGGTTTTGACAAAGGTTTAACGATATATATTCACCATTACAGTATCATGCAGAGTAAATTCATTGCCCTGAAAATCCTTTCTGCTCCACTTATTTATCCCTTTCTCCCTCTTATCCCTGGCAACCACTGATCTTTTTACTGAGAGACAACCATTGCTTTTTACTGAGAGACAACCATTTGGTATATTTGTCACCCAACTCAGGTTTGGCTGCTCACCACTCAAGAATCCAAAACTGATAGACAAGTATTACAAGTGTTGAGTAACTGAAAAGGTAGCTTTACTGAGGAAGCCACAGTCCTGGGGCGAAGATGGACTCACGTCCCGCAGAACCAATGCCCGGCAGCCAATCAGGGGCCAAGAGCTATTAAAAAGTAGCTTCAGGAGCATATACACGAGAGAGGGGAATTACGTTCAGAGTAGCCCAGTTAGCTCTGATAATCATCTTGAAATTGGTCATATGTTGATCTGATCAGTGTCATCTTGATTGTTTCAGGCACAGTTAATCTTCCACTCCAGGGTTGGTTGGTTCTCATTTCCTTGAGGTCAGTTCTTGGAACTGTATAAGATGCAACAGCTTATATCGTGGCTCCAGTCCGATCATTACGTGGTTAACTTCTTTCACCGGGTGGGGGTTTCAGTATCTGTAAAACAATTTCAAGGACATGGCTCAGAATCTTATCTATAGTTCTTGCTGCTGCTGCTGCTGCTAAGTCGCTTCAGTCGTAGTTCTTGAGGAGGAGCTAAAGGTCCTTGACTTTGTTTATTGGCTAAACTAGTATTATTTTGCCTTGTTTGACAGCTTTCCTTTGCTTCTGCATTTTCTCACTTCTTTGGTTAAATTTGTTCTTTGTCCAACGTTTTTCTACAGACAAGAGGATGGTGGAGGATATGGCAGAGGCGTCTGTTAGGAGGAGGCCCTATAGAATCCTCCTCTGTTATATATTTGCAAATATCTTACCAACACATTTTAATTCACCTATAAACATACCTACATGTGTTAAACTATTAACTGATAGTTTACTTAACACCATGAGCATCTTCCTATGTCCATTTTTTATTCATTATATTGCCTGTGATGATACCCGATTTAAAAGTACTAAATTAATTTTTAACCCACCCACTTAATGCTGTTGGAAAGTTGCTATATAAAAGTACTAAATTAATTTTAACCCACTCAGTCTTGCTATTTAAAAGTTGCTACACACATTTTTCATGCAAACGATATTGCAGTGAACATTCTTATTCTTGTTCTTCTCATGATTTCTTTTTAGATTAAATTAGGACAATATACAGGCCTTCCCTGGTGGCTCAGCTGGTAAAGAACCCATCTGGCAATGCAGGAGAGGCAAGAGACACAGGTGCTGTCCCTGTGTTGGGAAGATCCCCTGGAGGAGGAAATGATAACCCCTCCATTATGCTTGTCTAGAAAATTCTATGAACAGAAGTGCTTGGTGGGCTACATTCCACAGGGTCACAAAGAGTAGGACACAACTGTGTGTGTGCATGCACGCACACAGAGGACAATATACATATTTTAATTTGGATACATATTTACATAATGTCTTCCAGAAACACTAATACTAATTTAGTCTGGCAAGAAGAGTTTATGAGAGTGCCTTTTTATATCAAAGTCAACATTGAAATTTATCATTATTTATTAGATGTGTAAATATTGAAAAGATAGTTCATTGCTGTTCTAATTTAATGTATTCAATTATTAGATTAAACATTTTATTGTCCATTAGTCATTGTATATTTTTTGAGACTTTCATTGATATATTTTACCCGTGTTTCTAATCATGCATTCATTATATATCCTACTCTTCAGAAGTTTAAAATTTTAATTTAGTTGAGCCACCAGTCATTTGATTGATGGCCATATATAACCATTTGGAGGGATTTTCCTGACCCAAGTTTATATCAAGAAAAGCTATCTCTGGTCCTCTTGTTCTATATTTTTATACTTATAACCCTAAACTATTTATAAATTATCTTTCCTAGGCTTTAATTCTAAATGCCAGAGAGAACTTCAGCATTTAAGCTGGACTTTTATTAAGACTTCTATTGCCATATTTAATTTGGCTTAGGTGGCACTAGTAAAGAACCTGCCTGCCAATGCAGGAGACATAAGAGATGCGGGTTCGATCCCTGGGTTAGGAAGATCACCTGGAGGACGGCTCAAAAACCCATACCAGTATTCTTGCCTGGAGAATCCCATGGACAGAGGAACCTGGTAGGCTACAGTCCATGGCGTTGCAAAGAGTCAGACATGACTGAAGCGACTTAGCAAAGCACAAATTGTGTGTGTGTGTGTGTGTGTGTGTGTATAATGACCAGTTGTGTTTTTTTCCCCCTAAAATAACATCTAAATATCAACCCTCATTGCAGGGCACAAATACAGTCCAGAATATACCTGAACTTGTCAAAATGTGAGATTAAAAGACATATTTGTCTTTTAATATGGAACACTCGAGGGCAAATACATTCTGGAGCTGTCAGCTGCCCAGGTCTGTTAAGCCAGGACTCAGGGTCCAGGCTCTCACCTGATAGAAGAGGAAAGACCAAGAAGAAAAAGAAATATCTGGGGCTTATCCCAGATGAAGCAGCCTTGATTACTCCCTTGTTTTTGCCACAATCCTGATAATAAAGAGAAACAGAAAGAGCCAAGGCTTCTCTGCTAAAAGCCAGGCTCTTAATGTTTTAACAATGTTGATGGAACTCATTTAATAAAAACTTAACATAAGCCTATTCTGATTGTTGATGTTCTAAGTGCTGTGGCTATAAGAGCAGACAAAGCATGGTTCTAGTCATGCAAGTTTATATTTTCACAAAATAGGCAATTCATAATATAAGTGAATGTAGTGTAATTTGTTAAATAGTGGAACGTTTAGGGAGATACTGATTTGTGTTAGGAAATAAAACATGCCAGGAAGGATGGATATTAAGGGTTGCCTGAGTGTTCTTTGAGACATGTGAGTCAGGGGATGCCTCACTGAACAGAGACATTTACTCTAATAAATGCTGTAACCTCATGGTTTTCCAGTTAGGCAATTTGAGATATGATTGTATCTTAAAAACACCTTATGTGATATGTGTTATGCCATGGTATTTTTGCTTAAAACTCTCTTCCGTCTATTGGCTCAGATAATTATGATATGAAACATTTGGATAGTGTATATCAGACTAAAAGCAGTGTTTTTCTGGAGCTATTTATACAACAAACAATGTCAAAGATGCCAATACTGACATATAAACTGAATGATGGTTAAGTGGCCTGTCAACTTCTTTATTTGGAGGACAGTAAAGAATTAAAGGACTTTGGGCTTATAAGTTATGAGATTTCTATCTTTATTTTTACAAAAAGATACTAGGAAGAATATTTACTAAATTAGTGATTTAATCTTATGGAAATAAAAAAGTTTATTTACTTTTGGAAAGCTTTGGCTGAGAAGACAGAATTAAAAAAACAAAACAAAACAGAAAAACAGGAGAACCTAAGAAAGTTCTTTCTTTTCAAATATCTTCTCTATCAGCTAGTAGGTATATCAGTTCAGTTCAATCACTCAGTCGTGTCTGACTCTTTGCGACCCCATGGACTGCAGTACGCCAGGCTTCCCGATCCATTACCAACTCCTGGATCTTGCTCAAACTCATGTCCATCGAGTCGGTGATACCATCCAACCATCTCATCCTCTATCGTCCCCTTCTCCTCCTGCCTTCAGTCTTTCCCAGCATCAGGGTCTTTTCCAATAGTAGGGATCTAACAGCATTTATTACTACCTTGAAAGAGTGCAGACAACGAGTGGGAGAGGATGAATTCAGCCAGTGTCCATGAAGAAGTCACTGTAACTCACGACTTGAAATCCTAAAGAGCATGAATACAAGCTCAGAATTATTTTTAAGTTACTACTATGGATGAATATGAGCTGGTGATGGACAGGGAAGCCTGGAGTGCTGCAGTCCATGGAGTCGCAAAGAGTCGGACTCGACTGAGCGATTGAACTGCACTAATGGCTGAATATTAGTGAGAGATCAATCAACCCTTGCAGTAAATGTATGCATTTATCCTCTTTATATATGTGTATATGTAGTGAACTTATCAGACCTATTCCTGAGAGTAGTGTTGTAATAGAAAGAAAGGGAAAGAAAGTAGGGTTACATAAAGGAAAGCTAGATAGGTATCCGAAGTAAACTTTTTCATATTTTTTATAATGGATTTTAACCAAGAATTACATCTTGTTTCAGGAGTTCAGAATACTGTCATTTTTATTCCAGGAAATAAGCTGGAGGAGCAGTATTCCCAATATCTCCTGTAGCTAAGCCTACATAGTGGTAAATAAGGGGAGAAAAATTAAGGTGGAGGGGGAAAGGAAGGAAGGGAAATTTGGAGAGGCATAAGAATTATGAAACTTTCTGTAGCCATGTGAAAAAGCAGAAGTCAAATGGAAAAGAAAATTATCTGAAGTTATTGGTAAGAAAAACATGTAAATGAATAAAGTGAAGATGCTTATTTTTTAACTGAAGGATTGATAGTCATGTTTTAAAAATATTTCCGGTTAGTGAACATTACTCCAGACCAATTTTTATGCTAGAAAATCAAGCCAAAAGTATTATTTCAATACAGTTCCCTAGCATTTTAACTATTACTTAATTTTGTTGTCATAACAATCGACTATAGAAATACATCATGCATTGTTACATCCAGTTTACAAGAGAGTTATATACATACACATTCAATCACACACATATGTGTACATACATGCATGTATATACACACATCTGTCAGCTATCGTCTATCTGTTGTCAATGATCTAGAAAATGGTGTCCTCCTTTCATAGTATATTAATAAAAGAAACAAAATGAAAAACTCTTATTGTCATTTTGAGAACAGGTTGTGGACCGAGTATTTACTGATCTCATTGTCATTATAAAGAAAAAAACTGAACCCAGGGAGATTTGAGTTTGCATAACAAGTAATGTCAGATTGGCAAACAAATTCTACTGATTTTCAGCTGAAGTTTGGTCCTTTATACTGACACAGAAAACATTAATGAGGATAACCTGCTTCATGGACAACTGGCTAAGTCCTCGAGAAGCTTGTTTACTCTTCCAGCCACAGAGAACAGTGGGATCTGATTGAGCACATACTTTAAATGTGGTCATTCTTGCCCAGCCCACTCTCCTGAGTCATCTCCCATCTGTGGTTTCTAGGCCCATCCCTGCAGAATAGCACTCAGCACGTAAATAGACCCTGAATGGGTGAAAGAGAAGCAGAGCACAACCGTTTCCTGCAGTTATTGAATTCACTCTCTTCAATAATTTCTCTGATTCTGAGACTAAAAGCACAGTAGAAAATGCTGCTGTCCTTGCAAACATCATGATCAGGGGAAGAAACTGCCCTGGTGTGTCCCAGTATATAGATGTATCGTTGATTAGGTTTCTCCTCACCACCCCACTTCTCTCACCTGCCTGATTCAAACCAGTAAATTATTACGAATTAACCTCTTAATATCTACTTTATTGTGCTTTATATTCACCTCAGTATTCACTTTGTGTTGTTTTTACATCTGTCATCTATAGGGAAATGAGTACACATAAAAATACACATGCATTAGAAGAGAAGGAAAACTCTATAATAGTCAAGGACACATTTCATAAGGCTCAATGAATACAAAAGCCAAAGTAAATGTTATATAGAGTAGACACTATTTTTATTTTTTAAAGAATATAATGCACAAAGAATTACAAACAATATATCAAACACGTAGAGTTAATGGTGAACATTTCTACATATCCACCTCTAGATTTTTTTTAATCTAAAGAGATTATTAAATGTTACAGCTATTACAGATACGACTATTCTTTTACCAGCACCTAAATTTCTATTGTTCTTTTCCCTATCCCAGAGGCAACCAATACCACACATTTAGTATTTATCATTTCATTTCATTTTACATATATAGAGGAATGCATTCACAAAAAATACAAGAGTATTGTTTCTGCTGTATTTTTTAACTGCAACATATTAAAAGATGATATATAGATAGATCATTTTATATCTTGCAGTGTTATGTTTTGACATATATCTATGTTTTCTCTGCTTTGTAACATTTCATGCTGAGATTATGTCCTGCCATACTAATGACTTTTTCCATTTCTCTACTTATACACACTTGTTACTACTTGTATACACTTAGTACTACTTGTACACCTTGATTTTGCTGTTAAGGAGAAACACTTCTTTGTGTGTGTCTCTCTGCATATGTGTGTAAGAGTTCTATTAGGTATGCACTCAGATATGTAATTGTGGCATTGAGCTGTGTAATAGATACTTAAATTCACTGCTGAGTGCCAGAGTGTCCTCTAAGTGACTGTATTCTACTAGCTATATCTGAGAGAACCATTTTTTTCCCCAAATTTTCCAAATCCTTGGCATTATCAGACATAGAACTTTTTACCATTCACTGAAATAGTGATGAAATAGTAAATGAAATAAGTGAAATATTGTTGTGTTAATAATTAATTTCTTCAATAGTTAGTGAGGTTGGATGGCTTCATAATTAATTGGCTGTTATGATTTCTACTTCTCATCTCTTTTTTGAACGACTATATTTTTCTCATTGTTGATTTGTAGGTGTACTTTACAACGTCTAGAGTCTAGAGGAGTTAATGATAAGTCTTAATGATTTTGGCTTAAGAAACTAGAAGAAAGGAGTTGCTACTTACTGATAAGAATGGGGCTTCAGTTTTCCTATTTTTTTAAGTACATCAATTTATTAGAATAGTGATAAAATTATTTCAAATAGGTTTCTTCAGATTAATTCTTTAGAGAAAGCAGCAGTAATTATGGTTGACTCTGAAGGCCAACAGGAATAGTTTCTGGCTCCTTCTTTTCAGCTCAAATTGAAGCTGAAGCTGATTCCATTCAGCCAACATTAATGTTGGTGTCATGAGTCACATCAGTGATGAATATGGGGCCAACTAACATAGCCACCTCCATCTCTCTTCTAGAGATTCCTTCCTCCCAGTGGCCTTGGGCCAACTTTAGGGAGAAATATGACTTTGTCCACAGGTGAGTCTTACAGCAATTACAAATGTCTGTGTTACCTTCTAGAGGATACCATGCATTGCTTGATCTGTTGAGGAGTCTGGCTCAGCTGATGCTCTGCTAGCTTCAGACAGCATGTGATATAAATCAGATTGCAAATGTCACCAGAAATCCTAAATGTGTCAGCTCTCAACTAAAAACTTGGATGCCTAATCCTTTGGCTGTTACACATGTTGTAATACTGTCTTTTATCAGTCACTTGTATTTTCACCTTGCTTATAGTGAACTTTGATGTTGTAAAGTATATTATTTTACTGTAATCCATTTGATTATTATTTTCCATAGGGCATATGCTTTTAAAATTTTAAACTCTTCCCACCTGAGCTCTCATTAATGTCTGTGCTGCGTGCTTAGTTGCTCAGTCGTGTCGGACTCTTTGTGACCCCATGGACCGTAGCCCGCCAGGCTCCCCTGGAGTGGGTTGCCATGTCCTCCTCCAGGGGATTGTCCCAACCCTTTATTTTAAATTTAAAATCTAGATTTAAAGTTTGTTTATTTTTTAAAAACTTTTATTTATTGAAAGTATCATCTTTTCTCTATTGAATTATAGCACAATATTGAACAAGAACAATATCAAGGGATATCCTTGTTTTGTTCCTGATTTTATTTTTTACATTTATTATTTTTTGGCCATGCAGCATAGCACGTGGGATCTTAGTTCCCCAATGAGGGGTTGAACCCATTCCCTCTGCAGTGAAAGCATGGAATCTTAACCACTGGACTTTCAAGAAAATCCATTGTTTCTGATTTTAGAAAGAAAGTATCTAGTTGCTCAACATTAAATATAGCATTAGCTCTCATTTTTTTGTAGGTGTTCTTTATCAAGTTGAGAAAATTCTCCTCAGCTTCTAGTTTAGCAGTAGTTTTTATCACGAATAGATATTAAATTTTCTCCAGTGCTTTTTATGAGTCTATGGGTATGATTACATGAGTTTTCATCTTTAGCCAATTGATGGGATGGGTATGTTAATTGATCTTTGAAAGTTGAGCTGGCTTTACATATCTGAAATAAATCCTATTTGGGCATGATATATAATTTGTTTTCCGTGATTTTATTTAATTTGGTAATGCTTTGTTGAGGACTTTTGCATTTCTGTTTATGAAATATATTGGTTTGTAGTTTTCTTGTAATACATTTGTCTGTTTTTGGAATCAGGGTCATGCTGGTATCAGAGATTTAGTTAGGAAGCAGTCCTCTGCTCGTTGTCTAGAAGAGATGATAGAGAATTTGTATCAGTCCTTCCTTACATGTCTGGTAGATTTTATTTTATATTCTTAAACTTTTTCCTCAGCCCTCCACTTGTGGAGTAATTTTTATCATTCTTGAAGTAATCCCTTCAGGACACATTAGTGTGTAGAAATTCTTTAGGATATCTTATGTCTGAAAATGTCATCATTTTATTTCCATGCTTGGTTGTTGGGATTTTAGTCTGATATATATGGACTTCCTTGACACTTTGACAGTATTATTACTTTATTGTCATCTCATTTCTGGTTTTGATGATTAATCTGCTATCCATTTTGAATAGGCCAATGTTCATTTTGACAGGCCTAATCCTCAGTCATCCGTTTCTTCATATTGCCTTTTTACCCCCATGTGAAAAATGTTAAGAACATTTTTGCTAATAATTTTTATGTCTAAATCCATGTATAAAAAAATCATGCTTGGGATTCAAGAAGCACTTTTAGTCTGAAGAACTATATTTTCAATTATTAAACACCCTTATTCTATAATTATATTTTTCTCCCATTCTACTATTTCCTTCTGGAATTTCTTCTGACTGTTTTTCTTACCTACTTTTTCATACTGTAAATCTATTTTTAGCTTTCTAGTACTCTGTAAAGAGACTTTGGATTTGTTATTTCATTATAGTAATTCTTCAACATCTCTACAGTTCTAGTTATTGAGTGTTTTATTTAAATGAGTATATTTTGCATATTATTTTTCATCGAATTTTTTTGTACCTGCCTTTCATAAATTTTCTCTTTTCCCTTTTTAAAAATTAATTAATTTATTTTAATTGGAGGGTAATTACTTTACAACATTGTGGTGGTTTTTCCATACATTGATATGAATCAGCCACGGGTGCACATGAGTTCCGCCCCCAACATAAGTTCTCTTTTTATGGATTCTAATTTTGCTCCCTTGACATCTACTTATATTGCACCAGTTTTTTAGAACCCACATATAAGAGCAGTCATATGATATTTGTCTTTTCTCTGTCTGGCTTACTTCACTTAGTAGGCAATCTTTAGGTCCATCCAGGTAGCTGCAAATGCCATCAAGTCACTCCTTTTTATGACTGAGTAATGTTCCATGATATACGTGTATACATACTCACATATACATCTGTCTGTGTGTGTGTGTGTGTATCTGAAACTAGCATGATATTGCAAATCAACTATACCCCAATAGAAATTAAAAAAATTAAAACCCACCCATTTTAAAATTCCATTTTAGATTGTTCTGTAGTCTAGTTCTTTGATTGTAAATTTCCTAGTCTATTGATTTTATGGACTCTATTTTGTGTTGTTAATGTGTAATTTTCTTCCATAGGTATAGTCTGGTGAATTTCCTCATTCCCTTTTCAAGTGATCCTGTAGGTTTCATCAGATCTGAACCAATATTTAGGTTTGTTTCTCATTCAAGAATTCTATAGCTGAAGGATGGAGTGAACTTACACACCCCCAACCTGCTGCCACTCCCACCACTTCTGCCCCTCACACATTGGTCACTACATGTGCTTACGGTTCTCACTCCATATGGGGAGGGCATTCCCTTTTCCCACATGTGTCCATGAACATTTCAAGCTTCTAGAACTTGACAGCTGAAAAGAACATTTCAAGTCACCATTCACTTAAGTAATAACCATTTCCTAGGCCCCAGGTTTTTACAGGGAGCCAAGTGCTATTTCCCTGATTTTACAAATAAGATCTTCTGAAACTAATGTCTATCAAGATTGGCTTAAAATGTCAGCCCCTAGGGTATGTATCTCTTTCCCTTCTCCATGTTTCACACAGCTTTAGTTCTTGCGGGTTTTTGATACATGCATATTTTCCTCCTTTACCTTTAAGCTTGGTTGTATATTTTTCTCTAACAGCTTTAATTGAGAAGAGATGCATATATCTGTGCTTGCTCAATTCATCATCTTGACCAGAAGTCCAGAAGCTATTCTTTTCTGGGAAAACAAAGCAAAACTTTTAAAGTGAAGCTTAAGTGCCTAATGGCTGCTACTGAAGTTTCTGGTCATCCTTTGGAGTGAATGTCTTTATGATTCTTCATTGTAGCTCTTCTTTTCACAATTACTGTCTCTGTGTTCAGCCCAATAGTTTAAAAAATGATTTCTCTAGTTGCTTGAGTCAATTTTCCTGCTAGATGAACATAGAGTATTGAAATATAGTTCCTTTAGTTCCCATTTTTCTGTAAACTTTCTATTCCCTCTAAGGGACCATCTGGACAAGTATAGGTATCTTCACTGATTACTTATCCTTTTGTGCTTTGAATTTTATTGAGACTATCAGGCATATCAAGAGCAAGTCTAAATAACCATGAGATCCTTTAAAAGAAACCTCCTTTGTCAAGCAATTTCTTTTTTCATTTTTGTCTTGCATATTAGATTCATAATTGAAAATATAGTTGTACCTTCAAAATTGAAAATATAGTTTCACCTTCCAATACCACTGTAGGTATTGTGAGAACTGAGAGTGCTGAAATATAGCAATGCATAAAACAAACATGCCCAGCAATTCCATGGCATTTAGACTATGTAGTGAAAGGGTGAGCAAACTATGGCCAAAAGCTTCTGAAACAGAACCACACCTCCGTGTTTACTTATTATTTAGGGATGCTTTCTACCAAGGGCACAGTTGAGTGGCTCAAAGAAAGACCCTTTGCCCAGCGAAGCCTAATGTGTTTCCTCCCAAGTCCTTTATAGAAAAGAAATAAGAAGACAGACACCTTAAACAATCAAATTCAAAACTTCAACTAAGTAGAGTCTCTGAGAAGGAAGAGTATGATCATAGGAGGTATGTCTTGTCTGATGGAAAGTGTTTGGTTCAGTGGGCACTTAGGAGTATATAGGTCTTACAAGTTAAGGGAGAGAGAGAGTAAAGTTTCAGGAGAATATTTGGGGCAAAGAGCACATGGAAAGCGTCAGCATAATACAGTAACAGAAAGAAGGATCCTATATCTGAAACAGAAAAGTTAGAAAGGTACAGAGTGAGGCTAGAGAGGTAGGTAGGGGCTAGATGACACAACGGTTATTAGTTTTGATCAGTCAAACTTATTTTTAAGGCAGGACAAGACAATTTTTAACGTAAAATTCTCTGCCCATTTGGGCTACTTCCCCTACCCCTTTAAATGTGCATTTGTATATCTGCATTATACATTAACTAGAGCCCTAGAAGGAAAAAAAAAACAAAAAACAAAAAAAAGAAGAAAGAAAAAAAAAAACACCCACAAAACCAAACGCAGTTTCTTCCTGGAGCCAGCAAGGTAACTCCTAGGAAAAACACTCCTTTCTCAACAGTTTAAGAGTCAGGATGATCCACTACTCATTATGTTGGACTATGTAAATTGTCAGTATGTTACTTTGATGTATAACCCTTTGTCTCAAAAACTTATATTACTATTCTTTGACTTTTAGTGGATGGAACATTCCTCAGGGCTTTGTGACACCTAACCTGCTGGTTATAATCCTCAGATTGGCTCTTATGAAATTTTCCAATTCTTTCTTAGATGCACTGTTGATTAATTTTTTCATCAACAGGTTTTACTTGTGTTTTAGCCATATTATTAGGAACAATGAGAAACTATAGGGTTTTCAAGCAACAAGGGACTATTAATGTATTATAATTTTCCACATGAAACTGAGTGGTAACCTGGGCTTGGTTAATGAGTGAGAAGATGGTTTAGTGGACGGATTTAAGTTGATGTGCGTGTTTTGGAAAATGGAGAAATCACTATGCCTGTCAGGTTTCCACTTCAGAGGCTGTCATTTAATAAGAGAGTGGACACAGGGAGAGGGCCAGTATGGGATGGGAAAACTCATGAATTAAATTTTAGGGTACATTGATGTTCAGGTATGTGTTAAATCAGCCGCTGGCTATACTGGTCTGGAGTCAAGAAGAGAGACAGTTATGGGTATGAAAGCAGGAATCTTAAGCTTGTTGTTCCTTTTTCAGTCTCTAAGTCATGTCTGACTCTTTGTAGCTCAACAACCTGCAGCACACCAGGCTTCTCTGTCCCTCACTACATCCCAGGGCTTGCTCAAACTCATGTCCATTGAATTGGTGATGCCATCCAACCATCTTATCCTCTGCCCTCTTCTCCTCCTGCCCTCAATCTTTCCCAGCATCAGGGTCTTTTCATGAGTCAACTCTGCATCAGGTGACCAAAGTACTGGAGCTTCAACTTCAGCATCAGTCCTTCCAGTGAATATTAAGAGTTGATTTCCTTTAGGATCGACTGGTTTGATCTCCTTGCTGTCCAAGGGACTCAAGAGTCTTGGCCAGTACCACAGTTCAAAAGCATCAGTTCTTCAGGGCTCAGCCTTCTTTATGGTCCAAATCTCACATCCATGCATGACTACTGGAAAGACCATAGCTTTGACTAGATGGACCTTTGTCAGCAAAGTGATGTCTGCTTTTGAATACGCTGTCTAGGTTTATCCTAGCTTTTCTTCTATAAGAAGCAAGTGTCTCTTAATTCAGGGCTGCAATTACCATCCACAGTGATTTTTTTGGAGCCCAGGAAAATAAAATCTGCCAACGTTTCCACTTTTTCCCTATCTATTTGCCATGAAGAGATGACACCAGATGCCGTGATCTTTGTTTTTTGAATGTTGAGTTTAAGCCAACTTTTTCACTCTCCTCTTTCACTGTCATCAAGAGGTTCTTTAGTTCCTTTTTGCTTTTTGCCATTAGAGTGGAACTATCTGCATATCTGAGGTTGTTTATATTTTCCTGGCAATCTTGATTTCCAGCTTGTGATTCATCCAGCCCAGCATTTCGCATGATATACTCTGCATAGAAATTAAATAAGCAGGTGACAATATACAGCCTTGTCATACTCCTTTCCCAATTTTGAATCCATGTGTTGTTCCATGTCTGGTTCTAACTGCTGCTTCTTGACCTGCATATAGGTTTCTTAGGAGATAGGTAATTTGGTCTGGTAATCCCATCTCTTTAAGAATTTTCTGCAGTTTGTTGTGATCCACAGTCAAGGCTTTTAGCACAGTCAGTGAAGAAGATGTTTTTCTGGAATTCCCTTGCTTTTTCTATGATTCAGTGGATGTTAGCAATTTGATCTGTGGTTTCTCTGTCCTTCTTGTACATCTGAAAGTTCTCAGCTCATGTACTTTTGTAGCCTAGCTTGAAGGATTTTGAGCGTACCTTGCTAGCCTATGAAATGAGCCCAATCGTGTGATAGTTTGAACATTCTTTGGCATTTCCTTTCTTTGGGATTAGGATGAAAATGAACCTTTTCCAGTTTTAAGCTAGTTTATTTTTTCTCCTAGAATGAACAAAAAAAGCAACATAAGACCTGGTAGCATATTTCTGACTGTATTTGTTAAGTGTTTGGAAAAGCCTCTATGATGTTGTCTACCTGTGGGCTGAAACTGTGACCAGCCCTTGTATGAAAATCTTGTTTGCTGCAGCCTTGTAGTAAGTACTATTCTGTACTTTTGGCCAGGGAAATATCTACTAAGCTTTATATTTTTGTGGGCTATGTAGGCAATAAAAAATAGCACAATAGCAAGTGTCCAGAAGGATAGAGTCATTATATGACCCCCTGTGTGTTACAAATTCCCCAAAGTTATCAATATAACATATTCCCAGCTCACAACATTCAAATGTGACACCTATACCATTCAAATTGGGTAAAATCATATGTGTTCAAATGTGATCAAAATATGACAATATAGAAATTCATAAATAGAATATGTACATGGTGATAAATTTCTTCTGTTCTGATTAATGTTCTTCCAGGTAAAATTTATAAATCAAGACTTTGGTAGGTGGATTAGTTTGTGGGTAGATAAACTTACCTACTTCACAATCCCTGTTTCACCTTATTTAAGGATTCAACTTCTGGAATGAGAGTATATTTCTAATAGCAAATGTTAATGTATATTTTAACTGTACATTTGTATATCTGGTAATAAAAATTTGGTGCTAAGTACCAGTGTTCAATATAATTTATTTTATCATTAATACAGTTTTTGTTGTGTGATTTGTTTAGCATTGTTTGCATAAATTATGGAAATTTATACAGTATCCCCAGGCGGCAATCAAACGCAAATCTAACAAGTAGAAAAATGTTGGCAGGCTAATTTTTTGGCATTTTGTTGAGCTTGTAATGTTAAAATCATATCTTAACTTTTAAGACTATGGGAAATGTTTCTAAACATTTGGACCCAAAGCCCCCAAATCCTCAATAAAATTTCCCTTTCTAAATCAAATATCTGCACTGGTAGAGAGGGATAAAACAGTTTCTACATTGCAGTGTCCTTGATGTTAAAATTAAGTATGGAAATTAACATCTTAAACTTGAGGCTAGCAGACATAGGTTATTCTTTTACTAATGGCAAGGAAGTGACAAAATTCTGTTAAAGGGAAAAGAATGGAGCATTTTAACTGTAATTTAAATCATCTGAACAGAAGTGTAACCAATATCTTAACAAATGACTTGTGAAATAAGATGAGATTTCTATTGTAAGACTTGTTTGTGTAGACTGGGTATTTAGTTCAGTTCTGTCGCATAGTTGATTCCAGCTCTTTGGAACCCCATGGGCTGCAGCATGCCAGGCTTCCCTGTCCCTCACTACATCCCAGAGCTTGCTCAAGCTCATGTCCATTGAGTTGGTGATGCCATCCAACCTTCTCATCCACTGTCCTCCCTTTCTCCTCCTGCCTTCACTTTTTCCCAGCATCAGAGTCTTATCCAATGAGTCAGCTCTTCACATCAGGTGGCCAAAGTATTAGAGTTTCAGCATCAGTCCTTACAACGAATATTCAGGACTGGTTTCCTTTACAATTGCCTGGTTTGATCTCCTTGCAGCCCAAGGGACTCACAAGAGTCTCCTCCACTACCACAATTAAAAAGCATTAGTTCTTCAGTGCTCAGCCTTCTTTACGGTCCAAATCTCACATCCATACATGACTATTGGAAAAACCATAGCTTTAACTAGATGGACCTTTGTTGGCAAAATAATGTTTCTGCTTTTTAATATGCTGTTTAGGTTGATCATAGTTTTTCTTCCAAGGAGCAAGCATCTTTTAATTTCGTGGCTGCAGTCACCATCTGCAGTGATTTTGAAGCCCAAGAAAATAAAGTCTGTCCCTGTTTCCATTGCTTCCCCATCTATTTGATGAAGTGATGGGATTGGATGCCATGATCTTTGTTTCTGAACGTTGAGTTTTAAGCCAGCTTTTTCACTCTCCTCTTTCACTTTCGTCAAGAGACTCTTTAGTTCCTCTTTGCTTTGTGCCATAAGGGTGGTGTCATCTGCGTATTTGAGGTTATTGATATTTCTCACTGCAATCTTGATTTCCAGCTGTGATTCATCCAGCCTGGCATTTCATGGGATGTACTCTGCATATAAGCTAAATAAACAAGGTGACAGTATACAGCCTTGCTGTACTCCTTTCCCAAGTTTGAACAAGTCTGTTGTTCCATGTCCGGTTCTAACTGTTGCTTCTTTACCTGCATACAGATTTCTAGGAGGCAGGTAAGATGGTCTGGTATTCCTATCTCTTTAATAATTTTCTACAGTTTGTTGTGATCCATACAGTCTGCCTTTTCTAAATCCAGTTTGAACATCTGTAAATTCTCAGTTAGGGCATAGTAATCTTGCAGTAAGTTGGAACATTTTAAAGATATAATAAAAGTAACTGGCTATAAGATATATGCAACATGTTTTAATTTAAAGGACTTAAAAGCATAAGTCATAATGTAACCTATTAGAAATAGCAGGCATGTGAAATATTGCTTCAAGCTTAACACTGATGGTTTGGAGGTTTAATCAAACTGAATTAACTTTCACAAAAGTGACTCTAAGGTAGATTGTTGATTATCATTCTCAATTAGTTAGTGCTCTGTTTTTCTCATGTTTAATGGTCAAATTTGGATACATCCAGGCAGGCACAGATGTGGGTTATTCCTTTCCAAGCTATTCAATTCCTGCCAAGATTTCCCAAGTGTCAATTGCAATGTCAATTGTAATGTTAGTGGTTTCAAAAGAATGCTTGAAGATTATGACTGTTTTCCGAAGGAAGATTTTAGATCCTATAATTGAATGTTTTGTGTTTGTTTGAATCAGCTATTTCTTTTTTCTAACTTTATACCATAATTTTAGAAAATAGATCCCAATTTTAGCAGTGGTGCCCTCTGGGTTGCAGGATTATAGTAACCATTCTAATCTTTCTGCTTTTTTGTAAACTTTAAAAATTATTTACATTTTGTTTATTTTTAAAGTTCTGTTATTAAAGTAAGACATAGGAATGGTTAAGAATTGAGATGATGCTAAAGAACTGAAAATAAAGATAGTCTGTGCTCCACCCTTTCCCACTCCAAATTGCTATGCTCAGTGGCTTCATTTTCAACACTTGTAGCTATTGTTTTATTTACATACATATTTAAAGTATTAAAATGTATTTATATAAATATAAATATATTTATATAAAAAATATAAAATATTTTTTCAATACTGCTATTGAAAAAAGATTTCAGTTGCAACTATTTTTTACTGATTTCTAAATATGAAAGATGAGGCTTTGACATTTTTACTGTGACCAGTCCCCAACACTGCCCCCACCCTCCCACACATGCTCTGACTATCTCACAATTTGCATCCATCAGACCTACCAGTATGATTGCCTCTCGTTTGTCTTGTTAAATGACTATACAAGGATTCCATTATGATGATCATGTATAAGTTACGCTGTCTATTTTGTTTGAAACTCAGTCTTGTACTGATCAGAATGTACTAAGTGTCTTATCATCATTGGCTTACACTTATCTCTCCTCGTGTGTGTGTTAGTCACTCAGTGGTGTCTGACTCTTTGCGACCCTATGGACTGTAGCCCACCAGGCTCCTCTGTCCATGGAATTCTCCAGGCAAGAGTACTGGAGTGGGTTGCCATTTCCTTCTCCAGGGGATCTTCCCGACCCAGGGATTGAACCCTGGGTGGCTCAGATGGTAAAGAGTCTGCCTGCAATGTGGAAGAGATCTGGGTTTGATCCCTGGGTTGGGAAGATGCTCTGGAGAAGGAAATGGCAACCCACTGCAGTACTTTTGTCTGGAAAATCCCATGGACGGAGGAGCCTGCTAGTCTACAGTCCATGGAGTCACAAAGAGTCAGACACCACTGAGTCACTTCTCTATCTCTCCTTATCGCTAATTAATCTCTGAACTCTGTTAGAACACTAAGCTTTTCACCAGGTGGGTCAAGTGCATCAATTAAACTTTTGTCTTAGAGGGACATTTACAGAATCATTCTCCTGCTATGACCTGGACAGGAATCTTTCTTTTTTGTGTACTAAGCATCCTGGGGATTTCCTTCACCTTTTTTTTTTTCTTTCTTTTGGTGATTGCTCCTATTTCCTGGTTCCTGTGACTTCCACTTGCTTATTGCCCTGTTTCAGTGCAGCACATTCTCCAGTAGCTTCCTTAAAAAAAAAAAAAAAAAAAAAGTTTGCACCACAAGTTAAACTTTTGCTACCTCAAATGCCTGAAAATGCCTTTATTTTACTTTTATATTTGATTGATAGTCTAACTAGGTGTAGAATTTAGACCATAAGATATTTCCTCTTGGAATTTTGTAGCATTACCTATTTTTAACTTCTGAGTGAGAATTACAGTGTTTTGGTCCCCAGTCTCTTATATGTGACCTAATTTGTCTCACTATAAACTGTTGTAGAATCCTGACTTGATTCTTAGTATTTCTGAAAATCAGCATGGTGTGCCTTGCTGCTGGTAATTTTTACACATTGTTCTGTGCATTTATACATCACAATTACTTTGAATTATTTTGAAGTTTTCAATCCTGGTAATTTTTTATGTGGTATTTGTTTAATGCTTTCCTTTCTGTATTTTCTCTGTTAACTCTTTCTAGACTCATGATATTTGGATATCGACCTTCTGGCCAGAATGGTTAACTCCTTTACTTTTTGCCCCATATTTTACTTCAGCTTCTGGATTGGTTTTTTGTTTTATATATGATATCATTTTTGTAACTTCCTAGATACTTTTCTTGTTTTGGAATGTTCTTTTTGTAGACTTATGTTTTAACTGAAATTTTTTGTTGAAGTAATTGTAGATTTATATGCAGTTTTAAGAAAAAATGCACGGTTGTCACACACTATACTCAGGTCCCTCCAATGGTAATATTTTTTGAACTAGAAAATAATTTCACACAGTACTGAGATTGATATAATCTACCCAGAAAACTCAGATTTCCCCAGTGGTACTTGTGTGGCTGTGGATTTAGTTCTATGTGATATTCTCACATGTGTAGATGTGTGTATTTACTACCACAAGGATACCTCGTGTTGCACTTGTGTTTATAACAAAACCTAAGAGTTGACTCATTGGAAAAGACTCTGATGCTGGGAAGGATTGGAGGCAGGAGGAGAAGGGGACGACAGAGGATGAGATGGCTGGATGGCATCACCGACTCGATGGACGTGAGTCTGAGTGAACTCCGGGAGTTGGTGATAGACAGGGAGGCCTGGTGTGCTGCGATTCATGGGGTCGCAAAGATTCGGACACAACCGAGCGACTGAACTGAACTGACTCCCCCTACTTTTTAAATTTTCATTTCTAGGATTTTGTCGTTTCCAAAATGTCATATAAATGTAATCATACCATGTGTAACTTCTTGAGGCTGACCTTTTTCACTAAGTATAATGCCCTTGAGGTTCATTTCAGTTGCTGTGTGTTCTTTCCTTTTACTGCTTCGTGGTATCTCATGGTTTGGATATGCCGCCGTTTGCTTAACCACCTATTGAATGGCACCTGGACTGATTCCCATTCTTGACTATTACAAACAGAGCTGCTATGAGCATTCGCATACAACCTTTTATATGAGTATAAGTTTTCATTTCTGAAGGATAAATGCCCAAGAGGGTAATTACTAGGTCATATGATAATTGTCTGTTAATTTGAAAAGAAACGGGTAAACTGTCCCTCAGACTATTTCTAGAATCTTATTTTTGGATCACCTACGTGTGAGAGATCCAGCTTCTCTTCAGTCTTGCCAGAATTTGAATGGTCACTGTTTGTTTGTTTCTTCATGTTAGCTATTCTAATGGGTATGTAGTACAGTGGTTTTCATCTTGCATTTCCCTGATGACTATGAAGTGGAACATCTCTTCATAGCTTGTTGGCAACCTGTGTATCTTCTCATTGAAATAACTCTTATATCTTTAGCCCATTTTGTTACCGGATTGTTTTCCTACTATGAAGTTTTGAAGTTTCCCTCTATAATCATAATACTACTCTTTTGTTGAACATCTGTAAACTTTTTTCCCAGTCTATAATTTATCTCTTCATCCTCTTTATGTGAACTTTCAAAATGAAAATGGTGAAATCCAATTTATCAAATTTTCTTTTTATGGATTATGATTTTGGTTATAAGTCTAAGAGCTCCTTGTCTAACACTAGACTTGAGGCTTTTCTCTATATTTTCCCTAAATGTTGTGTGTTTTAAGTCTGTAATCCATTTTGAGTTAATTCTTGAATAAACTGTGAAGTTTAGGTCAATATTTGTATTTTTACCTATGGATATGCAATTGTTCCAGCAGCATTTGGTAAGATTATTCTCTATCAAATGGCTATTCCACTTCTGTAGAAAATGAGTTAGGCACATTTGTGTGGGGACTATTTCTTGTTTCTCCTATTGGTTCCTTTTCAATCCCTTTGTCAGAAATATACTATTTTGGTTGCTATGTCTATATAGTAAGTCTTAATATTGCGTAGATATCATGGATGGAGGAGTCTGGTAGGTTGCAGTCCATGGGGTCGCTAAGAGTTGGACACGACTGAGCGACTTCAATTTCACTTTTCACTTTCATGCATTGGAGAAGGAAATGGCAACCCACTCCAGTGTTCTTGCCTGGAGAATCCCAGGGATGGGGGAGCCTGGTGGGCTGCCATCTATGGGGTCGCACAGAGTCGGACACGACTGAAGCAACTTAGCAGCAGCAGCAGCATGATGGATCTTTTATTATTATCTTAGAAGTCCTTGAGATCTGAAATAAAAACTTTAAGATCTATATAGGATCTCATTAAGAATAACTAGGTTAGGAACTAGAAAATCTGGATACAAGTAGAGGCTTAGGTTTGTAACTGACAGTGAGAACTATGTTAGACTTAGTAGTAGTAAGTAAAACAAACTGTTTATGATGAGGTACCTTTTGTACACTCCTTATTATTAATATAAATCAGATTTTTTTGGTATTTTTACTATAGTAAAATATGCATAAAATTTAACATTTTAACTATTTTTAATTGTATAATTCATTGATATTAATACATTCAAAATGTTGTGCAACAAGCAGCATTATCGATTTCCAGAACATTTTTTTTTTTATCATCCTGGACAGAAACACTGTATTCTTTAAGTAATAACTCCCCATTTATCTCATCCCCTCTGTCCCTAGTACTGACTATTGTCTCTTCTATCTCTATGAATTTTTCTGTTCTGGATACCGCATATAAGTAGAGTAATATAATATTTGCCCTTTTATGTCTGACTTATTTCACTTAGGAAAACATTTTCAAGATTGTGAATGTATTAGAATTTCATTCCTTTTTATGACTGAATAATATTCCATTATATGTGTATGCCACAGTTTTGCTTATCCATTCATCTACTGATGATCATTTGGATTGTTTCCACCTTTTGGCTATTTATATACTTTAAAAACTCTCCAAATCCCAAACTTTAACCAGGGGAGCTCTATTTTCAAGTGATTTACATTTTGCTTGAACAAAAGATTCTAAAATCAAACTGAAAAGAGGCATTTTATATACAATGATGATTCTATCATCTCTCAAATTTGAAATTTCTGCACATATCTATTTTGATAATAAATATATGTCTTAACATATCTTAATATTTGCAAGGTGATTGAATAACTTATAATAAGAAAAGAGATGTGATTTTCTATTTAAGTTGGAGGATCTCTGTATGGAAAAGTTGTGGAAAAATCCTCAAAGAATACTCAGTCTCCTATCTTATGCTTCTTGCTGTCTTATCTCCACTTTTCACTGCCTTTCAGTGATTTTTACAATATTTGTGGAAAATTAATAATTATGCAGATAACTCTTGTCCATAGAAATGTAAGTCAGCTTCATCTGATGAAATGCAATTGTTTATTATCCCATAGAAGGACAGTCTTGTGTATTTTTATTAATATGCTTCAGAATTTTGATTGACCTATATAAGTGAGGTCACCATTTTATTGATAGTAATATCTTACTGAATCCCCCATTAATGAATAAGTTAAATAAAATATTCGTTAAGTATTCATATTATATTTGTATGAGCCATGACATTACCTATTTTTGGAAAATAATCATTTAACAACATATTGACCTGAACTTCAGGTAACAAATTCAAGGCTGGGAGATTCACTCTCTGTCAAGCCTGGGAGAAATTCCAAAGAGAAGAAAATCCTTTCCTGGGTGACTAGAGGAGATTATAAAACCACTCAGAGAACCACAGAATTCTGGAGTTGCATGAGCAGACTCCAGAGGTCATGACTAGCCTCCATACTTCTCACATTGTATAGAATGAAGCATCTCTACTAACAAGTTCAGAGTCATGCAGAAATGGAGTTACAGATTTGGAGGCAATTCTAAGGCTCAAATTAGGTATCATTATTAAAGCAAGAAAACTCTGGCTTGAACTGGAGTTTTTCACATTAGTGAAGTATACAGAAAAATTTTAACTCTAAGCAGAGAATGTTTGTTACAGACAGAATATGCATTCTGCTCATAGGGAAAGAATAGTGTGCATCTACCCAATCCAAAAAAACAATTTGTCTTCACTTACCTTGAGAAGATTGAAAAAACTTTGTGACTTTATTTCTATTATATATTATTCACATAGTTGTTTCTGTAATAAGTAATTATTAATACTTTAGGTACATGGTATATTGAGGGCAGTATATTCAAAATGGGCTGCATTGATAAATCTTAAATATTTAAGTTTATTCTTTAGTTTTGCTTTATAGGTATAACCAGGAAGGGTTTAAAAATTAAGAGTTGGAAGTGAACCTGTTGACATCTATCAAGAGACTTTAATTTGGAAAATTCACTTAGCTGTGAGGGAAAGGAATGCTTTTCTTCAAGAAGGAAACAAAGGTCACAAACTTAATGTACCAGCTCATTTTCTTAACACATTATTAACCTGGGGGATTTTTGCAGACACTAACACCTGTAGCCTATGATTTTTTATGAAAGTGGATACTGAAACACCTCCAGTCAATAACATTCAGGTAACAAAATGTATTAATATATCTCTATTCAATAATGAGTTTATTGATTGATAGATAGCTTACATGAAATTTCAGTGCAAAGGGAAAGTTGTTCTTGTAATTTCATCATGCTGCTGCTGCTGCTACAAGTCGCTTCAGTCGTGTCCAACTCTGTGCGACCCCATAGATGGCAGCCCACCAGGCTCCCCTGTCCCTGGGATTCTACAGGCAAGAACACTGGAGTGGGTTGCCATTTCCTTCTCCAATGCATGAAAGTGAAAAGTGAAAGGGAAGTCCCTCAGTCGTGTCCAACTCTTAGCGACCCCATGGACTGCAGCCCACCAGGCTCCTCTGTCCATGGGGTTTTCCAGGCAAGAGTAAATTTCATCATGAGCATTAGGTAAAATATAAATATCAAGAATGAAGAAAATAAATGTGTTATCATATGCTTCTAAATCACGTTTCTGTTGTATCTATAAAATAGTTTCTCATTCTCTGACGTACAAAGTTGTTTTCACACTTTTTAAGAATAGTTCCTTTCCTTTCTGAATGCTTATCTTGAGCATGCTTTCTCTCTTATTTCGAACCTTGAGGATTTGTGTAGTTGCATCATTGACTGAGCATTCACAGTAACTTCACATGTTTCTATATTCACTAGTTCATTCAACACCATTTATTGAGTACCTCTGTGAACCAGGGTCTTAGGTAAGTATTGTCACTATACTTTGGCCTTGAGGGATCAAGAAAAGGTTTGCAGGTAAGAATACAAAGCCAAAAACTTGATACAGCATCTGCAAAGGCATGGGATGGTGAAAGGACATAGCATTTTCCAGACAAGGACATTGCATTTTTCCAGAAAAGTGTCAATGCTTAAAGCATAAAGTGCTCATAGTAGTTAGAATTGAAGTTGGGGAAAGAGGTGAGGAAATCCTGCTTTGAAGGCGATTACACCATGATTAAGGCTTCCTTGGGTAGCTCAGTGGTATAGAATCTGCATGCCGATGCAGGAGCCACAGGAGATGGAGGTCAGGAAGATGCCCTGGAGGAGGAAATGGCAATTCACTCTAGTATTCTTGCCTGGAGAATCCCATGGACAGAGGAGCCTCGCGGGCTACTGTCCACAGAGTTGCAAAGTGTCAGACATAACTGGGCAGCTGAGCACACACGAGCACACATACCATGATTAGAAATCCAGTCATGTTATTAGTTCAATTATCCTATGTTTTATTTTTCTAACTGGATAATATGTTCCTGGATGCCAGAGATTACATAGTATATTCTTAATTATTAGGAAAATTTTATAATTTATTTCCTGGATTTAGTTAATAAAATAGTAATAATGTAACAAGTACTAATAATTAACTCTCAGTATACATTCTCTCCTTTCCCCTGTATAGGATCCATATGTTTTAGCAGGCCTATGCAGGAAAGGTGTGTAGATGTGTTTGCATGTTGTGTACATTAACGCATGTTCTAACTAGAAGGTTCCTGACCAGCTGGAAGTCCATGAAAACATGGACTTAATATTTTGTTCTTGGCTGTTTCCTAGAGCCTAGGACAGTGTCAGCCATCTTGCCAGTGTTGAACAGATGTTTGTTGAATTGATTAAACAATTCATTTATACAACAGGAAAGTTGGAATGATATGGCTTTGTGAAAAAAGAAAACATTTTCATTTAAAAACATATAACTTGTAATTCAGAGAACATAATTGGAACTGAAAAATATGAATTCAACCAACAGCTGAGATGTTACACATTTTCCTTCACCTGTGCCGGAAGATGAGGCATCAAAGATATGTTCAGGTGACTCATTTCTTTAGGAAAATAAAAGAGAAAATGATAGATGGGAAAATGACACCATGAAAATAGAAAAACCTGAATGTCAAAGAGAAAAATAGATTTCAACAAAGAAAACTGAAGAAAATAGTGGCTAGTTACTAGCTGGATAATTAATCAACAAAACATTGCAGTAAGAAAAACTGCATTGCTAAGACTATAAAGTGAGGATGGTTCCTGACACCCTGGAGTTTAGTGTTTTAAATTGGTATGAGCTTTTGTTCAAGTGAGAGATTCATCATACTTTCCAAATACAAAGCTAAGGTGCTGAACCTGAATGTTGAGAGTCATACTTCAGGTTTAGTTTTGAATGACTAATTTTAAAAGGAGCAAAGCATAATTTGTCCTATTTTATGTTTTTAATATTGTATTGAAAACAGAATTTATTCAAGAACTTTGATAGGATGATTGAAACATTCAAAATTGGAGGAAATTACCAGTAAGACAGGTACTTATTAAACCTTTCAAAAATATTTCATAGGGACCTACTGTGTGCAAACATTGGGTATGCTATTAAGCAGAAAAAAAATGATGAACAAAACAATAGTAAATTTGTGTCCTAATGGCTTTATTTTTTAATGTTTCCACAATAGAAGGTTCATTTTATTTTTAGGAAAAGCAGAACATCAATGACACATTCACTAAAATGTGTAAAAATGGCTCTTAAACATTTGACAGTATGTTCAAGCTCACTCATAACATGTATACAGACTATAGTGAAACATATTTTCTTGCCATTCCATATTGACAGAATTAAAATACATGTTAATACATTTTCACGCTGAGTCTGTGGGGAATCAGTCATTCACATCATTGCTGGTGGGGATTTAAAATGACACAATCTTAATGAAAGAAATTTTGCAATATCTAGTTAAAGTACTTCCAAAATATACAAGCAGCACATGCAGCTCAATATCAGAGAAATAACCCAATCAAAAAATAGGCAGAAGACTTAAACAGACATTTCTCCAAAGAAGATGCACAGATGGCCAACAGATACATGAAAAAATGCTCAATACAACGCATGATTGTGTGTGTGAGAGGTCAGTTAGGTCCAGCTCTTTGCAAGCCTGTGGACTGTAGCCCACCAGGCTCCCCTGCCCATGGGATTCTCCAGGCAATACTGGAGTGGGTGACCATTTCCTCCTCCAGGGGATCTTTCTGAGCCAGGAATGGAACCTGCATCTCTAGCATTTCCTGCTCTGGCAGGTAGATTCTCTACATCTGAGCCATCTGGGAAGCCCAGCTCATTATTACAGAAATGCAAATCAAAACTCCAATGAGGTATCACCTCACACCTGTCTGAATGTCCATCCTCAAAAAATCTACAAAGAAAAGCTTGAGAGGATGTGGAGAAAAGGGAACCCTCTTGCACTGCTGCTGGGAATGTAAATTGATATAGCCTAATGGATTTAATTCAAGGCAAAGAGAGCTACACACACACACACACACACACACACACACATTCACTCACATCCACACACAAACACAAAGTAACTAAAGAAAAGATGTGTCTGTGTGTTGTCCCTCAGTCGTATTGGACTCTGCGACCCCATGGACTGTAGCCCACCAGGCTCCTCTGTCCAAGGATTCTCCAGGCAAGAGTACTGGAGTGGGTTGCCATTTCCTTTTTCAGGGGATGTTTCCAACCCAGGGATTGAACCCACGTTTCTTGCATTGCAGGTGGATTCTTTACTCTCTGAGCCATAGCAAATACCTATTTCTTAGGAAGGAAATGAAGAAAAGAGCAGAGAGAAGATTTCTCTTGAATAGCTTAGTAGTGAATGCTCTTTTGAGAGAATGAATTTTAGCTGATACCTTGAGAAGAGAATGATGTGCAAAGGGTTAGAGGAAAAGTGTTCCTGGCAGAGGGAATAGTATGGGAAAAGGTCCTTGGGAAAGAGTTTTTTAGCCCAGAATTGCAGAAATCTCTGATGTCTGGGTTGAAGTGAATTAAGAGGGAGATGGAGAAGGATGAAGTTAGAACACAGGCAGAGGCTAGACCATGATGAGCTTTATGCTTCATGGAATGGAGATTGGCTTTATTCGAGAGCAAAGAACAAAAACAGGGCAATGAGGCCTTGTCCTCATTTCCTTGTGAAACAGTGTCAGAAGTGAAATTAAAATATAGTTACTTTTTCAGCAACATATCCACTTCGAGTCAGATTTAGAAAAATGTCTCCTGGAAATATATTCATATTTTTGGTAAACTGGACTATGACTATTGTACTTCTTTATGCTGTGAATGCCTGGAAACAAAATTAATAACTGTATATAGGTTAACTGGGTGTCCTGGGTGGTGCTAGTGGTAAAGAACCCACCTGCCAATTCAGGAGACCTAAGAGATGGGGGTTCAATCTCTGGGTGGAGAAGATCCCCTGGAGAAGGGCATGGGAAACCATTCCAGCATTCTCGGGGAATCCCATGGACAGAGGAGCCTGGCAGGCTATGGTTTGTAGGGTCACAAAGAATCGGGCATGATGAAGTGACTTAGCATTCACAAAAATTAATTGTGTTTATGAAAATCCCATGGACGGAGGAGCCTGGTAGGCTGTAGTCTGTGGGGTCGCTAAGAGTCAGACACGACTGAGCGACTTCACTTTCACTTCTCACTTTCATGCATTGGAGAAGGAAATGACAACCCACTCCAGTGTTCTTGCCTGGAGAATCCCGGGGACGGGGGAGCCTGGCGGCCTGCCGTCTATGGGGTCGCACAGAGTCGGACACGACTGAAGCGACTTAGCAGAAGCAGCTGCAGCAGCAGTTATGTTTTAGGAGAAACAATTTGACCTTCATTGAATCTAAATCCACAAGTGACTGGAGCTGAATTAACACCCTAAAACTTTTATTTCTGAAAAATCTCATATGTATTTATCTTGATCTCGAGCTGAATATCCTGATACTTAGCTTTGTTATATCAGAAAGTGAAAAGACAGGTTAAAATGATAAAACTTCTCAATATGCATGACTTAATCTGCTTTCTGTCTTTAAGGAATCAAGTTTGGTATAATGTTTCCAAAAAAATGATTATGCTTGCATCACAGACATAGTTTTTTCAATTCTAAGTAGTATTATTAGCCTCCTCTTGAGCAGTGACATATAAGAAACCATGGGTCTGATGTGCTGGTCACATAATTCTAATACACACTAACATGAGTGCATAACACCACCAACATCACTGTTTACCATTTACCAAGTAAAACTATCCTGGGTAACACCAATGTTACAAAAAACAAATTGGCTTCAGCAGTTAAGACCATTTCTTCATAGAGCCCAACCATATGCCTAAACCATCCTTTGGATGGATAGGCACAGTATCTGTGCCTTCTAAAAAATCAGTAGCCACAAACCGTAACAGAGGTGTGAGCAAATATCAAGCCCAACTCAATTCTAATAATCTGTACTCCCTGTAAACTGCTGAAGCATGGGACAACTCAACAGACTCTGTATACCGTTCATGAATCACTATTGGGCAGTCTTGGCCGAAAGAACGTTCAATTTTCAGTTCTATGCTAGGTCGCTAGAAATAGCTCTTAAGTCTATTGATCAGAAGCTTTTGACTAGAGAAGACAAGAGCATATGCATATAGACAGGCCCTTCTAACTTCTAGCTTCTCAGAGTCAAACATGCTTGGTTATACAGAAGTCTTTTGCCTGCTAGCAATTAAGAATGTAGAACAATTGAGAAAGTAACAAATTAATGACTAAAAGCAAAATTAGCGTTCAACCTAACTTGGATGGGGTAGAGAGTCTTGGTCAGTGAAAAGACATGCCACATGATATAATAATTGTGTTGAAATCTTCATCAGAAACTCTCTTGACTCCTCAAGGAGCAGGGGTGTAGTTTGTAAAGGTAAAAGGTAGAAATTTACTTTTAAGTCTAATTTAACCTTCAGAAACATGCTTTAAAACAAATTGCTCAGAAGAGCAATAGCATTATAAACAAAAGGCAAATATAGATTAGAACTGGAATTTACTATAATAAATTCAAATAGGGCTTTCTAATAATTTACTTTTTCTTCTCTTTAGAGTTTTATTTCATAAGATTATAGCTGTTCCCTTTATTTTGTAGACTATATTTTAGACCTGTGTGTATGGAATTTTAAAGGATACACTGTTAACATAGAATGTTGTATGATCACAAACTATCAATGTAAAAAAAAAGCATGAAAATATTAACATGTTTGTGGTTTCTCTGTGTTCATTTTAAATTAACAAACATTCACTGAATGTGTAGCATGTACTGCAGTCATTTCTGTCGTTATCAGGATAGAAAATGAATAAAATGTAAAAAAAAAAAAAAAAAGTGAGGTTGCTCACTCATGTCCAACTCTGTGACTCCATGGACTATAGTCTGCCAGACTTCTCCATCCATGGGATTTCCCAGGCAAGAATACTGGAGTGGGTTGCCATTGCCTAACATGATCCCTAATTTCCAGGAGATTCCAATCTGGCAGGGTAGTGGTGATAGAGGATATACCCTCAAAGAACTTTTAAGACATGGTGCAACATGATGTAAGCACTAAGAACCTTTAAAAGGGATACTCATCTCTCCTGTCCTGGCCATTCTGGCCACAAGAGTATCAGCCTTACTGAGAAGATGGCATGCATGCTGTACCTCTTTATCAAAACTTCAAATTGGTATACTTATCTGTTATACATTCACCTTTGGGGAACTAGGGAAATGAGAATAACTGGCACCTAATTCTTCCTAGAACTTAAAGATATACCAACATGCTGCTGCTGCTGCTGCTGCATCGCTTCAGTCATGTCCAACTCTGTGCAACCCCATAGACAGCAGCCCACCAGGCTCCTCCGTCCCTGGGGTTCTCCAGGCAAGAACACTGGAGTGGGTTGCCATTTGCTTCTCCAATGCATGAAAGTTAAAAGTGAAAGTGAAGTTGCTCAGTCGTGTCTGACTCTTAGCGACCCCATGGACTGCAGCCTACCAGGCTCCTCCATCCACAGGATTCTCCAGGCAAGAGTACTGGAGTGGGGTGCCATTGCCTTCTCCAATACCAACATGAGCACATGCCAAGTTGTATAAAAGTTCCTTTTTCTTTTTTTTGAAATGAGAGTTATACTAAGTCTCTATCCTCCCCTATGCAATCTCCTCTGCCCAAACTTTAACCCCCATTACTATCACTTTGCTGTGCTTCAGTGTTTAGAACCATGTGGCACACTTTCATAGCAAGATGTCCTGGATGTAGAGGGTAAAGCCTGATGATCTATACTGAGGAGTAAGAAAAACTAATTCTAAGAGTCCTTTTTATAGAACTCATTACTCAATGCCTGTATCTTTCATTATCTGTCATTAAGACATTGAGGGATATGACGATGTTCTTAAAATCATCTTTTGTTCATAGTTTAATATTGTCCTGTTGAAAGTAAATGCAAAACAAAATCTTACTTGATTGACTTTTGGATTAGGAAACACTAAGTAGCAGTTACTATAGGATATCAATAATGAGAAATAGGACTGCCTTATTTTTGTGAACAACTGGAAGCCTCGTGTATAAGTCATGGTCATTATTTCATTTAACCTCACAAATAGCTTATGCCTAAAACAAGAGGGACCCAGACTCAGAAAGTTAAGAAACTTTCCCAGAGAAAGAGAATCAGAAAGGAAGGAGCTGGGGCAAGCACCAGAATGCTGTCTTTGCGCTCCATATTCTTTTCATAAACCCACAAAAAACCTCTCTGACACAAGCTATACCACTTTGACCATGAAATTTAAGCCCTGCCAAACTTGTCCTTTTAGTGAACAACAAAGACCAACACACATCACATAAAAACACTTCTGCCTAATCAGAATTTCTGAGGTTCTTCTTAGCTATTATTTCCATAGAGTTTTGAGTGATTCATTTGATTTATTTGAAGGGAGCTGAGTCAGCCACCACCTTCTGAATCTTACTCCATTGCCTTTTGCCCTGGTCTAGGATCTATTTTTATTGATTAGGCTTCTGAACTATTCACTATTAAGTTGTCAGTTGTTGTAATATTAAGTGGTTTAGTTCCATAAGCTGCACTGAAAAGAATGGCATTAGTCAGAAATTTGTCATGATTAGGTGTGAAACTGAAATGTTTAAATGTCATCATGAACAATGTCTACAATCTGTTATACATTACAGTGTCCTCTGGTCTTTAGCAGTATAGAATGTCACAGTGTGTGGCCTTTCTTCACCTTAAAATGGTATATGTGCATGTAGTTATGTATGAATTATATACGTGTGTGTATGTTCTTGCATACTATGAATATTTATGTATCTTTAAGCTGATTTTCTGTTCATGAAAGATGCTATGAAAAGGTGCTATTGTGATAAACAGAGAAAAATTAAACGAGAAAAAGAAGTCATAAAAGATTTGAGAAAGAAGTCATGTGTTCTTTTAATATTACCAGCATGACAAAAGGGAAGAGTATCCATATAATCAATGAAAGAAAAGTAAGGGAATATATTAGATAGGGACACATAATTAAAAGTAGTGTTATTTCTTCCCTCAGATCTCTTCCAGAGGTAATGTATCTCAATATTATACTAATGATGGTCAAAGGTGGAAACTCCAGCTTTTGCCTC
Source organism: Bos grunniens (assembly GCF_055505025.1). Classification (NCBI taxonomy): domain Eukaryota; kingdom Metazoa; phylum Chordata; class Mammalia; order Artiodactyla; family Bovidae; genus Bos; species Bos grunniens. The sequence goes on from NC_141171.1 coordinate 35,562,594, forward strand.
ACTGTAAGTTTACTAAGATAATTTTGACAGGATATGCTATCATTTTACTGGCTCTTTTTGGCTCATATTTCTTTAACTGAAAAATATATTCAACTCAAAGGTGATTTTGCCCAAAGGGGATAAAAAATTGTTGTTAAGGGGAAAGAATTCCTCCTCTCTTTATGTATAAAGTGCAGATATACATAGAATATGTACACAGATATAAATAGATCTATAATGTTGAAATTGGGGGCAATGTGGAAGACAATGCCTAAAAACTCTTCTTGGGGAGTGATACTAAAGAAATGAATGAGAAATACCACTCTAGACTTAGTGATTTCTGAGGTCTCTTTCAGCGCTGTCTTTCCAGGGTTATGGACTTTTACATCTTGAATGTCTTTATTTTTATTATATCATTAAAAATGGAAGCAAAGAGGATGTTTCAAAATGAACAATGCCCATCATTAGCAATACAAGCAATGTAATTTAGAGCTTATGAGCTTGCGTAAGAGCTGGGTATAGCAAGGAATACTCTGGAAGAAATTAAAAGAGTGTAAGGGATTTCATTCCCTATCTGAAGACATGATTTGCATGGCAGATGGGATCTATAACTAGAGCTCACCTTCTTTGGGCTGGAGTGTGGGGAAAAGGACTGGCAAAGAGACCTGGTAGAATTTGTGGTAGAATTCACTTGTAAATACATCAGTTTCTATGTACCCTTGTTAAAAGTTAGGAACATTTAATCCTGAACATTTATACATTTACTCTTATTTCTTTGATTTATTATGTAAGTGATTTCAAATGACGTAAAATAAAAAACGGAGAAAATGACAAACTGATAATCATTTTATATTGGCCTTGTAACTGTATAGTGCTTTGTGGATATAATATAAATAACCATTGATTTTCATTCCTGACATGTAGTACAGGTCAATTTGAAGGAATTAAAATGAATTTCAAGGGCATTCTTTTGTTTTTTTACAGGGTTGGGGTATACCAGCATGTTCTTAGGGCATTTAGGCATATAATTATAGGCATACAATGTTACATCTGTACCATTTTTATAATTTATAGATGCTTTCAAAAATATAGCTTATGCTGTTAATGTACTTAGAAAAGGCTAGTAAAATCAGAGGCATGCCTCCATAAAATATAGGCTCCATTACCTGACTCAGGGAACTGAATGTCACTCCACTTCTGAACACAATTCTACCACCCAAACACAAGTCACGGATAGCTTATTAATGTCAAAATGACAGGAATAGGTGGAAAAGAATAGTTTTTATTCAGTCAGTTTAGTGAGCAAGGAGATGTACACATAGTTCTGAAAGGCATTGTTTTAATTTATTTTAATGGAGGGAGAACTGAATTATAAAACAAAATTTATGTGATCCCTAAGACATGAATAACAAACTTGGAAACATTAGACATGATAATGATTATTCTCATTTAAAAAGTTTGATTTTCGAACTGTCAGTACAAATGGTTAAGAAATAATTCTTAAACTAGAATGCTAAGTTTGAATTAACAAACAGATGCAGACTGAGTGAAAGTCTAGTTTTGATGTCTGGGACTCTTGTTCAGAACAGCGTCCATGTTTACACTTAATTATGGCTATCTGCTTTTTTTAGAGTGACATTTAGTAACTTTCACATATATATAAAACTTGGGTTTACAAATATGCATAGATACCTATGGTGTCAGTATAGTATTTGTGATTGATCTTTTTCTAGAAACAATATATATAAAAGCTTAATAAATATGAAAATAATGTTTTTTTTTCCAAATTTTATGCGTGATCACATCTTTTTTTTGTACTTTGAGTTTCTAACTTGGAAGTCAATATATAATTTAAGCAATAAATTCCTACTTTATTATTTATTTTCTAAGAATGAAATAGAAGAAACTGTAACATATGCATAGTACTCACCAATGTTGAGTTGTAACTTTATTGCTTTGTTTAGTGGCATTTGAAGAATATAAAATACATTTTAAGTAGATTTATTTTATTTTGAAAAGTACTGCTGCTGCTGCTGCTAAGTTGCTTCAGTCGTGTCCGACTCTGTGCGACCCCATAGATGGCAGCCCACCAGGCTCCCCCGTCCCTGGGATTCTCCAGGCAAGAACACTGGAGTGGGTTGCCATTTCCTTCTCCAATGCATGAAAGTGAAAAGTGAAAGTGAAGTCGCTCAGTCGTGTTCGACTCTAGCGATCCCATGGACTGCAGCCCACCAGGCTTCTCTGTCCATGGGATCTTCCAGGCAAAAGTACTGGAGTGGGGTGCCATTGCCTTGGGTGCTTCTAAAGATGATAAATTCATTTTTTAAAAATAATTTCGTCTACTTTTGCCACCATTAGGCCTTGTTAACTCTCTGGGCTCTTAAAATGCCATTCACCAAAAATAGCAAAATTTATGACAGGTTCAAGAAATTGAATTTGTTCTTTTAATTAATTTGTTTTCAAGTTTTTAATCATACATATTATTTCCAAGAAGTCTAATCCTCAAATTGACAAAGTTAATTTTGTAGGTTTGGGGTTTGATCCAGATCATGGATCAAATGCTACATTGCAGCAAATTATCCCTTAATAAATGGTTATATTCGCCCAACAGAAGCTCCTAAAAAAAGTCATATTCTACTTCAAACATCTGAATTCCTTTAGAAATCTTTTCAAAACTGAAAAATTCAATTTATCATCCAGATGAACTGTATAAAAAGAGCATTTAATCCTTTAAGTGGCATCTTTACCTCCTAAGAGGAAATGGCTTTTTTCAGCTTTATGTTCTCCACGGGGAGAACACTGAGGCCATGTAAGGTGGCTCTGTGTATAAATTCATTGTGGGCAGGGGGTGGTAGGTGATGGGGTGGACTGAACCCAAGAAATGAAAGAAAGGAAAGTATACAGGCCCACTTGGGCTAAGTCATGTGAATTCTGCCCTCTGATCAAATTACTCAATCAAATGCCAGACAATGACCCTATTATTTCCCCACATTTATGTGCTGTTTTTTATGGTTCTCCTTTCTTCCCTGTAATATTGAGGCAGATTCACAGAACTTCCTGGGGTGTTGCAAGTGGAACCTGCACAGTGGCAGTACTGTTCTAATAAGAGCAGAAAAAGAATGAGCAGAGCTGAAAAGATAGTTTACTCATGGTTAAAGGCATGTTAGTCTTTGAAGACTGTTTTAAAGTAAGAGATTAAGACTGTAGTAACCATGACTTGCCATATTATTTTACCAATAGATCAGAACTTACTTCAGGTTAAATCTATAATTGGGCCACCTGGGCTAGAATGATGAGGAGTCTTGATTGTGAGTGTGCGTTTGACAGCTTAGTTCTCTTCAGAAATTTTCAAATAGAAAGATTTAGGATTCCTTGAGGCACAGAAAAGCTGTGGATGAAGCCTGCCAGGGCAAGAATTTCTTATCTTGGCTTTGCATCTGATTTGCTTAATCTCACTTTGCTTCTTTGTGCTCATTTGTAAAATGTGAATTGAACAATTAATTTACTTCTCCAGGTTATATCTATGGAACTAGGAAAAATGGTTGTAGAACATTTTGAAAATATAAAGACCTGTGTAAATGTCGGATTATAAAGATGAGCCAGCTAGCCCAATTCTCCATTACAATGATTCCCACTCTTTGGTTAACCAGATAAAAACTAGTTTTTTTCCTTAACATCCTTAAAAAATCAGAAACTTGCTTTGGTAGACTATCACATTGAATTTTAATGACAAAGGTGGTACATCTTCTTGATTATATTTTAGCTGATACATACTATGACTTATATTATAAAGCATAATTTCATTTAAATTGTAGGTTCTGAATTGAGATTTAAGTTTTATTTGGGTCTTACGTCTGTGTACTATTGTATGCTAAATTTTGCCTCTATTTGGTGATTAGAATAGAACTCAGGTCAAAGTTTAATTTTTTTTTGTTCTGTTTGTTTTAATAATGATAAATTTAAATCATTTTAGGAATGAAATTTTTCCAATATTATTGTGGGATGACTTTCATATCATTCTAGGTAATTATGTAATTTTGGGGAAAGGAATACATTTGTTCTTTGCCCTCTTTTCTTCCCAAAACAAATTTGTTTGCTCAATTTGATGGACATGTAGAATAGACTTCATGCCACATAATTTGAATTTATAACTTATCCTATTTTTTAACACAAAATTCAAATACGATTGGATAGTAAATGGTTAAAGAAGACATTAACCTTCCAAGGTCACACAGTGGAAACAATGGATCAACTTCCTAAATAGACATTGGTGAATGAAAATTCAGCTAGAGTCCAGATAAATCTCTATTGATAGAAAAGTTATTCTAGATGTTTTTAAAGCCTATTTTAAAATAATCAATAGCCGTAAATTGTTTACAGTTAGAGTGAACTCATTGACAATATGCTATACCTTGTAAATCTATCTCCAAGGGCCCAGCCACCTTCAAATTCATATATCTATAAGTACATGATAAGCAAGTCATGCCTTTGGGTTTAAATGGTCAACTCTCTAGACAGGGTTTCTACTGCAGACTCTCCTGAGGAAAGAGACATATTGGGATGCTATGATTCATGTATTTCTACCTGTGTATGAATCAGAATTGTTGTAATTTATGACTACAAAGCCTGTAGTTGTAAAAGGGCACTGGGCACTTCAAACAGAAAGTGAAAGAAAAAAAAGACTTTAATGCCTAAATGCTTCAATCTTTTGCTATGAGGTTAATGCTGAGTAGATAGCTATAGCAAGTTAAAAAATGAATAGACTTGTTGAAAAGTAATGGTGGATACATTTTATACATTTGCAAAGCTTACATTATGTACAGTAAGTCTCCTACATACAAATGAGTTTCATTCTGAGAGCATGTTTGTAAGTCCAACAAAGTTAGCCAAGATACCCAGCTAACACAATTGGCTATATTCTGCTGCTTTTATGCTTTCTTCTGGACATTTTGGTCTTGAAATAAAGATCCTGTACTACTGTACTCTATACAGAACTGTAAAGTACACAAAACACAACAAATTGTAAAGGATGCATGCATATGACAATGTATACCTGACATATGAACTAACTTACATGTTTGGATATGTGAACTTATTTATATCTTTGAAAGTTTGCAACTTGAAGATTCATGTGTAGGGGTCTTACTGTAAACTATGGGCTTTACTTAATAATAATAGACTGTATTGGCTCATTAATTCTAGCAAAAGTATCGTACTTATACAAGATGTTGACATGGGGAAAGCTGGTGTCTGTGTGTGTGCGTGTGTGTGTGTGTGTGTGTGTGTGTGTGAAGGTGGGGAAGTATATAAGAACTCTCTATACATTATATTTTATTTTTCTGCAACCCTAAAATTGCTCTAAATAGCTAGTTAAATATTAATGGAAAATAATATTTTAAAAGGAAATTATACACAACTGTCATGGATTCTCCCTTTTTTGTAATATATTTTAAATTCTTTCCATTACGTTATTAACAAAAACCTTTGGGATGTACTGAAATCTTATTAATACATATATCTTACGGTTGTCCCAACCAAGAATGTGATAACTTTACCATGTTAAAAAATTAATAAATATAAATTTCAAAAATATATGTGGTAAAAGACCTAATTTAAATTACCCTGTCCTGGAAAAGAGAGAAAAGGCCAATCATTTGCCTGTGAGATCAGAGTGCTAACAATGCATCATGATTTAATGCTGAATCATCATGTAATTTGTTAAGAGCAAACAAAATCTTACATATAACATATCAAAAAAACCTCATCTTTTTTCATGCTTTAAATGGGAATGTAATCAAATTATTAAAAAATTAATATTATGAAAACACAATTAAATTAACTGATTTCACCTCCTGATGGAAGACTTGAGTACATGTATTCATTTCTCCTCTCTTTTTGGATTCCATATAAATAAAAGTGCAAAAATAGTAAAAATTAATTCACGGCCAAAATGGATGTGAGTATATTTACAGATGAAACAAGTAGGAAATAGTACTAGGTATATACTATATATACTATTGTTAATTCCATATTTATTTAAAACTTGTATCTGGGAGTCCAAATTAGTATATACACACCTAATTTATTTGTGGTCTCCCTAATAATTTTACTAGTTCCCAATTTATAATTTCTTTTTTTTTTTTTTACAAATAAAAATATTTCAATTAGCTTAAACATAGCTTTGCGTACAAGTAAAAGAACACTTATGGTATGAATTATTATAAATGAATTTAGGAGTCAAAGGGCATATTCATTTAAAATTCTGATACTGCTAATTTAACAATATCATATTTTTTAAAATCTAATGAAATATACTATTTATATGTTAACACACATGTATGATGAGTACCTCCAATTAAATTATGAGAGAAGCCAGTGTTAGAACTGTGCAAACTGCAAAGTCATATAGTTTTAACTCAGTACAAAGTGTGTGAACAGTTATCACAAAACTTCACAGCAAAATAAAAAGATGATTTCATCATGATTTCCAAGCTGAAACCATTGTACTATTGTGATTCCACTTAGAAAGTTATGCTTCTTTAGAGAATCTGTTTTTTAGATAAGCAAGAGAAGTTCCCAGCTTAATTCTATCCCTGAAGGTAACCTGAGTCTGATCTGTTCATCTTATAATTCTTTCCCACTTGAGTACTTCTTTGTTGGTAATAAAACCTGATTGGAAATCATTTTTATGAAAAACCAAATTCTAAATTCATTTCCTTCACATTTATTTTCTGTGGAATTGCAACAAAAAGCATAATTAAAAAGAAAAAAGAGAGAGATCTGCCTTCTGTGAGAAATTCCTCTAGCAGTTTTTGCTCGTGGGCTACAAATTTGCTTTTGTGGATCAGGTGGGTTCTCTCGCACATGGCGTTTTGGTGGCTGTTTAGAGTAATGGCCAGTATAGTTACAGTCCACCAGTAACAGCAGGAAGCCCCGTGCTCTGTTGGGTCTGCTCTACAAAACTCTGAAGGCAGAAGGAGACTGATTATAACACATACTTCCTAGGGGACACCATGGAGATGAAGTTGAAAGCCACCATCTGGATTCTTTAAGAGCTATTCTGAGGCATGCCTAATGATAGGAGCTCTGGTAATATACCCCATACTGTCTGGCAACAGCATAATAATTGTTTTTAATACATGGTATGCAGGTCCTACGGCTTTCTTCAAGTGAACTGTAAAGTTTTGCATTCTCTCACTTTATTAAAAAAACATTGAGATTGCCTATATATTCCTGAAATAGTGACCCTGGAAAACACACATGGCCAAATGGTTAAACTAAACAACATGCTTGTTTTATATATTAATGCACTCTCCTCTATAAAAAAACCCAGCCTTTACAAAGTTTTAAGTGAGCTGTGAAAAGTTTATGCTATTATTATCCAAGTGTTCTTTAATCCAAGGTTAGCCATTGTAATGTGAGAATAGGCGCCACTGAGCCCTAAAAGGACGCAGTAAGGTTCTGTCTGTGTAGCCTGGTGTTTGCCTGCCTAATGTAACAGTGTGAACTCATGCAGCTCAGGGGCCTGGGTTGGAATCAAACCGAAGAGGTCTTTGTTGAAAAAAATCTGAAACCATTCTGGATTTGCTTGGAGTATGACTCTTGGCTACTTGACTTACTCCATAATGTTTAATGGACCAAGTTCTCACCTTGTCCTTTCAAGCTGAAGGCCTAGTCTGGGTGTGAAGTTGGAATTCAGTTTGAGCTCTAGTCCCAGATGAGCTTTGGAAAGCAGCAGAGCAAGAGAGGAATTTGTTTTACTGTGTGCACAGACACCGACGTCTAATTTCAGTTTTTTTTTTTTTTTAAGTTAGCTTTCAGGGATGGGATTTAAGCAATGGCATGTACTGAATGCTGAGCAGAGTGCCGGATGGTTCTGATCTTCTCTGAGAGCACAGGTGGGCTGCTAGAGGTTGAGACTTGAAAGCTCAGAATTTGAAGAATTTTATTCACTTATGACTATGATAGTCTGTGTTGTGGGGGGAGTTCCCAAGCCAAAAAAAAAAAAAAAAAGAACAGGTAGTGGGTCCCCAGTGGAACCAAGGAATTAGGCCACGCTGTTTCTTCTTGTCTACCCAATCTGTTCCTAGACTCCTAGACATGTGCTTCAAGCTCAAGCCTTGCAGCACTTTCCAGATACATTATCTCTTTTAAACCATAAACCTGTCTTAAAATGTACGGTTATCACATTTGTTTTAAAGTTGAGGACAGTGAGACTTAACTGATGTACTCTGTATAAACAGGGTATATTCAGAGTATACCCTGAGTTAGTGGCAGATCTAGAATGACTCCAGTCTGTCTGATGCCAAAGTTTATGCTTTGCTTTATCCACTAAGTTCTACCACCCCTAAATTCTCTATCTGCCTTGAACCAATGTGAATGATTGGGGTAATGAAGAAGAAAACCAAACACATTATTTCCATAATTGATAATGTTTGGAACATGCACATAGTGTAATTACAGAATGAAAACTCTAAATTTCACTTTTAACTGGTGATGTCGGAGAAGGCAATGGCACCCCACTCCAGTACTCTTGCCTGGAAAATCCCATGGACGGAGGAGCCTGGTAGGCTGCAGTCCATGGGGTCGAGAAGAGTCGGACACGACTAAGCGACTTCACTTTCACTTTTCACTTTCATGCATTAGAGAAGGAAATGGCAACCCACTCCAGCGTTCTTGCTGGAGAATCCCAGGGATGGGGGAGCCTGGTGGGCTGCCATCTATGGGGTCGCACAGAGTCGGACACGACTAAAGTGACTTAGCAGTAGCAGTAGTTCTCTCTGGATGGTAAAATCGTCAGGGGTTTTCTTCTTTTTTTACTTTTCTGTATATTTCTAAGTTTCATGTATTAAGGATTCATTTTTATTATTAAAAGAACACAAGTGATATATGAAAAATTTTAGTCATGCATAATAATTTTAAACTATCCCGTGATTCCTGAAGAGTCACTGAAAGTTACATAATAGCTATTCTCCCTATTGTGTTCTTTTTATGAATTATTTCTTATTGTATCATGTTTATGGATAGAATGAAATGATAAACTTTAATTAGAATAATGTTTTAATGGACGGAGAAGCCTGGTGGGCTCCAAATGGGATTTTCATAAGGGAATTATTCTGTAATCACCACGTTACTTAGCATTAGCATTCTCCAAGATTCTCAGTTGAACTCTAGTTCCAAGTGTCGGATGCCTTGAGTTGATTGGATATCAGTCCTTTGGAGGTATTTGGTCCCTGGAGCTTCTCATTGCCTTCTCATAGTTGAGAGAACAGGGTTTGGCCTGCGCCATGTGGCAGTATGAGTGTCATATGCTGGTGCTGAAGTTCAGTCCAAGCTTACATAGAAGTGAGGAATGTATGAACATATCTGAAAGTGAAAGTCACTCAGTTGTGTCCGACTCTTTGCCACTCCATGGACTATGTAGTCCATGGAATTCTCCAGGCCAGAACACTGCAGTGGGTAGCCTCTTCCTTTTCCAGGGGATCTTCCCAACCCAGGGTTCAAACCCAGGTCTCCCACATTGCAGGCAGATTCTTTACCAGCTGAGCCAGGGAAGCCCACTGAAGTGGGTAGCCTATCCCTTCTCCAGCAGATCTTCCCAACCCAGGATTGAACCGGGGTCTCTTGCATTGCAAGTGGATTCTTTACCAACTGAGCTATGAGGGAAGCCAAGGAATATATGATTCCCTAACAATTGTTGTTGCACAGAAGTAATATCCTATGGGCATCAATATTCTACTGAATATTAAAGTTGACTGAGGATTTAGGATGGCTGAATTAGTAGTGGTTAAAATGATCACAGGAAACCAACTACTACAAGGCGTGTATGAAACTGCAAGGAATTTCAAATACCCAGATGCCTGCCTCCACTGCAGATGGTGATTGCAGCCATGAAATTAAAAGATGCTTACTCCTTGGAAGGAAAGTTATGACCAACCTAGATAGCATATTCAAAAGCAGAGACATTATTTTGCCAACAAAGGTCCGTCTAGTCAAGGCTATGGTTTTTCCAGTGGTCATGTATGGATGTGAGAGTTGGACTGTGAAGAAGGCTGAGCGCCAAAGAATTGATGCTTTTGAACTGTGGTGTTGGAGAAGACTCTTGAGAGTCCCTTGGACTGCAAGGAGATCCAGCCAGTCCATTCGAAAGGAGATCAGCCCTGGGATTTCTTTGGAAAGAATGATGCTAAAGCTGAAACTCCAGTACTTTGGCCACCTCATGTGAAGAGTTGACTCATTGGAAAAGACTCTGATGCTGAGAGGGATTGAGGGAAGGAGAAGGGGATGACAGAGGATGAGATGGCTGGATGGCATCACTGACTCGATGGATGTGAGTTTGAGTGAACTCTGGAAGATGGTGATGGACAGGGAGGCCTGGCGTGCTGCAATTCATGGGGTCGCAAAGAGTCGGACACAACTGAGCGACTGAATTGAACTGAACTGAAGCCCCTTATGCATGCATGCTAAGTTGATTCGGTTGTATCTGACTCTTTGCAACTCCACGGATTGTATCCTTCCAGGTTCCTCTGTCCATGGGATTCTCTAGGCAAGAATACTGAAGTGGGTTGCCATTTCCTCCTCCAAGGGATCTTCCTGACCCAGGGATTGAACCAGCATCTCTTATGTCTCCTGCATTGGCAGGCAGATTCTTTACCACTGTGCCATCTGGGAAGCCCCAGCCATAGCATAAATGTCTTTTATTAAAGACATTTATGGTCTACAGAGTTGGATTTCATCAGATAATTTTATTTTGTTTATCTATTATAAAATATTGCTTGGTTGCATTTTAGCTTTTTTATAAATGAATCATCTACAGGGAAATATGAAAGTTGTTTATTAAAATACAAGAAGACATTTTTCTCCAAAGGCTTACAATTCATATTTCTACATCAGTAAAAGTTTAAGACTGAGTAACATGGTATTTATTGGTTTTAACATCCAGTAAGTTTATCTTTTTTTCTCATATGTATTGTATCCTTTTAGTTTGACTTTTCGATTTATGAAACTTCTTCTAGATCTTGATGTGAAAATGCTTGTAAATTTTTAAATATACTTGGTTTTCTTGAGGGTTATTAATTTGAGACCATATTTATTTTTCTCTTAATTCTTTGACCTCTACCCACAGAAATGTGGACCTACCCTATTTATTCTATTCATGTTTCTCGTCTTGCCTACTATCTTTGATGCAGTTTTTCTTCTGCTTTGCTGAAAACTAAACTTTCTCTTTCTGTGCTCTCTATGCAAGTTATGGACTACTTGATTGCTGCTGTTGCATCTCACTCATTATTTTTCAGTCATTAAATTTTGCTTTCTACTAGAGATATAGTCTTAACTTCTGGCTTCAGCATGGAGTAATTTAATTTTCTCAGAGTGTCTGAATTACAGGTCAGAGTTGAGAGGTAGTAAATAAAAACGTGTGTGCTCTGTTGCTCAGCTGAGTCTGACTCTCTGCGATCCCGTAGACTGTAGCCTGCAGGCTCCTCTGTTCATGAAGTTTTCTGCATAAGAATACTGGAATGGGTTGCCATTTCATACTCCAGGGAATTGTCCCCACCCAGGGATCAAACCCGTATCTCCCGCATTGGCAGGTGGATTCTTTACAGCTGCACAATCTGGGAAGCCCAGTAACTAAAAGATGGCTATTTAAATATGTTTACCCTTTAAAATCTCCTCTTTCTATATTTGAAATTGTGATCATTAACATCTTCCTCTTACTGTCTTCGTTCTTCATCTATCTTATTATCATACTCTTTTAAGTACTCTTAAATTTTAGACTGTTATATTAAATTCCTGACATTTTAATGTTTGCCTTTTTCATCTCCTTTTCTAAATTTTATACACAGCTCTTTATATTCATTTCTTTGTTTCAGTCTGAAGACACAAATGGTTTATTTTCACAGTTTTCCTCAATATATTTAGTATTTTCCATTGTTTAATGAAAGAATCTTAACTAAACATCATTATTTAGTTTACAAGATAATCATGAAATGATTGGTTAGATCACAAATAAATGGTCTTTGATTTTGTTGGTCAAATGTGTTTCCAATCATTTTGGTGTGTTAATTTTTTGGGGTCTATTGTGTATGTACCATGTTTAAGAGCAGCAACAAAAATGGCAAAAATTTGTCTTTGCTGTAAAATAGCTGGACTGGTTGGGGACTCAGACAATTTTTTGGTGCTGGTCAGTGTAACACCTAAAGGACTTCCTGTTGTTTACTGAAGTTTTTTCTTTGGAATTTGATCCTGTCTATGGGTCACCTTGGAGAAGGCAATGGCACCCCACTCCAGTACTCTTGCCTGGAAAATCCCATGGATGGAGGAGCCTGGTAGGCTGCAGTCCATGGGATCGCTAGGAGTTGGACACGACTGAGCGACTTCACGTTCACTTTTCCCTTTCATGCATTGGAGAAGGAAATGGCGACCCACTCCAGTGTTCTTGGCTGGAGAATCCCAGGGACGGGGGAGCCCGGTGGGCTGCCGTCTATGGGGTCACACAGGGTCGGACATGACTGAAGCGACTTAGCAGCAGCAGCAGCAGCATGGGTCACCTTCTCTTCCCCTTTTAAGGTAATGTGTGAGACACCAACTTGGATATATTATGCCCTTCAGAAGAGAATGAGTCCCCACATAGTACAGTTAAATACGACGAGTTGCTCTTGTAGTTGGAGTGATCTTAGAAAGGGTTTTAAAGTCAGCTTTGGCTCAGAGAATGAATGCCCTTGAACTTTTCCATTTGTGCTTTACGCAGTGTTGACTTTCTCTTCTTCTAGGTACTAGCGAACTTTAGATAATGTGCATCTATCATTTTCTCTTGCTTTTATTCCAGCATGATTTAATTAATTTCAATTAAATGCCAAGACAAAGACTCTCTTTTCATGTACTTTAAACATTCTGTCTGCTGCCAGCACTGCTTGTCAGATGGGCAAATTCTTCCCTCTGTGTGGATCTGTCTTGGCTCATCTTTTAGCTCCTCTTCTATTTATCTCTTTGTCTTGCACTTTTTTCCTGCAACTATTAATCTTGACATTTTCATTCATTTAGTATTTTTTAAAATGTCTAGTTTTTGCCCAAGAAGTTTGATCTAGCTTATGCAACGTCTCATTGAGACTTTCGTAATTCTATTTATACAAGATATTTTAGCTTTGGCCTTTAGTCATATTTAGCATTTAGAATGCAATAACTAGATTTATTTAGCTTTTTCCTCAAAGATCTCATTCTTAGGCTATTTATCAAAGGATTTTATTAGATACTACTAAAACTTGGGCCACCCCACTCCTGTAATTGTTGATGGGAGTAAGATACATGCTTATATACATTTTTCTCTTTAAGGAATTTCATTTCATCATTATTTATTCTTACTTTAAAAATCCTTCTGAATATTTCACCTCTTTCCTTTTTCAACATAAGTAGTCTTATGTAAAGGGTAATATATTTCTAGAAATTTCTTTACTTAAATTCACTTTGGTCCACTGATTCTTTACTGAGAAACATCTGTGGTATCTGTGTCAGACTCCTTGGTCTGACACTGAATGTGGCCTGTACAATATGCCACTTCCCCTATACATTTCTGTATCATTTATTTTGTTTTGTCTCCCAGCAGTCCAGATGAAATGTAGTTAGAATACTTATTTTTCCTAATCATGTCCTAATTTTGTACCTGCTTTCATCCTACAAACTTTCTTGCTCCCATTTAGACCTCCACTATCCTCTTTCTTTTCTTTTATACCTACAATGGAAGGTCTGTGGGGCCACGAGGAGCAATGACTAAGTAAATGTCATGAGCCGGGTACCTTCTAGGAGGAAACACCAATGTCAGGCCACATTTACCTCTATTTAGGAGAAGGCAATGGCACCCCACTCCAGTACTCTTGCCTGGAAAATCCCATGGATGGAGGAGCCTGGTAAGCTGAGTCCATGGGGTCGCTGAGAGTCGGACACGACTGAGCAACTTCACTTTCACTTTTCACTTTGATGCATTGGAGAAGGAAATGGCAACCCACTCCAGTGTTCTTGCCTGGAGAACCCCAGGGACGGAGGAGCCTGGTGGGCTGTTGACTATGGGGTCGCACAGGGTTGGACACGACTGAAGCGAGTTAGCAGCAGCAGCAGCAGCAGCAGGCTCTTTCAGGTATACATGCTCATGGTCCCAGGGAACAGTGCCACATTCTGTGGGTGATTCAGATTCACACATACACTTTCCCCAAAATGTCCATATAATGACTTTCTATAAGCAAGCCTTTTTTCCCCTTTGTTTTTACTATTATCTTGTATTATATGCCTTTTATAAAAAGAAGTCCTACCTAGAGTAATGTTCCGTACTAATTGAATGCCATCACAAATATAAATGATTTGAAGTATAGCCGAACAGGTTAGTGTTCAGAAAGATAACCTGTAGTGATAAATAGGAACCATGTAAACTTTGTGGAGACATTGGGGCCCGAATGTGCAAATGTCAGGAAGGGTGTCCCACATAATGAAGATGTTTCAGAATATGACTCGGTCTTCCAGTGACAGTGCCAAAGAACAGCAGTGGAGGAGGTAAAGGTGTGCCTACAAAAAGCCTCCATAAGTCCTTCCGCCACAAGTTACTACCAACTAATCTAAAAATGCCCGTATGTCTGCACTTAAGCTGCTCCTTAAAGAAATTCTAGACCTTTCTCTAGTGACCCAGGCACTGGCCATAGCTATTGGAAGTAACAAAAAGGTTAAGCAAACCAAAAAGGCAGTTTAATGGGCGCTTTGTACTTTGATGTCCTGGAGGCCATTCCTGTTGAGCCTGTGTGTTTGCACATTCCTTTTCCATAGGCATCCTCCCACCGCTAACTTGTGGTGAAGGAACAAGGGGGTACCTCACACACATTACTAGAATGTTACAGCTTTGATTTTATCTTAATTCAATAGAGAGTTTCTAGAGAGTAGCTCCATGACTGCTTGAACTTGATTAAACTATGTCACTGGAAAAATTGTCTTTCTGTTGCCAATCATTCACCCATTAATCCAATATTTATTGACTGCATACTCGGAAAGTTTCCTTAAACGTAGTGGGCCCTTTGGATCTATAAGCCTCTGTTTCATTGTTTCCTCAGGAAAATCTGGAAATCCTAGCTTGAATCTGCATTTCTTTTTCTCTACATCTTTCATCTCCTCTCATTTTCATCTATTTCCTTTAGAATAACATTCCTATATATACTTAACATAACTGATAGGGATTTTTCCCCAAATGCTATTCTTTTTACTAACTTTAATGGATTATAAATTTACCCCAGATTTTATTCTTTTTCTCTTAAATCAAACCCTTGAATTTCACCTCATCATGTTACTTTTTAGTGTCACTTTGTTCTTGATTTGAAAATTGCCTGTGTTATTTCTCTTTTTTTTTCATGGATTTATGAAATCATAATTCTTGCTAGTTGAACTTTGTCATAGATTTGGAGAAATATCCTGTGATTTTTTTATTTTAGTATTTCTTATAGACCCTGCAAGAAACTTCCCTAATTCCAGTGCTTCCCAAAAGAGTGGCAGGATGGAGTACTTAAGCTTGTGTGCTAACAGCTTGGGGTTTTCAGATCTAAACCTGAAGGAAAGGAAGATGTGATCAATTCTGCTTGAATTCCCTTGAATCAGTCATTTCATTTAAAACCAAAAAAGCTGGACTGATATAGACTTTTCTGTACTGAATATTGAATTATCTGATTCAGTTCTACACCAAGTGTTGTTCACAGATGGGGCAAGTTTGTAAAGTATTTGCTACAGCTAGAGAAGAAAGCAGCAAAGCAATGGGAAGTAAGGCTTTTGAAATCTTTTGCAAAATCACAATTAGAAGTATTTTATGTCTGTTGAATCTAATATTTTAAAAAATACCCTTTATTTTGCAGGTTAGGTGATTAGTTTAATTTCTAAGTGATTCATTAATATTGTAATTCTTAAAAGTTTCAGACAGCAACAGATCAGAAAGTTTTAAAAGATGAATAAACTGGGTCTTCACAAAAGGTAATTTGAGAGGCACTGACCTAAATAAGAAACAGAACACTCAGCAGTTAGCTTTTTTCCATGAATTCTGAACACTGTGCTCCTGTGCTATTCCAGTCTTTAAATTCTGTTGTAGTTTCTAAATGATGATAGGATGAGAAGAGTTAATGACAACAAGAGGAAGCAGACGTGGCCCAGACTCAGAGCATGACAGAAGCAGACATGCTGATTTGGAAGAGAAATTGCAAGGACTTGAGACACAGCAGCCTTTTATCGGGCAGTGGTGATCCTGCATTAAGGCACCAAAGGTGACTATCAGGGTTACATTTCCCTGCATAAGAAACACTTAGGGGTCATGTTTGGTTAGTGCCCTTTAGATCTGGTGTTGAGGGTTAGACAAAAAATGAACTTTTGAATCAGTCCCTAGAGAAGGAACAGTCAGTGTCAATGGCTATCCTACCCCTAACGGGGACTTGGGCACATTGTTTAAAGTGGACCGTTTTTGTTTCTGGGGATTTTATCAGCTACTATTTATTTGAATATTTCCTGAGAAAAAAACTTGAATATTTTATGAGGGGTCCTATGGCCAGTTAATCTGCTTTCTTAGTTTCATCGGAAACCCTCCAAAGTAGCTTATAAAGGACACCCCTTCAATTTCCTTTACTCACAAGGAAAAAAGTTGTACTTTCTTAGCTTTCTTCATGAACACATTTCAAGAGATATATTGATGTTTCAGAAAGGAACCTTTTCCTGAGAGAGAGTTCTAGCATGTAGACAGCTCTGTTAAGAGGAACTAATAATATATTGATTAATGGGAATTGAGCTTGAGGTTATTCTTTTTTTCTTCCTTCATCTACCATTTTACTCTGACACTTTGGGTCCTTGAGTATTGAGTTTCTGCTTTGGAGCAAAATTCTACCATATAATAGTCATTTCAGTTATATTTATCTGACATAGATAAGATACAAATCCTGTTGGATCATGATCTTTGTCATCCATAGTAATCCCCAGAATCAGCCAACTTCAGCAATAGATAACCATCTCCATTACTATTTACTTTGAAAAATACTCTTCTTGCCTTTTACAAAAAAAAAAAAAAAAAAAGTAAACCTTTTTGGAGTATAAATAAAACTTTCCCTGAAGACATACCAAGAGGAATAAAAATTTGCCAGCTAAATGTTCTCTTACCAGCTGACACTGGAGGTAGTTACAATGAAATATCATGAAAGGACTGAATCTGGAAACCCAGCACTGGTGGAAGTTGATTGCCTTCCCAGTCCATACAGTTTTCTGGGAAATAATATCCTATGTCTCTAATTTCACATTAAGAGCCTTGTAGTGTCCCTGCCATTTCTTGCTTCTAAACAAAGATGCAACTAAATATTAAATAAGAAGCCAATATTATTAAGTTTATTTTAATACTATGAATGTGTCAAATTTGCAGTCTAATTTTTGAAACTTGTTCTTGATAATCAAACCCGTTTTATTGGCATTTTAGATGTTCTGAGTATTTTTTCTCTTAGAGCAGCTGTCCTTGCTGATACTCAAAACTGTCTACTTTAACTCTTTACCTGACACTATAACATCTACCTATGTTTAACACAGTGGAAGGCGGGCCAAATTTTCAACTTTTCTAGATAATGCAACAGAAAAGAGATGAGTCATGAAAAGAAAGTCATGTTCTAAATTACAGGTAAATTCTCTCCAGGTTTAAAACTTTTAGTCAATAATTGTAAATGTCTTCAAGTATAACAAAATTAAACGAAAAATAACTTCTGAAAGAACTTAAATTGGTCACATTCTCACTTTGACATTACTCCCCAAAATGTTCTTATTTCCATAATATTTCCCATTGACTCAGCGGTAAAAGAAATCATCCTGCAATGCAGAAACCGCATACGCATGGGTGCAGTCCTTCGGTCCAGGAAGATCCCTTGAAGGAGGAAATGGCAACCCACTCCAGAATTCTTGTCTAGGAAATCTCAAGGACAGAGAAGTCTGGCAGGCTACAGTCTATGGGGTTGCAAAGAATCAGATATGACTGAAGTTACTTAGTATGCACACATGCATCAGTTCAGTTCAGTCACTCAGTCATGTCCGGCTCTTTGCGAGCCCATGAATCACAGCACACCAGGCCTCCCTGTCCATCACCAACTCCCGGAGTTCACCCAGACTCACGTCCATCGAGTCGGTGATGCCATCCAGCCATCTCATCCTCTGTCGTCCCCTTCTCCTACTGCCCCCAATCTCTCCCAGCATCAGAGTCTTTTCCAATGAGTCAGGACTTCACATGAGGTGGCCAAAGTACTGGAGTTTCAGCTTTAGCATCAGTCCTTCCAATGAACACCTAGGACTAATCTCCTTCAGAATGGACTGGTTGGATCTCCTTGCAGTCCAAGGGACTCTCAAGAGTCTTCTCCAACACCACAGTTCAAAAGAATCAATTCTTCAGCGCTCAGCCTTCTTCACAGTCCAACTCTCACATCCATACATGACCACTGGAAAAACCATAGCCTTGACTAGACAGACCTTTGTTGGCAAAGTAATGTCTCTGCTTTTGAATATGCTATCTAGGTTGGTCATAACTTTCCTTCCAAGGAGTAAGCGTCTTTTAATTTCATGGCTGCAATCACCATCTGTTTCCACTGTTTCCCCATCTACTTCCCATGAAGTGATGGGACCAGATGCCATGATCTTAGTTTTCTGAAAGTTGAGCTTTAAGCCAACATTTTCACTCTCCTTTTTCACTTTCATCAAGAGGCTCTTTAGTTCCTCTTTGCTTTCTGCCATAGAGGTGGTGTCATCTGCATATCTGAGGTTATTGATATTTCTCCCAGCAATCTTGATTCCAGCTTGTGCTTCTTCCAGCCCAGCATTTCTCATGATATACTCTGTATATAAGTTAAATAAGGAGGAAGACAATATACAGCCTTGACGTACTCCTTTTCCTATTTGGAACCAGTCTGTTGTTCCATGTCCAGTTCTATCTGTTGCTTCCTGACCTGCATATAGGTTTCTCAAGAGGCAGGTCAGGTGGTCTGGTATTTCCATCTCTTGAAGATGTAGGTGTTGCTAGAGGGCATCAGTTGGCAGACACACTGAAACCATAGTCGCAGAAAACTAACCAATCTGATAATATGGACCACAGCCTTGTCTAACTCAATGAAACTAAGCCATGCTGCGTGGGGCCACCCAAGATGGATGGGTCATGGTGGAGAGGTCAGACAGAATGTGGTCCACTGGAGAAGGGAATAGCAAACCACTTCAGTATTCTTGCCTTGAGATCCCCATGAACAGTATGAACAGGAAAAGCCACTTCAGTATTCTTGCCTTGAGATCCCCATGAACAGTATGAACAGGCAAAATGATAGGATACTGAAAGAGGAACTCCCCAGGTCAGTAGGTACCCAATATACTATTGGAGATCACTGGAGAAATAACTCCAGAAAGAATGAAGGGATGGAGCCAAAGCAAAAACAATACACAGTTGTGGATGTGACTGGTAGAAGCAAGGTCTGATGATGTAAAGAGCGATATTGCATAGGAACCTGGAATGTTAGGTCCATGAATCAAAGCAAATTGGAAGTGGTCAAACAGGAGATGGCAAGAGTAAACGTCGACATTCTAGGAATCAGCAAACTAAAATGGACTAGAATGGGTGAATTAACTCAGATGACCATTATATCTACTACTAAGGGCAGGAATCCCTTAGAAGAAATGGAGTAGCCATCATGGTCAACAAAGAGTCCAAAATGCAGTACTTGGATGCAATCTCAAATAGATGCATGCTGCTGCTGCTGCTAAATCGCTTCAGTCATGTCCGACTCTGTGCGACCCCATAGATGGCAAACTACCAGGCTCCCCTGTCCCTGGGATTTTCCAGGCAAGAACACTGGAGTGGGTTTCCATTTCCTTCTCCGACGCAGGAAGGTGAAAAGTGAAAGTGAAGTTGCTCAGTCGTGTCCGACCCTCAGCAACCCCATGGACTGCAGCCTTCTAGGCTCTACCATCCATGGGATATTCCAGGCAAGAGTACTGGAGTGGGGTGCCATTTCCTTCTCCAAAATAGATGCATAGTGGATATTAAATTTAGATTTGTAATATATTTTCACTTAATTCATCTCAGTGTCTATGTAAATCTATATCTAACTCACATTCCAGCTAAAGAACATTGCTATAAAGAAAGGAAGAAAAACTGAGGGTGACATTTTATAGTATGATTGAAACAAATAGTTTTATTTCACCTTAAAGTGAGCCCCTTGGTTTTAAGGTGAATTTGTTATCTTTAAAATACTGAAACAGAATTCCTTCATGAATGAAGAAACATGAGCCCTATGTGGTTGGAAACTGAAAGAATGAAAGCTTTGGTATTTGTGAAAAGAGTTCCCTAGGATGTTTTAATATAAAAGGCTTCCTTGGTGCATGTGCTAGAGAGAAATCTTATTCAGCCATTAGGGTTCCTTGGCAGGCATCATCTCTGTCACTATCTACCATCTCTGTGCATTGACCTCAGTAATGGAAGCTGACGGGCAGCTTGCCCAAAGCATTGAAAACAGCTGGCTCATATTTTGAAAGCTCAGCACTGCCATTTCTGTGGCTGAGTAGCGCTCTCTAGGATGCTTGGGATCCCAGTGCCTTTCTTGTTCTGTCTTCTTGAAGTGCATCCCTTAGGGCTGGCACCCTTTAGTCATCACCTGCTCACCACTACCAACTGACAAGCTGGTATAGTTCAGCCCTAGGACATTGCTCAAGATTTGGCAGACTTTTCTAAAATGCAAGTCCCAGAACATTTTCTATTCCTATCTTCCTCAATGGGGGGTCTTGTGAATTTTGTAGCAGTCTGGTTTTACTAAGATTTCATTTTATCTCTTATTTAGAGCCACAGGTCACTATCTCACACCTTGAAGATGTGTCTGTATCTTCAAGAATGTACTTGTTTGTTAGTTTTTAGTTTAAAATCAGTTTAAAATGTCTCTAGGTCTTTTCCTTCTGCTCTCCAAGTCAACATGACCAAAGGCTCATTGTAATGTCAGCATATCATACCTTCTTAATGATAAGTTGCTAAGCAATTTAATTCATGCAAAAATACATGATTTGTATTTTCTTCTGATTCAGACCACATCAGCACCTAGCCTGTAGAGGTATTCAATATCTTTTGAATTAAGTACATGGATGGAAAACTCATCCTAACCTCACATTTCCATTTTGACAGTATATTTTATTAAAAGAAAAATAAATATTTTCTTTTTAAAATTTAAATGATTAAGTTCAGTTGTCGCCCAGTCATGTCTGACTCTTTGCAACCCCATGAACCATAGCACGCCAGGCCTCCCCCGTCCATCACCAACTCCTGGAGTCCACCCAGACCCATGTCCATCAAGTCAGTGATGCCATCCAACCATCTCATTCTCTGTCATCCCTTCTCCTCCTGCCCTCAATCTTTCCCAGCATCAGGGTCTTTCAAATGAGTCAGCTCTTCGCATCAGGAGGCCAAAGTATTGGAGTTTCAGTTTCAGCATCAGTCCTTCCAATGAACACTCAGGACTGATCTCCTTTAGGATGGACAGATTGTATCTCCTTGCAGTCCAAGGAACTCTCAAAAGTCTTCTCCAACACCACAGGCTTTGACCAGATTAGTTTCTTATGGTAAAATGCATACATTAATACATTGAAAAGTTTTTTTTTAAATAAACATTTTATCATAAAATGTTTAAATCTAGAGAAGACTTTGTGAATTAAAATTTAGATGAAATTGCACGTTTTCTATTTGATTACAGTGTCCTGGACTCAAGACTAATCCTCTTTTCTTAACTAAATCAAACAAAAAGCTCATAAAAGTACAATGATTTTTTCCCCATTTTCTCCAAAAATAGTCAAAATACTAACTGTTGTGTTGTTCAGTCACTAAACATGTCTGACTCTTTGTGATCTCATGGACTATAGCACTCCAGATTCCCCTGTCCTTCACTATCTATTTCCCAGAGTTTGCTCAAATTCATGTCCACTGAATCTGTCGTGCTGTCTATCTTATCCTCTGCTGCCCCTTCCTCCTCTTGCCTTCTATCTTTCCCAACATCAAGGTCTTTTCCAATAAGTCAGCTCTTCGTGTCATGTGGCAAAAGTATTGGCACTTCAGCATCAGTCCTTCCAGTGAATAGTCAGGGTTAATTTCCTTTTGGATGGACTGATTTGATCTCTTTGCAGCCCAAGGAACTTCAAGAGTCCTCTCCAGCACCACAGTTTGAAAGCGTCATCAAGCACCCAGCTTCAGCACCCAGCTTTCTTTATGGTCCAACTCCCGCATCCATACCTGATGGCTGGAAAAACCATAGCTTTGACTATATGGACATTTGTCAACCAAGTGATGTCTGTATTTTAATACACTGTCTAGGTTTCTCATAGCTTTCCTTCCAAGGACAAGCGTCTTTTAATTTCCTGGCTGCAGTCACTGTCTGCAGGGATTTTGGAGCCCAAAGAATTAAAATCTGTCACTGCTTCTACTTTTTCCTTTTGTTTGCCATGAAGTGATGGGTGGGACTGGCTGCCATGATCCTAGGTGTTTTTTTTTTGTTTGTTTCTAATATTGAATTTCAAGGCAGCTTTTTCATGCTCTTCTTTCACCTTCAAGAGGCTCTTTAGTTCCTCTTCACTTTCTGCCATTAGAGTGGTATCATCTGCATATCTGACATTCCTGACATTTCTCCTGAAAATCTTGATTCCAGCTTCTGATACATCTAGCCTGGCATTCTGCATGTTGTACTTTACATACAAGTTAAATAAGCGGGGTGACAATATACAGCCTCGTCATATTCTGTTCCCAAATTTGAACCAGTCCATTGTTCCATGTCTGGTTCTAACTGTTGTTTTTTGACCTGCATAGAAGTTTCTTAGGAGACAGGTAAGATGGTCTGGTATTCCCATCTTTAAAATTTTCCACAGTTTGTTGTGATCCACAAAGTTTGCTTGCCTAGAAAATTTCATGAACAGAGGAGCCTGGCGGGCTACAGTCCAAAGGGTTGCAAAGAGTTAGACCCAACTGAGCATGCATGCATACACGCAGTCAAAGGCTTTAGCATAGTCAATAAAGTAGAAGTAGATTTTTTTTTTTTTTTCTCCTGGAATTCTCTTCCTTTCTCCATGATCCAACAAATGCAGGCAATTTGAGCTCTGGTTCTTCTGCCTTTTCTAAACCCAGCTTGTACATCTGGAAGTTCTCAGTTCACATACTGCTGAGGCCTAGCTTGAAGGATTTGAAGCATAACCTTGCTAGCGTGCAAAATAAGCACAAACATATAGTTGTTTGAACATTCTTTGGCACTGTCTTTCTTTGGGATTGGAATGAAACCTGACTTTCTGAAGTCACTGACCTGTGGCCACTGCTGAGATTTCAAAATTTGCTGACTTACTGAGTGCAGCACTTTAACAGTATCATCTTTTAGGTTTTTAAATAGCTCAGCTGGAATTATGCCACCTCCACTAACTTTGTCCATAATAATGCTTCCTAAGGCCTGCTTAACATCACACTCCAGTATGTCTGGTTCTAAATGAGTGAGCTCACCATTGTGTTTATCCAGGTCATTAAGACCTTTCTTAAAGTTCTTCTGTGTATTCTTGCCACCTCATTTAATGTCTTCTGCTTCTGTTAGGCCCTTAACTGTTTTTGTCCTTTATCCTGCCCATCTTTGTATGAAGTGTTCCCTTGGTATCTCTAATTTTCTTGACGAGATCTCCAATCTTTCCTGTTCTGTTGTTTTCCTACTAACTAAATAATATTAATTTTGTAAATTTAGCTTGTTAAACCTCTATGATGTGAAAATAATTGTTCATTTAAGAAAAGGTAGTTTAGAATTTCTGGTTACCAAAGAGGAAGGAGACAGGGTATGAGAGTGGGGAGGTCCAGATTAGGAATATTGGATTAACAGATAAAAGCTAAATGGCAATCCACACCAGTATTCTTCCTGGGAAATCTCACGGACAGAGGAACCTTGTTGGGTATAGTCCACGGATCACAGGGGTTGGACACAACTTAGTGACTAAACCACCACCACCACATAAAATGCAGACTTATACCCAGTATCTTGGAATGACCTATAAAACCTCAAACCTGAATCACTATAATGTGTACCTGAAATTGTGCTTCCCTGGTAGCTCAGTGGTAAAGAATCTGCCTGCCAATGACAGAGATATGGGTTGGATCCCTGGGTCAGGAAGATCCCCAGGAACAGGAAATGGCAACTCACCCCAGTATTCTTGCCTGAGAAATCCCATGGACAGAGAACATTGGTGGGCTATAGTCCATGGCATTGCAAAATTAGGACACAACTTGGAGACTAAACAACAACAACACATTTGAAACTAACATAACATTGTAAATCAACTATACTTCAATAAAGAAAGAGAGAAAGAAAAGACAGCTTCTTAGTAGAATCCAACAAGTAGGATGAAGTTTTGATTGATTGCGTCACTGATCTTAAGGAAATGACTATGATTTTTCACTTGTTTAGCTATATATCCTATTGACAAAGAACTACGTGGGAAAATATATAACTGCAAGAGAATAAAATATGTTGATAGATTTTAGGTTGTAATTTTGAACATGATTTTTTTTTTTCCCCCTACAGGAACTAAGCCATTTATATTGTGTTTGGTTACTAGGAGAGCCTTGAGAATCTTACTTAATTTAAAAAGTACTTAAAATCACTTGAAGTGCAAGTAATAACACCACTCCCTAACTGTCACTTTTGACAGCAGTTTACCGTGAAACAGCCTGATTTTCACTAGAGCTGTTAAGAGCCAAACGCCATTGCAGAAACAGTGAGCTGAAAGATTCTCTTTCAGCCAATCTTATTTGATAAGTGAGAAAACTGTAGGTTGAAGAGGTAAACTTTACTCAAGGGGGCGGTTAATAGAGACAAAAGCTCAGTAGGCAGCTTTCAGCCTAGATCTTTTGTGACTGTATTACATGGCTAAGGACTACTTGAATTGAGTTATATATATATATATTTTTTTTGCACCATCTTCTGAGTGGTAAAAATCATTATTTTTCCTGGAATTATAAAATACAAGACTGGAGTATATCAAAGCTCCATGATAATTGACAAATATTTATTCAGAAACATTTATTATTATTGTCAGGTTTTGTGAAGGATAGAAAGGACCCTCTCCTGCCCTATCCAGTGGAGAATCATTTTCCTCAGATTTGAAAAAAATTAAGGATACTGCCTAAAATATCCTCTATCTACTCCGTATCAGTGGATGAAATTTTTAATCTCTATAATAATGTACACAACTAAGGCTAAAATATGTTTTCAATGTGATTTATTTTTCTTCCTTTTGCATCCCTTTGATTATTTGGACCTGACTTTTAAAACAATGAAATAGGTTCTCTTTATTGCATCTCCTTTACATAGCTCTGTTAACCATTTTCTGAAATCTGGCAAAATAGTGCAGATAAGCATACAGTAGTGTGGGAAAAATATTTTAAAGCAATCAAGAATATTTTATCAATAATATTTATCTTTTTCCTTCTCATGCTTAATTACTGCATACTTTGCAATATATAAAAAAATTTAATTCCATTTAATTCCAGTGGAAAGCTGTCAACTGCCTTCAGAGATTTCTTAATAGGAAATCTAATAGGAATTCATTTGGAAATGTGAAACATAAAAGACTCAGTGATATTCTCCTACCAAAGCAAGACTGACTTTTGAACAGAGCCTCTGGGAAAAAGAAATTTTAAAAAATTCACAAAGTCTTCTCTTTCTAATTCTAGATAAACAGATTGGGATAATCTTTAGGATCATAATTAATGTCATACTAACTTTAAAAAGGCATACACAAAGGATGCTAGTTATCTTTTAAGTTAACCACTTAAAATATTTTTCAAATTCTAGTAAGAGCAAGTGATAGTAAAATAAATCCTTATATTCAATATTAAAATTTTCACTTTAGTAATTTTCTTTTAGATACATTTATTCTCTCCTAATGACAACTATAAATTAATATTAACTTGAAAAACTTATTGCCTGTTTCTACAGACATCAACTAACTTGTCCATATTAATTAGCTGACTGTTTTTTAATCATGCATAAGTGAGTTGTTTAAATTAACCATAATATGTTGAGAGAGGAAACCATATAATTAGGAGGCAAAATGAGATTCCTTTAAACCCAGTTGTCAGTTGACATAAAAAGTAAAAGATTATGATTGTTTTAATTTTATTATTAAAACCCATGGAAGAGCAGAACATACCCCTTTTAGCTGTTAGACTGTTTTCTCTTAGGTCTCCACAGGGTCATCAAAACAGCCTCTTCCTCAAACAAGAGAGAGCAGTTGAAGGTGGTATCGTGTATAATGTCTAAGGTAGTTCAAGAAAGGTGTTTCTGTATGAACTGGAATGGACAGATCCTGATTGCAATTGTGCAGATTTTTAGATGTAATAGTTTAGGACTCGTGGACACAGCCAGGAGAGAGCTTTAAAATAAACCTTCAAGATGCAACTGTTGCTTGATAAACCCAGCTGAACAATCTGTTGTCTGCAAAGGGACTATTACTCTGATGAGGCCTACTGGAGTGGCTCAGGTAAATAGGTTGCCTGAAATTTCCTGAAATAAACAAAACAGTTATTTGTAATTTCATCTTTCTGGGACAGACATTAATATTATTAGAATTTGCATCAATAAACTTGAAGTTCTATTTTCTAATTAGTTGATTACTATCTAATAGTTGTCATCACTAATAAAGATTACCTAATAAGATCTATCCCAGATATATGTATATATGGAGACATGTTAACCAAATGAAAGACTACAAATAACTGCACATAGTCACAGATACAGATTTATTTATGGTTTGGGTGGAACAGTGTGGTCAAATTTTGAACAAATAAAAGAACTTAAAGTTTTTGCCACCCCCCCCGCCCCCACCTTAGAATCTTTTAGCCACTAGAAAATGTGAAATGAAGAATTATCCCTGTTGGTCACTTGAAAAGTGATTTTCTTTGGCCCAGGTTGAAAACCTGAAGTTAGCTAGGTGGCAGGACAAGAAGCGCGTATAATATAAATCTTCAGTTTTTATTTTAAGCATTGAGCAGCAGCATTCAGCAAGTCTATGACTTAATATTATGTGTTTAATGTTATGTGCTGCACCACCTGTAGCAACGTAGATGTGTTTGTTTAAAGGTTTATGGATAACTGTGACCCCTTCTCTTTTCTCCTGCTCTCTGTTCATAGTTATGGTGATATATGAGGTTCTCCTTGGCATAGCAAAAGCTTTCAGAAACCTAGGTGCATTCTTTTTGGTCAAAGTTTGAATGCCTTTACAAAACAAAACAAAGAATCTGTCTTGACTATTTATCTTCCTGCAGTTTGAATTGCACAATTCTTTCCAATTTTTTCTGTGGCTTGCTCATGGTCTGATCAGAGAAGAATACATCAATATAAAATATTGTATAAACTAAGTAATGTTAATTGGATGGAAATTCACCTTCAAATGGAGCAGCAATGGGATACAAAGCTTACCAAGTCAACAAAGGCAGATTTTGAGAGCTCCTGATATTCCCTGCCAAGGAGTTACTTTGCCAAGCCTTTACTATGTGGCTTTATATGTCACTGTATTATCTAAATAGTTAAGACGTAGAAAATAACTATCAAATTATCTAACAGAAATTAGGAAGTTACATAATAGTTGTTAATATATTCAACAGATGTTTCTTATATGTTTGCTTGATGATTTGAACAAAATCTCTCTACAACCCACAGGACTTATTGGGAAAAATGATCAGTCTGAAAGACAGCAAAAATGTTACTGAGAAATTAACTGTTAGCCTGTGGTACCACCATTAATGAAAGATGATGCTGTGAAAGTGCTGCACTCAATATGCCAGCAAATTTGGAAAACTCAGCAGTGGCCATAGGACTGAAAAAGGTCAGTTTTCATTCCAATCCCAAAGAAAGGCAATGCCAAAGAATGCTCAAACTACTGCACAATTGCACTCATCTCACATACTAGTAAAGTAATGCTCAAAATTCTCCAAGCCAGGCTTCAGCAATATGTGAACCATGAACTTCCAGGTGTTCAAGTTGGTTTTAGAAAAGGCAGAGGAACCAGAGATCAAATTGCCAACATCTGCTGGATCATGGAAAAAGCAAGAGAGTTCCAGAAAAACATCTATTTCTGCTTTATTGACTATGCCAAAGCCTTTGACTGTGTGGATCACAATAAACTGTGGAAAATTCTGAAAGAGATGGGAATACCATACCACCTGACCTGCCTCTTGAGAAATTTGTATGCAGGTCAGGAAGCAACAGTCAGAACTGAACATGGAACAACAGACTGGTTCCAAATAGGAAAAGGAGTACGTCAAGGCTGTATACTGTCACCCTGCTTATTTAACTTATACGCAGAGTTTTAAGTTTTTCTTATAACTGGAAACACTGGACTGGAAGAAGCACAGGCTAGAATCAAGATTGCCGGGAAAAATATCAATAACCTCAGATATGCAGATGACACCACCCTTATGGCAGAAAGTGAAGAGGAACTAAAAAGCCTCTTGATGAAAGTGAAAGAGGAGAGTGAAAAAGTTGGCTTAAAGCTCAACATTCAGAAAACGAAGGTCATGGCATCTGGTCCCATCACTTCATGGGAAATAGATGGGGAAACAGTGGAAACAGTGTCAGACTTTATTTTTCTGGGCTCTAAAATCACTGCAGATGGTGACTGCAGCCATGAAATTAAAAGATGCTTACTCCTTGGAAGGAAAATTATGACCAACCTAGATAGCATATTCAAAAGCAGAGACATTACTTTGCCAACAAAGGTTCATCTAGTCAAGGCTATGGTTTTCCCTGTGGTCATGTATGGACGTGAGAGTTGGACTGTGAAGAAGGCTGAGCGCTGAAGAATTGATGCTTTTGAACTGTGGTGTTGGAGAAGACTCTTGAGAGTCCCTTGGACTGCAAGGAGATCCAACCAGTCCATTCTGAAGGAGATCAGCCCTGGGATTTCTTTGGAAGGAATGATGCTAAAGCTGAAACTCCAGTACTTTGGCCACCTCATGTGAAGAGTTGACTCATTGGAAAAGACTCTGATGCTGGGAGGGATTGGGGGCAGGAGGAGAAGGGGACGACAGAGGATGAGATGGTTGGATGGCATCACTGACTTGATGGACGTGAGTCTGGGTGAACTCCGGGAGTTGGTGATGGACAGGGAGGCCTGGCATGCTGTGATTTATGGGGTTGCAAAGAGTCGGACATGACTGAGCGACTGAACTGAACTGAACTGAACTGAACCACCATTAATGTCCACAAGGAATACTTGTCAGATAAGCATTTTCATGTGATGAAAGTGAACAGTATTCAATAAAGTGTAACTATGCAAGAATTCTTATTTTTTTAATTAGTACGACATATGGATACAAACATTTCATGTATTCTTTTGGGGATGAGGAAAAGAGGATATTCCTTGTACATGTTATTCCCTAGTATATGAACTGTGACACAGCAATAATAAACAGGATAACACAGGGACAGGGATAAAATGGCACAAATACTGTCACTCTCCCTTAAATCTGCAGTGTATCAGGGGTTTTTCTGCCTGTTTTCTACTCTGCAGAGATCATGAAAATCAATTTCTGATAATTATTTAAATTAATATTCTCATATGGTACATGGCTAAAAGTGGCACCCAGGGGTTTGCTGCCTATGGAAAGAAGGAAAGACATTTGAAAATTAATAGTGTCATTGTATAGTATAAAGGTAACTGAAAAGCAAAGTTGTTTACATAAAAATGGGCATTTTAAGGGGAGAAAAACATTAAGCAGTAATAAAAGCAGATGCATCTGTTCTTATTTTTCCTTTTGAATGTGTTCTTCCTACCAGTTTCAACAAAGAAGAGAAATTTTTCAAGTGTATTTGTTCCCTATGAGTAGGACATTAACTGGCAATATGTAGAAACACTAACAATAAGAAAAAAAATTATCAGGGTTTCCAAACTGGTTAGAAACCTGAGATGGTTGCCTAAGCAGTCTGTCATTTGAAGCCTAGTTTTAATTAGTTCTGAGAAGATAAACACAAATGTGCCTTGTTGAATTTCATCTATACCTTTACTTATTTATTTACTTATTTTTATTTTTTCTTTATTGAAGTATATTATTATACTAATATGGTTTTTCCAGTAGTCATGTATGGATGTGAGAGTTGGACTGTAAAGAAAGCTGAGCACTGAAGAATTGATGCTTTTGAACTGTGGTGTTGGAGAAGACTCTTGAGAGTCCCTTGGACTGCAAAGAGATCCAACCAGTCCATCCTAAAGGAGATCAGTCCTGGGTGTTCATTGGAAGGACTGATGCTGAAGCTGAAACTCCAATACTTTGGCCACCTCATGCAAAGAGCTGACTCATTGTAAAAGACCCTGATGCTGGGAAAGATTGAGGGCAGGAAGAGAAGGGGACGACAGAGGATGAGATGTTTGGGTGGCATCAATGACTCGATGGACATTGGTTTGGGTGGACTCCAGGAGTGGTGATGGATAGGGAGGCCTGGTGTGCTGCAGTTCATGGGATCTCTAAGAGTTGGACATGACTGAGCAACTGAACTGAACTGAATGTTATCTTAGTTTCAAGTTGCAACATATATTCTTATAGATTTTCTTATAGATAATACTCCATTTGTTCAATTGCTCAGTCCTGTCCAACTCTGTGGACCCATGGACTGCAGCATCCTAGGTTTCTCTGTCCTTTACCACCTCGTGGAGCTTGCTCAAACTCATGTCCATTGAGTTGGTGATGCCATCCAACCGTCTCATCCTCTGTCATCCCCTTCTCTTCCTGTTTTCAATCTTTCCCATCACCAGGGTCTTTTCTTATGAGTTAGATCTTCACATCAGGTGGCCAAAGTACTGGAGCCTCAGCTTCAGCATCAGTCCTTCCAATGAATATTCAGGACTGATTTCCTTTAGAACTGACTGATTGATCTCCTTGCAGTCCAAGGGACTCTCAAGAGTCTTCTCCAACACCATAGTTCAAAAGCATCAGTTATTTAACACTCAGTCTTCTTTATTATCCAACCTTCACATCATTACATGACTACTGGAATAGACTATTTAGACCTTTTTTGGAATTTAAAGGTATTTTATTATAAAATATTTGTTTTATTCCCTCTGCTGTACAATATATCTTTGTCATTTATTTTGTACAGAAGAGTTTGTACCTTTTAACCCCTTATTACAGTCTCTTCCTTCCCTATTTCCCTCTCCCCACAGGTAACCACAAATTTGTTCTCTTTATCTGTGAGTCTGCTTCTGTTTTATTAAATTCATTAGCCTTATTCTTTAGATTCCACATATGAGTGATAACATATAGTGTATATCTTTCTCTGTCTGACTTTTTCACTGAGCTTAATACACTCCAGGTCCATCGTTGTAAAAATGGCAAAATTGCAGTCATTATTGTGAATCAGTAATGTTCTATGTATATAAAGGGATCAAATCCAGGTCTCCCGCATTGCAGTCGTGTGAGACCCTTTGGGACCACATGGACTGTAGCCTGCCAGGCTCCTCTGTCCATGGAATTCTCCAGGCCAGAATACTGGTGTGGGTAGCCATTCCCTTCTTCAGGGGATCTTCCCAACCCAGTGATCGAAGCCAGGTCTCCTGCATTGCAGGCAGATTCTTTACCATTTGAGCCAACAGGGAAGCCCTGTGTATATAAATACCATGTCTTTATCCATTTATCAGTTGACTGTCATATGGGTTGCTTCCATATCTTGGCTATTGTAAATAATGCTGCCTTGAACATTGAGGTGTGTGTATCTTTTTGAATTAATGTTTTCATTTGCTTCAGATATATCCCCAGGATAGGATTTTTTTAATCTTTTTATTTTTTATTTTTTTTCCATATTTTATTTTTTATTTATTTACTTTTCTTAAATTTTATTTTATTTTTAAACTTTACAGTATTGTATTGGTTTTGCCAAATATCGAAATGAATCCACCACAGGTATACATGTGTTCCCCATCCTGAACCCTTCTCCCTCCTCCCTCTCCATACCATCCCTCTGGGTTGTCCCAGTGCACCAGCCCCAAGCATCCAGCATTGTGCATCGAACCTGGACTGGCGACTCGTTTCATACATGATATTATACATGTTTCAATGCCATTCTCCCAAATCTTCCAACCCTCTCTGTCTCCCAAGAAAGCTGTGGTACATATACACAATGGAGTATTACTCAGCCATTAAAAAGAATACATTTGAATCCGTTCTAAAGAGGTGGATGAAACTGGAGCCTATTATACAGAGTGAAGTAAGCCAGAAAGAAAAACACCAATACAGTATACTAATGCATATATATGGAATTTAGAAAGATGGTAACAATAACCCTGTATACGAGACAGCAAAAGAGACACTGATGTATAGACAGTCTTATGGACCCAGGATAGGATTAACTGGATCATGTAAAAGTTGTATATTTAGTTTAGTTTTTGAGGAGTTTTCACGCTGTTTTCCACAGTGGCTGCACCAATTTACATTCCTACTGACAATGTACAAGGGTTCCCTTTTCTCCACATTCTTACTGACACTTCTTATTTGTGGTCTTTTTGGTGACAGTCACTCTGACTGATGTGAGGTGATATCTCATTGTGTTTTGAATTGCATTTATCAGATGATTCATGATGTTTAGCATCTTTTCATGTGCCTGTTAATCATCTGTATGTCTTCTTTGGAAAAAATGTCTATATAGGTCTTCTGCCCATTTTTTAATTGAGTTTTTTGTTTCTTGACATTGAATTTTATGAGCTGTTTATATATTTTAGATAATAACCCATTTTGAGTCATATAATTTAAAAATATTTTCTCTCATTTAGTAGGTTGTATTTTTATTGTCTCAAAAAGTTTCTGAGTTGAATTAGGTCCCATTTGTTTCTGTTTGCTTCTGTTTCCTTTGCCTTAGGAGACAGAGCCAAAAAACATTGCTAAGATTTGTGTCATAGAGCGTTCTGCCTAACTTTTATTTTAGAAGTTTTATGGTTTCCAGTCTTATGTTTAAATCTTTGATACATTTGAGCTTATTTTTGTATATGGTTGTAGAAAATATTCTAATTTTATTTTTTACATATGGTTGCCCAGCTTTCCCCATCACTATTGAAGAGAATGTCTTTTCACCATTGTATATTCTTGTCTCCTCCTTGTAGATTAATTAACCATACTTGTGTGAGTTTATTTCTAAGCTCTCTGTTCTGTTCCATCAATCTATTGTCAGTATTTGTGCTAGTATGGTATTATTTTTGATTACTGTAGCTTTGTAGTATAGTCTGAAGTCAAGGAGCATGATATCTCCAGCTATGCTAAATATGGATTAAATCTAATTGTTACTGATGTGAAAATAATATCTATACTTTCTTCAATAAATATTTCAATATTGTATCATTTATAATAGATTTGACCTCTTTTTATCAGTCTTTTCTGGCATGGTAAACACTGAGAAAAAATCCTGAGTTCCTGATCTTTCTTTCTTTTTCTTTTTTCTTCTCTCCTCCATATCTGAATCTATTTTATCAGGCTTTTTAATCCTGTGGGTTGGCTTCTAGCTCTGACTCTTGAGGTTGAATGTGTTATCAGCATGGGTACATTGCTTCATATTTGGGGACTGATATTGCATGAAGCCAGAGGCTGTCCAGTCCTCCTCCAATGGAAAGAAGAGGGAGCAGACTTCCCACCTTAAGTCCCCCTGCCTTGATAGACACCTAAACTTCTCTTCTTCCTTTCTCTCTCTAATATCAGACACACCCTGGGAAAATCACCCTCACAGAGCTGTTGTAAGAATGATGTGAGATTATACTGCAGTTTTAAAAATTACACATTTTGGATACGTTATTAAAAAGGGTGAAAATGCCTTAACAATATCTCCCAAGTATACTCAGAGAGATCCTCCCAAGGATTGTGGTTGGGAAGGGTGTGACTAGTTAAAACAAAAACAGAGCAAAATTTTTTATTGCTTAAAGACAAGAATTAAACCAGTGATGAGGCAGAGAAGAGTTCAGATTCAGATCTTTGATCTTACTTTTAGGGTCAGATGAACTAGGTGATTTTTTAGAGAAAGAGTTGGTCCATTTGCTTCTGCATTCCCAAAATGGTGTGGGTTTAGATGGGCATTCCCTCCCCTGCTGACAATCATCTTTACCTCATGGATTTCAAGGTTTTTGTCATGCTTCAGTGCATGAGCTACAGAAGCCTGGGAAAATGATTTCATTCTTCTTTGAACAAGAAACACTTACAATTGTCTAACTGTGACCCTTCATGTGTTTCTTTGCTACACATGAAGTAGAGACTGGATGTTAACAAGGTTTAGATTGAATCTTGGTGAAAGCACCTTTGTCCTTGTAACACCCATTGGAGCTAGACATTGCCCATACCAACTTTCCTGAAGCATGGTACCAGGCAGCCTTTGATGTATGCTCTTTAAACGTACAGGTTTATGTGAAAGATTCTTGACCCTGTGTGTTTTGGAAACAGGATGAAAAAAGGAGAGAGAAGGATCGGGGAAAGTTTGCAATAAATTAAAAAATGACTAGCATGTCAGTTGTGATTTTGATTCCTTCCAGTTTGGCTAATGTCTCAACTTTGGAAAAACACTCAGTGGAAACTTTTTTCCCCCCCCAAATCAGTCATGAGAAATGAAAGAAGAGGAA
This sequence comes from Bos grunniens, assembly GCF_055505025.1. Classification (NCBI taxonomy): domain Eukaryota; kingdom Metazoa; phylum Chordata; class Mammalia; order Artiodactyla; family Bovidae; genus Bos; species Bos grunniens. Next base: position 35,597,226 of record NC_141171.1, read on the forward strand.
ATGGTTATCTACAAAGTGTAAAGCACATTTTCTTTGGTGCTGAATTTTAGCCTGGAATGAATTTTTATGACCACATTATAAACCTCTGAAAATGGAGTTTAGTGGAAGTGCTGAAATGGCCTTAAATATATTTTACTGGCAAATATGCTCCTGGAATGATTTTTGTAAAGGTAAAAATATTAATTTTATGCAATCCATATGTATGTGTGTTTTAAAACATTTGAGGGGTTACTTATTTTCAGCATAACTAGCACGTAATCAAAGGTGGAACAGAATAATTTGAAGAGTTTTTCAAGAGGAAATTACACATGCTGCCTGTCAAAGACTCGCATAATTCATTTCATTCTAATACTGTGATGCATTTAGCTCCTTACAATCTAAGCACCAGGGAAGATAAATCAGTCTGATATGATTCCAGAATTTCCTCCTCAGAGACCAATACCCATTTCATTTCTGATGAGAGTATTCAATCAAAGTGTGGGAAAAAAATCTCTTTTTCCAATCAGCATGTAGGTGGCTCTAAATCCAACAATTAATTTGAGAATTTAGAAACAACAGAAATGGATTTTTGCACTAAGCAATATTATATTTATTGAGTGATATTTGAAAGAATAATAGAAAAGTTGTGATCTGTATATGCAGTATTTTAACACAGGACTCATTTGCAGATACATTCTTACAATAAATTATAATTAAAGTTTGGAGAAAAATAGTATCTTCCAATATAGACATCTGATTTTCCTCCATTTTAAGGCAGTGTAGACGAATTTGACCAAGTTGCTATGGCCGAAAAGAACCTTCAAGTTTTTGCAAGTTACCTTCTGTTGCCACCAAGGCAAGAAATACCAACTGAGAAAACAGTCTGGGAGAAAATCATAAACAGTTTTTATAGGAACTTGGATGCAGAAGGAAGAAAGAAAGATAAGAAAGAAGAAGGAATAAAAAGGGAAACCTGCTATTTAGATAGATTGTGGGAAGTGTTTAAATAGAAACTTATGGGAAAAAGAAAACTCTTTTAATAGATGCTTCCTCTAAAGTATGGTCCCCATGAGACTCTGTCTTCATCAGAGCACACCCCGCTTTGTATTCATTCTGGGCGCTGCACTTCAGAAGGGGTGATGACACAGGGAGGGATACTGAAGGAGAGTGATGCAGTTGTTAGGTGTCTAAAGACAGTAATGAGGACATGTGGAAAAGACTTCACTCAGGCCCACGAAGTAAAGACTCAGTAATGGAATATGATATCTTCTTCAAGTATTATTGAAAATAGGATTTATTCTGGGTGGCTCTTAGGAGGAAGTATGAGGACTAGTGGTTCTTTTAAAAAAAATTTTATTTATTTTAATTAGAGGCTAATTACCTTACAATATTGTACTGTTTTTTGCCATACATCAACATGAATACGCCATGGGTGTACATGTGTTCCCAATCCTGAACCCCCCTCCCTCCTCCCTCCCCATACCATCCCTCTGGGTCATCCCAGTGCACCAGCCCCAAGCTTCCTATATCCTCCATCGAACCTGGACTGGCAATTCATTTCTTATATGATATTATACATGTTTCAATGCCATTCTCCCAAATCATCCCCCCCTCCCTCTCCCACAGAGTCCAAAAGACTGTTCTGTACATCTGTGTCTCTTTTGCTGTCTCCCATACAGGATTATCATTACCATCTTTCTAAATTCCATATATATGCATTATTCCATATATATACTGTATTGGTGTTTTTCTTTCTGGCTTACTTCATTCTGTATAATGGGCTCCAGTTTCATCCACCTCATTAGAACTGATTCAAATGTATTCTTTTTAATGGCTGAGTAATATTCCATTGTGTATATGTACCACAGCTTTCTTATCCATTCATCTGCTGATGGACTAGTGGGTCTAATTAAGCTAGGGGATTTCTCCTCAAAACAAATTAAGAACTGTTTAATAGTTAGCATTCTTTGTAGCTGGACTATCTTACCATAAGCTAGTGAGTGAGTTTCCTGTCACTGAGGCTTTAAGGAGAAACTGAGGGGCTTAGTATGAATTCATGAATCACGTGAACTGAATACTACATTAGACTCTTTCTGACTGTGATGACCTCCATGTCTTTGAGGCAGCTGTATATGCAGAATCACTCTTTTTTCAGGGGAGGGAATATGGGTGGAATATGTCAACACTGACATATCCTGAATCTCTGACTTTCCCAGGTGAAGTACTTGAAAGTTGTATGGAAGTAAACAGGTTTCTGAAATAAAAGAAAGTAGATTTGTTCTTTGGAAATGATCACTAAAGGAAACCTAACATATCTTTGAATCTCACTTTCTACTCTACTTTCAGGTAAAAGGGAACATTAAAGTAAGAAATCCTGGGATGAAAAGAAATGCTGATGTGACTTATAATAAGGGATGGTTGAATATTGGGTATATCTGAGTGACAGTGCAAATGATTCTATAGCTGTCACTTAATGTCTAGATATCATATCTACCTGCTGTAAACCTGAGGCTCAGAAGATTATCCACTCAGCTTTGACCTAGCATGCTCTCTGGTGCGTGGGCAATGAGTTTCCAGCAACAACTTGCCTTCTTGTTGAACAGCAGTGGTAAGAGAATTTATTGCAAGAATGAGGATAAGGTATTCATTCTGGCTTATTGTAGCCACTTAATAGTTTCTGTTTCTGTTATTATAAAAGTTCTGATTACTCAGCTACACAAACCATAAGTAAGTTACCCCCCTTTTCACAGTGGATGTTAAAACTAACTGTAGCTTCTGTGAAATTGGGTGCTTTTAAAACACTTTGGTACATGGAAATTCAGTTCAGTTCAGTTCAGTTGCTCAGTCGTGTCTGACTCTGCAACCTCATGAACCTCAGCATGCCTGTCCTTCCTGTCCATCACCAACTCCCGGGGTCCACCCAAACCCATGTCCATTGAGTCGGTGATGCCATCCAACCATCTCATCCTCTGTCATCCCCTTCTCCTCCTGCCCTCAATCTTGCCCAGCATCAGGGTCTTTTCAAATGAGTCAGCTCTTCGCATCAGGCGGCCAAAGTATTGGAGTTTCAGCTTCAACATCAGTCCTTCCAATGAACACCCAGGACTGATCTCCCTTAGGATGGACTGGTTGGATCTCCTTGCAGTCCAAGGGACTCTCAAGAGTCTTCTCCAACACCACAGTTCAAAAGCATCAATTCTTCTGCGCTTAGCTTTTCTTATAGTCCAACTCTCAACTTTGTACCAATTAAATCAGCATCTCTGGGGATGGAACCTAGGCATTATTATTAATTTCTCTAGAGGATTCTACCATACAGGGTTGAGATTCACTGTACTGTTTTGGGTATACCATAAACAAAGCCAAATACTTAATTAAAAAAATAGTTGTTTGATTTAATGTGATAAAATATCTAGAAATTATATATCATATATATATATATAAGATATATAAATTAGATATCTTGTATCTAAAAATACAAATATGTAGAAATAGCTTATCACTGATTTAAATCAGTGCAAGAAATGAACATGGAACAAGGGAAAGCCGAATGTTTTTCCAGTTTCCCATTCTTCCTGGTTTATTTACATTTCAAAATGAATCCTGATGGAGACTTTCCTGAACTAAGCATAAAACAATAAACCAGCATGTCCCAATAAATGAGCTCAACACTATTGGAATTAGCAATATATTGGGCGAGTTTGCGCGTCTGGCTAAAAGAAGATACTTCATAAAGAAAGAAAGTGGAGTCGCTCAGTCGTGTCTGACTCTTTGCGACCCCATGGACTGTAGCCTACCACGCTACTCCATCCATGGGATTTTCCAGGCAATAGTACTGGAGTGGGCTGCCATTTTCTTCTCCAGGGATCTTCCTAACCCAGGGATCGAACCTGGGTATCCCGCATTGTAGACAGATGCTTTACCATCTGAGCCACCGGGGAAGTCCAAAGGAAGATGCTTCATGGGGAGGTATACTTCTTATGAAAGTAAACAGACTGCAGAATATCAACCTGGAACCATTTCTTAGTGTGCAACAAGAAGGGATCCTGAGGATAGGGACAACGTATATTAATATTGAGTCTTTGTCACATATAGTGAAGTCGCTCAGTCGTGTCCGACTCTTTGCGACCCCATGGACTATAGCCTACCAGGCTCCTCTGTCCGTGGGATTTTCCAGGCAGGAGTATTGGAGTGGGTTGCCATTTCCTTCTCTATTGGCCCCCAAATCAAAAGGAGTTGTAATATGACAGAGTATGTTGACTCACTCAAAAGCAATAATTTTATGCAGAGAGGTGTACTCATTATTGAACAGCCAGCGGTTGGTATGTTCAGTATATAATTGAAACCTAATATAAATTTATTAGTTACCAACCAGGGTGTCAATAGTGAAGCAGGCACTACTGGAAATAGGGATGAAAAAGTGTGAAAGTACTACTGCTACTTTGAATAATTCACTGGTAGATGCAATATGTCCGTATGTCAAAACTGTGATATTCTTTTAAAAGAAAGTTATATTCCTTCTTAGCCTGCATCAGTGTGCACCTCTGCTTCCCACCCCCCCCACCCCCCACAAATAATAGTTCTTGCTACCAGACAGGGTAATGAGGAATAGGGATTTTGTGGTTTGAAGCAGGCTCCCCGTGGAATTTCTTTGAACTACAGAAACCCTGCTACTTGCTCTGTCTTTCTTGTTTTTACTAGTTTAGCACGAACGTTGCCTTTCAATGCGACTGCATGTTCAAAGCAAAACATAAAATTGTGTTAGTTTAAAGGACTCATTAATTTCCTTTGTACTCCAAATCCTCTGCATTAACAATTGCAATATGCTGATTCTATATTCAAACTTACTCCATTTTGGTTGCTGTTAACTTCAAAGGAAACCTGAAAAAAGAGTGTAAGAGAATTAAATTCCTGTGTTGAAAAATTAATACATTACTGACAACTGACCCACTTTTTAGTTTCTCTCACTTATGAAATTTTAAAGTTTTTCTGATGTATGACAGATCTGTGGTTAAACTTGTTCCAGTGTATTGCTCCTTAAAGATAAACCTTGTCCCCATCAAGTCAGTGTCTTTCTGTGAATGCTTGTGGTATGATTGCTTTAATATTACTTTCAGAACTCTGATTGTTTCCCTGGTTTGTGTGTGTATGTGTCTATATAGGTATTAAGCATAAAGACATTTCATATCTAAAATTATTAACTAGAAACAAAAAGTAGTCAATTCAAGGGAAAGGATTTTAATTTATGTTGCTGTTCTTAAAAAGTATCCATTACTTTAAATAATTTGAAAACTTTCACCTTATTGGAGTTGTCAGTGTGTACAGGTATTGAGCATGAACTTCTATGATTCCAGTATTAATAATATAAATATGTCTCTATACATGTGTGTGTAATTCAAATTCTTTTACTGAGAGAAATAACAAGGTTATCAATTTAGAAAAATGAATGCTTGTAGTGGCCCCAATTTAGTAAACCTTAATGAATAAGTTCAAATCATTAATTTCCTTTACTATGATGATATTTATTTTATATATATATATATATTACTATAAACTGATATTTTGCAATGACCATTTCTGAGAAAGATAAAAGGCAATGCCGTTGCTAGGTGATATCAATAATTCACTCATATGATACTAAGCAGAAAATTTAAATCCCAAGATTTAATTTGATTTTTCAAGAATATCTAGCATGCAATTGATATTAATTGCTTATGTTTTTTCTTCTTAGAAAAATAAATACCTTTGCTATAAAATGATCTTCAAAAATCTGTTTTACATTTTCCTAATTTAATTTACCATTTTAGTTCCACATCTCTATAAACAAACCAAAAAAACACATGTAGACATAAACTGAAATTATCCTACCAGTTTTTCTCTATTTTTTTCTCATCTTGCTCCCCAAAGACTTGAAGCTCATAATTGTGTTTGCAAAATCATTTCACTTGAAAATTAGTACATACTTCTGAACTCAAAGTTTCTGGAGGAGTATTTTTTTTCTGGGGGTGTTGAGCATGCTGTAAAATCTGAAGGATTTTTATCTTTTAAAATAATGGAGACTTTGCACTGATGGTTCAGAGGGCTGGTGAAGCCCTTGAGTGCTGTGTTCTCTGCTAGGTTTAGAGACAGTGCTCTTGGGAGCTCTACCCGCTGTAATCATGTGATGTGTCTTACCATTCAGTCAGTCAGTAGAATCAAGGAAAACTTCCATATTAGATCTTACCAATATTTCTGCTTCATCTCCTGCCTAGTTACTCCTTGAATAAGTATTCCTTGCAAAGTTAGGAATAGGTGGCTATTTCTCTTCTGTTTATATTATTTTATTGTGTTTCTCAAGCTTCCCTGGGAGCTCAGCTGGTAAAGCTGCAATGCAGGATACCCTGGTTCCATTCCTGGGTCAGGAAGATCCCCCGGAAAAGGGATAGGCTACCCACTCCAGTATTGGGCTTCCTGGTGGCTCAGACAGTAAAGAATCCACCTACAATGTGGGAGGCCTGAGTGTTTGATCCCTGGGTTGGGAAGATCCCCTGGAGGAGGGCATCGCAACCTACTCCAGTGTTCTTGCCTGGAGAATCCCCATGGACAGAGAATCCTGGTGTGCTACAGTCCATGGAGTCGCAAAGAGTTGGACATGACTGAGCAACTAAGCACAGCACATCATGGTTTTCTGTGTAAATGTAAAAACATCTCTAGCCTAAAAAAAAAAAAAAAGAAGTGCAACACTAAGTACAATTAAAGAGTTCATGAAATGCTTAACATAGCAGACAAAGATGAAAAAAATGCAACGAACTCTAATCCTACAGAGACTGGTCAGGTGGGAATCAAGTGAAGACCTGCAGTCATAGCAAAGTCACTGTTTAACTCCAAGTTATTATTTGCTCCAGTCCTGTATGTATTTCAGAAGAAGCCCATGCTCTGGAAGTTTATATATGGTATCCCAACATTTAAACTTTAGCTTAATTTACAAAATTCAGATAAAATGATCTGTCAGAAGGATTTAGCTTAGACTATATAAGCTTATTATTTTAAAACCAAGCAGTGCTCATCAATGAAGATATTCACCTATATAATACAATGTGAAATGGAAGCTAGCATCTCTGTGCTTAAATTTCTCCTTTTCCTCCTCCTGATATGTCTTGGAAGTACTGTAAGTAGCTCTCCTCAACATCAAAGGTAGTCCATGGCCATATTCTTTTTTTAATTTTTTAGGGCCATATTCGTAACAGCTGTATCAATCTAGTAAGATCTTCAAATTCTCTTACATTTAGTATCTTTGTGCATGAGATTGACGATGCTATTCAATTATGTGTCAGTCAGCATCACAGTTTCTTGTACTTGTGTTCATTTTAATTTTTTTTTTACATTTTTATTTCCCTTAAGTCAAAATAAGAATCAGATTTGCTTCATTTGTACATAATCACACAGGTTGAGTGCTGATTTGCAGACCACTGAATATCTCTTCTGTTGGGCTCTGAGGACAATAATGTTAATACCTCTTTCTGAGAGGTGTTGACTTCAGCAATTCAAACTCATGCTATGCTCAAATTTTCATTATAGGTAGACATTGGCTTTTTAATTTTTATATTTTCCCCACTTGCTCCATCATAACGCACACCAATTGGTGACCTCCAAGCCTTAGGAGAAATTTCTCAGGACTTTACTTGATCAGTTTTCCAATTGTATTTTAGAAGCATGGACAACTACAAGGAAGTATGAATTAAAGAGCTTTAAGGCAGTCACTGTTACCAGATTATCATATTTCCAATGGTTTCCTTCAAATTCCTATCTGTCTCTTAATAAGACTTCCCTGTGTTCATAATAATTGAGAATAGCTGGATTTAATATGAGAGCAGAGTCCCACTAACTGATTTATTAACACAGTGGTAATTCAGTTAGTGAGTATGAGGGCTAATGCTATCACTACAGCTTCTTCTCAGAATGTTCTAAGATTGTTTTGAAATATTTTCAAAATGTTAGGAAGTAGTTATTTTCATCTCCCTCTTGAAAAGGTTCTCCATACCCCCACCCTTACATTCTTACTTTGCCTCAGTCTTTATCTCATGATTTTGCTCTTTTATGTTCCTTCTATTCTGCCCTTTCCCTGGTTTCTTGTTATCTAAATAAAGAAAAGTGAAACAAGGCTTGCTCACAATTTTAAATCAATCCTGGAAGACGAGAGCTCAGTTGATGAAGAATCCTCCTGCAATGCAGGAGACCCCGATTCCCTGCCTAGGTCGGGAAGATTTGCTGGAGAAGGGATAGGCTACCCACTCCAGTATTCTTGGACTTCCCTTGTGGCTCAGCTGGTAAAGTATCTGCATGCAGTGCAGGAGGCCTGGATTCAATTCCTGGGTTGAGAAGATCCCCTGGAGAAGGGAAAGGCTAGTATTCTGTATTCTGGCCTGGAGACTTCCAGTCGGACACGACTGAGTGACTTGCACTTCACTGGAAGATTCTAAAGTTCTCAATAGGGTACTCAGATCAGGGAATGCTTTTACATTACGTTGTCATGCCCAGAGCTCACCTAAATGTGATAGGTGAGACTACCATCATCACCAAGTGAACAAAAGTCAATACAGACTTGAGTACTTGGATTCTAACAGGAGACAAAGTGAAAGCTGACTTGCTCAGTCTCATGTTTACCATTAAGGTACTGAAGGGAGGAGAGAATCATCCCCTTCCTTTCTCAACCCAAAGAAGCAGTGGTAGAGAAAATTGGGTACAGTTTCAGGACAGCAACTCACCATGTCTATAGTAGGCAGGGTGGCTGGTATTAGAGTCAAATACTTGACTTTCTCTTTTCCTTCTCTTCCATCAGCAAAACTGTTGATTTAAGAGTGAGGTTGCTGAGCTGTGTTTAGCCACTCAGTTGTGTCTGAATCTTTGCAACCCCATGAACGGTAGCCTGCCAGGCTCCTCTGTCCATGGGGATTCTTCAGGCAAGAATACTGGAGTGGGCTTCCATGCCCTTCTCCAGGGGATCTTCCTAATCCAGGTCTCACACATTGCAGGCAGATTCTTTACAATCTGAGCCACCAGGGTAGCATAATAGAGATTTAGACAAGAGAAATTTTAAAATTCAAGAGATGCAACTTTAGGGACCTGAAGGGTGGGTACAAAAATGTAGTTTTATTATTATGAGGAAGAAAGCAAGAGAACGAGAATGTCAACAATAGTAAGAAAGATTTTGGTTATTCATTGATATGCTTCTTTAACTTAAAAAAAAAAATGGTGGAAGAAACTTGCACATGCTTACAGGTTGTGGGGATGTGAGATGAGGAAGCCCTGGCAGAGAAAGAAAGCATACAAGAGATGGAAAAGTAACCGTGAGTAAGTCTCAGAGGGTATGCGTCTGCGCAGAGGCAAAATGGTTGATGTTGCAGTGTAGACAGCACTAGCAAGAAGAAGGTTTGTGGGTGAAGACAGTGACTTGTGTAGATGCAGGAGGAAAAATTGGGGGCCTCCATTTCTTCATAGGAAGAAGTAGAGTTTTCCAACGTGGTAGGCTTGAGGAGATGAATGAAGGGTTGGAACAACCATTTTGGGAACTGGGAGAAGCTGCTGAGTGGGGTCATCTGAAAAGAATGGTGAGGCATACTAGCATTTTTAAAAATTTAGTACGAAAATTTACAGAGGCGGTGAGGAGAAAAGACCGAGAGGTTAGGAAACCACTAGCGCTGAGGAGAAACTGCAGGTTGAAATGCTCAGATCCCTGGCTTTTGTAGGCCTGGAGCTTCCAGTCACCTAGTTTACAGAACCCTGAGTTTCTCTTTTGAGATATAGATCTAGGAGTCTGTTTGGAAGGCGATTTCCTGCTGAGTTCAAACTGCCTTGAGCCTTGAGTGCAATTTGAAAAGTTTGTGAGTAATAATGAAAGGGCTTCAATGAGGGAGGAAATGGAAAACCATTTATATCAACAAATTGGTAAAGTTGGTTGGCCTCTAACATATCCATTAACTAATTAGACACAATTTCAATGCAAGGAATTTGTCTCAGTGTTGTTGCTCATTTGGAACTGATGAAAAGTGCTTTTATTCTGTGTGCTTGTAACTTCAGCGAGTCACCTTTGTGCTGGGTGCTCAGCCACGTCTTTCCAGCTCACTCATCTGTGGCTCAATTTAATGAGACCTACATCTTGCTGTGCAGTAGATTGTGGGAATTATTGTAATGATTATTAAATCATTTTCCCAGGTCTTTTTTAATCTTTGAAATGTTTAATTTCCCAAATCCCAAATCATCTAGTAAAATGAAAAAGGCTTCAGAAGCAGCATAGCCCTCCTACCTCTGCCTAAAATGCATATGTTTCCTCCCATCTCCTTGATATTTACCGACATCCATTATGGAAATTAAAAAGCAGCAGTAACCCACATCATGAGGTTCTTGCTACTTGTTTGGAGCTCTGAGTTTGAATATGGAGAATGTGAACCAACACAAAACTAAACTCCTGTCAGGGCAAAATTTTACACCTATGGTGAGATGGAATATGAAGTCCACAGTTCTATTATTTGGAAGTTCATACATAAGAAAAAGATTTTTTTTTTTTGGCCGAACTCTGAGGTTATTATTTATGAATACCCTAATTACAGATTGTGAGTTGTTTTAAAAGACATTTGGGAAACTTACTTATGGTCTGTCAGTTATAGCCAAGGTGACCACACTTTGTCCAGCAAAGTCATCTGTTTACATAGGTTGTCTCTGACGTAATAATTAATAGTGTCTTCCTTTTACTTTGGTTTAAAAGATTACTTTTATATTCATCTTACCTAGGTATAGCAAGTGTGCATTATATTCAGTACAGGGTAGCAGGTGGGAAAATAAATCCTACTTGTGAATTTGGATAGTCGATCAACTTAGTTTTCCTTGAAGGGTGTGTTGTAAAATGATCCCTCATACAAAACCTTGCATTTCAGAAATGGTAAGAATGCCTGAATTTATATAATTTCTCAAAATATAAAAAAATATGATTGCCAGTACAGTTGTGCCAATCACAACTTGTTACCAAATTTACATTTTATTTACTGTAAATTTAATACATTGAAAACATTGTCAAAAGAATATCTTGAAAATGCTACATATTTTCTTCCATCAGTAATGCTTCATTGGAATGAATCATTCCTATCTGTAAAGTTCAGAAAAATAAATATTTGATAGTACAGTCACCTTTGAAAAGTGGGCTGTTTTTGAGAAATTCATTAGATTCTTTTATCACTTTGACTTAGAAAATATTGAAATTGCTTCTGAAATAATCAATGTGTACTACCAAACTCAAGAGGAGCATGCTATATTAATATGAACTCAAAGGGCAACTAAGGTGGCAGCCTCTGTACATAACATAATTTTTTTATTTCAGTCATTTCCATGAAAATTCTGAAGGATTAGAAAAGTACAAATGAAAAATGCTATGTTACCTTAAGAAGTTGGCCAGTTACAGTTCTGAGAACAAGATGGAGCCTATAGGGCGTAAGCAGAAATCCTAGGTAAAAAAAGTGCAAGTTCTTGACTTTATAAGGAAAAAGAAGAAAACTGTATGCTGAGTTTGCTAAGATCTCCAGTAAGAATAAATCTTCTATCGATAACATTGTAAAGAACAGGAAAAAATCGTTACTTTTGCTGGCATCTCCTGGCATCCTTAAACTATAAAAGTTACAGTTACAGCCACAGCTCATGATAAGCACTTAGTGAAGATGGAAGAGGTGTTAAATTTGTAGAGTAGGATATTTTGAGAGAGACAGAGACCATATTCACAAAATTTTACTATAATACACTACTTTACTATATTATTAATATATATTACAGTGTTTAATTTATAAATTAGTTATCATAGGTGTGTATGCATAGGAAGGACTCTATAGGATTCAGTATTATCTACAGTTTAAAGATTTTCTAGGGGTCTTGGAACATATTCCTGTTGGATAAGGAGGACAACTCTATGTATGTATGTATACATTTATTTTCATAAATTTTCACTGTCGAACTTCTAACACTTGTATATTTTGGAAGTGGGAGGTCACAAACACTGCTAAAATTTATTTTATGTTCTCTTAGCATGTTGCACATAAGTGGTCTAGCACCTCATTATAGAACAGAGGTTGGCAAACTTCAACCTACTGGCCAGATATAGTTTGCTACCTATTTTTCTGTGACTCATGCCCTCAGAATGATTTTTGTACTTTTAAAAGGTTGAAGAGGAAAATGAGAAAAAGAATAGTATTTTGTGATATGTAAAATGATAGATCCAAATATCTGTGGAGGTTTCATTGCAACACAGCCATGTGTGTTCATTTGTATGTTACCTATGGCTTCTTTCTCTGTATGATGGTACGATTGACTGATTAAAGTATTCTGAGCTGCAAAGTCTGAAATATTTTCTGTTTAGTTCTTTTCAGAAAAAGACTGATTCCCTCCTGTATAACATGGTGTACTTGGCATCTTGTATATTGTTCTTGGCTATTGGGGTTTTGGTTGAAATTGAGAGAGCTTAAGTTCCATTTTAACATCTTGTAACATTACATATGGAAACTGGAAATATTGTTACTATCTTAATTTATGATTGTTAAATCAGTGTGACATTTTTAATATGACTCGTTAGTTTACTATTATTGTCCATTTAGATAGAGATTTTAACACAAATAATATGCTATGTTTTCTTGTCAGGAATATTCAGGCTCGAAATGTTGTCACAACAGGCCTACAGAATCATTCATAGCATATAGCATTTAACTTCTGTTATGATCCAAAGCTTAGGAATCAAGGCAGAAGTTACTAGGAACTCCAAAATATTGGTGGTTTGTTACAAAATATTGGTGGTTTTTTAGTAGTTCCTGGTGGGATGAATACTGTAAATGTGTTCATTTGGTTTCAGTTGCTTTTTTTTTTCTTAAAGTTTTAAAAGGATAAAAATTTGTGACCATGGTATTTAAGCAATTTATACTGAAGTATGAGTGCTATCTAAAGAAAAAAAATAGAAATCATGAAATTATTTATAACAGATGAGAAGAAATGCTAGGTGGGAGAGTCATAAATAGGACATGGGTAGAAATTTCCAGCAACCCCATCACCATGGCATTCCACAAAATGGTTTACAGGATTGTTTCCAGAATTTGAAATTTGGCACAGCTGACTATTAACTATTGTATGAAAACTGTTTAACGTTTGAAAGTGAAAGTGAAGTCGCTCAGTCGTGTCCGACTCTTTGCGACCCCATGGACTGTAGCCTACCAGGTTTCTCCATCCATAGGACTTTTCAGGCAAGAGTACCAGAGTGGGTTGCCATTTCCTTCTCCAGGGTATCTTCCCAATGCAGGGATTGAACCCAGGTCTCCCTCATTGCACGCAGACAATTTACCCTCTGAGCCACCAGGCAGATGTTTAAGGTTTAGGCAAAATAATTACAAATCTTCTCTGACCTTCACTGGACTACTTGATACTTTCAGAGTATATCTTTCATTTTGCATTCTTTGTCCATTAGCTCAGATTTCGTTAGGCCAGTGGGCACATTCACCACATTTGTTTTTGAAATCTTACCTGGTCTTCAAGAGCCAATTCAATTTTACCCCTCACCAACTGAGCAAATTAATTACACCTTCTCTTTTTCTCTAACTGTTCCCTTATAGTACTTCATTGATTTTTCCAGTGTTTTAAAGGAATATTTTGATTTGGTATAGTTATTTTCATCTGCTTCTTGCTTTTTGAGAGCAACAATCATGTCTTGAATGTTTGTCTTCACCAAAATGCTGGTACTTAATAGGTTTCACAGAAGCTAGCTATTGAAAAAAAATGTGGATTCTAAGCTTATTTAAGTTTAATAAATTTTAAGCATATGTCAGAAAAGTGACATTAAAGTGAAAGCTTTACTATCAGGTCCATGCTTGCTCTGTCTAGCTATGTACTCATTTATAATTTTGTGAGATACAATCAGAGGGTAAATCTTGAAAAGTCTGGAAAATAAAAGAGTATCCCGTATGCATATATATATATATATATATATATATATATATATAAAAGTAGAACTGAGTCAGAAAGTCCAGAGTCCAGAAGGTCATTCATATAAATCAACATGCAGAGTGCTACCAGATGGCAGCGAGTTTCTATAAACAGTGGTTTTACTATTTCCATGGAGGTTGAATTGTTGATGGGTTTGGGTTCGCCGATTAAACTTGGCAAAAATACTCTTCAGCAAGACATTGAGTAATTTCCTTTATGGAGTTCTTTCAAGTTTTAGTTATATATATTTCTGCTTCAGAGAGTTTGAGGCCCAGAGTCCTGCATAAAAGAAGTAAAATTGCCTATGCAGATGGTAATTGTGTCTCATTTAGCAAGTGGTTACAATCTGACTTAATTTTTGTCACTTTTATCGGAAAAAAATGCCTGTATTAAAATGGCACCATATTGTTATGTAAAGAAACTGGTTCTTAAAAAAAAGAGTTTTTTTCAAAAGTCATAATAGTATTTTCTGAGTAGGCATTTAAGTAATATATTATTGACTGATTTAATACCAATTGAGTAAGTCAAAAGAAAACATAATAGAGAAATAACAGCATTGTGGAAGTTCATGATGTTTGTTCAAAATCTATTTATTTGTATCTATTTATATAAAATCACCCACATTTCTTTATTTGCAGGCATTTTACAAACTGAAAAAGAAAAAAAAATGCTTCACATTGAATATGGTCATTATGCAGACTTATTTGGAATTTCTCCATCTCATTCCCCAAGAATAGCCAAATAATTCAATACAAATGTTCCCAAGGTATTATTAGTGATTGGTTTTAAATTTTACTTTCAATTCTGTTCTTTAGATATCATTTAATTTTCCTACCTTAATCTTTCCAGTTTCTAAATGCTATGACTATGACTGCCTCAGGAGATTAAGTGATAAAAGTTCATCAAGTTTTATTTAAAAATATATTTGAATGTTTAAAATGAAAAGTGCAAAGAATACATTACATAGAGTGTGGTTTTATGTAACGACAACATAACTTACTGTACTTGTCTATTCCAGTGGATTAATCATATTGCTATATGTATCATCCCCTGGAATGGCATGATTAGAGGAAAGGGTGCATCTTAGCCAGAATCCTAGCTTATTCACGATTGAAATCCATCTGGTAGACCTAACACCCATACTGCTATGTACTAGTTTGTGTGTGGAGACTGCTTTTTCAGAAATAATGGAATTTGGATAAAGACCCTTTTCCCACTGTCTCTGAAGGGAGGCAGTGGGAGATGGGGCATTGAGATGAAAAGTATAAAAAAAGTGAATCAGTTTCTTTGTCCATGATGCAAATATTTAAGGTAGGATGTAGAATGTGGCTAAATAATGGTGTAATATTCTATGGATTACTTGAGGTGTCTGTTTTCTTGATTCACATTTCATTTTTATCCCTTGACCTTTCCTCATTTCAGATGTTGCACATGAGCAATCCTTTGTTTTAGGGAAACTTAAGGCTGTATAACCAGAGAAAAAAGATATCAAATCTTTTACTTTTATGCCATAAAACTGTCATCTAGGTGTAAGACAGAAAGATTATACAGTCAAGCAGAACCACCTTTCCTTTCAGAAGAGATGAAGATCCCCTGAATTCAGGAGGGAAGGGAAAGTTGGAACAAGAGGAAGGCATTGGAAAAAGTCTCTTGGGAAGAGATGAAGAAGAACTAAGAGGTCTTTTCTCACAGTTGTCAAGGAGATCTCTTCCTCTAGGTCCTGAGCTCCATACACTCTAAATGGATCCTACACAGAGAGAGGAAATGCAATGTGAACAACCTGAGTTTACTTTCAAGGGTTCAAAGTCAGCCTTAATTTAGTTGTTGTTTACTTTCTCAGTTGTGTCTGACTCTCTGCGACCCTACAGACTGTAGCCCTCCAGGCTCCTCTGTCCATGTGATCTCCCAGGCAAGAATACTACAGTGGGTTGCCATTTCCTTATCAGAGATCCTCTCTACCCAGGGGTCAAACCCTTGTCTCCTGCACTGGCAGGCAGATTCTTTCCCTTTGAGCCACCAGGGAAGCCCCAACCTTAATTAGCAAGATTATCTTTTACTCTTCTAGAAGAAATGGGACTTCCACTTAGAGAGGGAATCAGTTTTTTAAAAAAGTTCACAAGTTAAATTCCCACAGCCTTGATTGGGCTTCGCGTACTACTGAGATTTAACTGTCAGTGTTGGTTTAAGGTAAGGACAAATAGCAGATGAGTTTTCAGTGTTTCCTTGCTGCTTTTGCCTTATCGTTAATGCCTTGCTTCTGACTTGCTTCCTCTAGTTCATTTAGCTATAACATAGAATTGAACTCACAGTTTGTGCAGTGGCTGTCGGCACCTTCCACCCCATAACAGTGTTTTTTCCCATGTACTCTCCTTTCTCGGTGAGCAAAATTCATTTACCTTTCTTGTGTAAAATTCCCTTCGGGCACTGTAATGTCATCTCACAAACCAGTTAGGTGCAACTTTTGTTTTTTTCCATTTTGACAGGTGTGAGGAATAATGTATCAATATTTTATCTGTAATGATTGCTAACTAGATTATGATTCTCAATTGGGTTTCAGAGGTAGGTATATTAACATTCAAGGTCTATGTGTGTGTGGAATGGATTTTAGAGGAAAAAGAAATGTTCACACTTGATTTTAGTATCACATACCACTACTGCATGATCTGTAGCACACATCTCAAATCCTTAGCAAGTCATTTCTTGATTTGGCATGGACAGTGAACAACTGCATGCTATAGAACACTTTTCTGAGTATTTGCATTTTAATAAGAGAGTTCGGAAAATGTACAATTTGTGGAGATAGCAGTTGATTTGTTTGTATGACAATAAAGTAAGAGGAACCCAGATAAACAGACCAATGATCAATTTAAGAGAAGTGTGATGGAGATATTCTAAAACTGATAGAGATATTCCCTATAACTGTTAAAAATTTATGTGTTCTTCATACAAGATACATTCAAATTTAGATGAAAGTGAAAGTCGCTCAGGCGTGTCTCTTTGTTTCCCCAGGGACTACACAGTCCATGGAATTCTCCAGGCCAGAATACTGGAGTGGGTAGCTTTTCCCTTCTCCAGGGATCTTCCCAACCTAGAGATTGAGCCCAGGTCTCTCACACTGCAGTCAGATTCTTTACCAGCTGAGCCACAAGGAAAGCCCAAGAATACTGGACTGGGTAGCCTATCCCTTCCCCAGTGGATCTTCCTGACCCAGGAATGGAACTGGGGTTTCCTGAACTGCCAGTGGATTCTTTACAAATAAGCTTTCAGAGAAGGATAACTTATATAAATGTATATATCTTATAAATATATATATGAAAATCAAAAAGTGAAAGTGTTACTCAATCAGTTGTGTCTGACTCTTTGTGACTCGTGGACTGTAGCCCTCCAGGTTCCTCTGTCCATGGAATTGTCAAGGCAAGAATATTGGAGTGGGTAGCCATTCCCTTCTCCAGAGGATCTTCCCGACCCAGGGATCGAACCTGGTACTCTTGCATTTCAGGCAGATTCTTTACCATCTAAGCCACCAGGAAGTTATATGTATATATCCACGTACAGACACATAGGTATATGAATATATGCCCTATATATATGGAATGTGAAATCAGGTGGGTCTTAGGAAGCATAACTATGAACAAATCTAGTGGAAGTGATGGGATTCCAGTTGAGCAAATTTCAAATCCTCCAAGATGATACTGCACTCAATATGCCAGCAAATTTGGAAAACTCAGCAGCGGCCACAGGACTGGAAAAGGTCAGTGTAGATACCAATCCCAAAGAAAGGCAATGCCAAAGAATGCTCAAACTATTAGACAGTTGCCCTCATCTCACACACTAGCAAAGTAATACTCAAAATTCTCCAAGCCAGGCTTCAACAGTATGTGAACTGTGAACTTACAGATGTTCAAGCTGGATTTAGAAAAGGCAGAGGAACCAGAGATCAAATCGCCAACATCCGCTGGATCATCAAAAAAGCAACAGTTCCAGCAAAAAAATCTACTTCTGCTTTATTGACTATACCAAAGCCTTTGACTGTGTGAATTACAATAAACTGTGGAAAATTCCTAAAGATATGGGAATACCAGACCACCTGACCTACCTCCTGAAAAATCTGTATGCAGGTCAAGAAGCATCAGTAGAGTTAGACACGGAACAACAGACTGGTTCCAAATAGGAAAAGGAGTATGTCAAGGCTGTATATTGTCACCCTGCTTATTTAACTTATATGCAGAGTACATCATGAGAAACACTGGGCTGGATGAAACACAAGCTGGAATCAAGATTGCTGGGAGAAATATCAATAACCTCAGATATGCAGATGACACCACCCTTATGGCAGAAAGTGAAGAAGAACTAAAGAGCCTCTTAGTGAAAGTGAAAGAGGAGAGTGAAGAAGTTGGCTTAAAGCTCAACATTCAGAAAAATAAGATCATGGCATCTGGTCCCATCACTTCATGGGAAATAGATGGGGAAACAGTGGGAACAGTGTCAGACTTTATTTTTGGGGGGCTCCAAAATCACTGCAGATGGTGACTGTAGCCATGAAATTAAAAGACTCTTACTCCTTGAAAGAAAAGTAATGACCAACCTAGACAGCTTATTAAAAAGCAGAGACATTACTTTGCCAACAAATGTCCGTCTAGTCAAGCCTGTATTTTTTCCAGTAGTCATGTATGGATGTGAGAGTTGGACTATAAAGAAAGCTGAGAACTGAAGAATTGATGCTTTTGAACTGTGGTGTTGGAGAAGACTCTTGATAGTCCCTGATCCAACAAGTCAATCCTAAAGGAAATCAGTCCAGAATATTCATTGGAAGGACTGATGTTGAAGCTGAAACTCCAATACTTTGGCCACCTGATGCAAAGAGCTGACTCTTGAAAAGACCCTGATGCGGGGAAAGATTGAAGGCAGGAGGAGAAGGGGATGACAGAGGATGAGATGGTTGGATGGCATCAGTGACTCAATGGACATGAGTTTGAGTAAACTCCAGGAGTTGGTGATGGACAGGGAGGCTTGGCTTGTTGTAGTCCATGGGGTCACAAAGATTCGGACACGACTGAGTCACTGAACAGATGCCCTATATATACAAACTATGTTGTATACTGTGTATAAACACACACTTGACAGATATATGTATATCTCAAGGACCATTGCTTACAATTATTCCCTGACTTCTGCATTTGTATCTATGGTATGGTCTCTATTTTTTATTACTTTGTTGTCTGATTAGAATCCTTTCTTGTTTACCTTAGGTTCTGGAATATCCACAGTAATTTCCTTTTTCCTAGATAGGTGAGTGATATATTGGCTGAGTGTGGAACTCTAAGTTTTCAGCCCCCTTTTTGACTTGTGGATGACATTACAGCCTTTTAGCTTTGTGTATTGAAGAAGAATAGCAATCTTCCAGCACTATTTGGTATGCTGTAGGTGAGGAATATGGGCATATTAAAACATATTAGCAGAAGACTGATCTCAAATATTCCCTGGCATACACAGATCTTATAGTGCATAATTTTCCCCAACGTTCAGGCTTTAACATTCTATGCCATGGGTTCCAAGACTGGTCTCAGGTAGATTTTCACAGAACCAAGGCATTTCTTACTCTAGCAGCTATTAAAGCTAGTAAAGGAAGATAAACTGGTATCATTAGTAGAGAAAAATGAAACTGCATTCAATTGTCATTTTCTTCTGCTATATTTAAAAAATTTTTTTTATTGGATTGTAGTTATTTTACAGTATTTTGTTAGTTTTAGGGGTACAGAAAATTGATTCAGTTTTATATAGGCATGTGTTCATTCTTTTTCAGATTCTTTTCTCATATTGGTTGTCACAGAATATTGAGTAGAGTTCCCTGTGCTATCCAGGAGGTCCTTTATGGTTATCTGTCGTATAGATAGTCATTATGATAATCTCTAGGTCCATCCATGTTGCTGCAGATGACATTATTTTTTTTCTTTTTATGGCTGAGTAACGTTCCATTGCATATATGTACCACATCTTCTTTATCCATTTCTGTTACTGGATATTTAGGTTGCTGCTTACAATGTCTTGCTATTGTAAATAGTGCTTCAGTGTACATTGTGTTGCATGTATCTTTTCAAATTATGGTCTTCTTCAGATATATGTCCAGGAATAGGATTTCTGGATCATGTAGTACTTCTTTGTTTAGTGCTTTAAGGAACATGCATACTGTTCTCCATAGTGGTTGCACCAATTTACAGTCCCATCAAGAGTGTAGGAGGGTTCCCTTTTCTCCACATGTACTACAGCATTTACTGTTTGTTGACTTTACCAACTGTGCATTGAAATAGAAAGCTGCAGTTGTTTTACCTACAGTTAGTTTATCATTGCAAACGAGTATATAGAGTTAATGCTGATACCTTTGAATTAGTCCTTCCTATGATCAATCACTTAATCAATAAGCAGAATCTAGTGTAGACTCATGCTATTCTATTGGAATTTATGGCTAATTTGCTTCTATACACATATGGATATAACTACATATTTTTACCTAAGAAGAGTATAAGTCTCCAGTGAACACTTATCAAAATAGGAAAATAATAACATACAGAGGGTAAAAGAAATTGAAGAGCAAGTCTAAAAAGCCCTTAGAAGTCTTTTTACTTTGAGTGGGTATGATGCTAACGGAGCAGATAATAAGCTCTCTTGAGGTTCTAGACAAGGGCTGTTCTACTTGTCAGGTATTTCAGAACTAGTGTAGTCACTAGGCATACTGAAGGACTGACGGGTATGCCAAGGTTCTAGCTGCTATAGTTTCACAGCTGGAACCAGGGTAGAGCTGCTCATATAAGTGTGCATTATCATTTACATTGGGAAAATAGCCATGGCATCACTGACTTTCATTCTCAGTTTTATCATACTAAATTAGAATTATGCATGTTTTCTTCTATAAAGGAAATGATTTGGAAAAACAAAGTCAGGAAGATGATTTTGCAGACATGCTCCTTTGAAAATTCTATTCAAATGCTGATTATCTGAAACCTGGGGAGTATGTGAAGAAGGAAACATCTTAAGCCCATGGGGTGCTCAAATACCTAAATTATATTCCCTCTCACTTTAGCACTGGTAAGCATTGCTTTGTTTAGAGTATTGACTCCAGATGCTGTGACACACTCAACTCATTTAAAAGAGCTCAGATTTCCTGCACAGCAGTTCAGTGGTTGCACTCTATGTGTAATATGTATGTCCCAGCCCCATAACTAAGATTATATAGCTGGTGCCAGAGCTGGAATTTAAGCCTAGTAACCTGACTCTAGAATCACTGCTCTTTACTGCCTCATGAGCTTTGAAGCTTTCCTGTGATTACTCTGTATGTGTATCTCTGCATCTCAGTTTTCTTAAACCTAAAATTGTTGTTGCTATTGTGTCACTAAGTCATGTAAGGAATAAATTAAGGCTGATAAAGCATGGAGCAGTTGGCACACATTACATGTTCAAAGATTAGCTATTGTTATTATTACAATAATTATTTATTAGACCAGCTATGAGTCTAAGCACCCTATTTTATGTATCTTAAAACCCAGGGGATGGTAGATATCAAATAAAAACTTACAGGAGTGATGTGTGCTACTAAGGAAAAGTGTAAGGTACCTTGGGAAAATACGATGATGGTTTACTGTAATCTTTAGGTCAGGGAAGGTTCCCCTCTGGAGGTGACAGGTAAGCTGTGTTCTGAAAGGTGAATTTAGCACTAGAATTTTCAGACTAGAGAGATGCAGGGGGAAGAATAATATATAAAAATACCATAGACTCAGTCCAGGGCTAAAAGATACAGGGTCTCCTAGTCCAAGTAAAGATTCTGGGCTTGTTCCAAGAGCAACTGGAGGAAGTTAAAGAATTTCATCAGGAGAGTGATATGGTCCGATACAAATTTAAAGATCACTCTGAATGCTGTGTAAAGAATGGATTAGATCTAGATGAGACTGGATGTGTAGAGATCAATTAGGCCGTTTCAGCAGTGCCCATGAGAATTAATAGTGATCTGTACAAGGGTGGTCCTGGTGAATTCAAGAACTTTCAAAGAATAGGAAAAAGAATGGATAGGTGAGTTGTGTCCTTCTGTATAGTCCTTTCTTCTTCGTGTTTTGTTTTGTTTGTTTGTTTTTCAATTTCCTCACATCAGATCAGATCAATCACTCAGTCGTGTCTGACTCCCTGCAACCCCATGAATTGCAGCACGCCAGGCCTCCCTGTCCATCACCAACTCCCGGAATTCACCCAGACCCACGTCCATCGAGTCGGTGATGCCATCCAGCCATCTCATCCTCTGTCGTCCCCTTCTCCTCCTGCCCCCAATCCCTCCCAGCATCAGAATCTTTTCCAATGAGTCAACTCTTCGCATGAGGTGGCCAAAGTACTGGAGTTTCAGCTTTAGCATCATTCCTTTCAAAGAAATCCCAGGGCTGATCTCCTTCAGAATGGACTGGTTGGATCTCCTTGCAGTCCAAGGGACTCTCAAGAGTCTTCTCCAACACCACAGTTCAAAAGCAACAATTCTTCTGTGCTCAGTTTTCTTCACAGTCCAACTCTCACATCCATACATGACCACAGGAAAAACCATAGCCTTGACTAGACGGACCTTTGTTGGCAAAGTAATGTCTCTGCTTTTGAATATGCTATTTAATTTCCTACTTGTCACTAAAATAGGACTCTCGTGTAACCACCAGTCCTACACTGAATCTGTTTCTGGGTTAAACTTTTTTCAACCCAATTCCCTTTTGTCTCATCCTACAGTCTTATTTCCAAACTCAGCTTTAAATATCCCAGCATTGCCAGCACCCCACCTCCTTCTTTGCTTGCACTTTCCCTCTCTTCAAGGAGATTCTGGTGCTCTTTTAAGCAAATATTCTTCTACACTAAATTTTTGAATGAACAGACACTCTACATCTTAACATTAGAAAATAACCTTTTCAATACAGGTCTATCTTGCTTAGTCTACTTGGATGGAGATGGTGCAGTGATTGGGTCCATTTACTGACTGAATAACAGATAAGGTGATTCTTCCATGCATTTCAACTACTAACCACTTCTATGGGTAAAACTGGAGAGTTTGGTTGAAAGCCTTGACTACTAGACTGATACTTTACTTTTCTTTATCATAGAGAAGTCAGAATGACTTTAGAGCAAAAATACATGATTAGGCCACATTTTAGGAAAACCAGCTTGCAGAGGTAGTTAGAATGTTTTGGAGTGGGAAATAGAGTGAAAGTCTACACTAGCAAAAAGAAGAAAAAAGTATGGTGAATGGACAAGGCATGGATTCAAGGTTACATAAATTTATATTTGAATTTTGCCATGATCATTTAGGGCTTCCCAGGTAGCTCAAATGGTAAAGAATGCCTGCAATGCAAGAGATTTGGGTTTGATTCCTGGGTTGGGAAGATCCTCTGGAGAAGAACATGGTAACCCACTCCAGTATTCTTACCTGGAGAATTCCATGGACAGAGGAGCCTGGTGAGCTACAGTCTGTGGACTTGCAAAGAGTCAGACACAACTGAGAGACTAACTTACTAACTATGGTCATTTAATCAACAGATATTTGAATTTCTATTAGCTATGATAATGCGGTGAATTTGGAAAGATAACCAAGGGTCAAACTACCTTCCAACTTCTGGCCCATGGTATGAAAATGCAGGCTTTATTAAAAGTGAAGGAGGGTGATATTAGAAGCCTTCACAAGAAAAGAACATTATTTAAGATTTTTAAAAGATCACTGCAGAGCTTAAGGACAGTGGATTTGTGGAGCCTGAGACTATGCAAAAAGTAAAAAAACACCTGAAGAAATCTAATTTATATTCAATTAAATACAAGAATGTAGAGGTCTTAAAACATTAAACTATGATATCAGAACAGAATGTCAATTGAAAGGATTAAATGATCAAATTGAAGAATCCTCCCAGAGGATAGAACAAAAAATTAAAAGGACAGAAAACAGGAGAAAAAAGACAAGAAAATCAGAGGGCTGCCCATCTAATTAGCAGGTCCATCATCCAAATAATAGGCATTCTAGAAAGAAAAAAATGGAGAAAATGGGAGTAGAAAGTGTCAAGGAATTACATTTTCCAGAACTAAATGTTATGAATTGCCAAACTTAAAGGACTCACCATGTAACCAGCTTAATAGATGGAAATGTCAGAACGTTTCAGACAGATATCCCAGGATTAAAATAATAAAGTTTCATGCAAATTTTCAGTATCACAGTGGCTTTAGACTTTTTGGCAGCAATACTGAAAGTGAAAAGATGATGAAGCAGTGCTGTTAAAATACAGAGGGAAATGATATATATTCTAGTTTAGAATATTATACTTTGCTAAATTATCAATTAAGAGTAATAGGTAAAGAAATTTTGAAATATGCAGGATGTTTTAAGTTTCTACCTCTTATTCTTTCTCAGAGAGACATTATATTAGAGGGTGTACTCCACAAAATAAGGAGTAAAGCAAGAAAGAGGAAGCATGGGCTCCATAAAACGGAGCACAGGCTCTAAAGAGCAGCAAATAGAATTTTCAGGATGATGGTTGACAGGGATGCCAGAGTGATACCTGTGTATCAGGTTTTAAGTTTAACCAATCTGGATTGAATTTTGAGTGGATACCAGTAGAAATCTCTGTAAGAGAGTGAGATGAAATTGAGAGACTGTGTAATGTGTTTGAATGTTTTTAAGAAAAATCTCATAGCTGGTAGACAATGGGGGTTAAATTTATAGTGTCTAGAATAATGAAACATGCATGGCTTAGCTATCAGTAGCATTTATGCATCAGAATAATGTAAATATTGCATAGCTACATAATCAAAATTTCAATAAAAATATGTCATAAGGATGAAGGTGTAGGAAGTGAATAGGTGGTTTCTGGGAGGAAGTGGTAAGAGAGCCAAATCCTCATCTTCTATAGATGGAAGAGAATAGATAATGTTGCAAAATGAAAAATCAAGAAATAGTATACTATATCAATATAACATGTTTTGTAGATACACCCACACAAGATAAATACCAAATGAATTGAAAGTGATTATCTCTGAGAAGCATGCTGTGACTATGAACTAAGGGATTTCTTTTCTAATGTAAATTGAAAATTTTTACTTGATTTATTTCAGTCACTTATGTGTATAATGGATAAAAGTTACCATTAAAATTTTCAAATTATTACTCTTTGTGTTTTGTTAAGAGTGGATTTTGGTGAAGATGCATCAGAAAGGGAGAAGGGAGAGAACTATATAGTCTTCTGGACGATGATACTGCCACTCATCCTGATAACACCAGGGCACTGCAGTAGTAGATGTGGAACATTTTCTAATTTTGTCAGATTACCAGACATTAGAATGGGTGATGGCAATAGATTTGTATCAAAGAGGAGGGTAGACTTGCATATGCTTAGAATCAGTCTTGGAAGTAGAACCAATAGAACTTAGAGATGAGGGATGAGGGAGAAGAGGAAAAATAATGAATGACCACCACTTTGGTAGCTTGATCAACTAGGTGGATCATTGCCTTCTGAGGTGAGAGCAGTAGAAAAAGAAGTGGTTTTAGGGGAAAGGCAAGGATTTTTTTTTTTTTTTTTGGACATCATGTTCAGTTGGAGTTGGCTACCAGGCATTCTAATGGAGACCCAAGGAAGGCATTTGACAGCTAGCTACGTGTTAACCTACTTTTCTTGCCTATAAAATTCTAATCTCCTGAGTGCCAGGACTTAGTCATTTTCATCTCTCTTCATAGCTTGTGCAGTCAGGGAGGTAATAGCATTAAATTTGAAGTTTCTGGTTCTCTGTAACTCACTAGTGATAATGGATTCTTGTTGTTTCAGCCTTTCCCCCTACCTAGTAAAACAGATAATAATTCTTGTTGCCTAAGTTCCCTGAAGGAATATTATGAGCATCAATGAGATATCTGTAAAGTATATTGAGCTTTTGGGGGAAGAAAGCTGTTTTATAAATTATGAAGTATTAGAGTGTTGACAGGCTGTGAGGTGCTGGCTAGAGATATTCTGTGCTTGTCCAATCAAAAGAAAAATGTAAAACATTGGATAAATAAGTGGACCTGTCTTAAAGTTGTAAAGGTTTTCTCTTTTTTCTTTGTCTTGCTCTCCCACCACTCCTCATTGTCTTTATCCTGGAGTAGCACTCGGACAAAATGTTAATCCTAAAATGTCTGGTGGGAGATGTGAGGGAAAGATTTAATTTATGAAGTGATTTGAATGAAGATAGTATAATATATTACAGTTACCAAAGGTGAAGAACTGAAAAAAAATGAGAAAGGAAAGGAAAGCATAAAAATTTGATGAGGACTGCCATTTGCTGCCTTTGTCTTCTCTGCTCTATTTCATTCCTTTTAGCCTCTCTGCACTGCTTTATTCTGTTTTCTCTTTCTTTTGAGTGTTTCACCCACACCAGCAATACATGAAGAGATTAAAAAGTTTGTGAATCAGGTCAACATGCTTAAATTTTTCTGATACTTCGTATTCTGCGAATATCCCCTTAATATGAAAGCCCAATGGCATTGCACAGCTTCAGTTTACATATTCTTAGAATCTGATTTTGAGAAAGCAGTAGATTAACACCACACTGTTCTAAGCTCCAAATTTATATGGAAGTTTCTTTTTATTTATTTGCCGTGAAAAACTAAAAGTGAGCGTGTGCCTTAGGATTTTATAAATGTCAAAGAAAAACAGAAAGCACTTTGACTTAGAGCAAAAAGAAATCTCTGCCCTGCTTCTTGCTAGTTTTGCCAAGTTTCTTGAGATCCCTCTACATTCTCATTTATACAATGCCAATAGAATTTATCTGCAAGCTTATTATGAGGGCTAAATAAGATAATTACCATCATGTGCTAAATACAGTGTTTACTGCTATCTATTTGTACTGTTTTTTTTTATCATTATTACTTAAACATCTTTTCTCCTTGTATATTCATTTAATACTTATGACTTAAGAGTAAACCATATTATGCAATGTGTGTGAAATTTCTGGAAAAATAATACAAGCTATTTGCAACTGTACACATAAGAAGAGATTGGTCAAGAGAGAAGCAGATCAGATAGCTGAGGGTAAACATTTATTAATCCTTGCTTTCTATCGAAGGTAAATATGTAATAAAAAAATCATGTAAGTTTTAGGTACATTCATAGGGCTTTATAATGAAAGCTGGCAAGGTTTTCAAAATGGCCCAGTCAATCCTCTACATATATTCTGAAGCTGAAGGATGTTAAATAACCTTCTAGGAAACCAGTCAGGGGTATTCACCCTGCACTGGCTATTTATAAACACATTTATCTCAGGCTTAGTTCATGCATGTTACTGTAGAATTTCATTTTATCATAATACACTTTTCCTGGAAAAATCTATAAAATACATATAGGGAAATAGAACATTTAACTTATTAAGGAAAACTTGGCTTTCAAAACTTACTGAATAATCCACTCTTAAAATAGGGACACCAATATTCCTTGGCATTTGTCAATACCAACTCCAGTGGCCCATCGAGTCAATGTAACATATGGCCTAAGCATTTTAAATTAAATGCAGATCTATTGTAAAGTTAATTGAACATCTTGCAATAAAGAGGAAATGAATCAAATAAAAAAGCTGTTCAAGTACCTCCTTAGTCATACTCAAACCATTTAAACAGGAAGATTTGTTAGAGTTGGACTGGTGAATAATAATTGAAGTAGAGAGAATAAATAAATAATAAATTAGAATTTTTAAAAATGAACAAATAGATCTCAAATTAGTCATATAATCTTATACTTTAAAAAAACTAGAGAGGTAGAACATATTAAACTCAACAAAAACTGTAGGAAGAAAAAATAAAGATAAAACAAAATCAATGAATTTGAAAACAAAAAGCAAATAAAGTAACCAGTGAAACCTAAAATTTCTTCTGTTGAGTCAATCAAATTGGTAAACTTCTAGTCAGACTAACAACAACAACAGCAAAATAGAAAGTAAAATTATCTATAGCAGAGAATTAAAGGAGCTCACTTCAAACCCCTAGATGTTAAAAGAACCATAAAAAAAAAAAAATCTACTTCTGTTTCATTGACTAAGCTAAAGACTTTGTGTGGGTCACAACAAACTGTGGAGATGGGAATACCAGACCACCTTAACTGCCTCTTGAGTAACCTATATGCAGTTCAAGAAGCAACAGTTAGAGTCAGACACGGAACAACACAATTTCAAAACTGGGAAAGGAGTACGTCAAGGCTGTATATTGTCACCCTTCTTATTTAACTTATATGCAGAGTACATCATGAGAAACGCTGGACTGGAAGAAACACAAGCTGGAATCAAGATTGCCAGGAGAAATATCAATAACCTCAGATATGCAGATGGTACCACCCTAATGGCAGAAAGAGAAGAGAAACTAAAAAGCCTCTTGATGATGGTGAGAGAGGAGAGTGAAAAATCTGGTTTTAAACTCAACATTCAAAAAACTAAGATCATGGTATCCAGTTCCATCACAAAAAGATGGTGGGAAAATGGAAACAGTGAGAGACTTTATTTTCCTAGGCTCCAAAATCACTGTGGACAGTGACTGCAGCCATGAAATTAAAAGACGCTTGCTTCTTCAAAGAAAAGCAATGACCAACTTAGCATTTTAAAAAGCAGAGACACACGTGTACACCCATGGCAGATGCATGTTGATGTATGGCAAAACCAATACAACATTGTAAAGTGGAAAAAAAAAAAAAAAAAAAAAACCAAACAAACCAGAGACATTACTTTGCCAACAAAGGTCCATCTAGTCAAAGTTATGGTTTTTCCAGTAGTCATGTATGGGTGTGAGAGTTGGAAAATAAAGAAAGCCGAGGGCCAAAGAATTGATGCTTTTGAACTGCAGTGTTGGAGAAGACTCTTGAGAGTCCTTTGGAGAGATCAAATCAGTCAGTCCTAAAGGAATATTCATTGGGAGGACTGATACTAAAGCTGAAACTCCAATACTTCAGCCACCTATGCAAAGAATCAAGTCATTGGAAAAGACCCTGATGCTGACAAAGATTGAGGGTAAGAGGAAAAGGGGGAAACAGAGAATGAGATGGGTGGATGTCATCATTTACTCAATAGGCATGAGTTTGAGCAAGCTCCAAGATGAGTAGATTAAAAAAAAAGCATACTACAGCCATCAAGTGGAGTACTTTCATCAGTATTAAGGGATACATTTTTGATAAATGCAATAATGTGGGAGGATCTCAAAATCAATATGCTGAATAAGAGAGGCATGACAAAAAGGGGCACACAGTGATTGTTTTCATTTATATAAAATCCTAGAAAATAAAATCTAATCTATAGAGCTAGAAGACAGATCCATGTTTGCCTGTAGGTGGATTTGAAGAGAAAGATGTTTTACAAAATGACTGGAAGAATATTTTGGTGATGAAGAAAATGTTCATTGCTTTGGATGTGATGATGGTTTCATGTATTTTCATATATATTTATGTTTAAATCTCATATTTTTGTATGCTTTACATATATACAATTTACTATACACTAAGACCTCAAAAACATTGTGAAAGACAGAAAAAATAGATCTGAATAAATGGAAAGAAATACCAAATTCATGAATAGAGGGACTCAACTTTGAAAAGCTGTCAAATCCAGCAGATTAGTGTACAATTTCAATGTGATTCCAACAGTTTTTCTGGAGGAATGTTTAAACATAAGGAATGGTATAGAGCCAAGAGTATTTTGGGATCAATTTTGCAAACAAGCCACGCATAAGATAATGAATGCTATGTTAAAAAGTATGGTGTTTTCCCAGGGGTCAAAGAAAAAATCAGATTAGTGGAAGAAAATAAGATGATTGAAAATGGATTGAAATAGTTTACAGAACTTGACATATGACAGTAAAACATTACAAATTACTAAACTTGTAAATGCCTCAAAACATAATGATAAGAATATTGATAATACATTTTCCAACATAGACTACACTTTGGTGTCTTTCAGAGGTTAGTTATTTCTGAATCCTACAGTCTTTTAAGGGTTCTGTCTGCATTTGTACCCCTAGGAGTGAAGGCTGTCTTAAGTTTCGTACTCTGCATGCCTCCGTTGCCTTGTTACTATCTGGTCACCATTAACTTTGAGCTGGAATCCCAAATGTCTACACAGTCCACATGAATCTTAACTATATGTTTACCATGATTCAGAGAAACTTGAAGTCTGGTTTCTTATTACATGGCTGTTCAGGGAATTTCACACCAATAATGTGGCTCTGAATTAGTATTACCTCCAAGTATAGGGCAGAAAGAAATAAAAGCATAGACTAGAAGATGAAGCTGTAGTCCTGTATCTTATATTATTTCAGCAAATACCATTTTCAAATGCAAGGTAGAGTACATAGTCTATGTTAATCAGGTACATAGGGAAACAAGATACATTACCTTTAAGAAACATCAGAAATAATAGGCAACAGAAACAAGCTCCTCAACCTATGGATACAAATTGGAAATATGATGTGAAATGAAAAAGGCAAGCTCACATGCGATCACCAAGACTTGGTGATTATATTGGAAGATCAGAATTATCTTATACTCATGGTAGGACTATAAACTAGCCATCTGAGAAATTTGGCAATTTCAAAACTAAGATGTAAATATTTTATGACAGTAAATAATTAGCATTACTAGATCTGAACATGTACCTTAAGAAAAACTTATGTAAAGGATGTTTATTTCAACATCAGAAAACATACCAGTAAACAAATTGTGGAATATTCCTGTAATGCAATGCTATGTAAGTGTTAAAAATAAGTGAACTAAACTGAAATATTAGTAAGAGTAGATCTCAGAAATAATGTTGATTGTAAAGTCAGTTATAGAATTATAAAAACAATATTAAACATTTATGTAAAGATGTAAAAAGAACACTGACATGATATTATATATTTTGTGGATCCATACATATTAAATGTATACAAACCAAGGAAGATTTTGATTTTTTCTGTCATGTTTTATTCATTGAAAATATAGCTGAAGCAATTACAGCAAAATTTTAACATTTGGCAAGTCTGGGATATGGCTCATATCTCTTAAAAATCTTAGTTTTTTCTGTTCTTTTTAAAATGTTTTTCATATATATATATATAGTGTATTATATAATATATAATATATATAATATGTTATATTTAAGAAGTCTTAAAGAAAATTTATGAAATTTCCACATACTTGTTGCAAAAGTAATGTTCTTTATAGCTATGCTGTGAAATTCATATATTATGTGAAAGTTGTTCATTATGCATGCATTCATAAATGTTCTTGGACAAATATATATATGGAAGGACATTACATCCATATTTGTTTTTTAAATAAATACATAATTGCCATTATAATCTAAATTTTGTTCAATATTGATAAAATATTACTTTAATGTATTTTTTATTTTTGTTTTCAATCTAAAATCCCAAGCTTAAAATATTTGTTATAAATCTATTTTAGGTGAATTAAAAAAAAGGACTTTCTGTTTTGGAAAAGTACTACAAAATTCCCTGGACACTCTAGATATGGAAAATAATTTTCTTGCAAAAATTGAGTTAAACTGATGATATATTTAAAATAGCATTCTCAAATGCCAATTTGATATTAGTTTCTCTAAACTATTTACTTTTTCTCAATTTGCATCTCCCTAAGCATATTTGAAACTCACTAGCTAGATTCATGCATATAGTAGAGAATGTGTGTGTGCGTGTCTGTGTGTGTTCCTGTGGTGATAAGAAAGAGAGGTAAGTGACTGGAAATTTCTCCATCCAGTTTGCTAAAACTCATAGATGACACTGTTTTGATAACAAAGAGAATACATAACAAATACTTAGGTGGCAAACTCAGATTATAAACTTTAAGTAAAGGTTTATAAAGTAACTATGATCTATATTAGATCATATTAATTGCAGTATAATGCAATTACAATTAAGACTAGTAAAAAGAATTTGGCTTTTGAAAATGTAGACATCAGATTTGTGTGAATCTGTTAATAAACTGGTACTTTGGAAATAGAGCTGCCCATTTGGGCATAAACTGCCCTCCAAAATGCAGTAATAGAGCTTTGATTTCATTTGGAACAGCAGTGTGTTAGGTGGAAGATTATAGTTTTTCACCTCAGTTGCCTTGAAGAGTGATTAATGAGCTATAATTGAAAGCAATTGAATGTGGTTATCAAAATAACTCTTACAGAGCTCAGACTTGGCTGAGAGAACCGTTTGTTGTGTCCCTTCACTTCCTAGAAAATGGATGTGATGGCTGGAAATCCAGCAGCCATCCTGTGATGCTGAGAGCAGAGGACATGTGCCTAAGATAGTGATAGAAAGGATAAATAATAGGAGCTTAATGCCTTAATGACTTTGTAGAGCTGACACACCAGGATTGGAATACATATACT
This sequence comes from Bos grunniens, assembly GCF_055505025.1. Classification (NCBI taxonomy): domain Eukaryota; kingdom Metazoa; phylum Chordata; class Mammalia; order Artiodactyla; family Bovidae; genus Bos; species Bos grunniens. Next base: position 35,629,566 of record NC_141171.1, read on the forward strand.
TCGGTTTTACATGAGAAAATAAACCACTAAATTAAGGGAAAAAATTGCTGTAGTCAGGACTCTCTTATAACACTAATAGCTGTATGTGATTATTAATAAATGGCTTGGAAAATTCATAGTAGTTACTCAAGCTATAAGAATATGCAATGAGGATATGCATCCACATAAGGCTGCATATGTGGATGCATATCCATTTGTGGGAAATCTAAGGGAGAAAATAAGAATTTGTATTTTTTTTCTAGAAATTTAAGTGTTCCAAAAGAACATCAGATGATCATAGTAAAATACAAAATTACTTCGGTAGTTGAAGTGATGAGAATTAGGAAAGAGGTGTCAACTAAATTGATAAAGGCTGTAGAAGCTATGAAAGTTAAAAGTTTTTGAAGGAGGAGCACATGGGTGCTTAAAAATCCAATTTAAAAGTTCTTTAAGGAATATAGGGGAAAGGAGAGAAATGTCAATGATAAGCATAAAAGTGGTTTTTGAAACAGTGTAGATAACATAGGCAAAGCAATTTTCAACTGCTGAAATTTGCAAGCAGAATTTTTGAAGGATGCCAACTTTTACTTATGTTTGCTGCTGCTGCTGCTAAGTCACGTCAGTTGTGTCCGACTGTGCGACCCCATAGACGGCAGCCCACCAGGCTCCTCTGTCCCTGGAATTCTCCAGGCAACAATACTGGAGTGGGTTGCCATTTCCTTCTCCAATGCATGGAAGTGAGGCAATAATTTACTTCAGAAATTCAGTGGCCACATCAGTAAAGAGCAGGGAAGATGAGAAGTAAGGCACCCTATGATTTCCCACAGTTAGTATTGAGTCTCAGACTAAAATTCACTTCCAATAACCATATGACATAGAAGTCATAAGATGTATTTTCTAAAATATTTAAGACATAGATTTATGTTTAAACACAAATTGTTTATTTTACTTGATCTAATTCTCTAGCAATGTAAAATATTTTTGTTTTATGGAGACTTTAACTTATCTGGGATATTTAAAACAATTATTAATTTCAGTTCTAAAAAACTTCATAGACTAAATATAATTGAGAAAGAGAAAATTTATAGCCTTATAAAACTCAAGTTTTCTGATGCCATTGAGAAGAGAAAACCCAAAATATCTGTTCAAAAATCTTCTATCAATTTGTCAAAATGATAAAACCAAACTAATACACACACAAACTTCTAAAAGTTACTTAAAGACATACAACATAAATTAGAAATGGCATTAAGTAAGGACGAGTAACTTTTTCTCAGAGATGAAGTAATGAGTAATAGTGATTCAAAGATGCACTCATAGGGGAAAAAACTAATTTATAACAAGTCCAGAGAAATTTCTCTAACATTAACTTTCACTATAAATCTCAGAAATGTAAAATGCATAGACACAACCAATCAAACAAAAGATGTCTGGTGAATTCTGATGAAAACGGAAACACATAATCAAAAGATTTCAAAGTTTGGAAAACTGAGATAGAGTGAGAATTTTGGAAGCTAAGATTAATGTGAAAATTTAACTCTAAAGTTTGTGAGGTGTGGTAAGCTGGAGTAATTGCAGTGATTTTGAAAGTACTATTACTAATGGCCTCATCTTTCATTGTGCTCATGCTTTCTTTTCTACAATTTTCTTGCTATTAAACATTTTTTCCATCTTGACTATACTTTATTTACCTTCATTTTCTCCATTGTGTTGGAAGCACAAATGTTCTCTCTTTAAGAACTATATTTCCCTTCTCACTGGAAAACAAAAATAGAAACAAATATATATAATATACACCTTAATGAGATAATAATACATAAACACTTGTGATCAGCACCTAAATGGAAACAAATTTTTGCCAGCCACCACAGATGTTCCTCCATGATATGGTGCTCGTTATAAATCTAAAAGTAGCTGTTATTCTGAATGCTATGGTAGTCACTTCTTTATATGGTTATATAGTTCTATCACTCAAATGTGTATCCTTATACAGCAGACGTTAGTCTTGCCAATTTGGAAAACTGGTTATATTTTTAACTCTCTTTTAATCCAGAAGTTCCTTTTCCATTCATATATATATATATATATATATATTTTTTTTTTTTTTCCTTTGAGTTATCTGTTGAAGAACAAAGGATGTCCGACCTGTAGAGGTGGCTGGTCTGGATTTAGCTGATTGAATATTAATGATGCCGTTCAACACATTTCTGTGTGGTCTACACATGGACACTTGAATCTAGAGGCATTTTCCAACTCAGATTCTATGCTTTTAGCAAATGCAGAGGTGGTGTTCTGTTCTTCCATCAGGAGGAACTTAATATTTGGCTGTCTTTTTGTGACATCACAGTTGTTGCTATTTATTATCTAGATCCACTTATTAATTGGGGATTGCAAATCTTTCAGTTTCTCATTTACTAGTAGGAATACTTCTATGAAGGAATTCTTTTTCTAATCTGTTAATTGGTTATCCAGTGTTGAATATGTATGAAGTGAAGTGAAGTCGCTCAGTCGTGCCTGACTCTTTGCGACCCCATGGATAGTAGTCTGCACCAAGCTCCTCCGTCCGTGGGATTTTCAAGGCAAGAAGTACTGGAGTGGGTTGCCATTTCCTTCTCCAGGGAATCTTCCCAACCCAGGGATCGAACCCAGGTCTCTCACATTGTAGACAGACGCTTTACCATCTGAGCCACCAGGGAAGAAAAAATTTTCTTTGAGCCGCTTTTTTTTTTTTTTGGTGGGTGGGGGGAGGTGGTGGCAAGAATCCTGGAGTGGGTTGTCATTCCTTTCTCCAGGAGATCTTCCCGACGGGAAGGGATTGAAGCCAGGTCTCCCGCATTGTAGGCAGACGCTTTACCATCTGAACCAGGATAAATACTATTTTTAAAGTTAATGAATTCACTATAGTTCTTTAAAGGGATTGATTTTTTAAAAAAAATTTATTAATAATTTAAACTTTGTCATTACTATTTTGAAGCTCAAAAATCTCCATCTTTGGTCACATGAGACCCCTTCACTTTGTCTCTTGAGTCTTTTGGATAGGACCTGGTAGTCTTTGAGTGTGTCTTCACTATTTGGACTAAGATGTTTTAGAGTCAACTTGTATACTTCCTGCCCCACATCTGTAATCTGCCATTTCTTTAGAATGCTTTTTATTTTTTAATTAACTTTTAAATTGCTACTTCAAGAATACAATCTAGTTACTGTGGATGCCCACTGATGATCAGTTGCTCGTTATATCTAGGCCTCTTCATTGGATTAGCTTATAATAAATTAGTCTGTATTTCAATCTATATCTATATATATTTATATCTACAATTATATGCTTGTGATATGCTTTATAAATTGATACTTCAGGAACTGATCATTCTAACCATATTTAGGACTACATGTTTTTATCTGAAGTCTCTTATATTCTATTTCTATCATCTTTTCCACTCTGATATTCTTGCTCTCAATGGCACAAAGGATGATAGAATTATAATTACTTGGGCTTCCCTGGTGGCTCAGACAATAAAGAAGCTGCCTGCAATGCGGGAGACCTGGGTTCGATCCCTAGGTTGGGAAGATCCCCTGGAGGAGGGCATGGCAACCCACTCTAGTGTTCTTCCCTAGATAATTCTATGGACAGAGGAGCCTGGTGGGCTACAGTCCATGGGGTCGCAGAGAGTTGGATACGACTGGATAACTAAGCACAGCATAGCACATAATTACTTAATTTTTTTATCCCACAGCACACAGAAAACAGCCTGAAACTAACAATACCAAAAATGTTACCACTTGTATTACCACAACATTTGCTAGGAAGAGTCTCCAAATATTTTTAACAGCTTTAAGATTTAATTTATATACATGGAATTTGGCTGTTTCAGATATAAAATTCAGTGTTTTTTGATATCTTTACAGAGTTACATAACCATCACAATTAATTTTAGTGAAGTTCATTCGTCACATAAAGAAAGATTGTCCAATAGTGGTCACTCTATATTGCTACTAATATGCTTTTCTACAAATTTTGCCTTTTCTACACTTTTGCCTTTTATGGGCATTTCACATTGATGATATCATGTAATATGTGGTCTTTTGTGTGAGGCTTCTTTCGTTTCCTTGAGATAAGTCTATGTTGTAGCATGTACCAATACTTCATTCTTTTTTATTGCTGAATGTTTTAACATTTTTAGATATGCCACGTTTCATTTATCTATTCACTAGCTGATGGACATTTGGGTTGTTTCCACATTTCTACCATTATGAATAATGCTGCTATGGACATTTGTGTACAAATCAATCTGTGGTCACATATTTTTATTTCTCTTGGATAGATGCCTAGGATTGGAATTGCTAAGTCACATGGGGGATCTATTTTTAACATTTTGATAAACTGCCAAACTCTTTTCCAAAGCATCTGGCTGTACCATTTTACAGTCCCACCAGCAGTACACAGAAGTTTTGCTTTCTCTACATCCTCAAAAATACTTGTTACTGTCTGTCTTTGTGTTTATGGCCATTATAATAGATGGAAAATGGTTCTGATTTGTTGTGGATTGTGAATTTTGTTGTGATTTTGATGCATATTTTCCTGGTGAATGTTGATATTGTGCATCTTTGCACTTATTAGTCATTCTAATATCATCTTTGGTGAAGTGTTTAATCAAATATTTTGCTGATTCTTGAATAGTATTTCTTGTTTTATTATTTAATTAGTGTTTTTCATATATTCTGGATAAAAGTTCCTTATCAGATATATAATTTGCAAATATCACACTTCGTTAGTTTTTCTTTTGACATTTTTTGTTTTTTTAATGTAGAAATTTAAAATTTTGATGCAATCCAATTTATCTTTCTTTTTTCCTGCAACATAACTTTTAATGATTATATAAATTATGATGTTGTAAAACCAAATCATCTGTCCATGGGGATTCTCTAAGCAAGAATACTGGAGTGGGTTGCCATGCCCTTATCCAGGGGATCTTCCTGATCCAGGGATTGAACCCAGGTCTCCCACATTGCAGGCGAATTCTTTACCATCTGAGCCACCAGGGAAGCCTCATATAAAATATGATGTCTTAAAATCAAATCCTCAGTTGTTGGCCACTTAGATTGTTTCTATTTTTTAACCATAATGTGTAATGTTATGATAAACACTCCTCCGAACCTCCAACAATTTTTTAATTGGAGGATAATTGAACCCAGAGATAAACCCAATTTAACTTAAAAAAAAAATCATTTATGCTTTTGGTCTTGTTTCTGAGAAACAATTGCCTAACCCAAGGTCAAGAAGATTTCTGCTATGTGTTCTTCTGAGAGTTTTACAGCTTTAGATTTTACTTTTATGTTTATGATTAATTTCGCTTTTATTTTTGCATGGAGTGTGAGGTAGGGGTCCAAATTTAGGCTTTGTGTGGGCATATCTAATCATCCCAGTGTCATTTCTTAAAAGACTAGTTTTTTCCTCCATTGAATATTCCTGGCAACATTGTTACAATTTAATTGACATAAATACATGAGTTTTTTCTGATCCTCAATTCCATTTATCTGTATATCTATTTGTATGTCAGTACCCTGCTGTCTTGATTATTACAGCATTGTAGTAAGTTTTGGTACCAGGATTGACATATATACACTGCTGTATAATATAAAATAGATAACTAATGAGGGCCTCCTATGTATCACCAGGAACTCTACTCACCCCTCAGTAATGACCTATAGGGGAATGGAAATTGGAAGAGTAGATGTATGTAAAACTGATTCCCTTGGCTGTATAGCAGAAACTAACACATACATACATACAAACAAGGTCATGTCATAGATATATTTTAACAAAAATGACTGGTAACTTGCTTTAAAAAGTAAAAATACTAGTTTTTATAAACCTAGGATCATTTATCATGAGTATTGCTTACTCCTTGGAAGGAAAATTATGACCAACATAGACAGCATATTAAAAAGCAGAGACATTACTTTGCCAACAACGTCTGTCTAGTCAAGGCTATGGTTTTTCCAGTGGTCATGTATGGATGTGAGAGTTGGACTATAAAGAAAGCTGAGTGCCAAAGAATTGATGCTTTTGAACTGTGGTGTTGGAGAAGACTCTTGAGAGTCCCTTGGACTGCAAGGAGATCCAACCAGTCCATCCTAAAGGAGATCAGTCCTGGGTGTTCATTAGAAGGACTGAAGTTGAAGCTGAAACTCCAATACTTTGGCCACCTCACGCAAAGGGCTGACTTATTTGAAAAGGCCCTGATGCTGGGAGGGATTAGGGGCAGGAGGAGAAGGGGACGACAGAGAATGAGATGGTTGGATGGCATCACTGACTTGATGGACATGGTTTGGGTGGACTCCGGGAGTTGGTGATGGACAGGGAGGCCTGGTGTGCTGCAGTTCATGGGGTCACAAAGAGTCGGACACAACTGAGCGACTGAACTGAACTGAACTGATACTTTTTTTAAATTTAAATTTGTTTATTTTAATTGGAGGCTAATTACTTTACAATATTGTATTGGTTTTGACATACATCAACATGAATCTGCCATGGGTATACACGTGTTCCCCATCCTGAACCCTCCTCCCACCTCCCTCCTGGTACCATTCCTCTGGGTCATCCCAGTGCACCAGCCCCAAGCATCCTGTATCTTGCATCGAACCTGGACTGGCGATTCATTTCTTATATGATATTATACATGTTTCAATGCCATTCTCCCAAATCATCCCACCCTCTCCCTCTCCTACAGAGTCCAAAAGACTATTCTATACATCTGTGTCTCTTTTGCTGTCTCACATACAGGGTTATCGTTACCATCTTTCTAAATTCCATATATATGCATTAGTATACTGTATTGGTGTTTTTCTTTCTGGCTTACATTCTATACTTTAGATAAACACTGTTTAGAAATATCGTTTTGTGCAAATAGCTACACTGGCAAGGAACATGAAATTCCATGATCAGTGTCATAAACATTTTTATGTAAGATGGGTCATATTTAAGCAATAGATTGTTTGATAGGTGTCTGGGATCACAATGGTGGGACTGAAGGTAAAATAAAGGTCATGCAGAAGGAGAAGAAGAATGAAGAGTGGCACTGGAAAACTGTCTAAGAGAGTGTCAAAGTGTCATATTTGTACTGTAAATTGCATTTATCAGTCAACACTAGCTGAGGATACAGCATGACATTTCTTCCTTTGCTGGTAACTGAGATAGATGAATATAGTAAATCGAGTTTTCCTTAAATCTAGCTTTCTGTTTTTAAACGATCCAGTCTTAATATCAGTAACAACATAAAGCAATATATATATATATGGTTACCATTGTTGGGAATAAGGTAATATTAACAGTTATAGGGGAGTATTTGCTTCAGCAGAACAGAAACATTACAATAGCATGCAATATTTCTTTCCAGGTATGCATATGCATACATGTTAAGTTATTCTGTTTCAGCACTTTATGAATCCCTCTCAAGCCAATCCATGGTATAATGGAAAAAACTCATGGTTTAAAACATACTTACTGAATAATTGAAATCTTTTAGAAAAAGTGCTCTTAAAAGGTAATCTGTGCTTATTTTATTAAGTGGGTTTTTACCAAGATCTTTTTTGACTTTTGGTTTGGATCACATATTCCTCAAGAGAATTATCCTCAAAAAAACAGAATCCTCATGGGATTGTAATACACAGTTCCTGAAATGTTTATTAGTTTAGGTGAGAAACCTCTGTTACTTCTAAATTTATAAATGCCTTCTAGTGTTTCCAGTACTCTTAGGCTTTAGTTATCTTTAGTTTTATATTTCCACAAATGCTGAAGAGTTCTCATATTCTATTCAGAGTGTCTCATTAGGACATGAATGAATATAGTTTAAAATCAAATTGGTCTTGCAAAGAATATTTTACCGACTACATAGAAGTGGTAAATATTGCACAAATCATGTTAGCTATTGCATTTATAAAACATCTTTTGCTGATGGCTTCAGGGCTGGAGAGGACACAGCTACAGAGACTATATGCTCTCCTTATATTTAATTAATGTAAAAATATATTGTAATTCAAGCAGAATTCATAGTGTGGTATATAATTTTCAGTGCTGTTAACTACCTCATAATAGATAAAGTCATGCTATGGTGACTGTACAAGATATCAAGTATAAAAAATTAAATTACAATTGATGCTTGCAACTTTTATACCCCAAAGATCATTCATTGTATGTGGACCAAAGAAATACATTATTAAATTTAAAATAAGTAGAAGACAGCCCTTTTTCCTCCCAAATGCTGGAAGATTCGCATATGTGATCTAGTGTAGGCCATAGGTGGAGGTAGATACTTGTCATTGTTTTTGCAATTTGAATTCAAATTCAGAGCTAAGTATAAAAGAAAAAACAGTTCTTACTTTGAAGATTTGAAACCTTTGAAAAGCAAGCAAATAAACAAAAAACCTGTCTTAAATGATTTGGAAAATACTCAATATTGTATATCTTAGAAGGGACAGAGAAATAATACAATGTTTTAAAGCCTATCCAAAGTGTTGTAAACATTTTCTGGCCTGGAACTCTGTATTATATAGCAGTAAGAGGTGAAGCATTACTTTCAGGGTTAAATATGGCTGAATACTCTTGCTCTGATGAAGCAGTGGTTAAAAGTGAGGTTCATGGGGTCAAAATTCTTGGGGTGCTTTGTGGTTCCACCACTTACTAAGATTTAACCCCAAGCAAGTTACTCAGCTGGGGCTTCCCAGATGACTCAGTGGTAAAGATTCCCCCTGCCAATGCAAGAGATGTATGTTCGATCCCTGGATTGGGAGGATTCCCTTAAGAAGGAAATGGTAACCCACTCCAGTATTCTTGCCTGGGAAATTCCTTGGACAGAGCTGTCTGGTGGGCTACAGTCTGTCAGGGGGCAAAGCGTCAGATACACTGAGTAACTAAACCACCACCACCACTAAGTCACTCAGTTCTTTACCCATCAGTATATAGCTTTTAGATTTGCTGTTTCTTACAATTAAATTTCATAGTACTTACAAATTGCTTAAAATAGTGTAACTAGTAACTGATGATATTAATATGTGTTTTTAGTTTCTAGTTTCAGGTTATTTTCTACTCAATACTGTGTTGAATATTTAATCAGTGCTCATTGAATGCATGTATCAGCTTATTGTAGCTTACACTGGCTACTTTCGTATTTTATTAATACAACAGAAGTACAGAAGTCAGTGGGCGCTGCTTTCTGATTAATTAACTCCCACAGAGATCTGAAGTCCAGATATGCCAGGTGAGGAGGCAGGAATGATGACCACAGGCTACTTTTCATTAAAGCTGCTTATTTTTCACTGGAAGAAAGAAATGGAAGCAGAATAAGTAGATATTCAGATACTAGTGAGTATCTTAGCTCTTCTTACCTAGAAAAGTTGGTAATATGAACATAAGTTTGGGCCATTAATTAAAAACACAATTCTAGGTTAATCGGGTGATTATTTAATTGTCTACCTTCAGGAAATGACATACGGTAGTTTTTAGGATTTTTCACTGGTAGAAAAACGTCACCTCCCTGTACATGATCCTTGAGGAAGAGCTAATTAGTGACTGTGAAATGCTCATCTAATTCGCTATGCTTCATTGTCATCAACGGACTGTAATTTAGAAAAGCACACTTATTTATGAGTAAACTTTTACACCTATACTGAGAATAAGTTGTTAGCTCATGCATCATTGCCATCTCTTTTTGTAATTTCTGAGCATGGATTTTTAAATCATTTAAAAACAAATCCAAAGCAGTACTTGAGGAGAAGGAATTAAATAGCATCACTGAGGCTACTCAGTGTCAGGCAGTGTTTCAGGCACTGGAAATACAACATAAGCACAATAGGCTGACTTTTCTCAAAGACAGCACACAATCAAAATATTTCATTGCGGTCCTTGAGACAACATATCTTCTAGCACCATGACCTTGGTTCCAGCATCACAGCTTCTCATAGCCATGGTGACCTGGACCAGTTGCTGAGACTGCACATGTGTAATAGGCATTAGATTCTTTATTCTTCCCACCAACACTGTCAGACAGATACCATTTAGTCCCCATTTTCCACATTCCAGAATGCAATAGGAGACAAAGCACCTTAGAACCAAATTTTTTGTCTATATTTAGCAACTGAAAAGCACTGTATAAAATGAAAAATGCCCCACCCTTATGTACTTCTGGCCCAGTTTAACTTTATCCTGTTTCTTTAAATGTACTTTTAAACCACCTCACATATTATTTATGAGGTAGGAAATGTATACAGTTTCCTTCAATTGCTTCTGTGATGTAGTAGCATCTTGGGTTTTCTTTTAACTTCTAATGACTTCTCTAGATGTTCTGCAGACTCAGCTTCCAACTTGCATTAAGTATAGATTTTCACATGGCTGGAGACAGTCTTCACTTCCTCCTCTATATTCAATGTGGTCCATTCCCACAGCCTTAACTTCTACCCATATACAATTTATTTACAGTTAATTATCTCTCTGTTCTCCTTTCTCAGTATGAGATGAATACATTCATCTACCTCCTAGAAATCTCATGCTGGGGACTTCAACAATTTACTCATTATTTCTACCCATATCCTATGATGAAAGAAAACAAGATTATGGTCCTTTTTTATTAAATAATGCTACCATTCACACTATTTATCAGCCAAACTATTAGAAGTCATCCTAATTCTTATCTTTTTTGTCCTGCCCTTTGTATAGCCATCTCTGAAGCATTGTCAGAATCATCCACTTTTCTTCATACCCACCCCAACAGTCTAGTTCAAGGTATTTATCAGAACTTTACTAAACTTCTGAAATAGCCTTCTGACTAGTTTGCCTATCAGCATAAGTCTGACACTGGACTCTGCAATCCCAGTAATCAAAGTGATCTTTTCAACATTGACATCTTCTAAATGGGTTTTTGATACCCTCAATGTTGAGGGAAGATGACTCCTTAAAATGACCCACAAGGCGCCTTGTTGTTTGGATCCTAATAACTATAGCGAGCTGCTTCATTTCCTTATACTTAATATTGTCCAGCCAATCACAGTTAATTTCCACATGTTGTTTCCTCTGTCTGAAATTATTTTACCTCTCATCTTTAGTTGATTAAAATAAATCTATCTTATGCTTCATATTTCTCTTCCAGTTCCAGTTCATTAACTCAGTCATGTCTGACTCTTTGCGACCCAATGAACTGCAGCATGCCAGGCATCCCTGACCATCACCAACTCCTGGAGTCTATCAAAACCCATGTCCATTGTAGGTGATGCCATCCAACCATCTCATCCTCTGTTGTCCCCTTCTCCTCCTGCCCTCAATCTTTCCCAGGATCAGGGTCTTTTCAAGTGAGTCAGCCCTTCACATCAGGTGGCCAAAGTATTGGTGTTTCAGCTTCAGCATCAGTTCTTCCAATGAATATTCAGGACTGATTTCCATTAGGATGGACTGGTTGGATCTCCTTGCAGTGCAAAGGACTCTGAAGAGTCTTCTCCAACACCACAGTTCAAAAGCATCAATTTTTTGGCACTCAGCTTTCTTTATAGTCCAACTCTCACATCCATACATGACTACTGGAAAAACCATAGCCTTTAACTAGACAAAGTAATGTCTCTGCTTTTTAATATGCTGTCTAGGTTGGTCATAACTTTCCTTCAAGGAGTATGTGTCTTAATTTCATGGCTGCAGTCACCATCTGCAGTGGTTTTGGAGCCCAGAGAAATAAAGTCTGACACTGTTTCCACTGTTTCCCCATCTATTTGCCATGAAGTGATGGGACTGGATGCCATGATCTTTGTTTTCTGAATGTTTTAAGCTTTAAGCCAACTTTTTCACTCTCCACTTTCACTTTCATCAAGAGGCTCTTCAGTTCTTCTTCACTTTCTGCCGTAAGGGTGGTGTCATCTGCATATCTGAGGTTATTGATATTTCTCCCAGCAATCTTGATTCCAGCTTGTGCTTCTTCCAGCTCAGCGTTTCTCATGATGTACTCTGCATAGAAGTTAAATAAGCAGGGTGACAATATACTGCCTTGACTCCTTTTCCTATTTGGAACCAGTCTGTGGTTCCATGTCCAGTTCTAACTGTTGCTTCCTGACCTGCATATAGGTTTCTCAAGAGGCAGGTCAGGTGGTCTGGTATGCCCATCTCTTTCAGAATTTTGCAGTTTATTGTGATCCACACAGTCAAGGCTTTGGCATAGTCAATAAAGCAGAAATAGATGTTTTTCTGGAACTCTCTTGCTTTTTCTATGATCCAGTGGATGTTGGCAATTTGATCTCTGGTTCCTCTGCCTTTTCTAAAACCAGCTTGAACTTCTGGAAGTTCATGGTTCACATATTGCTGAAGCCTGGCTTGGAGAATTTTGAACATTACTTTACTAGCGTGTGAGATGAGAGCAACTGTGCGGTAGTTTGAGCATTCTTTGGCATTGCCTTTCTTTGGGATTGGAATGAAAACTGACTTCCAGTCCTGTGGCCACTGCTGAGTTTTCCAAATTTGCTGACATATTGAGTGCAGCACTTTCACAGCATCATCTTTCAGATTTGAAATAGCTCAACTGGAATTCCATCACCTCACTAGCTTTGTTCATAGTGATGCTTCTTAAGGCCCACTTGACTTCACATTCCAGGATGTCTCGCTCTAGGTGAATGTGAGTGATCACACCATCTTGATTGTGAAGATCTTTTTTGTACAGTTGTTCTGGTATTCTTGCCACCTCTTCTTAATATCTTCTGCTTCTGTTAGGTCCATACTATTTCTGTCCTTTATTGAGCCCATCTTTGCATGAAATGTTCCCTTGGTATCTCTGATTTTCTTGAAGAGATCCTTAGTCTTTCCCATTCTGTTGTTTTCCTCTATTTCTTTGCATTGATCATGAGGAAGGCTTTATTATCTTTCCTTGCTATTCTTTGGAACTCTGCATTCAAATGGGTCTATCTTTTCTTTTCTCCTTTACTTTTCACTTCTCTTCTTTTCTCAGCTATTTGTGAGTCCTCCTCAGACAGCCATTTTGCTTTTTTTTTTTTTTTTTTTGCATTTCTTTTTCTTGGGGATGGTCTTGATTCCTATCTCCTGTAAAGTGTCATGAACCTCCATCCATAGTTCATCAGGCAGTCTGTGTATCAGATCTAGTCCCTTAAATCTATTTCTCACTTCCACTGTATAGTCAAAAGGAATATGATTTAGGTCATAACTGAATGGTCAAGTGGATTTCCCCACTTTCTTCAATTTAAGTCTGAATTTGGCAATAAGGATTTCATGATCTGAGCTGCAGTCAGCTCCCGGTCTTGTTTTTGCTGACAATATAGAGCTTCTCCATCTTTGGCTGCAAAGAATATCATCAATCTGATTTTGGTATTGACTATCAGGTGATGTCCATGTGTAGAGTCTTCTCTTGTGTTGTTGGAAGAGGGTGTTTGCTATGACCAGTGTGTTCTCTTGGCAGAACTCTATTAGACTTTGTCCTGCTTCATTCTGTATTCCAAGGCCAAATTTGCCTGTTACTCCAGGTGTTTCTTGACTTCCCACTTTTGCATTCCAGTCTCCTGTAATGAAAAGGACATCTTTTTTGGGTGTTAGTTCTAAAAGGTCTTGTAGGTCTTCATAGAACCATTCAACTTCAGCTTCTTCAGCGTTACTGGTCAGGGCATAGACTTGGATTACTGTGATATTGAATGGTTTGCCTTGGAAAGGAACAGAGATCATTCTGTCGTTTTTGAGATTGCATCCAAGTACTGCATTTCAGACTCTGTTGACCATGATGGCTACTCCATTTCTTCTAAGGTATTCCTGCACAGTAGTAGATATAATGGTCATCTGAGTTAAATTCACTCATTCCAGTCCATCTTAGTTCTCTCGGCCTGGCCAATTTGCCATTTGCCATGTAAATTTAAACCTTTGTCATTTTACAGTTAATAGTTGTAAATTATATATGTATTTAATATTCTGTTACCTTAGAAATAATTTAATATACAGTTTTTGTCTGAATTAATAAGCAACTTGATGGCAAGTTTGTATGTTTCCATTGTATTATCTGTTGCAAGGTCAAAATCATGTATTTGAATAGGGTAACCTCTAATTATTTTTGGAATGAGATGAAGTAAAAATAAAATAAATAGGTCTTCTAGAGTATGACAAATGCAAAACACACTGCCTGTTATTTCAAGGTCTCTTGCTTCCTTATCAGTTGGGAAAATCATACCCAAAGATAGCATCTAACCACAGATTTAGAAATTTAGAGAAATAGACCATATATACTAGATCTGTGCTGTTCAGTGTGATAGTCATTATCCACCTGTGGTTATATATACATCAATTTCAATTCATTAAAATTACATTATTTAAACATATGGCTTCTCAGTCATACAAGCTGTATTTCAAGTGCTTAATAACCAAAACACTGATTGTGCAGATACAAAACATTTCCATCCGTGCTAAAACTAGCATATAGCATTGCCCTAGATAGCTCCCACTAAGGATGGAAATGTTAAGTGGAATTAGAAAAATCACTGAGAGATTTCTGAGGTAAAGTTAATTGCTTTCATAGTAAAAACTCAAAGAAATTAGAAGGAAATTTTAATGAATTTTCCTTAAGCAGTTTCTGCTGGCTTGTAAAATATAGTCAAATCTTTCCTAAAGCCCCTTTCTCCTCAGAGAATTCTATTTATAGATATGTGAAAATTTCCTGATGTTTTCTACAAGGTAAACTGAAGCAGGAATTCAAAACCTTTCACTAATCCGCAGGATGCAGTTGTAATAAAATTGGACTTCATATTTTCTAGCTGTAAATATTTATCTAGAAAGTTATGCTCCCCTTTAAAATTTAGGATTTTCTATTAGATATGGTTTGCACAGATGAGATCTCCATCCCCTTCATCCCTGTTTATTTTCATAAGGGACTCTTTTCACCTCTTTCCTCATCAGTATATTTGAAGGAAAAGTCAGAAGGTGCATTTGTATTTTTTCACAGAATAAAGATGAAGCTCCACACGAAATCTTTGGGGTCATTAACTCATTCGTCTGACATATACTCACAGAAACTGTTCTTTGTTCTGAGTCTTGTGCTAGACTGTGGTGAGAAGCGGAAGTAAGAACTTGTCAGAAGAAGGAGGGCAGTGGCCAAGATGGGGTATTATGGGTACAGGTGAATAAATTGAGCAAAGGACTAAGAAGTGAGAAGAAGTCTATACAAAACTTGAAGTAATTGGGTCTGGCTGAGTTATGACATAGTTATACCAGGCACTTTTTATGGATGAAGAAAAGGATGCAGAGAGGAAGCATGCTCACACTTTTGTGGAGAGTTATTACCAGAGATGGAGACAGAACACAGGTCTTTTGGTATGAACCCACTGTTCATCCCTTTGAAACTTGATTTTTCTAGTAGACTGAAAATCTTCTAGAGACACTCATCAATACACCCTCTGAGGCTTGGGAAAAATATAAATTCTTGAGCACCTCAAACAAATGACTCAGACCTAAGAGTGTAAGGTTTGGGTTGGGAAAGATTGTGTAAGATGGAGCACTGAAATCGGAGAAGCTGAGCTCAAACTCTGGCCCTGTTTTCTATTAGCTGTGCAACTTTGGACCGGTCTTTGATTTGTGGGTCTCAGTTTTTAAATCAGTAAAATGTTGCTAAAAACAACAAAATCCAACTCATAAAGGGGCAAATATGAGCTGGATTTTTAGAAGTTATATATAATCTAGAATTTTAAGGTATTAATAGGGGGTAACAATGGATACAGATATCCCAGGAGATGAAACAACATATGAGAAAATGTGGAATCATCAAGGAGTTGTGAGTATTTGGGGACAGTGAAAAAAGCTGGTATAGCTGGAACATAGGATGTGGATATTTGTGTGTGAGTAAGGTCAGTGGCCTCTTGATGAAAATGAGAGGCTAGTGAAAAAGTTGGCTTAAAGCTCAACATTCAGAAAACGATGATCATGGCATCTGGTCCCATCACTTCGTGGGAAATAGATGGGGAAACAGTGTCAGGCTTTATTTTTTTGGGCTCCAAAATCATTGCAGATGGTGACTGCAGCCATGAAAGTAAAAGACGCTTACTCCTTGCAAGGAAAGTTATGACCAACCTAGATAGCATATTGAAAAGCAGAGATATTACTTTGCCAACAAAGGTCTGTCTAGTGAAGGCTATGGTTTTTCCAGTGGTCATGTATGGATGTGAGAGTTGGACTATAAAGAAAGTTGAGCACAGAAGAATTGATGCTTTTGAACTGTGATGTTGAAGAAGACTCTTGAGAGTCCCTTGGACTGCAAGGAGATCCAACCAGTCCATCCTAAAGGAGATCAGTCCTGGGTGTTCATTGGAAAGACTGATGCTAAAGCTGAAACTCCAATACTTTGGCCACCTCATGCGAAGAGTTGACTCATTGGAAAAGACTCTGATGCTGGGAGGGATTTGGGGCAGGAGGAGAAGGGAACGACAGAGCATGAGATGGCTAGATGGCATCACCGACTCTATGGACGTAAGTTTGAGTGAACTCCGGGAGTTGGTGATGGACAGGGAGACCTGGCGTGCTGTGATTCATGGGGTCGCAAAGAGTTGGACACGACTGAGCGACTGAACTGAACTGAACTGAACTGAAGGTCAGTGGAAGCTGTGGGAAGTGGTGAGAGATCAAGCTAAAGAAATAACGTGAGGTCACAGAATCAGACAAACTTTCAAGATGGAACTTCATATCTGTATAGTGTCAGTGCCTCACAGAGACTGGAAACTTAAATCCATGCTTTTGAAGTAGATGGCAGATAAATATATGGGTAGATGGATAAATAGATGGGTGGATAGATGGATATTGAGTAATTTTAGCTGAAGTAAGGACATTATGTATAAAGCTCCTAGTGTTGATCATATTCTTATAGCTTTTTGAGGTACTAGAAAAAATTTTAAAGCAGGAAAATCAGGTGACCAAATTTTCATTTTTAGATTAGAGTTGAGTGGTATGGAGAACTCACTGGAGTGAGGAGGCAATATGGGCAGGATAATTAGAAAGGAGGTTGTTAGGATATTCAAGACAAGAGATCCAAATGTTGTAAGTTGGGAAGTAGAGAAGAAATGGAATTTAAGAGCATTTCAGTATTTCTATTTAAAGGTGATAAAAAGTATAAACGTGTTTACATGGGGAAGGAAACATGAGACAAATGAATCTCCTCAACTGGAAAGATAATGAGAATTTTTTTTTCAGATTCTTTTCCATAATAGGTTATTTCAAGGTATTGAATATAGTTTCCTGTGCTATATAGTCAATTTTTACTGTTTCTTTTATATATAGTATCATGTATCTGTTAATTCCCGATTTCTCTTTCTCACCTACCCTTTCATAAATTTATTTTCTAGGTTTGTGAATCTGTTACATAAATTAGTTCGTGTGTGTGTGTGTTTCTATTCCACATATAAGTGATTTCCCTGGTGGCTCAGAGGGTAAAGTGTCTGCCTGCAATGTGGAAGACCTGGGTTCGATCCCTGGGTCAGGAAGATCCCCTGGAGAAGGCAATGGCAACCTACTCCAGTACTCTTGCCTGGAAAATCCCATGGATGGAGAAGCCTTGTAGGCTACAGTCCATGGGGTCACAGAGTCGGACACGGCTGAGAGACTTCACTTTCACTTTATAAGTGATATCATGTGATATTTTTCTTTGCCTAACTTCACATGATATGATAATCTCTAGGCCCATCCATGTTGCTGCAAATGGCATCATTTCATTCTTTTTTATGACTGGATAATATTCCATTGTGTATATGTATGTGCAAAAAATATGTGTAAACATATACATATGCATGTATACACACACATATATGCCACATTTTCCTTACGCGTTCATCTGTTCATGGACATTTAGATTGCTTCCATGTCTTGGCTATTATAATAGTGCTGCTGTGAACACTGGGGTGCACATACCTTTTCACGTTAGAGTCTTCATCTTTTCTGGATATGTATCCAGGAGTAGAATTGCTGGATCGTATGGTAACTGTTTTTGTTTTTTAAGGAACCTCCATACTATTCTCCCTAGTGGCTGCACCAATTTACATTCCCATCAACCATTTGGAGGGTTCCTTTTTCTCCACATCCTTGCCAGCATTTGTTATTTGTAGACTTACTGATGATGACCACTCTGACAAGTGTGACATGATACCTCATTTTAGTTTTGATTTTCATTTCTGTAATAATTAGCATTGTTGAACAAAATCTTTTCATGTGCCTGTTGTCCATGTCTAAACCCATTTTGATACCAAACTATATGATCTCATGTTATCACTTCAGCAGCTTTTCTGAGGTAACTCTCCAGTACTCTGTCCTTTACCTGCTAAACTGTGTTGTGTCTGCTCCCTTAACCTTTGTTGGGTTATAACTGACTGCTCATTTGTGTGTAACCCTTACTAAACTGTATGGGGCTTCCCTTGTGGCTCTGCAATGCAAGAGACCTGGGTTTGATCCCTAGGTTGGGAAGATCCTCCGAGAAGGGAATGGCTACACACTCCAGTATTCTTTCCTGGAGAATTCCATGGACAGAGGAACCTGGAGGGAAACTGTCCATGGGGTCACAAAGTGTCGGTCAGTACCGAGTGATAGAACGTAAACTGCTTACCTTTAAAGGCAAACACTATATCTCATTCTTTCTTTTATCCCCAGCTTCTAAAACAGTACCCAACATATAGCAGGTATTCAACAAATATTTTTAATATTACTAATGAATATATGAATGAATAAACTTCTAACTAGGGGACACTTTATCATTCCAAAGTTCTAAATACCTTGTTTGGTTACCATTCTGGCATCATCTCTAAGTTTTGTTTTGTGCTGGCTTCTGAGATACTAAGACTCTTTGGAGGGAATTTTCTACACCAGTTCCTTCTCAGTACTATCGTTTCTTGGGTTAGATGGTGGAGGGCTTCTGCCTGAGACTTGAAAACTCTAAAGATACCTCTGGTTCAGTATGTGAATCAACTCTTATTCAAGGATTACCAGATGAAACAGTGTAACAGAAAGCCAAATCTGAAATGTCACACATGGAAAGCAAAGCAAACAAAACTCTGATGAATGTAGTGCTTCGTAGGTTATACTTCATGATTACTTTTCTATGAGAAGAGGTCCTTAGGTGATTATGGATTACTGGGAAAGAAATATACAATCATATTTTCAGTACCAATTCCATCTATCTTGCAATAATTGAATTTAAGGATAATGAATACTGTATTGTAAACATCCTGTGACATTTTATATCACTTTAATGCCTAAATTCCCTTGTTTCAAATAAATAAAATACACTGCCCTGAATACTGGAAAAAAAAACATTTCAAAACAGATTCTCCACTACCTACTTTAATAAATTATTTCACACTAGGGATGCATAAAATAAGTACCTTTAAGAAACAGCAGTTTTGTTTTAATGAAGTTTTATTTATTTATTTATTTTACTGAACAGAAATGTGCTTCTTTACCAGTTTGCACTTGGGATTTATTTATCCTTTTGAATTAGTCAATTTATTTAAATTTTCTGCTAACACTGTGAATATAAATTTTATTAATGTTTTACTGTACTTTTGTTTTAACTTCAGGAATGATGGATCTAAAATGAGAACTCTGGCTGGGTGTACATGCCTCTTATGATTTCAGTTGAGTTCAGCCACTCATTCGTGTCTGACTCTTTGTGACCCCATGGACTGTAGTATGCCAGGCTTCCCTGTCCATCACTAACTCCCAGAGCTTGCTCAAACTCATGTGCATGGAGTCATTGATGCCATCCAACCATCTCTTCCTCTGTCGTCCCCTTCTCCTGACTTCAGTCTTTCCCAGCATCAGGGTCTTTTCCAGTGAGTCAGTTCATGGCATCAGGTGGCCAAAGTATTGAAGTTTCAGCTTCAGCATGAGTCCTTTCAATGAATATTCAGGACTGATTTCTTTTGGGATTGACTGGTTTAATCTCCTTGCAGTCCAAGGGATTCTCAAGAGTCTTTTCTGACACCACAGTTCAAAACTTCAAAAAGAACACCATCAGTTCTTCGACTCTCAGCTTTCTTTGTAGTCCAACTCTCACATCCATATATAACTATTGGAAAAACCATAGCTTTGACTAGATGGACCTTTGTTGGCAATGTCTCTGACTTTTAATATACTGTGTAGGTTGGTCCTAGCTTTTCTTCCAAGGAGCAAGCATCTTTTAATTTCATGGCTGCAGTCACCATCTGCAGTGATTTTGGAGCCCCCCAAAATAAAGCCTGTCACTGTTTCCATTGTTTCCCCATCTATTTGCCTTGAAGTGATAGAACTGGATACCATGATCTTAGTTTTTTGAATATTGAGTTTCAAGCCAGCTTTTTCACTCTCCTCTTTCACTTTCATCAAGAAGCTCTTTAGTTCTTCTTCTTCACTTTCTGACTTAAGAGTATTGTTATCTGTGTATCTGAGGTTATTGATATTTCTCCCTGAAATCTTGATTCCAGCTTGTGCTTCATCCAGCCTGGG
The DNA here is from genome assembly GCF_055505025.1 of Bos grunniens. Classification (NCBI taxonomy): domain Eukaryota; kingdom Metazoa; phylum Chordata; class Mammalia; order Artiodactyla; family Bovidae; genus Bos; species Bos grunniens. The sequence continues at coordinate 35,650,018 of NC_141171.1, forward strand.
ATTTTGCATGATGTACTCTGCATACAAGTTAAATAAGCAGGGTGAAAACATACAGCCTTCACATATTCCTTTCTGGATTTGGAACCAGTGTGTTGTTCCATGTCCAGTTCTAACTGTTCTTATGCTGTAGCTGGTTCTAAAAGAATCTGTTTAGTCCCACTGCCTCTTTCAACCAGTGAGCATAGCTAAAGGAAGTTAATTAAAGAACTTTGATCCTGAGTGCATAGGTCAGTTTGCCAAAGTGATTTTCACTGAACAGCTGTTTCACTGAACTAAAGTTGTACTTTAGAACTAAAACAGTAGTTTCACTGAACTAAAACTGAATAGTTGCTACTTCTGTGGGTGAAATGTTACTTTGATACAAGTATAGCAACAGAGGAAGGGAATTTTAGATTAACTACTGTGCTTCAGTTTCTCAGTAGCTGAAGGCCACGCTTATAGTCAAGGCATCGAGATAGGACCAAGTCAGGCTGTATTCTCTTTGACAGAACTGTTTTAAATGCATGGGAATTACTGACAGAGGGAGCACAGCAGACTGAAACTTCAAAGGTAGGGAGACATTTTGCTTCCATTTCTGTCTGGTGGGTTTCTTCATCCCATCCAGGAAACTGGGCTTCAGATCATATTAGTTAGCCATAAAAAGGAATGAAATTTTGCTTATTTGCAACAACCTGAGTGGAGGGTATTATGCTTCATGAAATAGAAAAAGAAAAATACTCTATTTACCACTGATATGTGGGATCTAAAAAAGAAAATAAATGAATGTAACAATATAGAAAGAGACTCACAGAGAGAACAAATTAACCTGTGGGGATAGAGGAGGTTGAAGAAACAACATAGGGATAGGGAATTAATAGCTACAAACTACTAGTACAAAATAAACAAGCTATAAGGATGTATTTTACCACACAGGGAGTATCACCAATATTTTATAATAGCTTTAATCTAAAAATGTTGAATCATTATGTTGTACAACTGAGACTAACATAATAATGTGAATCAACTATAATTTTTTAAAAAGTTACAAATCAGTCTGTAAATAAAGGATCCCAGTCATATATGTTATTAGGTATACTAAGTTCGAATTCTGGAACAGAAGCTAGAACAATTTAATTTCTTAAAAAGACCTCAACAAATATACTCTTGATTAAATTAAAGCCTGCTTTAATGAACCTATTTGAATCTTTATGACCACACATTTATTTTACATGTACATTCATACTACTATGCACACACAAACACACACACCTTATTCAGTTAAAGTTATATTAAAAGGAAAGACTGTGTTTGTAATGACAGGCAAGCTATTTTTAAAATGTCTACAAGTGCATTCATAATCTTTCGAGTCAAATCCATATGACAAATGATACTTATAAAAGAAATATCTTGCAAATGTTTATGCCCTTCTCTCTGTAGTTGTAAAAGTGCTAGCCAATGTTTAGCAACTGGCAATAGTTTATGGAAATGTTAGGCAAGCAAGTCTTCTGCTATTATTGGCCAAAGTAAATACATATTTTATTGCCAGTGCTTCAAACTAACATTTTCATAAAGGTGCATTTACCAAGGAGTAAACATCTCCAGTTAGAACCTGAGACAGGTATGTGACTGGATAAAGTAGATTTTTAAAATTTTATTTTGTCATTGTGTGATTTATAGGCATATTTTCATGTTGTATAAAAGAGTGCATATAAAACTTTAAGTTACATAGCAGGGTGTTTGTTAATGATTCACTTTCTCTTGCGTATCAGAGATGAAAATGATAAAATTGCTAGGCTTATATACTTTACAATCAGCCATCCTTAAGGAATTATTCCCCAAACGTATATTACTATGATCATCATCGAGCATGCTAGATAATTTGAGTATGATTTTTGCAAATAAATGTTTTTTATTTTTAAAGCTGTCTTACAAGTTTTGGTAAAATTAGCCACTTGTGCATCATTTTACATTTCTATTAAATCTTGTCCAGATGATGGAATAATTCTATGTTTTCTTTGCTTCATTGCCACTTCTGAGACAATAACAAGATGGAGAGATTTAACAGCTAGAATATTTAGTGAAATATAAAACTTTCTAAAGTTTTTATGTATGAGAATTGGGCAGTGATTCCATTTTTCCCCTCCCTGACCAATCAAATGATAGAAAAACAATAACAACTGTTATTCTTTATAAAGTACAAATCATACTTAAATCTCTGGTTCATTTTGTGATATGTATAATGAAAAGAACAGAAACTAATTTAGGATTAATCACACGTCATGAATTTCTAACTAGAATAAAATGAGGAAATAGTACATTAGGATAGTAGGTAAGACCACTGCTATTTTAAGTCCACGGTAATTTTAGAGAAGGTATATCACTTTGTGGATTAGATTCTTGTTTCATTGCTATGGAGAAATAGCTAATGAGTTAAAGATTTAGCTTAAAATCTATGGACTGGTTTGGGGCTTTCCATATACCTGAACACAGAGCTCTTTTTTCTATTTTAAACTCACTTTCTTAGCCCACAGATAGGGAACCTGCGATGTTATCAATGAATTACCTACACTTAAAATATTGAGTCAGTTGCCAATGTTTCTTACTCTGGGGAATTACCTCTGCCTACCTTTTTTCCTAAGAAAGGAAAAAAGCTCTTTCTCTGAAATGTGTTTCTCTTGAAGTCAGCATTAAATCTGTTGATGTCAATGCCTCTTATGATTCTAATAAATTATGACCCAAAAGGCAGTAGTCTCTTTCAATGCATGCTAATTCTTGCATCGTGTATCTAGTTCATCTAATGCTATTGAAACTCAGTGAAGAGTTAGGACTGAGAAGAAGGGATGCCTATGAATGTGTCAGTAATTGCTTAACACCTGCTGACATGAAAAATAGTTGGACTGGTGGTGGCTTGGCAGTTGAGCCTCCAGGTAAAGATGCTTTCAGCTAAAAAGTAGTAAAGCTGGGATGACACCTGAAAGCCTGCAACTGTGTTGGATTTGGAATGAACAAGAAGCATACAGATTCTGTGTGTGTGTATGTGTGTGTGTGTGTGTGTGTGTGTATAATGCTTTTTGTTCATGCCTCCTTTATTGTGATGAAGTCAAGCCTTCTTCCCTTCTATTTGTGACTTTTTATTCTAATGATGCTTACCTATGCCTGAAGAGAGCATGAGCACTTTGTTCTCAAGTTTTTGAAATAGCAAGAGAAATGTTCTTGTTCTACTAAACTCAAACTGACAATTATAATCCCTTAGAACAATATTTCTCCTGGGGAAAAAGCATCACAATAGAAATTTTCTTCTGAATATATAGCTAAAAAATGAGTGACTCTTCACTTATGTTCAGCTTTTCTTAGTTCATTCATCATCATCCTCATCATCATTATCATCATTATTATAATGATGAGAATGACCCCATGAATGTAAAAGAACAACTTTTCACAAACGAAAAAATACCAGAAAATTTTGACTGAGGATGTATTTCTTGTTTGATTACCAGTGGAATCACAATGAAAAAAAGAAAGGAAATTCTTCCTCCCTTACGGAGCATGGCTTTGTGTTCTAAGTAGAGCTAGCAGGCTGTTTCTGAAAGTTGGACTAAACTATACCTGGGAAATGAGTCACCATGTTACCCAAGTCATAGAAGGAAAAAGGGTGATATATTCAATTGAAAAAGTGTGTTCTATGGAGGTGAGTGTCAGAATGGGGAAAGGGCCATTTCTAGGATTATTCAGGTGGTACAGATTAGAACTCTGGCCAGATGCTGTGTCTTTTGTAGATGGGTGACTGCTGAGTAGGTGTTTGGAAGACCTGGCAATTAAATAATGTGACCTTGGGCGCCATGCCCATAACTTGAAAGGGATTGCTGAGTGGGCACTGTGGCAACAACTCAGAGGGATGGGGTCTGGGAGATGGTGATGGACGAGAATCCAAGAGATGCAGTGTATCACAGGACCTGAGTAATGCAGGAACACTGCGGCCTGAAGCCAGGGTCCTCCTCTCTGAGTTTTCCAGGATATCCTCAGTCCAGGAATTCACACTGTGTGATCTGATGGAGACTGAAAGGAGCTCAGGTAATGCCTGAGTTCGGGCTTTGTGACGATCTTGATTTATAGGCTGTTAAAGCCAGATTTTCTTTACTTTAGAAAAATGGAGATCATTGGCCTTTCTTGCTCTTGGAATATTGTGGGGCAACTAATACTTGCTATATTAAGAACAATTTCATTAGTATCCTGCTGTGTGCTTATGTACACTTCATAATGCTTGCAAAAACCTTGTTAGGTAAGTTTCTCTTGATTTTCTTAGATATCCTTATATGTCTATTATGCTACTCATTACATCAATACTATAGTTATATAACCAAAACCTTATTTATTTGGCAAATATTTATTGTTTGCCTACTAACATGTCGAGCACTGCTCTAGGTGTTTGAAATAAATAAGAGAAACAAGGTTCCTGCTGTCTAAAATGTGAAGAGGCTAAACCAGAGGCATTTTGATAAATGAAGGACCATATACTATTTACCCTATTATTCACAGGTGCCTGGAAGTAGAATAAGGCAATTAGCATTTTTTTGTGCACTTATTTTTTTCCCTTTGGTAAGCGTGTTTGTATTATATAGAGAATACAGCCTTAACAGTAAAATAGTTGATTGGAACAATTCCAGGACAGCCCTAGTGATCAAGGGATGAGAACTGTGGAAGCTCAATCTCTTTTTAACTGTCAGTTATATTAGCTTTGTTCTTTCCTGCTACACACAGTCTCTGTACTTGTTGGGACATTTTTAACCAGCATTTCCATTTTTGTTCTCTTCCAGTTTCATGATCTGATAGGCAAAGAGACATTTGTCCCAGCAGTAACTGTCCTGACTTTGGGACAAATGCCCCACCCTGGAAATTTACCAGGAGAATGAGGCCCCTCTTACAGATCTAGCTGGGTCTAGTGAGCACCTCTACGTTTAGCACACAGGGCTAGCTAGTTCCCAGAAGGCAGAGCCTGAACTGGGTATACACCAGGTAGACTAACACAGCTACCCCACATAACTCTTGTAGCAACTCTCTCAACAAGTATATCAGATTCCATATTTTACAAACACTGAGTTTTGTCTTAAGGCCATTAAATAAGTTCACTACATTCACTCAGCTTGTGGAGGTGAGATTCAAACCCTGCTCTGCCAGCTAGAAACCTGGTGTGTTTTTGCTATGCTGTACTATTTCCATGCGGAGAAGGCAATAGCACCCCACTCCAGTACCCTTGCCTGGAAAATCCCATGGATGGAGGAGCCTGGTGTCCATGGGGTTGCTAAGAGTTGTACACGACTGAGTGACTTCACTGTCACTTTTCACTTTCATGCATTGGAGAAGGCAATGGCACCCCACTCCAGTACTCTTGCCTAGAAAATCCCATGGGTGGAGGAGCCTGGTAGGCTGCAGTCCATGGGGTCGCTAAGAGTTGAACATGACTGAACGACTTCCCTTTCACTTTTCACTTTCACACATTGGAGAAGGAAATGGCAACCCACTCCAGTATTCTTGCCTGGAGAATCCCAGGGACAGCGGAGCCTGTTGGGCCGCCGTCTATGGGGTCGCAAAGAGTCGGACATGACTGAAGCGACTTAGCAGCAGCAGCAGCAGAAGCTTCTCTAAGGTGTCCCAGTGTAAGTATCTTCAAAGAGGTATGCTCCTAAGATGCAGTTTACAAAAACTCAATTTCAGATGATTTATCCAAGAATAGTCTTACTTGTAGAACTGATCGGCATCCTGGCAATAAAGCAAAGGCAGGGACAGAATGGAAACAGGATCAGACTGGACATTCCTTGTGGAATATCTTCAGGAACCCAAACAAATATTATGTGTTCCTACTTTCTTTCAGTGTATTATATCACAGACCAGAAAACTTTTTTTCAATTAAGGCATTTCCCATAAAGCCTAAAATGTTTCAGGCTTTGTGGGCCATAGCGTCTCTGCTGCAGGTACTTAACTCTCTTGTAGTACAGAAGTAGCCTAAGCACACATAAGCAACTAAGCATGGCTGTGTCCTCCAAAAATTAACTTAGAAAAACTGGTAGGAGACCATATTTAGCCCACAGCCCAGTTTGCTGACCCCTCTCTTACATGTAAACAATTATTTCATCCATGTCATCTCCATACTGCTTTAACTATTTCCCATATGCAGTCCTCTGTATTAGATAGAAAAGAATGTGAGGGTGTCAGTAGCTTTGGGAGGTTATAAATCTAGCTTGAAAGACTGGAAATAAAGCCATAATGTCTCATAAGTAATGCAACATAAAGTTTTTTTAAAAAATTTAAGGGAGAGATCTCTTCCAGAGCATATGGTCATATGAGAAAGGAGGATCTAAACAACAAAACTTGAAGAATAGATTCTATTTAATAAAAAAAAAAAAAAGCACAGAGAGTGATAAATGTGTGAAAGTGAAAGTCATTCAATTGTGATGCTTTGTGACCCCATGGACTGTAGCCTTCCAGGCTCCTTTGTCCGTGGATTTCTCCAGGCAAAAATGCTGGAGTGCGTGGCCATTTCCTTCTCGAGGGGAATGTTTCCAACCCAGAGATCAAACTGGGTCTCCTACATTGCAGGAAGATTCTTTACCATCTAAGCCACCATGGAAACTGTATATAAATGTGTGTAAATGTATCAGTTCAGTTCAGTCATTCAGTCATGTCCAACTCTTTGTGACCCCATGAACCATAGCACCCAAGGCCTCCCTGTCCATCACCAACTCCCGGATTCTACCCAAACTCATGTCCATTGAGTTGGTTATGCCATCCAACCATCTCATCCTCTGTTGCCCCCTTCTCCTCCTGCCCTCAATCTTTCCCAGCATCAGGGTCTTTTCAAATGAGTCAGCCCTTCGCATCAGGTGGCCAAAGTATTGGAGTTACAGATTCAACATCAGTCCTTCCAATGAACACCCAGGACTGATTGCTTTAGGATGTACTGGTTGAATCTCCTTGTAGTCCAAGGGATTCTCAAGAGTCTTCTCCAACACCACAGTTCAAAAGCATCAATTTTTCGGGGATCAGCTTTCTTTATAGTCCAACTCTCACATCCATACATGACCACTGGAAAAACCATAGCTTTGACTAAATGGACCTTTGCTGACAAAGTAATGTCTCTGCTTTTTAATATGCTGTCTAGGTTGGTCATAACTTTCCTTCCAAAGAGTAAATGTCTTTTAATTTCATGGCTGCAATCAGCATCTGCAGTGATTTTGGAGCCAAAAAAGATAAAGTCTGACACTGTTTCCACTGTTTCCCCATCTATTTCCCATGAAGTGATGGGACCAGATGCCATGATCTTTGTTTTCTGAATGTTGAGCTTTAAGCCAACTTTTTCACTCTCCTCTTCCACTTTCATCAAGAGGCTCTTTATTTCTTCTTCAGTTTCCATCATAAGGGTGGTGTCATCTGCATATCTGAGGTTATTGATATCTCCTGGCAGTCTTGATTCCAGCTTGTGTTTCTTCCAGCCCAGGGTTTCTCAAGAGGTACTTTGCATATAAGTTAAATAAGTAGGGTGACAATATACAGCCTTGACATACTCCTTCTCCTATTTGGAACCAGTCTGTTGTTCCATGTCCAGTTCTAACTGTTGCTTCCTGACCTGCATACAGGTTTCTTAAGAGACAGGTCAGGTGGTCTGGAATTCCCATCTCTTTCAGAATTTTCCACAGTTTATTGTGATCCACACAGTCAAAGGCTTTGGCATAGTCAGGGGATGGCAAAATACAAAAACAGAAACAAAGTAAGGATATGCTTAATAAAAATTCATTATGACTTGCATCTTGAACAGTATGAAGAAGTTGGGTTCAGATTGTGTAGGATTTTGAGTACTAGGTTAATAAATTTGAGTTTTATTTTTAAGCAATGAGAAATTTGTGAGGACTTGAAAATAGCAGGGGGGTGATATAAACTTTATAGTAAGAAGATGAATGTACAGTTTGTGAATAGTTTGAATTGCAGGCAGAGAGTTTAGAAGTGCAGAGATAGGTGGGAAGTAATTAGAATTGTCCAAATGAATGGAGTGACTAATTGGATCAAAATATTAGGAAATGTAGACATCTTTTACTACTGTAATTATGTAACTATTGCTCACTTAATACTGTTGTATCATGATTGCTCAACAGAAAACTAATAGGATTCGATATCACCAAAGTGAAAGTGAAGTGAAGTCACTCAGTCGTGTCCTGACTCTTTGCGACCCCTTGGACCACCAGGCTCCTCCATCCATGGGATTTTCCAGGCAAGAATACTGGAGTGGGTTGCCATTTCCTTCTCCAGGAGATTTTCCCAACCCAGGGATTGAACTCGGGTCTCCTGCATTGTAGGCAGACGCTTTACCATCTGAGCCACCAGGGAAGTCATATCACCAAAACTACCATTTAATAGGAAAACATCTAATCACTTTTTAAAACCCAGATGTGTATCAGAATTATCTTGGAATTCTTTGAAAAATACAAATGCCTATGTATTGCTGCTTTTTTTCTCCAGAGCTCCCGATGTGTTTCTAATGAGCAGCCATGTTTAAAAACAGTTGGACTATAGGATGATCTTTTACTTTTATCTAGTTTGTTTCATTTCTCCTATACATATTCTCAGAAAAAAAGTTATGACCAATATGGATAGCATATTAAAAATCAGAGACATTACTTTGTCAACAAGGGTCCATTTAGTCAAGGCTATGGTTTTTCCAGTAGTCATATATGGATGTGAGAGTTGGACTATAAAGAAAGCTGAGTGTCAAAGAATTGATGCTTTTGAACTGTGGTGTTGGAGAACTCTTGATAGTCCCTTGGACAGCAAGGAGATCCAACCAGTCCATCCTAAAGGAAATGAATCCTGAATATTCATTGGAAGGACTGATGCTGAAACTCCAATACTTTGACCACCTGATGCAAAGAGCTGACTCATTTGAAAAGACCTTGATGCTGGGAAAGATTGAGGATGGGAGAAGAGGACAACAGAGGATAAGATGGTTGGATGGCGTCACCAACTTAATGGACATGAGGCTGAGTAAACTCTGGGAGTTGGTGACAGACAGGGAGCCTGGTGTGCTGCAGTCCGTGGGGTGGCAGAGTCGGACACAACTAAGCGACTGAACTGAACTGATGCCTGCTGAAAAAAAAAATGTTACCTGAAATCATAAATTCTTCCATGATACTGCCTTTGTTCCTTTTTTATTAATGTTATATATATATACATATATATATACACACATATATACACATGTCAGTTAATATTACTCAAATCTTCTTCAGTTGCATTAGTTTATAATTATTAAACCTAAATTCAAGCTTAAAGTATAAGGAAGTGAAAGTAAAATACACACACATATGTATATATAATACAAAAGGAAAAAACAGAAAGAAATGAGTATAAAAGACACCTGAGCATTAGAATGATTGAGTATAGTGAGTTAAGAAAAGAAAGAGGTCAAGAAACATTGGGTTGACCAAGCCTGAGTAACTTGGAGAAAAGTACTCATATTTAAAGAAATTGATAAGTCAAGAAGTAAGGCCAACTTTGGGAGAAATATGATTAATTTAGCCTTGACTATATGACACAAAGTGAAGAAAGAAAAAAAAATTGAGTCCAATGACATGAGGTGTTCTGCTCATGAAGAAAATTTCTTATCACTGAGAGTTGCATAATGGGAATATGTAACTGAAATTGCTTAACTCTTTTGTATTAAATTACTAGAACATGACTTATAATAGCAGACTCGCAATTACACTACCAGTCTTCTTCGACCAAACATCAGCCCCAAAGAGTAGTAATTCTCTTGTTTATTTTATAAGAGAAAGTACAGAGGAGAATAGATGTGATGGAGAATATTGGTAGCAGAATTAAACCATGGTCTTCACATAATATATTTTATTAAATGTCACTGATCATTGTTTTAAAGATTAATGGCTAACTCCTGGTTTGAATTACAGTACATTTCATTACTGATAGTGATCAAATGATGCAAAATTGTAAAAGCTGTATCACTCTAAATCAGGTTTAATAAACGGCAGCATATGTTTTGATGAAGAACAAAAGAGAAACCAAACTAAATCATGAATATCCTAATTACTGGCTAACATGGGAATAAAATGCCAGGTTGGATTTCAATATCTCTATTTTTAATTAGAAGTCATTGAAAATGTCAGTTAGTAATCAAATTTAACTCCAAATTGAGGATTAGGGACACTCATTTTTTAAAGTGATAAAAGGATATTGGTTAATGAACGCACACAAAAATGACATTTTAAATGCCTAACTGCTTAATCATTAATAGCATTTCAGTAGGATACGTTTTTCTTATGCTGAAAAGTTTGGAGAATATCCCAGATGTTATAAAAATTAATCCTAAGACCACTTCTGTGTCATGATTGAGCCCCCAAAGTATCTGTATTTTGTAGCGTGAAGCTTTCATACAGAACAGTTTGATAAATAAGGTGCCTGATGCCTGATTTTTCCTAGAATCTCACAAAAGGCAGAATTTAAGGTACATGAGAGAAGCTCTGCATCCATCTCCCTGTTTTGGTGCTTTATTTTACACTGTTCCAGATGTACAGATCACCTACAGAAGATGATCTATACATGGGAAACATAAAGAATTTCACTTTACGTTTGAAGGTCAGCAAACAATGGACATTGGTGAAAGTAGAGAGCAGGGTTTTCTTCTGAGTTAAGTAATATGTTCTTAAGAAAATGAAATGTGCAAAAAAATCAATAGACTTGAGGCTATCAAGGAAAAGGGGGCAGAGTAACATGGTGAAATTCCTTTCATCTCAGTTCATGTTTGGAAGACACCAACTACTGTGTACAAAGATAGAGAGGAAATTTTATTCACAAATATTCTTAAGTAGAATACTGAAGAATTTTGACAAGATGTGTTTTGAAATGTCTGAGTGTGCAGAGGTTGTATTCAGAGATAAGAAACTAAAGGTCATGTGAATTAAAGGGGACTACTAAAGTGTCCTCAGAGAAGGATGGGTCTTAAATTGTTTTGGACATCATTGTGACAAATTTGGATGTATGTGTTTGGGGAAGGGGGCTTCCCAAGTGGCTCAGTGATAAAGAACCAGCCTGACAATGCAGGAAATGCAATAGTTGCAAGTTCAATCCCTGGGTCAGGAAGATTACTTAGAGGAGGAAATGGCAACCTACTCCAATATTCTTGAATGGAAAAGCCCATGAACAGAGGAGGCTGGTGGGCTACAGACCATGGGGTTGAAAGAGTTGAACAGGACTGAGTAACTGAACATGTATGTCTGGGGGAAGATGCTGTGGTGTATTTTAATTACACTGTGTTACAGGGTGGAGACCTAAGTTCCCAGGATAAATACAAAGGGCAGAAGCAGGAGACTAAATACTATGCAAGTTAAAAGTTTATAGAAGAAAAAGAAAATCCATGTCTGAGTAGGGATGTCAATCGAGGGGATAACAGAATCATTTAATAGGATTTGAATTAAAATATTTCTTTCATTCTACAATTTTAAAGGCTCTTAAAATTACAACATGCTTCATGTGTTGCATTTCTTATTTAAATGAAGAAGTGGGTAAATTTTCTCTGCAGGTTGGTGTAGGGCCTGGAAGGAATCATCAAGCATTCATGAATGAACGGATGATTAACCTGAGTGATAGTAAGTGTTTACTTCTCTGTTCTCTGCTGGGTTCGATCCCTGGGTTGGGAAGATCCCCTGGAAAAGGGAAAGGCTACCCACTCCAGTATTCTGGCTTAGAGAATTCCATGGACTGGATAGTCCATGGGGTCGCAAAGAGTCGGACCAGACTGAGTGACTTTCAATTTCACTTTTCTTTACTGAAAATAAATTAATGATAAAGCTAAAACTCCTTACTAGCTTAAAAACTCAAGTGTGTGATGCTAAACACAGAGAAATACAGTCCTAATTTTACGAATCAAATTAAATCACAACACCCAACACACAAACACAACCACCTCACAGTGTAAGAACTGCATTTGGTATTTCATATTATTGAATTAGTATGGTGCAGGGATGGGTGCATGGTTGGATATTCCTGAGCCAAATTCATAATGAGAAAGAAGCTTCTATATTTGGGCTAGGAAGAGACGATTTAGGAAGTGATCGGCCCTGCTGCTCAGGAAGACTCTTCCACTAGAAGCTCTTAATTTTCTCATCTTTCATCAAAAATTTTGAACTTACTTATTATTCAGTTCAATCAGATAGTGTAAGCCAGCTGTGGGTGCAGTACAGCCGGTACTACAGTTTCTGTAGTACTCAGTAAATATTGCTTCTTTGGAGCCAGAAATTCAGCCAGTGTGGGAACAAAGTAATTTTATAATCATAACTGTGAGCGCCAACTACTTAAGCTGTGGTCTGAGGTTGTGACTTTAAAGTAGGCAAGTTTGGAGAAGCAAAAAATTTTTCAAGTCAACACTGAATGATTTTTGTCTCTTTCCACCTAGCTATTCAATGTGGTGTTCTGATTTAAGGAGACTTCCAAAAGTAAAGGGATGGTTTGCTGAAGAAACTGACCAAATGTAGATGGATGTAGGTCTTTATTGGCAGATATGAAATGGAGGCAAGAACAGAAAACACAAATGAGGGTGGAAATTAGCTACTGATTTAGCAGGCTATGGAAACTGGATGGGAAAGACAGGGGTGCAACTGGGAAGAGAGTCTCTGGAAACAAGTGCAGGTCTGGGCAGGAAGATTGACAAAACAAGGAAAGTTGTTTCACCGGTATACACTAACTACAAAGTTTATTAATGGGGTTAGTGATTTAAATGCCAGTGCTGTGTATTCCAGTCCCAAAGAAAGGCAATGCCAAAGAATGCTCAAACTACCGCACAATTGCACTCATCTCACATGCTAGTAATGTAATGCTTAAAATTCTCCAAGCCAGGCTTCAGCAATACATGAATCATGAACTTCCTGATGTTCAAGCTGGTTTTAGAAAAGGCAGAGGAACCAGAGATCAAATTGCCAACATCTGCTGGATCATCAAAAAAGCAAGAGAGTTCCAGAAAAATATCTATTTCTGCTTTATTGAGTATGCTAAAGCCTTTGACTCTGTGGATCAAATTCTGAAAGAGATGGGAATACCAGACCACCTGACCTGCCTCTTGAGAAACCTGTATGCAGGTCAGGAAGCAACAGTTAGAACTGGACATGGAACAACAGATTGGTTCCAAACAGGAAAAGGAATACGTCAAGGCTATATAGTGTCAACCTGCTTATTTAACGCATATGCAGAGTACATCATGAAAAACGCTGGGCTAGAAGAAGCACAAGCCAGAATCAAGATTGCCAGGAGAAATATCAATAACCTCAGATATGTAGATGACACCACTGTTATGGCAGAAAGTGATGAGGAACTAAAAAGCCTCTTGATGAAAGTGAAAGAGGAGAGTGAAAAAGTTGGCTTAAAGCTCAACATTCAGAAAACAAAGATCATGGCATCTGGTCCCATCACTTCATGGGAAATAGATGGGGAAACAGTGGAAACAGTGTCAGACTTTATTTTGCTGGGCTCCAAAATCACTGCAGATGGTGATTGCAGCCATGAAATTGAAAGATGCTTACTCCTTGGAAGGAAAGTTATGACCAACCTAGATAGCATATTCAAAGGCAGAGACATTACTTTGCCAACAGAAGTGCATCTAGTCAAGGCTATAGTTTTTCCAGTGGTCATGTATGGATGTGAGAGTTGGACTGTGAAGAAGGCTGAGCACCGAAGAATTGATGCTTTTGAACTGTGGTGTTGGAGAAGACTTTTGAGAGTCCCTTGGACTGCAAGGAGATCCAACCAGTCCATTCTAAAGGAGATCAACCCTGGGTGTTCTTTGGAAGGAATGATGCTAACGCTGAAACTCCAGTACTTTGGCCACCTCATGCAAAGAGTTGACTCATTGGAAAAGACTCTGATGCTGGGAGGGATTGGGAGCAGGAGGAGAAGGAGAAGACAGAGGATGAGATGGCTGGATGGCATCACTGACTCGATGGACATGAGTTTGAGTGAACTCTGGGAGTTGGTGATGGACAGGGAGGCCTGGCGTGCTGCAATGCATGAGGTCGCAAAGAGCCGGACACAACTGAGCGACTGAATTGAACTAAACTAAACTGTGTATTTCCTCAGAGAATCTGAGCAGTCCAAGTACAGTCTGCAGGGGGTTCCTTGAGGTGCCCCCAATCCATCCCAGCATCAGAATCTTTTCCAATGATTCAACTCTTCGCATGAGGTGGCCAAAGTATTGGAGTTTCAGCTTTAGCATCATTCTTTCCAAAGAACACCCAGGACTGATCTCCTTTAGAATGGACTGGTTGGATCTCCTTGCAGTCCAAGGGACTCTCAAAAGTCTTCTCCAACACCACAGTTCAAAAGCATCAATTCTTCAGCACTCAGCCTTCTTCACCGTCCAACTCTCACATCCATACATGATCAGTGGAAAAACCATAGCCTTGACTAGACGTACCTTTGTTGGCAAAGTAATGTCTCTGCTTTTGAATATGCTATCTAGGTTGGTCATAACTTTGCTTCCAAGGAGTAAACGTCTTTTAATTTCATGGTTGCAGTCACCATCTGCAGTGATTTTGGAGCCCAAAAAAATAAAGTCTGACACTATTTCCCCATCTATTTCCCATGAAGTGATGGGACCGGATGTCATGATCTTCATTTTCTGAATGTTGAGCTTTACACCAACTCTTTCACTCTCCTCTTTCACTTTCATCAAGAGGCTTTTTAGTTCCTCTTCACTTTCTGCCATAAGGGTGGTGTCATCTGCATATCTGCGGTTATTGATATTTCTCCTGGCAATCTTGATTCTGGCTTGTTCTTCTTCCAGCCCAGCGTTTCTCATGATGTGCTCTGCATATAAGTTAAATAAGCAGGGTGACAGTATATTCAGAACAAAATACTAACTGACCTTGGGAGGAGAGGAGACTTGCTTATTTCACATCCTAACCAGAAATGTAGTCATCGTTTTAACATGCAAAACAATTTTACTAGTTCTATCCTGGTTTATCAAATATAGCAAGTGTGGCATCTGAGCTCAGATTATGTCCAGGCTCTTGAATTTTCCTGGAGAATCATTTGGGTGAGCGTCAAATTAAGTGTAGCCTTATTAATAACCTTAGCAGCCACTGTGGTCTCTAGAGTAGTTACACTAAATGTATTTACATATAAAAGTGATTATTCTTTAGTCTCTATGTGGATATGGAAATGTGCATGGCTAATGCCAACTATTAGGCCCTGTATTAGATTGAAGTTATATGATACTGAACTATTTCAGGATTTATACCAAAACTTGGAATTACATTTAGTGTTGACAAGTAAATGCTACTGTTATTCCACATTAGATAACATCTTTAGCACATGTGGATGTAATTACTCTACTAAAACATGCTGTTTTATAATTTGGACATTGGAGAACATCACTTTAACCTTTTCCCAGCTCCAAACTCCTTTGTTTTGAGAGAAGGCAATGTAAAGAATGACGCAATTGATTAGAAAAGTGCATAACTGGCACTTGAATACAAGTGGCTTCTTTCCATCAAGGGAGTTCATTATTTGCCACCATTCAAAGCGTGACATAAAGCCAATAAAGCACTCTGTGCAATTTTCAGTCACTCCTTAACAAGTGTATAGCTTCTGTATGTGAGCCAGGGCCACAGTATTTTCAGGGTATATGTGCTATTTGGAAATTTATTAGATATGAAAAGTACTTTTATTTGTCTAATTCACACTTGCACTTTTCTGATTTTCTGGCCTTTTAGGGGGGAGTTCTAAACTAGTGAAGACAACCTAGCCAGTAGCATTTATCTTGCTCCATGAAAATTGGTGCTTCATTTCAAAATAGTACTAGATATGAACAAATTTAAGACTAGTGCTGTGCAAAATATCCAATTTTGCAGTTCATCTCCTAGTAGTACCCTTTGACTTTTGTAATAGTAGACAGATCCTGTTTCACTCTATGTCCCTGAAAGTCTCTGGGCTGTTTTATTTTATTTTATTTTTTTGAATCAGTAATTCATATCTTTCTGAACTTTGCTTATTGACTGTAGGAAGAAGTAGATATCATGCATTATGTTGTCTAGTACCATGATCAGATTTGTTGCACTCCCTTTCTTAAAAGAGTGAACAATATCTTTCATCATGTGCAAAGTGAGAGCATAGCTTATATTTAATCACTGTCATATACTGTGTCAATTATGGTAGTTTTTACAACTTTATTTTTGCTTTCTTTATAGCTTTTGAAAATTGCTTGGAGCCAATTTAAGAAAAGTAGGAGAAAACCACTTTTGTATACTGTTGGCATTGATTTAATAAGTTATTTATCTCATGGTATACTTGAAGGACATTGATTATGGTTAAATCTCATTGATGGGACAGGTGTAACAGAAGCAGAGTTCTGTAATATATCAAATGCACTATTCTGTCCAAATTAAAATAACTGTTTATAGACACATCACACTGGAATGCATATTCACACACATACAAATTGACACTGCTAATCATTTCAAATTATGTCTTAATAGTTTTACTAGAGATATGAAATGATGTTAACTGAAGAAGGTTGTGAGAAAGGTGGTGACTGAAAGAAGTGGTAGAAGAATAAAGAGACAGATCAAGCATCCTTGAGATCCTTTGAGAAATATTTAGCATCCTATTGAGGTCTTGTCTCCTTTATTGAATGTGACTCCTTAACCTGGATTCCTAGGCAATCTTTATTGTGGTATTTAGATTTTTGATTTCTTTTGTTAGGGTTTTGGTATTTTCATGTATAAAGATTCTGTACAAATTAGTTTGACTTATACACGAGTATTTCTTTTAGGGGGTGCTATTGTAAATAATCAGTTTTTAAGAATTTTTCAAGGTCTAGTTTTTCACTGCTGGTGTATATAAGGATGGGGCTTCCCAGGTGACACAGTGGTAAAGAGTTGACCTGACAATGCAGGTCGATTAAGAGAATAAGAGATGGTTTCGATTCCTGAGTTGGGAAGATCCCCTAGAGAAGGAAATGGCAACCCACTTCAGTATTCTTGCCTTGGAATCCTCATGGAAAGAGGAGCCTGGCAAGCTACAGTCCAGGTGGTCACAATAGAGTTAGACATGCCTTAGCGACTAAAACAACATCAACAAATATGATACAAAAATAATTGGTTTTCATCCTAGTTTATTGGTTTCTGGAGGGTTTTGGTAAGTCAACTTGAGGAGTGGCTTAGACACTAATGTCCTCTGGAAACAAAGATAGTTTGATTTCCTTCCCTATTTGTATACCTTTTATATCCTTTCCTTATCTTTGTTACCAGCTGGTACTTGAAGTACAGTGTTAAATACCAGTCTTAAGAGAAAATAAGCTTGTGATAGGTTTCACATGATTCATTTAATATGCTGCTGAATTTGGTTGTTAGTAAGGCATACCTTGAACATATAACAAGTTCTGTTCCAGACCACTGCAATAAAAAGCAAATATTGTAATAAAGTGAGACACACAAAATTTTTGGCTTCCCAGTGCATGTACCAGTTATGTTTACAATACTGTAGTCTATTAAGTGTGCACTAGAATTGTGTCTTAAAAAGGTATATGTCTTAATTTAAAAATAACTTACTACTAAAACATGCTAACCATGATCTGAGCCTTCAGTGAATTGTAATCTTTTTGTAGTAGTAGAGATCATTGATTACAGATATTAGGACAAATATCTGTGAACATATTTAATAAATATGCACAGAACAAATGTAATAAATGAACAAATGAAATAAATGAGATGTTTGATGAAAAATGAAAAAGTTTGAAATATTGTGAGAATCACCACAGTGTGACACAGAAATGCAAAGTGAGAAAATGCTGTTGGAAAATTGATGCCCATAGCATTGCTCCATGCAGGGTTACCACATACCTTCAATTTGTAAAAACATATCATCAGTGAAGTGCAGTAAGGTGAAGTGCGGTGAAATGAGGTACCTCTGTGTTTTGCTGAGGATTTTTGCATCAGATCTTTATAAGATTTATTGGTCTGTGAATTTCTTTTCTTAAAGTATCCTGGTCTGGCTTTGGTATCAGGGTAACGAATGAATGAATGTCAAGTCTCTCAGTCGTGTCTGACTCTTTCTGAGCCCATGGACTGTACCCTGCAAGGCTCCTCTGTCCATGGGATTCTCCAGGCAAGAATACTGGAGTGGGGTGCCATTTAATGCAACCTCAAAAAATGAGTTAGGAAGTGTTTACTCTTCAGTTTTTTGAAAAAAATTTAGAAGGAATGGTGTTCTTCTTTAAATGTTTGGTCAAATTCACCAGTGAAGCTATCTGGTCCGTGGCTTTTGTTTGTTGGGAGATTTTTAATCACAGATTCAAATTTCTTATTAGTCACAGTCTGTTCAGATAAGTCTTAGTGTGTTTTTGTGTTTCTGGGAATTTTTAAATTTTATTTAGGTCATCCAATTTGTTGGATTAAAATTGTTCAGAGTACTCTCTTATAATGTTTTTATTTCTGCAGTATTAGTGGTAATATTTGCACTGTCATTTCTGATTTTAATAACAGTTGATCTCTGCTTTAGTCTAATAGAAAAAATGAAAAGTTACTTTAATACGATGAGCTATATAGGCATCCTATTGCCACTGTAAAAAATTACCACAAACGTAGTGGATAAAAGCAAAGAAAATTTAGTGTTTTATAATTCTAGAGATCAGAAAGCTGAAAAATATTTCAGCAGTTTAAAATCCAGGTGCTCTTGAGAAAGAAGAATGGAAATGGAGGAATCAACCTACCTGACTTCAGGCTCTACTACAAAGCCACAGTTATTAAGACAGTATGGTACTGGCACAAAGACAGAAATATAGATCAATGGAACAAAATAGAAAGCCCAGAGATAAATCCACGCACCTATGGACACCTTATCTTTGACAAAGGAGGCAAGAATATACAATGGATTAAAGACAATCTCTTTAACAAGTGGTGCTGGGAAAACTGGTCAACCACTTGTAAAAGAATGAAACTAGAACACTTTCTAACACCATACACAAAAATAAACTCAAAACAGATTAAAGATCTAAATGTAAGACCAGAAACTATACAACTCCTAGAGGAGAACATAGGCAAAACACTCTCTGACATATATCACAGCAGAATCCTCTATGACCCCCCTCCCAGAATATTGGAAATAAAAGCAAAAATAAACAAATGGGACCTAATTAACCTTAAAAGCTTCTGCACATCAAAGGAAACTATTAGCAAGGTGAAAAGGCAGCCTTCAGAATGGGAGAAAATAATAGCAAATGAAGCAACTGACAAACAACTAATCTCAAAAATATACAAGCAACTCCTACAGCTCAACTCCAGAAAAATAAATGACCCAATCATAAAATGGGCCAAAGAACTAAACAGACATTTCTCCAAAGAAGACATACAGATGGCTAACAAACACATGAAAAGATGCTCAACATCACTCGTTATCAGAGAAATGCAAATCAAAACCACTATGAGGTACCATTTCACACCAGTCAGAATGGTTGCGATCCAAAAGTCTACAAATAATAAATGCTGGAGAGGGTGTGGAGAAAAGGGAACTCTCTTACACTGTTGGTGGGAATGCCAACTAGTACAGCCACTATGGAGAACAGTGTGGAGATTCCTTAAAAAACTGGAAATAGAACTGCCTTATGATCCAGCAATCCCACTGCGGGGCGTACACACTGAGGAAACCAGAAGGGAAAGAGACACGTGTACCCCAATGTTCATCGCAGCACTGTTTATAATAGCCAGGACATGGAAACAACCTAGGTGTCCATCAGCAGATGAATGGATAAGAAAGCTGTGGTACATATACACAATGGAGTATTACTCAGCCATTAAAAAGAATACATTTGAATCAGTTCTAATGAGGTGGATGAAACTAGAGCCTATTATACAGAGTGAAGTAAGCCAGAAAGAAAAACACCAATATAGTATACTAATGCATATATATGGAATTTAGAAGGATGGTAACAATAACCCTGTGTATGAGACAGCAAAAGAGACACTGATGTATAGATCAGTCTTATGGACTCTGTTGGAGAGGGAGAGGGTGGGAAGATTTGGGAGAATGGCATTGAAACATGTATAATATCATGTATGAAACGAGTCACCAGTCCAGGTTCTATGCAAGATACTGGATGCCTGGGGCTGGTGCACTGGGACAACCCAGAGGGATAGTATGGGGAGAGAGGAGGGAGGAGGGTTCAGGATGGGGAACACATGTATACCTGTGGCAGATTCATTTTGATATTTGGCAAAACCAATACAATATTGTAAAGTTTAAAAATAAAAATAAATAAATAAATAAAATCCAGGTGCTGGCAGGCCTGTGTTCCTTTCATTTTTAAGAAAAGAATCCATTTTCTTGCCTTGTCCATCTTCTAAAATGTGTCCTCACTCCTTAATCCATAGCTCCCTTCCATTTTCAAGGTCAGCAATAGCTAGTGTAGTTTTTATTCTATATGAGTGCTCTGAAACTGATTGTTCTTTTTCTTACCACATCCACTTTTAAGAACCCTTGTAATTACATTGGGCCTGCCCAAATAAATCAAGATAATTTTCCTATTTTATGACCATCTAATTTGCAACCTTAATAGTATCCAAAGTGATATTTCTCCCGTGCCATATAATGTTACATAGTCATAGGTTCTGAAAATTAGAAAATGAATATCTTTGGAAAGGCCTTTATTCTGCCTACAATAAACACCATCTTGATTTTTTTTTAAGGCCACTTTTTCTATATTTTATTTTCATTCAATTTGAAGGTTAAATATGGAGCACAGGACTGTAATGTACTGGGTAAAGATTATGCTAGCACCTAATCTTTTCTTTCTATTGATTGAAACTTTATGGTTGATTGGGTGGATGAGGAGGGTTTATTCAGGATTCTGACCCAGCTAGCAGAATGGAAGGAGTTCTACTCATAGAAAGGAAGAAACTTTTAGGAGCTGTAGATTTGGTTGAGGGTGATGAGGAGTTCAGTTTGAAATTGAATTTAAGTTACCAAATGAATTTTTCTTGCATAGTTAGATAGGAACATGAGGCTTAGGAAAGAGAAATTTGTGAAGATAAAACTTTAGGAGTTGTTCACATAGAGATGGTAATTAAAATCAGGAAAGTTTAAAAAATTTTATTTTTATTTACTTATTTATTTTTATTTTATTTTTTAAATTATATTTTATTTTTAAACTTTACATAATTGTATTAGTTTTGCCAAATATCAAAATGAATCCGCCACAGGTATACATGTGTTCCCCATCCTGAACCCTCCTCCCTTCTTCCTCCCCATACTATCCCTCTGGGTCATCCCAGTGCACCAGCCACAAGCATCCAGTATCGTGCATCGAACCTGGACTGGCAACTCGTTTCTTACATGATACTTTACATGTTTAAATGTCATTCTCCCAAATCTTCCCACCCTCTCCCTCTCCAACAGAGTCCATAAAACTGATCTATACATCAGTGTCTCTTTTGCTGTCTCGTACACTGGGTTATTGTTACCATCTTTCTAAATTCCATATATATGCGTTAGTATACTGTATTGGTGTTTTTCCTTCTGGCTTACTTCACTCTGTATAATAGGCTCCAGTTTCATCCACCTCATTAGAACTGACTCAAATGTATTCTTTTTAATGGCTGAGTAATACTCCATTGTGTATATGTACCACAGCTTTCTTATCCATTCATCTGCTGATGGACATCTAGGTTGCTTCCATGTCCTGGCTATTATAAACAGTGCTGCGATGAACATTGGGGTACACGTGTCTCTTTCCCTTCTGGTTTCCTCAGTGTGTATGCCCAGCAGTGGGATTGCTGGATCATAAGGCAGTTCCATTTCCAGTTTTTTAAGGAATCTCCACACTGTTCTCCATAGTGGCTGTACTAGTTTGCATTCCCACCAACAGTGTAGAAGTACTTATAAAAGCCAGTGCCTTACCTAGAAATCAGAAAGGAAGCATTCAAGGACAGATCTATTCCTCTGCAAAGGAGATGGAGAAGGAGTGGACAGTCAGGTAGCATAGCAACATAAAAGAGTGGTATTATGGGTATTTTCCTTGGAAGAAAAGCTATGACAAACCTAGACAGCATATTAAAATGTAGAAACATTACTTTGCTGACAAAGGTCCATCTTAGTCAAAGGTATGGTTTTTTCAGTAGTCATATATGGATGTGAGAGTTGGACTATAAAGAAAGCTGAGTGCCGAAGAATTGATGCTTTTAAACTGTGGTGTTGGAGAAGACTCTCGAGAGTCCCTTGGACTGCAAGGAGATCCAACCAGTCCATCCTAAAGGAAATCAGTCCTGAATATTCATTGGAGAGACTGATGCTGAAGCTGAAGCTCCAATACTTCGCCTACCTGATGTGGAGAACTGACTCTTTGGAAAAGACCCTGATGCTGGGAAAGATTGAAGGCAGGAGGAGAAGGGGATGACAGAGGAAGAGATGGTTGGATGGCATCACCAATGTTGGACATGGTTTTGAGAAAGCTCTGGGAGTTGGTTGTTGACAGGGAAGCCTGGCATGCTGCAATCCATGGAGTGGCAAAGAGTTGGACACGAGTGAGCAATTGAACTGAACTGATGGAAATGAGAGGAGGAGAGTATCTCTAGAAAGTTGGGACAGTCAAAAGTTCTAAATATCATGTATGAAACGAGATGCCGCACAATACTGGATGCTTGGGGCTAGAGCACTGGGATGACCCAGAGGGATGGTATGGGGAGGGAGGAGGGAGGAGGGTTCAGGATGGGGAACACATGTATACCTGTGGCGGATTCATTTTGATATTTGGCAAAACTAATACAATTATGTAAAGTTTAAAAATAAAATAAAATTAAACTGATATCAAAATAAATAAATAAATAAATAAATTCTAAAGAAAGCTGGTTAAGCTAAAGCCTGAAAAGAGGCAATTGAATTTAGCTATAAGCACACTACCTTGAGAAAAGCTGGACTAGTGCCTTGGTGCAAATAGTAGCCACATTCAAGTGCACCAAGGTGAAGGAGGTGAATAGTTACCTGAAGAGCAACGAGGTGTGGTCTAAAGGTACAAGGAAAGAACACCGGAGAAACCTGGGCACTTGATAAGGCCTGACTGAAGTCATCAGAGGGCCTTGTTGTGAGAGTACAGGGAAAGAAAGAAACGGGAAGTAAAGACTTGAGTAGAAAAGAAAGATATATCATCAAGGAATTACTCTAAAACAGGAATATCTCTTCCTCTGAAATCAGAATAAAAATGAAAGAATGAGCAAAAATACAATCACACAGTTTCCTTTTGAGAGTCAGTGATTTAGAAGTCTCATTTGATTGTTCACAATTCCTCTGTGAATGAGGGTAATGTCTCTGTAAGGAGCATTTTCTCTGGGAGTAAGTAACTGCAGATGAACATGGAAGAGTAGGGTTGGACAGATTTGTGAGGAGTAAGTGTGAAGTAGCTTCCCTCTGATAAGCATGGTGCAAGTCTTTTTACAACATTCAACAACTCCTGTCAGTCTACCAAATTAACTCCTACTACTCAGTGTTATTTCCCTTAAGATATCAACCCCCTTTGGCAACTTCAGTCATAAAAACGATGTGGTAATCAGACATCTAAGATAGTTCCTCCATACTCAACCATAGTGGTAATAAAAATAGTTTAGTCTCTCAGTCGTGTATGGCTCCTTCTGACCCCATGGACCAAAGCCTGTCAAGTTCCTCTGTCCATGGAATTCTGAAGTGGGTAGCCGTTCCCTTCTCCAGAGGAGCTTCCCAACTCAGGGATTGAATCCAGGTCTCCTGTATTGCAGGCAGATTCTTTACCAGAGAATCATTCTGAGATACCTGGGAAGCCCACACTCAACAATAGATGGGAACAGACTGTTAATACATAAACATCTTGGCTCAATCTAAAAGAGATTATGCTGTGTGAAAGATCTCGGTGCCAATAGGCCACATACTATATCATTCAATTTATGTACTATTTTCAACATGAAAAAACATAGATGTTGAGAACAGATTAGTGACTGTCTTTTGTTAGAGATAGGGAGGAGGGTGACTGCATTTACAAGAGGACAAAAATACAAAATGTCCTTACAGTTAATACTGTAAATATGGTGGTACTTACACAAACTTGCACTTTTGATAAGATTGCATAGAATTATATGAACACAAATGAAAGTACATAAAACTGATTAAATGGGGTTAGTGGATTGCTAACAATATCAGTTTCCTAGTTTTGTGATTGCATGATAGTGTTGCAAAATCTTACCATTGGGGGATGGGGAATTGGTTAAAGGGTATACAGTATCTCTGTAATTTTGGAGCATCTTCCTATTTATCTTTAACAATTTTAAAATAAGAAATATTTTTTAAAGAAATGAGAGCTGCCAATGATCTCCCCTCCTTCCATATATATATATATATATATACACACACACACACACATATATATACATATATATAT
The DNA here is from genome assembly GCF_055505025.1 of Bos grunniens. NCBI lineage: Eukaryota > Metazoa > Chordata > Mammalia > Artiodactyla > Bovidae > Bos > Bos grunniens. The sequence goes on from NC_141171.1 coordinate 35,674,442, forward strand.
ATACACACATACATATACATACCCTGTATAATCTTCTCAACCTAAGTGTGGACTGGACTTGGTAACTTGCTGAATGAATAGAATATTACAAAAGTGATGGAATATTACTCCTGACATGAAGTTGTAGAAGACTATGACTTCATCTTGCTAGCACTTAAAAAAAATTATTTATTTAGCAGCACCAGGTCTTAGCCACATGTGGAATCTTCAATCTTCATTGCAACAGGTGGGATCTTTTAGTCGTGGCATGTGGGATCTAGTTTATGGCAAATTAACTCTTAGCTGCAGCATGCAGGATCTAGTTCCTGACCAGAGATCGAACACTGACCCCCTGCACTGGGAGCATGGAGTCTTAGCCACTGGACCACCAGGGAGGTCCCTTGCTAGCACTTTCTCCCTCTCTCTTGCCTGTTCACTTGCTCATTCTGATGAAATCAGCTGTCATGTTGTGAGCTGCCCTTTGGAGAGATTCTCATGGCAAGGAACCAAGGAGAGAGTCCTCGGGTTTGTATATGATGGGGGATTGAGCCCCTTAGTCCAACAGCCCATAGAGAACTAAATCTTGGAACAACAAGGTGAGCAAGCATAGAAATGGATCTTCTCTCAACTGAACCTGAAAATTATAGCAGCTCTGTTAGCTCCTTGATGGTGGCCTGGTGAGAGATCAGAACCAGAGGACCCAGCTAAGCTGTGCTTGGATTCTTGACATGCTGTGACATAATGAATACTGTTGTTTCGAGCTGCTGAATTGTAAAGTATTATACAGCAATAGATAACTAATATGGACTTGCATCCTCCTTTAGGGATTTACCTTTGATTGCTATTGGTAGAGAACAAGGTGTAAGCCAGATGCATGGTGAGTTAAGAAGGAGTTTCTTAATAAGAAGAACTTCAGTAAAATGTAGATGCTTCAGTTAATTAATTCAAGCCTTATTTGGAATTTTGGAAGATTAACTAGCAATCTTCTTCTCCAATCTTCAAGTGAGATTTATGTTAAACAGAGCAGTTCTATATTACCCTTTGTTATCAGTAAAACGAATCTCAGACTGTTAGAACTAATCTTAACCTAGGCTTCTTGTTCTCAATTAAGTACTTGAAGAGGGATTACATAAAACAAGTTTTATCCTAATGGAAACAAAAGGATTAACCACCAGACTCACAGAGATAGATATATATATATATATATATATATATATTACAGTTGAAGCTTGAAACACAGAAAAATCTTTACATAGACAAGGGCTCACTATATTTTTGACCAGTTAATAGGGGGCATTATTGCTTCACACAACATGGCTTAACCCTCCCAACAAATCCAAGATGAGCTTATCCTTCAAGAGAATACTGCTAATTAACAGAAAATTAACTCTATCTTCCAGGTCTCATGTATATTTTATTTCTTTAAGGTTGCTGCTACTGCTGCTGCTAAGTCGCTTCAGTCATGTCTGACTCTGTGCGACCCCATAGATGGCAGCCCACCAGGCTCCCCCATCCCTGGGATTCTCCAGGCAAGAACATTGGAGTGTGTTGCCATTTCCTTCTCCAATGCCTGAAAATGAAAAGTGAAAGTGAAGTCACTCAGTCGTGTCCGACTCTTAGTGACCCCATGGACTGCAGCCTACCAGGCTCCTCCATCCATGGGATTTTCCAGGCAAGAGTACTGGAGTGGGGTGCCATTGCCTTCTCCATCTTTAAAGTTAGGTGTCTGCAATAGTCATCTACAAACATTATCAAATGTCAGGAATAAGGAGACTCAGTAATCATGTGCGTGTGCTCAGTTGTGTCCAACTCATTGGTCAGCTTGAAAGTGAAAATGTTAGTTGCTCATTCTGTCTGACTTTTTGTGACCACATGGACTGTGGCTTGCCAGGCTCCTCTGTCCATGGGGTTTTCCAGGCAAGAATACTGGAGTGGGTTGCCAAGCCCTTCTCCAGGGGACCTCCTGACCCAGGGATCAAACCCGGGTCTCCTGCATTGCAGGCAGATTCTTTACTGTCTGAGCCACCAGGAAAGCCCACTGGTCAGCTTAGGTCATTAAAATTAAGAATTTATTAGACAGACAGGATATTTTCGGGAGATTTATCCACTTGGAAAAGAGTACAGATACTAGGGACTATCTCAGATAAGGATGCACTCTGAGAGGAATAAGTATTTAAGTTCTTAATATATGCTATGTGGATCTACATCCTAAAATAAAAATGTTGGGTTGTCTAGTTCAGGCTCATTTGTTCTTTTTATTGAGAATCTACCGTAAGCCAGATCCTGTGCTAGAAAGTAAGGAGTGAACATAAGACATTTCTGAATTAGACTAACAAAAGAGGTAAACTGTAATAGCTTTGTCAATTTCAACTAGCAGCTAGTGTCAGTCTAAAAATGCAAAACATGAAACACTGTTACCTAGTGTATGATATATGCATGAACCATTAATTCAAACTCTCTAAGCTCTTGGTGACAACCTGAGCTTAGCCAAATGGCTGGCATATCGTCTGTCTTGGTCTTGATTGGAATCATCCTTGTTTTGACTGTCTTCAATTGATTCTATGAGCATTTACTACTACTTTTATGGAGGAGTCTTTATGTTTGCTGCAAAAATAATTTCATTTCTCACTCAAAGTTGGTCAGATATTGAAATACTTACTGATTTCAGGGCTTCCCTGGTGGCTCAGCTAGTAAATAATCTGCCTGCAATGCAGGATTCCTGGGTCAGAAAGATCCTTTGGCGAAGGAAACGGCAACCCACACCACTATTCTTTTTTTTTTATTATTATTTTTAAACTTTACATAATTGTATTAGTTTTGCCAAATATCAAAATGAATCCATCACAGGTATACATGTGCTCCCCATCCTGAACCCTCCTCCCTCCTCCCTCCCCATACCATCCCTCTGGGTCGTCCCAGTGCACTAGCCCCAAGCATCCAGTATCGTGCATTGAACCTGGACTGGCATCTCGTTTCATACATGATATTTTACGTGTTTCAATGCCATTCTCCCAAATCTTCCCACCCTCTCCTTCTCCCACAGAGTCCATAAGACTGTTCCATACATCAGCGTCACTTTTGCTGTCTCGTACACAGGGTTATTGTTATCATCTTTCTAAATTCCATATATATGCATTAGTATACTGTATTGGTGTTTTTCCTTCTGGCTTACTTCACTCTGTATAATAAGCTCCAGTTTCATCCACCTCATTAGAACTGATTCAAATGTATTCTTTTTAATGGCTGAGTAATACTCCATTGTGTATATGTACCACAGCTTTCTTATCCATTCATCTGCTGATGGACATCTAGGTTGCTTCCATGTCCTGGCTATTATAAACAGTGCTGCGATGAACATTGGGGTACACGTGTCTCTTTCCCTTCTGGTTTCCTCAGTGTGTATGCCCAGCAGTGGGATTGCTGGATCATAAGGCAGTTCCATTTCCAGTTTTTTAAGGAATCTCCACACTGTTCTCCATAGTGGCTGTACTAGTTTGCATTCCCACCAACAGTGTAAGAGGGTTCCCTTTCCTCCACACCCTCTCCAACATTTATTATTTGTAGACTTTTGGATCACAGCCATTCTGACTGGTGTGAAATGGTACCTCATAGTGGTCTTGATTTGCATTTCTCTGATAATGAGTGATGTTGAGCATCTTTTCATGTGTTTGTTAGCCATCTGTATGTCTTCTTTGGAGAAATGTCTATTTAGTTCTTTGGCCCATTTTATGATTGGGTCATTTATTTTTCTGAGCTGTAGGAGTTGCTTGTATATTTTTGAGATTAGTTGTTTGTCAGTTGCTTCATTTGCTATTATTTTCTCCCATTCTGAAGGCTGTCTTTTCACCTTGCTGATAGTTTCCTTTGATGTGCAGAAGCTTTTAAGGTTAATTAGGTCCCATTTGTTTATTTTTGCTTTTATTTCTGATATTCTGAGAGGGGGGTCATAGAGGATTCTGCTGTGATGTATGTCAGAGAGTGTTTTGCCTATGTTCTCCTCTAGGAGTTGTATAGTTTCTGGTCTTACGTTGAGATCTTTAATCCATTTTGAGTTTATTTTTGTGTATGGTGTTAGAAAGTGTTCTAGTTTCATTCTTTTACAAGTGGTTGACCAGTTTTCCCAGCACCACTTGTTAAAGAGATTGTCTTTAATCCATTGTATATTCTTGCCTCCTTTGTCAAAGATAAGGTGTCCATATGTGCATGGATTTATCTCTGGGCTTTCTATTTTGTTCCATTGATCTATATTTCTGTCTTTGTGCCAGTACCATACTGTCTTGATAACTGTGGCTTTGTAGTAGAGCCTGAAGTCAGGTAGGTTGATTCCTCCAGTTCCATTCTTCTTTCTCAAGATCGCTTTGGCTATTCGAGGTTTTTTGTATTTCCATACAAATTGTGAAATTATTTGTTCTAGCTCTGTGAAGAATACTGTTGGTAGCTTGATAGGGATTGCATTGAATCTATAGATTGCTTTGGGTAGTATACTCATTTTCACTATATTGATTCTTCCAATCCATAAACATGGTATATTTCTCCATCTATTAGTGTCCTCTTTGATTTCTTTCACCAGTGTTTTATAGTTTTCTATATATAGGTCTTTAGTTTCTTTAGGTAGATATATTCCTAAGTATTTTATTCTTTCCGTTGCAATGGTGAATGGAATTGTTTCCTTAATTTCTCTTTCTGTTTTCTCATTATTAGTGTATAGGAATGCAAGGGATTTCTGTGTGTTGATTTTATATCCTGCAACTTTACTATAGTCATTGATTAGTTCTAGTAATTTTCTGGTGGAGTCTTTAAGGTTTTCTATGTAGAGGATCATGTCATCTGCAAATAGTGAGAGTTTTACTTCTTCTTTTCCAATTTGGATTCCTTTTATTTCTTTTTCTGCTGTGATTGCTGTGGCCAAAACTTCCAAAACTATGTTGAATAGTAATGGTGAAAGTGGGCACCCTTGTCTTGTTCCTGACTTTAGAGGAAATGCTTTCAATTTTTCACCATTGAGGATAATGTTTGCTGTGGGTTTGTCATATATAGCTTTTATTATGTTGAGGTATGTTCCTTCTATTCGTGCTTTCTGGAGAGTTTTTATCATAAATGGGTGTTGAATTTTGTCAAAGGCTTTCTCTGCGTCTATTGAGATAATCATATGGTTTTTATTTTTCAATTTGTTAATGTGGTGTATTACATTGATTGATTTGCGGATATTGAAGAATCCTTGCATCCCTGGTATAAAGCCCACTTGGTCATGGTGTATGATCTTTTTAATGTGTTGCTGGATTCTGGTTGCTAGAATTTTGTTAAGGATTTTTGCATCTATGTTCATCAGTGATATTGGCCTGTAGTTTTCTTTTTCTGTGGCATCTTTGTCAGGTTTTGGTATTAGGGTGATGGTGGCCTCATAGAATGAGTTTGGAAGTTTACCTTCCTCTGCAATTTTCTGGAAGAGTTTGAGCAGGATAGGTGTTAGCTCTTCTCTAAATTTTTGGTAGAATTCAGCTGTGAAGCCATCTGGACCTGGGCTTTTGTTTGCTGGAAGATTTTTGATTACAGTTTCAATTTCCGTGCTTGTGAACTATTCTTGCCTGGAAAATTTCATGGCTAGAGGAGCCTGGTGGGCTACAGTCCATGGGGTCTCAAAGAGTTGGGCAAAACTGAGTGACTAACACTTTCACTTCACATTGATTTCAGCTGTTATTTTTTATCTCCTCTGCTTATATTTTTAATTTTAATACCTGGAATTAGAACTATTTGGGGGGAGGGATAAACTCAACTCCAATGGCTTAAGTAAAAGCAAAGTGAAGCCAAACAAAAGCAAAACAAAAAATACCATTTATAGTTTCAAATGGAGAAGACCAAGAGTAGAAATAGCTTCAGGCAGCTACAGTGTTCAGGGCTCAGCCTTGCACTGTCCCATTACTGTGCTTTATGCTGAGGTAACATGATCCCAGGCACTTTCATGGGGGCAATGTGACATGGGGGCTAGGAAAATTGTTCTGCTACATAGTAAATACTTTTAGATTTTAAGACTAGTCAGCCTGTGTCAGAGCTATGCAACTCTGACACTGCAGTGCCAATGCAGCCACAAGTATTATATAAATAATCGGTATGCTGTGTTCCAATAAAATTTTCTTTACAAAAAGGGTTGTATTTTGCTGAACCAGGGCATGATCTTGTAGTTGCTGTTGTTGTTTACTTGTTAGGTCGTATCTTTGCAATCCTGTGGACTGTAGCCAGCCAGGATTCTCCTTCCATGGGATTTTCCAGGCAAGAATACTGGAGTGGGCTGCCATTTCCTTCTCCAGGGAACCTTCCGCACCCAGGGATCAAACTTGTGTCTCCTGCATTGGCAGGTGGATTCTTTACCATTGAGCCACCAGGGAAGCCCGAATGACCTTAAGCAGCACCTATTTTTACATCTCTCCTCCGTGTCCATCCATGTCCATCTCTCGTCCGTGTCATCAAAGTTTCCCTTGTGGCTCAGGTGATTGAGAGTCTACTTGCATGTGGGAGACACGGGTTCAATCCCTGCATAGGAACTTTCCCTAGAGAAGGAAGTGGTAACCCACTCCAGTACTCTTGCGTGGAAAATCCCATGAACAGAGGAGCCTAGTGGGCTACAGTCCATGGGGCACAAAGAGTCCGACACTACTAAGTGACTTCACTTTCACTTTCCTTCATCCATGTCCAAAAGAAAGTGATTCACCTAATCTATATATAGTTAAATAAAAGTCAAGGACCCTGTACTTAGGTACTCCTCCTGGCACTAAACACAAAGTGAGAAAGAGTGTTTAGCATAAAGCAGCAGAGGGTGAGGACAGGCTCCCCATAGTGATTCTCCATAGAATGGGGACAGGGTCAAGGAGAGCTGAGTCCCATTGTCACCTGCATCATTCAGCACAACCTCCTTTACACGCTGCTGACTGCTCTCTGCCAGCCTGGTGAGATGAGTTCTATGATATTATCCAAATACCTGTACCTCTAAGAAGTGTTCTATAATCCACTACATATTTTTCTATGATCCACGAGAGTGTCAAGATTTCCATTTTGAGTTTATTTTTTATGTGTGGTGTTAGAGAACACTCTGATTTCATTCTTTTACATGTAGCTGTCCAGTTTTCCCAGCACCACTTACTGAAGTGTGGTGCTTTTCTCTGTTGTATATTCTTGCCTCCTCTTATATGTTATAGTAAATCATATTAATTTCATAAGATTATTTCAATCAGATTTTTTTTTTCTGTCAAAATCCCAAAGCAGAGGTTTATTTCTATATACATAGCGGAGGGTGAAGTGAGGTACCTGGTAAGGTACTAAATAAAAGTTACAGCCATTATAAAGCAGATCACCAAATCCTTACCAGATTTTCTCTCTCTCTCTCTTTTTTTTTTTTCAGTTAACTCTGATATCATGTAAGCCTGATTCCTCACCCCATGTCAGTCTCTCCTCTGAAATTCCACCTCCCCATACTTCTTTTCTCCCTCAGACTCTGACACCCAAATCAAAAAAAAAAAAAAAGAAAAGACTTCCAGTGTGCTGTACACATGAGAATTCTGACATGTGCCCATGATCTTAACACTATATTTGAGTCTTCTTTGAATCTTATGTCTTTTTTGGAGTTCTGTACCTTGTATTTTCTATACATGTATAATCATATGAATCAGCTGGATTATGTGTTAGAATGTAGATTCCTGGTTCTTCCTTCAGACCTACTAAATCTGACCCAAATCAGGAGAGGACCCAGTGAATTGACATTTTCAGCCACTGTCCCAGGAGATTCCAATAAACAGGCAAATATTACTTTATATAATTCTGCTTTAACTTCCACCATATTTCACTAGCAGTATATTTGGATTATAATTTATACCTAGTCTTTAAAAATGTGATACAATTGTTGACATTTTCTGATATATCAGAGAGTAGTCTTCCAACATGACTGCATATTAGAATCACTTGGGAGCTTTGGAAAATACCGGTGACTCGATTCAGTCTCCTCCTCAAGATACTGACCAACCACATGGTAACAACCACTGGTGTAAGAAATGCATACACTAAAACTTCTGTGCAAGTTGTTATTTGTCTCCCCCCCCCTTTTTTTTTAGAACCAGACTTATTCAGCACTGATATAATTAACTGAGAAATTATTGCAATATCCTTTGCCACTCTAATTTTGGAAAGTTCTAGACAGTGATTTGTTCAATTAAAGGAGGAAAGCAGTGAGCTCTAAGGTAAAAAAAAAAAAAAAAAAATGGCTCCACAGATAAAGAATGAAATGGTATCTGCCAATGAGAAGGACTACTGAGTTAGAAGATATGAATGGGATGAACAAGTTATATCTTTTCTGTCAATAAGTTGAAAGACAGTAACTCTGGGGGTGGATGTGGGGGGGGGGTGGACAGAGAGGGGAACTGCCGGATGAAGTCATGGTTTTCAGGATGCTATTTAACTTTGACATCACATTAGTGTCCTTTGAGAGCTATCAAAATCCTGATGCTCAAGATACGCCCCCAGGCCAATCACATCAGATTTGGGCTACTGGAATCTAGGAAACGTACATGTTTTTGAAATTCCCCAGGTAATTCCAGTGTGAAGCTATGGTTTTGGAATCCTATTCTCATGATAAGCAAGATAAATTTGACATGATTTGCAGGAATTAAAGGAAAATAAGGAAAGGTAATTATTTTGACTTTGATGCTAGGAATCCAAGAGATTCTGACCAGGAAAATAGAAATTCTATTATCCTTTGCTGTTTAGTTATGTATTTATATGGTTAAGGAAAATAAAATTCATTTTGTTTTTAACTTCTAGTGTCAATTTGTAGACAATGCTGTAATAGAAATTCTATCTTAGGTTGATTATTTCTCATTCATCACTTGGCAGGGGTTTACATATTTTAATATTCTCTCAAAATGTTTTTGAAAGATAAACAATGAATATTTATAACATCATGTGTTTTGGACTAATATAAATTAACAGTATCCCCTCACTTCATTCTATCCCTGGCTCAAATGTAAATTCCTCAGAGAAACCATCTCCAACACATACATACTCCAACCGCATATGAAATAACAGCCTCCATAACATTCTTACTCTTATTCCCCTTAATTTTTCTTCATGGCACATATCAACACCTAGCTTTTTATGCATCCATTTTTGTTTCTCATTTCTGCTTTTCTGAAAAGTATGCTTAGTAAAAGGAAAAAAAAGTTTACTGCTTATATCAAGCAAGAATGGATATTAGAAAACACTCAATAAATATATACTAAATAAATCAATGAATGGAACTGAAAAGTCTACAAGAGCATGGACTATGTCTTATTCTTCTTTTATTCCACTATCAATCAGAGTTTTTTTCTTTTTTTAAATACAAATTTATTTATTTTAATTGAAGGCTAATTAAATACTTTACAATATTGTATTGGTTTTGCCATACATCAGCATGAATCTGCCACAGGTGTACATGTGTTCCCCATCCTGAACCCCCCTCCCACCTCCCTCCCCATACCATCCCTCTGGGTCATCCCAGTGCACCAGCCCTGAGCATCCCGTATTATGCATTGAACCTGGACTGGCCATTCGTTTCACATATGATATTATACATGTTTCAATGCCATTTTAATCTAGTCACAAATATCCACAATTCCATGATAAGAGAGAGAATAGGTCTGTTCCAAGGGAGAAAATTTAGTTGATTTAACTGAGCTAAGACTTCTTCAGTCAGTTAGTTCAGTCGCTCAGTCGTGTCCCACTCTTTGCGACCCCATGGATCACAGCACACCAGGCCTCCCTGTCCATCACCAACTCCTGGAGTTCACCCAGACTCATGTCCATCGAGTAAGTGATGCCATCCAGCCATCTCATCCTCTGTCGTCCCCTTCTCCTCCTGCCCCCAATCCCTCCCAGCATCAGAGTCTTTTCCAATGAGTCAAAAGACTTCTTAAATTTATATAATTATACTCATTAATACTCAGTTATTTCCAAAGCTCTGGATAAGGTAGCACGACATGTAAGTCTTGCTGCCTGATACCTATGATACCGACCTTACTGTCTGTATTCATTTCTGCTTCTATTCAAACCACTGCCTCCTAACCAAGTTTAAAGTGAGATTAAAAAACAATCTAGATAAAAGATTTGAACATCAACCATCCATTATATAAGAAAATGTGCGATTCACAAATTGTTAAAAAAAATAACTCATACAAGTAGTTAGCGCATTTCAAAATTTTATTCAGTTCATTAATACAAGATGACAAAGGTGATTCAATGAGGATATGAGAAATTCAGATTTATAAGGTCAATGGAAAAAGAAATTTGGATTGAGATGGCTTGGTCTGATAAAAAAAATCTCATTAATGTCCTACAAGGCAATAAGCTGTAACCTTTGGATACCTTCTCTATCAAATGGGGGAAAAAAAAAAAGTCACACCTGGTTCATTTTCCACAAATCAATCTCTGACTTTACAGGGTTATAAGACGTATGAGCCTTAATCAACTGTGAATAGTAAATCAAAATTATATCCCATGAGAAAATCAGATGACCCTCAGGAAGTCTTATTATAAAATACTGTAGTAAAACATTTAAAGAAATTATGTAATTCTTTTTGCATTATTTCCAAGATATTGTTATTTCCCAGAACAAGGTAACTAGTCCTAAGTGCTGTGCTGGATAAATATACTAAGTGAAATAAGTCAGACAGAGAAAGACAAATAATGCACAATATCTCTTATATGTGAAAAAATTAAACTTACGAATATAACAAAAAGTAAACAGACCCACAGAAACAGAGAATGAACCAATTGTTCACCAGTGGGGAGAGGTAAGGGGGGAGGGACGATAAAGGACAGGAACTAAGAGGTACTAATTATTATGTATAAAGTTAATAAAGTCCAGGGATATATTATACAACACAAGGCATACAAAGTTTATAATAACAATAAATGAAATATAACGCTTAAAAATTGTGAATCACTGTTCAGTTCAGTTCAGTCGCTCAGTCGTGTCCCACTCTTTGCGACCCCATGAATCGCAGCACATCAGGCCTCCCTGTCCATCACCAACTCCCGGAGTTCACTCAGACTCAGGTCCACCGAGTCAGTGATGCCATCCAGCCATCTCATCCTCTGTCATCCCCTTCTCCTCCTGCCCCCAACCCCTCCCAGCATCAGAGTCTTTTCCAATGAGTCAACTCTTTGCATGAAGTGGCCAATGTATTGGAGTTTCAGCTTCAGCATCAGTCCTTCCAATGAACACCCAGGACTGATCTCCTTTAGGATGGACTGGTTGGATCTCCTTGCAGTCCAAGGGACTCTCAAGAGTCTTCTCCAAGACCACAGTTCAAAAACATCAATTCTTCAGTGCTCAGCTTTCTTCACAGTCCAACTCTCACTTCTATACATGAAAACTGGAAAAACCATAGCCTTGACTAGACGAATCTTTGTTGACAAAGTAATGTCTCTGCTTTTGAATATGCTATCTAGGTTGGTCATAACTTTGTTTCCAAGGAGTAAGCGTCTTTTAACTTCATGGCTGCAGTCTCCATCTGTAGTGATTTTGGAGCCCAGAAAAATAAAATCTGACACTGTTTCCACTGTTTCCCCATCTATTTGCCATGAAGTGATAGGGCCAGATGCCATGATCTTCGTTTTCTGAATGTTGAGCTTTACGCCAACTTTTTCACTCTCCTCTTTCACTTTCATCAAGAGGCTTTTTAGTTCTTCTTCACTTTCTGCCATAAGGGTAATGTCATCTGCATATCTGAGGTTATTGATATTTCTCCCGGCAATCTTGATTCTGGCTTGTGTTTCTTCCGGCCCAGTGTTTGTCGTGATGTACTCTGCATAGAAGTTAAATAAGCAGGGTGACAATATACAGCCTTGATGTACTCCTTTTCCTATTTGGAACTAGTCTGTTGTTCCATGTCCAGTTCTACCTGTTGCTTCCTGTCCTGCATATAGTTTTCTCAAGAGGCAGGTCAGGTAGTCTGGTATATACCTGTAATTTATATAATACTGTACATCAACTGTATCCCAATTAAAAAAATGCATTAATTTTAAGAGGAAGAAAATTATGTTGAAACAGCAGGAATGCTATAATATTTAAGTATTTTGGGAAAAAAGAGTCCAAAGTCATCTCACTTGAAAAGCAGTGGATATAATTTCTTTTTAATTACATGTGACTCACCCTTCTCACGGAGAAGGTAATGGCACCCCACTCCAGTACTTTTTCTTGGAAAATCCCATGGATGGAGGAGGCTGGTGGGCTGCCGTCTATGAGGTCGCACAGAGTCGAACATGACTGAAGTGACTTCACTTTCACTTTTCACTTTCATGCATTGGAGAAAGAAATAGCAACCCATTCCAGTGTTCTTGCCTGGAGAATCCCAGGGACGGGGGAGCCTGGTGGGCTGTCGTCTGTGGGTCACACAGAGTCAGACACGACTGAAGCGACTTAGCAGCAGCAGCAGCAGGAGCAGCAGCACCCTTCTCAAGTGATAGAAAGATGAGCAAAACATTTGAAAGTATTCTCAGATATGTTGTAAAACACATAGTGCTGCTTCTTTTAAAAATTAATTCAGTCATTTATATATAGTTGTATATAATTGCCTAAATTTCATTGGAAGGACTGATGCTAAAGCTGAAACTCCAATTCTTTGGCCACCTCAGGCAAAGAATTGACTCATTGGAAAAGACTCTGATGCTGGGAGGGATTGGGGGCAGGAGGAGAAGGGGATGACAGAAGATGAGATGACTGGATGGCATCACCAACTCGATGGACATGAGTTTGAGTAAACGCTGGGAGTTGGTGGTGGACAGGGAGGCCTGGCGTGCTGTGATTCATGGGGTCGCAGAGGGTCAGACACGACTGAGCAACTGAACTGAACTTAATATGCTACTAATAGCCAATTTTTAATGATAATTTTAACTGGAGTATAATCTATAAAAAGATTGAATCACAATATTTTACACCTGAGGCTAATATAATATTGCAAGTGAACTCTATTTTCAATTTTAAAAAAGTAAAAATTTGAAGAAAGCTAAAAAAAAATCAGGTTTCTGGGCCACAAGAACAGGTTTTATCCAAGGTGCTACAGAGCACTAAGACTTTTTCTGTTTTGGAGGACTTGCCTGGGCATGATTTCCATCATTTCCTTTGTTGAATCCTGTTGTCTTGGGCTCTGTGAAGCCCAGGGTTTAGTGCTGATGCTTCCACCTTGAAGTCTTCCTACTCTATTATTTGTGACTTATACTAACACTAATCAGGCTTCACTGCTAGCTCAGATGGTAAAGAATCTGCCTGCAGTGCAAGAGACTGGGGTTTGATCCCTGGGTCAGGAAGATTCCCTACAGAAGGGAATGGCAACCCATTCCAGTATTCTTGCCTGGAGAATTCCATGGACAGAGGAGCCTGGCAGGTTACAGTCCATGGGGTCGCACAGAGTCAAGGATGACTGAGCAACTAACACTTTGACTTTGAATCATGCCACACGTGCAAGTGCTTGGTCAGTACTATCTTCTAATGGTTACATGAGTGTAAGCCATGTCTTTCTCAAAACACTGCATGCCACTTGAGGTGTACATTTTACCCATCCTCTGTAGAGTCAGGCAATGGGATTTAAGTGACTATAAGGCCTCCTAGAGCAGGACCTCGACTCATCCATCTCTGGTCTAATTCTAAAAAATGTGCAGAAAACCACTGCCCCTTGTAAGGCCACATTAAGGGGAAATTACAGTAAGTAAATTATTTACTGATAACTTTCTCTTTCCTCATCTCTTCCACCTTCTAGTCCTTCTCTTCTTTCCCGCCTGATACCCAGCAGTTTCCTTTGTTCTTAAGGGCAGTTAGTGTGTCACCTGCTTCCTCTGGAAAGTGCTTAAGTCTCTGAATCTCTTACTAAGTACAATAATTGCTATTTCCTTATTGGTTGCACCTCTTATGAAAATTTATATCTATATTAGGAAAAATGTTAAGTGTCAAGTATTTCATATGTTTGGGAGAAGGTTTGTTATTATTTTATAAAGACAACGAAATACAAAATGGGTTGCTTAGCATCATGAAGTGGGTCAGGCTGGTATAATGGCTCTCATCCTTAACCTAGGGTTAATTCTGCTAGAAATGTATATTTTGCACAGAATTTGTGGGCTCTGTAGTTAGGATGCCTGAGACTGACTTTGAAGCTTGTCCTTGACTATCCCAGTGATTCTGAAATGTGGTTTCTGGACCAACGCCATCAGCATAATGTGGGAATTTGTAGAAATGGCAAATGCTTACACCCCACACTCTAGATCTTCTAAATGATTAACTCTTGGAGTAGAAACATATATTCTGTGTCTTAGCAAGTTTTCCAGATTGTCCTCCTTGATAAAGTTTGGGAACCAACAGACTACACTATGTGTGTCAGCCTGAATAAGATGTTTAACTCCAAAAGACTGTTCCATACATCTGTGTCCCTTTTGCTGTCTCGCATACAGGTTTATTGTTACAATCTTTCTAAATTCCATATATATGCGTTAGTATACTGTATTGGTGTTTTTCTTTCTGAGTTACTTCATTCTGTATAATAGGCTCCAGTTTCATCCACCTCATTAGAACTGATTCAAATGTATTCTTTTTAATGGCTGAGTAATACTCCATTGTGTATATGTACCACAGCTTTCTTATCCATTCATCTGCTGATGGACATCTAGGTTGCTTCCATGTCCTGGCTATTATAAACAGTGCTGCGATGAACATTGGGGTACATGTGTCTCTTTCCCTTCTGGTTTCCTCAGTGTGTATGCCCAGCAGTGGGATTGCTAGGTCATATGGAAGTTCTATTTCCAGTTTTTTAAGGAATCTCCACACTGTTCTCCATAGTGGCTGTACTAGTTTGCATTCCCACCAACATTGTAAGAGGGTTCCTTTTTCTCCACACCCTCTCCAGCAATTATTGCTTGTAGACTTTTGGATCACAGCCATTCTGACTGGCGTGAAATGTTATCTCATTGTGGTTTTGATTTGCATTTCTCTGATAATGAGTGATGTTGAGCATCTTTTCATGTGTTTGTTAGCCATCTGTATGTCTTCTTTGGAGAAATGTCTGTTTAGTTCTTTGGCCCATTTTTTGATTGGGTCGTTTATTTTTCTGGAATTGAGCTGCAGGAGTTGCTTGTATAGAACAGTCTTTTGGACTCTGTGGGAGAGGGGGAGGGAATGATTAGGGAGAACGGCATGAAAACATGTATAATATCATATAAGAAACGAGTCGCCAGTCCAGGTTCGATGCAGGATACAGGAAGCTTGGGGCTGGTGCACTGGGATGACCCAGAGGGATGGTATGGGGAGGGAGGTGGGAGCGGGGTTCAGGATGGGGAACACGTGTACACCCGTGGCGGATACATGTCGATGTATGGCAAAACCAATACAATATTGTAAAGTAAAAAAAAAAAAAGATGTTTAACTCCTTCAAGTAAATCAGCACTCTCATTGGTAAAAAGGGGTTAGTTAATAATACTACCACTATTTTGGCCGGAGTCCTAAGGAATAAGTAAAAAAAAGTCCATGTAAGTATCTTTGAATAGTTCTTGGCATAGAAGAACTATTGAATACATCTTATTTACTGTTATATTCTGACCCTTGAGCCATCTATTATCAATTGCCTGGAACCTGATATGGTTTTGCCACTCTTCTCAACTTTGTCTCCTTTAACGCATATTCTTAAAAGTGGAGGAAGAAGTTCTAGAGAGAATAAATCAGTCAGTTTGGGGTCTAGGTAGTATGGATGCTACTAGTTCTATATGTTATTAAAATTCTCTAACTCTTAGTTCCTCCACCATGAAATTGGGATGATAATTTGTCTGTGTGCTTGTTGAGAATACAATCTGACTAAAGGTGTAAAGCATCTATAGTAGGGGACATATTGGGTGTCCCATACACATAGCTGCTTCCCCTTTATTCACTCTTGTTTTGACTCTTGACTCTTTTCCCTCTCATTGTAATTATTTGTGTTTTGTTTTACAAGACTCTAAGGCATGATACTGGGCTTCCCCAGTGGCTCAGTGGTAAAGAATCCACCTGCAATGCAGAAGACACAGTTTCAATCCCTGGGTCGGGAAGATCTCCTGGAGGAGGGCATGGCAATCCACTCCATGGAGAGAGAATGGAGAACCCCATGGACAGAGAAGCCTGGAGGGCTATAGTCCCTAGGGTCACAAAGAGTCAGACACAACTGAAGTGACTTAGCACACAGGCACTCAAGGCATGATACAAGATGGAACCCAAGTTTTTCAAGTACTTATTCCCCTTCTCAATAGATCCAAATTAGGTGCTTCCTATCTAGTGGTCTTTTAGATCAGGTTTTCCAAGAAACAATATGATATCAGAGTTTATATGCAGCAAGTTTATTGGAAAGAGTTTTCAGAAACAGTACCTGTGTGGGAAAAAGGACAGAAAGAATGTCAGAGGAGAAGTTGAACCACCATGTAAACACAACAGAGGTCTAAGCCAACCCCAAGGGCAGTTATGAAGTTGAGGTGGTTTTTCAGGAGTTATCCTAGATTTAAGCAAAATGCCCTAGCTCTTACATCCACCAATGAATATGGGCTGCTTAGGTGAAGGGACAGATGAGTGCCTGGGCCCAAAAGGGGTCCAGGGTGGCCCACCTAGTATCCACTATACTTAATCTTATACCACTGTTTCCTGCTTGCTTCACAAAGTAAGTCAACTTAATCTTGAAAAGTTCCTCCAGGAGTCTAGTTGTTCTCTTTCCCTGGAAAATCTCAGGAAAGTAAGATTAATAGATGAACTATGACTTTGATGATGTAGCCAGTCTCAGGCCTGCAACTGACACACATCATCTCCCTTCATTCTAATTTCTTCCCATCGCAATACCTCCACTGGACTTCATGGCTTTAATAGTAGAGTATTACAGATTCTGGTCTCTTAGAGATCTGAGAATCTGCTGTTGTGCTTGTGGACTTACCAAATTCAAACTGATGTCTCCATTGGGTAACAGTAGCCTCATGTCCTTCTAAAGTGGTCATCATTTCCTTATCTTCTGGTCTCTTGGCAAGAAGAGGTGGCAGTCATAGCTTAAAATTTAATGGACTACTTATTGTGCCCCCTGTTTGAAGTATTTCCCCTGGGAACAAGGAACTCTAAATCCATAGAGCCTAAAACTGAAAAAAAAACACAAAGAATTCTAGTGGGTAACTTGGAGTTATGGCAAGTGGGCCATTGCTACTTTCAACCCTTCATCTGGAACCAATATCATTCTATCTACCAAAGACACAGCTCCTTGTAATAGTTTTAGATTTAAGAAGTATATCGCATCATGCAGATTGTTGTCTCATCTTTGCAGTGTGTTTTCTCTATGTTGATGCTTCAGACATACTTTGAAGTTGCTGTTCCATTGCTCTTGCCATTGCTCTTATGGCACCTTTGGGTGCTACAGTATATGATGGCATGAGTGGGCCTCATGGTCATGGTACTACTATTGTACTCTTATGATAGAGATCCTTTGATTTAAGGTTAGATGCCATGGAGGTGGATTAAAAACTCTGTAAGATCTTGGGTAGTATTTCTGGCTAAGGAAAAACATAGCCATTATATAGCTCAACCCCAGAAATATTAATAGATACCCATCTTGGAGTAGAGGGAGTCCAATGTAGTCAACGTGCCACCAGGTCCCTAGTTGTATTCATGAAAGAATGATGTTATATCTGCAACTCAGAGTTAGTCTCTATTGCTGAAAGGTTGATATTCAGTAGCAGTGGATACTATATGAGCCCTAATGAGGAGTATAGGCAGTTGAGCCCATGAAGAGCCTCCACCCTGCCACCATGGCTATTGTATTCACAAGTCCATTGTGCAAGCACTGGGGTGGCCAATGGCAGAAGCTGACACATGGCGAATGGTTGAATCACTCGTCTATAGTGTTTAACATGTGACACAATAATCTTCACCATTCATGCACTGCCCCATAGGTGCATGGACGTGGTCTTTCCCCAAAATCCTTGTTTCTAATATTCTGATCTTTTCTTCTCAGGACGCTGGCCTTCTACCTAAGCCATTCCCTGCTGCCCAGTAGCCCAAGTTCATTACTATGCTTATTACTGCCCATTGGAGGATTTTTCTCCACCAGTGTTTTCCTGAATTGAGCTACACTTTACTATCAGTCATTTTGAGACTTGCATATACATATTTTACTGGTCTATCCACAGTAAGTGTTGGAACTTTTTCTTCCGCCATTCTTCATGCTGGCCCATCACCTTATTCTTAGTGCATCTAATATAGTACTGCTCCTGATCTTAGGCTCAACCTTTAGATTCTCTGTCCAGGCCCAGTATCATGCCAAGAACTGTTTTTCAAATGGTGTGTATGTTCCTATTACATAGTAGATCTATGTGATATTCTGTGAGATATCCAGATAGTTCAAAACCACTTATACTATATTATTGCTTAAGTTGGGAAAGTTGACATAGCCCTCATCATATTATAATACTTTACTGGTGTCTCTAACTTTCACACTAATGCTCAAGTTGATAATCACCCTTAGCCTTCCTTTTTATTAAGTGCAATCCTAGTCTTCAACAACAGTCATCCAGTTCCAATATACTTGCAATGATTGCTTCTGAATCTTTTGAATGCCTGATATAGTATGTTCATCCACCTTTAACTGACAGACTATTGTAACTCAACTTCTGTGAACACTTAACACTTTCATGATTGTAGCATGCCAGGAGTTACCAGTATATCCCTTACCGCTAGCAACTGGGTCTTCATTGTGTGCAGTGTGGAAGATAGTAAATCTCATTATATTTAAATGTACTTTTCTATAAATATTTTGAAAGAAAATTCAAGAATAATAGAAATAACTTTTTCCATGAAACTTCTGGAAACATGTCACCGATAGATCATCTCATCACTGCCAAATATTTTGTGTATTGTTTTACAAACAAGCATATTATCCTATTTAAGCTCAGTACAACCATCACAATCAGAAAAATAGCAATGAAACATTACTACCATCTAATCTTCAGACTCTATACAAATTTTATGAATTGTACCATTAATTAGGCCCTTATAGCAAAAGTATTCAATACAGAATGATATACTGCATTTTGCTGTCATATTTTCTTCAGTTTTCTCTAGTCTAGAATAGTTCTTTCCTTGACTTTCTTGATATTGATATTTTTGAAGATTATAGGCAATTTATTTTGTAGGATGCTTCTCAGTTTGGGTTTATTGGATGTTTCTTCCTCATTGGATTTGGGTTCTACAGTGTAATTTGGAATAAATGTCAGAGTGATGCTATTATTCATTATCATAACAAATTTGATTTGTCCCATTGCTAGTTGAATTATTTGAATCCTTAAAAGGATCTCCATTATAAAATACTCTTTTATTCTTTGGTGTTAATAAGTATTTCATTAGGAGATACTTTTGCTCTAAATACATATCCCACTTTAAACTTTTAATTAATTAATGAATATCACTATATACTCATGAATTCATATTTAGTCATTGGTTTTAATTTGTTGTCACTGCTACTCATGCTGATGCTCAATTTCTTCCAGATTTTGCCAGTGGAGCCCCTTCAAGCTGATTTTTTTTGCTCTGTACATTTCATCTGGAGAAGGAAATGGCAACCCACTCCAATGTTCTTGCCTGGAGAATCCCAGGGATGGGGGAGCCTGGTGGGCTGCCGTCTATGGGGTCGCACAGAGTCGGACACGACTGAAGCGACTTAGCAGCAGCAGCAGCATACATCTCATCATCTTGAGTCCTTCCTTATTTTGTCTCCGAAAGGTGTTTCACATTTATCTGTTGTACATGCTCTGTGTCAGTCCTGGAATTAGTCATTTCTCTAAGTTGTTCTGGTTCTTTTATGTGGAGAATTAAATTTAGGGGCAAAAATGTGTGTGGGTGTTAAGTATACACATTGCTATTGGGGTATCACATTGCTATTGGGGTGTCACTATCAGGCCCTCTCACTAAACAGGGCTAGAGAATGTGTGTGGAAATGTATACATTTAAATATTTAATATGTATTTATATATAAATATAAAATTGCAACGACATATATTATAAATATATATTAAGTATATAAATATATATTTCTATATATATTCTCTAAAATATATATAAAATTATAAATATATATTATAACACAGATGCATACTCAGGCTCCCCAGGTGGTACAGTAGTACAGAATCTGCCTGCCAATGCAGGAGACTCAGGAAATGAGGGTTCAGTCCCTGAGTTGGAAAGATCTCCTGGAGCAGGAAATGGCAACCCACTCCAATATTCTTGCCTGGAAAATTCCATGGCTAGAGGAACCTGGTGGGCCATAGTCCAAAAGGGTTGCAGACAGTTGGACATGACTGAGCACACATGCATAATATCATAACCATTATATCACTATATAATTATATTTATATAGAGAGTATATGGCACCCCACTCCAGTACTCTTGCCTGGAAAATCCCATGGATGGAGGAGCCCGGTGGGCTGTGGTCCATGGAGTTGCTAGGAGTCAGACACGACTGAGCGACTTCACTTTCACTTTTCACTTTCCTGCATTGGAGAAGGAAATGGCAACCCCCTCCGGTGTTCTTGCCTGGAGAACCCTAGGGACGGGAGAGCCTGGTGGGCTGCTGTCTATGGGGTCGTCCAGAGTCGGACACGACTGAAGCGACTTAGCGTTAGCATTAGCTTTAGAGAGTATATACTCATATACTCAGTGCATTTGCTTATTTGATCAGCCCCTCTCTATATAACTAATTTCCTGCCTCCTTTCAACAATACCCAGGCAGACACCCTACCTAACTCACTTTGGCTGATTCCCGAGTCCAAGCTTCTGTTGTATCACCCCTTATACAAAAACCCTCCTCACTGGGTTTCTAAAAGCATTACTGGACTTGAATTGCTGCATTAGCCCTGGAGGGATTTCTTCTTACTCTTCCCCAGCTTCATTTGTCCATGCTGGGCTGACCTCCCACAGCTCCAAGCTAAATCCCTTCCCACTTCAGACATCCTGTTCAGACCAACCTCCTCATGTCTTCCTCACCCCACTGAGCCTCCGACTCTTCCCCTTGTGCCATCCTCTGCCTGAATGCTGTGTTGAGTTCCTGCATTGCTCATATTCTAACTCATGGTGCTTGGGACCCCTAGTCCTTACGTCTTTCTCATTTTGCTTCACTGTCAGTTACTGCCTAGTTGAGGGTCCATATTCAAGGAACACTTAAGAATCAACACTCCTTGCCTAGGTGCCTGGAGTGACTTATTCTGAGATGAAAAGTTGCTTACAGGAATTTTCTTGTTATTCCTGAAATAACCCCTCTGAGGGACTGAGAGAGGCATTCACGGTCAGAGGAGACTCTGCAGCTTTTGTTTCTTTAGCATTATCCTGAACCAAAGTATGTGTTTGAGGTCTTTGACCTGTCACACCAGCCAGTCATTGAATGCCTGCTGCATGCACGGAGGTGGGAACTTGAGGGTGATTAAGTCTTCCTGAGAGGAGAATTTGAGCAACAAACCACAGTATCCACTAGATTTGGCTTCTGAAGCTGGATCATGATACAAAGAATCAATTGAGTTAGCTTTCCAAAAATGAAGATTCTTAGACTACATCCCCAGAGAGTGTATTTCAATAATACTTGGACAGGGCCTAAGGAATCTTTTTTTTTTTTCTTTTTTTAAGTCTCCAGATGATTCACTATTTGTCCTATTTAGCTACAGTTGGACTTAGTTAAATACAATGATTTTCTGTGGCTGAGATTTTTGTTTTCATAGTAGGCAGAAGGCACTTGAACTTCACAGCTTTCAGTTCCCAGAACTGTTCTCCTTGGTTGCACTTCATGCCCTCTCTCCTGATGATTGAGGGACAGTGAGTTGTTTTCTGTGGTCATGAAATGATATTGCTTCAAAAGTGACCACATTTGCCATTCGCATCACACAAGAGAAGATCAGTGTTACGTGTTTCAGTGTTTTTGTGTCGGATTTAATGTAGTACATCAAATATTCTGTAGTTGTTAAAAAAAAAAAAGCTGTAGATTGCGTGTTGTATAGTTCCTACTTCTGTACATGTTGAAAATCATGTCACTGATGCTTTCAGTTCTGTGTTATTGGTTCAGCACAAGACATGTTTGGTGATAGCCTTTCTCTACTCTCAGAAGGTTCTTATGAATGTCAACCAAATGGGCCAAAGAACTAAATAGACATTTCTCCAAAGAAGACATACAGATGGCTAACAAACACATGAAAAGATGCTCAACATCACTCATTATCAGAGAAATGCAAATCAAAACCACTATGAGGTACCATTTCACGCCAGTCAGAATGGCTGTGATCCAAAAGTCTACAAATAATAAATGCTGGAGAGGGTGTGGAGGAAAGGGAACCCTCTTACACTGTTGGTGGGAATGCAAACTAGGACAGCCACTATGGAGAAGAGTGTGGAGATTCCTTAAAAAACTGGAAATAGAACTGCCTTATGATCCAGCAATCCCACTGCTGGGCATACACACTGAGGAAACCAGAAGGGAAAGAGACACGTGTACCCCAATGTTCATCGCAGCACTGTTTATAATAGCCAGGACATGGAAGCAACCTAGATGTCCATCAGCAGATGAATGGATAAGAAAGCTGTGGTACATATACACAATGGAGTATTACTCAGCCATTAAAAAGAATACATTTGAATCAGTTCTAATGAGGTGGATGAAACTGGAGCCTATTATACAGAGTGAAGTAAGGCAGAAGGAAAAACACCAATACAGTATAGTAATGCATATATATGGAATTTAGAAAGATGGTAACAATAACCCTGTGTACGAGACAGCAAAAGAGACACTGATGTATAGAACAGTCTTATGGACTCTGTGGGAGAAGGAGAGGGTGGGAAGATTTGGGAGAATGACATTGAAACACGTAAAATATCATGTAAGAAAGGAGATGCCAGTCCAGGTTCGATGCACGATACTGGATGCTTGGGGCTAGTGCACTGGGACGACCCAGAGGGATGGTATGGGGAAGGAGGAGGGAGGAGGGTCTAGGATGGGGAACACATGTATACCTGTGGCGGATTCATTTTGATATTTGGCAAAACTAATACAATTATATAAAGTTTAAAAATAAAATAAAATTAAAAAAAAAAAAGAATGTCAACCAGATGGGAGTCATCTTAGACTAGACACAACCCCATAGCATGGATGCCAAGACATCTCCAAGCCTCTTAAATAGAGAAACAGCAGGAGGGATCCAGTGTCCTTGTGACTTTTTAGAAGTTCTTTGCAGGGAAAGCTAAGGTATGCATGATAGCACTATATGTAGATCCTTTATTCTCAGAAAATTCACTGAGCAGAATGAACAAGGCAGGAGCAGGGGAGGGCTCCTGGAGGATTCATTTCCACAGCTAGGTGGATGTCTGAAACTGTGGCAAGTCTAGAGAAACTAGAGATCTTTGAGCAAAAGTTCTAAACAGTATGAGCAAGGGTAGAGATTTCCATGCTACATCTCTACATGATTAAACCTCATGTTCTGTCTGTGGTGATGGTAGTCCACCACCCACAATCCTCTAGTACCAACAGAGTTATTTTGAATTTTATGACACTTCATAAAACATATCTTGGAAACATTCTGAAAAGCTTTCCTCCATGAGGATAACCCTCCTTCCTTCCTATCTTCTCCACTTTGTAGCATGGTACAGGTTCTACTGGGTCTTCCCTGGTGACTCAGTGATAAAGAATCTACTTGCTAATGCAGCAGATGTAGGTTTGATCCCTGGGTTGGGAAGATTCCTGAAGAAGGAAATGGCAACCCATTCCAGTATTGCCTGGAAAATTCCATGGACAGAGAAAGCTGGCGGGCTACTTGCAAAATAGTCGGATATGTCTTAGCAACTAAACAACAAAAATAACAGGTTCCAGAGAGCAAACTTAGAGTATTATAGAAGCATTATAAGAGAAAGCTCATGCAGTATGTATTAGTAGTTAATTAACATCAGTTTTTTGTTAAGGCTTCCAAAGAAAGATTTTCAAACTAAGTCGGGAGATCCCCCTGTATGTTATGAAATTTTTATCTAGATATATTCTTGAGAACATGCAGACCTTAAAAATAATGACCTATGTTTCCATCATAAAGAGATCTTTATTCCATCCATCAGCTATTCAATTCATTGTGAATTTTCTTTGTGTGTTATTTCTCAGTATAGAATTGTGGAATCCAAAGTGTGATATACATTATTCATCTATTATGCTGAAAAGATAAATGGCAATTGACATTTTGTACACATCAAAGTTTCTTATTTCTAGTCATTCATACAGTGAGTATTTATTTGGTTTTTATTAAAGTGGAGGCACTATGTGAGATGCTGGGGAAAGTGAAGATGTTTAGATCCAAGGTTCATTGCTGAATGGCTTTTGAATCTCCTTTGACTGTCTTTAAACATCAAAACAATATTTTCTAAATAATTTTTCTAAAGTGAAATAAGGTAACTAAATTATAACAAGATGTAATTAAAAAAAAAAACTTTTGTTTTTCCTCAGTAATTAGGAAGACAAAAAGCTGATTGAAATCAATTGAAAGGAAAAACAACTATCTTTACCAATTTTCCCTCAGAATGTAGCAAAAATTTTACAGAAAAAGATAAAAATTAATCCAGAGGGATTGAAATATGTGAGGTTTCACAATAGTTCTGAAAAGTCAGGGTTTTATAGTGATATCTGTGACAGATGGAACTGAATGAGGATTAGAAATAAGATTCAGTTCAGATTCAGTCAGGGAAATATACTAGAGAATACTATTGATGAAGTGGAGAACATCACATATAAAGAAACATGTTCCAGATAAAAAGGCTTTAAAAAGCTCAGTTCTGAATATCAGATCTGTTAATTTTCTCTTCCTGTGTAACAAGCTACTATAAACTTAGTAATGTAAAACAATGCATATATACTACCCCATCATTTTTGTGGATTAGAAGTTTGGATTATTGGATTAGAAATATACAAGCAACTCCTACAGCTCAACTCCAGAAAAATAAATGACCCAATAAAAAAATGGGCCAAAGAACTAAATAGACATTTCTCTAAAGAAGACATACAGATGGCTAACAAACACATGAAAAGATGCTCAACATCACTCATTATCAGAGAAATGCAAATCAAAACCACTATGAGGTACCATTTCACGCCAGTCAGAATGGCTGCGATCCAAAAGTCTACAAGCAATAAATGCTGGAGAGGGTGTGGAAAAAAGGGAACTCTCTTACACTGTTGGTGGGAATGCAAACTAGTACAGCCACTACGGAGAACAGTGTGGAGATTCCTTAAAAAACTGGAAATAGAACTGCCTTATGATCCAGCAATCCCACTGCTGGGCATACACACTGAGGAAACCAGAAGGGAAAGAGACACGTGTACCCCAATGTTCATCGCAGCACTGTTTATAATAGCCAGGACATGGAAGCAACCTAGATGTCCATCAGCAGATGAATGGATAAGACAGCAGTGGTACATATACACAATGGAGTATTACTCAGCCATTAAAAAGAATACATTTGAATCAGTTCTAATGAGGTGGATGAAACTGGAGTCTATTATACAGAGTGAAGTAAGGCAGAAAGAAAAACACCAATACAGTATAGTAATGCATATATATGTAATTTAGAAAGATGGTAACAATAACCCTGTGTACGAGACAGCAAAAGAGACACTGAGGTATAGATCAATCTTATGGACTCTGTGGGAAAGGGAGAGGGTGGGGAGATTTGGGAGAATGGCATTGAAACATGTATAATATCATGTATGAAATGAGTCACCAGTCCAGGTTCGATGCACGATACTGGATGCTTGGGGCTAGTGCACTGGGACGACCCAGAGGGAGGGTATGGGGAGGGAGGAGGGAAGAGGGTTCAGGATGGGGAACACAGGTATACCTGTGGCAGATTCATTCGATATTTGGCAAAACTAATACAATATTGTAAAGTTTAAAAATAAAATAAAAAAAAAAAAAAAAAAAGAAGTTTGGGCAAGGTCAGTTGGGTCCTCTGCTCACGTGCTCCTCAGATTGCAGTCAAGGTGTTAGGCAAGCCTGGGATCTTGTCAAGGGTTGGACAACCTTTTGGAAATTTATGTAGTTGTTGGAATTCACTTCTTTGCAGATGTAGAGCTCATGGAGGCTGTATCTTCAAGGCCAGCCCTTCTCTTTTAAAGGACTCGGCTGATTAGGTCAGGTCTACACAGGATAAGGCAAAAGGAGAAGTGGGGGCAGAGGTTGAGATGGTTGGAAGTATCACTGAGTGAAGGAACATGAATTTGAGTGAACTCTGTTAGATAGTGGAGGACAGAGAAACCTGGCTGACTATAGTCCATGGGGTTTCAGAGTCAGATAAGATGTAGTGACTGAACAACAACACAGGATGATCTCTAGTTTGATTAATAACCTAATCAGTCATGTGATATCCTAAGTTATGCCAGGGAAGGGTATTATACAAGATATGCAAATCAGGGTCTGGGGAATCTTAGAATTCTACCTATTGGACTATCTGAAACATTTTTAAGGAAAAGAAACCACTAATTAAGTTCTAGGTAAATATGGGATAAACTCTTTGGAATTTGAAATTTTTCTGCTTTTACTCAATGAATGTCTTGACTGTTTTCACCCAAAGCAACCAGCTCAACATGTGATCAATCCATCTTCAGTTTCAGCCAATCTGCCTAATCTAGGTGTATTTGTCATCTGTCTGTGAACTGTAGACAGTATCCAAAGAGTTTTCTCTAAGGTCTAATTTCCCTTCAGAGTAATGAGAAGGCCAGTAGGAAATTCAGCATATAATTAGCAGATGCTGACTGTGATATACTCATTCTTTGAGTGATTCAGTGCACAGTCTCTGTTTCTGGCTCCATACCCTTTGACAGCTGATCCATGAACCAGAGAGTAAAGCTGTCAAGAAATCAGAATAGAGCGACTTCTCTTCATGCATAGAGTATTGCCATATGTTGCCAGAGAAATCAATCAGAGATTCCTGTTTTTTGTTTGTGTGTGTGTGTGTGTGTATTTCTACCATCCTTCCTTTCACAGTGAACAAGTCTTGAGAGAGTTTTATCCTCCTTAAATATGCAGCAAAAGATATACCAGTTCAAGGAAAATAGCAATCTTTATGTCTCCTTTGACCACTTGCTTCTTTCCATATATTGTTGACAAGTGGCATATCTCAAATTCCTTTTCCTACTCCCTTCTTCACATGACTAATTTCTACACATGGCCAGTACCTCATAATGTGATGGAATCAAACTTTACTTCTAACTAAGCCTCAATTTTAATGCTGTCAGGCAGCTTTGTTATAAGAAGACTGGACTGAGCAGGATTTCCATAGCTCAGTTCAGCATAATCTAATCTGTTTCCTGGCTGCAGTGTTACCATACAAAATGGAGATCAGGCAGAATTCCAGGAGCCAGAGTCATAACACCTGGCAGCTAGCTGTTTTGCCAGAGCACCAAGGAATGATGGAATTAAGAAGTGCTATAGTCAGCTCACATAATGAAGATAAAAATGATAATTAGCCTTGTGGTAATTTGAATTATTCAACTAAATCTTAGTTTTGCTGTAAGATGGTTCTAGCAATCGATTGTGAACAATTGAATCTGTTGGGATTTTGTCATTTTAAGAAATGGGGAGGGTAATGGCATTTTTTTTTTTCAAAATGAAAATAAATTAACGTAATTTTACATGTAGAAATTGCAGTCCATGTAGAGCCTGAGCATTAGGCATGGTCCCAAGTAAAATTCAGTAGAAATGAGCAAACCACAGCTCTTAAGCAACCTGAGCACATCTTGTCCTAACTTAACCACAGCAAAATTATCTGTTATAGTCATGTATACCTAAAGGTGAGCTGACATTATGAAAGTAGCCATCTTATGCTTTTTATAATTTGTGGTCTTCTTTTCTTAAATATTGCTAAAAATTATAACTAACAGCTTAACTTTCAATTAAAGCAATTGATAAAAACACTCATATATATTTTATCTGAGCCGTAACCACTAAAGGATCTGATGATGGGTGAGTTTGTTTTGTCACACTGTCAATCTGAGTTCTAATTCATCACACACTAATTAATCACCAATTCCATATCTTTCAACAAATTCTCAGCATCTGTAGGATTTGAGTGGGAGCCTCAAGCTCAAAAAGGGGTTTTAGTAATCAGAAAATAGAACTGAGTCTTTATTAGAAAATTGTTCAGATAGGGATCTAAAATGACTCTGAGCAAATCCATGCCCATTCAATGGTTGTTGAGGGAAGTTCAGTGGTAAGTGATTTTAAGAGGTCATCTATTATCAATGGAAGTGTGCATATAAATAATCTTTCTGGGGCCAAAATGTCACATATATATTTACCAATAAAGAGCACAAAGAACCCAGACACTTACAAATACCAGAGGAGGAAAAATTATCTAAAGTAATTATTAGATATTTCCACAAATTGTGAGTCTATATAATTTCATGATTAGTAGCAGGGCTCTGAATAAGAACTGACTGAAATTCTATAGTGTCTCTGCAATTTGCTAATTGTGTATCCTTGACAAGTTTCCTAAACTTTCTGTGCTTCATTTCTTAACGTGTAATAATGGGGACACTAAATAGTATCTTCCCCATCAGAATACTGGGAGAATTAAGTGAGTAAATACATGTAAGATGCTTAATAGAATGCCTGAAACATGGCATGTGTGCATGAAACACGATGCGTGTGTGTGCTTAGTCACTTCGGTCGTGTCTGACTCTTTGTGCCAGCATGGATTGTAGACACCAGGCTCCTCTGTCCGTGGGATTCTCTAGACAAGAGTAATGAAGTGGGTTGCCATAGCCTCCTCCAGGGGATCTTTCCAAACCAGGAATTAAACCTGGGTCTCCTGCATCACCTGCATTGCTGGTGGATTCTTTATCGCTGAGCCACTGGGGAAGCACAATAATGACATTTAAATGTTAGCTGTTATTTTCATTATGTGTAGGCTCTGTTTTTCTTAGAACCTTCAAGGACCATGTGCTGTGTGCCTGGCGTGAGGCTAGGATTCAGGAATACAACAATGAATGAGAAAAGGCCATGTCCATACAGAGCTTACCTTTTACTGGGGAAAACAGTAGACCAGTGAGTACTCCCAAGCTAGCATGTATCAGAATCACATGGAGAGCTTGTTATTAGCAGATGTTGGGCCCCACCCGTGGAATTCCTGAATTAGTGTGTTTAGGGTGAAGTCTGAAAACACACATTTCTGACAAGTCCACAGGTGATGCTGACACTGCTGGCTTGGAGGCCAAATTTGAGAACGTAGCCTAACAGATAATTTCAATATAATGGAGTTAATTTAGATGTAGACAGGGTGTCACTGTAATACTGTCACTTGGACTAACGCGGGGATTTCAAAGACTATAACAAGATGATGCCCAAGGTGATTCCTGAAGGCTAAATAGTAACCAGATGAGCATTAACAAATGTGGAAAAACACAAGAAGCCCTGTTGCATGTAGGAAGCTTTCTGTCACCCTTTTAGGAATACTCCTTTATTATCCAAATATGATTTACTCTCTTTCTAAAAACATTTAAAATAGTTCTTTGATATTTATACTTTCATAAGGCAGCCCAATGTGAAATATTTTTGCCTTGAAAAGTGGATTTTAAAAATATAAACTAAAAGCAATGTATGATCTAAATTTTGATCTGGAAGATTAAATTCTAATATCTGTATCTCTCATTCATATTTTTTCAATAATAAGTTTAAAATTTTGTTGGCATGTATTTTTGTAACTGTTAAAGTTTTGTGTAATTATGAAATGTGAAGCAAAATATTATCTTATTGCTTGTAATTTGTGTCTGTGGCATAATGGTGTAAAGTAAGTGTTCAAAATAGGTGCTCATTTTTGTGACTAATGACTTTATTGTTTTGTAAAAACAAATTGCATTTGTTTTGTATCTATTTTATTGTTTTATTTAATTTGTATTTTTTGGAAAATAAAGGGTAGATTTTTAAAAGCAGAAAAATAAAAGGGTAGATTCTACCACAAATTTTCACCATCCAGGAGTAACTAATATTAATATTTGGTATCCTAAAATTCAGATATTTCTGTATTGAAGACTCAAGGCAAGAAGCATGGAAATATTTAAAATATTAGCTTATACAATGTATTATTTTCTTTTAAATTATTAGTTTTATCTAAATTTATCAAAGTAAAGCATTGAAATGAAACAAACATTGCTAATATTTTGAGAAAACAGTAAATTCCTTCAGTATAAAAAATATTAGGTTTTGAAAGATTCCTGTAAGATTCAGTAAGTTCAGTCACTCAGCTGTGTCCGACTCTTTGAGACCCCTTAGACTGTAGCACGCCAGGCTTCCCTGTACATTACCAACTCCCAGAGCTTACTCGAACTCATGTCCATAGAGTTGGTGATGCCATCCAACCATCTCATCCTCTGTCGTCCCCTTATTCTCCTGCCTTCAATCTTTCCCAGCATCAGGGTCTTTTCCAATGAGTCAGTTTTTCGCATCAGGTGGCCAAAGTATTGGAGTTTCAGCTTCAGCATCAGTCCTTCCAAGGAATATTCAGCACTGATTTCCTTTAGGAGATTAGGAAAAGGAAAAAAAAAACTTTTTTTCTGAGAGTGTAATTATTATACTGCTTCACATTTAGAGTATATTTATTGAATTTTACATATGAATGATAAGGAAATTAGTATACTTTATCCAACCTTCTTCATCTTCACCCTTACTCTGATTTCTGTTACTCACATTGCTATTTTTCCATGGTTGATTTTTTTATAATATTTATATCATCTTTGCATTAGGTAGTAAACTTTCAACAATTAGTCAAGGAATGAAATCACAGTGGCTTACATAGTTAGAAAGGGTTATCACTCAGATGTGCTGGATGGATCTAGAGTTGACTGAAAACGTCTTCAGCTTTTGCCACTGTGTGGATGTTGAGTTGTCCTCTTGTCTCTGTCTGGATCCCAAGATAGGGACCAATAATTCCAAATGGCACATTTGGGTGACAACACCAAGCAAAGAAGTGTTTACTTCTGTTTGTCTCTGGTCTTGGCTAGGGTTGTAAAGAGAGTTGAGGCCACCTCAACTTCCACCTATTGTGTATGACATTTTTCCTGCTGCAGATCCTATATGATTTTTTATTCATCTTGCAACTTCAACACCTTCCTGAAGATCTGTTTTCTTGTGTATTTTTTGCCAATTTTTGGCAGGAAGGACCTGATATGCCACATTTATTTCTTTGTGACTAGGGACAAGAAGTGTGCTTACTGGACACTTGTTCCCTTATCGTTGCCTTTATCTCTTTCTTTCTTTCTTTGTCTTTCTGTCTGTGTTTTTTCCTTCTGTTTCTAATTTCCTCAAGGCCATGTATCAATACTGTGTGTTTACATCTTCAGTCATGTTCATTTTTAATCTCTGCAATAGAGGATAACCCTGTGCAATATATTTGTTTTTCTTTTCCATTTCTTTTCTAATTTCTAGTAGCCAGTTTTAATTTCTTTTATATATTGAAATCTCTTCTTTGAATATTTGTTTCATTTCCTTTTCCCTAAGGAAAAAAATTTTGTGATATCAACTGAGATGATAATCTATTTCTTTAAAGTCATTGTCTATTTTCTAAGATACTTCTTCCTATGCTTTAGAGCATTCCTCTACTTTTTGTGTGTGTTCTTTTCTTCTGTTCTTTCTCTAGGATTTTGTTTTTTGTTTGTTTTATGTTTGTTTAGTAGTTCTTATGTAGGGGCCAGTGACACTTTTCCATCTTTGAATGAGCCAGCTACCTCCTGAAGGATAACATGGGTGGAAATAGGGAAAAGGGATGAAACAGTGAACAGCTTCCAATGGCTTTATGTATGGAATATTTTCTCACCATTGCTATTATAAATATTTACTATAACATTTCACCTCAATTTTTATTGTATTTTTTGGCATTTTTTTTTCTGCATCATCTGAAATCTGAACTTATTGCACATGGGGAGCAAAGGGAAAAATAGGCATATTATTATGAGAAAGTGATCTAAATGCTGGGTCAATATATAAAGCTTGTTTAATAGGAATTGCATAACAATGGTATTATAAGTGCTTTGAAATAATAATTAAAAAAAAAAAAAAAAACACCCAGGGAGTCTGTTTTATGAGGCCTCAATTGTACACAAATTGGGAAAATTTAGAGGAAAATCAAGTCAAATAAATTAGCTGCAAAAGTGAACATTGATTTAAGATGAGAAAATACATTTTAATAAACTGCAAATTTTAAAAAGCCACCCAATATCAGTAAAATTATAAAACCCAGAAAAAATTATATTTTAATTAATTAAATGCCTAATACAACTTTATAGCATTTCTTTCCTATTTATTTTTGGCTTTCAATTTGATTGTCATTTTGTATGATTGTGATTTCATATGAATGTGATTTAATAATGTTTTCTATAGAGCATAGAGAGAATTTTTGATTATTTTTGATTTTTTTTTACATTATTGATAACTCAAAAATTTTCTTGCAACTTCATAACTTACTGTAATGTCAGGTAAATACTATTACTGTCAAATATTGGGGGAAAAGCTTTATCAAAAGTTCTTTTTTTTAAATGAGATATAAGAATGAACGAACTTTCCACAAGCTAGCTCTTTGTGCTCTATTGCTATGTATTTGAAACATTTTCCCCTCATTATCCTCATTCTTTTGGTGCTAATCTCAGTAGGACATATTAATTGCTCCATAAAAATTCTGCTTTGCATCTTTGGTCTCAACAATGAGGGAGATCCTATTGTAGGTTGTGAGAATTTCCTGGAAGTCATACCTATACCACAGTGGCTAGGAAATGCTAACATGTATACTTGGACATGACTGTGATCCATATGCGCAGATATAATTAAATCAGACTCAATTGTTCCCAGCTCAACTACTTCATAGCCACTCCAAATGCGATCCGACATGAGTAGAAGTATGTTGGAGAGTAAACTGGAACAGAAAGTGACAACAATCTTACCTAATTTTGGTTAAGGTGCCTTGTGTTTGCAAATCCTACAAAAACATATAGAATGTATTGCTAGAAGGGGTCCATGCAAGGAGGAGACTCTGACATTTCAGCTTAATTACCATGTTGGTTAATTCACATCTGAACTAAAGGCAGACATGAAAGTGACTTGATATTTGACTTGATATTTGAAACCGATTCAGGCAAGTGGTAAATGTTATAAAAGAAGATCGTCATTACCACTCGTATTAGGATAAGCAGATGTCCTCAGAATACACAAGATGAATCTTTAGGGAAAAGTCCTGTGCAATTTTGTAAATTGAATAATACACTTAGGGAGTTTACAGTAATGTTCATAATTTCATGTGAGAAATATTTACAACTAATTATCTTTGGTAGAAGCAAGAATAAGAGAGGAAGTCATTCCCTCATTTCAACTGATTTTTGAGTAACAGATCTTTAAACTTCCTGTCAAAAAAAGATTTTTAATTGTTATTTTATCATTTAAAAATTGTCATTAAAATATAATCTAATATTTAACCTTTATTTCCTCCATTTACTTTTTCTTCCATTTAATTTTAAGTGCCTCAAGGGAATGGGCACTGCTTTATCATTTTTTGTTTATTTATTACCTCTAGTGCTAGATTTAAAATTGTTCTTGTATAGTTGCTCAGTTATGTCCGACTCTTTGTGACTCCATGAACTGCAGCATGCCAGCCTTCCCTGTCCTTCAGTATCTCCTGGAGTCTGCTCAAACTAATGCCATTGAGTTGATGAATCCATCCAACTATCTCATCCTTTGTTGCCCCCTTCTCCTCCTGCCTTCAATCTTTCCCAGCATCAGGGTCTTCCAGCGAGTTGGCTCTTCGCATTAGGTGGCAAAGCATTGAACTTCAGCATCAGTCCTTCCAGTGAATATGCAGGGTTAATTTCTTTTAGGATTGACTGGTTTGATCTTGCAATCCAAGGAACTCTCAAGAGTTTTCTCCAGCAGCACAATTTGAAAGTATCAATTCTTTGGCACTCAGCCTTCTTTATGATCCAACTCTCACATCTATACATGACTACTGGAAAAATCATAGCGTTGACTGATGACTTACAATGGTCACTTAATAAATATTGCTTATCTGATGGTATGATATTTCTGCATTCATTTTCATTTATATTTTTTATTTTCTGTTATCATAAATCTAATGACTTTGCTTAACCCTTTGCTTGGTCTCTCCATGATACTGATTTTTCTGATCATACTCACTTTAGATAATTTTGAAATATTAAAAATATAAAGGCAGAGTTAACAAACATGTTGAATATCAATCACTGTTCTTATTTTAGAATATTTTCTCCAATGTTTTCCATATGAATTTTACAATGTAGAAATCATGTACATTTAAGATATGGCCTGTTCTCATCAAATTAAAACCTGTGCATAATTTAAAAATTCAAAAGCTAAAACAATTATAGTAAAAACCTTCACTCCCCCTTGAATCTCTGTTCCACTCCCCAAAATATTTTCACCCTTGGGCCATTTCTTATAGCATTTGGTATTTGCTTCCCATATTTCTAAGACAGAGGAAAATATTACACAACTCTTGATTTCTGGTTTTTTTTTTGGCATTATGTAGTAAATCTTTGGTCTGATTCAGTAGGGTTTATTTTGTAATCCCTCTCTTTTTCTCTTGCTCCAATAATTTGATGGAATTGTAGCACAAATTTTCTCACAATCAGTGTTTACTATGACTATATAAATACCTCTCATTACTTAACCAAGGACCAGGCAATTTGATTATTTTCCTTCCTATATAACTTCAAAAATAATTCCTTCTTTTCTAGTTTCTTGATTCAGTGGAATTATCAACTTAATTAAAATACTTAACTCACTTGTTCCATGCTAATACTTTTCTTTCTTCAAAAGGGTAAGGGCAAATCATTACTATTGCATTTTGTTTTGTTTTCTGTAGCCCCTTCTTGCAGCCCTCTTTCCTCCTCTAGTCTGGGCTGCTCTGTAATAAGAATTTGCTAATACCATTTTCATCTTTATTTTGTTAATGGTTTTCTTTAAATCTAAAATTAAAAGGTTTATGCCACTATATCTTTTCCACTGTAATGTCTTTCAGTATTTTTTGGCTTTCAAATTACTGTTACAGGGAACCACTATTTATTAATCATGTAATAGCAGAACTGCCCTGGACGAAATGAGGATAAGGCCTGGAGCCTGACTTAGGCCTCCTTCCCTACTTATCAGTTTATTGCCTCAGCCTAAAATTGCCCTTTAAAACCCACTCTGCACTAATGGATGGAATTTCTTAAAATTGTGCTTTAACGTGTACACAATGTTACGTTTTCTCCATAGAGGCTGTTGGACAGATGTTGTAAGAAGAAAAATTTCTTTGTGGGTTCAGCAGCTGGTCACTGATCATCAGCAGTATATTCTCCACCAGTTGCCACTCAAGTTGTCCTGCAGGCTTGTTTCCTGTTCACTTATTGACTTTGGTCAAGCTCTGAGCTGGACATGGCAGTGTAATTCTCTAGCATCCAGTGGGCTGCAGCCGTGCCTTCTCCAGTGAGGTTTGATACTCAGCCTTGGAGAGGAGACCTCTTTTCCAAGTTTCCCGTCCTTGGATACTCTCAGCAATGCAGTGCCATTTAGCATTCTCCTTCCATCTTAGAATTACTCTATAATCATGGTTTAATAATTTGTTGTATGAAACTTACCCTGTTTAAATCACTGAGTGGTTTCTGTCCCCTGGTTTGACCTAGATTTATATACCTCTCTCTTGAACTTTTAAATCCTTCAAGGAAATCAAAAGCTCCCAAGAACATTTTGAAACTGGTAATATAAAAATATATGTCTATTTATTTGAATTATAATGTATGCATAGAGCAAATTCATTCTGAAAGGGGGATTCAACTAAGGTTTCCTAATACTAAGTAAACCTTTATTTCAATTAGACTGGCATAGCTGGAGCTTGAACTCTTTTGTTGAAATCAGTTTTCACATACCCAAAATAGCAATATTCTAAACAAGGACTCAGCAGACCAAACTTCTTGTATATGCATTCCATGAGAATAGAGCAAATGCTTAATGCAATGAGCTTCATTTTCCAAATCTGTTATAGAAAGAAGTTGAGCTTGGTTTTATGATGCTTAGAGTTCTTAATCTTTATCCTGGAAAATACTCCTAATGGTTCCGTTACACTCTAAATTCTCTCAAAGGTAGTTCACTCCCTTCTTCGTGAAATATTTTAAACATTTTACAGAAAAGAGATTCAAGTCTAAGACTCCTATCACCACAGAAGGTGACTCAGTACAGCCTCAGGAAATGTGAAAGGAGAATTACCAGATGAGTGAAAATCCTGCTGCTGCTTCCAGTGCTGGTGGAAGGATGGAGTGGATTTTCAGTTTTTTTTTCTTTTTCCCTGAGATTTTAATCTTTGTGCTGAACTTCGCTAGGGGATTTCCAGCGATGATGGAGTGACCTCAGCGGGATAAGGATCCTAGAAGCTTTTCAGAATGGGAGAAAATAATAGCAAATGAAGCAACTGACAAACAACTAATCTCAAAAATATACAAGCAACTCCTGCAGCTCAATTCCAAAAAAATAAATGACCCAATCAAAAAATGGGCCAAAGAACTAAATAGACATTTCTCTAAAGAAGACATACGGATGGCTAACAAACACATGAAAAGATGCTCAACATCACTCATTATCAGAGAAATGCAAATCAAAACCACAGTGAGGTACCATTTCATGCCAGTCAGAATGGCTGTGATCCAAAAGTCTACAAGCAATAAATGCTGGAGAGGGTGTGGAGAAAAGGGAACCCTCTTACACTGTTGGTGGGAATGCAAACTAGTACAGCCATTATGGAGAACAGTGTGGAGATTCCTTAAAAAACTGGAAATAGAACTGCCATATGACCCAGCAATCCCACTGCTGGGCATACACACTGAGGAAACCAGAATTGAAAGAGACATGTGTACCCCAATGTTCATCGCAGCACTATTTATAAGAGCCAGGACATGGAAGCAACTTAGATGTCCATCATCAGATGAATGGATAAGAAAGCTGTGGTACATATACACAATGGAGTATTACTCAGCCATTACAAAGAATACATTTGAATCAGTTCTAATGAGGTGGATGAAACTGGAGTCTATTATACAGAGTGAAGTAAGCCAGAAAGAAAAACACCAATACAGTATACTAATGCATATATATGGAATTTAGAAAGATGGTAACAACAACCCTATATGTGAGACATCAAAAGAGACACAGATACATAGAACAGTCTTTTGGATTCTGTTGCGGGGGGGGGGGGTATGATTTAAGAGAATGGCATTAAAACATGTATAATATCATATAAGAAACGAATCGCCAGTCCAGGTTCGACGGAGGATATAGGAAGCTTGGGGCTGGTGCACTGGGATGACCCAGAGGGATGGTATGGGGAGGGAGGTGGGAGGGGGGTTCAGGATGGGGAACACGTGTACACCCGTGGTGGATGCATGTTGATGTATGGCAAAACCAATACAATATTGTAAAGTAAATTAAAAAATAAGTAAAATAATAATAAAAAATTAAAAAAAAGAAGCTTGTACAGGGTTTCTATAATGATGCTTCAAAAAATTATAAAAGATCTTTATTTAAAAAGGATTTTTTTCTTATCATAAAATAGGAAAATTTAAATGTGAAAGTAACAAACATCACCCTTAAATCTGCCATCCACAAAGAGGCACTGTTAATTTTTGGAAATGTGTTCTGTAATTTTACCTGATGTATATATATTTGCCTATAGCTTATGCTGTATGCCAGGTGTTATTCTAGATGCTGAAAATAGCTAGAAGTAAATATATAGAAGAAAATACATGGTAGTAAATCAAAGCTTCTGTCCACAGGGTACTCACATGTGCGTGCCTGCGTGCTCAGCCACTTCAGTCGTGTCTGACTGTTTGCAACCCTATGGAACATAGCCTGCCAGGCTCCTCTGTCCATGGGATTCTCCAGACAAGCATGCTGGAGCGGGTTGCCGTTCTATTCTCAAGGGGTCTTCCCAACTCACTATATAGGTAATTTTGCTTTCTGCATCTTAAATTGAATACTTTTTGTAAACAATTTTCCAGCTCATTAGATAGTTTCGATAGAACATGAATGATATTTAATTTTATTCGGTCATATAATTTTTCACTTATTTTTGAAAAGTTATTTCAAACTTATATGATCATTCTGCAATAAGCATAATTATGCAGAGATTGTTGTGTACATTCTTTCCTTAAGATAAATTTCTAGAAATAGAAATCCTAGGCCAAATAAATAATATTTTTGAGGCTCTTAATAGATCATCAAGTAACCTTGTGAAAGATTTTAAAAATTACAGCAGTGGTCCCCCCTGCCTCCCGCCACACCTCCTTGCTAGAGTGTGTCTGGGCAGGTTATCTGGTGTTTGTTTCTCTTTACCTCCTCTCCACTGTGCTCCACAAGACTTTGTGTCCTGGGAGTCTGACCTGGAAATCTCCATTCCTCTCTGGCCTCTTGCTGAGTTCAAGCAAAGTAAGCACCAGCTGGAGATCAGCAGGAAGGAGGAAAGCGAGGTCATGGATTTATTCTCTTCTCTTTCTTCCTGCTGGGTTGCTAGTGGCTGTAGGATAAAGGCCATAGCTCCTACCAGTTGCCCTGAGTCGCATAGACCTCCCTCATTCCAGGGGATATTGGCAACTGCTCTTTTCCCTTGCTCTTGCCAGCCTAGATGTGGCAGTCGCTTCCACTATTCCCATTGTAGGCATGATTTTCTTTGTTACTGTTTGAAAGCTCTGCTCATACCTTTTATAAATGTTCTCTTAATTTAAACTCCCTTTGATTACTCAGTTTTAGTATACTTTTTCCTGCCGGAATCCTGACAAACATAATGCCAATTTAAATGCAATTCTTTAATAAAAGGTGGATAATGTCAATATATGTAATTATTAACCAACTAAATGTCATGCAATTATATTTTAATTTTAATGCTGGTTACTCTAGAGATGAATATCTTTTCTAAGCACAACTTTTTTGTTTCCTATGGGGGTTTGTGCATCATCATTTTTCTTGTCTTTATTGGGGTTGCTATTTTTTCCTCATTGATTTTATTGAATTCTTTACATATTAAAGACACTAATACCTTTTTATAATGATTCAAATATGTTTTATTCAGATTACCATTTAGCATCAGTTGGTAAAACTGGTATATATAATAATGCCAAAATTTTGCTTTGCTTTTGGAACCAAATCCATCATCTTTTCCAGTAATCTTTCAAAAATAAACATTATGGTAATAGAAATTGTGCTAATGCCATGAGTACTTTAGACTACATGGGCATTAGATGGCTGTGACAAAGATAATTATCTCAGAAAGTTTAGAGAAACTTATCTAGGTTTCCCTTGCTCATCTTTCTCTATCTGGTGACATATTACTTTATTGATTTATTTCCCAATCATTTTGTGCAGTTCTTTTGGTCTGTATAAATGGTTCAGATTTTTGTTGTCAAGATAATACCTGCTTTTTGTTTACTAACCAAGTCACACATTTTCTACTATGTTTCTTCTGCAAGTTTTGTATTAGGCGTCTGTGATCCATTTTTAGGAAATTTTTGATTGTGTCCTAAAGTTAAGATTGAATTCTGTTTAATTTTGTTCTTTTGCACTTGAATATCTGTTGTTTCAGCACCATTTATTGAAATATTGTATCTACTGAAAAAACTTTATTAAAAGAATTAGTTATTGAAAATATAGTTTATGACAATGTCTCCATTATCTGTACTATGAACACAACAATACAAAGTTGTAATTTGGCATTAAACAGTCAAATGATTATAAAAAATGCATCAATGAAAGGAAATATATATACACAAGAACATATATATGGGTGTATGTATATGTGTGTGTATATATATATGTGTAAATATATATATATGTGTGTGTGTGTATGGAGATTTATAGCAATGCTTTCACTTTCATTAAAGGATAGTTTCATCAGATATATAATTCGTAGGTGATAGTTTTCTTTTTTGTCTACAGTGTTTCTGATTAGAATTTGACCATCATTATTGTTGTTCTCTATGTGATGTGTGGTGATTATTTTTCTTGCTGTATTCAAGATTTATTAGTTTGGGACTGGATAATTTTGGTGACTTCTATTTGGATCTGCTGTTTCTTAGTTTTGCTGTCTCAAATCTGTCTTCGGGCCCATCTAGTGAAACCTTCCCTTCAGGTATTTAACTTTTAATCTCTTGAATTATCATGTGGTTCTTTGTGTAGTTTAAATTTTTCTGTTGATAACCTCTATTTGATGTCATAGTGATAACATGTCCTTTATTTAGATCAGCAGTTTTGAAACATCCAAAATGGTTTCACTGAGCTGAAGAAGCAGAGGATAGATCATTTTCTATTTTGTTTCTTGAGTATGGGTATAGGTCACATTTATTGATTTTTGATTGAAAAACAACACTGTCAATAGTATGTTGGAGCAACTCTGGATTCTTCTTTTAATTTTTGCAAAGTTTTGGGGTTTTGTTTGTTTCCTTAGCTTGCCTCAACTTAAATGGCAGAATTCATCTTCCTATAGCAGTGTATAACCACTGATATCTCCGCTCAATTCTTTCTCTGCCTTCCTAAAGATATGCCCTGTATCTGTGTGATGGAGTGCTCAGCTACTGACTTGGGCAGAGGTTATACATGCTCAGACATCTTAAGGCTGCAATGTTTTTCCTGTCTGCTATGTATGAGGAACATGCTGAAAGTTTTTAAGTTCTCAAGTTTCCCCTGGCTTTCATTTTTGTTGGGCTGCCTGACTTTCCCACACTCGTGTGCAATTTATTGATCAGACAAAGCTGTGGGAAGTTTATTATCTCAGCTCTTCTACTGATCTCTCAATCCATGACCTCCTGGTTGGTTTACCACCTGCCCTGAACCAAGATCATGACCTCTGATTTCTGCTTTCTCAGTTCAGTAAATTGATGGTCTGTTTGAGTTCTACCTCCCTGCTGTATGACAGGAAGTGCTCCCTGGCAGAGATCCAGAATGTGTATGGCAATCTACTTTGTATCTTTTCTTTATCTTAAGTATCACAAACCTTTGTTGCCTATTGTTTCACATCTTAAGACATTTGCCTCATATATGTTATGAGTTGCTCTTTAGAGTGAAGGACAAGTTCGGTGCCAGTAACTCTGAACATGACATGATGGGAAATTTAGTGTATAAATAATTAAAATCATGGAATGTCAGTTTTATTTTAGACTTTTGAAATAGTCTCATTATTTTCAACAGTATAATGCTTTGCATTGGGTAAGTATATATGTATTTTTTATTCTCAAATGAGCATTATCCCACCCCTTTTGTCCATTTCCTAAAATCCACATATTTCTAGATAATATTAACTTTCATATCACCTCAAGACTCTGAGGGGCTTCCCAGGTGGCGCTAGTGGTAAACAACCCACCTGCTTATGCAGGAGACATAAGAGAGGTGGGTACAATCCCTGGGTCAGGAAGATCCTCTGGAGAAGGAAATGGCAACTCACTCCAGTATTCTTGCCTGGAGAAGCCAATGGACAGAGGGGCCTGGCAGGCTACAGTCTATGGGGTCACAAAGAGTCAGACACAACTAAAGTGACTTAGCACCCATGCACATAAGATCAGACACAACTAAAGTGACTTAGCACCCATGCACATAAGACTCTGGGGAAATTGTTAGAGGTGATAACTGGAGCAGAATTTGAGTTGTAACATTAACAGCACCACCAGTAACAGTATTATCAAAACATTTATCAAGGATCCAGTATATCTTGGACATACTTTGAAAGCTGGGAAATCAAATACCTGACAAGGCATAATCCTTCTTCTAGTGTTTGCAGTTTATTAGGGGAGAAAGAAAATACATATTATAAGATAGATGATAATTGAGGTCACCTAATATTAAAGATGGAGAAGGCAATGGCACTCCACTCCAGTACTCTTGCCTGGAAAATCCCATGAATGGAGGAGCCTGGTGGGTGCAGTCCACAGGGTCACTAAGAGTCAGACACGACTGAACGACTTCACTTTCACTTTTCACTTGCATGCATTGGAGAAGGAAATGGCAACCCACTCCAGTGTTCTTGCCTGGAGAATCCCGGGGACAGGGGAGCCTGGTGGGCTGCCGTCTATGGGGTCGCACATAGTTGAACACGACTTAAGTGACTTAGCAGCAGCAGCAGCAATATTAAAGATGTTTTGACTTAGTAGTGAAATATGAAGTGGCCATATAGAAAAGGTCATATGGATTTCATGGGAAGAGATTGAATAGATAAAAGAGGTCTTAAGTACCCTTTATTAGGGAGTAGGCTTCCCTGGTGGCTCAGGCATAATGAATCTGCCTGCAATGCTGGAGACCTGGGTTTGATCCCTGGGTGGGGAAGATCCACTGGAGAAGGAAATGGCAACCCACTCCAGTTTTGCCTGGAAATCCCATGGACAGAGGAGCCTGGTAGGCTATAGTCCATGTGATCACAAATAGTTGGACACGACTGAGTGACTAACACACAACACAGGCAATAAAATAAATGAATATTGTGAGAAGGTTTTAAGATAAATGAGACAATACCAAACACTTGTTATAAACAGTAGCTAATGTGCACCTTCAACATTGCAAGAAAATAGGGGATGGTCGTGACTGTGTGTAGTAGAGTGTAAATTACCTTATAAAAGAGGAACCACAGCTCAACTTCTGCTGCCTATTGTTTTATTACTTAATGGCAACCCACATATTACCAGACATCCCCAGTTTTTCAAAAATCTTAGAAATCTAAAGTCTTTGTGCAAAATCTCCTAATTTTTAAATGTCAGCAACCAATAAAACATTTTCTCACCATGGAGGCCACAAATATCATGTCTGAGAATGAATTTGGTGTTCAAGGTACCGCTCTGTGACCTCAGAGTTCACACATTCTGAAAGATGGATTAAGTCTATGGCAAGAAAATTTGTCTTAAACATGTTTTCTGCTAACAATAATGACTTTAATGGCTTAACACAGTCAGTTCTGCTACTTCCCTGTAGCATTTGATGCTTGCTATTACAACTTAATAAGCATAAAATAATGGAAATACCTTTATATCCTTTAGAAAACAGATGCATTTGAATTTTATTTAGAAATTTATGACTAAAAGTTGTAAACAGAATCATTATTTTTATGTACTTAGTGTTTGGATTCAGGGCTCTTTGGGTTTAGAAAATTAACATATTTTAAAAGGGAGAAAAAAGATCCCTTGCAAATACCAACTCAGTGTGGATCAGTAGATTACAGTGTCTCCACAGGGGCCCCAAGCTCATCACTGAGTATCGTACCCAAATATTTTACCAATTTAAAATGCGTGTGATTTACCAGCTAGATTGCAGCATCTTCGGTAAGCCATGGAAGCTATAGTCTCCATATCTGTTTCAACAATTTTAAAG
Source organism: Bos grunniens (assembly GCF_055505025.1). NCBI lineage: Eukaryota > Metazoa > Chordata > Mammalia > Artiodactyla > Bovidae > Bos > Bos grunniens. The sequence goes on from NC_141171.1 coordinate 35,717,873, forward strand.
TGTGCTTTATCCTCAGTTAACCTAATAGAGAATAAATCTTTAACAGCAATAATGCCCTAGAAAATAGATGCACTGCTTGAACTGCCTTATTGCTCAGTTTAGACCTCGAAGTATATATCATTTGAGATTCAAAGCACAGTCTCAACGGGGAAAAAGGAGAGACAGAATTTTGTCAGTTTCTTCCATTTCTAGAAGAATATTTAAAGCAACATTTTGATTATTATTTAAGTGTAAATGAATTACAACTACATTAATATTGCTTTCTTCAAAAAATATGGAATTAAATACAAGGCAAGATTAAACGGAGAAGTTAAGGGTTCCTGCTGAGCTATCTGAGTACTGATGGAAGTCCCATTCCTAAGCAAATACAGCCATCATTTCAGGACAGTTATCTCTTGTGTGTGCCTCTTTGTGTGTGTCTGCAAGTATTTGCACATCTTTGTGTGTGTGCGCGCACACGTGTGTGCGTATCTGTGTGTGTTTCTTGCAGCGGTTTATCTAGTAAATTAGCTAAATTAATTTTGTTAACTGTTTTAAGTAACATCTCTGCAGTTGTTAACATTTTAACAGATTCTGGTCTTGACTTCATTTCTATTGAGCTTAGACACTAGATAAGAGTGATATAAGCACAAGTAATCAGTGTAACTCTAACCTCCATTTCTTCCCTGGTGGCTAAGATGTTAAAGAATCTGCCTGCAATGCAGGCTAGAGCCCCAGGTCAGGAAGAACTCTGGAGAAATGAATGGCTACTCACTCCAGTATTCTTGCCTGGAGAATTTCATGCACAGAGGAGCCGGGAGGGCTACATTCCGTAGGGTTGCAGAGTTGGACATGATTAAGCGACTGTCACTTCTTTCTATAATTGTAGACTTTTGAAACTTAATCTTTTAATTGTATCTTGTTAATCAAAGCCCTAAATGATGAATCATGCTTTTAATTAATTTCTTTTTCAGTAAATCACAAAATTACTTGATTGAGATTTATTTTTTGGTTTTATTCTCTTGATTCTTTTTCCTTTTGTCTCTTTGTCTTTGTTTCAAAATTGCATTTAAATAGAAAAGATTTGTTGTTGTTCATTCGGTCAGTCATGTCTGACTCTTTGTGACCACATGGACTGCAGCATTCTAGCCTTCCTTGTTCTTCACAATCTCCTGGAGTTTACTCAAACTCATGTCCATTGAATCAGTGAGGTCATCCAACCATCTCATCCTCTGTTGTCCTTTTCTTCTCCTGTATTCAGTCTTTCTCAGCATCAGGGTCTTTTCCAATGAGTAGGCTCTTTACCTCAAGTGGCCAAAGTATTGGCGCTTCAGCTTCAGCATCAGTTCTTCCAGTGAATATTTAGGGTTGATTTCCTTTTGAATTAACTGGTTTGCTCTCCTGGCAGTCTTTGGAACTCTGCATTCAAATGGATATATTTTTCCTTTTCTCCTTTGCCTTTAGCTTCCCTTCTTTTCTCAGCTATTTGCGAGGCCTCCTCAGACATTTTGCCTTTTTTGCATTTCTTTTTCTTGGGGATGATCTTGTCACTGCCTCCTGTACAATGTCATTAACCTCCATCCATAGTTATTCAGGCAGTGTCTATCAGATCTAATCCTTTGAATCTATTTGTCACTTCCACTGTATAATCATAAGGGATTTGATTTAGGTCATACCTGAATGGTCTAGTGGTTTTCCCTACTCTCTTCAATTTAAGTCTGAACTTTTCAATAAGGAATTCATGACCTGAACCAGAGTCAGCTCCTGGTCTTGTTTTTGCTGATGGTATAGAGCTTCTCCATCTTTGGCTGCAAAGAATATAATCAACCTGATTTCAGTATTGGCCATCTGGTGATGTCCATGTGTAGAGTCCTCTCTTCTGTTGTTGGAAGAGGGTGCTTGCTGTGACCCATGCATTCTCTTGGCAAACCTCTGTTAGCCTTTCCCCTGCTTCATTTTGAATTCCAAAGTCAAACTTGCCTATTACTCCAGGTATCTCTTGACTTCCTATTTTTGTATTCCAATCCCCTATGATGAAAAGGACATTTTTTTTTTTGCTGTTGCTAGTTCAAGAAGGTCTTGTAGGTCTTCAAAGAACCAATCAACTTCAGCTTCTTCAGTATTAGTGGTTGGGGCATAGACTTGGATTACTGTGATTTTGAATGGTTTCCCTTGAAAATGAACTGAGGTCATTCTGTCATTTTTGATATTGCACCCAAGTACTGCATTTTGGAATCTTCTATCGACTATGAGGGCTACTCCACTTCTTCTAAGGGATACTTGCCTTCAGTTGTAGATATAACAGACATCTGAATTAGATTTGCCCATTCCCATCCATTTTAGTTCACTGATTCCTAAAATGTCGATGTTTACTTTTGCCATCTCCTGTTTGACCACTCCCAACTTGCTTTGATTCCAAGTTTTTTTTTTTTTTTTTTAATTCCAAGTTCCTATGCAATATTGTTCTTCTTAGCATCTTACTTTACTTTCACCACCAGACACATCCACAGCTGGGTGTCATTTCCGCTTTGCCTCAGTCTTTTCCTTCTTTCTGGAGCTATTCTCCACTCTTCTCCAGTAGCATATTGGACACTTCCTGACTTTGGTGGTTCATCTTTCATCTTTTTGCCTTTTCATACTGTTCATGGGGTTCTCAAGACAAGAATGCTGAAGTGGTTTGCCATGAGTCTCAATAATTTGATTTCATATGCAACACATTATTTTACACAAAGAAACATCTTTGTTGTTTTTGTAAAACATCAAAAACTTTTTTATTGTTTGAATTCAATTAAGCTATATTGGTCATCTCTTTTTAAATGTGAAATCAGGTGCATAGTCCACTTGTGTGTCATTGGTTTAATTTCTCATTATAAATACAATTAGAGACAATCTATGTAACTAAAGCTTGGAACATGGATTGAAATATATATATGCAATTAAACACTTCCCTGGTGGCTCAGAAGGTAAAGAATCTGCCTCCAATGCAGGAGACCTGGGTTCAATCTTCCTGGGTCAGGAAGATCCCCTGGAGAAAGGAATGACAACCCACTTCAGTATTCTTACCTAGAGAATCCCATGGACAGAGAAGCCTATTGGGCTATAGTCCATGGGTTCACAAAGAGTCAGACACAACTGAGAAACTAACACACAACAATTAAACACTGTTTAACAAATCTTCATTTCTCACTGATTTCCATTGGTTACTTCCTAATTGTGTTCTTTAAAATATTTTAGAAAAACAAAGTTTTCTTAAACCTGAACTTGTTTGAAGGAAGTACTATATATAGAAGATATATAAATTATTTTGTGTTTCTCAAAATGCCCTTAACTGCTAGTTTGGAGGTTAGCTAATCTTATTAAATTGGGATTAAATATATCACAGTTGTGAATAAGAAAGACAGTTCCATTAGTTAAAGCCTACAAGTTACTCTATATCTTAAATGATCTTGTTTTGATTTTGTTTTATTTCTGCTTTGAAGTCTACTTGTTACACTTGTATTTGTGTATAGTATATCCTTTTTTCCCACAAATTCATATTTTTACCATATTTTCCCATAAATTCATATTTATCCTCATATACCCACTTTCTAAGTCAGGAGAAAGTTTCCCAACTCCAAATTTTCACAGTATCTAAAAATTCTGTTTGAGTCTATAATTGAAAATTTAAATCTAACTATTGATTGTATACCTTAATTTTAAAATTTTGTACCAGTGATATTTTATATATTGAGTCCTTAGGTAAGAGTCCATTTGATTAACTCTGAATATTTAGAATATTGTTTCCTATAGTGATGGTGCACAGCATGGCTTTCAAATCATTTTTGGTGAAATTAAGAGTTTCTTTGGAAGTATATTGAGCACAGTGGGATTGAGATAGTAGGCAGGTCCCTGGACAAGCACAGTTAATGAATAATTAAATACAATTTTATTTCTATCTTAATAATGTCTTTGAGTTTGGTTCAGTGGGAAAATCTTCTTTCCTTGCTCCAGAAAGCAATGCTAGCTGATCTCATAATTTTAAACAATACTTATTTATTTATGCTGGGTCTTAGCTATGATCTGTGGGATCTTTAGTTGCAGCATGTGAACTCTTAGCTCTGGCATGTGGGATCTAGTTCCCTGACCACGGATCAAACCTGGAACCACTGCATTAGGAGCATGGAGTTTTAGCTACTGGACAACCACACTTTTATGCTGTTCTATGGGGGAGCCTGTTGGGCTGCCATCTATGGGGTCGCACAGAGTCGGACACGACTGAAGTGACTTAGCATAGACCACAGACAGCTAAGTCCTGAAACTATCTTAAGTTGGAAACAGTGATTCCATTCAATTTTTAGAATGTAAAATTTAAGATACTGATGAAACCACTGATTTTCATTTCAAAAAAGATTAGAGCTGAAGTTCTTGGTCTTGAAAATTAAACTTGAATCTTTCTCTCCTGGAGTATTCTTATAGCTCCTTCATTGTTTTTTCGCAGGGCTCTTGACTGGCTGGCTGACAATGTACTTAGATCTATTCCCTGTGTTATCTTTGCATTAATTTCTTAAGTCTTATTATTTGGTGATAAGCACCTAGGTTGTTCCTGCTCAGGTCTTCTGCTGTATGGCCTCATCTCCTCCATGGGAAACTCATGTACCCATCTTGAACTAACTCAGAATTAGTCCCAATGCAACAGAAGATTGATCCCAACATGGACCATATATTTCTGTCTTTGTCTCTGCAGGCACTAGTTAGCTCTTGTCTTGTTCTCTTGATCTTCTTGTTCGAGTTGTTGTTCAGGCATGAAGTTGTGTCCGACTCTTCTGTTGCCAAGTCATGTCTGACCCTTTGGGACCCCAAGGGCTACAGCATGCCAGGTTTCTCTGTCCTTTACCATCTCCCAGAGTTTGCTCAAACCATGTCCGTTAGTCCATGATGCCATCCAACGTTCTCATCCTCTGTGGTCCCCTTCTTCTCCTGCCTTCAATCTTCCCCAGCATGAGAATGTTCTCCAATGAATCAGCTCTTTGCATCAGGTGGCCAAAGTATTGGGGCTTCAACTTCAGTATCAGTCCTTCCATTGAGTATTTAGGGTTGACTTCATTTAAGATTGACTGGTTTGATCTCCTTGCAGTCCAAGAGACTCTCCAGTGTCTTGTCAGATGCAAATTCTTAGCTGCTTTAGTTTTTATAAATGATGGTCAGATGTTAATTCCTGTAGCCCTCAACATTTCAGAATTCACAAGGCCAAGATCTCAAAATCATTCCCCTGAAGGTTTCCTGCTTTACCTTAATGTGAAGGTGTGTAAGGTATATCTCCCTTGAATCTTCCATGAAGAGGGAGAATACAGGAAAAGCACTGTGAAAGATCTTTCTCTACAAAAATCCTCTGTGTTCACTTTATCACTGACTCCATATATATTCATGAACTTTAGAAACATTTCTGGGGAAAATAAGTTTGCCTGGAGGTTTATGGTGTTTCACACACATTTCTCATTACTATTCTTTTATATAACTTGAGTTTGTTTTAAAAAGGATTTTATAGTTTTCAAAAGTTTGTAAAGCAGTAATCAAATGGTAAAGATTTAATTAAGAAATACAGGGAAAATCCAACATAAAAAACTTAACTTTATAAATTTAAGAATTTAAAGAATTTTTTTGAAAATTAATTTTTCAACGTATTAGAGAGTTGACCTGGAGTTCAAACAGTAAAACTCATGACTTTATTGAAAATCTAGGAAAATTACCTTTCAAATGACCTATATAAATGACCTTCATCTTCTTAAAGTCCAGGAGAAATTGAAATCAGATTCTGCACCTATGCTGAATATTAATATTAATATTAATTAATTAATTAATATTAATATTCAGCATATTCTCTGTGATATGGAATATATTGTCTATTTAGTTATTTGTATAAGTAATTGTTCTTGTGCATGCTGTTTGAAATTAACTGAAATAATAGAAATCAGTACTATTTATATTTGAGTAAATAGTCATAGTTTTTGATATATAAATATCATTTATCAAATAATATCATCAGAAATCATTTAACACGATACTTTCACTTTATACATAAAGATATAGTAATAACAATACTTATATTTTTAAAGAACTTTGCAGAATATGAGAACTCAGGGTAGTTATTAGTCCTTTTTAAAGTCAGTGAGACCTGTATCAGAACCCACATTTTCAAATTCTCAGCCTACATCTTTATAGTATTATACAAGGATTGGTAATTCATAATTCAACTTGGGAAACTGAGTGGTAAAATTGAAATATTTATACTAAAAAATGTAAAGTACATTTCTGTTCTAGACCTCTAAGGGGCAACTACAAAGATACTGCTTATTAACATGATTAAAAATACCATGGCGACTGCTTCTTAATTCCAAGAGCAAAACCAACCACATCTATATATTAATAAATGAAAGGAGAAGGCATATAATGTAATGAAGAGTGCGTACCTTGGCTTCTAAACTATTTAGGTGATACGATTTTTCAGTTTTACAAAAAATAAATATGTCACTTTCTACCAAAGATGTAATAGAATGTTTAGAAATAAACTTTTACATAATTTTTAGTTTCCTATTTTCTGTCAACATTGTCATAAAAATGATTATTCCATTAATCAGCATATTGATAACAAGAGTAGAAATACGTGCATTTTCTTTTATACCTGTTTTCTTATTTTGGTTTCGATTACCTGTGCAAGACACTGAAAATCATTCTGCAACAGCCCTTTTGTTGTTCACTGCTGTTCTTAATCCAGGTTCTGAGTCAGACTGCTTAATAGGTGAAGAGAGTAAAAATGAAACTTAAAATAGCTAGAGAGAAACACACTGTAAATACCTGAGGGGTTTAAAAAAAAGAGTTTGTAGGCTACTTATGTGCAAATGAAGGCATTTAATTGTAATGTGTCTTCAGTGATAAATGGGGGGGAAGGTCTTGAATAAATTTCCCATTATAAAATGAGAAATTGTCATGCTTTGCCCTTTTCATTTGTTCTTTGAGAACGGTGAACTTATCTAAAAAAAATTTATACCAGCAGAGCTGCTTTTTTTCAGCTAATGAACTATAGTAACTTAGGAAATGGCACTATGTTGGATGGTGGTAGAGGACAGGAATAATAACACTTATACACTATTAAATTGATAATAGGATTTTTTTTTAACTAATTTTATTCTCAATCACTTTTTCCTAGAAAATAATGAGTGACAGGTAAGAGAGGTCCCAGAATTGCATAGGCTCCAGCATAAGCCTAGACAACCTCTCGGCGTCCTATAAAGGACCACAAGTCCCCAGGCTGGTAGGTCATTTTCAGTTTAGAAATAAGCTTTTTGAGTTCAGAGTTAAGGACCCACTAATGTATCAGAGCTGTTTTCTGAAGTGTCAGCATAGCCCATGGTGAGTTCTGAAAAAGAAACAATTCATTAAAGGCCTTGTCTGGTCTTCAGCTGTAGCAGACAGGATGTAAAATTGGTATATTAGAGTAGGAAATGGGATATTTTTAGAGTATCACAGCTATTCCTCCTGCTCACACACAAGAAAGTTCCACACAAGGATAAAAAGGGGGAATTAAGTGTGACGTAAGAAGCAGTTGACAAAGAATGGAAGAGTCAAGAGCACAAACACAGTTACAAGAGAAAAATATTCTTTTCTATTCTCTGTTCTAATATTACAATTAATTCTAACTTCATATTTCCTATTGCAATTAGTATATTTATGTTGCTATGAAAATCAGTTTTGACGTTATCCATTTTTTTGCTCTGATCAACGCAGCAAATGCCCAAGGATTTCTTTTTACTGATAATATTAAATGGTGAGACACATTTACAGAAACAGTTCCAAAACCACCTTTTTAAGTGAATCGTTTTTCTTCTAAGAACACATACTGCAGATAATCTTTAAATTCACTTAGAGGCCTGACTGTGGAATATAATAAAAATCAATTGTTGAAAAAGAAATCAGCTGCCGCATTTCATAAAGGCAGTTCAGCTTTACCAAATAGAGGCTTTGTTGTTTTGCTCTAGGCTAAGGTTCATGTTAGACAGTGCGACATTTTTTTCAACTTCGGTAGTCTAGTTTCACAAACGCAAACCCAAAGAGTGATCTCTCTGAAGAGGTGATATTAGTTTAAGTAAAACCACAGAAACATTTTCTTGGGAGGAAAAAGGTTTGAATGGGCCTCACAAAATTAATATTAAATTTTCTCTCTTCTGCCTCATTACTTTGGTAGATGACTTGCCTTGAAGGCAGCGAAGCAAAGAATCAGCAACATGGGTCTTTGCTATTTCTGCAGTGCTGCAGTGCACATTTCCTACAGTTTATTCAGAAATTATGTTATGTTTAGTGCACTTCGTTAGAATATCTGTGAACTGAACTAGAAATTATGCCTCGATGATTCTTCAAGGTGTGGGTATTTCAAATTGTGAGTGGAAACGACGGTGATTAATAAGCAAAACCAGAAAACCCACAAATACTAAAGAAAGAGTCATTGTTTATACATTATGTGCCCTCTTTGCCTGTGTGAACAAGAATAAATAAAAAATTTATTCTTCCCCTGAAAATTCTGGAAAAAAAATCATGAGATAATATTTATTACTTTGGAGCTCAACTTGGAAATAGTAATCATATGTAAATCAATAATTTTCATTTTTCAAACGAGAAATAAGTTTGTACTCTTCCCTGGAAACTTAAGTGTTTCCTTTATTTAGTGTGGACATTTACTTCAAATGGCCCTTTCAGATATTTTTAGGGCCTTCACGTGTTTCCTGAACTATCATTTATGAACCATAATCCTGAGTGCCCTGTGGGTTCTGAAGTGCTTGAATGAAGTAACTCATGTAAGAAGGTAAGTGAGCTGACGTATGGTGTTTCTCTTTAGCTTGCTTTGGCTCTATGGCATATTATGTTCTTATTCAGTTGCTCAGTCGTGTCTGACTCAGCACACAGTTCAGTCAGTTCAGTTGCTCAGTCGTGTCCCATTCTTTGCATCCCCATGGACTGCAGCACACCAGGCTTCCCTGTTCTGTGGCGCACGCCAGGCACTTCAGTTGAAAGGCGTCAATTCTTCGGTGCTCAGCCTTTTTAATTGTACAGCTCTCCACATGTAATATATGCCACAGCTCTCTATGGCGTATATTACTGTATTATCTTAAATGACCCTTGTCTCTGAAGTATTGTTAATTGGCTCACTGATAAAGTCATGTGATGAGTTGTGCCTACAAATGAAACCAATTCTGGATTTTAAATTCCTGTGTCTTTAGAGATAGTGCTGAGAAATAAGGAAGTAATTTATCTATACAGGTCAAAAGCTAAGAGCTCACTTTCGCGTGTAATGGGCATGGCTTGTTCAGTCGCTCAGTTGTACCCCACTCTTTGGGCATGGCTTGCAGATAACTAAACACAATCTAACAGATACGTCATCAGCAGCATAATGGTTTCTTAAAAGTTAGCTCCAGTTACCTTTTCTTGATCCAGTGTAGAGTAATATGTGCATATATCATATATCTGCAGTATCGTGATTTATAAGAAATATTTCTTTTAAATATTTATTTTTATTTATTTGGCTGTGCCAGATGCAAACTCTTAGTTGTGGCATGTGGGATCTAGTTCCCTGACCAGGGATCGAACCTAGGTCCCTGCATTGAGAGCAGAAGCTTATCCATTGGACTACCAGGTAGAAATATTTATTTGGTCATTCAGATGAACAAAATGTATTTCTCATATATTTGTTCGTCATTCACAGTTGCTGATGGAGAAGGGCATGGCAACCCACTCCAATATTCTTGCCTGGAGAATCCCCATGGACAGAGGAGCCTGGCGGGCTACAGTCCATAAGGTCACAAAGAGTCCTACAGGTCTGAGCAACATGCATGCATGGGTGCATGCAGGCACAATGACTCACAAAATCCCTGTAATTTCCTAAGGGTTGAGAGTGATTGAAGTATCTTTTATTGTGTTAAAGAGGCCACTTTGGGAAAGCACCAAAGAATGGAAGCAGTTTGCAAATGAGTCAACCAGGTGATAGAGGGTTGCAACTTTCAGTCCCATCCCCTGACTTTTGGGGAGGGGAGAGGGTACTCTCCCACCCCCAGGACAAAGAAATAACCATTGGCCAAGGATGTAATCAATCATGATCTTTGTAATGAACCCTTCATAAAACCCCACAAGGACAATTTGGAGAGCTTCTGTGTTGGTGAGTGAGGAGTTGAGAGTGAATTTGGAAGCTCTGAGATTTCTTCCTGTACCATACCCTGTGTGTCTCTTCCATCTGGCTGTTCCTGGGTTTTATCCTTTATAATAAATTGGTAATCTAGTAAAATGTTTCTCTGCATTCTGTGAGGCACTCTAGTAAATTAAGCAAACTCAAGAAGAAGATCTTGAGAGCCTCTGATTTATAGCCAGTTGCTCAGAAGTACAGGTTAACAACTTAGTCTTGGAATTGGTATCTTGAGTAGGAGAGGGTCATTGGAACCTCCATTCTATAGACCATAGGATAGAAGCACAGGTTAACACCTAGTGCTCAGAACTTGTGTCTAAAGTGCTATGTGGGGGAGTCTTGTTAAGACTGAGCCCTTAACCTGTGGAATCTGATGCTATCTCTAGGTAGGTAGGACAGAATAGACATCCTGCTGGTGTCTGAGAATTGATTGTTGGTGTGGGTGGAACTCTCCAGCCTCACACGGGAAACTGACTCTCAGAACACACAACATAGGCTCTGAAGTTGATTTTCCCTTGATTTTCCTTCTGTCCTGGAAGAAATTTTACACCAGGTAAGTGATTTGCTGAAGTTTCAGATGCTGTTTACTCTGTTTTTTTTGTTTTCATTAAACCAGGACTATACTTCTGTATTCCCATAGGCACTAATTTGCTGGACATTATTTTGTACCCATATTGTCTAATTCTCTATAGATCCTGCTGGTTAGGAACTCATAGAGTGCTAACATATTGAAGTGAATCAGTGCACATTCAGAATGGTTGAATTAATACCATCAGTGAATATGATCAGTGCACTTAGGGAGCAATAACACTTACTCCTATGAATCTCCAGTGTTGTCAAACTGTTTTTGTGATTGAAACCATTGAAAATAACCCAAATTACGGGTGTTAGATCCTTGACCACAATCTAGGTATCCTTTATCAGGAAGATCCCCTAGAGGAGGGCATGGCAACCCACTCCAGTATTCTTGTTTGAAGAATCCCATAGACAGAAGAGCCTGGCAGGCTGTGGTCCACAGGATCACAAAAAGTCCGACACAACTGAAGTGCCTTAGCACACACACACCCTTTATTGAACTCCTCTTATAGGATGTTTTACTCAGCTTTTTTTCCCCCCCCATTGTCTTGGGTTCTTTTGAGACACTGAGGCTGCAGCAAAATAACTGTAAGTTTCTATGATTTTGGGAATTCATGATATTTTTTATTTCCTTAAGTTATTTTGCTGAAAAACATTTTCAGCAAACTGTATATATCCTATAAAAGTCTTGAAATCTTCTCAAGCAATATTTTTGCTGAGCCACATTGGGGCAGAGTAGGGGGAACCCTGTATGCTCCATGCTCTCTGATCATCTAAAAAAAGTAGAGTAATTATTTTTTCAAAAGCTAAAAAAATCCATCTGTAAAAGTTTTAAACTAACCAAACAGAAAACTATAAACCTCAAAACAAAAATCAGACCACACAAGTCATCCAGAACCAACCCTAGGACTTTAAATAGCCCGAAAGCAACCCATGGAATCAATAGATTGTATACGCATTTAAAAATCTGGGAGAGCTAACAAAATTTACTTTGTTCTTTGACTGGTTAATTTCAAGAAATAAACATGCCTCACTTGTCTTCCATAAGCATGTATGTTTTATTCAGAGCCTCATTAGGAGTTCCTCAGTGTAGCTCAAACAATCTTTGACTTGCAGTTTAACCCCATAAAAAGCCGTAGTTTGGGAAAGTGATGATTTCTGATTCTTGGCTATCATATCTTACAATGGATTCCAAGGTATTCACATTCAGGTACAATAACTAGCATAGTGATGACTATAAGAAATAGTGGAACATGTGACATAGTGTCACATGTGGGGTGGGAGGGACCATCAATTGAAGTGATTTCAAAAGAGAATTGTACAAGTTATTAAGGCTTGATTTAAGCAACTGTTGCTGACTCAGAGGCTCTGCTTACTTCTGATGAACTTGTCATTCAAATACAAGAAGTCACACGGGCTTCATTGCTGTGGATCTAAGCAAATGGTCTTTTGGCCCTGTCCTTCACCATCTCCTGGAGTTTGCTCAAATTCATGTACTGATTCAGTGGTGCTTTCTAACCATCTCATTCTCTGCTGCCCTCTTCTCTTTTGCCTTCAGTCTTTCCCAGCATCAGGGTCTTCTCCAATGAGTTGTCTCTTCACATCAGGTGGCCAAAGTATTGGAGCTTAGCTTCAGCATTAGTCCTTCTAATGAATATTCAGGGTTGATTTCCTTTAGGATTGACTGGTTTGATCTCCTTGCTGTCCAAGGGACTCTCAAGAGTCTTCTCCAATGCCACAGTTTGAAAGCATCAACTCTTTTGCCCTCAGCTTTCTTTGTGGCCCAACACTCATATCCATACATGACTACTGGAAAAACCATAGCTTTGACTATACAGACCTTTGTCAGCAAGGTGATGTCTCTGCTTTTTAATATTCTGTCTAGGTTGGTCATAGCTTTTCTTCCAAGGAGCAAGTATTTGTTAATTTTGTGGCTGTGGTCACTGTCAGCAATGATTTTGGAGCCCAAGAAAATAGTCTCAATTTTTACCCATCTGTGCCCCATGAAGTGAGAGACCAGATGATATGATCTTCGTTTTTGAATGTTGAGTTTTAAGCTAGCTTGTTCACTCTTCTCTTTCACCTTCATCAAGAGTTTCTTTAGTTCCTCTTCGCTTTCTGCCATAAGCGTGGTGTCATCTGCATATCAGAGGTTATTGATATTTCTCCCAGCAATCTTGACTCCAGCTTCTCCACAGAGGGGTTGGTGAGGTTAAACTTAGGGTTAATAGGGGATTCTATATATAAAATAGAAACTGAATTACTAACCAAGGGTCTTTCTCAGAAGCTCAGTGGTTACTGTTGGCAACAGATGAATGCCAGGAATCTAGGAGGAAAGCTTGCATGTTGGATAAGTCACTAGGGCTCAAATGCAAGCTCTGAACTCAAGGCATAACTTTAGGCAAGTTGTTAGCTGTAGCTCCTTATCTTTAAAATAGAAATATAAAGTATGTAAACAAGTGAAAGTGCTTGTAGCAACAAATGACCAGTCAAATGATATTGTTTAGATACTACTTTGGTAAAATTGCTTTTGTGTGTGGTTTAGGCTGTAGGTGTAGGGCCTAAGTGATTATAGTTGATAACACCATGAGAAATCTAGTGATCTTTTGAGTTTAGAAATCTAGTACCACTTTTGAGTTTCCCCCTGGCAAATGAGAAGACAATAAACAGTGAGGATGAGATGAAAACCATGAACATTTTGCTCTAAATCTTCTTTCGTGCCTAAGCATAAATGTGTTCCCTACTCTCACTGTTCTCTCACTGATACTTCAATTCCTCTCTTTTTGTTTCCCTGTTCCAGTTTCATCACTTTTTAAAATGTCAATTTAAGTTTCCTTTGTATGTTCTTCTTCATTTCCTCAGCAAGTCCTGTCGTGTATACATGTGTGTGTATGTGTGAGTATAGATGTATTAATGATGAAAAAAAGCACAGATTGTTTTTTAATTAATAAGATATTTTAGAGCAGTTTTAGGTTTATGGAAAACTGAACAAAGAGTACAAAGAGTTCATATATATATATATATATATTTTTTTTTTTTTTTTCTTTTCTTTTCTTTTTGGACCACATACCCTAGCTTTTGGGATTTTAGTTACCTGACCAGGGACTGAACCGGGGCCTATGGCAATAAAAACACAAAGTTCTAACCTTGGGCCTTCAGGGAATTCCCCCATATGTTCCCCTTCAGGGAATTCCACCTTATATTCCCCTCTCTCCCACATTTTTCCCCATTGTCTTTACATCATGTATTAATAACATACATTTGGTAAAAATAAAGAGCTAATACTGTTCCATTATTATTAACTAAAGTTCATGGTTTAAGTACTTGTTTGCATTGAATATTTTCTGGCTTTTGAATGTATAAAGTAAAGTGAAAGTCTCTCAGTCATGTCTGACTCTTTGCATGGGCTATACAGTCTATGAAATTCTCCAGGCCAGAATTGGAGTGGATAGCCTTTCCTTCTCCAGGGGATCTTTCCAACCCACGTATTGAACCCAGGTATTGAACCCAGGTCTCCCAAATTGCAGGTGGATTATTTTCCAGCTGAGCCACAAGGGAAGCCCATTTGATGATGTATAATGATATGTATCTACCATACAGTATCATACAGGCCAGTTTCACTGGCCTAAACTTTCCCTATTGTCCACATATTCAACCCTTCCTTCCCTATAACCCCTGGCAATCACTGATTTTTTACTGTCTCTATGGTTTTACTTTTTCCAAAATGTTATATTGTTAGAATCTACAGTATGTAGCCTTTTTATAGTGGTTTCCTTCACTTACTGACATGCATTTAAAGTTCTTCTATGTCTTCTTATACCATGATAGCTCACTTCTTTTTATCACTGGATAATACTATATTCTATAGATATACCACAGTTTATTTACAGAAATATTGAAGGGTATCTTAGTTGCGTCTAAGTTTTGACATTTATGAATAAGGCTGCTATTTTTTGTGTGGATCTAAGGCAATGGCACCCCACTCCAGTACTCTTGCCTGGAAAATCCCATGGACAGAGGAGCCTGGTGGGCTGCAGTCCATGGGGTCGCTAGGAGTCAGACATGACTGAGTGACTTCACTTCACTTAAGTTTCACTCATTTGGGTAAATAGAAAAAAAGAGCTATTGCTGCACCATAGGATAAGAATATGTTTAGTCTTGTTAGAAACTGCCAAAAGGGCTTCCAGAGTGGCTGCACAAGGTTGCATTCCCATCAGCACTGAACAAGAATCCCTGTGATTCCACATCCGCACCAGCATTTTGTATTGTCACTGTTGATGGTTTCTTGTAAACAATCCACTTCCTTGAAGTTTTCATGATGCAGTGCTAGTTGCTGTAACCAAAAGACCTGAATCATTCAGTTACCTAAAGTTTATTTCTCTTTCCTGTGATCATCTGTTGTGATGTGACAGGTGGCACTGCTCTCCTCAGTCATTCAGAGGCCCAGACTGAGAGTGGCTTTGCCATCTTCAGTCGGTCATCTTTCAAGGTCCCTCTTCTCATGAACATTCCAGGCAATGAGGGGGAAATATGCCGAGGAGGCACAACCACCTTTTAAACGTTTCGGCCTAGAAGTGGTAGGAACTAATTCTGCACCATTCCCATGTTGAAAACTAGTCACGTGGCTATGCCTAGCTGCAAGGTCAGCTGGGAAATGTAACCCATGTCTGGCCAGTGGCTCCTGGGCAACAACTTAATTAGTAAGAAAGGTCATAGCAGATTCTGGAGGGAATCTATTGATCCTCCACACATTTGCTGAAACACTTCATTATATCAGTTGTGACCAAAAGAATTTTATAGTTCCCTCATTTTAGGCACTAATGGCAGTACAGTTAAGAAAAAAAAATACCAAGGATTTCCTGGAGTCAGTGATAATTGGGCAGAATTCTGTCCAAGACATACTGTGATCATTGGCTTTTAACATTAGACTTCATCAGTAATAGGTTTCCCAGTGCTTGAATAAAATGATTGGGCATCCCACTTTCATATCTTATAGAAAGCAGTGGTTCTGAGGAGCAGAAAGCTCTTCTAATTTAATTGGAAAATAAAAAACAAACAATATACTTTTTAGCATATTGGTTCTGGTTAGAGAAGAGGGGGGAAGCAAGAAAATAATTACACATTTCTAAATCCAATCATCTCTGTGTACTCCTGTTGCTATTCCCCTCCTTATGCACACAGTAATTTAGGTTTTGTTTTGACAAGAACATAGAGATATTCATAAACCAAGAGGCCATATTTAGAGATTTATTGAGTATCTTGTCAGAAATAAATAAGTGCCCTAAAGTTTTGAAAGCATGGTTTAGACATTAGTTGATTAGAATCATGGAGACTATTTACAAATAAAATTTAAATAAATTCATGCCTTTAAAAGGTAATCCAAATATGTGTTTAGTTGACAAGCCCTCCCATCTGTTTGGCCTAATATGAAACCAAAAAACCAATTACTCAATAGTTACTTAACCACACCAGTAGATTAGCTGGTATCAGTTAGCAACTTTATTGGTAATCTCCCATTTCTTTCTTACAGAAAATATTTTTTGTTGATATACTTCTATATTCCTATCTGAAAGCAAAGAAGCAAGGAAGGAAGGAAGAAAGCTAGGAAGGAAGGGTTGGGTAGGAAGGGTTGAGAGTCAGAGGGAGGGAAGAAGGGAGCAAGGAACAGATAGCTTTAAACTAGATGCACGAGTTTTAAAATTGCAAGAAAGCACTTGTTACTTGTCATCAGTGTAATAATTGTTCATTCAACATGCTAGCAGTTCTCTAAAAGCAGTAAAATACTATTGGCAGATGACTTGTGTTTATAGTCTGCATTTGGTTTATGCCAAAATTCCAACAGAATTTTAAAGTCTAGTTTTTTGAGACTCCACTTTCCTAAAGGATCATTGGACGGAGACTCAGTTTGAATTGACTAATTCTGTCTTTCTGTGGGAAGATACCATGAATATACACTTGAAATTTTATTAAAACAATTATTTCTGGCTGCCAGACTATCTTTAGTCTTTTTCTTATAAATAAAAGCAATTTCTGAAGTGAAGCACCACATGATTCTGAAGGCCAAATCTGTGAACCAGACACTTAAGCTCTGGCAAAAATTAACCTGCATACCAGTTTTTGAACAACTGGTTGTTAATGTTAAGTAAGCCAATGTCCATATATTTTAAAAAGATGGGTGTCCTATTCAGATATTTTACAGTACACATCTCTTAGGATCTAAGAGATTTTAAAACACTCTCAGTAATAATTTCCTCAGAGAGAAACCATTTGTTGCAGCTGTGAGAGAGAATAAAAATAAATGTTTTGAATATGCTTTTACTCTAGAGCTATAATTTGTTCTTGAAACCAGAGATGTTAGCAGCACTGCTTTTTGGTACTATGGCTTTGTCTCTAATACTGATCCCTTAGAGAGGTACTCAACTTTTTTTTTTTTTTTTTAATTGAAGTATAGTAGATTTATAATGCCAGGAAATTTGGAAAACTCAGCAGTGGCCACAGGACTGGAAAAGGTCCATTTTCATTCCAATCCCAAAGAAAGGCAATGCCAAAGAATGCTCAAACTACCGCAGAATTGTACTCATCACACACACTAGAAAAGTAATGCTCAAAATTCTCCAAGCCAGGCTTCAACAGTATTTCAACAGTATGTGAACTGTGAACTTCCAGATATTCAAGCTGGATTTAGAAAAGGCAGAGGAACTAGGGATCAAATTGCCAACATCTCTTGGATCATCAAAAAAGCAAGAGAGTTCCAGGAAAACATCCACTTCGGCTTTATTGACTATGCCAAAGCTTTTGACTGTGTGGATCACAACAAACTGTGGAAAATTCTTAAATAGAATTTAAGAATTAAATTCTTAAATATAACTTAAGAAAATTCTTAAATAGAATTAAATAAATTCTTAAATTTAAGAATTTAAGAATTCTTAAATTGTTAAACAACCTTAGCTGCCTCCTGAGAAATCTGTATGCAGTTCAAGAAGCAACAGTTAGAACTGGACATGGAACAACAGACTGGTTCTAGATAGGGAAAGGAGTGTGTCAAGGCTGTATATTGTCACCCTGTTTATTTAACTTATATGCAGAGTACATCATGAGAAATGCTGCATTGGATGAAGCACAAGCTTGGATAAAGATTGCTGGGAGAAATATCAATAACCTCAGATATGCAGATGACACTACCCTTATGGCAGAAAGTGAAGAAGAACTAAAGAGCTTCTTGATGAAAGTGAAAGAGGAGAGTGAAAAAGTTGGCTTAAAACTCAACATTTAGAAAACTAAGATCATGGCATCTGGTGTCATCACTTCATGGCAAAAAGATGGGAAAACAGGAAACAGTGACAGACTTCATTTTGGGGGGGGGTGCTCCCAAATCACTGCAGATGGTATCTGCGGCCATGAAATTAAAAGACATTTGCTCCTTGGAAGAAAAGTTATGACCAACCTAGACAGCATATTAAAAATTACTTTGCCAACAAAGGTCCATTCAGGCAAAGCTATGGTTTTTCCAGTAGTCATGTATGGAATGTGTGTGAGAGCTGGACTATAAAGAAAGCTGCTGCTCTAAGTCACTTCAGTCATGTCTGACTCTGTGCAACCCCATAGTTGGC
The DNA here is from genome assembly GCF_055505025.1 of Bos grunniens. Classification (NCBI taxonomy): domain Eukaryota; kingdom Metazoa; phylum Chordata; class Mammalia; order Artiodactyla; family Bovidae; genus Bos; species Bos grunniens. Next base: position 35,736,242 of record NC_141171.1, read on the forward strand.
AGCCCACCAGGCTCCTCTGTCCCTGGGATTCTCCAGGCAAGAATACTGGAGTGGGTTGCCATTTCTTTCTCCAATGCATGAAAGTGGAAAGTGAAAGTGAAGTCACTCAGTCGTGTCCGACTCTTAGCCACCCCATAGACTGCAGCCTACCAGGCTCCTCCATCCATGGGATTTTCCAGGCAAGGGTATTGGAGTGGTTACCATTTCCTTCTCCAATAAAGAAAGCTGAGTGCCAAAGAATTGATGCTTTTGAACTGTGATGTGAAGACTCTTGAGAGTCCCTTGGACAGCAAGGAGATCCAACCAGTTCATTCTAAAGGAAATTAGTCCTGAATATTCATTTGAAGGACTGATGCTGAAGCTGAAACTCCAATACTTTGGCCACCTGATACAAAGAACTGACTTATTTGAAAAGACCTTGATGCTGGGAAAGATTGAAGGTGGGAGGAGATGGGGACAACAGAGGATGAGATGTTTGCATGGCATCACCGACTTGATGGGCATGAGTTTGAGTAAACTCCAAGAGTTGGTGATGGACAGGGAGGCCTGGTGTGCTGCAGTCCATGGGGTTGCAAAGAACTGAACATGACTGAGTGACTGAAGGGAGAAGGCAATGGCACCCCGCTTCAGTACTGTTGCCCGGAAAATCCCATGGATGGAGGAGCCTGGTGGGCTGCAGTCCATGGGGTCGCTAAGAGTCAGACACGACTGAGTAACTTCACTTTCACTTTCCACTTTCATGCATTGGAGAAGGAAATGGCTACCCACTCCAGTGTTCTTGCCTGGAGAATCCCATGGACAGAGAAGCCTGGTAGGCTGCAGTCCGTGGGGTCGCACAGAGTTGGACACGACTAAAGCAACTTGGCAGCAGCAGAGTGACTGAAATGAACTGAACTATAATATTGTGATAGTTTTACGTGTATAATAAGATGATTCAATAATTTATAGATTCTATTCTTTTTAGTTATGATCAAATATTCACTATATTCCTTGTACTGTATATCTTTGTAGCTTATTTGTTTTATATATAGTAGTCTGTATGTTTTAATTCCCTAACCATGCCTTGCCCTTCCACCCTTCCCTTACACATTGGTAAGCAAGTTTATTCTCCATTTATGAGTCTGTTTTGTTATATTCATTTTTTGGTTTTATTTTTTAGATTCTACATGTAAGTGATGATGTACAGTATTTGTCTTTCTGTCTGACATTTCACTAAGCATAGTGCCCTCCAGGTACATCCATATCATTGCAAATGGCAATGTTTTTCTTTTTTATGGCTCAGTAATATTCCATTGTGTATATATGTGTATATACCACATCTTCTTTGTTCACTTATTTGCTGATGGACACAGGTTGCTCTATATCTTGGCTACTATAAATAATTCTTCTATGAACACGGGGGTGCATTCATCTTTTCAAATTAGTATTTTCCTTTTATTAATACGTATGTCTAGGAGTGGAATTATCAAGTTGTAGTTGTCTTTTAAGCATGTTCCATATTGTTTTTGATAGCGGCTCTGTCAATTTACATTCCCACTAACAGTATGTGAGGGTTTCCTTTTCTCTACATCCTCATCACCATTTTTTATTTGTGATGTTTTTGATGATGGCCATTCTGACGGGTGTGTGCTGATGTTTCATTAAGGTTTTGATTTGCATTATCCTGATTAGTAATGGTAGGCATCTTTTCATGTACCTTTTGGCCATCTGTATGTCTTATTTGGAAAAACCTCTATTCAGGTATTCTGGAGGTCTACTTCACTTTAAGACTATATGAAAATGTGCAGAGAAAGAGCATAGCAGCATGATTTATGACATAGTGCTTCACTGTGGGTCTCTGCACATTATCTTGTTTACTAATTTTTCTCCATGTACGTCTTGGCAGGTTCACTTTATCACTATTTTTTATTAGAAATATTAGAAATATCATGGCAAATTTGAGATATTTCAGGAGCATAACATTTTTATTGTTACACTGCTACCTAAAGAGGCATGCATGCTTAGTTAATTAGTCATGTCAGACTCTTTGCAACCCCATGAACTGTAGCCCACCAGGCTCCTCTGTCCATGGAATTTTCCAGGCAAGAAAACTGCAGTGGATTCAGGTCATTTCAGTCACTCCGTCATGTCTGACTCTTTGCCACCCCATGGACTGCAGTGCGCCAGGCCTCATTGTCCATCACCAACTCCCAGAGAATGCTCAAACTCATATCCATCAAGTTGATGATGCCATCCAACCATCTCATCCTCTGTTGTCCCCTTCTCCTCTTGCCTTCAGTCTTTCCCAGCATCAGGGTCTTTCCCCATGAATCAGTTCTTCGAATCTGGTGGCCAAAGCACTGGAGCTTCAGCTTCATCATCAGTCCTTCTAATGAATATTCCTTTAGGATTGACTGGTTTGATCTCCTTGCAGTCCAAGGGACTCTCAGGAGTCTTCTCCAACACCATAGTTCAAAAGCATCAATTATTCAGCACTCAGCTTTCTTTATAGTCCAACTCTCACATCCATATATGACTACTGGAAAAACCATAGCTTTGACTAGATGGACCTTTGTTGGCAAAGTAATGTCTCTGCTTTTTAATATGCTGTACATAGCATAGCATAGCATGTTGGTCATAGCTTTTCTTCCAAGGAGCAGGCATCACTTAATTTTAATTTTAATAAAAGGTAGCCATTCCCTTTTCCAAGAAGTGTTAATGGCTCTCCTTAAATAAGGCTAGTTTGAAATCAGCCAACTTGTTTTATGAAGCTGCTTCTGAATAACCACCTTTTGAGTGTTGAGACTGTTTTTTCTCCTTTAGTTCACACAGTGGATCCAGATTTCTATAATCCCCATTCTGTCAATTCCAGTATTCTCTTCTGTAGTTCAGGAGGCAATAAAATTCATGTTGATGGGATCACAGCATTTCAGAAATGGCATCTATCACAGTTAGGAGAAGAGAAATTGTCTTTAAAAAATAACACTCAGCTATAAGCTAGTTTAACTGCTTTGTTTCCAGGAAAAATTATATTTAAACTTATGGTATGTATTTGAGTATTTCACAAAACAATTATTTTTAATGTTGTGGTTCAAATTTTATTGAAGAATACATTGATGAAGAAGGCAAATCAAATTACAATCTTTTCAGTTTCTTATACAATAATGATCTAGAATTAATCTTCTTATCTGGTATTTAGTGTTCTTACTAGATGGTTAAATAATAGCTCCCCACACAAAGGAGGATGAAATTTGAGGATCATTTCCAGTCTAAATTGTAATTGTTCCCTGTCTATTAATATAATAGTGAGAGATGGAAAACTTCAACAACTTGATGCTTCTTCAGTAACTCTAGTAATTTATAAGCAATAGTAAAGAACTATACTCCATACTGATACTTTTTTGTAGATTACTTCAAGCACTGATTGTATATCCATTAATTAAAACCAGAGAGAATAAGGTGGTTTAGGTTCTTTTTAACATTTTGCCTAATTATATTTTATGTATACACATAAAATGGAGGTAAAAATAATCATTAAAAGTGTTGAGTATTTTAGATTTCTCCCAAACATTTTCACAAAAGAACTTATCATTTGACCTTCGCAATAACCGTATTGGAAAGCAAATATAATAGGATTAGCCCCTTTGATTACAGATGAGATAACTGGGGTCCAGAGAAATTGTGTGACAAGTATTAATCATAGAGAAAATAAATGGCAGAGCAGAAATTGAATCCAGGTCTTGTGATTGAATTTATATGTCTTATTAGCATCCTATTAAAAGCAAATAAACCTTACCTCTATGACTGAGTCAAACTCTGGTCTTTTTCCTTTATCCCACCAGGTTGCTTGAGTAGTCTACATGTAAAGCCTGTTTCGTCATGTCCTGCTGACTCTTGAACCCTTTTATAATTAGATTTCTTCATTGTACTGACTGCTTTCTTCATGAAGTTATCACTGGTTTTTTTATATTTCATTCTTTTTTAAAAAGTTGATTTATTTTTGGCTATGCTGTCTTCATTGCTGTGTGCAGGCTTTTCTCTAGCTCAGGCAAGCGGGGGCTACTCTTTGTTGTGGTGCGGGCTTCTCATTGCAGTGGGTTCTCTTGTTGCAAAGCACAGGGTCTTGGTTGCATGGGCTCAGTAGCTGTGGCACACAGGCTTAATTGCTCCAGGGCACATGGGATCTTGCTGACCAGAGATCTAACCCATGTCCCCTGCATTGGCAGGCAGATTCTTAACCACTTGACCGCCTGGGAAGCTATAATTTCATTCTTTATTTACTTTGAAATCTCCTTTTCTTCTTTTATTCCTTCCTTCTCTGCACCCCACCTCCTTTCCCTCCTTTCTTCTTTCCATCTTCCCTGTTTTCTAAAACATTGTACTCTTGTTTTTGTCTCTCTCAGATTCCTTCACTAGCCATCCTAGAAGAAAAATTATTCATATGTATCAGAGAGTAGTCCTTCCTAGAGCAACTGCTGTGTCAGACTTCCATAGTCTCCAAAATTTGCTGAGAAGACTCACAGGAATCAGCAAAGATGTTATACTCATGGTTAAAGTTTATTTTATCAAAAGTTACAGTGTAAAATCAGCAAAGGGAAAAGGCAGAGGAGAAACAAGGCATAGTCTTCCATATGTTCCTTCCCAGTGGAGTTGTCTGGGGACTGGTTTCCTTCATCCAACAGTGATGTTTCTAACATCAGGTACTCAGACTCCAACCCCTCAGAGTAAAAGTAGGTCCTCATCATACATCACATGGTTAGCATAAACTATCTGATTAAACTGCTAATTCATGGCCCAAGACTTCAGATATAAAACAATACTTGTATTGGTCAGAATACTCCAAGGTCATTTCTTAGAAGTTGGTGAAGGGCCAATCATGAATACAAGCCCCCTCCCCCCCCCTTTTTTTGAGTTCAGGGGAAAGGTATTGAGTTTGAAAAACTCAGCCTGCTGAGTTAACCCCTTCCTGCACTTACCCCATTTACATATACTTCTGTCTTATGTTTCAACCCTGATATTTTTTGATTTTTAAACTGGATTTAGAAAAGGCAGGGGAACCAGAGATCAAATTGCCAACATCCGTTGGATCATCAAAAAAGCAAAGAGTTCCAGAAAAACATCTACTTCTGCTTCATTTACTACGCTAAAGCCTTTGACTGTGTGGATCACAACAAACTGTGGAAAATTCTGAAAGAGATGGGAATACCAGACCACCTGACCCACCTCCTGAAAAATCTGTATGCAGGTCAAGAAGCAACAGTTAGAACTGAACTTGGAACAACAGACTGGCTCCAGATTGGGAAAGGAGTAAGTCAAGGCTGCATATTGTCACCCTGCTTCTTTAACGTATATGCAGAAAACATGTGAAATGCCAGGCTGGTTGAAGCACCAGCTGGAATCAAGATTGCTGGGAGAAATATCAATAACCTCAGATATGCAGATGATACCACCCTTATGGCAGAAAGTAAAGAACTAAACAGCCTCTTGAAGAAAGAGAAAGAGGAGAGTGAAAAAGCTGGCTTAAAACTCAACATTCAGAAAAAGAAGATCATGGCATCTGGTGTCATCGCTTCATGGCAAATAGATGGAGAAACAATGGAAAGTGACAGATTTTATTTTCTTGGGCTCCAGAATCACTGCAGATGGTGACTGCAGCCAAGAATTTAAAAGATGCTTGCTCCTTGGAAGAAAAGCTAGTATCAACCTAGACAGCATATTAAAAAGCAGAGACATTACTTTGCCAACAAAGGTCTGTCTAGTCAAAGCTATGGTTTTTCCAGCAGTCATGTATGCATGTGAGAGTTGGACTATAAAGAAAACTGAGCACTGAAGAATTGATGCTTTTGAACTGTAATCTTGGAGAAGACTCTTGAGAGTCCCTTGGATTGCAAGGAGATCCAACTAGTCCATCCTAAAGGAGATCAGTCCTGAATATTCATTGGAATGACTGATGCCGAAGCTGAAACTCCAATACTTTGGCTACCTGATGCAAAGAACTGACTCAGTTGAAAAGATCCTGATGCTGGGAAAGATTGAAGGAGGGTGGAGAAGGGGACGATAGAGGCTGAGATAGTTGGATGGCATCACTAACTCAGTGGACATGAGTTTGAGTAAAGTCCAGGAGTTGGTGATGGACAGGGAGGCCTGGTGTGCTACAATCCATGGAATGGCAAAAAGTTGGACATGACTGAACTGAACGGATTTTTTGATTGGACCATGGATCATCACATCTAGCTTAAGGGTAGGTTATTTATGAGGTATTTAGAGCTTCCCTGGGAGCTCCATCGGTAAAGAATGTGCCTGCGATCCAGGAGACCCAAGTTTGTTCCCTAGGTTGGGAAGATCCCCTGGAGTTGGAAATGGCCACCCACTCCAGTATTCTTGCTTGGAGAATTCTGTGGACAGAGGAGCCTGGAAAACTACAGTCCATGGGGCTGCAAATAGTCAGACATGGCTGAGTGACTAAAACTTTCACTTCACTTGAAATATATAGGTTTGGCATTGGAGAGATTAGACTTAGCAATATATTTTTGTGTCCCCTTGGGCAAATTAAAATCTTGAATAAACACACATATTCAAGAAATATTAGTTCTTGGACCTGTCTTATAATTCTCACATACGATTCTCACCTTCCCGTAGTCATCACAGTGGCCCTTGCTGTGTCTTGCCTTGTTACTACTTCATAATTGATCTTTTTGACTCCAAATCCAACAGCTGTGTACACAGCATTCTCCTCCCACCTGGCCTGCTGCTGTGACTCTAATTCATCCTTTATGTGGCTGAACAAATTCTGTTGTTAAAAGACATCTTTGATCACTCTAGTCTTCTTATCAAAACACTTTTATGCTTTCTGGTTGCTCACAGATGAAAATTTACTCTACTTAGCTTGGCAGTCCATCTCCTCCACAGTCTGTTTCTACCCTGTATTTAAAGATTTGTCTTTCTTTACTTTATGATGCATGCTTTATTTGAAATAATTTTAAAGTTTTTACATAGAAAAATGTTATGATTTCTGGGTTTGGGGGGTTTTGTTTTTATTGTTTACTTGTTTGCTTTTTTTGGTCTTATGTACAAAGATGCTTTCTAATCAAGATCATAAAAATGCTGTCTATTTTTAAAAAAAATGTATTGTGGTTTTAAATTTATATTCTGCTACTCTAACATACTTGCAGTTTATTTGGGGGCATGGTTTATAAAAGACATGTGGTTTTGTTTTCTGCAGATTTTCCCAAGCCTTTAATGATATTCTTTACTTCACTAAGTTGCAGTACTGCAGGAATCATAAAATTAATTTCTCTGAATAGACAAGTATGTTTGTTGACTTTTCATTATTTTCCTTTAGTATATTTAGACATTTTATAAAAAAAAACTCTTAAAATTTCATGAATTTTGCATGTATCTATATCCTACATTTCATGTACCCTGAAATTGTACAGATTAAAAAGATTTTTAGCTCTTCTATCACACGTTTCCCACACATATGTTTAAAATAAGCTTAACTTGTTAAGTTAAACTTCACTGAACTTTTAAGTGGGATTACCTTAGTATTGTTCATTCTTTTATAAAGGGCTTTTTAATGTGTTTTGTCTCTCCATTAAAAAAAAAATACAGTGTGACATTCTGGTTAATTAAGTGCTAGTTTATATCTTGTGTTTAATTTTTATAATTTTAACTTTTCTAATTTTTTCATATAATTGTTAGTTTTAATTATAGGCAATTTTGTCAGTTTCTTTAAGAATGGGACCCATGTACATTTTATCTTGCTGGTTTACAGAAAAACTATTGCTTTTTTCCATATAAATCTTATATCTGAAATATTTCATCTAAGATTGCAATCCTATTTGGGCAGCATTTGAAACATGACAATTTAGTCTAATAGTTTATTGGCAAATTTTCAAATCCAAAAAGAGCAGAGTCTGCACATCTCTAAGAGTTGAGGCAGCGGGAGCATTTGTCTTGTCAGAAAGGATACTTTGAGAGCCAATGAGTCCCAATTTATTTTTCTTGAGTTCTTGTCACTCTGCTCAAAAGTAAAGGTCAAAAGAGACTGAACAAGAGAGCTTCACTTGATATTAGCCCAACTATTGTCCAAAGGATTACGCAAGAGGCAAAATAAAATAAGTCTGTACTAGCAAAGTTAACAGTTGATTGCTACTCCTGGTGGGATAAATTGCATCTGCCATAAAGCTGGTTTTATTTTCTGTTTTGTTTAAAGAGAATATTGCGATGAATATCTCTGTTCATGTCGCCTTAAGCCCATGGATAAGTGTTGCTTTAGAAGACAAACCAAAATGTGTAATTTCTGGATCACAAAAAGTGTTTATTCTAAAAATTTTAATAGAATCTGCCAATTTTCTCTTTGGAGTAGCTACAAGGAACTGCTTTTCATATAATTCTTGTTGCACAAATATATTTTCTCTCATTCTCCTTAACTCGTGATATGATCAAACTTAAAAAAAAAAATTTCCAATCTGATGACTAAAACTCCTTAGCATTGTTATATTTAAAATACAGTTTCACAACTTATTTATGTATTTGTTTTATTTTGTTTATATTAATGTTAGTTTTGAACATGTTATTCCCTTTCATCAGGTTATAAATGCCTTGAGGGTAGAAAAAATGTTTAACATGGAGGGGGGCTGTTTGTACACCTGATGAGTGCTTTCACATACAAATGCCTAAAAACACAATTTTCTTAATTGTCTTCTCCCTCCTGATTTGGTGCTTTGTTGATGTAGTATCCAGTAGTTGTATGAATTTCTAAGATCACGTGACAAATTCATAAGGCTAGCTCAATCTTGATTTCCCAAAGCATTTTGTTTTCTACTACTACTTTATATTTAGGATGAAGTTGCCTTACATAAAATTTAGAAAAGTTGTTCTTTACCTTCTGCCATATCACCACTGTATTTGATCTGGCTTACTATTCCTCAGTCTGTAACCTATACTTTTGTTGGTACATGCGTGTATAGATGTACAGATATCCTTTTAGGTTTTTTTTTTTAAAGAAAAAGAACAGAAGAGAACAAAATCAGCTTTTCAGTATCCTTGGGAAATTGCTTCATAATTACCTCTTTCAAATAAAAGGTTAAATTCTTCTCAGAAATATTTCTAATTTTTTTTTATTGAAAATTTAATCTTGAACCCGTTATATGAAACAACCTGCTTTTCTTGAAGACAGAGAAGTGTTTTCAATAAGAAAGAGAAACTGGATTTCCAACTGAGAATATAGTTTGGCTCCAGATGGTCACACTCTGAAACCTTTAAGTTGGGTAAATTATCCTAATGATATATTCAACTTTGTACTCCTAGACTATGAACTGCAGAGTGTTTGGAGATTGTTTACTAAGAAGCTGATCTGTAATGCTAGAAATGATGCAACTTAACATTTTTAGACAATAAAATATGCTTCCTAATTTCTCCAATGCATCACACAAAAAGTACCCAAAAAATCTTTCCTCAAATGGATATGTGATATTGTCATTTAAACTGTGTTCTTTGGTACACAGGTTGTTATTATTACTCATAGTTATCTGTAGTCCTTGAATGAAATGTCCCCCTAACCAGTTGCCCACTCACCTAAGACAGTATCATTTTTCAAAGCTATAAGATTAATCATAGCGAAAATAAACATTTAAGGGCAACTAAAGCTGATCTAGGTAAATATCACCCATTCTCTATCAACCAATATTTTTTAGATAGAATTTTTAGATGCAAATTCCTTGTGTTATTAATGCCCTTAACTGAAGGCTTTTGCTTCTTGTTAAGCAGTTACATACTTCTGAAGTGGCTTTGCTCTATCCAGATTTTTCCTAGGGCAATCTATTTCTTTGGAAAGTGAGCTGATCCGAGTATTAGAAAACGTGAACTAACTGAAGTATTGATAATATAACATTTTACCATAATCCATGGAAGAGCCAAGCTGTATTCAAACAGGGAAGATCATGAACTTCCTAACTGTAGACTAGAAAGCGGTCACTTCGCTAGTCCCTCTTAATTTCTTTCAGGCAGGATGGCATTCGAGGAAAGCTGGTTCATCATTGTCCATTAGCTTGCTTGCCTCTAATTTTAGTCTGTTCTTGGAGCGTTGGCATCTTTGTCTCCCCCAGCTCCTCCTCCTATAATTTACAGCAGTTAACTTTCAGAGAAAAATCTTTCTCTTTTCAGAAACTATAGAATTCTTAATCATGAAATTTTGAACTTTGTGTACAACCAATCTATCTGCCAAAGAGTGACTGTAATTTGGGTGAGGAAAATTCTTGCTTTGGGTAAATTTGAAACAAGAAAATAAAGACTAGGACAAGGCTCTGTCTTAGAAGTGGGAGAGTAAGAAGTGTGGGGATTTCACAGGGCAGTGATGACTTTTCACTTTTAGTCATCAGATTGCTACAGATTTGTTAGACATGACATCTCACTTTAGGAAAGGTGGTAAAAAGTGAACTCACTTTTGAACTGAAAAATGGACTTGTAATTTGTGTTTAATTTGAGCGCTAATTGTGATATGTAACACTCAGTATCTTTCTCTTTACTCTGTTTTTGTATAAACACATTTTAAATTCACTGAGTAGGAGCATATGCAAAGCAGATTAAGACAGACATAAACCTTTACACACAACAATACTGTGACAAGTACTACTAATATAATTACTAATACTTATAACAACAGTAACATTTTGGGCATTTACTATTACTAGGAATTGTGTGGTAAGCACTTGATATGCATCAATTTGTTAGATTTCTCAAAAAGTAGCAAGTGGAGGATAGGTAGTGTACTTTTTGGTAATTATCTTGTAAGCTCACCAACTATGATTACAGGGTACATTATTCATTATTATGTTGCTGCTGCTGCTGCTAAGTCGCTTCAGTCGTGTGCGACTCTGTGCGACCCCAGAGACGGCAGCCCACCAGGCTCCCCCGTCCCTGGGATTCTCCAGGCAAGAACACTGGAGTGGATTGCCATTTCCTTCTCCAACCCATGAAAGTGAAAAGTGAAAGTGAAGTCGCTCAGTCGTGTCCGACTCCTATCGACCCCATGGACTGCAACCTACCAGGCTCCTCCACCCATGGGATTTGCCAGGCAAGAGTACTGGAGTGGGGTGCCATTGCCTTCTCCCATTATTACGTTACCACTAAGATTTTGCATGAACCATTCATTCAACAATGATTCAGTGTGTTACTGCTATGGGACAGACTTGGGCTTGATACTTTGGATATCTAGAAGCAGTAGAGGACATAAAGCATGAAAAGTGCCAGGGTTAGGCAAACCTTAAGCCCGTGGTCAGTTACACTTGATAAATTTCACTTATGCCAGAGCAAGGCTTGTGGATTAAAAGATGGAAATAATTTTCAACTGCAAAAATATAGTCTATGGAGGTGACATCTAATTTGAGAAGGCTGCAAGATATGAATAGAACAAAGATAGGTAGAAGGAGATTAAAAGAGCCTTTCATGCTAAGGGAATTACAGAGTGAACAGGCAGGCTGGGAACACAGGGTGTGTGCAGGTCTTGACAGGCAGCCCAGCTCTGTCACAGTGTGGAGGAGAAGTGGAGGCATGGTCAGCTGAGATCAGTTCAGTGAGGACCTTTAGCACTAAGCCACATTTTCTTGACTTGGTAGGATTCAGAGAAATATGAAAAGGTTTGATAAAAAGGAAGATGCATTACTGTAAAGGTTTTACTCTGGAGGTAGGTAGAAAAAGGTAGATGGAGCCAAAAAAAAAAAAAAAAAACAGGTCAGTTAAGAGGCCACAATCAGAATTCAGGTGTGAGGTGACAATATTTACATTAGGTTGATGCCTGTGGAATTAAAAGGAAAGGATCTATATTCAAGGTAATAAGAAAGACTAGCTGGGCTTGAAGTCTGGGGGGAATTTAGTGGGCAAAAAGTAAGAAATCATATCTTTACAAATGTAAGATCTACAAACAAAAAGCCTATTATCCTAATATAAATCATCCTGCATCTCAATGGCCAATGTATCTTTTGTAAGGCGTTGACTGCATATTATTCCCTTTCAGAGTATATTTTTCTATTTCCATTTATTAGGGAATTAAATGAACTCCTTTGCTCTGTCTTATAAGTAGTCTAATAGTTTAATATTCTGCATTCAACTTTCATTGAGATGGTTTTATGAACAAATATTAGCTTTCTGTACTTTACTGCTTGCACAGGATCTCATGAATTTTTAATTAAAAAGTGACTCACTGATTGCTAGATCCTTTTCTATTATTCTTTAGCTTATTTGTACCATCTAAGCATCTTTCCTCATTGTCTTCTCTAAGTCTAAACCCTCAATGGACTTCCCTGTTGGCTCAGATGGTAAAAGCATCTGCCTACAATATGGGAGACCTGGGTTCCATCCCTGGGTCAGGAAGATTCCCCTGGAGAAGGAAATGGCAACCCACTCCAATACTCTTTCCTGGAAAATCCCAGGATGGAGGAACCCTCAAAGAAGTCCTAAGGTTTAATCTAGATTTAAAAACAGTTTTCAAAAACCAGCAAATTTTTCTTTGTATCACATATGATCTTGGTAGTTTAAAAAAAAGGCTTTTATGTTCAAAATGTATGGTTAAACTAGCAAGCAACAACTGCTTTCTTTAGAAAGTCTTTATGCTTCATTGAGAAAGAAAAGATTGCAATTAATTTTGTATTAAGAGGTCTTGAAGTGGAGAGATAACATTATCCCTGCTAAACCTGGCAAAAATATGAAAATTAGAAAAGCAAATAGATTCTGCCCATGAGATGTTGCACATCAGAGAGACCCAGCACTTACTAAGTAAACTCAAGGGAAATTTATAGATGAAAACTACTTTTAATGGCTTCTGCTAGGAAGCTGTCCTGAATCCCTAAAGCATTGTATGAGACACCTACCATACCTTCAAAACATTGATCAATCATATGAGGGTTATGTGTAATTAGCAAAGTCAATAGGAAAAAGATTAGACAATATAATTATTCAAAAAAGAGAGTGTGTGTGTGTATATATGTGTATATATATATACACATATATAAACATACATACGGAGAAGGCAATGGCACCCCACTCCAGTACTCTTGCCTGGAAAATCCCACGGACGGAGGAGCCTGGTAGGCTGCAGTCCATGGGGTTGCTAAGAGTCGGGCACGACTGAGTGACTTCACTTTCACTTTTCACTTTCATGCATTGGAGAAGGAAATGGCAACCCACTCCAGTGTTCTTGCCTGGAGAATCCCAGGGACAGGGGAGCCTGGTGGGCTGCCATCTATGGGTTCACACAGAGTTGGACACGACTGAAGCGACTTAGCAGCAGTAGCAGCAGCATACATACATACATACATACTTGGATATAGGATAGTGTTGATATGCAGAGATTGGAGAAGGCAATGGCACCCCACTCCTGAATGGCACCCCACTCTTGCCTGAAATGGCACCCCACTCTTGCCTGAAAAATCCCATGGATGGAGGAGCCTGGTAGGCTGGAGTCCATGGGATTGCTAAGGGTCGGACATGAGTGCACGACTTCACTTTCACTTTTCACTTTCATGCATTGGAGAAGGAAATGGCAACCCACTTCAGTGTTCTTGCCTGGAGAATCCCAGGGATAGGGGAGCCTGGTGGGCTGCCGTCTATGGGGTCGCACAGAGTTGGACACAACTGAAGTGACTTAGCAGGAGCAGCAGCAGAGATAGAGTGAGTTTGTTGTATAGTATAAGAAATAAGAATTATTGAAGAGATGGTCATTTTTATTATGCAATTAAATGTCTTCAAATCAGGTATAAATTGTATATATTTATAAATATAGTGTTCTGTACTATTTATAAGGGACTTCCCTGGTGGCTCAGATGGTAAAGAATCTGCCTGCAATGTAGGAGACCCAGATTCGATCCCTGGATTGGGAAGCTCCCCAGAAGGAGGGAATGGCAGCTCTAGTATTCTTGCCTAGAGAATTCCATGAACAGAGGAGCCTGGTGGGCCATAGTCCATGGCATTGCAAAGAGTCGGACATGACTAAATGACTATCACTTGTACCTTTCATACTATTCATGCATAGTTTCTTTTAAAATAATTTCCCACTCTGATGAAAAGTTCACAATTGATATTTAACAATATCTTTTGTATTTATTTTGGAGATTCTGACTATTTAGTTCATAAGAAACATTAGATTTACAATAGCCAACCAAAACAAAATTATGGTGGGTAGCTTGGAACATATTCTTAAGCTTCACTGAGAGAAAAAAAATATTGGAAACATTATTTCCTACCATAAAGGGTTGCTCTGAACAACTTCTGGTTCCTCTGTTTCCATTGATTATTGGTGAGTGGTTGATGGTTTACTCGCTCAGTCATGTCCAACTCTTTGCAACCCCCTGGACTGTAGCCTGCCAGGCTTCTCTGTTTATGGAATTCTCCAGGCAAGAATACAGTAGTGGGTTGTGATTTCTTTCTCCAAGGGGTCTTCCTGACCCAGGGATTGAACTTGAGTCTCTTGCATAGAAAGCAGATTCTTTACCAACTGAGCCACCAAGGTGAGTGATTAGGTTCTGACTGTACATATGGCAGGATGGAGGTTCTTGTCCTCTGAATAGCTTTTAATTCCTTTGTTTCTCCTCACCTTCACCGATTTGGCCAAAGGGGATTTCTCGCATTCACTCTTCCATGCCAATCGTTAGTCCTGTCATGGAGGGAGACATTTCAGATAACACTGCAAAGAGTTTGCAAGAAAGAGTATTGCTTGCTTTTAGGTGCTCCATTCTGAGGAGTTGAGGAGCCAGGATAAACATAACTTGCTTGTTTACCTCCCTGAGTCAGAGGCATCAGCAGGACTTACTGACTTGATTGTGTGGGGTTGGGTACCCATAAAACAAGACCCTTCAGGTGAGGAAGCTGGGCTGAATAGAGGGAGAAATAATTGAAGTTGCCAGGCATTTCAAGTGATACAGGCCATATATAAACTAAAATATTTCCACTGCCCAAAGTCGGCAAGTGTGTTCCTGATTAACACATGCGTGGGTCTTTCAGCTGATAGTGACCCAGTCTTTTAGCAGATGTCAGTAATACCAGGGCCACATCTGGATAATATCGTTCTCCTCTGAAAGTAGGTAACCCCCCAAAAAATCTTCCTCACTGAGTTTATGACAGCAAGTAACTCTCTTCCACACATTTGGAATTTGTTGTTTGGAAATGACCATAAAGCATTTGAATATTTAATCATATGCCAAAATGTTTGTTTACAAAATCAGTTTCTCTGTCTCTTTCCCAGTGTTAGTTGCTCAGTCATGTCTGACTCTGCAACCCCATGAACTGAAGCCTGTCAGGCTCCTCTGTCCATGGGTTTTTCCAGGCAAGAATTCTGGAGTGGGTTGCCATTTCCTTCTACAGGGGATCTTCCTGACCCAAGAATTGAGCCCAGGTCTCCCGCACTGCCTGCAGGCAGACTCTTTATAGTATGAGCCACCAGGGAAGTCTCTGTCTATATATATGTGTGTGTGTATACATATATATAACACACACATGTCCTATACACATACATACACACAGATATATCACATATACATATTTTGAACCAAAACAAATGTATTTCTTTATTTATACACAAAGCCACCCTTCTTAAATGTGTTTCCTAAAATGCTACTATTTTCTAAAGGTAGAGCCTATAGCAAACTCAAGACACTATGCTTTAGTGTATCAGTATTATTAGTTACCATAGTAAGAGCAGGCAAAAAGAAAAAAAATTATTTAGGATTTTCTTAATAAGGTGTAGATGAGATGGGGAGAAGCCTAAGGTGTTTCACCCAATAAAGTGATCCTTTTGCTAGCAAGAAATAATTGTGCTGGTCACATTGAATCATGATCCATTCCAAAGGGACTGAAACTCTTTCATGAATGACAACTTATTCTTAAATATTTTTCTCCTTGAATTTTTATCATCATGGTACCAAGAGAATAGATATAATTAAGGTTGAAATGAGATTTCTATTAGAAAACTGATTACTAAGATTTAATATTTATCCCAGCTATACTGAACGAGAATCAATCGTATCCCCACTTCGTTGCTCTAAATTTTTCTGCTATAAAAATTTCACTCTATTCCTCATGGCATTTTTATGGTAAAAATTATCATTTTGGCAGGAATAACATTTGTTAGCACATAATTTGGGGTTTATTTGGAAAAGTATAGCTGGACTAACATACGAAGTTGTTGACATTCTTGGTTTGTCCATCACTCTAATTAGAGAAAAAATAACATATGGAAGCATTTTTAGATTCATATCTTATAAGATTTTGATCTATTTAGCTGTTTTCTTATAATAGAAACGAGGGCTTTGACTTTCATATGTACTTAATCGACCTATTCTACCCTCTATTTTTTCTTCTTTTCTCCTTTTTGGCCCTCCAATGTAGAAAGCTTAATTTTAAAAACTTGCAGTTGGGCAGACAGCTGGTCTTTGTAGAAGATTTAACACTTTGGATATTTTGAATACAGTTTTGTAGCTGCTAGAAACTGAAATATAAATAAAACAAACAAAAAAAATGTGAGTGAGAAGAACATCCCATAATGAAGCCAGATCTCTAAGGATTCTTTTTCAAGTGAAGGCATTATTTCCCTCTTGGTTTTATAGTACAAACATGGAATGCATTCATGAATCATATCAAACTGATAGAGCTCAATTTCAAGAATATATAGATACAGGATATTACCAGTAGAGAATTCAGAGTATATTGTAACTCAATGGGAACCTCTTGTGAATATTTTTTAACATTTCCGTTGTAGGAGTTTCAATAATAAATGATTTACAAATACTATCTCAATATTATATAGAGCAATAAAATCAACATGATAACACAAAGCTTCTACTTTGGCCCCAAACATTTGCCATGACATTTCCTCTGTTTCGGTTTAAATGTGGTCCTGGTGTCCCAATTTGGAACTCAGATTTGATTTTCCTATAGAAACAGTGTAAGAAATTATGATAGGTTTCACTGATTTAGTACAATTTATGAGTGAAAGTAAAACTGACACTAATTGAACATACTAAGCAATGTTTCAGGTACCACAGATGCAATTTACCATTCAGCATTCACTTTAATGCTCTTACCATAGGTAGTGCTGTTATCCCGATTGTATAGATGAAGAAACAAGTAGAACAGAAAGTTAAATAATTTGTCCAAGAGTGTCCAGTTTGCCAGAGGAGGAGATGAACTTTAATGTCAAACAGGTTGACTGGAAGGCCAATCTTGAATGCATCACTAAAACATCACCATGAGTTACAGAGGCTTTGTGTGTGTGTGTATGCTTTTTTGAGGAATATAATCATTTATTCATATAAACTGTTTCTCTGAGCAAATAGTTTCTGAAATTTTTAATATAGCCCGTGTGTTTCAGTAAGAATGGAGAAGTATATTACAAGACTTAGTACTTGGAATTGTGCTAAGTAAGCATGAGGAAAACAGATTGTCAAATGACTTTATTGAAATCTATTGGAATCTTTATCACCTGTTTTATCCCTATCCATGCACTATCTTGTTTAATGTATTGAGTGGTTGGCAATTTGTGCAAGGTTTACACAACTGCTTACTCACTGTTAGAGAAAACTAATCTTGGCTGTGCTTATTTAGGCTGTACCATTTGCAAGGAACACTTGGAAAATGAGCAGCATGACATAATGGTCATTTTGGGCAAGTTACTTAAACTCTCTATGCCTATTTCTTTATCTGTGAATGGGGACAATAGTAGTTCATTATTTGTTCAAACCTAGTTCAAGTTACTAGAATTGGTAGAGGATTAAATGAGATACTATTTGTAAAGCATTTTATAGCAGTGCCTAGTTCACAGAAAGCAAAATATTATATTTGTTTAAAACAAATAGACTTATTTTGATAACATTTAACATCAATTTTTGATAAAAGTTTTCAACAAATAAAGAAGAGACTATAAAAGGACATTTATAGACTCTTATGCTTAGCATCATAGTTAATGGTAAAAGAATGAATGTTTCTCCCTGTAAATTTGAGAATAAGACAGAAGTATTTATTCTTATTATATCTAACTAAAACTGTAATGGAGATTCCAACCAGGCAATGAAAATAAATAAAAGTATCCAGTTTAAAAGGAGGAAGAAAAACTGTCTATTTGTTGATGACATTATATCCATATTTATATCTATATACAATCCAAAAAAGTCCTACCAAAATCATTAGAACTAGTAAATATATTTAGCAAATTCATAAGATATAAGGTTAATAACTTATTATAAGAGTGCAGCAATCAATATAGTATGTTATAGCATACGCCATGTAGAGCTGTGGAACAGAATTGAGTGTCCAAAAATAAATCCTCACATTTACAATCAAAGGATTTTAACAAGGATACCAAGGCAGTTCAACAAAGAATGGTATTTTCAATAAAGAGCGCTGGGACAATTGCACATCCATAGACAAAAGAATTAAGTGGGCCCCTACCTCACACCGTATACCAAAATGAATTCACAATGGATCAAAGACCTAAATATGAGATAAACCCTCTAAGAGTCTTATAATAAAATATAAGCATAAATATTCATAGTCTTGTATGATGTAATGCTTTCTTAGATATG
The DNA here is from genome assembly GCF_055505025.1 of Bos grunniens. NCBI lineage: Eukaryota > Metazoa > Chordata > Mammalia > Artiodactyla > Bovidae > Bos > Bos grunniens. Next base: position 35,754,793 of record NC_141171.1, read on the forward strand.
ACAACAAAAGCCCATATTTATAAATAAAAAATAAATTGATCATCATCAAAATGAAAAATTCTGGTGACTCAGAGGACACCATCCAGAAAGTGAAATACAACTCACAGAATAGGAGAGTAGTTTGCAAATAACATATCTGTTAAGGATGTAGATAATTCCTGTAGCTCAAAAATAAAAAGAAATAACACAACTAAAAATGGACAAATAACATGAGTATATATTTTCCCGAAGAATATATAAAAATGGCAGTAAGTACATGAATATATCAGTATCATTAGACATAAGAGGATTGCAAATCAAAACCACAATGAGATATCAATTCAAAAAAGACAATAACATATTTTGACAAGGAGATAGAGAAATTAAAACCCTCATAAACTGGGAAGTATCATGTGATAGTCACTTTGGAAAGCAGTCGGGCAGTTTATCAAATGATTAAACCTAGAATTATAATGAGTTCCAGCAATTCTGCTCCTAGATAAAGGACCAATAGAAATGAAAACATATGTCCACACAAAAACTTGTATACAGATATTCAGAGTAGCAGACAATTGGTTAAATAAAATTACACAAAAAAGAATGTAATTCATCAATAAAAAATAATCTGCTGATACTCATAAGAATATGCACATTTCTCAAATAGATTATACTGAGTATAATTCAGACAAAAGAAGCCATCCTGAATGACTACATATGCATGTTCTTCTAGAACAGTCAGAGGGGCTATCAATGAATGATTGCCGGCAGCCGCACGGAAGGCTTAGTAGTCACCAGAAAAGGCCCTGAGGGCACTTTCTGAGAAGCTGGAAATTTCTTCTGTTTGAAACATTAGTTATATATATATATATGATATATTATGAAACATTAGTTATATATATCTATATATCTATCAGTCAAATTCATGAATGATACACTTTAAAATCAGTACTTTTGCATTTGTAAAGTGTTCCCTGGTGGCTCAGCTGATAAAGAATCTGCCTGCAATGCGGGAGACCTGGTTCAATCCCTGGGTTGGGAAGATCCCTTGGAGAAGGAAAAGTACCCACTGCAGTATTCTGGCCTGGAGAATTCCATGGACCATATAGTCCATGGGTTGCAAAGAGTCAGACACAACTGAGCAACTTTTGCTTCATACTTTAATAACATTGATTTTTAAAATGAAACCACAGTACACAATAAAACAAAGAAAAGGCTTAAAATCTGTGAGTTGAAAGTATATGTAGAAACTAGCTTTTAAAATTTTCTTATTTAATATATCAGGAGACTCAGGCCTTGGGATGGAAAATGCCTTTCTTAACACTAACCTAACAGGTTAGCAGACTTAGCACTACAGCTGAATTCTGACATTTTTCATGGCTGTGTACAAAATGCAGGTGATATTGCTAGGTTATAACTCAGTTCATGTTTTTTAGGGTGCAAGTGTTATATCCATTCATCAAGATTTAGAGGGAAATGAAGGCAGAATTAGAAACTTTATCCAGTTTTATTATAAATATACCAGAAAGTATGTATAGGGCATATGAATATGAATATATGGAAAGAAGTTCTCACATTTCTATCTAGACGGGCTGAGAAAATGTTTAGGGCTTGCCTCCACAGGTTCCATACAATTGATGACACAGAGTAGGAGAATATGAAAAGAGGATATATTTCTCCAAAAATATAGTTTTATCATAAATATAGTTGAGATTAAATTTTCCTATAGATTAGAATGTCATAAGCACTAATATTTTAAAAATAGTGATATTAGGAAAAATACAAAATCTTACTATAAACAAAAATATTAAGTAAGTTTCAGTTCTGAAAGTAAGATATTCATAGAACAGTAAGAATTAATTTAATTCAGGCTTGTTTTGGTATTATGATAATTTATGAGCTGAAAGTATTAGATGTCTAAAACAATTCTGAAGCTAGAGCTCCATAAAGGATATGGTACTTTCCTTTTTTACAAGATTATTTTCTTTGACATACATTTAATTAGCTCTCTGATTCTCAGAATATTTACATACTACTTCTATTTTGACCCAGTCTAACTATATAAGAATTTAAATGTTAGACATAGGAAGTAAGAGTAAAGATACCTTTGGGGTATGTTTGTGAAAAGAAGGAAGGAAAGGAGGGAAGAAGGAATATGAATGGAAAAAAGGACAAGATTAAGTCTAAATGGACACAGAGATTCCTTCCAAAAAAAAGTGGACAGATCAGTTTTGCTTAGTTCAGTGCCTTTTCTAAAATATACCAAAATAAGCATATGCTATTTATAATTTAAAGAGATGAATTAATACACTGAAAGATGAGATAGTATGACTAATGAAGAGGAAAAAGAAAACATTTGAATTGCCTTTGTGCCCTGAATAACTGTATGGCTTTAGAACCTTGGGTAGAATTAATTATGTTACTACCACTAACTCCAGTCTTGTCAGAACATTTTCAGTGGAATGCTACCTGCTGTCAGTTATGTACTGACGTGACAGAGGGCAAAGAAGAAACAGACAAAGCCTCAAGAAGGAGGGTGGTTTTGCTCCAGCTGCTGGTCTCTTCTCTGCTACATCCTGCCCAAAGCTTTCTTTCCCAAGGCCTGAGAGAAGGGCCTGGAGAGGCTACCAGGAGCAATGCATACACTGTTCTATGTGAGGTAGTATCCTTGACAAAGAAAGGGGGTTTTGTCCTGCTGAAGTTGTTTCTATTCTGAAAAGTTAGGAAATTATTTATTTAATATGATCAGTGACTAAAAATCTATTCGTATAAACAGTGTAGTGATTTCTCTATCACCATAAAAGCCTAGAATACTTTAGCACAAATCCCAAGCAAAGTCAGCCTGAATGATATTTTTGTTTGCTTTAATTATTGACAGTATATCTATATCTAGAACAGATCTATTACCTATACTATAAGTGGATTACATTACTAGAACATAAGTTTTGCTTCTCACTGTGAATGTCTCAGAGTTAGGAAAACATTTTCACCTGTACAATGGAGAGAAAAAACTAGTTTCTGAAATTACAAATGAAAAGGTAATTGTTGTGGAAAAGTACTCAAAATACTACCATCTCTCTCTCTCTTTTTGATGATTAACAGCTTCTTAAAAAAGGGAGTAACTTGACTCATGCCAACTGCTGCTGCCGCTAAGTTGCTTCAGTGGTGTCTGACTCTGTGCGACCCCATAGACGGCAGCCCACCAGGCTGCCCCATCCCTGGGATTCTCCAGGCAAGAACACTGGAGTGGGTTGCCATTTCCTTCCCCAATGCATGAAAATGAAAAGTGAAAGTGAAGTCGCTCAGTCGTGTCCGACTCCTAGCGACCCCATGGACTGCAGCCTACCAGGCTCCTCTGTCCATGGGATTTTCCAGGCAAGAGTACTGGAGTGGGGTGCCATTGCCTTCTTTGTGACTCATGCCAACTACCTGTACATAATCTGATGAGAAACAGAGATGGCAGGCTCCTTCTGTTTTCTTTTTCCCATTGAATTAGAACTACTGGGAGTCTTGAAATATCAGACTGATTTATTTTGCCTAAGTGAATCTGTAATGTTTACTCCAAATGTCATGTAATTTCATTTGGGGTTTTCTTGAGCCGTGAACTGCTGAATGAGTCTATTAAGCTGGGTCACTTTGCTGTGAGTTTACTAGCTAGAACACAATAAGAGAGACACCCAAATAGTGATAGAATCATGAGAGGGTTGGAGGCACTGCCGATGCAAGAACCCAGTTTTGGCGTTCTTGTTAAAATGCCTGAGCCAAATGCTTATGCTGCCTGGAGCCTGCTTGTTTTGCAAACTGTCGCATACTCTTTTAGATGACATTACATATGGAGCCATAAACTCAATCTAGCAATTTATTGGCTCCAGTTTTTCTTCCAGCAATATCAATCTCTTGTGAATATTTGAAATTTAATCTCTTTGGATGTTCAATAGCAAGTGGTAGCCCTAATCATTTAGTTTGTCTGGCATCAGAGAGGAGATAAAAGGTTGATGTTAAACAGGAGATGCTAGGAGAGAGAAATCGTTGAAGTTGTTTGCCTGTGACCATCAGCAAATGAGACTTTGTTCCCTTTTCAGGGTCTACTAATATGGTAGCTCTTTAGTGTCACTGCCAGGAAAGGAGAGTATGAGACCCCTATGTTTTTCTAGCTTCAAAATCACTAGGGAAGTTGAAGTTGTAAATTAAAAATCAGATTTAAATTTTATTCTGCTCAAATTTTGAGCCTCTGATGAATGAAAAACATATGCTTTATCCAAAGTTGTTTACTTGGCATGATGTGTGTTTAGTTACTTAGAAATTAAGACTCTGTTTGAGCTAGATGCAGTATGATATTTCAGTAGTCCGTTTGAGACCCAAAGTCATGTACCATCAAAATGTTTTAAATGATGGTGAGATTCATAGATCAACCAGTAAAGATATATTCAACCCATTACAGACATTGTGGCTAGAATCTTGCTATCACATCTTGAACCTGACTGTAAAGATTATATTTCCATAGAAAATGCACTTACAGATCCAAACTGAGTTGACTGGAAAGTCATCTCTGCTAACGCCTTCAATAAGGGGAGTGATGAGCTGAATAAAATTTAAATCTGATTTTTTATTTACAACTTTAGCTTTCCTAGTGATTTTGAAGCTAGAAAAATATAAGGGTGTCATACTCTCCTTTCTTGGCAGTGACACTATAGAGCCACTATATTCCAAAGTAAGACCCTGGAAGGGGAACAAAGTCTCATTTGCTGATGGTCACAGGCAAACAACCTCAACGATTTCTCTCTCCTAGCATTTCTTGTTTAGCATCAGCCTTTTCTCTTCTCTCTGATGACAGACAAATTAAATGGTCATAGCATTTCTTTCAAGGAGCAAGTGTCTTTTATTTTTCACGGCTGCAGTCACCATCTGTGATTTTGGATCCCAAGAAAATAAAATCTGTCACTGTTTCCATTGTTTCTGCTAAAAGCTATGATAAACCTAGACAGCATATTAAAAAGCAGAGGCCAAGAAAGGTCTGTCTAGTTAAAGCTATGGTTTTTCCAGTAGTCATGTATGGATGTGAGAAAGAAAGCTGAGTGCCAAAGAATTGATGTTTTCTGAAGACTCTTGAGAGTTCCTTGGACTGCAAGGAGATCCAACCAGTCAGTCCTAAAGGAAGTCAGTCCTGAATATCATTGGAAGGACTGATGCTGAAGCTGAAGCTCCAATACTTTTGCTACCTGATGCAAAGAACTGACTCATTGGAAAAGACCCTGATGCTGGGAAATATTGAAGGCAGGACGAGAAGGGGACAACAGAGAATGAGATAGTTGGATGGCATCACTGACTCGATGGACATGGGTTTGGGTGGACTCTGGAAGTTGGTGATGGACAGGGAGGCCTGGTGTGCTACAGTCCATGGGGTCGCAAAAAGTCGGACATGACTGAACAACAGAACTAACTAATAGGTCACTGGTGGCAGCTACCACAGTTGGGGCAGGGTGAGTGGCTCACAGGCAGGGAGTGATGGCTAGGCTTGGGTAGTAAGGATGTGTGAGAAAAGTATCCATCTACAGACAGACAGCAGTAGGAGGCTGCCCAGTTCAGCTCACAATCCAGTGCTTAGATTTCTTTTCTCAGGCATGAAGTATTTGCTCAGGCTGGGATCAGCATGGATTTACAGCCTCTCACCTGTTTCCTATCCTGTTCACCTCTCATTAGCTTCCCTGGTGACTCAGACAGTAAAGAATCTGCCTGTAATGCAGGAGACCTGGGTTCAATCCCTGGGTTAGAAAGATATCCTGGAGAAGGTAATGGCACCCCACTCCTGTATTCTTGCCTGGAGAATTCCATGGACAGAGGGGTCTGGTGGGCTACAGTCCATGGGGTTGCACAAAAGTCAGACATTACTGAGTGACTAACACACACCTGTTTTCTATAGATTAAAAAAAAATTCTTCAAAAATACATATTTCTGTGATTCTATAACATTTCTTCATTTAGGGCTGCCCTGGAATGATACTCCAAAAACTGATTTTACATCTTACAATGGGGAAAAGACAGTCTCGTCAGTAATTAACGTTTGGAATTTGGACAGCCACATGTAAATCGATGTAGTTAGAACACAGAACACTTCCTTACATCAGGCAAAAATAAACTCAAAATGGCTTAAAGATTTAAATTTAAGATGTGACACCATAGAACTCCTAGAAGAAAACATAGGCAAAACATTCTCTGACATAAACAGTACTGATGTGTTGTTAGGTTAGTCTCTGAAGGCAATAGAAATAAAAGTAAAAATAAAGAAATGGGACCTAACCAGACTTAGAAGTTTTTGTACAACAAGGGAAACCATAAACAAAATGCAAAGACAATCTTTGCACTGGGAGAAAATGTTTGCAAATGATATGATAGACAAAGGCTTAATTTCCAAAATATAGAAACAGCTTATACAATTCAATAATTTTAAAAATCCAATTGAAAAATGAACAGAAAAACTAAACAGACATACAGATGGCCAATAGGCACATGAAAAGATGCTCAACATCACTAATATTAGAAAAATGCAAATCAGAACTACAATGAAGTACCACTTCACACAAATCAGAATGACTATCATTAAAATGTCTATAAATAATACATGCTAAAGAGGATGTGGAGAGAAGGGAAGCCTCTTACACTGTTGGTGGGACTGTAAATTGGTGCAGCCACTAGGGAAAATGGTATGAAAGTTCCTCAAAAATCTAAGAGTTGCCATATGATCCGGCAATCTCACTGCTGAGTCTATACCAGACAAAATTATAATTAGAAAAGATACATGCACCCTTATATTCATAGCAGCACTATTTACAATAGCGAAGATATGGCAACAACCCAACTTTCCATCAATAGATGAATGGATAATGAAGATGTGACTCTCTCTTTATATATGTATGCACACACACTTATACATACTGTGGGATACTACTCAGTCATGAAAAATGAAATAATGCCATTTCAGCAACATGGGCGGACCTAGAGATTATCAGACTAAGAAAAGTGGGTCAGAAGGAGAATGGCAAATACCCTAAAATACACTCATTTTAATGTGAAATCTAAAATATGACACAAATGAACACATCTACAAAACAGAAAGAGTCTCACAGACTTTGAGAACAGATTTGTAGTTGCCAGGGGTAAAGGTCATAAGGGAAGGGAGGTTTGGAGTTTGGGATTAGCAGATGCAAATTATTATATATAGGACAGATAAACAACAGGGTCCTACTGGAATTATATTCAATATCCTGTGATAAACCATAATGTAAAGAATGTGAAAAAAATATATATGTATAACTACATTACTTTGCTGTACAGCAGATATTAATACAACATTGTACATGAACTATACTTCAATAGAATTTTTTAGAAAGTTTATATTTCATTAGAAAAGACATACGTATAAACAAAGATATGCAGTGATAATGCATTCTAAACATTGTAAGAGAAATGACCATAGGCTATTTATCTGTTTCCTATTACTGCTAAAAAAAAAAACACACAAACTCAGTGACCTAACTGAGTTAAAATTTATTCTAAATTTATTCTCTTATGGTTCTAAAATCCATATTAAAGTCCTACAATCAAAACACTGACAGAGTGCATTCTTTACGTAGATCATTGGGAAAGTCCATTTCCTTGACTTTTCTAGCTTCTAAAATCTGCCTGCATTCCTTTGCTTGTAGCTCTACTCTCCATCTTTAAAGCCAGCAGCATGGCATCTTCCAGTTTCACTCTGTCTTCCTGCTTCTATCATCGCATTACTTTTTCTGACTCTGACCATCCTGCTGCTGCTAAGTCGCGTCAGTCGTGTCGGATTCTGTGCGACCCCATAGATGGCTCCCCCATCCCTGGGATTCTCCTGGCAAGAACACTGGAGTGGGTTGCCATTTCCTTCTCCAATGCATGAAAGTGAAAAGTGAAAGTGAAATCGCTCAGTCGTGTCCGACTCCTAGCGACCCCATGGACTGCAACCTACCAGGCTCCTCCGTCCATGGGACTTTTCAGACTCTCGTGATTATATTGGGATCACCTGGGCACTTGGAATTTGGACTTTAATGTTTTGTGGGGAAACAGTAACTAATGTACCACAGCTATAGTGGAGTTCAGAGGAATGGTATTTTGCATTTTAGGAGTGGGTGGATGTAGGATATTAGAGGAGACTTCTTTGAAGTATTACTGTTTAAGTCGAGATTTGGCCATTGAGTAAATACTCGCTTGTGAACACAAGGTATCCAGCAGTGGGCAGTGTGAAAAATTCTCACTGGGAAGACAGAGAAAAAGTAATGCTCAGAGAACTGCGAGTAGTTTGGCTTGCCTAAAAGATAATTTTGAGGGGACAATTCCCACAGGGATAAAACCGGAAGTAGATGCTTGGATGTTTATACAGAAGCTTATGTTCCAAAATACGGTGTCTAGAGTGAGACTGGCACTCTGCCTTGTGAACTCTGGTCAACTTGAGTTCCTGAGCTCTCAGTTATGTTTTCTAATTCAGGGAAACCAGTGGCATCTACTTGTGTCCGCTCTGTCGGCATTGCAACCCAGAAGTTTTTCCAGGTAGTAAGCTGCTGCCTTTGTTTTGTTGCCTATATCTCATTTATTCCCCATCTCAAGAGTCCCTGTCCTCCGTTGCCACATATCTGATACATTGAGTTCTGATGTTTGAAAAATAATTAAGAAATAAATTTCATAGTGCTGTAATGTCTGCTCTAGCTGAGACTGAACTTCCTTGCCCCATTAAAAAAATAATAATGATGATGGACTCTGTGGGAGAGGGAGAGGGTGGGAAGATTTGGGAGAATGGCATTGAAACATGTGAAATGTCATGTATGAAATGAGATGCCAGTCCAGGTTCAATGCACGATGCTGGATGCTTGGGGCTGGTGCACTGGGACGACCCAGAGGGATGGTATGGGGAGGGAGAAGGGAGGAGGGTTCAGGATGGGGAACACATGTATAATTTTTTTTTAATTAAAATTGAATAAAAAAAAAAAAAAGAATAATGATGAGAGCAAAGACGTAGCTGAGTTCACCTTTGAGGGCAGAATTCCTTTATTTTAGGAAAAACAGCTTAATGGACTTTTCCATTACGCTAATTAAACCAGAGACATTGGCAATTTCAAGAAAATGAAGATGTAAAAAGGTGTTTGTGTTGCATCTATAAACAATCTATTTTTAGAAACAAATAACTTTATTCTGTGAGGGCCTCAGTGTGGTTGAAGGTCTAGACTTCAAGGTGAGGAGGCTCATTGAGTCATAGCCCCAGATTTGTCTGTTAGTGATCCCTATAGGGTTTAATAAACTAGGGGTTCAGAAGTAAGATATTAAGGAAGTATCTTGACCTGTGAATTCTGATCATAATTCCAATTTTCCTTCCTGAGGTTCAATTTCCTCCTTTTATCTTGAAGTGTCAGGGAAGTTTTATTAAACTTCTCAATCAAGTCTTACTTTAAATCTAGACTGATCGAAGTTTAGGGAGACATCTGTGTCTAAATTTGGGTAAAATGATACAGAAGGAATGATGGCAGTCTGGGATGACCGGTGTATGAGGTCAAGACACGATTGACAGGGAATCTCTTAATAGGTGTCTTCAGGAAGACCAGTGGTGGAAAGGACAAGCTACACCTTCTTGTGTTTATGCATGTTGAGTAAATTCCATGAGGATTCCTGGAAATATGTGGAGAGGGAAATCCAAAGTTGGATTTCCTATGGAGTCTGATGAGAGCTTGCACTATTTTTATTAAGGGAAATGCCTGGAGACCTACATCTCTATTAACATACCCACCAAACAATAAGTAATGTGGCTTAAATATGAATTCCAATCTTCTTATTGGTGAAAGCAATCCATGTATGGCTAAAGAGTCTTTGTCTTCAATTTATCCAGATGCTGTTTTTTGATTATCATTTTTTTTTCAGGTCATTACCTAATAGTCTTGATTCTATATTCAGTTCAGTCCAGTTGCTCAGTTGTGTCAGACATTTTGCAGTCCTGTGGACTGCAGCATGCCAGGCTTTCCTGTGCATCACCAATTCTTAGAGCTTGCTCAAACTCATGTCCATCGAGCTGGTGATACCATCCAACCATCTCATCCTCTGGCACCCCTTCTCTTCCTGCCTTCAGTCTTGCCCAGCATAAGGGTATTTTCTATGGAGTCAGTTCTTTGCATCAGGTGGTGAAAGTATTGGAGCTTCATCTTCAGCATAAGTCCTATGTTACCATACTTCTTTTACTAAGCAGCATCAGAGTCATCACTTTCTTGATTTAGAGTGTTTCTCAGCTCAGTTCAGCCGCTCAGTCATGTCCGACTCTTTCTGACCCCATGAATCACAGCACACCAGGCCTTCCTGTCCATCACCAACTCCCGGAGTCTACTCAAACTCATGTCCATCGAGTCGGTGATGCCATCCAGCCATCTCATCCTCTGTTGTCCCCTTCTCTTCCTGCCTCCAATCCCTCCCAGCATCAGGGTCTTTTCCAATGAGTCAACTCTCCACATGAGGCGGCCAAAGTGTTGGAGTTTCAGCTTTAGCATCAGTCCTTCCAATGAACACCCAGGACTGATCTCCTTTAGGATGGACTGGTTGGATCTCCTTGCAGTCCAAGGGACTCCCAAGAGTCTTCTCCAACACCACAGTTCAAAAGCATCAATTCTTTGGTGCTCAGCTTTCTTCACAGTCCAACTCTCACATCCATATATGACCACAGAAAAAACCATAGCCTTGACTAGATGGACCTTTGTTGACAAAGTAATGTCTTTGCTTTTGAATATGCTGTCTAGGTTGGTCATAACTTTCCTTCCAAGGAGTTAGTGTCTTTTAATTTCATGGCTGCAGTCACCATCTGCAGTGATTTTGGAGCCCCCCAAAATAAAGTCTGACACTGTTTCCACTGTTTCCCCATCTATTTCCCATGAAGTGATGGGACCAGATAGGACTTACTTTTCTGAATGTTGAGCTTTAAGCCAATTTTTTCACTCTCCTCTTTCAGTTTCATCGAGGCTTTTTAGTTCCTCTTCACTTTCTGCCATAAGGGTGGTGTCATCTGCATATCTGAGGTTGTTGGTATTTCTCCCAATTTGATTCCAGCTTGTGCCTCTTCCAGCCCAGCGTTTCTCGTGATGTACTCTGCATAGACGTTAAATAAGCAGGGTAACAGTATACAGCCTTGACATACTCCTTTTCCTATTTGGAACCAGTCTGTTGTTCCATGTCCAGTTCTAAGTGTTGCTTCCTGATCTGCATATAAGTTTCTCAAGAGACAGGTCAGGTGGTCTGGTATGCCCATCTCTTTCAGAATTTTCCACAGTTTATTGTGACCCACACAGTCAAAGGCTTTGGCATAGTCAATAAAGCAGAAGTAGATGTTTTTCTGGAACTCTCTTGCTTTTTTGATGATCCAGCGGATGTTGGCAATTTAATCTCTGGTTCCTCTGCTTTTTCTAAAGCCAGCCTGAACATCTGGAAGTTCACAGTTTACATATTGCTGAAGCCTGGCTTGGAGAATTTTGAGCATAACTTTACTAGTGTGTGAGATGAGTGCAATTGTGCAGTAGTTTGAGCATTCTTTGGCATTGCCTTTCTTTGGGATTGGAATGAAAACTGACCTTTTCCTGTCCTGTGGCCACTGCTGAGTTTCCAAATTTGCTGGCATATTGAGTGCAGCACTTTCACAGCATCATCTTTCAGGATTTGAAATAGCTCAACTGGAATTTCATCACCTCCACAAGCTTTGTTCATAGTAATGCTTTCTAAGGCCCACTTGACTTCACATTCCAGGATGTCTGGCTCTAGGTGAGTGATCACACCATCGTGATTATCTGGGTCATGAAGCTCTTTTTTGTACAGTTCTTCTGTGTATTTTTGCCACCTCGTCTTAATATCTTCTGCTTCTGTTTCTAGTAACAGCTTAAAATTTTTAATCACCCTGAATAAATTTTTTGCATATCAGACTTTAAGTATGGAGCCTTTATAAACTGTATATTTATGGTTATGGCTACTGCTGGATTTAAATTTGTTATTGAACAGATTTGTATGGTTTGGGAATTTAATGATATCCCCTCTTCTCTATCATTACCTATAAATATTTATTGTAGCTCGGTCAGAAATGACTGATTTGTTCTGTGACAATGGAAGTAGTTTTATAGAATTTTTTGTGGTACCTTGTAGAAATAATATCTTCCAGGATTAGCATTATTTTTTGGTATAAAGAGAATCACTAATTCCATATTACTTTGTTGCAACAGTATCAACATATCCAATAACCTCAGTGTAATGCTTATATGTGATTTGTAATTTCTTCTAGCTAACAAAATCACTGGGTTTAATGCTAGCAATAGCTATAGAAGGATGCTATCTCTAATAACCTTTGCATGATTTTTTAATGCCGCTGCTGCTTTATGTCATTCAGAAAAGCATGCTGGCAGTGAAATTTTTCTCTAAGGTGAAAGTGCCAGTGACCTCTTTCCTTTCCAAATAATGTTTCTTATAAGAGGAATGTATAATTTCTACTTTGCAACTTCTCTGACACTGCTTAACCTACTACAGTTTGCTTTCTGACACTTCCATTCCGTGAAAAGAGCACCCAACAATATCAACCACAACAGACTAATTGCAAAATCTGTCATTTTATACTTGTTTCTGTATTTGACATCTCAAACACATCTGACACTATTGTACACTTTGTCCTTCTTGCAACTCTCTCCTCTTCTATTGAACCATTCTTTTATTTTTATTCTATATTTTGAGTAATTCCTCTCTGATATCTACACAGTTCTTACAAATTCATGTGCCATAGACAGTGTCTCTTCTTATCCTGTCTTAATCTGCTTGCTTTACTGTAACAGAATTCCGTAAACTAGGTGGTTTATAAACAACAGAAATTTATTTCTCACAGTTCAGGAGGCTGGAAGTCTGAGTTCAAGGTGACAGCAGGCCAGCATTTTTTCTTCTGGACTGAAAACTTTTCACTGTATCCTCTTATGGTGGAGTGGGGCAGGGAGCCCCTCCAGATTTCTGTAATAGAGGCACTAATCCCATGAATGAGGACAGAGCCTCCTGACCTACCTACCCCCCAAAGGCCCCACATGCCAAGTCCATCACACTGGGCATTAGGTTTCTAATATATGTATTTTGTGGGTACACATACGTTCAGTCCATAGCACGCAAGGGTCTACCACAATCTTTATGCCCATGTTTTCTAGATCTGTACCTCTCATTCAAACATTCTTCTTTGAATTCCAGAGCAGACTATTTATTTGCAGTTTTTATCACTCTTGATGCAGAATCTTATCAATATGGATTTTATTAACCCTCTTCCTAAGCCCAACACTATTCACCCAACCCTGATGGTCAGAAAGATTGAGGGCAGGTGGAGAAGATAGTGACAAAGGATGAGGTGGTCAGCTGGCATCACCAATTCAATAGACATGAGTTTGAGTGATCCCTGGGAGATAGGGCAGCATGGTGTGCTGTAGTTCATAGTGTCGCAAAGACTCAGACATGACCTAGGGACTGAGTAACACCAAATTCACCCAAAATCCAACTTAAAACATTAGAATTTATGTGCTATAGAGAGCAGATCCTGACACAAGGACTAAAGTATTAGCACTTTATTTGAGAAATGCAAGTCCAGGATGGTGAGGATGAGGACAAAAGGAGCACAAGGTAAGGAAATATGTAAACCAAGTGATGAGAGGCATTGTTAGGTTGATACCTTCTTTGCAACAGACTAGAAAGGGGGATAGCAAATCCTTCATAAAGTGTGTTTCCTGGGCCTGCAGAACTTCTCTGATTATGTTGCAAGTTGAAGTCATGCCTTGAAGTGCTCTACAGAAGAGAGAACAGAGGAGGAATTTAAACACCTGATTCTCTCCATAGTTTCCCATATTCTATTGCTCAGTATTCACACTCCGAGGAACTAACTTTCAGACTGGATCATTTAAGTTCTTGGTGGTCAGTCAAGAAATCACGTTTCCTCCTCAGGTGGAACACTAACCCAGGGAGAAAGGAAGTAGGTTATTAAGGAACTCTGAAAAAATTCACGTGTCAGCATCATCCCAATCTTTTCTGAATTTATTTCTGTATCTCAATCTCTTGTTGTTTTTCAGTTGCAAGGTCACATCCTACTCTTTGTGACCCCTTGGACTGTAGCACACTAGGCTTCCCTATCCTTCACTATCTCCCAGAGTTTGCTCAAACTCATGTCCATTGAGTCTATGATGCCAGCTAAACATCTTGCCCTCTGTTGGCCCCTTCTCCTCATGCCCTAAATCTTTCCCAGAATCAGGGTTTTTTCCGATGAGTCAGCTCTCTGCATCATGCATCCAAAGTACTGGAGCTTCAACTTAAGTATCAGTATTTTCAATGAATGTTCAGGACTGATTTTCTTTAGGATTGACTGGTTTGATCTCCTTGCAGTCCAGGGGAATCTCAAGAGTCTTATTCAGCACCACAGTTCAAAAGCATCAGTTCTTCAGTGCTCAGCCTTCTTTACGGTCCAACTCTCACATCCGGTACATGACTCCTGGAAAAACCATAGCTTTGGCTATATGGGCCTTTGTTGGCAAAGTGATATGTCTGCTTTTTAATATGCTGTCTAGGTTTGTCATAGCTATCCTTCCAAGGAGCAAGCATCACCATCAGTTATTTATTCACAGCAAATATCCTTTGAACTATTCTTATGTATCAGACATTAAACTATGTTCTGATGATGCAAAAGTTAATAGAACAAGCAAAAATCCACCTCTTAGAACCCATATTCGAATAGCAGAGATAGGCAATAAAGTAATACATAAAATACATAAAATGATGGCTAGTCAGAAGTACCCAAAAGGATTAATTAGAGAAGAGTGATAAGAACTCTTTGGGGTTACAATTTTAGATAGGATAAAGAGGTGACTTTTGAGTAAAGGCCTAAAGAAAGTAATGAAGCATGTCATCTTGGGGGAAAACCAGATCAGGCACAAAGGAAAGTAATTGCAATGACCTTGAAGGATAAGGAGACCTGGAGTGCTTGAGGAGTGACAGAAAACAAGGAAAGCTGGAATAGTTAATAAGGGCAGAAGAGTAGAAAATGAGATTAAAAATATAGTAAAAGACCCAACTATAGGGACATGGAGACCACTGTATGACTTTGGAACAGGAAGCCAAGGAAACATTTTAAGTGGAAAGCAAAGAATGGCTTGCACTGTTAAATTGAGAGTACACAGTAAAAGGGCAAAGATCAAAGCTAGGAGACTACTTAGGCTACTGTAATAATCTAATGTGAGGTGATATTGGCTTGTTTAGGATTGTGGTGATGAAGGTGATGAAAAGGTAGTTAAATTCTCCATATATTTAAATAATACAGCTGAGAGTTGAGTATGAGAATTTGGCATAAGCAATTGACATGGAAAGACAGGGGGTGGGATTGGGAAAGAGTATAAGGAGGTCAGTTTGGGGCATGCTAAGTTTGAGATGACCATGAGTTACCCAAGTAGGAATGTCAAGTACACAGTTGGATAATTGAGTCTGGACTTCAGGGAAAGGTCTTTGCTAGAGAGAAACATTTAAGAATGACTATCATGGAGATGGTAGTTAAATCCATACAATTGGATGGCTTCCTTTCTTAACTCAGAGTGAAAGCCAAAATCCTGTAATCACCAAGGAAGAAGTCATAAATAGAGAATGTTTACAGACAAGAGACATTTTGGAATCTAAAGATTAAAGATTTGAAGGAACCAGAGAAAAGACTGAGAAAGTGTTAGTCTCTCAGTGGAGTCTGACTTTGCGTCCCATGGACTGTGGCCCTTGGGCTCCTCTGTCCATGGGATTCTCCAGGCAATAATACTGGAGTGGGTTGCCATTTCCTTCTCTGGGGATCTTCCCAACCCAGGGATCAAACCCTGGTCTCCTACATTGCAGACAGATTCTTTACCATCTGAGGCACCAGGGAAGCAAGAATGAGAGGAACTGCCAATCAAGTAGTGTTAATTGCTCAGTCATGTCTAACTCTTTGTGACCCCATGGACTGTAGCCTACCGTAGCCTACCAGGCTCCTCTTCAAGGCAAGAATATTGGAGTGGGTAGCCATTCAACAAAACCAAAGATCAGTGTCCTAGGATAGTGATTAAGGCAAGTTAGTCTTAAGTAATAAAATGACAACAAATATTTAATGGTTGAAACACAGCAGAGATTTGTTTTTCCATTACCTAATGATTTAAGCCACATGTCCTGGAATAGGGAATGCCTTTCTTACATGAAATGAGTCAGCTATTCAGGATTTCACTAACTTATGCCTGGTGCCACCATCCCCTGGGGATTCACTGTTATTTTCAGTTAACAGTTTAGGAATATTGCTAGAGAATCTATATCCACTTCTTACTTTACTGGACTTGGAAATGGTATGTACCTTTTCCACTTATGCTTCCGTATCTTATTACTCAGTCTTATGGTCACACCTACCTGCAAGTGAGGTTTGGAAATGTGGTATTGCTATGTGTACCATAATAAGAAATAGATTTTTTTTTAATGTATGAATAGCTAGCAGTCCATGTCATCACCAATGTAGAAATTTTTCCAAGTTGCCACTCTCTGAATTTTAATTTTCCTTCAATTGCTGTTTTCCCAAAATGGAGTAATTGACAGCATTTATTTTGTATCCCTGATGGCTTTCACATTGACTAGGCACTTAGAAGTTCAACAAATATTGTTGAGTATAAAGGTGAAGGCATTCAAGTTGGAAGATGTTTATAGTTTACAAAATAAATGAGTAATCAAGTACAGTCTCCATTTCTTTGGGTAACGTGAGGCTCAGAGAAGTGTCTGGCTAAAACCCACATAGCTAGTAGGTAATGGATTTGGCCCTTAAACTCAGGTTCTCTGATTTCAGGAATATGAATAACTTTGATCGTGCTTCTCTGTTTTGATTCAGTTGCAGGAAACCTAAAGTGAAAATGAAATATTTAAATAGCTAACTCTGAGGTGTAATTTAGTGAGAGTTTTACTCTACCCTCTATATAAGTATTGATCTTGGATTATGACACAGACAATGAGCTATTCTGTTTCTCTAATGACATTATGTTGAGCGGAGAGTCTGGTGGCACAGACATTGGCATTAAAATTTAAAATTACTGAGGCAAGCTGGAAAAGAAAACAAATGAAATTCAGCAGGGACAATTCAATTAAAGGACTACAGTGTAGAAGGAGGAAGAATATAAACAGAGAAATAATCTTAAAACAAAATAGAATGCAATGCCTAATAAGAGAGGTTCATGTGAAGTGTCAGGAAAGCTCAGTGGAGAAAAACTACATCTCACCTTGATTCAAGTCATGTTATGCTAAAGTCGCTTCTGTTGTGTCTGACTCTTTGCAACCCCAAGGACTGTAGCCCACCAAACTCTTCTGTCCATGGCATTCTCCAGGCAAGAATACTGGAGGGGGTTGCCATGCCCTTCTCCAGGGGATCTTCCCCACCCAGGGATTGAGCCCGAGTCTCATGTGTCTCCTGCATTGCAGGTGGATTCTTCACTACTGAGCTACCGGGGAAGGCCCCTGATTCAAGTCAAGGCTGCAGCAAATGTTGTGCTACTGGAGGAGCACATATTCCAGTTTTTGTTTGTGGGGCCACGAGTGCCTTTCACAAGAAGTATACTGGGTTCTGTTTCAGGGATCAGAAAAACTTTTATGATGGCTCTTGAAGTATCAGTAGTATCTTACAGGGCAGTGAGTATTTTTCAATTATAACATCATTATTTGCAAGTGACAGAAAACCTTTCTTAAAGTGATTTAAATAATAAAACAAGATAATTTGCTCATGTCATTAAAAAGCACTGAAACAAATGCTTGATCAAAGTCTCAAAGTAACCTCCTCATTTTAGTCTTGCTTTTCATGGATCAGTGTTGGCTGCAGGTAATCAGTCTCTCTTGTGGTGGTTGAGCCTTTGTAGCAGTTTCCACGCTCCAGATGTCATTCCTCAGAGTGCATAGCAGACCAGGACATGTGTCCTGGGATTCCTTGCCTAAGGCCTGGGATTCCCTCAGGGTGCCTGCTGGGATCAAATGTTTGACTCCTAGACCTCAGAGAGGAGCCCCATCTCTTGAACCAAGTGATACCCAAGTGGAAATAATCAGTGTTTAAAAGTAAGGGAGTCGCCTCAGAGTCCAGAGCAGAAAGGAGGGAATTTCAGGCATAAGGAATTATTTTAGCAAAGAAGTATATCAGAGCAAGATTAAGGTGTATTTATCACTTTTAAATAATAATATTTATTATTATTCTGTTCAGTGCCTAGAGTAATTATTGACAGATGGTGCTCAATATATTTTTATTAAATAAACAAATGAATAAGTTCATGAATAAAAAAAAAGTACTCCAGTTTGGCTAAAGTATATGATGTACAAATAGGAAAATGTAAAGTAGGCAGTATATCAGTGGCAATAAAAACAAAGTTTTTAAAACTACATAAAGCAACTCTCATTTTTAGATATTCTTGGAGAGTTTTCCTACTGACCGACTCTTACCCACTGAACCAGCTGTGCTTCACTGCCCTCCTTGCTCTTGGATGACTTCCTACTGCTCAGGAGTGCCTGTAAGAACACACACACACACACACACACACACACACACACACACACACATTCACACACTCACACTCTCTCTCTTTCTCTCTCTGATGCTAGCCTAAGTCAGCTGTAAATATGAAGGTATATTCTTTGCAAAGTTTTTCATGTATTCCAAAACAAACAAACAAAAAGGAAATGTTTTATGGTCAGCTGCTATCTGAGATGATTTGCGCCACTGCTCTCCTCCACTAGCCTGGGTAATTGGGCAGAGACTGAACACAGATGCAAAACGGGCATCACTGGCAGTGAACAAGTACAGTGGAGGGATCTAGGAGTTAGGGCTGATCACTAGCTGAGGTAGTCAGAGGTGGTTACTTTTGTTAACAGCAAAGCTAACAAAACCCTTCTCGAAACTGTTTACATTCAGTAGTTGAAATGGATGAAGTTTCAATAACACAGTGATGAGAATGGCGTGACATGTATGTCCAAATAGAAGCTGACTTTCAAAATAGTCACCTTGGCACATTACACACGTATTCAACTAAGCTGTCCTTGCTCCTATTTGAGAAACTCTCTTTGTAGTGTAAGTTTCAATGTATAACTAAGCAGACCTATCATGCTATTTCATTTTGTTTTTTATTTTATTTTGTTTGATTTGGGATTTGCTTACTTTTGTATAGCAGTGGAATGGGTAATGCACTCATTAGTCACCAAGTTGTTAATGTCCAATGACTAGATTGTGTTTAAAACTTAGATCACTTTCCACATCAGTGATGAGTCCATACCATGAATATTCAAGAGAATGTGCTGTGGGAATCACAAGAGAATTCAAAACAAAATTCTAAATCCATCTTGACCAATAGAAAGTCACCTGAGAAAGAAGACTTTGCTTCCCTACCCTTCAGAGGCTGTTGTGGAAGAGAGGGAGTGCTATTCTTTGTTCTTCTCCATCCATAGTCTTAGACAGCCTCTCTGTCCCCTGGCCTTGGGAGTGGAACTTTCTCAGTGACCCTGCCCCTCCCAAACAGTCTAGGTCCTGGGTAGTCATCTGCCTCTCTCCAGAGACAGAGGTTTTTAAACCTGTGCCCTTGCCCCAGCCACAGTGACTCTTCACAGTTATCTTCTGGGTGACAATTTTTTGATGCCCTTGCCCCAGTTGCTCAAGGGTTTTGCTCCTGAAGGAAGAGAGTTCCAGGCCAGGTTTCATGCCTTCTCCACAACTGTGTTTGCTTTTCTGCTCCAGGCAGCATCACCAAGAGGCATCTTTTCTGACCCAAGGTTTATTGTTCTTGTGTTTTTTTTTATTTCCTTGAGTTTTAACTGGTTGGATCTCCTTGCAGTCCAAGGGACTCTCAAGTGTCTTTTCTAACACCACAGTTCAAAAGCATCAATTCTTCTGTGCTCAGCTTTATTTATAGTCCAGCTCTCACATGCATACGTGACTACTGGAAAAACCATAGCTTTGACTAGATGGACCTTTGTCAGCAAAGCAATGTCTGTGCTTTTTAGTATGCAGTCTAGGTTCATCATAGCTTTTCTTCGAAGGAGCAAGTGTCTTTTAATTTCGTGGCTGCAGTCACCATCTGCAGTGATTTTGGAGCCCCCCAAAATAAAGTCCCTCACTGTTTCCATTGATTCCCCATCTATTTGCCACGAAGTGGGGAGACCAGATGCCATGATCTTCTTTTTCTGAACGTTGAGCTTTAAGCCAACTTTTTCACTCTCCACTTTCACTTTCATCAAGAGGCTCTTTAGTTCCTCTTTGCTTTCTGCCATAGGGGTGGTGTCATCTGCATATCTGAGGTTATTGATATTTCTCTGAGCAATCTTGATTCCAGCTTGTGCTTTATCCAGTCTGGCATTTTGCTTGATGGACTCTGCATATAAGTTATATAAGCAGGGTGACAATATACAGCCTTGACATACACCTTTTCCTCTTTGGAACCAGTCTGTTGTTCCATGTCCCGTTTTAACTGTTGCTTCTTGACCTGCATACAGATTTCTCAGGAGTCAGGTGGTCTTGTATTCCCATCTCTAAGAATTTTCCACAGTTTGCTGTGATCCACACAGTCAAAGGCTTTAGCATAGTTAGTAAAGCAGAAATAGATGTTTTTCTGGGACTCTCTTGCTTTTTTGATGATCCAACACGTGCTAGCAATTTGATCTCTGGTTCCTCTGCCTTTTCTAAATCCGACTTGAACATCTGAAAGTTCACAGTTCATGTACTATTGAAGCCTGGCTTGGAGAATTTTGAATGTTACTTTACTAGTGTAGATAAGTGCAACTGTGTAATAGTTTGAGCATTCTTTGGCTTGCCTTTCTTAGGGTTTAGAATGAAAATGGACCTTTTCCAGTCCTGTGGCCACTGCTGAATTTTCAAATTTGCTGGCATATTGAGTACAGCACTTTCACAGCATCATCTTTTAGGATTTAAAATAGCTCAACTGGACTTCCATCACCTCCACCAGCTTTGTTCATAGCAATGCTTCTTAAGGCCCACTTGACTTCACATTGCAAGATGTCTGGTTCTAGGTGAGTGATAATACCATCATGATTATCTGGGTCATGAAGATCTTTTTTGTATAGTTATTCTGTGTATTCTTGCCACTTCTTCTTATCATATGCTTCTGTTAGGTCTATACCATTTCTTTCCTTTATTGTGCCCATCTTTGCATGAAATGTTTCCTTTGTATCTCTAATTTTCTTGAAGAGATCTCTAGTCTTTCCCATTCTATTGTTTTCCTGTATTTCTTTGCACTGATCACTGAGGAAGGCTTTCTTATCTCTCCTTGCTATTCTTTGGAACTCTGCATTAAAATAGGTATATCTTTCCTTTCCTCCTTTGCTTTTCACTTCTCTTCTTTTCTCAGGTATTTGTAAGGCCTCCTCAGGCAACCATTTTGCCTTTTTACATTTCTTTTCTTGGGGATGATCTTGATCCCTCCCTCATGTACAATGTCACAAACCTCCATCCATAGTTCTTTAGGTATTCCGTCTATCAGATCTAATCCCTTGAATCTATTTGTCTCTTCCACTGTATCATCATAAGGGATTTGATTTAGGTCATACCTGAATGGCTTAGTGGTTTTCCCTACTTTCATCAATTAAGTCTGAATTTTGCAGTAAGAAGTTCATGATCTGAGCCACAGTCAGCTCCCGGTCTTTTTTTTTGCTGGCTGTATAGAACTTCTCCATCTTTGGCTGCAAATAATATAATCATTCTGGTTTCGATATTGACCATCTGGTGATGTCCATGTGTAGAGTCTTCTCTTGTATTGTTGGAAGAGGGTGTTTGCTATGACCAGTGTGTTCTCTTGGCAAAACTCTGTTAGCCTTTGCCCTGCTTCGTTTTGTACTCCAAGGCCAAATTTGCCTGTTATTCCAGGTATCCCTTGACTTCCTACTTTTGCATTCCAGTCCCCTATAATTAAAAGAACATCTTTTTGGGGTGTTATTTCTAGGAGTCTTGTAGGTCTTCATAGAATCATTCAACTTCAGCATCTTCAGTATTACCGGTTGGGGCATAGACTTGGATTACTGTGATATTGAATACTTTTCTACTTTACCATGAACTAAATGGAAGCTGAAAGTCTGCTTTAGTCTTATCCATAATTGTTTTTGTCAGTCAGTAATGAAGCCAGTTGACCAACCTAAACAGCATATTAAAAAGGAGAGATGGTACTTTGACACTAAATGTCTGTCTAATCAAAGCTGTGGTTTTTCCAGTAGTCATATATAGATGTGAGATTTGGAGTATAAAGAAAGCTGAGCCCTGAAGAATTGATGCTTCTGAACTGTGGTGTTGGAGAAGACTCTTGAGAGTCACTTGGACTGCAAGGAGATCCAATCAGTGCATCCTGAAGGAAATCAGTGCTAAATATTCTTTTGAAGGACTGATGCTGAAGCTGAAACTCCAATACTTTGG
Organism: Bos grunniens; assembly: GCF_055505025.1. Classification (NCBI taxonomy): domain Eukaryota; kingdom Metazoa; phylum Chordata; class Mammalia; order Artiodactyla; family Bovidae; genus Bos; species Bos grunniens. Next base: position 35,777,245 of record NC_141171.1, read on the forward strand.
TCACTTGATGTGAAGAACCGACTCCTTGAAAAGACCCTGATGCTGGGAAAGATTGAAGGCTGGAGGAGAAGGGGGTGACAAAGGATGAGACGGTTGGATGACATCACTGACTCAGTGGACATGAATTTGAGCAAGCTCCAGGAGTTGGTGAAGGACAGGGAAGCCTGCCTTGTTGCAGTCCTTGGGGTCGCAGAGTCAGACATGACTGAGCAACTGAACTGAATAAAGCCAGTTAACTTTAGTATCAATTTTTAATGACTGTCTCAAAATAATTGAAAGATCACTATTTTGCATGGATAATCATTTTTTTCTTCTTATATCATCCTGTATAAAGCATAGTCATACCCACCACACCCCCACTCCAACATCTTGTCAATCCTCAGACCCTTCTATGTAGATATTCTCTGGAACTACATTTTTTATTTGGCTAGACTACATGATATTATATCCTTTATGTAATAAAATGATGGGAAATAATCCTGTTCTTTTCTTCCTTTCTCTAAATATTATTTGTCCTATCTGTTGGCTAAGAAAGTCTCTTTTATGTTCTGTTACAAAAGATTTTTCTTAATATGTCTTTTGAGGACTTCTTGTATCCTGCAAGTTATTACTTCTCTTGACTCAACTTCATTTCAAAAGGCACTTCTTACATAAGCTCTAGAGTACTTTCTTCAAGTCTCAGACAAATAGTAATTGCCGACTTTCATGAACTCCCAGATCTCTTCATGGATGAAAAACACTGGTATATATTTCAAAATCTTTTTTTTAATGTGGCCTCTTTTTATTTCAAGTTCTAATTTTAAATAAAAGTATCAAGTAGGTACTTGTCAAGGTTGACTTCTGTTCTCCAGTCTATCCTGACCTCTCCTTATAAAAACCTTGTTCAAAATGCTATTTTCTCTGTAATTAAGACTCGTCTATTTGTATTTACTTTTCATAGGTTTGTACCATCCTTCCAGCCTTATTTTCCACTTGTGATGTGGTAAAAAGAGATCCGAACTGTGAGACAGGGGACTGCATTTAAATCTGAGTGTTTTGTGGCGGATTCATTTCGATATTTGGCAAAACTAATACAATATTGTAAAGTTTAAAAATAAAATAAAAAAATAAATAAATCTGAGTGTTGCTACTTTCTGGTGGTGTTTTTCTTCTGTGTTTTTTTACTTAAAGACTTATTTTTCTCTTTTCACAAGCAGTGCCTTTTTCAAGTCTTGACCAACTAAAGATATTTTATAGCTTCTCTAGGATTAATATATGCCATTTCATTATTTTCCTTTTAGGAAATTATGCTTGATTATGTACTCCATTACATTTTCAGATAAAAAGCAACCTATTTTTTTAATTGAAAAAAAAAAAAAAAGAAACCTGAGACATTTTAATGTTTCAGCAGTTCTGCTTATTGCTAGATTCTTGGTTTAAAGTTGCTGGATGGTTAGATATTATTTCAGACTTTTATCTGCTAGCAGGGGAATGATGAAATGTGATTGGCTTTACACGTATTGTTTAAAATAAAAAAACAACTCACATTGGTTGCGTAACTCAGTACTTTTTATTAAAAAACTGGGACCTATAGAAAAAAGTAGTGTTTTAAAGGAATTTTTTACAGACTTTTGTTTTGTCTTTTATATTTCCCTTCTGGTCACTGTGGACTTATTTCTGTCTCCTGCCTTAATTTTTTTTTTTCTAATTAATAGATTTTATTTTTTAGAGCAGTTAGAGAATTGATCAGAAGGCAGGGAGAGTTCTCATATGCCTCCTAGTTTTCCCCTGCCAGAATTTCTCTTAATATTAACATCTTGCACTTATGTGGTACAATTTTTTTTTTTTTTTTTACAATTGTTGAGCCTATACTGATTCATGATTACTAGCAAAAGTCCGTAGTTTACATTAGACTTCACTCTCTGTGTTGTATATTCTATGGATTTGAACTAATGTAATTGTATTCATCTCACACGCTAGTAAAGTAATGCTCAAAATTCTCCAAGCCAGGCTTCAGCAATACGTGAACCGTGAACTTCCAGATGTTCAAGCTGGTTTTAGAAAAGACAGAGGAACCAGAGATCAAATTGCCAACATCCACTGGATCATCGAAAAAGCAAGAGAGTTCCAGAAAAACATCTACTTCTGCTTTATTGACTATGCCAAAGCCTTTGACTGTGTGGATCACAATAAATTCTGGAAAATTCTGAAAGAGATGGGCATACCAGACCACCTGACCTGCCTCTTGAGAAACCTATAAGCAGGTCAGGAAGCAACAGGTAGAACTGGACATGGAACAACAGACTGGTTCCAAATAGGAAAAGGAGTACGTCAAGGCTGTATATTGTCACCCTGCTTATTTAACTTATATGCAGAGTACATCATGAGAAACGCTGGGCTGGAAGAAGCACAAGCTGGAATCAAGATTGCTGGGAGAAATATCAATAACCTCAGATATGCAGATGATACCACCCTTATGGCAGAAAGTGAAGAAGAACTAAAAAGCCTCTTGATGAAAGTGAAAGAGGAGAGTGAAAAAGTTGGCTTAAAGCTCAACATTCAGAAGATGAAGATCATGGCATCTGGTCCCATTAATTCATGGGAAATAGATGAGGAAACAGTGGAAAAAGTGTCAGACTTTATTTTTTGGGGCTCCAAAATCACTGCAGGTGGTGACTGCAGCCATGAAATTAAAAGACGCTTACTCCTTGGAAGCAAAGTTATGACCAACCTAGACAGAATATTCAAAAGCAGAGACGTTACTTTGCCAACAAAGGTCCATCTAGTCAAGGCTATGGTTTTTCCAGTGGTCATGTATGGATGTGAGAGTTGGACTGTGAAGGAAGCTGAGGGCCGAAGAATTGATGCTTTTGAACTGTGGTGTTGGAGAAGACTCTTGAGAGTCCCTTGGACTGCAAGGAGATCCAACAAGTCCATTCTGAAGGAGATCAACCCTGGGATTTCTTTGGAAGGAATGATGCTAAAGCTGAAACTCCAGTACTTTGGTCACCTCATGCAGAGTTGACTCATTGGAAAAGACTCTGATGCTGGGAGGGATTGCGGGCAGGAGGAGAAGAGGACGACAGAGGATGAGATGGCTGGATGGCATCACTGACTCGATGGATGTGAGTCTGAGTGAACTCTGGGAGTTGGTGATGGACAGGGAGGCCTGGTGTGCTGCGATTCATGGGGTCGAAAAGAGTGGGACACGACTGAGCGACTGAACTTAACTGACTGATAATGACATATAACCCACTATGTATTACAGAATCATACAGAATAATTGTCTTGCTGCTCCAAAAATCCACTCTGCTCGATTTGTTCATCCTTTATCTATATGAGCCCCTGGCAAACACTGATCTTTTTACTGTCTTCATTGTTTTCTTTTCCATAATGTCATATCGTTGGACTTACACAGTTATGTAGCCTTTTTTAAATAGGCTTTTGTCCCTTAGCAATATTCATTTGTTTTCTCCATTACTTTCGGTGACTTAATAGCTCATTTTTCATCCCTGAGTACCCCTTCCTATTCTATCATGTGGCGATACCAGTTTTTTGTTTATTTTTATCCATTCACCTACTGAAGGACATCTTGATTGTCTTTAAGTCTTGACAAGCATTAATGAAGCTGCTACAGAGATACCATCCTTCATCTTTGTAATGAAATAAAATCCCTAACCTTCTTCACTCTGAAGTCATTAAGATCTTCACTCTCCTGTTTCACAGCTTATTGGGTCAAAGACAGCATATGACCCAAGGTGGACGTCTATTGCATTGTCCAGTGAATTGACAAGTTGGGACCTGATGTTAGAAGTCTGTACAGCTTGTAATAGGCATTATCAAAACCAATCTGAGCCTCTATTTTGGAGAGTTTGAATTTGAAATATTCAGAAAACTAGTTTGCTGGCTTAAAATTCTAATGTAAAGAGAAGACTCTTGAGAGTCCCTTGGACTGCAGGGAGATCCAAGCAATCCGTTCTGAAGGAGATCAGCCCTGGGATTTCTTTGAAAGGAATGATGCTAAAGCTGAAACTCCAGTACTTTGGCCACCTCATGCGAAGAGTTGACTCATTGGAAAAGACTCTGATGCTGGGAGGGATTGGAGGCAGGAGGAGAAGGGGACAACAGAGGATGAGATGGCTGGATGGCATCACTGACTCGATGGACATGAGTCTGAGTGAACTCTGGGAGTTGGTGATGGACAGGGAGGCCTGGTGTGCTGCGATTCATGGGGTCGCAAAGAGTCGGACACGACTGAGTGACGGATCTGATCTGATACTGCCAAAAATGACTATTCGACTGAGTTACTATACTTAGGAGTGAGAAGTGACCACAAAGAGAAGAGACAATTAAACTGGAAGACACATGTGCCAAAGATAAACCTCAGCAGATTTGCAAACTTGTCTGGAATTGCCCACTACTAAAGCTTTGGTGGCAGTAGCCTCGCTAAAGGCAAACTTGAAGGATAGTGGATAAAATGGACCACACTTAAAATTTCAAGTCTCAAATACATTTGATAATACTCTAGGAAATTTCCCCTTTAATTCCTTTGTGGATTTGTCCAGAATTCCATTCTTTTCTCTAGATTTATTAAAAATTAGCCTGTTAGTTCTTACAGAAGGCTGTGGTAACAAGAGTTGCTGATGCAAATGATTGGTTTAAGACTATTAAGAGAATATGAGAAATAAATCAAAAAGAAAAATATTTTAAAAACAGTAAAAGTGAGGCTGTTTTTGCAAAAGAGATGCTTTACTATCATAAAGTGACACTGCCTTCTGTAAAATGTCTCTCAATTTTATTTTCCAATTAATTTTATGGAAAATATTTTGGTACTTTTTCCAAAGTACACTATATGTTGGGCTTCCTTTGTGGTTCAGTGTTAAAAAATCTGCCTGAAATGCAGGAGATGCGGGTTCAATGCCTGAGTGGGTGAGATCCCCTGGAGAAGGAAATGGCAACTCACTCCAGTACTTGCCTAGGAAATTCCATGGACAGAAAAGCCTGGTGGGCCCATGGGGGTCACATAAGAGTCAGTCATGACTTAGCAACGAAACAACATACTGTACGTCATTTCCTCCCACTTCTCCCATGAGGTTCAGCTGTCCCAGAAAATTTATTAGTAAATAAGTAAGTTGAACTCTAGTATCTATGTATCTTAATGAATGGAAGTAACATTAATATTTTCAATAATATAAGGAATATTTTCGCTAGTATAAGGAGTATTTTCAAGGCAGAAGGAATAAGAAGAGTGCTGGTACTGCTGATTAAAGCTTTTCCTAGTCCCTCACTCCTGGTGCTGGGATCAGTCGTTTACATTCATTTTTTCATTTAATCTTCCAACAAATGCATGTCGACTTGAGTCAGAGAAGAATTAAGAGGTACCGACTACGCAGTGATCTGAAGTTGGGACAAAATGGAAGTTAACTGTAATGCCATAGAGATAGGCAGTCAGTGAGAAGATCCATGTGTGACTGACAGAGGAGCTTGTGCAGAAGAAAAGGGTGAATAATGAAAGTACATTCCACAGTGCCTCTGTGGGTCCCTCAAGGAAGGTGCAGAGAGATATCCCAGTTAATCAGAGCTCACTGTCTAAGAGAGCGCAGAGGGCTGATTGCTATTGGCTGTGTGTATGACTACAAAGAAAGTGCTCTTCTCCACCCACCCTCCCCCAATCCCTAACCTATTTCTCTTCCAGTTATTACAAATGCCGACATTTCAGGCTGAAATGATTCAGCTGAACTGTGTCTAAATCCTTCTCTCTCTCTTATTCCAAATTTTTGAATTATTTCCAATTATAGCTATCCCTGGATCCTAGGGCTAATGCCTACCTTCCAATTATATTAAATTGGCTTGACATGACTTAGGCTATCTTATTTCTCCTAGTTCTTCCTTAACTCCTGGTGAAGCAGTTTCAAGTTCAAATACAGAATTGAAACAGGTGTACGTGACAAAGAATTAGGCAATTTCAGGTACTTTGTATGAACATCCCGCAAGGTGTTCATGGGGTTTCCAACAGCTAAATGGAACTGAGTGGTCTTGCAGAGAAGAAGGTAGAGGGAACAGATTGTCTTTTGTAATCTGCTTATGAGAATAATATTTGCACAGTTTTTATTTCTGTTAACAATGGAGAATATGATGTTGGAATTTTTATACATTATGAATATATTTATTCTCACATATGCTTGACTCCATACTTCATGTTGCTTATAATCTGCATTCCCTTTGTTAAGATCACCTGTGTCCTTAACTGAGCAGAGCAATAAAACATCATTTTATGGAAAATTCTTGCAACTAGCCACATCCCAGAATAATTTCAAGTAATAATGTTAAATGAGGTAAAAATTACAGGGAAATGTGGTTTGAAAATGTTGCCTAATGAATGAAAAAAAATATTTGAAGCATTAACAGTAGATTAAAAATTCAGACTCACAGATGAAACTTGGAATGATTTTGAATGTTGCATCAAAGCAAGTCGAAAGCAACTCCTACTCCAAGGAAGTGCTTGGGTTTGGAGGAGCAATCAGAGCTATTTTGGAAGAGTTTGAAGGCAAAATGGGTGGCCTCCTTTTAGTTATGTCTCATTTCTGACTATTACTTAGGAAATAAATGGTTGCTAGGGGAAAAAAAAAAAAAAAAGTTTTATTACTGGATGCCCAGGGTGATAAAATTCCCTCTGAGCCCATAATACCCATTAGTCCTTCTTTTCTACCAAACTCAATATCAAAAACAAAAAAAGGTAAATCATATAGGCACACACACAAAAAACGGACAACCAGTGAAAGCAGAAAGAGGTAAATTGCCAGGAATTTTAATTTTTTTTTTTACTTAAAAAGATGATCCTCACATATTTCAATGTTTGTAAGAGCTTAGATACTGAAATAAATCCTATTTTCTAAACATCTCCCTCTCAAGCCATCCCTAAAAGCTTGCAGTGTTGCATTGAGCTCATTACATGGTACTGCTATTTATAAGGAGAAGGCAATGGCACCCTACTCCAGTTCTCTTGTCTGGAAAATCCCATGGACAGAGGAGCCTGGTAGGCTGCAGTCCATGGGGTCACTAAGAGTCGGACACGACTGAGCTACTTCACTTTCACTTTTCACTTTCATGCATTGGAGAAGGAAATGGCAACCCACTCCAGTGTTCTTGCCTGGAGAATCCCATGGACAGGGTAGCCTGGTGGGCTGCCATCTCTGGGGTTGCACAGAGTCGGACACGACTGAAGTGACTTAACAGCAGCAGCTATTTATAAGGATAATTAGGAATACAGTGCTCCTTTGTAAAATTTCTTAGCAGAAGAGGTAAATTTATACAGATATGATACATTTTTGTTGTTGTTGTTCAAGTTAAATCAAAGAGTTACAAATGAAGTACTGCAGTAGTTACATTAAGACAGCTGCCAAATAGACATACATAAAAGTCAGAGAGGTTGACCTGCCTGGGAGAGGCCAGCAACTCCCTGGCAAGTATCTTGGCCACCCATCATTCAGTAACTGAGGTATTGATTCTGAGAGTTTGCTCTTCAGGCTCCACCCTGCCATCGATGTTTGTCTTCATTATCTGTTTCATCTGGCAGCTGTTTGGTGTGATTGCAACTCTGTTTCTTATAGCTGGCTTTTAGAATCACTGGGCCTTGAGGTTAGAAGGCATTTTGCAGACCACTGACTGCTATCCATCATTAATCCATTAACTGAGGGCCTTGTGTAGGATGTGGAACCTACTGCCATCCTTTCTCTGCTAGAATGCCTTTGGGGTCAGGGGCTCACAACTCCATTGTTGAGGAGCTTTTGTTGTTAGGAAGCCACTTTTTAGAACTGAATTCGGTATCCTTAGGGCTACCTGTGAGTGTTTAAATGATCTGCCTAGGTCAGCCTGCTTATTGGATAGCTTGTTAAATTTTCAGTTGATCTACATTACAGGAAAAGTCAGGGCAGAGAGTTGCCCTCTTTGTCTCCTGAATTGTTGTATAGTTTCTGTAGCAAATGAAACTGGATTTAGAGGGTAGGTTGCTATGGTCCATAGGGTCACAGAGTCAGACATGACCTAAGCAACTTAGCACACAAGCACGCTACATTCCGAGTCTGGATTTCCTTAATTCCATGCTGTCTGATCCCTACTTCTTTTTCCTAGACACACAGCTTAGGTTCACAAAGGAGATACACATCCATGTGGAAAAAATGGCACCCATTAGTTGTAGGAATCTCTTGCTTTTAACCCCAATGCCATCTTCTGGTGAGATAGATGGTTGAACTCTGTGAAGGACTCTTGCATACAGAAGGCAGCCTACCTTCCACATATACACACATTTTCATGTATGAAGGGTAAATAAAAGCTAGTCATGAAAATTTAGAAGAAACATTTTTTTTTCTAAAATTTAGGAATTAATCTCCCTACACTAGCAAAATATTCTCTAAGACAAAAGCAGACAACAGTAAGAAAATTCCAAAACAGACCACAGCCTGAAAAAGCAAAGGACCATTTCTTTGACCTGGTTCCTTTGACCCCTCTGCCTGTTGTGGCTACAACACTACAGATGTACCAGGTGTTAGGTCCTCATCCACTCTTTGGGGCTTTCACATCAGATAGCATATATCACCCCCCCCAACATATATATATATCATAGTGATAGGCAAAGAAAATTACTCAGAGAGGCCCTGAAGAGTCATGAATCAGTTTTTGGCACAAGTCTTTTTGGTCATGCTTGAGCAATTCATTTGAATGCCTTGCCTCACAGCTGAACTTTGTTAGGTAATTTCTGAATTGAGTTACTAGTGAATGTTATCAAGAGATAAGGGCTTTATTGGAATCTGTCCCTTATAATATTCAATAGAAGTCCCACTTGGCTTTTTTAGTTTGCTGTGAATAGCTGAAGTAAGATAATTTTCATGTTGTTCACTAGAACAATTCAATTTGAATGAATAATGAATTGTTATCCTTAGAAAACACAAAGAGGACATAATGTCTTTAGCATTAAATTCAGGGAAGCCAGTATCTGTGCCTTAAATCTGATTCCTCTTCACCATTGGGTGTGTAACCTTCAACAAGGCATTTAAATTTAAAGAAACCAAACTGTCTAAAACCTGTAGATAATTTCATAAACACACTAGTTATCAAAATGATCTACGTAAGACTTAGAAATATTCTAACAGCTGAAGAGATAGAAAAAAAAATAACTTTGAAGTCATGGGAGGGAAGGCTTTTGGCAACTGGTACTTCTCCTTGGGCCTTCGAGAGGAAATCTTTGAAAGAAATCTTTGAAAGAAAATCATCTTCTTTCACTTTCTAGTCTCTCAATTGCTTCCTTCATTTGCTAAACTCTCTGCCATATGTCACGTTAGGAAGCAGAGCCCACCTCCCATCTATAAGCTGGAGAGTGCAGATCTTCAATACTTTAGGCAGATTTCACCCATCAGAATCTGAATCTGAAGCTAATTGTACAAAAAGGCAAAAGCAGGAGACAGTTTATTCTGAACATTGAGATGTCAAATCCACCTCCAGCTTCCAAGCATGGTCATGTGGAAGCAGCCACAGCATCCTGTTCAAGGGGTGGTATTGGGCCGGGTCTGTGTCTAGAGCCCAGAGGTAGCTGCAGGGGTGTTCTCACCACACTGATCCTACGGTATGATTTTTCATAGGGTTCTAGCTGCATGTATTCATGTTTCCTTAGCCATTCTGAGTCTGTGAGTTACCCTGAATAGATGTATAAATATAAAATATTTATATTTATTTGTACATAGTTCAATTTTTTATTCTGTTTAAATCCATCAGATTTAGTTCCTGTTGCTGGCAATCAAGAGTCCTAATGGATTCAGTACTGGACAGACTACCATGCATGATTGAAATCAGCCCCTCCAAGGACACATGAAACTTTAAGAATTTTCTTCCTTGCCCTTTCCTTGTCCTCCCCAAGTACAGTTATTCTCTACTTTTCTCCCACACCAATCCCACTGGGCAGAACATGGACATGAAATAATTTAAGATTCTGAAAAGCTGATTTAAACTATTGCAAATAGGCTATGGTATGCTCTTAGCATTCAAAATAAATATTGTTGAATGGGCAGTGATTTAATATTTAGAAGTAATAGATTTTGCATACTGGAAGAATCCATTTAGTATATCTTTGTACATTTCATAAGAGGACAGGAAGACTTTAGCGCTGTCTCTTCTTTAAAGGGACAATGCCTCCATTTTAAAGGCTTATATCAATGAAGAGACTGCTGTTATGACCTACTCATTATATTTTCAATTTTGTTCACTATCTGACTTATGGTTGACTTTAGTATTGATCTAGTAATAAAATAGTCTTTTTCTCTTGGCTTCCTCTAGCCACCAATTGATACCCCTTGACAACCAGAGGGCTCTAATTATAATATGTATTATGTTTTATATCAGTACACTATATTGATTTTGGGCTTCCCAGGTGGTGCTAGTGGTAAAGAACCTGCCTGCCAGTGCAAGAGACATAAGAGATTCAAATTCGATCCCTGGGTCAGGAAGATTCCCTGGAGGAGGGCATGACAATCCACTCCAGTATTCTTGCCTGGGGAATCCCATAGACATAGAGGAGCCTGGCGGACTACAGTCCATAGGGTCACAAAGAATCAAACACGACTGAAGCAACTTAACACACACACACACACACACACACACACACACACACTGATTTTAGTCCATGTTAGGCTTTACATAACTTAGAAGGTATTATGACATATTTTGTGTGAGAAATAATATTAGCATGGGTACAGGTCTTGTACTCTTGCCCTCTGAGACCTGGATGGTTTTCTTGTTTCTTTTGCCCTTATTCACTCTACTTTTGGGCTTCCCTGATATCTCAGTTGGTAAAGAGTCCACCTGCAATGCAAGAGACCCCGGTTCAATTCCTGGGTTGGGAAGACAGATAGGCTACCCACTCCAGTATTCTGACCTGTAGAATTCCATGGACTGTATTGTCCATGAGGTCACAAAGAGTCAAACACAACTGAGTGACTTCTTTTCACTTCACCCTACTTTTATTCCTGAGAACTTGTTGCATGTTAAAAATGAGTGTTGATAGAGGCAGGGAGGAGACCGTAAAAACATCAATAACTACTATACTAGCTAATATCTAGTGTGTTGCACTCTATACCGGGCACCATACAGAACTGGGCACATACTGAAGTCTGTCCTATGAGGCAGACACTTGTCTTCCTATTTCTCACAAATGGTCTGAAACTCGGTAAGATTAAGAGGCTGTCCATGTTCATGCAGGGAGTGAAAAGCCTAGGATTCGTGTCTTTAAATTACAAACTAAAACTCCTGGTCCTTTTGCCTTCTTATGGACTTGTGTTCCATTCTCAGAGCATGTGTTGACCAAGCACACCTCAGTAGCAGTATCTTCACTGAGATAGTGAACCCATAGGCAGGGACCATGATATTTATCTTTGTAACTCTAGATCTTAAACTTTTTTGCATCAAAAATCCTTAGAATCAAATAAGTATTGTGTATGTCTGTATACACACACAATATCTATGTATATATACACAATTTTGAACTCGTTAACTTTACCATAAGATCTTGTTTTAGGCATCCGTGTATTGCCTGCTGGGCTTCCCGGGTGGTCCAGTGGTAAAAAATTGCTGCCAGTTCAAGAGACATAAGGGACATAGGTTCAATCCCTGGGTCTGGAAGATACTTTGGAGGAGGGCATGACAGCCCACTCCAGTATTCTTGTCTGGAGAAACCCATGGACAGAGGAGGCTGGCCTAGTACATTCCATGGGTTCACAAAGAATTGGACAGGACTGAGCAACTGAGCACACACACATATATTGCCTGATACACTGCAGGAAGTTCACTTAGTGAATGACTAAATACTGTTGCTTATGATGTACAGGTAATATCCCCAATGTCATATTTCATATATTTATATCGCCTGTGGTCATAGCAGCTTTGAGAGTTGTCCTCAGAGTTCTGATACCCACTGCTAACCATTATTATTGAGAACAGATGACTTCCCCCAGAGAGCATGCTTTTATGATAGAACTTATCCAAGTCCCCTGGACTGTATAACACAGTTCATTGTAACATTCATCACTGTTAAATAATACTTTTATTGCTGTCAACTTTATTCAATTAATGTGAAATTTTTCATGCCAGTTAATTCACTGAAGACCATATAGCAAATGTTGTATTCTTCCTCATCAATACATTATTTCCTCTCCATATTTTGGGGGTAGTCATCTTGTCTGTCATTCATAAACATGGCCTTTTAGGTCCAAGTATTCCCAAAAGATAAAATCCATGGGATTTTAACAATTCTTTACAATATAAATATATATTCATCACAGTCTAATTTGAGAGATGACAATATCAGAGAGACAGAGATATTTATCACAGGCAGTACGCTTCCCACTAGTTAAGACATCCTGTCTATTGGGTGCTGTGAAGTGCTGTCTCATGCATTTTTCCTGACCAAGACACTCATTTCCTCAGCTGTGAGGGAGGGAGGTTTGTTGTCTGTAGACTACTTACAGCTGAGTTCTCCTCAATGCTTTCCCTCTGTCGGAGAGATGCCTGTCCCAAAATTATACCCTTATGACTGTTTGATTTTTTGTTTTGTTGGTAAGTTGTGTCTGACTCTTTTGTAACCCCATGAACTGTGGCCTTCCAGGGTCCTCTGTCCATGGGATTCTCCAGGCAAGAATACTGGAGTGGGTTGCCATGCCCTTCTCCAGGGGATCTTCCTGACCCAGGGATCGAACCTGCATCCCTTGCATTGCAAGGTAGATTCTTAACCACTGGACCACCAGGAAAGTCCCTGGCTGATTAATAGAAAGGTATTAAGTGCTGACTGTTTGAGACAATTCTTAAAGGCTACACTAGTTCCCCAGCCTGGAGAACTGACTGAGGCCTCACTTGTAAATCCAGTCATGTTTCAATTTCTTCCTCTGTTCAGCCTTGTTTTGCTCTCTTTTTTAGTTTTAATTTTTGTTTTTAAATTGGGGTAAAAGTCACCTGGGTCTTCCCTGATAGCTCAGTTGGTAATGAATCTACCTGCAATTCATGAGACCCTGGTTCAATTCCTGGGTCAGGAAGATCTGGAAAAGGGATAGGCTACCCACTCCAGTATTCTTGGGCTTCCCTTGTGGCTCAGCTCATAAAGAATCTGCCCACAGTGTGGGAGACCTGGGTTTGATCCTTGGGTTGGGAAAATCCCCTGGAGAAGGGAAAGGCTACCCACTCCAGTATTCTAGCCAGGAGAAGTCCATAGACTGTATAGTCCATGTGGTCGCAAAAAGTCAGACATGATTGAGCCACTTTCACTTCCACTTTCAAAAGTCACCTAATACAAAACATACTATTTTAACCATATGTAACTGTACAGTTCAGTGACACTAAGTACATCCACATTGTTGTGCAATTCTCACCATCACCCATCTCCCAAATTTTTCACCTTCCTAAACTGAAACTCTGTCCCCATAAACGCTAATTCCCCATTCCCCTTCCCCACCACCACCACCCACATCCTGGCCCCTGGCATCTCCCAATGTACTTTCCGACACTTTTGAATTTGACCATTCTAGGTATCCTGTATGGGCTTTCCAGGTGGCGCTGGTGTAAAGAACCTGCCTGCCAAGGCAGGTGATGCAAGAGACAGGGCTTTGATCCCTGGTTGGGAAGATACCCTGGAAGAGAGTATGGCAACCCACTCCAGTATTCTTGCCTGGAGAATCCCATGGACAGAGGACCCGGTGGGCTGCAGTTCATAGTGTTGCAAAGAGTTGGATGCAACTTGGCATGCACTCACATGCACAATGCATATTGGAATGCATTTTTAAGGTTAAAAATATATGTCCTACAAATAGATTAAATGACTCACTACATCACCTCCCAACAAAACTCCTGCATGCAAATAGCAGTATCAGAGTCTATTTCTCAGGAAACCAACCCAAGACACATTAAAGAAGATTTTGAGACTGTGAAATGCTAGGATAATATTCTCCTAGGCTGAGAAACTCTTGAAGCAATTATCCCCTGGTAATGAAATTTTCTTTCTTTGGTGACCAGATACTAAGCTGCCATGTCTTAGGAATATAGTTGCCTGTTATAAACTGTCTTTATACTCCAGTTATAAGTCATAATATGTTTGAATGTTATTTTTGATATGTAAGAGTATTAATGCCTTATCTTAACATTTAAAAAAGGTTAGATGACATAATTTTAAGTGGGGAGCCCAAACCTAAGCAGCTCAATGCTTTCTTGTTCAGTCTTACTGATAGTGTGACAGTCACACGGTCCTTTAAGTGTTCAGTGGCTGTTTCTTTGGACAGGCTATGGCAACAAGACAGACATTCAGTTAATGTTATTGTACTGTGTTTTCTGTAGCCAACCAAAGAAGGAGAATTTATCTACTGGCTGGACAGGAACTCATAATGGTCCTCATTCTTTCTCACCAAAATTCTGACTGGAGGTGGTGAAAACATAACTTCTTGTTTTAACTGACTGTCGTCCCTCTCTCCCATGCTGGATGATGGAACATGATTACAAATAATGCTTGTGTTTGTTCCATACATTTTGAGTCTCTTTCTCAATATAAAGATCCTACTCATATAGGACAGTCAAGTCACAAATCTAGTTGCAAATATGAAGAAGGCATGGCAAACTACTCTAGTATTCTTGCCTGAAGAATTCCATGGAGAGAGGAGCCTGGCGGGTTCTACAGTTCATGAGGTTGCAAAGAGTCAGACATGACTGAGACATTAACACTTGTTGCAAATGTAGAAGCAGAAATTATCATCTGATGAAACCATGACAACCTGGTATATTGATTAGATTTTAATGTTAATTGTAGAACCTGAAAAGAAAAAAAAAATAGCATCAATATGGATAGTTCTGCTGCTGCTAAGTCACTTCAGTTGTGTCCGACTCTGTGCGACCTCATTGACGGCAGTCCACCAGGCTCTCTCGTCCCTGGGATTCTCCAGGCAAGAACACTGGAGTGGGTTGCCATTTCCTTCTCCAATGCATGAAAGTGAAAAGTGAAAGGGAAGTCGCTCAGTTGTGTCCTACTCTTAGCGACCCCATGGACTGCAGCCTACCAGGCTTCTCCGTCCATGGGATTTGCCAGGCAAGAGTCCTGGAGTGGGGTGCCATTGCCTTCTCCATGGATAGTTATAAAGCAGAGTAAAATGTCAATTTCCAGCTTGCTGGTCCCTCTCATGAAGGTAACTACTACTGATATTTTTTGAGGGGAGAATCTTTCTGGGGAACAAAATCATACCCACATGTGGCAGGTACTCTTATGCATACCCAGTGCAGAAACTTGCCCAATCAGTGGCCACGTGAGTTTGGATACCCCCTGATGTTAAGAATTCAGGAGAAGGAATTGTGAACAGCCCTGTGCTGAGTGTGTCCCTTTGTGTTGTGAGTTCTCCTAGAATTATCACACCGGAGTCTCAGTAAGAGAGTCTGCCTTGCGCACAGGTGAATTCAGTGAGCAGTTTGCTTTTACCTTTCCTTCTGTTTGTTTTCACCGTTTGTGACTCCAGCCATGAGGAACAAAGCTGTTTTCTGCAGATTAAACGCCACATAAACAAGTTGACAAGGGTAGAAAACATATGGCGAAGTTGGTGCATGTTGTTAAATGTAAATACCATTTGAAATCATCTTTTTAGTTACTGCACACTTGGCTGGGATGATGTAAAACCAGAATATCTAGTTATTCCATTAAATGGTCATTCAAAAAAAGAAAAGAAAAAAAGGCAGCTGATTCAGTATATGTGTATACATGTGAGAGTGGGGGTGAGGAGTAGGGAATAAAACTTCTATGATGCTCTAGGCAAAACTCATGATTCACTGAAATTTCTACATTTTAGTCAATTATTATAAGCATTAGAGATAAATAGAATTTCAAAAAGAGGCATGAACGCAATGTGTAATTTGCTTTCTTATTGGTATGTATTTTATTTAGATCCTTCTTAAGTGCTTATTTAATCCTTTATTTATTTACCGAGATTTGTCTTTTTATACAGTTCATGAGATTCTCACCACAAACATACTGAAGTGGTTTGCCATTCCCTTCTCCAGTGTATCGTGTTTTGTCAGAACTCTCCACTATGATCTGTCGGTCTTGGGTGGCCCTACAAGGTGGACTCATAATTTCATTGAGTTACACAAGCCCCTTTGTCACAAGAAGGCAGTGATCTGTGAAGGAAATCTCCTTCACAGATCATAAGGAAAAGAGGGTGTAGAGGATGAGTGGGCTCAGTGGCATCACTGATGCAGTGGACATGAACTCGGTCAAGCTTCGTTAGATGGTGAGGGACAGGGAGGCCTGGCATGCTACAGTCCATGGGGTTGCAGAGAGCTGGACACGACTGGGTGACTGAACAGCAACAAACTGAGATTTGACGTTGTACAAAGCTGAGTTTTAGAAGCTGAAAATGCATGGCACAGAAGCCAGTCCAGGTTCTGGACCAATATTGCAAACATTTACTAAGGATACAGACTCATTAACTTAAAAAATATTTCTCTACCTGGTTTATTGGATGGTCCGAATATGGTGGCTCAATTTTTCTAACAACTGACATTTAAGATGCTCCTAGTCTAGCAACCCACTCCAGTGTTCTTGCCTGGAGAATCCCAGGGATGGGGGAGCCCGGTGGGCTGCCGGGGTCACACAGAGTTGGACATAACTGAAGTGACTTAGCAGCAGCATTCTAGTAAGAGAGAACCACTACTACTGAGTCGTACTTTGCAGAATTGGTTCTCAGTTAATTAGTTAATAGATGCCTTACCAAAGAAATGGTTTTTAATAATCTTGGCATTATATTATGCTGTGAGTATTTAAAAACTCCTCTTAGTGGGTTAAAACACATTTGACTCCTGTGTCTGAAACTGACTTGCCATATTTTCTACACTGTAGCAATTAACTGAAAAAGTTCATAATATAATGTAATTATCAGTTAGTTACCATTAACCAGGGCAAACAGGCTTCCCTTGTGGTTCAAACAGTAAAGAATCCAGGAGATGTGGGTTCGATCCCTGGATCAGAAAGATCCCCTGCAGAAGGGAATAGCTACCCACTCCAGTATTCTTGCCTGGAGAATTCCAAGGCCAGAGAAGCCTGGTGGGCTACAGTCCATGGTGTTGCAAAGAGTCCGATACAACTGAGCGACTGACACTTTTACTTTTTCACTTTCAACTAGGGCAAACAAAGTTAATTTCAGATAAAACAAGATATCAGCCACACACACAAAAAAGATGTTTAATCAAGGGGCTTGTTTTTTTGTCTTTCACTCTTTCTGTATGCCTTCCTTACTTCTACTGGGTGACTTTCATGACTACATCAGCAGAATGAGGTTTAGAAGAAAAGAGGCACATGTGATGCTCTAGGCAACACCAGGCCTTCTCAAGGTGAGAAGCAGGCATCCGTCTTTGGGTTCACATCTCCCTCTAGAATCTTGGTGATACAAGCCATGTTCTTCTAAGAACTCTTCTCATTCCTCACCGTGTGGTGGGTCCTCTGGGGCTGAACATTTGAGTTCGGTAGCTTCCTGAGCTCCAGCCTGAGGGAAATGCTTATCTCTCTCTTTGCATTCTCCATCTTTGCCTGCTTCTCTGACAGGTGGAAATACCACTCCTAGGTTTTATCTGAATGGAGGAGGATAAAAATATAATTACTCCTTACTTTTATCATTTCCCTTCAAAGAATTCTGCCTCAAATCTTTAGTCTTAAGTAGCTTGGGTGGGGTGGTGGTCCCTGGACTGATCTTGCTGTTGGTTAGTAAGTACTGCATGGATATTTTTAGTACCTTCTCTTTCAGAAATCTGTTTGCTTATTGTGTTTTGTTCTCACCCTTTTGGCTTTAGTGAAAATTTGCAAGCAACAGAAAAAGTCTCATTGATATTATTACCTATAATATGCAGTACTTGGATGCAGTACAATAAAATGCAGTACTCGGATAATGTCAAAAACAACAGAATGATCCTGTTCGTTTCCAAGACAAACAAATGTTCGTTTCCATCACTACGAACAAAGCTAGTGGAGGTGATGGAATTCAGTTGAACTATTTCAAATCCTAAGAGATAATGCTACCAAAGTGCTGGACTCAATACACCAGCAAATTTGGCAAACTCAGCAGTGGCCACAGGACTGCAAAAGGTCAGTTTTCATTCCAATCCCTAAGAAAGGCAATGCCAAAGAATGCTCAAACTACCACACAATTGCACTCATCTCACACACTAGTAAAGTAATACTCAAAATTCTACAAGCCAGGCTTCAGCAATATGTGAACTGTGAACTTCCAGATGTTCAAGCTGGTTTTAGAAAAAGCAGAGGAAACAGATATCAAATTGCCAACATCCACTGGGTCATGGAAAAAACAAGAGATTTCCAGAAAAACATCTATTTCTGCTTTATTGATTATGCCAAAGCCTTTGACTGAGTAGATCACAATAAACCTTGGAGAATTCTGAAAGAGATGGAAATATCAGATGACCAGACCTGCCTCTTGAGAAATCTATATGCAGATCAGGAAGCAAGAGTTAGAACTGGACATGGAACAACAGACTCATTCCAAAGAGTATGTCAAGACTGTATATTGTCACCCTGCTTATTTGACTTAAATGCACAGTACATTATGAGAAATACTGGGCTGTAGGAAGCACAAGCTGGAATCAAGATTGCCAGGAGAAATATCAATAACCTCAGATATGCAGATCACACCACCCTTATGGCAGAAAGTGAAGAGGAACTAAAAAGCCTCTTGATGAAAGTGAAAGAGGAGAGTGCAAAAGTTGGCTTAAAGCTCAACATTCAGAAAATGAAGATCATGGCATCCGGTCCCATCACTTCATGGGAAATAGATGGGGAAACAGTGTCAGACTTTATTTTTTTGGGCTCCAAAACCACTGCAGATGATGACTGCAGCCTTGAAATGAAAAGACGCTTACTACTTGGAAGGAAAGTTATGACCAATCCAGACAGCATATTGAAAAACAGAGACATTACTTTGCCAACAAAGGTTCATCTAGTCAAGGCTATGGTTTTTCCTGTGGCCATGTATGGATGTGAGAGTTGGACTGTGAAGAAGGCTGAGCACTGAAGAATTGATGCTTTTGAATTGTGGTGTTGGAGAAGACTCTTGAGAATCCCTTGGACTGCAAGGAGATCCAACCAGTCCATCCTAAAGGAGATCAGTCCTGGGTGTTAATTGGAAGGACTGATGTTGGAGCTGAAACTCCAGTACTTTGGCCACCTGATGCAAATAGCTGACTCATTGGAAAAGACCCTGATGCTGGGAAAGATTGAGGGCAGGAGGAGAAGTGGACCACAGAGGATGAGATGATTAGATGGTATCACCGACTCAATGGACATGAGTTTGGGTAAACTCAAAGAAGTGGTGATGGACAGGGAGGCCTGGTGTGCTGTGGTGCATGGGGTCACAAAGATTTGAACATAACTGAGTGACTGAACTGACTGAACCTATAATACAATTACAGATAATCACAGGTGCTATATGAAAGAAGGAAAAAATGAAGTCAGATAAGGGAAAAGAGAGTAACAAAATAACTTTCCCAAGGTAGAGATCAGATCAGATCAGATCAGTCGCTCAGTCGTGTCTAACTCTTTGTGACCCCATGAATCACAGCACGCCAGGCCTCTCTGTCCATCACCAACTCCCGGAGTTCACTCAAACTCATGTCCATCGAGTCAGTGATGCCATCCAGCCATCTCATCCTCTGTTGTCCCCTTCTCCTCTTGCCCCCAATCCCTCCCAGCACCAGAGTCTTTTCCAATGTGTCAGCTCCTCGCATGAGGTGGCCAAAGTATTGGAGCTTCAGCTTCAGCATCATTCCTTCCAAAGAAATCCCAGGGCTGATCTCCTTCAGAATGGATTGGTTGAATCTCCCTGAAGTCCAAGGGACTCTCAAGAGTCTTCTCCAACACCACAGTTCAAAAGCATCAATTCTTCGGCGCTCAGCTTTCTTCACAGTCCAACTCTCACATCCATACATGACCACAGGAAAAACCATAGCCTTGACTAGACGAACCATTGTTGGCAAAGTAATGTCTCTGCTTTTCAATATGCTATCTAGGTTGGTCATAACTTTCCTTCCAAGGAGTAAGCATCTTTTAATTTCATGGCTGCAGTCATCATCTGCAGTGATTTTGGAGCCCAGAAAAATAAAGTCTGACACTGTTTCCACTGTTTCCCCATCTATTTCCCATGAAGTGATGGGACTGGATGCCATGATCTTCATTTTCTGAATGTTGAGCTTTAAGCCAACTTTTTCACTTTCCATTTTCACCTTCATCAAGAAGCTCCTTAGTTCCTCTTCACTTTCTGCCATAAGGGTGGTGTGATCTGCATATCTGAGGTTATTGATATTTCTCCTGGCAATCTTGATTCCAGCTTGTGCTTCTTCCAGCCCAGTGTTTCTCATGATGTACTCTGCATATAAGTTAAATAAACAGGGTGACAATATACAATATACAAATAGGTACTCCTTTTCCTATTTGGAACCAGTCTGTTGTTCCCTGTCCAGTTCTAACTGTTGCTTCCTGACCTGCATACAAATTTCTCAAGAGGCAGATCAGGTAGAGAGGCAAGGGGTAATTACCTTCTCCCTTCCTCCTGCTTCAAGGTTCCTGCCAGGGCCTGCCATATGCCACACTCAGTCTGTAGCCCTGGTGGGGAAACATGAGAATGCAGCCTGGAGAGCTCAGATCCCAAGGTACAAAGGGAGAGCATGGACCAGAGGACTAGGGGCAGTGTTTAGACCTGCTCCTCTAGCTTCACTGCTGTCTGACATTAACTTGGCATCTCAGAAAAGCATCAGTTTTTAATTGTTTAACTGTTTTGGGCTCCAGTAAATTTATCTTTTTGAATTATAAAAAAAAAAAAAAAGATGTAATTTCAGTTCAGAGACTCAACAAGCTTTAGAAGGGTTGTTTCCTCCAATGAGCTTTGTATGAGGGTCCTTCAGACAGAAAGCAGCATGCTTTGGAAAATACAGAGAGAACATAGAGCAACCTCTTTAATCTCTGTGTGTTTATAAAACCTTGTGCATTTCAGGTTTTTCATAGCCTTTAATTCATGAAAAGCTGTTTTAAAAATATAAAGCAGTTTGTTTTCCCCCACTCTGATAATCTATTTATGAATCCGATATGTATATTAAACATGTGTTTCCCAGGTGGCGTTAGTAGTAAAGAACCTGCCTGCCAATGCAGGAGACATAAGAGATTCCATTTCAATCCCTAGGTTGGGAAGATCCCCTAGAGTAGGAAATGGCAACCCATCCAGTATTCTTGTCTGAAAAATCCCATGGACACAGGAACCTGGCAGGCTACAGTCCACAGAGTTGCAAAGAGTCAGACAAGACTGAAGCAACTTAGCATGCATACTTAAATATAAGAACATGTGTTTCCATACACTAAGGAGGAGTATCCAGTAATATTATGAAACGGCAAACTAAAGCTTAAGTATTTACACTTTTCAAACTTTATTTTCATTCAATTCTTTTGTAAAAAAATATAGATTTAATTATATGTAACTAATTAGAATTACAATTTTAGAATTTCATATTCATTAATAACGTAGTATTTTGTATTGTAGTATTTTTCAACACCACAAATTGCTCACATCAAGTAATACTTTTTATAACTTAGGTTAGACTTTGCTTCTCTGTGGTAAAATTATTTTGTAAAACTTTATAGTCTTCAGAAAAGCCAGTTTCCTTGACTTCTTCAGTGAGAATTTTATGAACGATCCTTTTCTAAGTCCTCCTAGTCAGATTACAATTAACCCCCATATTATTACTTCAATTATCAGAGGAATAGATGTAAAATTTGTCATCAGTTTTCCATTCCAATTGAAAAATTTGTATTGCGCATATGTCTTACCATTCTGTCTTATGTTTCCAGACTTCTTTTATTTGTTCTACTATCTGGGAACTAGAAAATTTTCCTGAGTGTTTATTCCTATATATGTATAGGAATTTATATAAAGATATAATTATATTTATAGCTTATATATACATAACTTTGTTTTCTCTGCATTTGGCCCATAAAATCCAATTTCTTTAGCATTTCATTAAAATTGTATGTTAAAGTTTAACTCATAGAGCTCATGAAATACAAATTCCACTCCTTCTCCCCACCTAAAAGAAAAGAAAAAAATTATTTTGATTAAAAATGCTTCTTTTGGGGACTTCCCTCATGGTCCAGTGGCTAAGACTCTGCACTCCCAAATCAGGGGGCCTGGGTTCAATCTCTGGTTGAGAAGTTAAGATCTCACATGCCGCAACTAAATAAATAAATATAAATTAGAAAAAAAAAGAGGCAAGGAACTTAAAAAAAAATGCTTATTTTGTAGATCAGTTAAATTGCCATTTGTTAAGAAACTGCATTCTGGGTCTGGTTTTAG
Source organism: Bos grunniens (assembly GCF_055505025.1). Lineage (NCBI taxonomy): Eukaryota > Metazoa > Chordata > Mammalia > Artiodactyla > Bovidae > Bos > Bos grunniens. The sequence goes on from NC_141171.1 coordinate 35,799,633, forward strand.
CCACTTGGAATACAAATAGTAACATGCAGCTCCTATGCTCAAGGAGTTTACAACAGTTTTTTTTTTTTTTTTTTTTTTAAGTACGGCATCTTCTTTACTTGAAACTTGAACTTCAGGGTTCAGAATTTTTAAGTATGCAGATAAGCACATTCACTTAGACATTCACTGTTGTCTTTTCACCACCACCATACATCTACAGAACTCTTTTTATTTAGCAAAACTAAAACTGTGTACCTCTTAACCAATAACTCCTCATTGCCCCCACCCAGCCCCAGCACCAAAGAATCGCTGTTTTATTTTTCTGTTTGAATTTTGACTACTTGAGATATTTCATATAAGTGGAATTTTATATTGTCCTTTTATGACTGACTTATTTCACTGGGCATAATATTCTTCAACTTCATCCAGGTTGTAGCATGTGTCAGAATTGCCTTCTTTTTTCAAAGTTAAATAATATTCCACTTTATGTATATACTGCATTTTGTTTATCCATTCATCTGTTGATGGGCACTTGGGTTTCTTATGCGTTGACTATTGCAAATAATGCTGCTAGGAACATAGGAATACAAGCATCTTTTCAAGACCTTGACTTCAATTATTTCTGAGTATATGCCCAGAAGTGGAATTGCTAGATCGTATTGTAATTCTGTTTTTAAGTTTTGAGGAACCCATGTACTGCTTTCCTTGACAGCTGCACCATTTCACATTTCCACCAGCAATATATAAAGATTCTGCTGTCTCCGTATCTTGAAGTACTTCTTATTTTCTGGTTCTGTTTTTTGTTTGTGTTTTTCTGATGATGGCCATTCTGTTCATTGTGAGATGGTATTGCATTGTGGTTATGCTTTACATCAGCCCAGCGATTATTGATGTTGCACATCTTTTTCATGTGCTCATTGGCTGCTTGTATATCTTCTTGGAAGAAGTACCTGTTTAACTCATTTGCTCATTTAAAAAATTGAATTATCTGAATTTTTCGTTACTGTTCTTTCAGGCCTATTTAAACATTATAAATTTGTTGACTAATGCATTATTTCAGTAAATATTTGTTGAGTACTATTTATTTATTTAGTGTTAATTATCTTAAGACTTTTTATTAGGAAATTTATTTTGACACGATATATGGAAATGCACTCCATTCTGACTTGTTACCAAATATTATAACTTCTCCCATATTGTTAGAGTTAAAAACAGTGAAGGAATTACTTTTATGAGGCAAGAGAGAATCTTAGAATTTTATCCTTGTAATTGATGAAGGCACCACCTGGAAACCTTATGGTGCTCTAGTGTTTTAAGTTCACATTTAACTGTGGTGGATGAATTATAGGTAAGCATAAATTACTTTTTACATAGAGCAATTTTCAAGCAATATTCCCTCAAGCTAGTGATAGCAGAAATTAATGTTTTAATGGGATTGTAACTATCCGGACATCTGCTCATGATCATTTTTGAAATCTATTACATTTTTGGATAAACAGCGTGATGGAAAGAAACCCTCTCCAAACGTGACATGTCAATCCTGATGAAACTAGTCTTAATTAAAGGGAAAAGATCAAATAGCTTTGTAAAGTATTTTCTTTCTGTATGATTTTATAATAATAAATAGAAACTTTATTACTGCCAATTATATTTTTATATAATTAAATTATTAGCTCTTTGATCTTTATTTTCTTTAAAATAGGTGAGGTGGAAAGAAGCTCTAATTTATCTTGAACTTAATTGGGAAAGTGTGCCTTAGAAATTTTTAAGTCATCAAGTCCAGTACTTGTTCTCAAAGGTTCACCTCGAGAGCTTGTTTAATTGATGAGCCCCACCATCCAAGAATTTGTTTTAGCATAGAAAGTGTTAGTTGCTCAGTTGTGTCCGACTCTGTGACCCTGTGGACTATAGCCCATCAGGCTCCTCTGTCTATGGGGATTCTCCAGGCAAGAATACTGGAGTGGGTTGCCATGCCCTCCTCCAGGGAATCTTTGCAACCCAGGGATCAAACCCAGGTCTCCCACATGGCAGCAGATTCTTTACCATCTGACCCAAAGGGGAGCCCTTGATTTATCATATTTTGGGCTAAATTCTAAAAAGTAATTTTAGCCAGTACCCATAGGTATTCTGATATAGCCTGTTCATTATTATTTTGTATAATAATTAGTTTACCAAGTTAATTTATAGAATTATAAGAGTGAAGCTTAGACTAGTAAAGTTACTTGGCCAAGAGCACATCAATAGTAACTGAATAAGTTCAGATTGAAACCCAGTCTTTATTATTCTAAAACCATATGTGAATTGTCAGTGTCGAAAGAATTAAATACTTTATCTAACAACTAGCTACATATTAATTATACTGAAACCATTCCTATTCTTTTTCAATTTTAAAATAAACGTGATAATCTCTTAGAGATTCAGCTTCCTCAGTATAAATGTTGATCCTCATTATAAATAAAGTTGCTAGAAGATAAGCTAGATAGAATCAAGACGGAGTCTGTGCTTTACTTCAAAAGTTACTTACTGAATTCATTTACTACATGAAATTGTATAAAACTTAGTATTAATTATTTAATAATGAAGTGCACCCTGAAGGAGACGTTTGTTTGCTAATGTGGATATCGGATATCTGTGCATGCTGTTATTGTTACCGTTAGTGTAGCACGATGCTTAAGATACGCAATTTAAAGCCAGATTACCTGAGAGCGAATCTTAAACTTATTATTAATATTTGATCTCTCCATAACTTGGGCAAATTTGCTGTCATTGTGGACCTTTATTTTCTTATTTGGAAAATGAGAATATCATAATCATTATATCTCACAGAATTGTTATGAGAGTTAAATTAGATGAATCATATAAATAATTTGAACAGGACTAGGAACATAGATTCTGCAGCAAATTTAACTCTATTTATCTGAATGACTATGTAACTTGTTCATGGGTTAAAAATATCTTTGTACTTGAATATTATGCCTGAAAGATGTAATTATTCTAAGTGAATGAGTCAGGAAATCATTGTGGGCATAGATGGTATTTGAAATGCAAAAAAAGAAAAACACACACAAACACAAATGTTTCTGAAAGGCATGTAGAATAAACAAAATGAAATTTCTTTCCTAATAACAGTTTTTCTTCTTGATTATTATTTTCTTTATATATTTTATTTTATTTTTTAACTTTACAATATTGTATTGATTTTGCCATATATCAACATGAATCTGCCACAGGTATACACGTATTCCCCATCCTGAACCCCCCACCCTCCTCCGTCCCCATACCATCCCTCTGGGTCGTCCCAGTGCACCAGCCCCAAGCTTCCTGTATCCTGCATCGAACCTGGACTGGCGACTCGTTTCATATATGATATTATACATGATTCAATGTCATTCTCCCAAATCATCCCACCCTCTCCCTCTCCCACAGAGTCCAAAGACTGTTCTATACATCAGTGTCTCTTTTGCTGTCTTGTATACAGGGTTATTGTTACCATCTTTCTAAATTCCATGTATATGCGTTAGTATACTGTATTGGTGTTTTTCTTTCTGGCTTACTTCACTCTGTATAATAGGCTCCAGTTTCATCCACCTCATTAGAACTGATTCAAATGGATTCTTTTTAATGGCTAAGTAATACTCCATTGTGTATATGTACCATAGCTTTCTTATCCATTCATCTGCTGATGCACATCTAGGTTGCTTCCATGTCCTGGCTATTATAAACAGTGCTGCGATGAACATTGGGGTATGCATGTCTCTTTCCCTTCTGGTTTCCTCAGTGTGTATGCCCAGCAGTGGGATTGCTGGATCATAAGGCAGTTCTATTTCCAGTCTTTTAAGGAATCTCCACACTGTTCTCCATAGTGGCTGTACTAGTTTGCATTCCCACCAACAGTGTAAGAGGGTTCCCTTTTCTCCACACCCTCTCCAGCATTTATTGCTTGTAGACTTTTGGATCACAGCCATTCTGACTGGTGTGAAATGGTACCTCATAGTGGTTTTGATTTGCATTTCTCTGATAATGAGTGATGTGGAGCATCTTTTCATGTGTTTGTTAGCCATCTGTATGTCTTCTTTGGAGAAATGTCTATTTAGTTCTTTGGCCCATTTTTTGTTTGGGTCGTTTATTTTTCTGGAATTGAGCTGCAGGAGTTGCTTGTATGTTTTTGAGATTAGTTGTTTGTCAGTTGCTTCATTTGCTATTATTTTCTCCCATTCTGAAGGCTGTCTTTCCACCTTGCTTATAGTTTCCTTTGTTGTGCAGAAGGTTTTAGGTTTAATTAGGTCCCATTTGTTTATTTTTGCTTTTATTTCCAATATTCTGGGAGGTGGGTCATAGAGAATCCTGCTGTGATGTATGTCGGAGAATGTTTTGCCTATATTCTCCTCTAGGAGTTTTATAGTTTCTAGTCTTACGTTGAGATCTTTAATCCATTTTGAGTTTATTTTTGTGTATGGTGTTAGAAAGTGTTCTAGTTTCATTCTTTTACAAGTGGTTGACCAGTTTCCCAGCACCACTTGTTAAAGAGATTGTCTTTTCTCCATTGTATATTCTTGCCTCCTTTGTCAAAGATAAGGTGTCCACAGGTGTGTGGGTTTATCTCGGGGCTTTCTATTTTGTTCCATTGATCTATATTTCTGTCTTTTTGCCAGTACCATACTGTCTTGATGACTGTGGCTTTGTAGTAGAGCCTGAATTTTAATAGAGTCCATTGTACCTGCTAAAAGTGGTGTAGAAAAAAATCTCACTTTGCCCATTAGAAAATTTTTAATGGAAAGTTCCCAGCTCTTATGTATTTTTTATCCTTGGCCTCCTTGACCTTCCTATGTAGTATCTACCAAGTTCAAGCAAAGAAATGAGTTGATAATTAAACTGAAGGTAGAACTTGAGTTATCAGAGCCCTTATTCACATGTGTCTGAAACATGTGAAGAACTGCTTTAGAAAATACTCTTCAACTATTGCTATCGCATCTTTCCTCAGAGGTCTGAAAACTCATCAGTGATATCAGGATTGGGTAGTTTGTCATTTTGATACCTTTAATTTGCTATAATTCAACTGATACTTCTGTTATTAGTGTCTAGTAATTTTGTTATTTGACATTTGTTGAAATTGATTCGCAACATGTATTCTGTTTTTCTTCTGCTATTAACTGATTCATCAGTTAAAGATGGAAACCATTTTGTTTTCCTCACTTCATTATCATTTTCAATCATACTTAGAAACTGTAAAATTGGATGGATTTCCTCTGAATTTTAAATACCAGGTTTGTCTGGATATGCTAGGTGTCAAGCATCCACAACTTGTGAGCCTTTGCATCAGTATTTCTAAAACATCACTGTATTTAAAAGCTACCTGGGATATTTGTTACATCTCTGATTCCTAGCCTCCCAACCCCTGAAGACTCTGACTTGAGATAATAATTGGGTTGAGAAACTTAAGTTTTTAATAGAAACCAGACAGCATTTAAGGAAATGGACCAGGATTGATACTTACAGAAACTACTAGACTAAAACTTAATCTTATATTAGAAAATCAGTTATTGCTTCCTATTCCCATTGAAAGAGGTTCAGATACTTACTTCAGAGACAGGCTTTCTCTCTCTCATAAAATAGATTGTTCTGACTTGGGGCTTCACACTGGGCTGTAACATGGGAGTAGTTCAAAGAACACTCTCTTTGTTGCTTTAACCTTGACTTTTATCACTGGGTAACCCTTGCAAAGCCACTTAAGTTCTCCCCTTTTCTATAAAGAACAGTATAAACGACTGTCAGAGGCATTTGGGAGGATTAAGAGAAATAAGAGCTGTCTGAAATGATGGTGTCATTGTGCCTGGTATATCTTGAGAAATCAATACATGTTAGTTCTTTTCCCATCCATCTGCCTCATTTCTGCCACTTACCTTTCTTGACTCTGAGTCTTCATGACCTCTGCCTCCGGAATATTTACTAGCATTTAAGCCACTTCTTTGCCTTGATCTCTTGTTTCAGTGTGATTTTGGCTGTTGGTTTCTGAATCTTTCCTCTTCTTGCCCCATTAGTTCAAATGAACTCACAACTTTGACACCACTATCCTATTCTCATTGAGTACTGAACTTAAGTTCTGAATTTGACACTATTCATACATGCCAATTAAGAACCCTTTAGATGGAATTATAGATCCAAAAACCAGAGTAATACAAATGTTATTTACTAAAAATCTCTATTGTTCTGTAAACTCTATTCTACATTGTCTTAAGTAGGTCTCCTGTCTAGTGGTCTATTTTTTTTTCTGGGAAATTAAAATATAATTTAACACCTTTTTTTGGTCTTATTCTTAATGACTGCTTACCAAAAAGTATCTCTTGCATAAATGAAGTGACCCTAGTATTGGTCACAATATCAACTTGGTTCAGTTATCTCAAAGCCCAGGTTACTGCTTCCCCCAAAGAATAATGTAAACACTTATAACCTCTTGCCTCCTAAGAGTTAAGCAGCTTCGAAACAGAACTTGCTTTCAGGGAGTACTTTGTGATCAGAGAAACTAGTTCATTAGTTTGAAGTGAAAGCTTACATTTCAAAGTATAAAGACATAATAAATCTATTTTTGGTGTAGTTGAGTGCTCCTAAAGAAAGTTATTATAGAGATGCTACATTGATTTCAAGACTTTAAAATGCAAGTGTATATCATGGAAAATGCCAAAAAGCATTGCATGACTAAGTCCCCTCTGCTCAGAAGCTACAAATTATATTGAACTAAACAATCACACTGTATTGAAGCATGGGGATTTTCATATCTCAAATCTTCTAAATAGATCTATTTGGGATGCTTGTTGAATCTGAGGTGTATAATATGACATTTATAAAGATACATGCACCTACCTATGTGCCTATATATGTTGATAACTGTGTGGATAAATGATTTGATTATTCAACATCAATGCTTTTATTCACCCCTTCAGGCAAGTATCACATGCTGGTTACATGCCAAGAAGTATAACACGTTTTTCAGGAAATACAAGAAAGTAAAGAAGTTCAAGACATACACATTCTCCAACTCTGTTGATGAGGCTGAAACTTGGTACATTTTTGCAGGATGACTGGGCAGAATTATTTGAAATGTGTATTTCTTTTATTCTACATTGCCACTGCCATTTCTGGATGTTTCTTTGATGGTGAAATGTGTGTGTATGTGTGTGTGTGTGTGCATGTGTAAAGACAGAACTGAATTTTAATTATATCATGTTTAATAGTAAATGAGAATTAACCCAAATACCCCTCAGTTGAGGAGTTATTAAATACACATGATGTAAGAAACTTGTAGTTTGTTATTCATAATGAAATAATTCCATACTATGAAGGTAGGCTTACAAAGTAAAATAAGAGTTGTTGGGCAATATGTATATCATGGTTACATTTTTGTTTAAACAGTCATATTATCCGAATAAAAATAATAGTAATATAAATGCACTAAGAGAAATATTAAAACTATTGAAGGGAATTATCTCTACAAGATAGGATAATGGAAATTTAACTGTCTCTAAATGTATTTCTATAATATTTAATATTGTAAAACTTGTAATATTTTGTACCCAGAAAGATAATGTTTTTTTTTTTTCTTTTTTAAAAAAATATCCCCTTAATGGCCTACAATCTCATATGGGAAGCAGATATGTGTACTAGGCTTTATGGAGTTAAGTCACTTGTTTTGAAGTCAAATGCTCATCAGAGATGGCAGGACCAGAAGCCAGTTTCCAAATCCTTAGGCAACAGCCTAGTATCTTGTGAGTGTGTGTCTTTCCCAGCTTTGTAGGAGACTAGGAATGCTTATGGAGAAGGCAATGGCACCCCACTCCAGTACTCTTGCCTGGAAAATCCCATGGATGGAGGAGCCTGGTAGGCTGCAGTCCATGGGGTCACAAAGAGTTGGACACGACTGAGCGAATTCCTTTCACTTTTCACTTTCATGCATTGGAGAAGGAAATGGCAATGCACTCCAGTGTTCTTGCCTGGAGAATCCCAGGGACGGGGGAGCCTGGTGGGCTGCCATCTATGGGGTCGCACAGAGTCAGACACGACTGAAGCGACTTAGTAGTAGTAGTAGGAATGCTTAACTGTATGGTTGACTTTCTAGGATCAATAGCCATTCAAAAATATTGATATCTGTAGATTTTACAGACTCTAATTAAAGAGAAGTTACACTAGAAGACAAGGTTGACCAAATAATGATCAAATTTTAGTAACCAACTAAAGGCTATTATTCTTCAAAAAATATTAAAAATGTTTGTGTAATTTTTTAAAAAGTAATTATTTTATTTTTAACCTAACATGATGGGTTGGAACAATCACAGCTTTAGAAAGGAAAAATTATAGATATAAACTTTCAAAGATGGCAGTGGATAGAGGTCTCTCTTGCTTTAATGCATTACAGTATGTAATTTTTCCTTTACCAACATAGCAAATGCATTAAACTGTCAAGGAACTTAAATGTATCCAAGCATTACGTTTCACTTGGAGCTTGGATGGATGAAGATGAAAGATAGAATGTGTTTATTTGAAAGGACTATATTTATTTACTCTTATTTCCAACAATGTTTTTATGAAAGCAGGAAATGTAACCTGTCTGTGGATTGTGGTCAAATCTTTGCCTCCTCTCAGGGTTAAATTTCTGTGTGGATATACCTGAAAACCTGTATTTCTATATTCATAGCTCTTACTGCTGTCTCTAGAAGTCCACCATATTCCTGTGACTTTTAGAATAAATGCTAGAAAGTATGAAGTTGCTGTTCTTTGCTCCATCACCTTCTAAGTCTCCATCATCTTGAATCCTTTAATCTGCAGCATGGAGTTCACTGCCAGCTAGGAGACTTATGTTTCTGTGACCATAAGCAATGATCTAGTAATTTGCCCATTTTCCTAAGCAGGCAGGTAGAAACTATTTCTGTTGTAAATGGCACCTGTAATAAATAATAGGATTTATTCAACAAATCCTCTTTATATCCTGCAGAGTAAAGCAGAACTATCTTAATGCAGGGAATAAGGGGGTAATTTTGTTGGCAGAGTCTTGATTTTATTACCTTGCACTCTCCTTAGATTCTCTGAGCCATATCCAGCTGAAAAATAATCCTTTTGGTTCAGAGCTTGCAAAATCTCAGCGTGCCACCTTAGCACAGATGCTCTAAGGTGAGGGATGAAGATGCCTGCTGTTTGGAGACTACACAGGTTAAAGGCTGGCAGATTCTAACATGAATGGTGGCCCCTTTTCAGTTGGTGACAGAGATATGAAGTAGGTGACAGTAGATATGCAGAGTGATTGGCGGTCTGCCTCAGTTTTTCTCTGGAGTCCTTCAGAAGCCATCCACCTCCCAGGACATGTTCTTTGTCATGGCCTCTGAAGAGGCTTCCACTCACTGGGTCTTAAAGAAATGTACATGGAAACATGCACACACTCACGCCTTGCTGGCACCTTTCAAAGCACTGAAGTGCTGAGTATGATTCTTAGGTGACGGATGGATTTGCCTAATGGTTCCCTTGTCTTGACTTCACTAGATTTTGGTGTAGAATGGGAATGAACTAACGTTTGTTGATGAATTATACACTAAGCTCTGTGTTAGGCATTTTACAACCATTATCTCATTAAATGAGCCTATGAAGTAGATGAGGTAGCTAATATTATCCCCATTCTCTGAAAAAAGAAATTGAGGTTCACAGAGTTTAAGCAAGTTTTTTTCAATTTCATGGAAAAGCTGGCATTCAGACTTCTGGGGTTCCTAGCTCTAAAATTCAGGTACCTCTCACGGCATGATACCTCATAAATAAATCAGGATTTGGGATTATGATGCCAAAAAATATTTTTAAAATATTATGGAAGAAAAAGACAAAGTTTTTTTAAGAACTGGTAGAATTTCCTTTGTTACACTTTATTATATTTACTGAAATGAGCCCATATATTTTATCTACAGAAAAGGCATTTAAGGCACTCAATTATGTTTACAGTGAATAAGCCAATAATTTATCTGGTAAATTTATCAGGTAGATTTTGTCATCTCCTTTTTACCAAGGAAGCTGAGGATCAGAAAGGGCATTTGGTTTGTCTAGTGTCATAGAATTTTACAGATAACAGCACAAGGAAAATCTATGGGAAAAGAGTCCTTATCATGCTCCATTAACCCCTTGAGAGCATGTCTCACAGTCCTCACTTTGTTATAAAGATCTGATGCTTAAGGCAATAAACTCTGACCTACCCATTGTTTGAGTATTCACCTCAACTTATCTTCTAGTTCTATTTGGAATTGTAAAGTTGCCTATTTCTATTTTCTATCATTTTTCAATTTTTAAAAGCATTGGGTCTTCTGGACTTTGGGTAGAATTTCTGATCCCAAATATCCCACTGGAGAATTTTTCTTGTTGTTTTTATTATTATTGTTTATTTTGTTGTAGTTGTTAAGTTGCTATGCGGCATTGGGGTATATTTTAAAAATACTAATTAAAATATTTAATTATATTCATTATCTCTAGGATAATGATGTTCCTTAATGAGAAATAAAATGAGGTATATCTAACGATATGATGTAAAAAAAAAATTATGAAAATCCCTACTCGAAGCTGCCACTCAATAACTGGAACAATACACCATGCTGCTCTGGTAAAAGGAGTCTTGCTACTTTCTTCTAGCTCCCCTGTAGCATTGCTTGGCATATGTTTGGATCACCTGCCCTGTCAATCAGGCATCAACAAACAGCTGTTTTCCTAGCACAGAAAGATACTCTAGTTTGTGTTTTTGCTGTCTACTATTTGATAAGAGCAACTGACATTGGAAGTGACATATGAGAAGCCATTGAGGAGAGAAAGGCATGACTTTTTCAAAATGTCCATCCTATACTTTACTCCTTTTTAGACTGTCAGCACTATCTCCCCCCTTTGGGTATGTGCATAACCACAGGAGGGTTAAGTAGAAGTGATTATTGACTAACATCTTGGTTATTAAGGATTCATTGATATCCAGCTGAGATCCAGGAAAGATCGGGTACTCAAATACTGGAAAGAAATAAGGGGAATTGGGAGTAGAGAAGTGTGACCAAGTAAAGGAAAAGACATGGTTAGACAGGAGGTTGGAGATTCACTGCCACCCTATTAGGACTATTTTCAAAACACTGTGTCTGGATCTCCCAGGAGAGAGCCTGGGTTTGTTTCATTGCTGCCACCATAAGAACACAATTACATGAAACTCTTTCTGGTACCTCTTTCTCCATGAACCAGTACTCAGGTAATTAAAATGTCAGAAAGACTTACCAGGTGTAACAGGAACAGTGATGCTTATCTCTTTTGCTTTGAACTCTTAAACAGCAACTAGGTAACAAATGTCTTAGAATTTAACTGTTGTGTGACTTGACTTTAGAAATACTTCACAGTTGTAAGTTGGAGTACAACATGGTGCAGTGTTGAGCAACAATTCTTGGTGCCACATATATGACATAAATGTTATCTTTATTGTCCTATATTTTCTATATCTTATGGGGAAATGGAGGACGTTGTCTGGGTAGAAACACAGAGGCAGCTAAAATGTTGTTAAGGTGAGCATGAAGGATTCCATTTATCTGCATGTATATTTTTGTAATGTATCAAATGTAAGTTTAATATATTTTGAAACTGAAATGAGCAAAAGTGAATATTTTTTGAGTTAACTATAATTTGTCAATTCAGAAAGTAGTGTAAATGAATGTAAGATAACAGATAAGTTTTTGTATCTTGTTTTGCATCTTTCAGTAGGAGATGATATAAAAGAAGTAAGATTTCAAACATTTAAGAAAAGATGAAGCTATTTCTCCTCACCATGAGATTCTGGGAAAAAAAATTATTTAATCTTAGAAGTCTTTCAGAACTTTGGTATTGACATCCAGACTCCTGAAAGAATCCTTTATTTAGAGTCTTTTTAGGTCAGCTTTACATTTTTAACCAGAGAAAGCTAATCAGCTCTATGGTACTCACTGTTAATCAAGACAAAACTCAGTCTAAGAATTATATGACATGGGAGCCCCGGGTTCAATCCCTGGGTTGGGAAGGTCCCCTGGGGAAGGGAACGGCAACTCATTCCAGTATTCTTGCCTGAGAATTTCATGAACAGAGGAGCCTGGCAGACCACAGTCTGTGGGGTCACAAAGAGCCAGACACGACTGAGCAACTAACATTTCCACTTTAAAGAATTCTCTCAGTGTTGCTACAGAGTAAGTTTACCTTCTTAGCTCTCATTTTTACGTACAGGTCAGATATTGAGGGAAGTGTACATATTAGAGGTGTTGTTTTTATGAACATAGAGGGAGGAGAATTATACAGGGAGGTGAACTGAACTTACCTGATTTAATACATAAAGCACTGGTTCACGACAGCTGATATACTGAAAGGAAGCAATTAACAAAGCCATAGTTAGAAGAGAACAAACATAAATATGATGAAGTACAATGCGTTTTAGAAGATGTAACTTTTAAACTAAGGATTTTGATAGCTTTCCACATTTTAAAATATTCTCCGGTCTTGTAAAATATCTACTCTTTCTATACCAAATTATGACATCTCAGCTACAAGGAAGAGCTCGGGAGAGAGGAGATGACTAGTGAAAATGTATATCCTCTGATAAACATGGAGTTCAATTCAGGTCAGTCGCTCAGTTGTGTCTGACTCTTTGCAACCTCATGAACTGCAGCACACCAGGCCTCCCTAACCATCACCAATTGCTGGAGTCTACCCAAACCCATATCCATTGAGTCGGTGATGCCATTCAACTATCTCATCCTCTGTCGTCCCCTTCTCCTCCTGCCCTCAATCTTTCCCAACATTAGGGTCTTTTCAAATGAGTCAGCTCTTCACATCAGGTGGCCAAAGTACTGGAGTTTAAGCTTCAACATCAGTCCTTCCAATGAATATTCAGGACTGATCTCCTTTAGGATGGACTGGTTGGATCTCCTTGCAGTTCAAGGGACTCTAAAAAGTCTTCTTCAACACCACAGTTCAAAAGCATCAATACTTTGGTGCTCAGCTTTCTTTATAGTCCAACTCTCACATCCATACATGACCACTGGAAAAACCATAGCCTTGACTAGATGGACCTTTGTTGACAAAGTAATGTTTCTGCTTTTTAATATGCTGTCTAGGTTGGTCATAACTTTCCTTCCAAGGAGTAAGCATCTTTTAATTTCATGGCTGCAATCACCATCTGCAATGATTTTGGAGCCCCCCAAAAATAAAGTCAGCCACTCTTTCCACTGTTTCCCCATGTATTTGCCATAAGTGATGGGACCGGATGCCATGGTCTTAGTTTTCTGAATGTTGAGCTTTAAGCCAACTGTTTCATTCTCTTCTTTCAATTTCATCAAGAGGCTTTTTAGTTCTTCTTCACTTTCTGCCGTAAGGGTGGTGTCATCTGCATATCTGAGGTTATTGATATTTCTCCTGACAATCTTGATTCCAGCTTGTGCTTCCTCCAGCCCAGCATTTCTCATGATGTATTCTTCATAGAAGTTAAATAAGCAGGGTGACAATATACAGCCTTGATGTACTCTTTTTCCTGTTTGGAACCAGTCTGTTGTTCCATGTCCAGTTCTAACTCTTGCATCCTGACCTGCATACAGGTTTCTCAAGAGACATGTCAGGTGGTCTTATATTCCCATCTCCTTCAGAATTTTCCACAGTTTATTGTGATCCACACAGTCAAAGGCTTTGACATAGTCAATAAAACATAAATAGATGTTTTTCTGGAACTCTCTTGTTTTTTTGATGATCCAACGGATATTGGCAATTTGATCTCTGTTTCCTCTGTCTATTCTAAAACCAGCTTGAACATCTGGAAGTTCACGGTTCATGTATTGCTGAAGCCTGGCTTGGAGAATTTTGAACATTACTTTACTAGTGTGTGAGATGAGTGCAGTTGTGCAGTAGTTTGAGCATTCTTTGGCATAAACATGGAGAGACCGCCTCTAATCATTGAAGATGATTTTAGCTTGGTTTAGCTTCTAAATTCAGGTGACATAATTGCAAGTCACATAATGTAAGCTCACTAAGCATTTTTTGAAGGTTTAAAAAAATATATTTATTTATTTTAATTGGAGGCTAATTACTTTGCAATATTGTAGTGGCTTTTTCCACACATTGACACGAATCAGCCATGGATGTACATGTGTCCCCCATCCTAAATGCCTCCCCCTCCCCCCTCCAATCCCATCCCTCAGGGTCATCCCAGTGCACAGGCCCTGAGTGCCCTGTCTCATGCATCAAACCTGGACTGGCGATCTATTTCACATATGGTAATATGCATGTTTCAATGCTATTCTTTCAAATCATCCCACCCTTGCCTTCTCCCACAGAGTCCAAAAAGTCTGTTCTTTATCTCTGTGTCTCTTTTGCTGTCTCGCATATAGGGTCATCGTTACCATCTTTAGAAATTCCATACATATGCATTAATATACTGTATTGGTGTTTTTCTTTCTGAGTTACTTCATTCTGTATAGTAGGCTCCAGTTTCATCCACCTCACTAGAACTGATTCAAATGCATTCTTTTTAATGGCTGAGTAATACTCCATTGTGTATATGTACCACAGCTTTCTTATCCATTCATCTGCTGAAGGACATCTAGGTTGCTTCCATGTCATAGCTATTGTAAACAAGTGCTGCGATGAACATTGGGGTACACGTGTCTCTTTCAATTCTGGTCTCCTCAGTGTGTATGTCCAGCAGTGGGATTGCTGGGTCATATGGCAGTTCTATTTCCAGTTTTTCAAGGAATCTCCACACTGTTCTCCATATGGGCTGAACTAGTTTGCATTCCCACCAACAGTGTAAGAGGGTTCACTTTGTTCCACACCCTCTCCAGCATTTATGTTTGTAGACTTTTTGATAGCAGCCATTCTGACTGGTGTGAGATAGTACCTCATTGTGGTTTTGATTTGCATTTCTCTGATAATGAGTGATGTTGAGCATCTTTTCATGTGTTTGTTAGCCATCTGTATGTCTTCTTTGGAGAAATGTCTATTTAGTTCTTTGGCCCATTTTTTGACTGGGTCATTTATTTTTCTGGTATTGAGCTGCATGATCTTCCTGTATATTTTTGAGATTAATTCTTTGTCAGTTGCTTCATTTGGTATTATTTTCTCCCACTCAGAAGGCTGTCTTTTCACCTTACTTATAGTTTCCTTTGTTGTGCAAAGGCTTTTAAGTTTAATTAGGTCCCATTTGTTTATTTTTGCTTTTATTTCCAATATTCTGGGAGGTGGGTCATAGAGGATCCTGCTGTGATGTATGTTGGAGAATGTTTTGCCTATGTTCTCCTCTAGGAGTTTTATAGTTTCTGGTCTTACGTTGAGATCTTTAATCCATTTTGAGTTTATTTTTGTGTATGGTGTTAGAAAGTGTTCTAGTTTCATTCTTTTACAAGTGGTTGACCAGTTTTCCCAGCACCACTTGTTAAAGAGATTGTCTTTAATCCATTGTATATTCTTGCCTCCTTTGTCAAAGATAAGGAGTCTATCGGTGTGTGGATTTATCTCTGGGCTTTCTATTTTGTTCCATTGATCTATATTTCTGTCTTTGTGTCAGTACCATACTGTCACTAAGCATTTTTAAAGACATTAGTGAATAAATCAGTAGATAGCATCGGCCACACACAAGAAACCACTATTTCTTCATTGAACTAAACATAGTAAATTTCTTTATGGAGAATCCACTTTGTTATTATAGTCAATCTTTGCTCATTATTATATTTTTATAATATAATAATAATTTATTAGTTTTTAGTGCTTTACTATTTCAAGGTAGCAAAGATGTGCTAGGATCAATAATGTAAATGGAATTTTGAATTATTGTGGTTTTGGTTAATTAAACACTATTTTTCTCTAGGGAGAGCTCTATGATTTAATAGTGTTAATGAGTTGTTGTATGGCTCTACCTGTATATGTGTGTGTGTGTGTGTATTCATTGTCTTCAGATGATGGTTACTTAATTTTCCCAAGTCTGTGCCTTTTTCTGTTCCTTTTCTTCTAGATGATTCATAGCACTTAAGCAGAAATTAAACTCAGGAAAGAAAAATAACACCATTTTAAGCTGTCAATTTGGCTTCCTTAGGGATCATTCAAATTTTAAAACAAACAACTGGACGAATTCACTAAATAAAGGTCGTGAGATTTCTCTGGATATCAGCCCATATCATATTTGTTTTCCATGACCAAATATTTGGATATCCAAAGACAGAAGTAGTATGTTGAACTTGTGAAATTAACAAGAATTTTTTGTTGTTGTTGTTTAATGTGCTGGTTTGGTGAGTTATTATGCAGAAGACTATTTTCTAGACAGAAAGAGTTATTTGATGTTTTCGTCTATGACCTTCCACATTACACAATACTTGAAATCCCACTGAGATCTCCCATTAGATGAGACCTTTAAATGTTCCTCCTTGGTTCTGAAGCCTTATGTTTCATTCCCCCCTTTGGACCTAGTGTCATTAACCACAAAGAGGAATTAGGCTTATAGTTCTTGAATAGTTCCAGTTTCTTGACAGTTGGAAAAGCTACAGTGACTTTCTATATATGCCAAAAATAAATTGTCCATCACAGATAAAATATGTCTAATGGTTACAAGTAACTTCTTTACAAGTAACTTCTCTGATGTGTGAGATGCATGATAAGGCCATTATACTTACAGTGATGATGGTTGTGACAAATAGTTTGCAAGGACATGACATATGGCCATATCCACATAAGGATCTGGAAGTAGATCAATTAGTTATGCATGAGATATCAAGCTTATTTATTATCGTTAATGTATTAAGTGAACTGACTAAACCAAGCAGTAATATTTACACATAAGGATAATATTCATTTAAAAATAGTCTTTAACAATACCTCTTTTCTAAGGCTAAATAAAGTTACTCAGGGATAAATTAAATTTGGGAAAGATTCTCCTTTAATTTTCTGCACAATTTAAAGGTTAAATTATGGGAATGCTGTGGTGGTCCAGTGGTTAAGGGCCTGCACTTCCTATGAAGGGGGCCTGGCTTTGAGCACTCACTGCTTGGGGCAATAAGATCCTACAAAGCATGTGGTACAGCCGAAAATAAATATAATAAGTTAAATTATAATAATGAATATGCTGGCAAAGACTATGCTCCAATATAGGTCATTATATTGGAAAGTTGTTAAAATACCTAATTTGTGCTTGGTCCCTTATACATATCAACAAATATTTTCTTATTCTGAGAATATTGAAATTAGTATGAATTTCAATTGAGTCTTATACAATGTATTAAATATTTTTCAGAATATTTTGTAATATGTCAAATAATATAAATTTAGTATATCATGAAACTGAAGTGGCCAAAAGTAAATATCTGTTGAATAAAATATAATTTGTTAATTCAGAAAATCTTGTAAAAGAATGTAACATAACAAATTATTTTTAGCGTCTTATTTTGTATCTTTGGGTAGTGGATGATATGAAGGAAGTTAGATTTCAAACATTTCAGAAAATATGAGGATATTTCTCCACACAATCAGATTGTGGGAAAACTATTTAATCTTGAAGGCTTTTATAACTTTGCTATTGATTATGAAAACTATTGCAGTGAATAATAAAATACGAATGTAACGTAAGAATTCACTGTGGATCCATGAACATTTGAATTTGAGCTTTAGGCAGTCAGATAAAAATGATGGGAAAGAAAGATAAACCTATGAGACTATGAGAATGATTTAACTTGGTGGAAAACTAAAATCAAAGTATAAAGTTAAAGAAGGTTTACTAAGCTAAGGGCAATGAAAAGGAATTTTAATGTTTGATTTGATGTTGTTGACTTAAAAATATTCCACCTTAGAAGTAGAGAGTTACATTTTATTCGGTGGGATGTTTTAGGACTTAAAATCTGGGAGGCAGCATGTCAACAAACCCTAATAGAACTGTTCCAAGGATGTGGCTGGGGAGTAGCCAGGATATGTAGGAATTTTGAAACAAAGGACAAGTAGTAGGAATATCAAAAGATTATTCTTAAAGAAAAACAGATTTCACAAATTAAGGAATTTAGGGGTTTTCTATATATGGGAAGATGCCAGAGTCTTGGCTCACTGAAATTATTCTTTTGATATGCACCTCAGTGGTGATTGCAATGGCTGAAGACTGTGACATCCTTTGTTTACTGATATGGCAGGAAATACTCCATTTCTTGATGTGAATATGTAACTTATAACCAGTATGCAAATTAATGATGCTGCTAAGTTGCTTCAGTCGTGTCCGACTCTGTGCCACCCCATAGACGGCAGCCCACCAGGCTCCCCCATCCCTGGGATTCTCCAGGCAAGAACACTGGAGTGGGTTGCCATTTCCTTCTCCAATGCATGAAAGTGAAAAGTAAAGTGAAGTCGCTCAGTTGTGTCCGATCCTCAGCGACCCCATGGACTGCAGCCTACCAGGCTCCTCTGTCCATAGGATTTTCCAGGCAAGAGTACTGGAGTGGGGTGCCATTGCCTTCTCCAAATTAATGATAACTCCATGAAAAAAATTTTCCATTTGATATTTGCTTTTGTATCTGGCTTGAGGAAGAGAGATATTAAGGTGAAAGTACATGCTGGTTTAGATTTTAAGATAAAGACATATTCATTACCTTTCTGAATAATATGAAATCAATAATTGATGGATATTTATCACGTTTTATTGGTGTCCAATTCAAAACTGTAGAATATTTAACATATACAATGTGATGACTTGATGTACATATACTTCGTGAAAGAATTCCTCTCATTGAGTTCAGTTCAGTTTAGTCGCTCAGTTGTGTCCGACTCTTTGCGACCCCATGAACCACAGCACGCCAAGCCTCCCTGTCCATCACCATCTCCCAGAGTTTACCCAAACTCATGTCCATCGAGTCAGTGATGCCATCCAGCATCTCATCCTCTGTTGTCCCCTTCTCCTCCTGCCCCCAATCCCTCCCAGCATCAGAGACTTTTCCAATGAGTCAACTCTTCCCATAAGGTGGCCAAAGTATTGGAGTTTCAGCTTTAGCATCAGTCCTTCCAATAAACACCCAGGACTGATCTCCTTTAGGATGGACTGGTTGGATCTCCTTGCAGTTCAAGGGACTCTCATGAGTCTTCTCCAACACCACAGTTCAAAAGCATCAATTCTTTGGCGCTCAGCTTTCTTTATAGTCCAACTCTCACATCTGTATATGACTACTGGAAAAACCATACCCTTGACCAGATGGACCTTTGTTGGCAAAGTAATGTCTCTGATTTTTAATATGCTGTCTAGGTTGATCATAACTTTCCTTCCAAGGAGTAAGCGTCTTTTATTTTATTTTATTTTCCTTCTTTTTGTGTGTGTGTGTGTAATCAAGTTTTATTAAAGTATAAAAGAGACAGAGAAAGCTTCTGACATAGACATCAGAAGGGGGCAGAAAGAGTACCCCCCTGCTAGTCTTTAGCCAGATGTTATATAGCTGCTGTTGCTGCTGCTGCTAAGTCACGGCAGTCATGTCCGACTCTGTGTGACCCCATAGACTGCAGCCCACCAGGCTCCCCCATCCACGCAACCCCTTAGATGGCAGCCCACCAGGCTCCCCCGTCCCTGGGATTCTCCAGGCAAGAACACTGGAGTGGGTTGCCATTTCCTTCTCCAATGCATGAAAGTGAAAAGTAAAAGTGAAGTCGCTCAGTTGTGCCCGACTCTCAGCGACCCCATGGACTGCAGCCCACCAGGCTCCTCCGTCCATGGGATTTTCCAGGCAAGAATGCTGGAGTGGGGTGCCATTGCCTTCTCCGTAGGTTGGTCATAACTTTCCTTCCAAGGAGTAAGCGTCTTTTAATTTCAAGGCTTCAGTCACCATCTGCAGTGATTTTAGATCCCAGAAAAAGAAAGTCAGCCACTCTTTCTACTGTCTCCCCATGTATTTCCCATGAAGTGATGGGACCGGATGCCATGATCTTCATTTTCTGAATGTTGAGCTTTAAGCCAACTTTTTCACTCTCCTCTTTCACTTTCATCTAGAGGTTTTTTAGTTCCTCTTCACTTTCTGCCATAAAGGTGGTATCATCTGCATATCTGAGGTTATTGATATTTCTCCCAGCAATCTTGATTCCAGCTTGTGCTTCCTCCAGCCCGGTGTTTCTCATGAAATACTCTGCCTATAAGTTAAATAAATAGGGTGACAATATACAGCCTTGATGTACTCCTTTTCCTGTTTGGAACCAGTCTGTTGTTCCATGTCCAGTTCTGACTGTTGCTTCCTGACCTGCATACAGGTTTCTCAAGAGGCAGGTCAGGTGGTCTGGTATTCCCATCTCTTTCAGAATTTTCCAGAATTTATTGTGATCCACACAGTCAAAGGCTTTGACATAGTCAATAAAACAGAAATAGATGTTTTTCTGGAACTCTCTTGCTTTTACTATGATCCAGAGGATGTTGGCAATTTGATTTCTGGTTCCTCTGGCTTTTCTAAAACCAGCTTGAACATATAGAAGTTCACGGTTCATGTATTGCTGAAGCCTGGCTTGGAGAATTTTAATCATCAGTTTAGTAGCATGTGAGACAGTGCAATTGTGCGGTAGTTTGAGCATTCTTTGGCATAGCCTTTCTTTAGGACTGGAATGAAAACTGACCTTTTCCAGTCTTGTGGCCACTGCTGAGTTTTCCAAATTTGCTGGCATATTGAGTGCAGCACTTTCACAGCATCATCTTTCAGGATTTGAAATAGCTCAACTGGAATTCCATCACCTCCACTAGCTTTGTTGGTAGTGATGGTTCCTAAGGCCCACTTGACTTCACATTCCAGAATGTCTGGCTCTAGGTGAGTGATCACACCATCGTGATTATCTGGGTCATGAAGATCTTTTTTTGTACAGTTCTGTGTATTCTCGCCACCTCTTCTTAATATCTTATGCTTCTGTTAGGTCCATACCATTTCTGTCCTTTATTGAGCCCATCTTTGCATGAAGTGTTCCCTTGGTATCTCTCATTTTCTTGAAGAGATCTCTAGTCTTTCCCATTCTGTTGTTTTCCTCTATTTCTTTGCATTGATCGCTGATGAAGCCTTTCTTTTCTCTCCTGGCTATTCTTTGGAATTCTGCATTCAGATGCTTATGTCTTTCCTTTCCTCCTTTGCTTTTTGCTTCTCTTCTTTTCACAGCTATTCCTAAGGCGTTCTCAGACAGCCATTTTGTTTTCTTGCATTTCTTTTCCATGGGGATGGTCTTGATCCCTGTCTCCTGTACAGTGTCACGAACCTCAGTCCATCGTTCATCAGGCACTCTATCAGATCTGGTCCCTTAAATCTATTTCTCATTTCCACTGTATAAACCTAAGGGATTTGATTTAGGTCATGCCTGAATGGTCTAGTGGTTTTCCCTGCTTTCTTCAATTTAAGTTTGATTTTGTCAATAAGAAGTTCATGATCTGAGTCACAGTCAGCTCCCAGTCTTATTTTTGCTGACTGTATAGAGCTTCTCCATCTTCAGCTGCAAAGAATATAATCAATCTGATTTTGGTGTTGACTATCTGGTGATGTCCATATGTAGAGTCTTCTCTTGTGTTCTTGGAAGAGGGTGTTTGCTATGACCAATGTGTTCTTCTGGCAAAACTCTATCAGCCTTTGTCCTGCTTTATTCTGTACTCCAAGGCCAAATTTGCCTGTTATACCAGGTGTTTCTTGACTTCCTAATTTTGCATTGCTGCTGCTGCTGCTGCTGCTGTTGATGCTAAGTCGCTTCTGTGCGACCCCATAGACGGCAACCCACCAGGCTCCCCCATCCCTGGGATTCTCCAGGCAAGAACACTGGAGTGGGTTGCCATTTCCTTCTCCAGTGCATGAAAGTGAAAAGTGAAAATGATGTCGCTAAGTCGTGTCCGACTCTTCACAACCCTATGGATTGCAGCCTACCAGGCTTCTCCGCCCATGGGATTTTCCAGGAGTACTGGAGTGGGATGCCATCGCCTTCTCTGTTTTGCATTGCAGTCCCCTATAATGAAAAGATATCTTTTTTGGGTGTTAGTTCTAAAAGGTCTTGTAGGTCTTCATAAAACCTTTCAACTTCAGCTTCTTCAGCATTACTGGTTGGGGCATAGGCTTGGATTACCTTGATACTGAATGGTTTGCCTTCGAAATGAACAGAGATCATTCTGTCGTTTTTGAGATTGCATCCAAGTACTGCATTTCGGACTCTTGTTGACCATGATGGATACTCCATTTCTTCTAAGGGATTCCTGCCCTCAGTAGTAGATATAATGGTCATCTGAGTTAAATTCACCCATTCCAGTCCATTTCAGTTCGCTGATTCCTAGACTGTTGATGTTCACTCTTGCCATCTCCTGTTTGACCACTTCCAATTTGCCTTGATTCACGGACCTAACATTCCAGGTTCCTATGCAATATTGCTCTTTACAGCATCAGACCTTGCTTCTATCACCAGTCACAACCACAGCTGGGTATTGTTTTTGCTTTGGCTCCATCCCTTCACTCTTTCTGGAGTTATTTCTCCACTGATCTCCAGTAGCATATTGAGCAATTACCGACCTGGGGAGTTCCTCTTTCAGTATCCTATCATTTTGCCTTTTCATACTGTTCATGGGGTTCTCAAGGCAAGAATACTGAAGTGGTTTGCCATTCCCTTCTCCAGTGGACCACATTCTGTCAGATCTCTCCACCATGCCCCTTCCATCTTGGGTGGCCCCACATGGCATGGCTTAGTTTCGTTGAGTTAGCTAAGGCTGTGGTCCGTATGATCAGATTGGCCCATTGAGTTAATACACCCTTAATATGTATTTTAAATGAATGTGATATTTTCAAGGACTTGGTTGTACTTGATTTTGGTTCGAGGTGCAACATTCCACATTAGCTGGATGATGGCTGTTATGGTTCAGTTGC
The DNA here is from genome assembly GCF_055505025.1 of Bos grunniens. Taxonomy (NCBI): domain Eukaryota; kingdom Metazoa; phylum Chordata; class Mammalia; order Artiodactyla; family Bovidae; genus Bos; species Bos grunniens. The sequence continues at coordinate 35,822,480 of NC_141171.1, forward strand.
TCAGTTGTGTCTGACTCTTTTGCAAAATCATGGACTGTAGCCCACCCAGTTCCTCTGTCCATGGGATTTCCCAGGCAAAGAATCCTGGAGTGGGAAGCCATTTCCTTTTCCAAAGGACCTTCCTGACCCAGTGATCAAACCCACGTCTCCTGCATTGCAGGCAGATTGTTTATTGCTGAGCCACAAGGGAAGCCCCAGTTAATTGGAGATTAAACTGCATTGATTGAGAGTGAGTAGAATCTAATACCAATATCAAGGATATAAATGTTTTAAGAGCGAGAAGAGGTGGAGACCTCTATGAGGAAGACTTGTGGAGGGAGCTGGTGGGTGTGTAGGTAGGAGACTTTGAGTGGGGGGATGGGATCTGGCCCTCTCCTTCAAGACAGTAGTGTGGACCACTGCAAAGAGACCGCAGTGCTCTCTTCAGGGAGCAGGCACGTTGTACTTGCATTAGACATGCACTAGAGTAAAGTGACTATAACAAGACTTCATCTTCTAACTATGACATAGTAGTTAACACTTTACAAGAAATAATTGAATGTGCAGCAAATTTGAATATATCACAAAGGCCAAGATCCTGGAGAGAAAGAAGATGCATAGAGGTTTACCCTTATCACTGTTTTTCAGCTTAAGGCATTTACCAGTTACTAGTGTTAGGAACGGAGAAGGCAATGGCAACCCACTCCAGTGTTCTTGCCTGGAGAATCCCAGGGGGATTCTGGGGAGCCTGGCGGGCTGCCGTCCATTGAGTCGCACAGAGTCGGACACGACTGAAGCAACTTAGCAGCAGTAGCAGTGGCAGTGTTAGGAAGAAATGCTGAGGAAAAAGCAGTAGCTGGGAGCATATGCAATGTCACTGGGCTAAAGAGGAAAAGAAATATTCAAGCAAAATGTTTTTCAAGTTGCCTATGAAAGCAGCAGTTAATGGGACAAGATTCTGGAGAGAAGACATGTATATACATGGGATGAGACACAAGGAACTAAAAAAAAGTCAGTTAAAACTAGTATGATAACCAGAGATTTATGAAGTCTCACAGTGCTGTAGAGACAAACAAACGAACAAAAAGTTAACTTTAAGATTTTTTAGGCTTCATTTAGTAAGAAGCGTCAGGATAAATGCCTAAGGCTTTCAGTTGAAATCCCTAGTGATTTATTACAGTTGATTTAATGGCAAATCTTAGATAGATTAACCTTCATAATGTCTGAATGTGTCCTCACCTAGATCTGCCTATATTCTCTCTGTCTGCAGAAGTAGCATGCTTTCTCTAGAGATCTGTAACAACACATAGAGTTTCAAAACATTTTTACAATAAACAGCCAACATTTAGTAAACTACCAGGGATTTCAAGATTAATGGTCAAATAACCAAAAGCCAAGAAATAGACCAACAGCTAATCCAGGTATCGATATCATGAGAGTACGGGTTTCAAAACTGCTGTGATTAATGTATTAGCTATAGATAGACATGGAAAAATGGAACTAGAATCTGTAAAAAAAAAAAAAAAATTAAAGCTAAAGAGAGTCAAAAAACTTGTAAATCTAGGTCTGTAGAAAATAAATTAGAGCATGAGAGAAAAAAAATGATTGAAAATATAGAAAAGAGCACAAAAGCCATGAGGAACTTGGGGTAGCCATTCCCTTCACAAGAGATCTTCCCAACCTAGGGACTGACCCAAGTATCCTGCACTGCAGGCAGATTCTTTACCTTCTGAGACCTCAGGGAAGCCCCAAGGATACTGTACTGGGGTAGGGTGGGGAGGGGTTTCCCCAGGGGATCTACACAACCCCGGGTTGAACCCTGGTCTCCTGTATTGCAGGTAGATTCTTTACCATCTGAACCACCAGGGAAGCTTACAAAAGTCTAATGTATGAATAAAGGGATTTATATAGAAAGAATAAAGGACAGAGCAGAATTGAAGGGAAAATATGATAAGAATTCCCCCAAATTGATGAAATAATCAAGATATAGCTAAAACTGGAAATGATGAGAGTTGACACAAAGGCAAATCTGTTTCTATAACTTCATTCTAGTAATGAGAAATTATCAAAGAAAATGATGAATAGTCTACAAAACAATTTTCAGCATTTTTAAAAAGTGCTGAGATTATAGAAGACAAGAGAAATACTGAGGAAGTGACCATCTTAGATTATGAATAACGAATGCAATTTGGAATCCTAGACTGGTTCTGAGAATGGGAAAAAGACATTTATGAAAATAACTTGAAATTTTGAAAGAATTTTAGTTTAATTGATAGCATTATAATGCTATATTAATAGTACTATAATGGTATGTTAATTTCCTATTTTCAATAATTGCTGATAGTTGTAAAATATGGTAACTTTAGCCTAAGGTGGGTGAGAGATACAGAGAAACTTACTTACTATTTTTGAAACTTTTATACAAGTCTAAAATAATTTCCAATTAAATAGTTTAAAAATTATAATAAATATATAATCAAATGTTGAATGCCACAAAATCTTTAGCATAAGTCTACCAGATTAATTCATTTTGTGAGTTTTCTTTCTGTTTGTATATACATGAAGAATGTATTCAATTGTCATGATGAGTAGTTTAATAACAGCTAATCTTTGTAAATAATTAGAGAGTAAATAGGCTTTTAAAATATTATATAGTTCATATACATGACAGAAATAAATACTGTAGAAGCCAAGTTGGACTTGCAACCCTCACACAAAATTTTTAAAAATAAAAGCATCATTACTTTTATTAATTTAATCAATAACTTTCTAAGCTTATATTTATGAAATAAATTTATCCTAATAGTGTGGCAGTTCAATTAATTATATATGTACTGGGAATTTATGTATGATTTCATTAGCAAAAAGCAATTTACTTCTAAAATGTTGCTAAACTACTACACAGAACTACTAGAACATTCATGGCAAGAAAGATACCTACACTGCCTAAAAGACTGCTCAAGCATGTGCATTTGATAATTAAGCTAATAGACTATGTGTTTAACAGGCATAGCTAAGCCTGTATTGATTGTCTTAAATTTTTAAAGAATAGCACTCTTCATACTCATGTTAAAATAACCAAATTTTCAAAATGCTACATAACTTCTTGTGCGGTAGTTTGAACATTCTTTAACATTGCCTTTTTGGGGATTGGAATAAAAATTGACCTTTTCCAGGCCACTGCTGAGTTTTCCAAATTTGCTGGCATATTGAATGCAGCACTTTCACAGCATCATCTTTTAGGATTTGAGATAGTTCAGTTGGAATTCCATCATTTCCACTAGCTTTGTTCATAGTAATGCTTCCTAAGGCTGACTTGATGTCACACTCCAGGATGTCTGGCTTTAGGTGAGTGACCACACCATCGTGGTTATCTGGGTCATTAAGACCTTTTTTTGGTATAGTTCTTCTGTGTATTCTTGTCATCTCTTCTTAATCTCTTCTGCTTCTGTTAGATCCTTGTCTTTTCTGTCCTTTACTGAGCCCATCTTTGCATGAATTGGTCCCTTGGTATCTCCAATTTTCTTGAAGAGATCTCTAGTCTTTCCCATTCTATTGTTTTCCTATATCTCTTTGTTTTGTCCACTTAAGAAAGCTTTCTTATCTCTCCTTGCTATTCTTTGGAACTCTGCATTCAGATGGGTATATCTTTCCCTTTCTCCTTTGCCTTATGCCTCTTGTTCATGGGGTTCTCCAAGCAAGAATACTAGTTTGCCATTCCTTTTTCCAATGGACCATATTTTGTCAGAACTGTCCACCATGACTTATTCATCTTAGGTGGCCCTGCATGGCATGGCTCATGGCTTCATTGAGTTACACAAGACTGTGATCCATGTGATCATTTTGGTTAGCTTTCTTTGATTGTGATCATGTCCCATGCTAGCAAGTTAATGCTCAAAATCCTTCAAGCGAGGCTTCACTATTACATGAACCAGCACTTCCATGTCACAGTTGGATTAGAAAAGCCAGAGGAACCAGAAATCAAATTGCCAACATCTGTTGGGTTATAGAAAAAGCAAAAGGATTCCAGAAAAACATCTATTTCTGCTTCATTGACTACCTAAAGCATTTGACTGTGTGGATCAGAGCAAACTAGAAAATTCTTAAAGAGATGGGAATAAAGAGACCACATTGTTTTCCTCCTGAGAAACCTGTATGCAGGTTGAGAAGTAACAGAACTGGATATGGAACCATGGACTGTTTTAAAATTGGGAAAGGAGTACATCAAGACTATATATTGTCACCCTTCTTATTTAATGTATATGCAGAGTACATCATAAGAAATGGTGGGCTGGTGACTCACAAGTTGGAATCAAGATTGCCAGGAGAAATATAAGCAACCTTAGATATGCAGATGGCACCACTCTAATGGCAGAATTGATGCTTTTGAACTGTGGTGTTGGAAAAGAATCTTGAGAGTCCCTTGGACTGCAAAGAGATCAAACCAGTCCACCCTAAAAGAAATCAGTCCTGAATATTTATTGGAAGGACTGATGCTGAAGCTGAAACTCCAATACTTTGGCCACCTGATGCGAAGAACTGACTCATTTGAAAAGACCCTGATGCTGCGAAAGATTGAAGGCAGGAGGAGAAAAGGATGACAGAGGGTGAGATGGCTGGATGGCATCACTGACTCAATGGACATGAGTTTGAGTAAACTCCAGGAACTGGCAATGGATAGGGAGATTGGTGTGCTGCAGTCTGTGGGGTTGCAAAGAGTCGGACACGACTGAGCGACTGAACTGAACTGAATTGAATGGCAGAAAACAAAGTGGAACTAAAGAGTCTCTTGATGAGGATGAAAGAGGAGAGTGAAAAAGTTGGCTTAAAACTCAACATTCACAAACCTAAGATCATGGCATCTGGTCCCATTACTTCATGGTAAATAGAAGGAGAAAAAGTTGAAACAGTGGCAGATTTTATTTTCCTGGCCTCCAAAAGCACTGTGGACCCTGACTGCAGCCCCAAAATTAAAAGATGCTTGCCCTTTGGATGAAAAGCTGTGACAAACCTAGACAGCAAAATAAAAAAGAGACCTTACTTTGCTGACAAAGGTCCATACAGTCAAAATTAAGGTTTTTCCATACATTCCATGTATGGATGTGAGAGTTGGACCATTCAGAGGGCTGAGTACCAAAGGATTGATGCTTTTGAATTGTGGTGCTAGACAAGACTCCTGAAAGTCCCTTGAACTGCAAGGAGGTCAAACCAGTTAACTCTAAAGGAAGTCAATCCTGAATATTCATTGGAAGGACTGATGCTGAAGCTCCAATACTGTGGTCACCTGATGCAAAGAGCCGACTCATTGGAAAAGACCTGACTCATTGGAAAAGACCCTGATGCTGGGAAAGATTGAGGGCAAAAAGAGAAGGAGGTAAGAGGATGAGATGGTTGGATGGGATCACTGACTCAATGGGCGTGAGTATGAGCATACTCTGGGAGATAGTGAAGAACAGGGAAACCTGGTGTGCTGCGGTCCATGGGGTCACAAAGAGTTGGACACGATTTAGCAACTGAACAACAACAACCATGTCACATCTTAGTCATTAAACCAAATGATGAAATGTCTGTTATAAATAGCTATGAAATGATCTCCATTTCAGCTATGACTTTGGCACAGATGTGAGCCTAAATATCTCCCTCAAACTTGGATGATCTTATTAAGATCTGAATTTGAATGTTACTGATCTCTGTTGCAGACCACTTAAAAATATGGAGAAGAGTAATCAAAACTAACACAACTACTGAATCAACCTAATCCTTACAAGCTGATGGCACTACATCCTGGAATGTAAAAAAAAAAAAAAAAGACTTGGGATGTTATTGGAAGAAGATACTTGAATATTTGAAGGGGCAAAACATGCACTTGACTGAACACATACACCAAGGAGGGTTGTGATTATGCTTTATTTGCTCAGTCGTGTCTGACTCTTTGAGACCCCATGGACTGTAGCCTGCCAGGCTTCTCAGTCCATGGAATTCTCCAGACTAGAATACTGGAGTTGGTTGCCATTCCCTCTTCCAGGGGATCTTCCTGACCCAGGAATAGAACCCAGGTCTCCCACATTGCAGGCAAATTCTTTACCATTTGAGCCACTCAGGAAACTTCCCAAGGATGAAAGGAATGAAATCCAACTATATATATATATATTTTTTTTTTTTTTCTGGAAACTGAGTGACACATGATATACTTACCTGATATGTATTTTCCACAGTAATGCAAAAATACATAAATGTCTTTTCCCCCAGCTTGCCCGTGATCCATAAAACATTCCATAAGTGTATGGAGGTCTGCTGGAATAAGAAAGGAAGAAAAAGAAGTGTTTAATGTGTATTTCAGCCTCTAGGAAAACCCTGAAGTAATGTGAAGTCTGTCAGTTCAGTTCAGTCACTCAGTCGTGTCTGACTCTTTGTGACCCCATGAACCACAACACGCCAGGCCTCCCTGTCCATCACCATTTCCCAGAATCTTCCCAAACTCATGTCCATTGAGTTGGTGATGCCATCCAACCATCTCATCCTCTGTCGTCCCCTTCTCTTCCTGCCCTCAATCTTTCCCAGCATCAGGGTCTTTTCAAATGAGTCAGCTCTTCGCATCAGGTGGCCAAAGTATTGGAGTTTCAGCTTCAACATCAGTCCTTCCAATGAATATTCAGGACTGATTTCCTTTAGGATGGACTGGTTGGATCTCCTTGCAGTCCAAGGGACTCTCAAGAGTCTTCTCCAACACCACAGTTCAAAAGCATCAATTCTTCAGTGCTTAGCTTTCTTTATAGTCCAACTCTCACATCCATACATGACCACAGGAAAAACCATATCCTTGACTAGATGCACCTTTGTTGACAAAGTGATATCTCTGTTTTTTAATATGCTGTCTAGGTTAGTCATAACTTTCCTTCCAAGGAGTAAGCGTCTTTTAATTTCATGGCTGCAATCACCATCTGCAGTGATTTTGGAGCCCAGAAAAATAAAGTCTGACACTGTTTCCACTGTTTCTCCATGTATTTGCCATGAAGTGATGGGACCAGATGCCATGATCTTCGTTTTTTGAATGTTGAGCTTTAAGCCAATTTTTCACTCCCTCTTTCGCTTTCATCAAGAGGCTCTTTAGTTCTTCTTCACTTTCTGCCATAAGACTGGTGTCATCTGCATATCTGAGGTCATTGATATTTCTCCTGACAATCTTGATTCCAGCTTGTGCTTCCTCTGGCCCAGCATTTCTCATGATGTATTCTGCATAGAAGTTAAATAAGCAGGGTGAGAATATACAGCCTTGATGCACTCTTTTTCCTGTTTGGAACCAGTCTGTTGTTCCATGTCCAGTTCTGACTGTTGCTTCCTGACCTGCATATAGGTTTCTCAAGAGGCAGGTCAGGTGGTCTGGTATTCCCATGAAGTCTGTATCCTGTGATAAACAGGATTATGGCTGTGATGAAAATTAGCTTGAGCAAGCCCAGAGTTTTGATATGGATTTTTCCAATTGATCAGGACTTTTTATGTCCTTGGTAGAGGAATGATGCTTAGTTTAAGACCTATCTAATTATTTTAGCACTAATTTTTACAATTTTTCCTAAAACCACACGTCACTTTGCAGGACATAAAACGAAACAGACCATTTTAGCCAATAATATTGTAGTACCTATGAGGAATGCAATCTGTCTTTCATGCAGACCTTTACAAATACATTCTTTTTAAAGATCTTCCCACTTAATTTGTAACCCTTCAGTATTTTTTTTTAATTTTATTTTATTTTTAAACTTTACAATATTGTATTAGTTTTGCCAAATATCGAAATGAATCCACCACAGGTATACCTGTGTTCCCCATCCTGAACCCTCCTCCCTCCTCCCTCCCCATACCCTCCCTCTGGGTCGTCCCAGTGAGAAATTTGATGATGGACGTGGAAGATGAATGGTCTGCTCAGGAATCACTGGATGAGTGTTTTTTCTTATAATCCGTTTGGAGATGAATTTATCAGTGGTAACTAAAAGTATTCTGTGGAAAGTACTTCAATTTTTGTTTTTTAAATAAGTGGAGATTATTCCCTAAATTGGTGAAGGCAGTATGAGTCAAAGTGTCTTTTCTAAGACAGATATTTTTTAGATTTTTTTTTTGTTATTAAACTTTCAGCATAACGAATCTTTAAGGGAATAATAATATACTGAATGGCTCTTCTAGGGCCCCAACTTGGAGATGACTTGCTACTTATAGCATCATATCCTGAGGTCAACTGCTTCAGTCATTTTGTAGCTTCTGGTCAGCCATGGGGGGAAAATGAGTCTGTCCTAGATTCTGTGTTGGATAAAGATGAAATTTGGCAAGGTCAATTGGGCACAAGGCTGGGTCATTTCCAAACTGGATTGAGTAAAGCCGCAAGCTGAATCTTTTCCTCACCACCCCTCTGTGTCTTTCTGCTAGGAGTGGAACTGACTGGCAGGTTGGAATTTAGAATCTAGAAGTGACTGTCATGTTTAAGAGATGAATGTGATCATTTATTCTTTTTTTTTTTAGGCCATTTTTAGTTTGTAAAAAAAAAATTCAGGACATTTGAAGTTTGTAATTTGTCATTTCTCAGCACTCTCATAAGAATCAGAGTCAAAAATTATTTACCAAGAGCATTAACTAAACAAATATTGTTGATAATGGCACTGAAAATTGTCACATACCTACTTGCCCAAGCTTATAATGACTCTCTGTGGAAGAGATAGCAGGCAATACGACAGGTTTCATTCATTTTACTCTCAGCCGTGTCCATCAGGAGAGAATAATTTGCTGATCTAAATTAGAGTCGGTTGGTAAATTATATCTGTCTTTACAAACTTCCTTTGTAGTTTTCATAACCTTCCAGTTCAATTTTACCTTAGATTCATGGTCTGTAGAAATGGATTTCATAATAATTAGGTGAATTCATGGTTTCAGGATTCTCAATATACACATACATTCATAGGCCTATAAAATTTTATAGTGTTTAATTGACAACTGCCATCACCCCACAAACCTGACCCCATTTGTCCTCTCCCTTCACTAGAAACCCATTGAAAAAGCAGAAAGTGAAGTGTCTAGAGTTTTTCTCCAAAGTGTTTAGACTTCGGCTTTTTCATGGATGTGTAAGGGAGAAAAACTATATGCCCTTGAAGGTATTGTTACACATAATCTATTAAGTGTATACTTATTATTTTGCTTTTCTGCCACCAGAAAAACAAAAAAAATTTCATCTTTCAAAGAAATTCAGAAATGATACTCCCTAAAGTCCTTCAAAATGTTTTATTAAAGTTTATTAAATAATAATGTTACTATGATAGGCTATTGTGCTGTGCTTAGTGGCTCAGTTGTGTCCGACTCTTTTGCGACACCATGGACTATAACCCGCCACGCTCCTCTGTCCATGGGGATTTTCCAGGCAAGAATACTGGAGTGGGTAGCCATGCCCTCTTCCAGGGGATTTTCCCAACTCAGGGATTGAACCCAGGTCTCCTGCATTGCAGGTGGATTCTTTACCATCTGAGCCACGAGGGAAGCCATTAGTAAATAAGAGGTAAATAAATGTAAATCTATTATCCACCTGCAATGGGGGAGGCCTGGGTTCGATCCCTGGGTTGGGAAGATCCCCTGGAGAAAGGAAAGGCTGCCCCACTCCAGTGTTCTGGCCTGGAGAATTCCATGGACTATATAGTCCATGGTGTTGCGAAGAGTTGGGCACAACTGAGCAACTTTCACTTTCACTATTATCAAAGGCAGTTCAAATAATAGTAAGTTACTATGATAGGCTATTGTACTGAAACCTTAATTACTTGAATGAATGCAGGTAAGCCAAAGAGTAGAAAGAAAAAGGACCTCTTCATCTTTTGTTTCACTTTGGTGAACATGTTCTGCCCCACACCATTCAGTACTTGATTATAAAGTACGTTTATACCTGTGGTGGATTCATTTTGATATTTGGCAAAACTAATACAATTATGTAAAGTTTAAAAATAAAATAAAAAATTTAAAAAAAAGAGAAAAAAAATATTATCTAATTGGTGCATATATATTTGTTCTATCTCAAAAGAACCCACTTTCTAAACAGTCTCTGTTTTTAATATGATGCTGGTTAACCAGTTGGGACTTCCCTAGTGGCTGAGATGGTAAAGAATCTATCTGCAATGTGGGAGATCCGGGTTCAATCCTTGGGTTGGGGAGATACCCTGGAGAAGGGAATGGCATCTCACTCCAATATTCTTGTCTGGAGAATTCCATGGACAGAGGAACCTGGCAGGCCACAATCCATGGAGTCACAGAAAGTAGGACACAAATGAGGGAATAAAGGACAAGCACTTTCACTTTTAAGCAGTTGTGCTCTTGCTTGCTGCAAAAGAAAAAAAAAATGAGAATTGGCTATGTCTAATTGTCTATCTGTAGGTGTGTATCTTTCTTTAGCTATGATCTATCTATCCCTATACTTTTATATGAACTATGATATCTGAAAATAAAACAAAAGTAATATACCAACCAAAACTAGTTTTCATACCTTCGAAGGCATACTCATTGGTAAGTTTGATAAATAATTTAATTCCCAGGCTTCTCACTTAGAAATTCTGATTTGGTAGGTCAGCAGTGGTGCCCAGGGCTGCATTTAATAAGCTAACCTATGATTCCATTGCAAGTGTTTCTTCTAACCATGTTGATAAAACATTGATTTAGAGAATCTGTGTTAAGGATGATTCTGGTTTGAGTTTATCAATTTTCTAGCTATTCAACTTATACTTCCAGAGCTGGTATTTGGCTCTAACTATCTGAAACCCAAGTTTATCCCAGAAGGGCATTATTAGCCTGTTCTGAACCCCGCATTCAATCCTACTTTCTTTTTTATTGACTCTTGCTTGACGCACTCAAAAATAACTATTATTTGGTCCAGTGAGGCCCCAGGCTGTTACATATTTAGCACTTCCTTCTCTAACTCTAAAGCCACCCAGCTTGGTTTAGCTATATAAAAAGCACTTGCACAGCGGGTGTTTCTTGCTGTATGTTTATTTAGCTGGACATCAGTTCAAGGTTGCTTGCTGAATTGTTTCTTTTTGCCTGGCAGAAATGTTAAGGTACCTGCTTCTATTGCTACATATTGTCTAGAGCCTCCAGCCAAAATTATTAAGCAGATTTTGTTCAGTAAACCCTCATTTATTTTAAACAATTTTCTTTGCCTGTAATAATTTCTATTTTTCAAGGTCTTTTTTCTGATATAACTGAGTATTTTTTTTTAATGATTACTCACTAAATAGTAAATGGGAAAGTGTTTTCTAAAACCTTTTATTTGAATAGTCTAAAAGATTTAATTTGCCTCCCACCCTGACACATATCTCTTTTTCTGAAATTTGTGTATGTCTGTGTAAACACTTTTATCGCCTATCAGTTCCTGAAAGAGAAGAAATTCCATATAATTAGTGGCCATTTAAGTTAGTGGTAATTTTTGGTTTATAGTATCCATATAAACTGACAGCACAGTTATTATTTCAAAGACATTATTCCATTTTCCTCATGAATATATTTATACTTGTCAGAGCATGAGTGACTACTGAATTTGGGGTGAGAGTTTTGTCCATTTGCAACAGTTTGTGTGAATTTTATCTTCTAAATACCTCTCAGATTCGTAGTATCCATTCCATCCCAACTGTGATCACTGTAGAAAGCTATTAAAATCATCTAACTTATAAAATTGGAAACCTGAACCCCTACTTCTGTTTGCCCTCTGGATGAGCCAGTTGAAATTCTTCCATTACAACGAAGTGATCCTCAAAACTGTAGTCCTGGGTGTGCTGCTTTAAGTTTTCAAAAATCCCTTAATGGCAAGACACTGATTCTAAGATAAAGCCCGAACTCCAAAAATGCCAAGTAAGCCTTTCCCTGTCTTCCTGATCTTTCTGCTCTTTACTCACCCAGCCTCACATCCATTCCCTCAGTGTAAACTAGTCCAACCAATGTAAACTAGCCCAACCACAGCAAACTATCTTTAGTTCCTAACAGTTTCTTTTCATCCCTCCCATATGTTTGCTCCTGATCTTCCCTGAGCCAAAGATGCACCCCCATGCTCACCCCCAGCTTGCCCACTGGACCATGTACAAGCATTATGTAGGAAAGTCAAAGTATGAGCTCACCTGAGGAACTTTGGAATTCCTCTCTCTTCCAAGTGAGCCACTTTATTTCATGCTCTCATTTAGTCCCTGTGTCTTCCTTTGTCATAAAAGTTGTCAGCTGGCATTAGAAATCATTATTTTTCTCTGATCGGATCTTTCTTTTGGAAAAATGACTTTATTTTTCCAATTAAAAATCTTTGTATGTAGCCAAAGATCTTGCAAGAAATAAATGTTGGTTTAAGAAGTATTTACATGTGGTGAGGAGAAAGAATGTAAAACATTGGCATATTTATCTTCATTGGCCTCAATTATCTTTGATGTAGACGTTATTTCACTTACTAAATTATTTGAGTCTGGAGGAAAACCATTGCCTTTCCTGTGATAAAAATTTTGTGTTTTTAAGGCCTTGTTGAAGAGTTGGTTTCCAATTTCTCCCTATTAAATATAATTTATATTACTATCTTTCCATCTCTGTTGTCATTACTCAGAAGGCAATTTAAATACAATCTTTTGTCAAATTTGACCTCAACTTACTACAAACCCCACCTATGAAATAGTTTCATCAGTGGAAGGGTGGTGTGTATGTTTTTCTCTTATCCCATGTGAAAATGACAATTTTGAGACTCTTTAATTGATTATTTTTTAGTCCTAGTGATCCCCATTATTTCAGAATGTGGTTAAATTTTGATGCTTCTGATGCAGGATGATGTAGCATTCTCTCTGAAGAGATCTTTTCTTGCTGCTTCCCCTCTAGCTACCCTACCTGGGACCTGAACAACTCAAAGGCAGTTCAGATCTCAGCTGAAACATCACTGCTTTAAGGAATCTTTTGTGATTGTTCAAGGCAGAGCCTAGGGACTATAATTTACTTCTGTAATCCCTGAATTTGCCTTTAAGAGCACTTCCTACTTTGCAGCCTGATTGTACATACACATCTTTGTACTGATCACTAAAGTATAAAACCGTGGAGATCAGAGACCATCTCCTGAACAGTTAAACCCATGTTCCTAAAGTTGTGCTTATACAATACATATTTATCACATAAGTTTAGACTTTTTTTGTATTAGAACTGAAATTGTTTTGAAAATTGAGCTTATGTTCCTTGAAATATCCATACAGAAATATAAAACCTAGAACCTGTAAAACTAAGCTTAGTTTACTGTTTTATAATCCAGTATAAGCTTGCTGATGGTCAAAACACATCTAATCTATGTACCCTCTTGCATTTCATAGAACACAATTATGTTACTTTTTCATGCCAGGAAGCTTAAATAGTGTTATTGTTTGGTTCTGTCTGAGAGCTCGAGCTGACCAAAAGTAGACAATCCAGAGGATGCTCAGGGAATGTCAGTGTCAATAGCCTGATGAGCCATGGTTGCATATGAGAAGGATACAACTAGGTTTGAGTGAGATGTAGCTGAGTGGACAGGTAGCCATCTGGCTGGAGAGTAGACAAGGGGCCTGTCATTTTAGGAAAAAATGACAGAAGTAGAAATGAATCTTTTATGAGTATGAGATGGATTTAATTATAGTTAATTAAGGATATCAGGAGAGATCCAAGATAGAGTTGGCATCTAATGTAACCCTTGGCCTTATTATGCTATGTGATGACACTCTGGCTATGAGCTCCCTTTTACTTGATGACACACAGATTTTCCCCTTAAATATACAGGGTCCTATGTACAGCAGAGTTCTAGTGCACTCATCTTATGAATAGTCTTTCTTTTGTTCCTCATCCCAAAATTTCTCCAAGAAAAAAGGAATCCCACTCAGACATGAAACCAGCGTAAATATTGTACCTGGAGGATTTTGTTCAATGAGCTGCCAGTTAGTTGCTCAAGGATCTGACAGTTTCTTAAGTTGACATGCTTTTCTCCTTTTTGAATGAATGAATAAACATCTACTTAACTAATTGATGCTCCAGTTAATCTCCCAAATTCTCACAATTCAGTATATGCCTTTAAAAATATTTTTCCTGATAACCTTTTCACTTGCAACTTCTTTGTAAATGATATTTAGAAAATATACATGAAAATGACAGAGTGCACACCACACCAATCCTTGTTGTAACTGCTGTTTCCTGATGTTTAATGAACTCACATTTATATATAGCCCATCCATCTCTTCCCCTCACCAGGACACGGTGTTGTTTTCACTTTATCCAGGCTCTTTTCCTTTTAACGTTCAGCACATTGTCAAACCTACCTTATCTGAAGTAAATGATGTTACTTGCTCTCCTGGGGGAACACAGTGAATATCAGTAAGTAAATAGAAGCTGTGGTAACTTCTGCAGTGTCAGCTTTATCTCTGTCACCATTATGGTGATGGACAGCATGCAGCGCCTGCTGATCCGTTCCATCTCCCTGCCTACAGCCCTTGCAGTTGGGGGAATATGACTAATGTGTAATTACGTATGAGCTTCAGTGACTTGGAATACCGTAAGCAGCAAGTAATGATAAAGTTTCAATACTTACATGTCCTCAGAGGCTCAAGAGTCATAAGGACGGGATTGACATTCATTTATCTGTTTATTCATTGGAGTCTCAAGCTTACGGAGGAAGATTTTACCTATTTAAGGAGTTCAGGAAATGTTTCTATGTGCAAAGTGGTCTTGTTCTACTACATGAATGATTGGGTGGAATTAACTTGAACAAAAGGAAAGAGAGAGGCCTTCCAAGCAGAGGGTATGTCAGAGGTCTTTTAGCGAGGGGACATGCTGAATACACGGGACAAACAAAAGTTTGGTGTGGCTGAAATGAAGAGGCTGAGGCTCAGCATGGTTTGAGATGATGTTGGAGACACAGGTGGAAGTTATACTTGTAAACCCTCATTACCCATGTTAAGGGCTTTTCTTTTTTTTTTTTCCACAAAAACAAGGAGACAGCTCTTAAATTTTTAAGGAGTGTGAGTGTGTGTGTTTAAATAGCATATGTGTCTGTGTAATATCTGTTTTATTGTGTGTGTGTTAGGATGAGTGATTAATCAAATTCTGTTACTCTGCTGCTGCTGCTAAGTCGCTTCAGTCATGTCCGACTCGGTGCGACCCCATAGACAGCAGCCCACCAGGCTCCCCCGTCCCTGGGATTTTCCAGGCAAGAACACTGGAGTGGGTTGCCATTTCCTTCTCCAATGCATGAAAGTGAAAAGTGAAAGTGAAGTCGCTCAGTCGTGTCCGACTATTCACGACCCCATGGACTGCAGCCTACCAGGCTCCTCCGTCCATGGGGTTTTTCAGGCAAGAGTACTGGAGTGGGGTGCCATTGCCTTCTCCTCTGTTACTCTAGTCAATAGATATTTGACCACTTTAATGCTGAGTATTGTTCTATGCGCTGAGATGAGATGAATTCTTTATGTGACACATATAAAATCTTTATGGGAACATGCATTCTCATAGGAAAAGCCAGAAGAAACCAGAGGGGGAAAAAACAGAAAGACAAATAATGAAAGGATATAATTTCACATAATGATATGAAGATTATTAAGAGGAAGATTAAGGAAGGAAGATTCAGATCAGATCAGATCAGTCCCTCAGTCGTGTCCGACTCTTGCGACCCCACGAATTGCAGCACACCAGGCCTCCCTGTCCATCACCAACTACCGGAGTTCACTCAAACTCATGTGCATCGAGTCAGTGATGCCATCCAGCCATCTCATCCTCTGTCCTCCCCTTCTCCTCTTGTCCCCAATCTCTCCCAGTGTCAGAATCTTTTCCATTGAGTCAACTCTTCGCATGAGGTGCCCAAAGTACTGGAGCTTCAGCTTCAGCATCAGTCCTTCCAGTGAATATCTAGGACTGATGATCTCCTTTAGGATGGACTAGCTGGATCTCCTTGCAGTCCAAGGGACTCTCAAGAGTCTTCTCCAACACCACAATTCAAAAGCATCAATTCTTTGGCGCTCAGCCTTCTTCACAGTCCAACTCTCACATCCATACATGACCACAGGAAAAACCATAGCCTTGACTAGACGAACCTTTGTTGGCAAAGTAATGTCTCTGCTTTTGAATATGCTATCTAGGTTGGTCATAACTTTCCTTCCAAGGAGTAAGCGTCTTTTAATTTCATGGCTGCAGTCACCATCTGTAGTGATTTTGGAGCCCAGAAAAATAAAGTCTGACACTATTTCCACTGTTTCCCCATCTATTTCCCTTGAAGTGAGGGGACCAGATGCCATGATCTTCGTTTTCTGAATGTTGAACTTTAAGCCAACTTTTTCACTCTCCATTTTCACTTTCATCAAGAGGCTTTTTAGTTCCTCTTCACTTTCTGCCATAAGGGTGGTGTGATCTGCATATCTGAGGTTATTGATATTTCTCCTGGCAAGCTTGATTCCAGTTTGTGTTTCTTCCAGTCCAGTGTTTTTCATGATGTACTCTGCATATAAGTTAAATAAGCAGGGTGACAATATACAGCCTTGATGAACTCCTTTTCCTATTTGGAACCAGTCTGTTGTTCCATTTCCAGTTCTAACTGTTGCTTCCTGACCTGCATACAAATTTCTCAAGAGGCAGGTCAGGTGGTCTGGTATTCCCATCTCTTTCAGAATTTTCCACAGTTTATTGTGATCCACACAGTCAAAGGCTTTGGCATAGTCAATAAAGCAGAAATAGATGTTTTTCTGGAACTCTCTTGCTTTTTCCATGATCCAGTGAATGTTGGCAATTTGGTCTCTGGTTCCTCTGCCTTTTCTAAAACCAGCTTGAACATCTGGAAGTTCACGGTTCACATATTGCTGAAGCCTGGCTTGAAGAATTTTGAGCATTACTTTACTAGTATGTGAGATGAGTGCAATTGTGCGGTAGTTTGAGCATTCTTTGGCATTGTCTTTCTTTGGGATTGGAATGAAAACTGACCTTTTCCAGTCCTGTGGCCACTGCTGAGTTTTCCAAATGTGCTGGCATATTGAGTGCAGCACTTTCACAGCATCATCTTTCAGGATTTGGAATAGCTCAACTAGAATTCCATCACCTCCACTAGCTTTGTTCATAGTGATGCTTTCTAAGGCCCACTTGACTTCACATTCCAGGATGTCTGGCTCTAGGTGAGTGATCACACCATCGTGATTATCTGGGTCGTGAAGATCTTTTTTGTACAGTTCTTCTGTGTATTCTTGCCATCTCTTCTTAATATCTTCCTCTTCTGTTAGATCCATACCATTTATGTCCTTTATCGAGCCCATCTTTGCATGAAATGTTCCTTTGGTATCTCTGATTTTCTTGAAGAGATTGCTAGTCTTTACCATTCTGTTGTTTTCCTCTATTTCTTTGCATTGATCGCTGAGGAAGGCTTTCTTATCTCTTCTTGCTATTCTTTGGAACTCTGCATTCAGATACTTATATCTTTCCGTTTCTCCTTTGCTTTTGCTTCTCTTCTTTTCACAGCTATTTGTAAGGCTTCCCCAGACAGCCATTTTGCTTTTTTGCATTTCTTTTCCATGGGGATGGTCTTGATCCCTGTCTCCTGTACAATGTCACGAACCTCATTCCATAGTTCGTCAGGCACTCTATGTATCAGATCTAGGCCCTTAAATCTATTTCTCACTTCCACTGTATAATCATAAGGGATTTGATTTAGGTCATACCTGAATGGTCTAGTGGTTTTCCCTACTTTCTTCAATTTCAGTCTGAATTTGGCAATAAGGATTTCATGGTCTGAGCCACAGTCAGCTCCTGGTCTTGTTTTTGCTGACTGTGTAGAGCTTCTCCATCTTTGCTGCAAAGAATATAATCAATCTGATTTCAGTCTTGAACATCTGGTGATGTCCATGTATACAAAATGATAAGTTAAGGTGATCAGGAAAACAAAAATTAGGATGTAAGCAGTAGGGAGAAGGGGGGAAGAACAGTCTAGTCTTTGAAGAGTAAGTGAAAGTCTTTAAGGAAGATGTGAGCTTATTGTGTTCGAAGAATGGCAGGAAGGCTATGCAAGAGGCGCTTTGGTAGGATATGAGTTGAGATAAGATAGTCAGGGGTTGCATATCAAGGTCTTACCTGGTTTGTTTATTAGTGTCTTCCCATCATGGGTTATGGTTGAGGGGTTATAAAGAGCAGGGGAGCATAAAAGGATTGACACAAAGGGTGGGATGGCTGTGGCTATAAATCAGCCAAGAGAGGATGGTAGTTTGTGGAAGAGGATCAGAGACTACACAGGTATTCAAGGTACAGCCAACAATATTTGCTGATGGATTAGGTGGAGAATGTAGGTGGAGAGAGGATGGAAAGCAAAACTAACCTTGTTCTGGGTCTCTGCAGCTAGGTGAATGCTGATGGCATATGCTGAGATGGAAAAGATTGGGAAAAGAATGGGTTTGAAGAGAAATTAAGTATCTTATCATATCATATTTTGAGCATTTTACCATGTCAGGGTATGCATTCAGACGTGCCTGTTAAGCCTCCAAGTAGAGATTTGATTATGAAGTTGGGTACGAGTATGGTTGCATTTTAAAAATCTCTTTGACACAGAACAGATTGTTGGGGAAGCACTCTTATCTCACACCCTACTCTTAGTAACCAAACTGTAGTCAAAGTGTGATTTAAATACACATACTTAAAGGAGGAGGTGGTTTAAGAAGGAGGTGTAGTCATAGTGAAGAGTTCCAAACATAATTTGGGTTTCATAGTGGAGTTGGGTGTGAGGGTTTAAATATTTCCCTAGGTGTTAGCTGTCTGCCAAATTAATTTGGTTCTTGTTTCCTGATGGAGGAGGAAAATGAGACATCCTCCGCTTTCCATTTAATTATGTAACTCCTCCACAGAGCATCATGTAAGGCTGCAGACTGTGCCTACACAAATTTAGGAGTGATGCTCCAAGGATAAATCCTAACACTACCCCTTGAAGTTGAGTAAACTGGTAGACTTTCTCCTACTCTACTGTTGAGTATAAAGCTATGCTGTATAATACAGTAGTCACTGGGCACACATGGCTATTTAAATGTATTTAAATAAAAATAATATTTAAAATTCAGTTGTTTGGTAACACTAACTTTATTTCATGTGTTCAGTAGCCATGTGAGGCTAGTGGCCATCATAATAAATTGGGCACACACACAATATTTCTCTCACAGGAAGTTCTTTTGGACAGAAAGAAATGGATTAGAGTTTGGAGTTATTTTTGTATTTTAGTCCAATCTCTTTCTAGTGAGACTAAAAGCAGATATTTCTTTAGTTTGGATAATCTAGTCCAGATTCAGATTTAACAGGGAGTTTATTATTGGGACTATCAAGTAAATTGGAGCCATATATTTCCAAATTTTTCCTATATGGATCTTACCTTGAAAATATTAAACACCAGCTCATATAATAAAACAACAAATCATTGCTTTTCAGAATTGAGGCCAGGGAACATGGCTTCTGCATTAATGCAAAGAAATATAATGAAAACTAGAGCCAGTCAAAGCTTGTTCATTCTATTTAGATTCCTAGAAATGTACTTTTTATTCCTATTGTCCCAGTTTGATGAAGCTTTGCCCTTATAGAGAATTATGTAAGTTGTAAACAAAGAGCTGCATCATTATGAGCAGAAACTAATGTAATATCAGCTTCTAATGGTCTTTTATAAACCTGGTATGAACAGCAGTGCCTCACAGAAAAGCAGCACAATTGATTTAAAGAAAACTCATTGTACACACTAACTAGAACAAGAATAAAGGACATCCCACCAAACAGGGAATTGTATTGAAATAGAAAAAAATATGTGAGGCAAGACTGCCAAATTATTTATCTTTCATTAAAGGAGAAAATCACACATAATTATCTCTGGTAAATGAGCATGTTTGTGAAAGTTGGCAATGAGCTCAGAAATAATAGGCATAAAAAATATCCTACCCTTAATCAACTTAAATAACTGTCTGTTTTTACATAAATTGTAGAAATGGGACTTCTGAATAAGGAGTGCATTCAAAAGGGAGTAGAAATAGCTCCCTGATCCCCGCTTGATGCTCACTATGGATGGCACACCATGGATCTCTGTAACCAAGCTGAGTAGCTAATCCAGGCTGAAGGTTTTTTTTTTTTTTTCTTCCCTACCCCTGTAACTAACTAAATTACTACGAAGTTACAATGTGTAGCTTCATAATTCATGTATAAGCAAGTAACAACTAAATGTTTTTTAATCAGGGACACTTAGAAGCTCATGTTCAGAAAGGATACAGATATGCAGTACTTTGTGGTGTGTGTGTGTGAGTTTTGCAAAATCAAATGGAATGTGCCAGAATTAGACACCAAGTAAAAATTTGCAGTTTAGCATGGACCTAATGTACAAGTGTCATCTCCTTGCTCTGAGCATCAGAAGGAAAAAGTCTCAGCCTACTAAACCTGAACACTTTCAAATTTTAGAATAGCTTCGCTTGGGATTCTAAAGATAAACCTGTTGGTATGTAGAAAGCAGGGGTCTGCCAAATCAAAAGTTTCTTGGGCTGTTCAGAGAAACTCTCTTTCTCTTTCTTCTCTCCTTTTTAAAGGGGCAAACTACTCTGCCTGTAAATATTCCTGGCAGAACTTCTGAACAGGCCTCTCTTGATATTCATTGAAGACTCTTGTCACCTTAGAAAAATGGAAACAGACTCCAGCTCTTAACAATTCTAGGAGAAACTGAAGTGAGAGTGGAAGAGTTTTTGTTTATCTAGCATGATCTGGCGAAAGTTTTTGCAAACTTTGAGACTTCTGAGAGAGGTAAAAACTCACCTCAGAAGCAAGGTGGCTGTCTGGCCACTGACTACTTTTCCATGATTTACAGTTACTTTAAGAGCTCAGACAAACGTTCACTGATACTGTCATGTTAATTAATGATTATGGCACCTCCAGCCCCCTCCTCTTTTTCTTGCTGTCCTTTAAATAGAAGACTAGATACCCTTTACATGGACAGTCTTTCCTTTAAGGAAATGTGTACATTACTTCATAAAACCGTATCTTAGAGTTCTTTTTTTTTTTGGCTTGAAGAAGCTCTTGGGCCCTTCTCTTTTTGTGACCACTTCCCAACTTACATAGATGACCTGAGTTCACTACAGCCATTGTTTGTCACAGGGAAAGAGAATTTTAGGAGCCACATTAGTATCCTTTTTGCTCTCACTGTTATTTTACCTGAGCAGATTATTTAGATTCAAAGGCTCTCTTTCACTGTGTTGTCAAAGTAACAACTTGGATTTTAAAGAAACAGCTTCCTTCTTCATAGAATTGTTGAATGTCAGAGCTGGAGGAAACCTGAAAAACAATCATGTCTATCTCCTAAGTTTAAAGATTTTAATATGATGATCTAGACACAGATGAAAGTCATGAACATCAAAGCAGAGTCTAAGGTTTAGGTCTCTTGATACCCTTTTTTTTTTTTTTTTTCCAACACTTTGCATTCTGATGTTGTTTTCCCACAGTGTTAAATCTCTAACTTATTTCCTTTCCCTCCAAGTGGAGTTGCCAACATGCCCCCTTCCTGGTCTCTGGAGGGTTTGATTCTTTTCTTGTGTGCCCCACCTCATCCTCAAGCCTTATGGACCCTCTGTGGCTCCCACCCAACATCCCTATTCCTTTCTGTGATCCTCTAACATCTTTTTCCCAGCCATCATTTTCTTTTTCCTCCTCTGTCTCTGTGCCTAGGAGTTTATCTGAAATCTCTTTTCAGGATAAACTAGGCAAGCTATAAATTTCCCTTATAGGGATTTTTAGACAGGAACAGCCTGGCTTATCTAGAACTTTGTCACATCAAAGAATTAGGAAATGTACTTCATCTTCTCATGGGATACATCTCTCAGCAAAGCTGGAAAAAAAAATGAGTGTTTCTCAGGTGTACTCTATTCTCTTTATGTGTTCCCTTCTAATTTTTTAGTAAGTAATTCACTTCCAGGATTATCATGAGAATACAGTATTGGTAATAACAACAATAATGAGAAGCTTATCCTAGAGAGGGAGAGAATTTGGGGTAATAAATCATACTGAACAGAAGAAGGAGCTAGGATCTAAATATATCATAATTATTATTGGTGAAGAGGAGTTGAGTACTGCTATTGGAACGATCTTCCATGTTGACATACTTTTTCAGACATTTAATTCCCTCCAAAGGAGGGGAAAGCTGGGTATAAGCAGGGCTTGGGAAGCAGAGAAGTGACCTGACCATGACACAGGAAGTAGGGAGGAGAAGAAGAGACAGAAACCCCAGGGAAGTGCCTCCTTCAAGGAGGGACCTCTAACTCAGTGACTTCCTTACTCACAACCATGCACAGATGGAAATGAGAGGATTTCCAGTTATCCTCATCAGGGATGTTCCTCCTGTCAGGAGGGCTGAGTAAGGCACAGGAAGGATTGTCCAAAGATTCATTTTGAGTACCTCTAGGAGAATCCCATGGACGGAGGAGCCTGCAAGGCTGCAGTCCATAAGGTCGCTGAGGGTTGGACACGACTGAGCGACTTCACTTTCATTTTTAACTTTCCTGCATTGGAGAAGGAAATGGCAACCCACTCCAGTGTTCTTGCCTGGAGAATCCCAGGGATGGGGGAGCCTGGTGGGCTGCCGTCTATGGGGTCACACAGAGTCAGACATGACTGAAGTGACTTAGCAGCAGCAGCAGAGAAGTCAAAGATGGAGAAGCTCTATACAATCAGCAAAAACAAGACCGGGAGCTGACTGTGGCTCAGATCATGAACTCCTTATTGCCCAATTCAGACTGTAATTGAAGAAAGTGGAGAAAACCAGTAGACCATTCAGGTATGACCTAAATAAAATCCCTCATGACTATAAAGTAGAAGTAACAAATAGATTTAAGGGACTAGATCTGATAGACAGAGTGCCTGATGAACTATGGATGGAGGTTCATGACATTGTACAGGAGACAGGAATCAAGACCATCCACAAGAAAAAGAAATGCAAGAAAGCAAAATGGCTGTCTGGGGAGGCCTTACAAATAGCTGTGAAAAGAAGAGAAGTGAAAAGCAAAGGAGAAACGGAAAGATATAAGTATCTGAATGCAGAGTTCCAAAGAATAGCAAGAAGAGATAAGAAAGCCTTCCTCAGTGTTCAATGCAAAGAAATAGAGGAAAACAACAGAATGGGAAAGACTAGAGATCTCTTCAAGAAAATTAGAGATACCAAGGGAACATTTCATGCAAAGATGGGCACAATAAAGGACAGAAATGGTATGGACCTAACAGAAGCGGAAGATATTAAGAAGAGGTGGCAAGAATGCACAGAAGAACTGTACAAAAAAGATCTTCACGACCCAGATAATCATGATGGTGTGATGACTCACCTAGAGCCAGACATCCTGGAATGTGAAGTCAAGTGGGCCTTAGAAAGCATCACTACGAACAAAGCTAGTGGAGGTGATGGAATTCCAGTGGAGCTATTTCAAATCCTAAAAGATGATGCTGTGAAAGTGTTGCACTCAATGTGCCAGCAAATTTGGAAAACTCAGCAGTGGCCACAGGACTGGAAAAGGTCAGTTTTCATTCCAATCCCAAAGAAAGGCAATGCAAAGAATGCTCAAACTACTGCACAATTGCACTCATCTCACACGCTAGTACAGTAATGCTCAAAATTCTCCAAGCCAGGCTACAGCAATACGTGAACCGTGAATTTCCTGATGTTCAAGCTGGTTTTAGAAAAGGCAGATGAACCAGAGATCAAACTGCCAACATCTGTGGATCATGGAAAAAGCAAGAGAGTTCCAGAAAAACATTTATTTCTGCTTTATTGACTATGCCAAAGCCTTTGACTGTGTGGATCACAATAAACTGTGGAAAATTCTGAAAGAGATGGGAATACCAGACAACCTGACCTGCCTCTTGAGAAATCTGTATGCAGGTCAGGAAGCAACAGTTAGAACTGGAAATGGAACAACAGACTGGTTCCAAATAGGAAAAGGAGTACATCAAAGCTCTATATTGTCACCCTGCTTATTTAACTTTTATGCAGAGTACATCATGAGAAACGCTGGACTGGAAGAAACACGAGCTGGAATCAAGATTGCCAGGAGAAATATCAATAACCTCAGATATGCAGATGATACCACCCTTATGGCAGAAAGTGAAGAGGAACTCAAAAGCCTCTTGATGAAAGTGAAAGAGGAGACTGAAAAAGTTGGCTTAAAGCTCAACATTCAGAAAATGAAGATCATGGCATCTGGTCCCATCACTTGATGGGAAATAGATAGGGAAACAGTGGAAACAGTGTCAGACTTTATTTTTGGGGGCTCCAAAATCACTGCAGATGGTGACTGCAGCCATGAAATTAAAAGATGCTTACTCCTTGGAAGCAAAGTTATGACCAACCTAGATAGCATATTCAAAAGCAGAGACATTACTTTGCCAACAAAGGTCCATCTAGTTAAGGCTATGGTTTTTCCTGTGGTCATGTATGGATGTGAGAGTTGGGCTGTGAAGAAGGCTGAGGACCGAAGAATTGATGCTTTTTAACTGTGGTGTTGGAGAAGACCCTTGAGAGTCCCTTGGACTGCAAGGAGATCCAACCAGTCCATTCTGAAGGAGATCAACCCTGGGATTTCTTTGGAAGGAATGATACTAAAGCTGAAACTCCAGTACTTTGGGCACCTCATGCGAAGAGTTGACTCATTGGAGAAGACTCTGATGCTGGGAGCGACTGGGGGCAGGAAGATAATGGGATGACAGAGGATGAGATGGCTGGATGGCATCACCGACTCGATGGACATGAGTCTGAGTGAACTCTGGGAGTTGGTGATGGACAGGGAGGCCTGGCATGCTGCAATTCATGGGGTCACAAAGAGTTGGACAGGACTGAGCGACTGAACTGAAATAATTACTGGGTTCAGGTACTGTATTTAGCATTGAGGAAGTTGCAGATATATAGATAAAGCAAAGATCAGCTTCCAAGAAATTCATAAACTATCAAAGTATACAGGGCTACTCATATTTAGTTACTTCTAAGGAACAATAAGACATTTATTACGAAAGAAATATTGGTAGTGTTCTGAGGTGGAAGTCAGTTTTTCAGGGGAATCTTCCAGAAGGAAGGGATACTTAAACTTACCTAGAAGATAAGAAAGAATTTTAATATATAAACAGAAGGGAGCATATCAGATGGAGTGTAGATGACAAAAAGAAAGTCCTGGGAAAGTTCCGGTTACCCAGACATTCACATTTTGGCTTCAGCATAAATTGTATAGCTAATGGTGGGAGAGGAGGACATTTTAACTCCAGGTCTTAAGTAAATTTGTTTGCTGTGCTCAAGAATTTGGAAGAGATCTTGCTGATGGGAAAGACTGAAGGCAAAAGGAAAAGGGGTAGCAGGGGATGAGATGGTTAGATAGCATCACTGACTCAGTGGACATGAATTTGAGCTAATTCTTGGAGATAGAGGAAGGCAGAGGATGTGCCCATGGTGTGCTGCAATCCATGGGCTTGCAAAGGGTTGGGCACAATTTATCAACTAAATAACAATGACAAAGAATTTGGACTGTTTTTCTTCTAATAGAAATGGGGAAACACTGAAAGATTTTACACAACAAAGGTGACATATAAGAATTGTGCTTCCTGGGCATGCCCAGGTGAACTGGTGGGTCTGGGACAAAGATTAGTGAAAACACAGGCAGGAAAGATGGGATAATCTGTGGCTGTAGCTTTATGATATGTCAGAAGGCTGAGACTAAATAGCCCTTAGTTACCATAGAAATCTAATTTCCATGTAACCCCGATGTCATATCTATTAAACTCTATGATTAAAATCTATTTTCCACTCTGTCAGCACAACAGAGTGAATATGTAGTGTAGAAACTGTGGTGTGAGCACCATCTGAAAAACAGCTTTGCTGTATTCTGAATCTAGATAGACACTTACTTCTTAGTCAAATCTAAGGGGAAAAGAACGTCGGCTATGACAGAAGATATTGTGTTTCTAATGGTAACAACTAGTAAGGAAATTATTTTAATCAGTCAAAGTTGATGGTAGTCAGAGGACAGATTGAAAACAATATAGTAAGAAGATTATAAGATTTAAGGATCAATTAGTACATTAAAAGACTAGCTTTTTTTTTTTTTTTGCATCATGTACCTAAAATTAGCCTAAATTATAGACTTTTTATTTCATTTCTATAAAGCAAAAAGATTTGTTTTAAATCCGGGGTCAGAGGAACTATCTGAAATCTTGATGACTTATCAAAAACCATTTGGGCATATCTTGCAATTAGTTCTTCAGTTCAGTTCAGTCGCTCAGTCATGTCCAACTCTTTGCAACCCCATGAACTGCAGCATGCCAGGCCTCCCTGTCCATTGCCAACTCCTGGAGTTCACCCAAACTCATGTGCATTGAGTCGGTGATGTCATCCAGCCTTCTCATCCTCTGTTATCCCCTTCTCCTCCTGCCCTCAATCCCTCCCAGCATCAGGGTCTTTTCCAATGAGTCTTAACACAGTTCTATTTCATAGTTGCTGTTAACTCCTACTTCACAGATGAGGAAACAGTCTTGGAAATAAAAGCATTTTTCCATATTCATACAGTTAGCAAATAACAGAGCCAAACCTAGAACCAGATTTATGGGCTCTAAATCCCATATTTAAAATGTTCACTCATGTTGCCTCAAGTTCTATTAATCTATTTTACAAAAGAATTATAAAGCAGGTTATTTCAGTCACTGAATTTGAGTCTGAGTAGCCAAGTTTATGTTTGGGCTCTGCTCCTGAACTAACTTGGTGTGATCATATATGAATTGCTAATTATTTCTGGACTTCTTTGTAAGGTCATGGTATGTGTCACCTGCCTTGTGGATACTGCTAGACTAATGGAAAAACTTGATATCATCTTGATCTTGGGTGGTGTCAGCCTGCAGCAGCTAGAAGTGAAGCTTGTTCCTAGACAGAGATTGAAGTCGGGGAACGCTGAATCCTAGCCACAAGACCACTGGCCCTTTGCTTTGCAGAAAAGAATCCCTACAAAGACAGAAAATAGTGAAACAAGTAGAGAATTTATTAGGAGGAAAAAAGAGTACAGCATGTGTAGATAGACACATGGGTAGATTCAGAGATAATTGCTCCCTTGCGATAGTTTAAATCACATTTATGGAGCATTTCTTCTGGATTTCCTTTAACCAATCATCTAGCTTTGCCTGGTTTGGAGTTTGTATTTGATTTATCTCGGGGTCCTTCCATGAGTGTGCATGCATCTCTTAGCCAAGATGGATTCTAGCAAAGAGGCCTATGGGTAGGTTGACATCACTTACTATGAGGTGATGTTCCCTCTCCTTTGACCTCCAAGGAGCCTTTCTGTGCATGTGTAGTTGAAGAGGTCTCCAGACTCTGAGAATAAGAAATATACATGGTCTCTTCTATCTGGGCAGGGCCCAGCCTCCTCCTTTGATTGTCCTGCTGTTTTTGTCTTACAGTATACAGAAAATGAACTCCAGCTCTTTGCCCTGGGAGCTCATCTACATCTTGCCTCAAACTGTCAGTTAAGCTTAATATTATATAAATAATATCAATGTCTAATATTTCATTAAACATTAATGATAATAATATTGATTTGGTTTTCTGAAGTTTATATATTGCTATTAGTATGTTGCTATTGGCTCTTATGTTTAAATAGAGTTATTGCTGTCTGTCCAAAATATACACAATATCATTTTAGAGGCAGAAAACCAAATGTAAATGGTAGATAAGAAGCAGCTTGGGATATTGGTAAGCATTTGGTTTATAAGTCCCATAGACTTGGTTTGATTGTCAACCTAGACAACCCTGGTTGTATGTATGCAGGTAAATTACCTAACTTGAAATATTTCCATATTTAGAAAATGAGGATATTAAAACATGTGGTTAAAGTTGTTTTGAGGATCTGAGATCCTGTACATAGAAAATCTGGCAAATAGCAAAAAGCAGATACTACCATAGTCACTAAATTAATTTTCCATTTAATTTCCTTTTGTAGATGAAAATGTCACAATGATGTGGCAAAGGAGATAGCTTTGGCAAAGAATATTTTATTTTCCTTCTGAAAAATTAATGACAACTAAGATAACTAAAAATTAATAACAACTAAGGGCCAAAATTCATAACGTCCACATTTTCAAGTCGTTTCTTGACCTTTACTATCATGTCAGTCCTAAGAAATGTAAAATTATATACTGACCAAAAAAAAAAAAGGAGGTAATGTGTTCATGTGGTTGAGGTTCCTTTACTACAAAGCAGTCTTATGTTTAGCTACATAGATTATACGAGTTTTTTGAGAACACATGTATATAGAAAGTTTGTATATTACTTAATTTATAATCTGCTACAGGACTCATACTCTCTCAGACATAATGTAAAAGGAAGTAATCAACCATAAAATTAACCAAAGGACAACCTCCTTTGAAGATTGCTCATATATGGTCTCAAGATCATAAAATAAATAATCTCAGGTCAGACCACTTAGTTTTATTCTGGCTTTTTTCTGCTACTTACATGAGGTTCCATCTTGTCATTCTTTCTGGAGCTATTTCTCCACTGATCTCCAGTAGCATATTGGGCACCTACCGACCTGGGAAGTTCAGTGTCCTATCTTTTTGCCTTTTTATGCTGTGCATGGGGTTCTCAAGGCAAGAATACTGAAGTAGTTTGCCATTCCCTTCTCCAGTCGAACACATTTTGTCAGAACTCTTCACCATGACCAGTCTGTCTTGGGTGGCCCTATATGGCATGGCTCATAGTTTCATTGAGTTACACAAGGCTGTGGTCCATATGATCAGATTGGTTAGTTTTCTGTGATTGTGGTTTCCAGTCTGTCTGCCCTCTGATGGAGAAGGATAAGAGGCTTATGGACGCTTCCTGAAGGGAGAAGCTGACTGAGGGGGAAACTGGGTCTTGTTCTGATGGGCAGGGCCATGCTCAGTAAATCTCTAATCCAATTTTCTGCTGAAGGGTGGGACGATGTTCCCTCCCTGTTATATGTTAGGCCAAACTGTGCTAGAGGTGATGAAGATAATGGTGACCTCCTTCAAAAGGTCTCATGCATGCACTGGTACACTCAGTGCCCCAGCCCTGCAGCAGGCCAGCACCAACACACACCTCCACTGGAGACTCCTGGACCCTCATGGGCAAGTCTGGGTCAGTCTCCTGTGGGGTCACTGCTCCTTTCTCCTGTGTCCTGGTGCACACAAGGTTCTTTTTGTGCTCTCCCAGAGTCTGTTTCCCAGTCCTGTGTAAGTTCTGGTGGCTCTATGGTGGGTTAATGGCAACCACCTCCAAAGAGCTTATGCCATGCCCAGGTCTACTGCACCCAGAGCCCCTGCCCCCACAGCAGTCCACTGCTGACAGGTACCTCCTCAAGGAAGGTGAAAGTGAAGAGGCTCAGTCGTGTCCGACTCGTTGCGACCCCATGGACTGTAGCCTACCAGGCTCCTCTGTCCATGGGATTTTCCAGGCAAGAATACTGGAATGGGTTGCCATTTCCTTCTCCAGGAGATCTTTCCAACCCAGGGATTGAACCCGGGTCTCCAACATTGTAGGCAGACGCTTTACCATCTGAGCCACCAGGGAAGTCTAACCTCCTCAGGAGACACCCAAACACAGTTTTGTCTCAGTGTCTGTGGGGTCTCTGGGTCCTGGTGTGCACAAGGTATGCTTGAGCCCTCTGAGTTTCTCTGGGGGTATTGGGTTTGATTCTAAACTCGATTTTGCCTCTCCTACCATCCTTCTGGGGCTTCACCTTTGCCCTTGGACATGGGGTATCTCCTCACAGTCGTTCCAGTGCTGCACTAGAAAACAATAGAATGGGAAAGACTAGAGATGTCTTAAAGAAAATTAGAGACACCATGGGAATTTTTCATGCAAAGATGGGCATAATAAAGGACAGAAACAGTATGGACCTTAAAAAATCAGAAGATATTAAGAAGAGGTGGCAACAACACACAGAACTATATGAAAAAGATCTTCATGACCCAGATAACCATTATGGTGTGATCACTCACCTAGAGCCAGACATTCTGGAATGCAAAATCAGTGGGAAGCATCAAGTGGGATGCTTAGGAAGCATCACTACAAACAAAGCTAGTGGAGGTAATAGAATTCCAGCTGAGCTATTTCAATTCCTAAAAGATAATGCTGTGAAAGTGTTATACTCAATATGCCAGCAAATTTGGCAAACTCAGCAGTGGCCACAGGACAGGAAAAGATCAGTTTTCATTCCAATCCCAAAGAAAGGCAATGCCAAAGAATGCTCAAACTACCACACAATTGCACTCATCTCACACATTAGCAAAGTAATGCTCAAAATTCTCCAAGCCAGGCTTCAACAATATGTGAACCGTGAACTTGCAGATATTCAAGCTGGATTTAGAAATGGCAGAGGAACGAGAGATCAAATTGCCAACATCTGTTGGATCAGTGGAAAACCAAGAGAGTTCCAGAATAACATCTATTTCTGTTTTATTGACTATGCTACAGCCTTTGACTGTGTGGATCACAACAAACTGGAAAATTCTTAAAGATACAGGAATACCAGACCACCTGACCTGCCTTCTGAGAAATCTGTATGCGGGTCAAGAAGCAACAGTTAGAACTGGACATGGAACAATAGACTGGTTCCAAATAGGGAAAGAAGTATGTCATGGCTATATACTGTCACCCTGCTTATTTTACTTATATTCAGAGTATATGATGAGAAATGTTATACTAGATGAAGCACAGGCTGGAATCAAGATTGCCCGGAGAAATATCAATAGCCTCAGATATGCAGATGACACCACCCTTATGGCAGAAATTGAAGAAGAAATAAAGAGCCTCTTGATGAGGGTAAAAGAGGAGAGTGAAAAAGTTGGCTTAAAACTCAACATTCAGAAAACTAAGATCATGGCATCCAGTCCCATCACTTCATGGCAAATAGATGGGGAAACAGTGGAAACAGTGACAGACTTTATATTTTGGGCCTCCAAAAATCACTGCAGATGGTGATTGCAGCTGTGAAATTAAAAGATGCTTGCTCTTTGGAAGAAGACTATGCCCAACCTAGATAGCATATTAAAAAGCAGAGACATTACTTTGTCAACAAAGGTCCATCTAGTCAATGCTGTGGTTTTTCCAGTAGTCATGTATGGATGTGGAAGTTGGATTATAAAGAAAGCTGAGTGCTGAAGAATTGACGCTTTTGAACTGTGGTGTTGAAGAAGACTCTTGAGCATCCCTTGGACAGCAGGGAGATCCAACCAGTGTCTCCTAAAGGAAATCAGTCCTAAATATTCATTGAAGCTGAAACTCCAATACTTTGGCCACCTGATGCAAAGAACTGACTCATCTGAAAAGACCCTGATGCTGGAAAAAATTGAAGGTGGGAGGAGAAGGGATGGCAAAGGATGAGATGTTTGGATGGCATTACTGACTCAATGGACATGATTTTGAGTAAACTCTGTGAGTTGTTGATGGACAGGGAGCCTGGTGTTCTGAAGTCCATGGGATCGCAAAAAGTCTAACACGACTGAGCGACTGAACTGAATTGAATGTGAGGTTAGATAATTTTAGATTCAATTTCAGCTTGTTCAATTGTTTAAAACATAATGTAAAAAAGGACTAACATCTGCTCTTAAGGCTGTAGAGATTAATAAGAACATTTATGCTGAGTATATTATGTAATGCCCTTCCCAAATGCCATTGTTACTACCATAGTCAGGAACATCAGGAATCATTGTGGAGCCTCTCATCTTATAGAAAATACTGGGCATGGGGCTGCCTCTGCTCTGAGTAGAATACTCCTTTGGGTTCAGTATGTAGTCATCATTTATTTGCTTGCCATTTTTAAAATCATTCTTCCCAAAATAGGTTAGAATGCATTATGTGTATTTGAAAATTCTCTGTCTTTGATTACAGACTGATGACAGTTTTCTATTTCTGTCTATAAATGTCTTAGTCTGTTTGCAGTACCAAATTTGGAATATTTTACTAATTGAAATCTATTTACAAAAGCAAAATCTACTTTTAGCTTTCGAGATAGACCCATAATTTTTCACCTCTGGTTTCTCTGTATGCCAGAGTGCACACTTCATGGGCAAATCTCATTTTCCCTTGAAAATCTGCAGGCATAAATTTGCAAGCCACTTTCAAAATGTTGCTTCATTACGCCTAATCCTTTTTGGAATCATACTAAACTATTTGCTTCAATAATTTCCTTTGGGAACTAGTTCCATGGGTTAACTCAGCTTTATGCAGAGAAGTATTTCTTTTTATCTATTCTTAATTTCTTATCTTTTAATTCTATTGTGCCTTACTAAAATGGAACATCTAATTTATATTCTCTGTGCCACTTATTCAAACTTAAAAATCCTGTGTGTGATTGACAGGATATATGCATATACTGATAGTTTGTTAAAATATTAAGAAAACATGTAAAAACAGCACAAATAGTCTACAACTTACTCAGAAACTAGACATCCAAGTCTTGTTTGTAGTTTTGTTTTTTTGCAATAGGGAATGGATTTTCCATAATAATGATTGAAGAAATAGTAATTAGAATATAGTTAATATACATTTATATTTATGGCACACATACTATGTATCAGGCTCTGTGTCCTATTCCCTACTGGGAACATGATCTCTTACCTAACATATTCTACAACATACCTGTTTAATAATAATAATGAGTGACCATTTACTGAGAACTTATGCTAAATATTATTCTACAATAAATGCTATATGTACATTATCTCATTTATCCTTCCCAAGTGCCCAATGAAGTAGATGCAAATGTTATATTCAATTTATAAATGAAGAACCAAGACTTACAGATATTTAGTGTGCCACTAGCCGACTATGGGGTCATACAGAGTCGGACACGACTGAAGCGACTTAGCAGCAGCAGCAGCAGCAGCAGCATTCAGGAAGTGGCAGAGTCCTTATTTGAAACCAAGCCTGTCAAACGTCAAAATTCATATTCTTACCCATTAAGTGGTAGTGTCATTTACCTTACGTTACTATTTCTAAGACACACTATTCGCTGGATTTATGTAGGTTAAACTGAGTACCTATTTACCATGTATGGCACCGGTTTCGTCAAGAGTATCCCTCAGAATGTCAGTACTGGAAGTTAGCAGGGACTCCTTCCAACCTCAGGTCTAAAACTGAGTCCTGCTGGCTTTGTCTCAGCGATGATGGCAAGAGCAGGCATGCCAACGGAGGGGAGTAGAAAGGCGTTAAGTTCCCACATGAGGTCAGTATGTTTGTCCTGAAGAGAGGTTTGCATTCTAAATACAAATGGACGAAAAGAGTGATTCCCCAGACACAGACTTGTTCATCTACTTGTTCCATGTACACCATCTTGAGTTGGTATTTTAGGAAGCAAATTGTAAATGGGAAGGAGTTTCAAGGAGAAAATGGTTAACTAATGGAATAATAAAATCTAGAGAAATTAGGAGAATATAGTGTTGTTCAGTCACTCAGTCATGTCTGATTCTTTGTGACCCCATAGACTGCAACACACCACACCAGGCTTTCATGTCCTTCACTATCTCCCAGAGTTTGCTCAAACTCATGTCCATTGAGTCAATGATGCCATCCAATCATGTCATCTACTGCCTCCCCCTTTTCCTCCTGCCCTCAATCTTTTCAGGCATCAGGGTCTTTTCCAGTGAGTTGGCTCTTCATAACAAGTTGCCAAAGTCCTGGAACTTCAGTTTTAGCATCCGTCCTTCAAATGAATATTCAGAGTTGAATTCAAATCTCCTGCTTTGGCAAGTGGTTCTTACCACTAGCACCACCTGGGAAACCTGGAGAATACAGTGAAAGTTAAGTCTCTCAGTCGTGTCTGACTCTTTGCGACCCTGTGGGCTGTAGCCTACCAGGCTCCTCCATCCATGGGATTTTCCAAGCAAGAGTACTGGAGTAGGTTACCAATAGTAGGAATCTCTTAACACCAAATTTTAAAACACAGCAAAGCAAAACACTTTCCTAAAAATATTTCTCAAACTTAGATATGTGTTTTTTATTGCACAGACATTTCTATTACACATGAAAATCTCATGGCTTTCTGATTTTGACTCAGATTCAAAGTACTTAAAGAGGAAAAGCCAGATATAATGGGATAGAGTACAAGAGATTACATTATTATTCACATGCAGATAACTGCACAGTGAATGGACTGTTAATGCTAAGGAGTGCTGTAAACTTCTTCTGGAAGCTTCATGGGTTGAATTGGATGGAAGAGTTTATGAAGCAAACCTGGATGCCTGTATACATTTTAAATTGGCAGAACAAATTTGAATATTTTCCTGATGGGAGGTGAATAGGTTTATCTGTGGAACCTTTTATTTATCTCTAGATTATGCAAACCTATGATTCTGTCATTAGACACTTTCTGAATAATTACTAAAACATAAAAGCTGCATCATGATTAAAACATGAAACATAGAAGATGTTTATCAGAAAAATTATCCAGATTTCTTTGAACTTAAAATTCCACAAGAGTAGATTCTTTTGAGATTACCTCCTGGGGAAAGCATGACTATCTAATCATAATAAAAGTTTTTCTTTCTCTGTTTACAGAATTGACTGATGTGGTTTTCAGAAAATCAGACAACTCAGAAGTTGAGAAAAAGACAAAAAATAAATGATAAGTTTGTAAAATGGCCTAAACTTTTTCACTTTATTTTTTCTTTATCTTAGTGTTTGAGTTTGAAGAAGTTGCAGACATTTTGTTGTTGCTCTTGTTATAATCACACATGAATAAATTATCTAAAAGAAATAAAACAAAATTATAAGAATTTAAAAATGAATAAACCATTCGGTGAATGTATTTGAATACTGGAAACCCAGAGTTCACACCAGTTAGATTTGTCTTAGCAACAACGTTTGATAGCTTAAAGCTCATGAGATTATGAAGCTGGAACATCTTGGAGATTATTCTAAGTGTCTTATTTTTACAAATGAGAAAATTGAAACAAGACATCATGGCTTACCTAGGTGACATAAATTGGTGAAATTTTACTGGAAACCAGTTGTTAGAATTTTCAGTTGACCTTTTTTTTCTATGATTTTTTCCTATGTTTATTCCATTAAATTGCCCTTAATATGAAAAAAAAAAAAACTTCTCCCTTTACTCATTATTTATAAGAAATGCTGAACAGTAAACATATGGAGTAAACGCTTTATAAAAAAAAAAAACAGCAATACACAAATGCTATTTTTTTTTTTTTACTGCTTTACTTAAAGATGCTATTTAACTAAATGAGAAAAACAACTGGCTTTGTTTGGACAAGTCTGCCCATATATTATATTTATATTCTATTGTCTGTGCCAAAGTGATGAAAAGATTAGATCTGATTTTCATGTGTCTAAAGACTCAGGTGGCTACTGGTTTAGAGGTATCTTCTAAAAAATAGCAAAATTAAATATGAACTAATAATAAAGGAGACATTTAATGTGTGTGTGCTTAGTCGCTCAGTTGTGTCCGACTCTTTTTGACCTCATGGACGTAGCCCACCAGGCTCCTCTCTCCTTGGGATTCTTTAGGCGAGAATACTGGAGTGGGTAGTCATTTCCTTCTCCAGGGGAATCTTCCTGACCCAGAGATCAAACCCAGTTCTCCTGCACTGCAGGTGGATTCTTTACTGTCTGAGCTACCAGGAAATCTCCGAACATTCATAATAATGCTAACTAAATAGGAAAATAAAAAGAGGGTCTAAAAGATCTAAATGCAGATGAAAGAAATTCTCCCCGCTCCCTGTGGTCTTTCTGTGGAGAGGCAGGGCAAATGTACTTCAAGAGTGTGTGTGTTTCAGAGCCAGCTGGTCTGATGACACATCCTGGTGACTAACTCTCAGCTGATGCAGGAGGGGACCTCTGGAGATCCCCAGAGTTGTGTGTCTGTGTAGCCCTATCTTTCCTGTGCTCTACCTTGCCACTTCAAGCTGACTCAGCTTCCCTGTACTTCTAATTCAGCGTACTCCGTGCAAGGAGACGACGATGTTCTTTTTAGGTTTCTATTTTTGTCGTGGTAGATATGATTTTTAATCATTCCAGGCAGTACACTGGGGCTACTGTGAGGCTGATCTTGTTTGTTTTCTGTGCTTTCCAATGTCTGAACACTATTGTTTCATATTTTTGTCTGGCTTTTCAGTTGTATCAAGTGAGAGGGTAAATCTAGTCTCAGTTATGCCATTTTGGTTGACAGAAAAAGTCCTTTTTATGTTTTCATGCACAACTTGTGACATAATCTAGTTTACCCATCTCTGACTATCTCTCTAAGCCTAGATGAGAGTGAGAGACGGAAATATGATTCAAGACTGAGGAGAGTTCAAGAACTGGGGAAAAGAAACCCGAGATCAGGGATATATTTTCAGCATCTTATATAATGTTGACAGATGCTTTTATATTTTGTTATTGAAAAGCAAATGAATCAAGTTGTACAGCTCTCTGTGCTCATGGGCTCAGTCATGTCTGACTCTGTGACCCTATGGACTGTAGCTCACCAGGCTCCTTTGTCCATGGGATTTTCCAAGAAAGGACACTGGAGTGGGTTGCATTTCCTTCTCCAGAGGATCTTCCTGACTCAGGAATCAAACCTGTGCCTCCTGCATTGGCAGGTATATTCTTTACCACTGAGCCACCTGAGAAGCTCTCTCTTGACTTTTCTCCTGTGAATTATTAGAACTACTAGATTGAGAGAAAAATACAGAGATTGAGTTTCACATTGTTTTGTCTCCCAAAACCATCCTGCCTTATGCACACACCACACACACACACCCTCTTGTTAACTTTTGCTCTGTTGAGTGTTGCACAAAATACCAGAATTGAGCATTGTATTGAAAACTGTGAACTCTCTCTCTCCTTGTGCTGTGCTGTGCTTCATTGCTTCAGTTGTGTCCGACTGTTTGTGACCCCATGGACTATAGCCCGCTAGGCTCCTCTGTCCCTGGAGATTCTCCAGGCAAGAATACTGGAGTGGGTTGCCATGCCTTCCTCCGGGGGATCTTCCCAACCCAGAGATCAAACCCAGGTCTCCTGTATTGCCAACAGATTCTTTACCATCTAAGCCACTAGGGAAGCCCAAGAATACTGGAGTGGGTAGCCTATTCTTTCTCCAGGGGAACTTCCCAAGCCAGGAATTGAACTGGGGTCTCTTCCATTGCAGGTAGATTCTTTACCAGCTGAACTACTAGGTTATATAAACACCCAAACAATAAACAAAAAAAGACATTTGACAGAACTTCTCCTTCTCCCCTGAAGTTCCTTTGTATGTTTTTATGCATCCATTTTTATTATCTCATGGCTTTTCTTCTCCTTAACTCATTTACAAAACATGGATGAATAAATTACCTAGTTAACCTCAACTGTTTTGGCATACTTCTATATTTATTGGCTAGAAAATCACTTCTTGTCTATTTTAGCTGTAACTCACAAGGCTTTTAAAAATTTTATTAATTTTAATTGGAGGGTGATTATTTTATAGTAGTGTGGTTTTTTTTTTTTTGCCATACATCGGTGTGAGTCAGCCATAGGCATATGTGTCCCCTCTCATCCTGAAACCCCTCTCCTTTCCCTCCCCACCCTATTCCTCCAGGTTGTCACAGAGCACTGGAGTGTCTTATGTTTAGAAAAATGCATCCAGATACAGTTTTTGCTTTGAAACTGATCAATTGAAAAAGTCACAGGTAGACAATAATGATTTAAATGGTTGTGTTTCACATCTTTGCTTTTTAGTGAAAAAGCAGTTAATATCTTCAGAGGTAAAGGGGGATATGATAAAAGAACACTATCTCTGTCCCTCAAAGCCTACAAAAGAAAATCAAATAAATAAAAATTAAAAAATGATAAAAGAGAATGCATTGTTATATATTTTGAAAAGACATAGTCAAAAATAAAAGAGAAGGTTTTAAATAACTTTATTGCTTAATCAGCTCCAATTCCCTTCCTATGCACAAGTTGGGCTTCCCAGGTGGCTCAGATGGTAAAGAATCCTCCTACAAAGTGGGAGACCTGGGTTCTATCCCTGAGTTGGGAAGATTCCCTGGAGAAGGGAAAGGCTACCCACTCCAGTATTCTGGCCTGGAGAATTCCATGGACTGTATAATCCACTGGGGTTACAAAGAGTCGGACATGACTATAACTTTCACATTCACAAGTTGGGAAAAAAAGTTTAAGGGATATATCATGAAAAATCTCATTATCTGGCCCCTGCATTCAATATGGAGACAAATAGAATGAACCAGAGGAAAAGTTCCCCTTAAAATGAAGATCAGAGCAGAAAATTTTGCATTTAGAATACATCCTACAATCTTTGCTTGGCCCATAAAGTGTTACATGGCCTGATGCCTACCTATCTCACTTTACTATTTCAAATCAGTTCAGCCAAACCAATCAGGAGCTTAGTCTTTGCCAGAAATGCTCTTATGCAAGATCTCCATATAATTAGCTTCTTTTATTTTTGTTTAGATGATTGTTTTGGCAAAAATTCATGATAAAATAAGCAGAATTCATTTCAGTTACTAAGTCTGAATAGAGCTTTCCCTTGTAAGTTTAGTGACGGAAGAGGACAATGACAAGAAGTACTTCCATGTGGAAAGGGGAGTGCACATGTGTCAGTTTCTTGGTCTTAGCATGTGGGCAAATTTGTGTCTAGGCTTGGACATTGAACCTTTTAATTTTTTTTTAAATTATAAGATAATTGCTTTGCAATGTCATGTTGGTTTCTGCATAATAGAAACTAACAACATGAATCAGCCAAAATTCCCCTCCCTCTTGAATCTACCTCCTACCCTCTCATCCTACTCCTCTAGGTCATCACAGAGTGACAGGCTGGGCACTAAGTGTTATTTAGCAGCTTCCCACTAGCTAGCTATTTTACGTATGGTAATGTATACATGTCAATGCTAATCTCTCAGTTCATCCAACTCTCCTTCCCCTGCTGTGTACACAAGTCCATTCTCTACATCTGCATCACTATGTCTGCCCTGCAAATAGATTCATCAGTACTGTCTTACTAGATTCCACATATATGCATTAATATATGATATTTGTTTTTCTGACTTACTTCACTCTGTGCAACTGGCTCTAGGTCCATCCACCTCAGCTCAACTGACTCACATGCCTTCCTTTTATGACTGAGTAATATTCCACTGTATATATATATGCCACAACTTCTTTATCCATTCATCTGTTGATGGACATCTAAATTGCTTCCAGGACATTGATTCTTGAATATGTTTAGTTTGAAAAAAATCCATTGATCTGCACAATTATTTCTTTTAGTTCCATGGAAAATTTCACTGGCATTTTGATAGGGATTGCATTAAATCTATAGATTGCTTTGGGTATTATGGCTATTTTAACAACTTTAATTCTTTCAACCAAGAGCATGGAATATCTTTCTATTTCTTTGTACCATCTTCAGTTTCCTTTGTTATTGTTTTATAATTTTCAGAGCATGATTTTACCTCCTTGGTTGAGTTTATTCTTAGATGTTTACCTTGTTTGATGTGATTTTAAATGGGATTTTTTTTTTTTGCTTTTTTTCAGATAGTTTATTATTCGTATGTAGAAAAGCAACAGATTTCTGTATATCAATCTTATATCTTACAAGTAACTGTACTGGATTTATTAGTTCTAATAATTTTTGGTGAGGATTTCAGAGTTTTTTATATGAAGTATCATGTCATCGGCAAATAGTGACATTTTTAATTTTCCCTTTCAATGGAAGATTTTTATTTCTTTTTCTTGTCTGATTTCTATGGCTAGAATTCTCAATAGTATCTTAAATAGAACTAGAGAAAGTAAACATACTTGTCTTATTCCTCATTTTGGAGGAAAGGCTTTCTGTTATTCATCATGATGATAATGTTAGCTGTGGGTTTGTTATACACAGCCTTTTCTATGTTGAGACATGTACCCTCTAAACCCACTTTAATGAGAGATTTTATGGATTTTGAATTTTGCCAAATGACTTTTTGGCATTTTTTGAGAAGATAATATGGCTTTTACTCTTGATTTTGTTAGTGTGATGGACCACATGGTTGATTTGTGAATATTGAACTATCTAAAGGTCCTTAGAATAAATCCCACTTGATTCTTTTTTATATGTTGTTGAATTCAGTTTGCTAACATTTTGTTGAGAATATTTATATCTGTATTCACGAAAGATATTGGCCTGTAATTTTCTTTGAATGTAGTGCCTTTGTCTGGTTTTTGTATCAGGGTAACAGAGGATGAGATGGCTGGATAGCATCACTGACTCCATGGATGTGAGTCTGAGTGAACTCCAGGAGCTGGTGATGGACAGGGAGGCCTGGAGTGCTGCGATTCATGGGGTTGCAAGAGTTGGACACAACTGAGTGACTGAACTGAACTGAATAGTGGGTTTGTAGAATAAATCTGGGAGTGTTGCAGTCTCATTTTTTTTTAATAGTTTGAAAAGACTAATTATTAGCTCTTCTTAATATGTTTGGTAAAATTGTCCTGAAGCCATCTTGTCCTGGACTTTTGTTTGCTGGGAGTTTTATTTTATTTTAAATATTATTTTATTTCTTATTTTCTTAAAATTCATGGGTAGTGATTGGTTAGTTTAAATTGTCTGCTTCTTCATGCTTCAGTCTCATGAGATTTTGTGTATCTTGAGATCTGTCCATTTCTTCTAAGTTCTATAACTTATTGGCATACGTCTGCTTGCAGTATTCTCTCATGAATGTTTTTTCAACCTTTGTGTTATCCATTATTTTTCTCTTTTCATTTCTTATTTTGTTTGAGGCCTCTCTTTTTTTTCTTCTTGATGAATCTGGCTAAAAGTTTATCAATTTTGTTTATCTTTTAAAATTAAAACAACTCTAGGTTTCATTGATCTTTTCTTGTTTTTATTTTGTTCTCTGTTGCATTCATTCTCTGATGTTTATTGCTTCCTTTCTCCTGCTGCCTTTGTGCTTTGTCTCTTCTTTTTTTTTTCCTTTAGGTTGTAGATTGGGTTGTTTATTTTTCTTATTTCATGGGGACGGCCTTTACCACTATAAGCTTTCTCCTTAGAACTGCTTTTGCTGAATTCCATAGATTTTG
Organism: Bos grunniens; assembly: GCF_055505025.1. Classification (NCBI taxonomy): domain Eukaryota; kingdom Metazoa; phylum Chordata; class Mammalia; order Artiodactyla; family Bovidae; genus Bos; species Bos grunniens. The sequence continues at coordinate 35,863,512 of NC_141171.1, forward strand.
GAGTGATGTGTTTCTGCTTTCATTTTTATCAAGTATTTCTGAGTTCCTTTTGATTTCTTCATTGACTCATTGAGTTTCCAGTAGCATGTTGTTTAGTCTTTATGTGTTCGTTCTTTTCCCATTTTTCTTTCTGTGGTTGATTTTTTAGTTGCATACCTTTGTGGTCAGAGAAAAAAATTAACATAATATCCATCCTCTTAAATTTGGTGAGACTTCACACATTTAGGAGAAAATCTTATGGTTGCTATGGGGAAAGATAGGGAGTAGGGATGGTTAGGGAATTTGGGGTGGACATGTACACAATGGTATATTTGAAATGGATAACCAACAAGGATCTACTGTATAGCACATTAAACTCTGCCCAATGTTATGTGGTAGCCTGGAAAGGAGGGGAGTTTGAGGAAGAATGAATACATGTATACGTTTGGCTGAGTCCTTTTGCTATTCACCTGAAATTATCACAATATTTTTAATCAGCTATATCCAATATAAAATAATAAGTTAAAAAAAATTTTGGTGAGACTTATACTGTGTCCTAGTGTGTGATCAATCTTGGAGACCATTACATGTGCACTTGAAAAAAATGTGTATTTTGCTGAGATCCTTTAAGCTGTTTTCATTTTTTATATTTTTTACCTCTTGGTTGTATGGGAGTCTTTCTGCTATTTTCCAGTTTTTTCAGTGAGAATTGTTCTATATGTAGACATATTTTTGACTTGTTCATGGTAGAGGCAAATTCAAATCTTTTACTCTGCTGTCTTGCTCAGTTTCTCTCTATGAATGTGATGAGTAATTCCATCAGAACTATCATATGGTTAGCTGCTAGATCTCATTTGTCCTCTGAAATATCCCCTCCTGTGGCCTCCTGCTCTGAAAGCTCAAGAAGGCTCTTGCTTTAAGACAGCAGCACAGGCTCACCTTAGAGCATCAGTGATGGGGAGACTCACCTTTGGTTCCAGTCACCCTTGCCTATTTTACCTAGCTGAGCTTTAAAAATCAGGAGTTATTATTATTATTTTTTAAATGCACACATAATGGAAGGAAAATCCAAGAGGATAAGGATGAGGAAAAAAGAAGCCCCTAGGACGCCAGAGCCTATGATGAATCCAACTGAATTTGATCTATTAATTCAATGTTTTATGTATTCTTATTACAATATTTTAGTTTTCACTTATACTATGGAATGTATGACAGGATAGAAGGTGACTTCTATGGGATGTATTATAGTATAGAAGTCTCAAATGACAATTGTACAGAAGCCTAGCCTAGAAATATGAGTATTTCAGAATAGAAAGTAATGAGCAATCAGAAAAAAGCAATAGAAGTGCTCTTCTTAGTGAACGTCGCTCAGTCGTGTCTAACTCTTTGTGACTCCATGGACTATAGATTTCACGGAATTCTCCGGGTTAGAATACTTGAGTGGGTAGCCTTTTTCCTCTCCAGGGGATCTTCCCAACCCAGGGATAGAACCCAGGTCTCCTGCACTGCACGTGGATTCTTTACCAGGTGAACCACGAGTGAAGCCCAGGAATACTGGACTGGGTAGCCTTTTCTTTCTCCAGTGGATCTTCCCAAACTGGGAATCGAATCCTCCTGAATTACAGGCAGATTCTTTACCAACTGAGCTATCAGGGAAGTCCTGATAATCAAAGAGCAGAGAAGTGGCCTAGGCATGAAACTGTGACTGTTTACTATGCATGATTGAACTGGACCATTTGGATTCAACCAGTCAAACAAGTGATATTCCAGACCTAATATGATTTAAGTTTGCTTAGGAGATATTCACTAAAAAAAAAAAAAAAAAAATCCTACTAGTTTCTTTCCCTGAAAACCTCATCATACAAGGTCTAACCCTTCTGTGTTGTATTAAAGTTTTCCTGCTTTTTCTAGCAATAAATTCAGGTAAATTTTTGTTACATATCAAAGGTTTTATTTTTTCCTTATCAACTCAAAACATAATCTGTATCTAAAGTTGTATTATTGTATTCTAAACAGAATTTTTATCTCCCACATATATATGCCTTTGTGTGTTTAATTATTGAATAATTGGATAATCAGTGTTTTAAATGTATTACACAGTGAAGGAATTCTCAGTAAGTTATTATGGAAGTACTTAGGATATATAAGTAGTATTTGGGGAAAATTGGTTGAGATTTTGAAATAGATTTGGAACAAAATATTTTTCACATTTAAAATAATAGAACAAAGACTCCTGTTATTCAAAATTTAATATTCAATGACTTTTCAGAATTCATTCAGATAAAGAAATGCCTGTATTAGCAAATTGAATTAAATGATGCAGAAGTATAATATGTCAGTATATCATGGCCAGTTAAAGTTCATGCCATGAATAAAATAAAAAAAGAAAAGAAAAGATCACTCAATGGTAACTAATACAATACTTTAGAGAATGAGGCAATTGAAAAACTACTACTAATGTTATCACCATGCCAGTTACTAAATTCTTATGTTTTGAATAGTTTTTCAGTTGATTTTATGAGGGAAATTTCTAGTATTGCAGTCAAATTATCTGAGAGAAAGTGAACATTTTTTATACTCCTGTATAAGTTTTATATTTCCTATTTCTGTATCTTGTCAAGTTCCATCATGATCTTCTAGAAAGGGTAAACTACAGTGGGGACACAATGGGGATTGATGTCTTGTTCCTGACAGTAAATATGAATATACTTTATGTGAGCAAGTTGCATTTCATATAAGTGGGGAAATATGAGGATTATTCTATACATAGGATAGAGAAATGACCAGCTACCTCATTTTATATATGTCTTTCTTAATATACCCAAATACATTTCAGATGCAGTAAAGCTTTAATTGTAAAGATTTAATTTATAAACTTGTTAGAAGAAGGTAAGAATGAATTTATTTACTGGAATAAGGTAGGCTATTTACACCAGTATTCCTGCCTGGAGAATTCCATGAACAGAGGAGCCTGACGGGTTATGGTCTATAGGGTCACAAATAGTTGGACATGACTGAAGAGACTTAGCACGCGCACGCACACACACAAACATACACACACACACACACACACACACACACACACACACACACTGCTGCTGCTAAGTTGTGTCAGTCGTGTCCGACTCTGTGCGACCCCATAGATGGAAGCCCACCAGGCTCCCCCTTCCCTGGGATTCTCCAGGCAAGAACATGGGAGTGGGTTGCCATTTCCTTTTCCAATGCATGAAAGTGAAAAGTGAAAGTGAAGTTGCTCAGTTGTGTCTGACTCTTAGTGACCTCATGGACTGAAGCCTACCAGGCTCCTCCGTCCATGGGATTTTCCAGGCAAGAGTACTGGAGTGGGGTGCTATTGCCTTCTCTGATACACACACACACACACACACACAGGCTATTCTGAACAACAGAGGAAACTGAGAGTCTATAAAAAGAAAGATTAGGGTAATTTTACTGCTTTTATATGATAAAAATAACCAAGAAAATATTAAATGATACATAATACATAGTGAAATATGAGTGTATTTCAAATTTCAGGCAAAAAGCAAATTTACTTGATTTACAGATCCCATACAAGTTAATGAGAAAAATACAAAAAAAAAAAAACCCTTATAGAAAATAATATATGAGTTATATGCATGATTATTTCATTGAATAAAAACTAAAGATATTAATAAATATATTAGAAACTCAGTCTCACTTATAATTAAATAAATGTAAGGCAAAATAACAGATAATACTTTAATCCATAATATGGCAACTATTTAAAAATCTTAATGATATTTGGTGTTGGCACATAAGTTGGCAAGCAGAAACTCTTATATTTCATGAAAGAAGCCAAAATGTACACTAGGATATGCCTTGCAGCATTATTTATAATAGTAAAAAGCTAGAATATTAGCTAGGAAGTGGTTAAAAATTTTAATTGTATTTATCACATGTTAAATGGAATGAAGTAAAATCTACATGTTTTGACATAGTTATATGGGATCCTTTTGATAAAAATAAGTAAGTAAATACTATATATATGCCAATATATACACTCTATCAGAAAAATATATTTGTAAAAATGTCCTTACTTTTAAGGAAATACATAGAGGAAACTGGATCTAGGAATTAAATAAAGGATATTAGCATTTCATATCAAAGACTTTTGTAAGTATTTTCTGACCATTTACATGCAATATACATTTTAATGTCAACAGGGGTTCTTTGAGTAATGAGATTAATACTCTTTTTTTTTGTTTATCTCTGTATAATATTCTTTAACAGCAGAATAAAAATATAAAGATTAAAGTAAAAGTTAGCTACCTCAGATATTTTTTCATGAATGAATATTCTTATAGACATTTTCCCCCAACTGTACTCTAGGGTGATTTTTCTAGATATTTTAAATATCAGAATTGTAAATTAAATCATCTATTAAACAATCTGAACTTGAAGTGATATTAAACTTGAAATAGAATTATTTTTATCTCATTTCTCTTTCAAATAGTATGTATTTATGCATATCAAATCATCCTTTATCATCACTAAACCATCATGCAATTTTCCTGTCAGTTTTGTTTATTTAAAAGCACAAGTAGGCCCATTTTAAACCTCTGATCCCATCTTCTTCACTCCGTCTTGACCTTGGCTTGGAGGGAACTGGGGAATGGACCATTCTTTCCATCCTCTTTCTTCTTTTTCTGGTACTGGAGTAGGAAGGATGCATCAGAGGAAAGAAACAAAGTATTTTCCCTGAAACCGAGCATGGAAGTGTGCCGTTGTTCTGAGGTGTCTGAATCCAAAATCTCACATGTGTAAATTGGAGCACATGTGTAAATTGGAGTACATGTGTAAATTGGAGCACATGTGTAAATTTTTTGGAATGTCCTTCAGAAGCCTCTCCATTACCCAGTTTCTTAATATATGAAGTCTAACTCCATCATCCTTTTCCAATCCTATCCCCTTTCTTGGTAGAGTGGGAAGCGGTAGGCATCTAAAGTCCACTGAGGCGAAGCACACTCGATTCTCCTGACTGCCTTTCACTCTCATTCTAATTCTTTCCTTCCTGTTACAGTGATGAAGACAAGAGCAGGTTACACGAACAGATGCTGTTAACCAGCTAGTTCTCCTTTGATAAGATGGAAGAAGAACAGGGTGCTGACTTCTATTGGGTCCAGTTCCAGGACAGCAAGAAGATTACTATCCATTCTTATTTTCCACTAAATTCTCTCATAGTATCCTAATATACCCCAAATGCTAGCTTTCTTTTTACATTTGAGTAAGTCTTTGATGCTAGGGATCTGACAGTTTATTCTAAATCTCTTGTTAGATATAAGATTTCTTGAGGATATTACTAAGTTGATAGAGCTAATAGTTATTCTGTGCCTATAAGAGATGAAATGATAAGACATAAAAGCTGAAGAGATAAGCTAGAATAAGATCCTTAAAAGTATTTATTCCACCAAAAAATGAGAATTTTCCCCTGAGAAGTCTCTTAAAAATCTAAGTTTACATTGAGTTTCAGAGAAGGAAAGTCATAGGATTTGTGAAATGATAGAATTTAAAAGAGATACAAATGATACCCCAAATACCATTTTGGGAAACTGGCAAAATGATATTGCCATTTATTTTAATAGTGAAAATTTTAGCAAATTGGAGAGGATATTATTATTTCAATTTTTAGATATAGAGTAGTTGACTAGATTAGGATTTCTCAGCCTTAACATTCTGTACACAATGATTCTTTATTGTGGGGTAATATTCTATGCATTGTACACGCTGTGCAGCATCCCTGGCCTTTTCTCTCTAGGTGTCACAGATCCTCAATCTGTGAAAACAGACTCCAGACATTGTCAGTTGTCCCCTGGAGGTCAAAATTGCCCCGAATGAGAAGCACTGACATAGAGGATATGAAAAAAAAGTGAAAGTAAAAGTTGCTCAGTCGTGTCTGACTCTGCGAGCCCATGGACTATACAGTCCATGGAATCCTTCAGGCCGGAATACTGGAGCAGGTGGCTGTTTCCTTCTCCAGGGGATCTTCCCCAACCCAGGGATCGAACCCAGGTCTCCTGCATTCCAGATGGATTCTTTACCAGCTGAGCCACCAGGGAAGCCCATAGATGATATAACCAAGGCAAAAAGTTAGTTGGAAAATTTACTAGGATAGGGAAAAATTACCAGAGTTATATCAACATTAATTGTATATGTAAACAAAGAACCATTTTCAAAACATAGTGAAGAAAGTCTACCCCAACAAAGGAAGGAAACAGAGGAGCATGGAGTCATAAATCATGAGGAGAGTTCAAGAAAGAAGTGGTAAATTATATGGAAAACACAAAAATAAGATAAACATATTCATTTTCTATTGATACTGCTGTTGCACTACAAACTTGGTGACTTAAAACTACAAAATTTTGTTTTCCTATGGCAGAAGCATTCAAGGAAGACAAGGGTCTTGCTGAGCAAACATCAAGGACTCTTCAGAGCTGTATTTCTTTCAGAAAGTTCTAGGGGAAATCTGTCTCTTCACCCTTCCTAGTTTCTTGAGTCTGCCAACTTTCCTTGGCTTATGTCCCCTCTTCTGCATCTCTGAAGCCGGTAGCATTGCATCTCTTTGATCCTTCTTCCTTTGTCACATATCATATCTCTATTTCTGACCACAGCTTGAAAGTTCTCTGTTTTAAGAGTTTGTGCAATTATATTGGCTACTGTAATCACAGGATTGCTATGGGTCATCCAGACTACTCCCTTTATCTTATTGTCCTTAATTTAATAGCATGTACAAAGTATCTTTTGCCCTGTTATGTAATATATTCTCTGATTCTGGAATTAGGACATGAACATCTTGAGAGGGGGATTATTTTGCCTTCCAAAATGAATCAATGAAGGACATTCAGATTTAGAGAACCCACACTACTCATTTTCCTTTAAGTTCAGACATGTTCTTATTAATAGTCCATGCTGACCATTTTTCAAAGCAAATGCCGTGAAAATGTGTGTGTGTGTGCTCAGTTGTGTCTGACTCCTTGTGACCCCATGGACTATAGCTGACCAGGCTCCTTTGTCCATATAATTTTCCACACAAGAATATTGGGGTGGCTGCCTAGCCATGGTCAAGCACATTAAAAAAGAAATCTTAAAAAATTAGAAAACTATTTCAATTAAAAATAAATATTATATATAAAATTTTGTGAGATGCAGATAAAGCTTTGCTGTGAAAAATATAACCTAATAGGTTTGTATTAGAATAAAATACAGATTTATATTAGCATAAAATATAGATTTATATTAGAATAGTGAGCAAAGAGTACATTTCAAGTAATTAAAAAAGAAACAGAAAATAAAAGATGGTAGAAGAAGAAGAAAATAAAGATTTAAAGAGAATATGGTTGAAAGCAAGAATATATGAAAGGAGATCAGAAGAAAAGAAAGCGAATTCTTTTTTAAAAAAAAAGCTTTTACAGTAGAAAATTTTGGGGGAGTGCTGATCAAGAAAATAAAAAAGAAAAGAGGTGCAATTAAATAAAAATAAAATGCTAAAGGAAGGGGAAGTAGGGTGTGAGAGGGAAATGGAGTAGTGTGAGTTCCCTGGGAGGTTGGGTGGTGATGAATTCTCCAGATTTTGTAGAGCAATTTGTCTTAGAAAGGAGTAAACTTCATTGTAAGAAAAGAGAATGAGGAAGCATGGGTGTGAATGCAGGACAATTTGTTAATTAGGTGACTGAAAATTTACAGAATGCATTAACTTTATCTGGGAAAAATAAAGCAAAAATAATTTTTTAAGGTGAATATCAAAGATTGGTAGGAAGTTTTGAGGTAGGAGGCAGATGGGTCCAGGGTAAAGTAATTGGAGATTCATTCCCTATTAACCAAAACTTCAAGACAGGAACAGCAGGATAATTAACAGCAGGATAATTAAGGTGAGGAGGCTGAGCCCTGCCCAGACCACATATTTTTTGTTCCTGAAGTCAGGAGACGTCCTCGACCATACCTGCACAAAAAGGGCTCCTTGCAGGCCAAAGGAAGAGTGATGTTAAGGGATGCTCTACCCAGACGCTTGTGGTAGGATCTATCTTGGCTGTGTGTGCAAACATGGAAGGGTCCTGAGATGTACCAAATATGGACTGTGAACCAGGCAAATCAAAATGATTGGCCAAAGGAAAACTGGAAGAAATGCCCTATCTAAGCGATTTAAACCGCCACACAAGCCCAACTCAGGGGCTCTCCCTCTGAGTCTGCCCATGTGTCTATTCACACGTACTGTACTCTCTTTCCTCTTAATAAACACTTTACTTGCTTTACCCCTATGTCCTTGGGGATATTCTTTTCTGCAAAGCCAAAGAGCCAGGGCCCTTGTCACTGACCACTGGTCTAGTAGTTAGGATCTGGTGCTTTCCCCACCACAGCCTGGCCTCAGTCTCCAGCTACGACCCCAAGTCCCACTCCAAGCTGCTGCAGGCCAAGGCCACGGGATATCATATTGAGAAAACTGGAAAGCATATGAAATATTTCACTTAGGAGATCAAACTGTGGAAACATAAGAAGGTTGATGGACATTGTTGAGTAGCTAGAGCAGTTCTCTTTGATATCTTCGTGAGCTTAGTGTATTCCTGAGTAACTTTCCATAGGCATTCACCCAAAACTGTGTTACTGAAATGATACCCTGGGTCTGCTTGTTCCAATTTTGACACCTGGTTGTTGTGCGGGAAAGTATGGTGTTTATTTGCAGGACAACAAGCCAGGAACAAAGGGCAACTCTTGTTCAGAAGACTGGAACTCCCTGATAGCATTTAGGAAAGAGTTTAAAAGATAGCACTTGGGGTGAGGGTTTCGGTCATGGAATTCATTCTGATTGTGAATTCATTCTCACTGCCAAGTGAGGTAACAGGGTGACTTCAGGAATCTCAGTCGTCATCCTTCTGGTTTCAACCAGTCTAGGGTCTGCATGCTTGTGGTCAGCATGTGGTCACTATCCTTCACCTGGATAGGGTGGTTATTTTCTGCAGAACAACTCAAAAATATGCATCAGACACACCTTGAGTAGTAACTAGGACTTTGATTGCTAAACTATAGTTTCTTGATTGCTTTTCCTTTGTTTTTGCATTTCTTCATTTCCCTAATTAGTAACTGCTTGAGTCTGCTCTTTGGAACTCAGGGAAGGCCTAGGAAACTAAAGCCTTTCCTACAAAGAGCAATGAGAGACCAGAGGGGCTTTTGTACCCAGGAAGGCCCCATAGGGTCCTGCGCCATTTCAAGTTCCCCTTTCCTTTAATACTCCTCAATACTGAGGGGAACAAGGGTAGGATAAGAAAGGAAATAAGTTTTGGATGGAGAAGTTCATCATAAACTTGGTAGGGGAACTCAGTTTTAGGGGGACTCAATTTCAGCTGCTGTGGAACACTGGGTCTAATCTTCCTTCAAATCCTATCTAAATTATATTCTACTGCATCTAGATATAGATCTTTGGGATGCATCCTTAATGTCCCACTGTATGCCTGTGTGGGGGAAGAAAAGTAATTTTTCCTCTACGTATCATTTTAGGTTCTTAACTGAGATCCTACCTCTCCCCCAAAATAGTAAGAGAAAAACAAATAGAGGTTTAATAGCATGTATAGTTTCTGGATACATGGGAGATACACAGGAAAACTGAGAAACTCCCTGAAATAGTCCAAGACTTTGTTCACTCAGTCATGTCTGACTCTTTGTGACCCCATGGACTATAGGCCACCAGGTTCCTCTGTCCGTGGATTTCTCAGGCAATAATACTGGAGTGGGTTGCCATTTCCTTCTCAGGGGATCCTCCCAACCCTGGGATTGAAGCCAGGTCTCCTGCATTGTAGGGAGAGTCTTTACCATCTGCACCATCGGGGAAACCCTGAAATGGTTTACCACCTTAAATACCATCTTAAGTTAAAGACAAAAGAAGATGTTGGGATTGGGGAGTCAGTCATGGGAGGTTACCAGGAAAAGCACAGTAAAGAGACTAAGGTTGTTATGGGGATGTAAATCATTGCCTGACGCATTGATGAGTTTCTACAGATTCACAGTCAACATTCTCTTACTAGCACAAAGAGGAAGACACTCTTACAAGTGGAGGCTTTCTTTATAAATACAAATATCTCCTGAAAAGGGTAACTCCTACTTAGTTTACATAGCTTCACCTTCATTTGCTGTTTCTTAAAAATAATCAGCTCAAAATAATCAGTATGCCAAAGAGGCATATTTGGGTTGTAGATTTTGCTCCCTCTCACCTGGAACCATAGACATTTTACATCTTTTCTTCAGAGAGAGAATTTCATTCTAGAAATTCTGGCAGACCTTTGTGTGCCCAGTCGTTTCAGTCATGTCCTCAGACTCTTAGTGACCCCAGGGACTGCAGCTCTCCAGGCTCCTTTGTCTATGGGATCCTCTAGACAAGAATACCAGAGTGGATTGCCTTGCCTTCCTCCCAGGAATCTTCCTGACCCAGAGATTGAACTCACATCTCCTGCATTGCAGGCAGATTATTTACCACTGAGTCTCTAAGTCCTGCTAGTAGGCTATGGTTACATTAAATTTAGAAATGTTTAAGGTATTCTATTTCTAAGATTTAATTTAGGATTACAATTGTTCATTTAGCCTGCACATTATTACACAGGTCTCATTTTTGAACTAAGTGCTATTTCTATTTTTAAATCATTATTGGTCTCACTGCTGCCCCAAATATCATGTTCATTTTGCGTCCATGCAACTGTTTAGAATCATAACTGCTTAATTTTTTGAATTTTTAAAAATGCTTTCTTTGCCTTTTTCTTGACTATGCATATACATGCTGCTGATTGAAACAGTATCCAATCATAAACACATGTTACACAATCAATGATTTCCAACTTGAAGTCTGAGACAGTTGGTCAATGTAAACATTTCTGAATAATCAAAGTATGCAGCATATTTTATTACTGTAGTCCTCAAATGGTTTGTCTGTTTTATCCACCATATTGATGTTTTTATGCTGTTGCTCTCAAGGTAGATGATTAAGAGTTTCTGCTATAAATTGTTTTTGATGTTTTGTGATCTCTTTTGGAAATAAAGTGAGTAATGGCCCAGAACTGAGGGGTTCTCAGACTGTGAGATTTCTTAGCTTTAAAACAAGGACAATCCTGGGAAAAATAAAATTGGTCATCCTGTCTGAAAGCCAAGCTAGGTTCAAAGTTTGTATTATTTCTTTTTCTGGTCAGAATTCAATCTGTCACCAATTTGTCATTATTTCATTTTTTCTTTTTTTTTAAATTTTATTTTATTTTTAAACTTTACAATATTGTATTAGTTTTGCCATCTTATACTAATAAATATGATGGGCTTCCCAGGTGGCAGAGAGATAAAAAAATCTGCCTGCCAGTGCTGGAGATGCGAGAGATGTGGGTTCTGTCCCTGGGTTGGGAAGATCCCCTGGAGAAGGAAATGGCAACCCAGTCCACTATTCTTGCCTGGAGAATCCCCATGGACAGAGGAGCCTGGCGGGCTACAGTCGATGGAGTTGCAAAGAGTCAGGCATGACTGAGCACACACACCTACCATAAATATGATAGCTGCATTCATGTGTTCTACCTTATATGTGTGACTTCAAAAGTCTTACAATATGTGCATTTCAAATGAGGTACACACACACACAAATTTAAGAAACCAGTTTGAAGAAGTAATATGTGTTCTGTAAAACTCATGCACTTATGTGTATGAACTTTTACAGAGAACAGCATCTCAAAAAGTCTGGAAGTAATTTGAGGTTGCAGACCGTGAAACCTTTTGCCTTAGATCTGAAGTCAAATGTCAAGACACTTTACCAGATTTGTCTGACACAAAAAGGAAGTGAATACATATATGAATTGGGGGAGCAGGGTATTGTTGACTTGCAGAAAGATATGCAGCATAAGAATTGGGAATTTAAGTTTTATTCAGAGTCTTACCTGGGACTATTGCCTGAAAAGACAGCTCTGAGGAACTTCTATGAAGAGGTGGGGGAAGAACCAGTGTATGTATGTATATATATATATATATATATATATATACACACACACACACATATATATTTGGCTAGGAAATACGTGTAGTCAAGCACACATTTTGGTGAAAGTTTACTGCTAATCTCAAAGAATAGATATCTCAAGCTAATGATTTTAGTGCTTTCTTAAGTATAGGAAGATAGAAGAATCTGTGGTCACTGAAATTCTTCCCGGGATATGCATCTAACTGTCTAAAGGCATGCTTCAACAAAGCACAGAGTGTCTCACCCTGGTTTTCATCCTGAATTCCTCTCCCTCTTGGGGTGCACGCTCAGTGGGCTGCAACATTGCCCTTGTGCAATTGGATGATGTTAAGGCTCTTTGTCCTTTATGTTGTTACTGTTCACAGTACTATCTAAGTTATGCGAGAAGAAATTGTAAGGGTGGAACAAATTTCCCTTATTCCTTTCTAAGTTTTTTGGCTGGTCTAATAATTAAATTGACACGAGAGATTAACTGGAGAAAAAAACAAAATTACTTACATACAGGTGTGCCATAAAAGTATGAAGACTCCAAAGGCAGCCAGATAATTAAAGCTTACACAACATCATGAGCTAAAAGAAGGGTGGGGCTCTGGAAATACAAAGGAGAGAAAGTACATTCCCAGGTGGGCAGAGGGGATGTTTAGAAAACAAAAGTTTCTCTGTTATGCAGGTAAGTTTCTGAGCTCAAAAGGTGTCTCTGGTAGTGGTTCTCTTCCTGGTACAGGCCCCCTTTCCAAAGTAAATGTAGGCAGTTGAAGGCACAGTAAAGAGCTTTTCCTGAATTTGCTGGGTTTTGATTGCCTTTAGCTCAGGATACTCCTGATGCCAAAGTGACATATTTTGGGGTGACAAATTCTGCTCCTTGTGGGGAAGGATGTAACTTTGGTATTACTGCCAGCTTCCTTCACTTCCTGGGACATTCCCTAGTAAACTTTCTGCTAAATTCTGCCACTTGGTGATTTTGGTTCAAGGAGAATGGAAAAAAAAAAATTGTACAGAAACAGGTATATTGTGCAACATGTGTATTTCTGAGCACTGTGGTCAGAGAGGGAAAACTTTGAAAATATGGGTAAATATTTACATCACTGAAAGACAGGATAATTATTAGAAGCCAGAAGTGATATTTTTATGCATCTTTCTTTTCCTTCACGGTAATTAATGCCAAGGATAACTACTGTTCTGGGGAAGAATGTGAGGATGGTCATGCCATGATTCTGTGTGGATGAGATCTAAAGATTTCCCAGGAAGGATTAGTGACTTTTGAGGAGACTGGCTCAGATAAATTTACTCATTCTTGATATAGGAGAATGAAGGAAGAGGAGAAGATCTGTAACAGCATGTAAACAAAGAGGGTAAGGTCAGAGGAGAAGATTCTTGATAACGACAAGCTTTTCTGACAAGGCCCTCAAAACCCATCAAAGAGTTGATGGAGCTCCAATAGTGGCCAGGCTTGCAGAGTGGTAGCTTTCTTTGCAGAGAACACAAGAGAAACTAGTATCACCCAGTGACTTGTTTAATTTTCACCTCTTTTCCTTGAAGCGGGTGAATGCATGGGAAGGGAGACTCAGCAGTACCTGTCTTTGCTCTCCTCTCCCCACCCTCCCCATCGCCTACCTTTTCATCTGGCAGAGGGTGAAACAAGGCAGGTGAAACAGCTGGAGAGATTCACATTATATAATACAGTTTCCCTGACTTGTGGGCATGTCCACAGAGTAAGCTAGATGTATATTGGCTGGTAAGGTTAATTCATTCTTCTAATCATAAACCAAGGACCTAGGGAATTCCTTCCCATGATCAACGTTTATGAAAAAGGCTGAATTTTTATGTGTATTTCCTCCTTCCATCTGCTAATTTTTAATCAGCAAATTCACAAATGACAAGGCCAGGACAAGGTGTGGCCTTATTGCTTATTTTGCCCTGGCCTGTTCTATCCCTAAATGTGAGGGCCTCATGATATCCAGCCTGTTTTATCTAAATCCAGAGAGTGCATCTGACCCTTTCTTGAAAGCCCAATTTTTCTTCCTTTTCTATATTGATTTGTTTACAGCACTGCCAAATGCATTGATTTATCCTCTTACCTACTGTCAAAGCAGCCCCGTTCTGATGTTGAACACGGGCCATTTCAGGTAATCTATCACGAAGTGGCTCAACAGTGCCAAGTTTTTCTAAACTCCTTTTCTGAATGTTTTCTTACTCCACAGCAACCACTTTGTGGAGTGACCCCTGCACCTGGTGTGTCAAGATTTGATAACTAATTGAATACACAGTGATTTCAGTTTTCCACCTCAGACAGTCCTGATAATCAAACTGAGGCTTATCTCTCACAGCGGGTCCCATAAATTAGTTAGTCCATCAATCCAGGCTCTGTCAAAAAAAAAAAAAAAAAAAAGGAAGGAAAGGAGAGAAAGAACTGTTAGCAAAATTGCACCCTTCTACATTTGTACTCAACAAGCAAATAATCATCAGCACACTGATGCATGTTAGGAAGTGGAATAAATATAGCCCTCTATTGAAATCCTTGGCACGTAGAAGGAAAAGAAAGCACTCATTTGGGTTGAACACATTTTACTTAACAATGAAGGTCTAAATCCCAATTTCATCTTCACTGTCATGAGCCTTACCTATTTTTATATATAATAGGCATTATTGTTGTACAAAATATATGCTTGTTACAGTATAAAAACAAGGTGATCTAATAAATCTGGGGCTGCGGGTCAGTTCTCTGAGATTCTGAAATGAAATTTAGCAGAAAGTTTACTAAGCAATGTCCCAGGAAGCGAAGGAAGCTGGATGATGCAGAGGAAGAAAGTGGGCTCCCAGGCAGTAATACCAAAGTTACATCCTTCCCCACGAGGAGTCTGATACCTTGGATGCCCACCTAAGATATACGGATTTGGGGTTAGGTCCTTGTATGCTTGATCAGTCACTATATACAGGATGCTCAGGGGAAAGGGCGTGACCTTGGCCAAGGTGACTATCCTCAAGTTCAGGACAGAACTTAAATGACAGCACTCCCAGCAGCTGAGGGAACAAACCTATGAATTCTGAAGGGGGATCCTGGCTGCACAGCAGAGTGTTCACTAGATCAGGATAATGACAGCTATAACAATCCAGTTGAAGCATCCAGACAGATGCAGGAATTAAAAAAAAAAATCACTTGGATTTCAGGTGAAATCCAAGTAAATTAACTATTGTATTTCTTTCCAGAATAAATACTGATGAAAATCCTTGAATACAAATGTCCCACTATTGACTTCCTGATTATTTCAATCCTTTAAGCACACTTTGGTTGAGATAAGGGTGATTTGACTCCACAAGATATATCACAAAATTTGCCTGATGGTTTAACTAACTAGCAAGCCAAAAGATTTTTGATAGCATCCTCAGGAGGAAAGGGCATTTTGAGACCCAGAGAATGGGCAGCCACAGATGTCATCACTTTCCCAGAGATTTTGTTGTTGTTGTTCAAGGAATATTCTAGAAATAGGTGAGTTTCCACAGACCACAGACTCATATTATATAGTTAGAAGGTAGAGAGGACATCAGTGCCTTGCATTCCATTAAACTGGAGATAATAAGTAATAACAAGTTATAGGCGTTAGAAGAGTTGATTTAAATTAGTTGGTGCGTGGATAACTAGTGCTTTGCAAGAAAAATTCTATTATAGGAGGCAAAAGTTTGCTGTGAGAAAAGACATGGAGAAGACCAGATGGGAGTGATGTGGGCTGAAGTGTCTTTTGGGCAGGTCTTCTCTACCTCAATATGACTGACATTTGGGGTTGGATGATTCTTTGTTGTAGGGGGTGCCCTATCCATTGCAGGATATTAAGCATCATTCCTGGGCTTTAATCCTGTAAACCAAAGACTATTGCCCACTATTCACTTCTGCATGGTTTAAATCATTAGCCTTTGCACTCATTGACCAACAATGCAGCATGAAAGGAATTCAGAACCAAAAAACAGAATGTGTAACTCTGGGCTTTGGGAAAAACAGTTGCCTTAGATGTTAGATGTATATCTCAGAAAGAATTTTAAGGAACCAAGGTTTGGGATCTTCTCATACAGAGGAAGGCACTAATATCAAAAGCTTGAGATATATGTTCTTTTAGACTAGCAGTAATCTTCCACCAAGATATAAGCTTTAGTGCATGTATTCCTTAGCCCAAAATCATATATATTCTGGTTTCTCCCTCTGTCTATTCAGAAGAGGTCTTTCAGATGTTCTGGGAGGCTGTTTCCTAGGCTGTTGTTGTTTAGTCACTAAGTTCTGTCCAGCTCTTTGTGACCCCATGGACTGCAACATGCTAGGCCTCCCAGTCCTTCACCATCTCCCAGAACTTGCTCAAACTCATGTTCATCGAATCAGTGATGCCATCCAACCATCTCGTCCTCTGTCATCCCCTTCTCCCCCTGCCTTCAATCTTTCTCAGGGTCTTTTCCAATGAGTCAGCTCTTTGCATCAGGTGGTCAAAGTATTGGAGCTTCAGCTTCAGCACTAGTCCTTCCGATGAATATTCAGGAGTGATTTCCTTTAGGATTGACTGGTTGGATCTCCTTGCAGTCCAAAGATCAAGAGTCTTCGCCAACACCACAGTTCAAAAGCATCAATTCTTTGGCACTCAACTTTCTTTGTAGTCCAATTCCCACATCCATACATGACTACTGGAAAAACCATAGCTTTGATTAGACAGACTTTTGTGGGTCAAGTAATGTCTGTGCTTTTTAATAAGCTTTCTAGGTTGGTCATAGCTTTTCTTCCAAGGAGCAAGCTTCTTTTAATTTCACGGCTGTAGTCACCATCTGCAGTGATTTTGGAGCCTAAAAAAAAATTAAGTTTCTCACTGTTTGCATTGTTTCCCATCTATTTGCCATGAAGTGATGGGACCACATGCCATGTTCTTAGTTTTCTGAATGTACTCTTCATATAAAAAATTAAATAAGCATGGTGACAATATTTAGCCTTGAAGTACCCCTTTCCCAATTTTGAACCATTTCATTGTTTCACATCTGGTTCTAACTGTTGCTTCTTGACCTGCATGCCAGTGTCTCAGGAGACAGATAAGGTGATATGATATTTCCACCTCTTTAAGAATTTTCCAAGTTTGTTGTGAGCCACACAGTCAAAGAGGTAGTCAGTGAAGCAGAAGTAGATGTTTTTCTGCAATTCCTTTGCTACATAGTCATATATATATATATATATATATATATATATATATAAGAATATATATATATATATTTCTTGGCTATAGACCTCTGTAAAGTCCCTGGACAAAACTGAAACTCATATCTCTTATATGAAGCCTATTCCTTTCAATCAATATCCACTAGATTTCAGTAGTAAACCCCACCTAAAATCATGATGTTCAAAAATGTTTCCAAATTGCCATTTGTCCCCCAGAAGTAAAATTACCTTCCACTCTGATCTTCCACTAAGAACAACTGATCTTAGAGAGAAACTATATTTTAATTACCCCCTCAAATTGTTTTAATCCTATTTTGTGCTGTTGTTGAATAATCTGTTCATCTAATGAATGTGTTCCTCACTTAATATTTATCATTTTTTAGGTCATGGTAGCTGTGAGTGTAGGAGAAACCATCTAATTAGAAAAGATGGAAATTGGGTGCAGAAAGAATGAAAAGTGTAACGGAGAGAGTAGATGGCTGTTTAATCCTCAGGAGATTTGTAAAGTATTCCAGGGGTGGTTTATCACTGGAAATATCTAATAGTTGTATTCTAGAGGCATATATGATAATCCAAGTCTTTCTTGGAGTACATGATTGGAGCTCAATAATTTTATTCTTCATCTGAATTTTTAATAGTAGTTTTGAATGTTATGCATATATTAGGCATCCTTTTCTCATTTTCCAAATGTGTGAATTGGAATAAATGCAATTCAGTGTTACCTGATTCTAAATGGCTCTATATCATGTTGCATGAGACACTAAGACAACATAATGTTACATGATATAAAGGACATGTCAAATTATGCTATCACTTTTTTCCATTTCAGGGACAGCTTTATAATATTGTTTAGATTTATAATGCTATATGAGTTCTATGAAGCAGAAGTGTCCCATTTCATTTCACACACTTAGAAAATAAACATTGTGCCAGATTTATCTGTTCCCACAGCTGTGTGTTTGTAAATGTCAAAGTAAAACATGTTACTTTAGATCAGAATCTATTATCATTCACAAAAATAAGTTGCATTTGTATAGTTACAAAAAAAGGGACAGAAAGCTAAAAAAAAAATTAAATTATTCTAGAACATAAAGCAATAATAAAGACAATCTATATTTTACCTGGCTGTTACAAAGACTTTGCTTTCAAATTCCTTATGGTTGTTGGTGTCGTGTTCAGTCTTTGAAAATCCAAGTAGGTTTCTATTCCATTTTCTTTTAGCCAATGGAAATATTAAATATCTTTGTAGTGTGAATTGTATTCAGCTCAGTTCTTTACAGACCCTATTCCTCCTCCCTCATATATGACCAGTTGAAAGCAGCATTGCTGCTCAGTGTGTGTGTGCGTTATGTGCTAAGTTGCTTCAGTCGTGTCTGACTCTGTGCGACCCCATAGACAGCAGCCCACCAAGCTCCTCTGTCCATGGGATTCTCCAGGCAAGAACACTGGAGTGGGTTGGCATGCCCTCCTCCAGGTAAACTTCCCAACCCAGAGATCGAACCCAAATCTCTTATGTCTCCTGCACTGCAGGTGGGTTCTTCACCACTGAGTCACCTGGAAGACTGCTGCCCAAACTTCCCTTGTGGCTCAGACGGTAAAGTTTCTGTCTACAATGCGGGAGACCTGGGTTCAATCCCTGGGTTGGGAAGATCCCCTGGAGAAGGAAATGGCAATCCACTCAAGTTCTATTGCCTGGAAAATCCCATGGACAGAGGAGCCTGGTGGGCTACAGTCCATGGGGTCACAAAGAGTTGGACACGACTGAGTGACTTCATTTTATTGGGTTGGCCAAAAGTTTGTTCAGGTTTTTCTGTAACGTCATACAGAAAATTCAAACTTTTTGGCCAATCCAATACATGACCAGAGAGAGGAACAAGGATATAGTATTTTGAGAAATGAGAATTTAAAATGTTCATCAAAATAATTCTTGAATTTCCTTTCAGTAACATTGGATTCCTTTCTGTTCCCCAAACCACACCTCGATTCCCATTTTTGACTGCATATTCTCTTCCAACTGAATATGTTCAATCTCAACTCTGATCAACTCATTCTTAATTTAAATACCATATTTTTCCTGGTATCTTAGATACATTATAATTCCTCCTTTGCTGGGTCTCTCAGACTGCAATGCCTGTGGACAAGATTATGCCTTCCCTTTTGCTAGTGGCTTCCATCCTCAGCATCTGGTTTTCCAGGGTTCATCACCCACCCCTGCCAGACTGTCCTCCCTCTGCTGGATGTAAGCTGGCTCAAGGGTGCATCTGTCTCTCAGTATTTCATATCTGTGTTGGGAGACAGTTCTCCAAGAGTCTGTTGTGTTCCTGTGTGTCTTTTGAGCCTAGGCACCATCTGTCTTTGTTCCAGACTACCTTTTCAAGAATGTTTGTATAGGGAGCACTCTTGGAAAACAGAGAATTTCTAACTCCAGGGCAAAGAGGGATTGGTTTGTTGTTCAGTATAATACAAATAATATCTGCCCCTGGGGTAAATATCATACAGAGTACTGCTAGCTATAAAGCCCTGTGTTCTTTAAGCTCAGGGTTCCTCTCTTGTGATCCAGCCCAATGCCTGTGAAAGTGTGTCTTAGTTCTCTTGTATCACCCTGTGGGTGCTGGGGCTTGGGCAAGTAGTTCAAATGCTGATTCTCTGGCTATTACTATTTCTGTGACTAGTAAATTAGCTTTTGTCTCTGACTCAGGACTCTTGTTTCTCCTATTAGTTTACCGGAAATTTGGGCAGCATGCCTTGTTAGCTCAAAAGTAGGCTAAAGTTTCAGACCCTTCACACTCTTGACATTCTTGTCCAGGGAAAATGTTAACCTCAACTTCCTCACCTGTCAGTGGGTTATTACTTCTTAGACAATGCCCTCTTTTCTCTCTTCTCTGATGCATCCCATCTTTAGATTCATCAGGTATGTGTCAGCTCAGAGTCAAATGAAATTTCAGACACAAAGGTAACATCTCTGACTCTCCCAAATGGTTCTTTCAAAGCCTCTTCTTTCTAAGGTCATGCTGAAGGAAGCAGCATCCCCTCCCACTGGAAGGCAGATTATATTATGGAAGTAATTCTCTCCAAAGAATCTTTTCAAAAATTTATTTTTTCTTCTCTAATCTGTTGAATTTTTATTTTCTTAATCTAAGAGTATCTAAGAAGGACCCCAAAATAATACACTTACTTTTTGAAAACCTACATTGAAAAATGTGCCTTTTGGGATACATCCTAACTGTTGTATTGAGTATCTATCACATTAAGGCCTTCATTGAAACTGAAGCAAGAAAAATCCCATTTTTAGTTTCTTTTTATATATAGTTTAAAACATGCAGAAGTTTATTATATTATTTAATAAAACATTTCTAAATAAGTTCCTGGAGCATTCATGGGAAATATAAACATCAAATTCAGACAAGCATTCACACTTAGACATGAGCAGAGAGAGAGTGGAATGGGAGAGTTCAAGAGGAAATAACTTCAGCTGTATTTGTAAGAGATGGGGGAGAAGTGGGGAGAATAGATAAAACATGAAGATTTGACATAGAATGGAACTGTTAAAAATGTGGTATTTGCTATTTTAATCTCTGTACTGTTCTGTATCCTAGACAGACTTTAACAAGTAATAAGTAATGTTTCAGCATCATTCCTTCCAAAGAACACCAGGACTGTATCTGCTTGATTATTTCAGAATTACTATTTGTTTTCCTAATAATTGTGTGACACCCTATCATGTTATATAGTCCTTGGCACACACTTTTTTCCTCAAAGTTCCTAATTCTCAAGCATCTTTTGAGATTAAATGTTGCCATGGTTTAAGGCTGATGCCACCCACATCATCTTTTTCCATTTAATTACATTCCTTCCGTATTCATACAAGATTCTTCTCTGATCCTCTATTTGTTATTATCATCATCATCCTCAAAATCATCTAATATGAAGATAATAATAGTAAATGTTTTTAAATCCTTTCTTTTTGTTAAGGATGACTATAAACAAATAGCTTATATTCATTTGTTTAATTCCACTTGTAACTCTCTGTAAGGTGTGAGTCATTGTTATTCACCATTTATATACAGATAAACAGACACACAGAGTACATTACACAAGGCCATACAGAGAGTGTTAATCTGGGTTTGAACACAGGCAATGTGGCTCCAGAGCCTGTATTCTTAATCACTACGGTATGGTACCTTTTCAAGTTATATAAATTGTTCAAATGAAACATAAGTGCATGCACAATTCCTAAGCATTAGAATAATACATATACAGATAGCAAAAGCTGAAATTCCTTTGCTTACCAGTTCCACTTCCCTCTGTAGAAGCAAACAATCACTTGAGCTTGTATCCTTAATTTTTATTAATCATACAAGCATGCACTCATGTATAGCAGAGATGTTTTCTGCAATCAGTAAGATCATGGCATAGTGTTCTGCAATTTAAAATATGAAAATACATATTCAGTTCAGTTCAGTCGCTCAGTCGTGTCCGACTCTTTGCGACCCCATGAATTGCAGCACGCCAGGCTTCCCTGTCCATCAACAACTCCCGGAGTCCACTCAAACTCACGTCCATCGAGTCGGTGATGACATCCAGCCATCTCATCCTCTGTTGTCCCCTTCTCCTCCTGCCTGCAATCCCTCCCAGCATCAGAGTCTTTTCCAATGAGTCAACTCCTCTCATGAGGTGGCCAAAGTATTGGAGTTTCAGCTTTAGCATCATTCCTTCCAAAGAACACCCAGGACTCATCTCCTTTAGAATGGACTGATTGGGGAAAGTACATATTAGAATTCCTCATGTCCATGGACTTAGAACTGCCTAATGTTTTCAAGTATTTCTGAACAATACAAATGTCAATGAACTATAAACTTATTCAACCACTAATCTATTTATTGACATTCTGCTACTGCATCTTCAGTCAGTTCATTTCAGTCACTCAGTCGTGTCTGACTCTTTGTGACCCCATGAATTGCAGCATGCCAGGCCTCCCTGTCCATCACCAACTCCTGTAGTTCACTCAGACTCATGTCCATTGAGTCAGTGATGCCATCCAGCCATCTCATCCTCTGTCATCCCGTTATCTTCCTGCCCCCAATCTCTCCCAGCATCAGAGTCTTTTCCAATGAGTCAACTCTTCACATGAGATGGCCAAAGTACTGTAGTTTCAGCTTTAGCATCATTCCTTCCAAAGAACACCCAGGACTGATCTCCTTTATTTATTTTTTTAAAATTTAATTTTATTTTTTAACTTTACAATATTGTATTGGTTTTGCCATATACAAACATGAATCTGCCACATGTATACAGAGGGATGGTTCAGGGAGGGAGGAGGGAGGAGGGAGGAGGGTTCAGGATGGGGAACACGTGTATACCTGATCTCCTTTAGAATGGACTGGTTGGATCTTCGTGCAGTCCAAGGGACTCTCAAGAGTGTTTTCCAACACCAGAGTTCAAAAGCATCAATTTTTTGGTGCTCAGCTTTATTCACAGTCCAACTCTCACACCCATACATGACCACTGGAAAAACCATAGCCTTGACTAGACGGACCTTTGTTGGCAAAGTAATGTCTCTGCTTTGTAATATGCTATCTAGGTTGGTCATAACTTTCTTTCCAAGGAGTAAGCATCTCCTAATTTGACGGCTGCAGTCACCATCTGCAGTTATTTTGGAGTCCAGAAAAATAAAGTCTGACACTGTTTCCACTGTTTCCCCATCTATTTGCCATGAAGTGATGGGACCAGATGCCATGATCTTTGTTTTCTGAATGTTGAACTTTAAGCCAACTTTTTCACTCTCCTCTTTCACTTTCATCAAGAGGCTTTTTAGTTCCTCTTCACTGTCTGCCATAAGGTTAGTGTCATCTGCATATCTGAGGTTATTGATATTTCTCCTGGCAATCTTGATTCCAGCTTGTGGTTCTTCCAGCCCAATGTTTCTCATGATGTACTCTGCATGTAAGTTATTAAATAAGCAGGGTGACAATATACAGCCTTGACGTACTCCTTTTCCTATTTGGAACCAGTCTGTTGTCAAAGCTAGTGGAGACTGCATCTTAAATACACGCATAAAATAATTATGTCTTCAATGTGACTTACACCTATTTCATAATTGAAGCAGATATGTGTGTTAGATTCAGTTGAAGGAAATTATAGAGGGATACTAAGTGGTTCTCTGATATGCATCTTTCTTTGATGTCAAACACATACTAAAAATATTAGAAGAAAAAATGGGATGCCTATGGATTGAGCAAACTTAGACCATGTGGGCTTTTTCCTAATTTCTTTCCTCCCAAGACTGGAACGATCAGCCCAGTGTATACATCAATAACTATCACCCAAATATGCACTTATGAGGGCCATTCATTAGCTGCACTAAGAGGTAGTCAAGCTTAAGTGCTTGTCACACTGCCTTTTCAGAATCTTCTCATACTCCGAAGTTCAGCCTTGCAAGAATTTTGTCTGAATAGTGTCACTTGGGTTCTTCATTTACAAAGGGTTAAACTTTTGGATGAAGCACAGACACTGTCTCATGGATTGTCCTTGAGTAGGGGAACTTAACCTCTACATTATTTTTTGTCTTACCACCTATCAGTCTATTGTAGCTTTGTGCCAATTCGTGGTTGTCAAGCTCTTTATTAACCTTAGATGAAAGGTGTTCTAATAAATAGATAATATTAACATAATAATCTGAATGACAATAAAGAGATAGGAAAAATGAACTCAGAGAACCTTTAATTAGGTTATTTTAAAATTAAAATATCAGATGAAGATCCCTTATAAGCATTGTATTTGCATATAGAGTTATAAGGATTTAATAGTGAAGCTGAGCACAGTAAAGCCTGACAGTTTTATCCAGAGACTTTCCATGTTTAAGAAAAGCCATAATACTGAGTTCTGTTCTTTTCTGTGGCGGTGAAACATGATTTAAATGAATTCTGAGACTGGATCTTTCTGCTAATTTCAGAAATAGATAGCATGTCTTAAGCAATTAAATAAAAATCCATTTTCCTTTAAGCTGATGGCAGAGGACAGGAGGGAGTCTTGTTTCAAAATAAGTTAAACATTGTCAAATATGTGTGCTTACCACTCTGACAAAAATAGAAAATAAAGTTTTCAGTTAATACCAGCTCCTTCAAGTAGAAATACCATGAGAATTTTCTTTACTTCACTAAAACTATCAGAAGCTAAAGAAAAATGGGCAGTATACCAGGTACTGAGACCTTATATTTGAAAAGAGTTTCAGACGGCTCACCCAAAATTTTCTGAATTATCTCATTTGAGTATACAAATTTGTGATGTATTTAAACCAATTTAGATTGTATATTCTACTATTTTTCAATATGATACTGTTTTTACCAGTTTATTATCTGAATGTAAGGGTATGTGTGTGTGCTCAGTCACTCAGACTCTTGCAACCCCAAGACTGTAGCCCGCCAGGCTCCTCTGTCCATGGGATTTCCCAGGCAAGAATACTCTAGTGAGTTGCCATTTCCTTCTCCAGGGGATCTTCCCAACCCAGGGATCAAATCCGCATCTCCTGCATTGGCAGGTGGATTCTTTACCACTGAGCCACCCAGGAAGCTGTAAAAGTATATAGTAAAACACTATTTTGAATTAGTAACAGACCAGATGATGGAAAGTGTACTTGGAAACTTATAGAATTTGAAAGCTTTTTAGAGTACAAAGGTTCACTATATGCTATTTAGGTTTGATTATCAATGCTTTTTAAAAAATAAGATTAAAGAACTAACACTAATGGATACCACATGGTAGTTTAACTATTCTTGGTTCCATTAGCAACTCTGTGTTATTATACAAAGAAAATAACTCTGGCTCTATTTCCACATCAGTGAAATGACAATCGCGTATTTCCTGCACCAATTTTTCTTTATTTTTGTTCTTTACTGCAGTGTGTTTTCTGATCAAGGGAAGGTGAGTATCTTGACTGTTTGGTATTGATGTTTGTCGCTCATCTATTAGCCTTTATTTGTCTTTCAACGAACAGCCATCGTAGGGCACTTATCATGCAAGTGTGGCTACAGAAAATTGTAGGGATTATCATGTTCCCTCAGGATTGTTGAGGCTTTCCAGGGAAAGCTTACAACTCCCCCATTTCTTTTCTGCTACATTCTCCTAAGCATCCAGTAAGAGGAGCAAACTCCAGATTTCCTGGAGTCTCATTAATTTCATGCCTTTCCCAGAGATCATCCTCTTGTCCAAATCGTGACAATTCCCAGCCTTCTTGGAGAAAGCAGTTTAGCTACTCTTCTTCTGAAGCTCTTATTTGGAACTGGATCTATGCTGTTCTAAGCACAAATAGCGGTTCTGGTAGTGGTTTTGTTTGGTTTTCTTTGCCTCCTAAATGAAATATCAAGATCCTGCAAGTGGAAATTTAACTATCTTCAGTAAAAAAAAGAGACCGTTGGCATTAAAAGAGCAATGAGTAGAAATCAAAAACCGTATTGACACGTGCTTGTATTTCTTGGCTTCTAAGAATTTAATTTTGATAAATAATTATCCCTGAATATTTAAAGAGAAACTATATAATTTTGAAATTAGGTCAGGGGGACCCAGGGTCCTACAGTGTTCTGTTTCTCTTCCGTGTACCCCAGGTTCCTAAGGCTCCTGTGAGATCCCCAAGGGTTGTACTACCAGAGCCTAAGACTGAATATAGGCGAAGGTCACACGAGGATGTGTGGGGGTGCTCTTCTAAGGGTGCACAGGCACGGCACACCTCAAGCATAAGCTGGGATTTGTATACTGTCACAGAAAGACAACCCTCACAGAAAGCAATTAAGAACAGAGAGGGTTTTGCAAAGCAGCCCTGGGTCTTCACACGGCAAAGCTCTGCCTCCCCTGTCCCATTTGCTCCCACATCAGACAGAGGGTTTGTGTGAAAGGAAACCTTGCCTTTCTCTCTTTGTTCCTGGGAAACTGCCTCTTCAGTCTCTGTCATCATAACCGCTGTGGTGGTGAAGATTGAGGAAAGAGAAAAGAAGTCTGTTGATGCTATTTAATTAAAAATAAGATTACAACTTAAAAAGAACTGGTAAAACTGAGTCTCAGTAAAAATGTATTGAGATTCTGAATGGTCAGGAAAAGGGAGAGCATAGAAACCTCAATACTTATTAACAAAGTCATTATCCTGTAAGAAAAGGGACTGGATATAATATACCTGGGGCAGACGTTTGAGAAAACTGCTTTTAGGTATTATTTCAACAAGTTGAAATTCAAGAGTAAATTGGTTATATAATCAAGGAAGGTGATCATGGGGAGACTGAAAATAAGTGCATTTTAATTTTTTTCCTTAATACAGATGTAGAAAATAAGTCCTGACAACTGAAAATCTTGGTGCAAGTTTAACAGTCTCTGAGGTATTTATTATTGTCACTGTCCTATCAAATGACTTTCTGTTTCTTTTATCTTGAATTTGAGAACCCTTTCATAATTCTCTATAGCCCCAGGAAATCTGTTTTTGGATCTGGTTCCATTTAACTGTGCCTATGAGTCGGATCGGAGAAGGCAATGGCACCCCACTCCAGTACTCTTGCCTGGAAAGTCCCATGGATGGAGGAGCCTGGTAGGCTGCAGTCCATGGGGTCGCTAAGAGTCAGACACGACTGAGCGACTTCCCTTTCACTTTTCACTTTTGTGCATTGGAGAAGGAAATGGCAACCCGCTCCAGTGTTCTTGCCTGGAGAATCCCAGGGACGGGGGCGCCTGGTGGGCTGCCGTCTATGGGGTCGCACAGAGTCGGACACGACTGAAGTGAATTAGCAGCAGCAGATTTGCTTAATTAGTACTTTCCTTAGCATCAACACTGTAAACTCATCTAGAACACTTTGGGTTCTGTTTCTCAGGATGCCTGCTCTCTCCTGATTATGGGTGACATGGAGGAGCATTTAGATAGTGAGATCACTTCCCAAAGATGTATAGTAATGACAACAGTTAGCGGAAAGGTGCTCCTAAAGTTCAGACATTTGGGTGGAGGGAGTCAGGGATCAAGGATTATGCTCTGAGCACTCTACCTTATTAAGTCAAAAGTAGTGGCATTGGTGCAAAGATTCAAGCAGTGGTCACCCAGAGGATAGGAGGGTGCAGAATAGAAGCCACTGGGATTGCCTGTTAGCTGTGTTCAGTTACAGAGTTAAGGAGTTGATTCTCAGCTACAGAGCCTAGAGAGTGAGCTGAAAACACAATAGCAAGCAGAGATACCACAAAGTTCTTCTAAGCCCTGGACCAAGGCAAATGATGGTCTGGGATTAAATGACTCAATCACTGAAATAGCTGCAGCTGGTTGATGGACAGGATAAGAGTGATTTTACTTAGAATGAGGTATGTTGCAGGTGGGAACAAATAAAGGCATTAGGTGCAGAGCTATTTTCAAAAAAAAAAAATTACTCTGAAAGGGAGAAAAATTTAGATTTTAGAGAAGACTTGGGTCTTAGTGATCTTGAAATATATACTTTTGTTATCATAATACACTAAAGTTTATTATATAGGCTTTTGTGATGAAGGGCTTCCCTTGTGGCTCACCTGGCAAAGAATCCACCTGCAGTGCAGGAAACCCGGGTTCGATTCCTGGGTTGGGAAGATCCCTTGGAGAAGGGAACAACCACCCACTCCAGTATTCTGGCCTGGAGAATTCCATGGACTGTATAGTTCATGAGGTGGCAAAGAGTCAGACAGGACTGAGTGACTTTCACTTTGTGATGAAGACTGCTCAATCATTCAAATTTATTTCACTTCCTTCCTATGCTTTTAGCTACATAGGATACTACGTTTCCTAACCTCCATGGCAGTTGGTGAAGCTTTTTGACTGAAGTCTGTAATTGCACCAGCAAGGATATAGAGAACACTGGGTTTCCGTGGTGGCTCAGCAGTAAAGAATCTACCTGCCAATGCAGGAGATGCAGGTTCAATCCGTGGGTCAGGAAGATCCCCTGGAGAAGGAAATGGCAACCCACTCCAGTATTCTTGCCTGGGAAATCCTGTGGGCAGAAGAGCCTGATGGGCTACAGTTTATAGGGTCACAAAGAGTAGGACATGCCTTAGTAATTAAACAACAATGTGGAAGAACTAGTAGGACAGCCAGCATCGCCTACTTTAGTAATTTCTACTTTAAAAATACATTTTCAGTAAATTGATGGAGATAGGGAAGAAAAGAATGAAATATGCATCTATGTATAGTGTGTGTCAAAAGCAGGGTGGAAAGTTAATCATCAGATGCCTTTTCTTTTAGCATTTATGGTGAGGATCACAGGTGACTCCTAATTGGGTAGGCTCATAGAAAGATAAATCAGCAGAAAGATGTGCTTCAAAATATTTTCTCAACTAGGGTGGGTCCTGTATGGTCAGGCCACTCAAGGTGACTGTTCTCTTGCTCTCTGTACATCTGCTTGACCAAGGCCTGCTTCATGTACATGCTCTTCACATGATTGATCTTACTACATACTTGCTCCAGGCCCCAGCTGGAGATTGTTTCAATCAAAAGGGCAGTAAGAGGCATGCCCCTTTGCTGGTTTCCCTGGTAACTGGTGAGCCCACCTGATATCTATTCCCCCTGTAACTGGCAATCTCGCCCTCACCCCAGCCAAGACAGCTGCCATGTCCTGCCTACCCTCTGCTGTGCATTGTGGGGTATTGCTCCAGGACCTTGCTTCAAACATGTAAGCTCCCCCATCCATTAAACCACTGATATTTGTTTTCTCTTCAGTTGCCCTAAACTCAGCTTCATGCCAAGTCATAATTAGCTTAATGTTTTATTGGGTCACTTTTTCAATAGCTTCTATCCATTAAAGTTATTTTGGTCTCCAAATATGTACATATGTCCTTAGAGGTTATCTTAAAATAACAGGAGATAGTTCACAAAGTTTAAGCCATTGAATTTGATGTTTTGAATTAAACAAAGATCAAAGCAAATATGTGAATATGAATTTCAGACTGGTTTAGATATAATGACATTGGAAACAATTAACAAGAAGCATTCATTGGTATCCCAGCTTTATCGCAGTTGAAGACCTTTATTCAGGACTCAGTGAGGTCTCTTGTTTTGGGCGATGAAGTGGAGGTAAGGGAGGAAGACATGTCAAGAGCCAGAAAAAAAAAAAGTTCCTTTACCTTATGCATTTTTATAACCCATGTCATTTTTGATAGCTTTAACTGACCTCTGCTTATTACAGTAGATGAAGTTAAACTCCTTTCTTTGGGGGTAGGATGAAGTCTCAGTTTTTAGATTCTAGTACAAGTATTGAATTTGTCTGCACACTCAAGGTCAGCACCATGTGTCACCTTGCACACTCAGGCATTTACTCTGAAATCGCCCGAGTGCCTATGATTTCTGTTCTGTGTTCAGACTGCAGCTGGCTTTCTGCCACTCACTCTGAGTGTTGAGCAGGCTTGTGATTGCCTTCAATCAGAATAAATAAGGAGATTACTGTGGCACAACAAATAAATTATGGGCTAAGTCCTGTCATAATAATAGTTTTCATTTTTATAACAGATTGACTTGGGAGATCTTGAAGAATTTGCAAATATGGTTTCCCCTGTTTTGCTGATAGGAAAATAGTCCCTGGCACCAGTTTAGAATTACAAGTCTCAGGGACCAAAGTTTAAAACCAACAACTCACATTTTAGAGATTTGGACTCTGTGCATTAGAGCAAGATGATAAAACATGACCAGGATCCACATCCTTCTGTCATTGGGAGGAGGTGGATTTGCTGATTCTGCTAAAGAAATACTTGACAAAGAATTATTGTTTCCTGTGTTGAGACTCTGAAAGCATTTAGAAAATGCAGAATGTGAATCCTAAAAACTAATGGCAGAGGGTCATACCTAACTGCCATCTCCTAGGAAAATCTGGAAGCACATTTGCCACTTTGAATAAACACTTTTATTTATGGAGTACAATCTATCTGTCAACACACCAAGAGGCTCTACTTGGTTAAATATTCTAATACAATTAGCAAGCTAATGTAATTGGCTGGCCTTAATAGACCTCAACTCTAAGGGCAGTATCACTAAAATTAACAATTATTCTGGAGATGGGACCAAGAAGCTGCAAATGAAGCCAGATGTGCACACAGAGGGGCTCTAGACTCATCGGGATTTCCTGGGGAAAATAGTCATTAGACTGCACATCTGGCAGAGTTCTTCAGAAACCTGTGCCTCCTAAATGATCCTTTGGTACATGTGTTTGAAAATACTCCCCACCCCCACATCCATTTGAAAGGCAAACATACATATGATCTTAAATTAATATTTTCACTAAAAGCATTGCTCAAGATGACATGATAGTTTCCTAAAAGGAAGAGGAATGGAAACCCTCCCTATCTCCTACTGTTAGAGAGAGAAATTAAAAAGACATGTACAGGAGTAGATTAAAGAGGGTCGTCCACTCCTTGACACTGTGCTTATCGAGAAACGGAGGTCTGTGTTTCTTCTCCTTAAGTATGAGGAGACCCTGTGACTGTGTTGGCCAATAAAATATCACTAAATGATTTTGTGTCAGTTTTCAGACTTAGGCTCTAGATGTGGCGAATGTCTACTTGGTATCTCTCAGACAGTCACTTTTGGAACCCAGGTGTGATGATAGCAAAGCAATGCCATTGGACAGGCTCCTGTAGAGAGGAGCTGAGGCCCCAGATCACAGTTCTAGATGAGTTTTTTTTTTTTTTAATTGTAGGATAATTTCTTTACAATGTTGTGTTGGTTGCTACCCTACAAAATAATTTAGCCATGAGTGTGTGTATATGTGTGTGTATTTATATATTTGTGTGTGTATGTATGTATGTATATCCCCTCCTTCTTGAGCATCCCTTCCACCACTCCCTCTCAACCCACCCCTCTAGGTCTTCACAAAGCATATGGATGAGCTCCCTGTGTTACACAGCGACTTCCCACTAGCTATCTATTTTACATCTGGTAATGTATATACTTTAATACTACTCTCTCAATTGATCCCACCCTCTCCTCTCCCTGTGTCCACAAGTTCATTTTCTACATCTGCCTCTCTATACCTGCCTTGGAAATAGGTTCATCAGGACCATTTTTCTAGATCCCATATATATGCATTAATATACAATATTTGTTTTGTTTTTCTGACTTCACTCTGTATAACAGGCTCTGCATAACAGGTGGAGCTTCCTCCCCCTCAGTTCAGTTGACTCAAATTCATTCCTTTTTATGGCTGAGTAATTTTCTATTTTATAAGTGTACCACAACTTCTTTATCCATTCTAGATGAATTTACATTAACAGCCAGTAGGAAAGTGCTATCTTTGAAGCTGTCCCTCTACCCTGATCCAGCTGCCCTACTGCTGCTAAGTCACATCAGTCGTGTCCGACTCTGTGTGACCCCATAGATGGCAGCCCACCAGGCTCCACCATCCCTGGGATTCTCCAGGCAAGAACACTGGAGTGGGTTGCCATTTCCTTCTCCAATGCATGAAAGTGAAAAGTGAAAGTGAACTCAGTCAGTTGTGTCCCACTCTTTGCGACCTCATGGACTGTAGCCCACCAGGCTCCTCCGTCCATGGGATTTTCCAGGCAAGAGTGCTGGAGTGGGGTGCCAGCGGATTTCATATGGAGCCGAGATGAACTGTCTCTCTTGGAGCCTTGCCCACCTTGCAGAATTTTTGACTCAAATAATTTAGCATTATCATTTTATTAAGCCACGAGGTTTGAGGACATTGTTAAAGCAAATGGTAGATAATTGGAATGATCCACAAGGAAATGTATCAGCAAACTGATATTTTCTCTTACTTCACAATTTCTATTGCTTTTCTTGATCTGAAAGTACATTTCCCCCAATAAAATACTCACCAGCTGTTTTCTCTAGATCAGTGTTCCTAATTGATAGCTTAGAATCTCTTTCTAGAACTTGATTGCCAAGCATGTTAGGTCTCTAATTCATCTGTTGCCATTCACTCTCTGGATATACATCCCTTTTTTTGGCTTTCTGAAATTCTCATCAGGGTAAAGAAGACTGCTGACAGCACCTTCACTCATGATCGCAGAGAATGTAGAGAGGAAAACTTCTTACAAGAATTGAAAGGGCTTTAACTATGTTATTAGTAATTGTAGTATTTTTTTTCTTTGTGTGTTTTCTTTTTTATTGAAGCATAGTTGATTTATAATCCATTAGTTTCAGGTGTAAAACAGAAAGGTTTAAGTGTTTTTAGAGATTATGCTCCATTAAAAGCAATTACAAGATAATGGCTATAATTCCCTGCGCTATACAATATATCTTTGCTTCTTATTTATATTATACCTAGTAGTTAGTATTTTGTAAAATCTCATACTCCTATTTTGCCCCTATACACTTCTTTCTCCTCACTGGTAAACAGTAGCTTGTTTTCTGTATGAATGAGTCTGTTTTGTCTTGCTATATGCATTCATTTATTTTATATTTTAGATTCAACATATAACTGATACCATATAACATTCGTCCTTCTGTGTCTGACATTTCACTAAGAATAATACTCTCTGGGTCAATTGATGTTTCTACAAATGGCAGAATTTTATTCTTTTTATGGCTGAATAGGCATCACTGACTCGATGGACGTGAGTCTGAGTGAACTCTGGGAGTTGGTGATGGACAGTGAGGCCTGGCGTGCTGCGATTCATGGGGTCGCAAAGAGTCGGACACGACTGAGCGACTGAACTGAATATTCCATGGTGTGTGTGTGTTTGTGTGCATACTTCTCACTTTTCTGGATCCATCCTTTTGTTTATGGATACTTCAGTTGCTTCCATATCTTGACTTTTAGAAATAATGCTGCTGCTATCACTGGGGTGCATATATGTTTTCAAAAGAGTGTTGTTTTTTTCTGGCTCTATACCCAAGAGTAGAATCGTTGAATTATATGGTAATGTTTTGTTTGTTTTGTTTTCTGAGGTACCTCTATATTGTTTTCCATAGTAACGGCACCAATTTGCATTCCCACCAACAGTGTAGGAGTGTTCCCTTTTCTGTGCATCCTTGCCAACATTTTTTACTTGTAGATTTTTTGATGATAACTATTTTGACAGGTGTGAAGTAATATCTCATTGTTTTGCATTTCTCTGATGACTAGTGATTTGAACATCTTGTCATGAGCCTGTTGGCCAGCTGTATGTCTTCTTTGGAAAAATGACTATTCAAATCTTCTGCCTATTTTTTGATTGATTTGCTTGTTTTTTGATATTGACTTATATGAGCTGTTTATATATTTAGGGTATTTAAGCCCTGGAAGTTTGCTTTTTTTTTTTTTTTTTCTTTTTGCCTTGAAGATAGATCAAAAAATATATATTGCTACAGTTCATTTTAAATTGCCTATGTTCTCAAGTAGGCATTTTATACTTTCAGATCTTATATTTAGGTCTTTTTGTTGTTGTTAATATTTATTTACTTATTTGACTGCATTGGGTGTTGGTTGAGGTGTGCAGGCTCTTCATTGCAGTGCACGGGCTTCTCTCTCGTTGTGGCATCAGGGCACATTAGTTGTGGTTCATGTGGGGCTTAGTTGCCCTGTGGCATGTGGGATCTTAGTTCCTCGACCAGGGGTCAAACTCATGTCCCTACCTTGGAAGGCAGATTCTTAACTACTGGACCACCAGGGAAGTCCCACACACTATGTCCTTTGATTAGAGCATTTAGTCCATTGATAATTAGAGTAATTATTGATCAGATCAGATCAGTCGCTCAGTCGTGTCCGACTCTTTGCGACCCCATGAATCGCAGCACGCCAGGCCTCCCTGTCCATCACCAACTCCCGGAGTTCACTGAGACTCACGTCCATCGAGTCAGTGATGCCATCCAGCCATCTCATCCTCTGTCGTCCCCTTCTCTTCCTGCCCCCAATCCCTCCCAAGTATGTACTTATTGCCATTTTATTACTTATTTTCTGATTGTTTTTGTATTTCTTCTATGTTCCTCTTGGGAAGTTTTGTTAGTTTTATTTAATAGTTTTATTTAGTAGTATGCTTGTGCTCCTGTCTTTAGTTTTCATGTATCTGTTGTAGGTTTTTATTTGTGGTTACCATAGGAGTCATATATGTTTGGGCTATAAATTTATCTTCTTGTTTGAAACTAATAGTCATTTAGTTCAAACACATTTCAGAAGATATACCTTTTTCTCCCCTCCCCCACATCATGTTCCTGATATCATATTATATCATCTTCATGGTTACTGTTTATTGTAGTCATGGTTGCTTTTACAATTTTATGTTTTTTATATCTTTGTTTCTTTGTTTTTTGTATCTTTATAGCTTAAAAAAAAAAAAAAAAAACATGGTCAATCCTGAGCCCATACTATATATTTGCCTTTCCTTGTGGGATTCTACCTCTCTTATTGATTCTTTCTTCTTTCCCACTTAGATGAGAGCTGTTAACATTTCTTTTAGGGTTGCTTTTGTATTGAGGAACTTTTTTAGTTTTTGCTTGTCTGACAAGTTCTTTGTCTCTCCTTTATTCTAAAAGATAATCTTATTGGGTAGAATGCCTCATTTGCAGGTATTCCCCTACAGCACTTCGAATATCTCATACAAGTCCCTCTGGCCTGCAATTTTTCTGCAGAGAAATAAGCTAATAGTCTTCTGGTCATTCCTTTGTATGTGACTCTTTGTTTTTATCTTGCTGACTTTAGAATTCCTTATCTTTAAAGTTGCCATTTTAATTATGATATATTTGGGTTTGAATCTGCTTAGGTTTATCTTGTTTGGGAACCTCTGTGCTTGCTGTACTTGGATATCTGTGTCCTTCTTTAGGTTTGGGAAATTTTCAGGCATATGTTTCTCAAGTACATCTTTGATTCTCTTCTCTCTCTCTCTCCCTCTCTTATCCTTCTGGGGCCGCTATAACACAAATATTGGTATTCTTTTTTTAACATTTATTTTTAATTGATTGATGATTGCTTTACAATATTGATTTGATTTCTGTCAAATATCAAATGAATTAACCATAGGTGTACATATGTCCCCTCCTTCTTGAATCTCTCTCCAACCTCCCACCTGGCCACCCCTCTAGGTTATTACAGATCCCCTGTTTGGTTTCCCTGAGTCATACAGCAAATTCTCATTGACTGTCTATTGACATATGTTAGTGTATATGCCTCCATGCTACTCTCACCATTCGTTTCACCTGCTCCCTCTTCTCCCCAACTCTTGTCCATAAGTCTGTTCTGTGTATCTGCATCTCCATTGCTGCTCTGAGAACAGATTGAGCACTAATATCCTTATAGATTCCATATATATGTGTTAATATATGATATTTGTTTTTCTCTTTCTGACTTACTTCACTCTGTATAATAGGCTCTAGGTTCATCCACCTTATTAGAACTGACTCCAAAGTGCTTCATTTATGGCTGAGTAGTATTCCGTATGTACCACAGCTTCTTTATCCATTCATCTGTTGATGGACATCTAGGTTGCTTCCATTTCTTGGCTATTGTAAAGAGTGCTGCAATGAACAGTGGGATACATGTGTCTTTATCAGTTTTAGTTTCTTCAGGGTATATGCCTAGGAGTGGGATTGCTGGGTCACATGGTGGTTTTATTCCTAGTTTTTTTAAGGACTCTCCACACTGTCTTCCACAGTGGCTGTATCATTTTACATTCCCACCAACAGTGCAAGAGCGTTCCCTTTTCTCCACACCCTCTCCAGCATTTATTGTTTGTAGACTTTTTGATGATGGCTATTTTGACTGGTATGAGGTGATACCTCACTGTAGTTTTGACTTGCATTTCTGTAATAATGAGTGATACTGAGCATCTTTTCGTATGTTTATTAGCCATCTGTATGTCTTCTTTGGAGAAATGTCTGTTTAGATCTTTTCCCCACTTTTTGATTGGGTCATTTGTTTTTCTGGTATTGAGTTGTTATGAACTGCTTGTATATTTTGGAAGTTAATCCTTTGTCAGTTGTTTCATTTGCTATTATTTTCTCCCATTCTGAGGGTTACCTTTTTACCTTGTTTATAGTTTTCTTTGCTGTGCAAAAGCATTTAAGTTTAATTAGGTCCCATTTTTTGCTGTTTTTATTTCCATTACTCTAGGAAGTGGATCATAGAGGACCTTGCCCATCTTCGCCTCTGCCAGCCCCCTCCTTATCCCTGGAATGTTTGTCATAGCTTCCATCCCCAGGTCCTGCCCTGCATTGCAGGCTTGCTGGGAAGGCGATTGTGTGGCGTACTTTTCTCAGCCACTGACCTTGCCCTCTGCTTAGTGGAGACTTGTGTGTGCTTCCCTTGGCACTCTGAGTTTGCCCTCTGTGCCATGGGGCTTGTGTGCACATCTCTTGGCTCCCAGAACCCACTCTCTGGTTGGGGCCAAGGTCTGTGAGCTGCTTATAAGCTGAGAAGTGCAGCTTTCTTTGTATTCTGCCCTCTGGGTCCCCGCCTTGCCCAGCTCTCAGAGATTTTAAAGCTCCCTCTTGGTCCTACCTGTGAGGGAGCTTCCCAGGGCCTGGAAACTCTTCTTCCTTAATGACTCCCTCCCTTGGGGCACAAGCTCCTATCTAGAAGTTCTCTGTCTTTTTTCCTTTTTATGTCTTTATCCTCTCTCCTATATCATTCCAAGGAGCTTACACTGCCCCCATGGAGGCCTGGGGTCTGTTGTCGCCTAGAGTTTGCTTTGTAGAAGTTGTTCCATATCTTGATGAGTTTTAGATGTATTTGTGTGGAGAAGGAAAGGGCAACCCCACTCCAGTATTCTTGTCAAGAGAATCCCATGGACAGAGGAGCCTGGTGGGCTGCTGTTCATAGGGTCACAGAGAGCTGGACATGACTTAAGCAACTTAGCATGCATGCAATGGAGAAGGAAATGGCAACCCACTCCAGTATTCTTGCCTGAAGAATCCCGGGGACAGAGGAGCCTGGTGGGCTGCCTGCTGTCTATGGGGTCACACAGAGTCAGACACGACTGAAGTGACTTAGCAGCAGCAGCAGCAGATGTATTTGTGAGAACCTGGAGATCTCCCTGTCTTATTCCTCTACCGTCTTCTCACAATGCTGTCAATATTGGTATTCTTAATTTATCTGAAATGTCTCATACAGGTTTCATTTTTTAAAAAAATTTAATCTTCTGATGAGATGATTTCCATTATTCTGTCTTTCAGATCACTTATGCATTCTTCTGTATAAGTTAGTCTGTTATTCATTCCTTCTAGTGTGTTTTTATTTGAGGTATTAAATTCTTCATATCAGATTGGGTGTTTTTGTTTTCTAGTTCATTGTTAAATATTCAGTGTGCATATCTCTTGTCTTCCTTCATTCAGTTTATATTTTTATTACCATTGCCTTGAATGTATTCTCTTAATCTGGTTGATCATTTATTTGTTTCATTATTTACTTATTAGGAGTTTGCCCTTGCTTTTTAAGTTGAGACCAATTCCTCTGCCTTTTCATTTTGCCTAATTCTTTCTGCCTCTATTGCAGTCTTAAAAGGGTTTTCATATGTCTTTGTAATTGGGGCTTGTGTGGGGCTATTGGCCTGTGTTGGCTCCAGACAGAGGTCTAAGTAGTCTTCAATGAGCTACCTGTGTAGATGACTGCAGACTCAGCCTCGGGGGCAAGTCCCCTTTGTCCCTCACAGCTGATCACTGCCTCCCACCTGTGCCACCCATGCCTGGTTGTGGGGCTACACTGAGGGGCTGTGGGCACCATCAAGGACTCTCAGCATACATCAGTGGCTGTGCCCATATATTCTCCCTTATTTTCTGGGTGTCCTCCTAGGGTACAAGTCCGAGCTTGATTGCTTTTCTTCCCTTCCTACATGGTTGATTACATGTGTATCTTTCTTATAGCTTTGGTTGTACAGAAGCTCTACTGCCAGTTTTCAGTTAGTTTTCAGTGAGAATTGTTGCACCTGTAGATACATTTTTGATTCATTCATGTGGGGAAGTGAGTTCCATATTCTCTTACTCTGCCATCTTTTTTTTTTTTCTAATTTGTTTATTTTTTGGCTATGCTGGGTCTTCATTGCTGCGCCAGCTTTTCTATAGTTGCAATGCACAGGCTTCTCATTTCAGCGGCTTCTCTTGTTGTGGAGCACAGGCTTTAGAGTGCATGGGCTTCAGTAGTTGTGGTTCCTGGGATCTAGATCATAGGCTCACTCAGTAATTGTGATGCATGGGCTTAGGTTGCTTCAAGGCATTTGGAATCTTCTTGGATCAGGGATTGAACCTGTGTCTCCTGCATTGGCAGGCAGATTCTTTAGCACTGAGCCACCAGGGAAGCCCTGACTCTGTCATCTTGATCAATCTGCTATATTGCTTCATGTATTTCTATAAGATGTGAGACATCTTTGAAGACTCTTCACCATCTGAGCCACCAGGGAATCCCTTTGAAGAACGCAGTTACATGTATAAATTACTATAATGATAACACTCTTACTAAATTAATAGGATTCATCTCTAAACTTGTACCCTGAATCTTAGCTCTTGTAGATTCTCTGTGAATTATGACTTCTTCCATGTCCAACTTCTCCATCTAATGACGTGTTCAAATCTTTACCTTATTTTAAGTAAACTGATTCCTCCCTCAGCCTAGTTTCATAGTTTTTATTATAAACATTTTTAAAAGAGTAATTTCTGCTCTTGATTTATCTCTCTTATTTCTGTCACTGTTTCACTGATATAACTCTCAATGAGTCACCAATGGCCGTTTATACTCTGAGCCTAAAGGATTCTTTAGTTCCAGTATAATCTTCTGCATAGTAGTTAACATTGATAACCATTTCTTCCTTCTTAAAATACTATTTCTTTGACCTCTGTGGCATTGCTATCACCATGTTTTCTCTTATTTCTGTGACTGCTCCTCCTTCAATTTTTTATTCCTATCATATTCTTTTCTCTTTCTAGATGGTCCTCTTTATACCTGTGGCAAAAAAAAAAAAAAAAAAAAAAAATTGCTCTGTGGGTCAGAACTCTCTGTTGAGTTCCAAACATTTATAACTACTTTCCTACTGGATATGTCCACCTTTCCCTTATTGAACTGGCATCAAACTGTCCTATCTTTTATGTTACCAGTTTCAGTGAGTGACAACATTTTCATTTGTCAAAGAAAAACCAGGAATCAAGTTTGATTCTTCGCTCTCTGTTACATCTCCCAAGTTCAATCAGTCACTAAGGGCTGCTTTTCCCATGCTCTTTAACTCACCCAACTGTCCACTACTTTCCACTTACAGTGTTCCAGCCCTAGCTTAGGCAGTCATCACCTGATATTTCTTACCCTGTCCCTCTGACTCCTTTATTGATCACTCCAGTCCATTTTTTTTTCATTCCACTCAAAATATTCATTCTAAAATGCCATTCCCATAGATCAAAATCTTCTCTGATACCTATCTCTGATACCTACACCCTGTTTGAATGTAGGATCTTTCACATTTTCTGCTTCCCAGAGTTCCTTTCACTCTGCTTGCTTTCACTGGCTGTGGACTTTGCAGAGGTGCCCTTCAAATTCCTTTTTTAAACCATCATTGAAAAATATCAGTTTGCAGTTCAAGTCACTCTGATAAATGGCAGAGGGCTAGGTTCCCTTTATTCATAGACTGCTTTTCTGTGACACGCTGGGCAAACCCCAAGCTGTACCACATATAAAATGAGACCAAAATCATTTGAACTTTGACACAACATCTCTTAAGAATCCCACCTGCTAAGTTTGGAGCACCATTTATTTTGATTAAATATCCTTTTTGAACCACATCCTTCTGTTTTTCTCTATGAGACAGTTCTTAACTACATTTTGTGAATAATAGCAGCATGTGTCACATTAAATTTTTCTTT
This sequence comes from Bos grunniens, assembly GCF_055505025.1. Classification (NCBI taxonomy): domain Eukaryota; kingdom Metazoa; phylum Chordata; class Mammalia; order Artiodactyla; family Bovidae; genus Bos; species Bos grunniens. The sequence continues at coordinate 35,903,430 of NC_141171.1, forward strand.
GTCTTGTTTCTCTTTTCAAACTAAAGTCAGTCTGTTTCTGGAGGTTGCTTGTCCATTGACAGGACATACTAGGACACTGTGATAATTTAAACCCAGTTTCAACCAAGTAAGAATGTATTAATTCATTTTCATTTTCAGTGAGAGTCAACAAATGATGGCTGTTTTGTGGGTGTAATCTGATCTTTAGAAGACAAATCTGTATGTTTATTTACATTTTTTTAGGTTTGTATAGTTCAGAATGTGTGGTGGCAAGTTAAAATATATCTTCTCACTGATTTTTTGTTTACTCTTAGAGCTCAGGGTTTTAAATCAATGTTTTTAAACAATTCTAGTTACACTCCAGTGCAATAGCAAAGCCCAAGGAAAAGCTCAAAACAACTCAGCCTTCACTTATTGATTTACAAATTGAGTAGCTGATCTCATAAACAATGCATAGAGCCATATTCTGACTCAGATTTCTCTAAGCTTAAATTTTGCTTTTAATATCCTTATAGAATGATACTGTGCTAGTTATAAATGTTTAAAAAAAGTTTTAGAATTAATTTCTCCTCACTATAGAAAGTAGGAAATACAAAAAAAGTGAAAAATATTAAATTTTTATATATTTTTTATGTATTAAAAATAAGATCTGTTAACATTTTTAGTGTTGTCTTTTAGCTAAATATAATTTCTATCACATTATAAATACTCAATAAGTATAATAAAGGTTGTTGAATGAATGGAGAAAAGTATATAAATGTAAATAATGATATTTTCTCATGTCCTAAAGGTGTTCCTTAATATCACAATAACAAAAGCATGCTCTCCATTATATAAGTGATAATTTTCCAATAGGTAACATTTTTTCTATTATTAGGAATCTAAATAATTCCATATTATAGATAAGAGTAATTATGAAATAAATTGGGCTGTAGCTTATCTGCATTTTAAAATAAAGATTTTCTAGCCTATTATGTTTAAATATGTTTAAAAAGTTGTTGATATATATTATCAAATTGCTTTTCAGAATGATTGTATTTATTTCAAACAAAAAATGGTTGAGAATATCTGCTACATAGTAATTTTATTATGTTAAACATTGTTATTTTAAAATATGAATTTCACGGCACAATCATTTTATATTATTTGAGTTACAATATTTTTTTTAGTACTATAGTTAAACATTTACCAATACTTTGACTTCTGTGGGTTTTTTGTGTGAATCTATTGACAAGATTTTTTTTCTAACACTTAATAGATACCAGGGACTATTCTGAGTGTTTAACATTTATTGATTTATTTGATCCTCACAACAACCTTTTAAATTATGAGATACCCCTATAATCCCCATTTTACAGTGGAAGGAAATAGATCACTAGAATGATTTCTGATATTGTCTAATAAAATATAATAAGATTTTTTTGTAACGGATTTGTAGAAACTGTTTGCATATTGAAAATATTAGCCAGGGTAGAGAGATGTATTTCAAATGGTTCCCTATTACATGAATTGTCTTTTGTTAGTTTTACCAATACATTTTATTTGTAAATTCAGTCATTATACCATCAAGTTCATTAAAAGTTTGAGTTCATAGGGTTAATTATTTATATATTATCCCTATAATTTATGGGTTTTTTTTGTTTTATTTTGTCTCTTTGTTTCTTCTGTTTATTTATAACTCTTATTCATTTGGAAATTATGTGTTATGTTAAATGAGAATCTCACTATATTTTCCCTCAATAATCAATAAATTCTCTACTGATTTTTAATACTCTATGAAGTATACTGAGCATATGTACATCTCCAGCTTCAATGAAAAAATTTTTTCTCTTACCATATATGATCATTATGTACCATCTGGATATATTATGCTCTCTTACACAGTAGCATAAATATGTATCTAACATATGACATTTGTTTGTTCTATTAGAAACTTCTTTAGTTGGTGCTACTTATAAGTAATTCTGAAACAAAATGAAAATTTATGATCTATATATTTACATGATTTATTCTTTAATTAGTTATAGCTCTTTCATGCTTCAGTTATGTCTTAGATGAGCCAAGTCAACATTCATTTTAAGCCCAACATCTAAATGCATATGAGAATGCATGGGGGTGTGAAAGTTTTTATATGGCAAATAGAATGTCAATAAAGACAGTATTCTTGCAAATTTCAAGACACCTAAAAATGCCCTCCAATGTTATTTAATGGGATTTATTTGATTAGTGTCTATTTAAAGTTTGTGAATTGTATTCTAATTGTCACTGTTCAAAGAGTACTTCTCATTGACAGTGTGTATATAATATGCCATTATAGTTCAGTAAAGATAGACTTTGATCATATGTAATGTTTTTCATGAAATAATGATAAGTAATTCATTTATTGTTTGCTTTATAATAGATATTGTGCTAGATTTTTAATATATAAACTTTATATCACTTTTATCAGTTTCATTTTTCATAACTACTGTAATCCTAGGTATATTTGTAGATACAGATGTTAAAACATATAGAAGTTAAATAAAGAAGTAGATTATAAAAGAGGGACTATCTCAAACACCTTAACTTTTATACCTCAAGGAGCTAGAAAAACAAGTCACACCCAAATTTACAAGGACAGGAAAAAAAAAAAAAGACAAGAGGACAAGTAAATAAGATAGAAAAACAAAAGAAAAAAAATAATTGAAACCGAGTTGGTGTTTTGAAAAGATAAACAAAATTAACAGAACTTGAGCTAGACTGACTAACAAAGAGAAGAGGTTAAATAAAATCCAGTGAAAGAAGAGACATTCCAACTGATGACACAGAAATTAAAATGATTATAAGAGATTGTATGCCAACAATTTGGAAATCCCAGAACAAATGAATACATTCCTAGAAATGTATAATATGATAAAATTAAATCATAAAGAAAGAGGGCAAGCAAACAGATCCACAACTAATATGGAGATTGTATCAGTATTCAAAAACCTTCCTACAAATGAAGGAAACCCCGGGACTGGATGGCATCACTATTGAATTGTATAAAACATTCAAAGAAGAATCCTTTGAATCAAGTCAGTTCTTTTCAAACTCTCCCAAAAAAGTCATACTACTCTAAGTAAGAGTTACTTATAAAGTAGTAGTTTCTAAAGTGTTAATAGCTGATTACCAAGATCACTAAAGAGTTTTTAAAAGACAGAGATTATGAAATCTCTTCCCCAGAGGTTACGATTTAAGTTGAGGCCTTGAATTCAGTATTTTAAAAGTCTGACTCTGACAGAGTTGGTTTTCACTAATCTGATCACCTCTTATGGACTGTTGTCTCTTGCCGAGAGAATGGTGGGCAAACATCTTTCCTCATTTTCAAGCTATGTTAAGATATGTCTGGATTTAGCTAAGATTCTTCCTGAAAATACATCTCAAGAATCACTTCTGGGTTTAGGGATGGCTTCCTGAGTACTTATTAGATCTTTTTGTTGTCTACCAAAGGAATTGACCTGTTTCTTTAAACCATTGCTGTAGAAAAACTGCAGCTCTTTCTTCTCATAACTATCCTTCTTTTACAGTCTGAAACCAAATGATATAAAATCTTCTCCTTCCCATACAGTAGCTATTTAGGAATGAACACATTTTCAAGTTCACTGTTTGTTTCCTTTTCAGAGTTTTCACTAATAATAATATGTAGAGAATAAAAAGATTGAAACGAAGTTCACCAACCCTTTAAGATCACCTATCCAAGTTGTCTTCCAAGTGTAACTGTGAAAACAAGCTTCTTTCTTACCCTTTAACTCCTCCTGGGAGTTAGAGATAGCCAGACAAGCCTTCTAGCTAACATTTTATTCCTTAGATTAATATATCACCACTCTTTAACCTCTTAGATCCTCTTTTTCATTCTTATCTTAGACATTACCATAATTCACATATGTATGCGTATGCTGTATGCTAAGTTGCTTCAGTTCTATCTGATTCTTTGCAACCCTATGGAGTAAGCCACCAGGCTCCTCTGTCCATAGGATTTTCCAGGCAAGAATACTGGAGTGGGTTGCCATGCCCTCCTCCAGGGAATCTTCCCAACCTAGGGATTGAACCCACATTTCTTGTGCTTCTACATTGGCACGTGGATTTTTTACAACTAGCATCACCTGGGAAGCCCTCAATTCACATGTGGGGGCAAGCAAATACAGCACTGTGGGCCCTTGGCTTGAAACCAGGGAAGCAAGACAGTTTATCTTAAACACTAAAATGGAAATGTTAGCATTACTTGTGGTCCAAGAAAGAATCATTTCAGGTGATTTCAGGTTAATCACTTCCAAACTCTCATGGTTCTCACATAATGCAGACATTTGAAATAAGCACTTTTGGAGTTGGAGAGAGAAATGGCAACCCACTCCAGTATTCTTGTCTGGAAATCCCATGGACACAGGAGCCTGGTGAGCTATAGTCAAAGGGGTTGCAAAAGAGTGGGGTACAACTTAGTGACAAAACAATAACTTTTGGAGTTAATGTACAATACGCAAAAACGTTAATGCACAAATATTCATTTCAGGTGGTTCCTAGATAATAGTTTCCTCTTTCCTACATTTTCTGGTAATCAGTGTCAATCAAACCTCACATTCCCTATTGCTGCTTGATTTTGTTAGGTAATGCTAGAAACTACTCACATAAACTTAATGCTTTACATGCAAAGGAATTTCAAGAGAGGCTGGTTGATGATGTTTGTCATGTGTCAAAATATATTATTACATGCAAATAAGCCAACCAATTTTAAATACATATCCTCAAAGACTATCTTCCTTCCTTCCTTTTTTTTCTCTAAGTCCTTTTGAGTTTTGAGGGTTTTTATTTTGGAAAAGAATTAAAGGAGAGTTCTGGAAAGGTGACCTAGAGAAAATGTCTGTATAACAATCTGGCTACTGGTTATGAAAATTTGACATCTTCAAATGAAATGCCCCATAATATGCAGAAATATGAAAGTATTTCCAAAGTGATTTATCAACATACTTCCCAATTCTTATAATTAGAAAATCATTTACAATGGAAACACTTTATCATTCTTTGTATTTCATTTTAGTACATCTCAAATAATATGATTTATGATATACAATGTATTTCTACAAGAAAATTATGTTTATACAATACATATGATTTCCCTTTTTGTCTTGCACAGGATTCATGTATATGTTCAGTAATTTTCTGTGCTATGGAGAGTTAAAGAAGTCTCATCCTCTGAAAGCTGATATGCTTGCTGGTGCCCCTTAGCTGTGTGCTCCATAGACGGCTTCTGAACACCAGAAGAGTGGATACATGTACAACAACTCCTTTTGACTGTTTTGTTTTGTTTCAGATCTCAGGCTGAGAAACCTGTTGTTGCTTACAGCAATGTCTCATCATCTCCGCAATAACTCAGCAACTCTGTGCACGATGAGGTACTATGACCTTTTTTTTTTTTTTTAATCTGCTCACATGTTGGGATATAAGATTGTTTTTCTGTAGAAAGATTGCATTATTCCAGATCAAGCCCTCAAGAGCTTTTGAAATACCATTGTCAATACCTGGGTGAAGTAAAAGGATGGCCACAAGGTACAGTCTCTGAGAAAACATCTTGTTCTATATCTCCCTCTTTTAGATGAATCTGTTTGTGACTTTTCTTTAAGAGGAGGATTCAGGAAGGCTATCAGTGGTCTAAGATGTCAGGATTAGAAGTGTCCATTTAGTTGATTCTGAGAATTAAGCAGAGATGATGATGATTATCTTTTTTAAGAAATTAAACATGATGTCATTGAGTAGAACTGGGCAACATAGCCATAGGAAGACAAAATGACCCACTTGTTCTGTACACTTCAGTTCTTGGAGTTGATACTTCTTTCAGCCTTTCTTGTCAGCTTATGCTTTGGCTTGATTAATTCATTTCCTCAGTATTTATTTGTGCCTGTTTTGTTCTCCTAAGGTGGCAAATTTTCTGTTGCAGTTTTTAAATGTCTCATCAGTAAAAAGTGGTTTGGGATGTAAATTGACTTTGGCTGGGAGTTGATTCATCAGTAAAAATTGTTTTTGGACACAAAATGGCTTGGCCATGATTTGGCTCAAGTATGAATTTTGCATTATTTTAAAAAATTGTTCTACTGTGAGATACTAAAGTTATAAACTATAAAGAAAATGTTCAATTCTATAATACTAAATTGAATATGTGATTGGCAATTAATATGTGCCCAACTTCCCACTTCAGTACTCTTGCTTGGGAAATCCCATGGGCAGAGGAGCCTGGTAGGCTGCAGTCCATGGGGTCGCTAAAAGTCAGACACAACTGAGCTACTTCACTTTCACTTTCACGCATTGGAGAAGGAAATGGCAACTCACTCCAGTGTTCTTGCCTGGAGAATCCCAGGGATGGGGGAGCCTGGTGGGCTGCTGTCTATGGGGTCGCACAGAGTCAGACACGACTGAAGTGACTTAGCAGTAGCAACTTGTATAATACTTCAAGTTTAGTTGAATATATGTAAGAGGCATGAATTACTTTGGAAAAAGCAAATATATGGTTGATATGTCTAAAGTTACAAATGCTTAATAGTTAGAGGACTACATAATGGAGAGTAGTGTTAGTTTTCAAAGAACATGTTTATTGATTCTAATTCTTGCATGTTCTCTGAGACCAAGTTGTGACATGTATTTGTTATATATTCATAATATCCAAACATCTTTCTGGTCCCTGTTCTTAATCTCTGACCAGCTATTTTAAAATTTATGGTTTGTTTTCTAACTGGCTGGTATCTTATAATACGCTAGTGATAATGACAATCAATTCTATGAAATGGAAGCTGAAACAGTGAAAACTACATGATCTTTAGGCAGAAAATATTGAAGGGGGAGGGTTTTCAGAAGAATCCTAGGCATGAGATACAAAGATGATTGGGACAAGGCAGAGAAGTGAGAAGCTACTCCAGGCAGGAATGGGAACAGAAACATAAGTCTTCAATGGTGGAATGAGCATGAAAGGATTGGAAAGTGTGGAGATGGATTATCTGCAGTAGAATGTGACTCCATACCAGTCATGGAATTCATAGGCAGAGAGGTTCTGATAATAAAATATGGGCTTTTTAGATTGGGTGTTGAAAAGCTTGATAAGTTAAGAGAAGCTTCTGTACAGACTCTGAACAAGGAAGAAGCACTGTGAATCAGGAAGTATCTGGGAGAAGTATCTGTTTATAAAAAAAGTGAAAGAAGATATCTTTGGGTTCATATACAAGAATAAGCAGCACAGGAGATGGAAAAACCTGTAAGCTCTTTCTCTGACAAGACAGCTTTTGAACAGTGGGCAGATGGTACAGAACATTGTAAATGTTGAAGTAAAGGGGCAAGTACATAAAAAAAGTGATACTGAGTTGAACATTCAGATAAATATAACAACTGGATGTGTGCAAAATTAAAAGAAAAGGAGATAAAGGAGAAAACAGAAAGAACAGAAATCCATGTCTGGATTTTAGTCCAGACATGAAGGCAAAGGAAGGAAAAAAGCATATCAGATTGACTCAGCATATTTTAGGTCCATGAAGACAAGCATTTTACCTTATTCCTTTTTTAAAGTCACAAATAATACTTTGACCCTAAAGTCACTCTGTATGTACTTGTTAAATGATGAATAAATGAATAAAAGGAGCCTTGCCATTAACAACTGATGATAGTAGAATTGAAACAAAAGTGGCTCCCAAATTTTGAGATGGAATGACTAAAAGATGGGAAGCATTTGAAGTGGAGTGGTACAGTGGGGAAAATAATGGCCCTCAAATTTATATACCTGTTTTGAGACCTGTGAATGTGTTAGGTTATATGGCAAAGGGGAATTAAGGTTGCAGATGGAATGTAGGTTGCTAGTCAGCTGACCTTAAATTCTGCAGATTATTTTGGATAATCTAGGTTGGCCCAGTGTGCTCACAAGTGTCCTTAAGTTTTGGAAGAAAAAAGCAGAAGTTTCCATATCCGAGTGATGTCATGTAAGACAGACTTGAGGGGCCTCTCCTGGCTTTGTAAATGAAAAGAGGCCACAAGCCAATGAATGTAGGCAGTTTCTAAAAGCTGGAAAAGGCAAAGGAATAGGTCCTACTCTAAAACGTCCAGAAATGAGCCAACCCTACTGAAATGTTGATTTTAGCTGAGTGTGACCCATTTCAGACCCCTTGTCTCTAGAATTGTAAGAGAAATACACACACTTAATTTTGTTAACAATAGCAAACAGGAAACTAATGGAAATTGTGAGGGAGGGATGTGTCAGGATTTAGTAGTGCTAGATTTGATATTTGGAAGAATGACCCTGTGATTATCTAGCTGGAAAGTCTTGGGGAAATTGCTTATCTTCTTAGGATATTACTTTCCTTATTAATGATTACTTTGGTACCCAACAAAACTTGTTCTTGATTGTATTGCTGCCTTTCTGACTGATTTTTCTCTGATTTCTCCTTTCTATCTCTTAAAACTCTTAACTTGCTTCTGGTCTCCAGTATTTGGATTTCCTCATTTCTGATTTCCTTTTTAATAAATTGACTCTTATACTCTGGTAGTTCCAATTGTCACATATTTTCCCAAACATGAAGCATGTTTATCTACTCAAAACCCAACTGTTTTTTCAAATTACTTCCATATTTACAAGTGACTCCCTAGTACTATTAGAAGCTCAGCTTGTACGTAAAAAAAAAAAAAAAAAAAGAAATTACCACGTTCTCTTCCCCCTGAGATTCCTTTTAAGCATTTCAGTTTCACTTAAGCAAATGACTTTTAAGCACCTAAAATATCAATGTTTTGATCTTTTTGGGTTAAATTACATACTTTTATTCTTTCTCATCATCCTTATTGAGAATAAGAGGTCTAGAAAGGAAATTAACATTTATTGAAGACTCAGTATATGTCAGATATTTGAAACAGATCTTTTCATCTTTGAAATGGGGATTTTTAAAAAGTGTTAAACAGTTACCAAGCTTTACTGTGCCTTTCCAAGCATTCAAACTAAGTCATTCATGGAGAGAAGATACCAAATAGAACAAGGGTTGGCAAACTTTATCTGTAGAAGACTCATTAAGCCAAATATCATTTTTGTCTCATATTCTTCTTTGACTTTGGGTTCTTTGGTAATTTGTTTGTTCTTTAGCAACTTCTTTTATTTATTTATTAAACTGTATTGAAGTATAGTTGATTTACACTATCGGGTTAATTTCTGTTGCATAGCAAAGTGATTGAGTTATATATACATACTATTTTTCATATTATTTTCCATTATGGTTTATCATAGGATATTGAATATAGTTTCCTGTGCTACATGGTAGGATCTTGTTGTTTATTCATTCTATATATAATAGCTCTAGAAACATCTGTGAAATGTAAAGTCTATTCTTAGTACATGGACCATTCAAAAACAGACTCAATTTGGCCCAAGGACTGAATTGGGCTTGCATACTTTAGCTTGACTTCCTTGGTAGCTCAGACAGTTAAGAATCTGCCTGCAATGCAGGAGACCTGGATTCCATCTCTGGACTGAGAAGATCCCCTGGAGAAGGGCATGGCAACCCACTCTAGTATTCTTGCCTGGAGAATCCCTATGCACAGAGGAACCTGGCAGGCTACAGTCCATGGGGTAGCAAAGACCTGGACACAACTGAGCAACTAAGCACAGCCCTGTAGCTTGCCTACGACAACAAACAGGGCAATGATGAATTTTATCATAGTGAAAATATTCTTGCAACTCAGATTTCATTGAGGAAAAAAGCAAGAACTAGTTCTAAGGAAATGAGCATTTTTACAATAGCTATAGAACAGAGGAATGGATTTAAGGGATAGTCCTAAAAGACAAGAAAGGGAAGTAGAAAGACCTTCTGGATCTGAGAGGTGAAGCCAAAGAAAAAGAAACTGAGAGAAATGCAAGTGGACATTAGAGCTCTTGCATTTTTTCCAAGGTCTTAAGTCAAATTACAAGGATAGGGGTAAGAAATATCAAGGAAAAGATTTCAGAAGACTGGAAATTGTCATGGACTCCCAATGTATATACCCCCAAATTATAGCTCATTAAAGAGGTACCTTATCCCCAAATTATTAAATGTTGTAGAGCAACTTTGGCAGAAAGTGGTGGTTGACATGGCCTGAGTATCTCTTCTGGCATACTTAGTTGCTGATGGCTTATAGGAGATTTACAATATCCTAATGCCCTGGAAGCAAGCAGCAAGCTACTGAAAGGACAGGTAGTTAAGAAGAAGCCTGGTGTTTGAGATGAAGGGGTTTCATAGCTTCATAATAGTGGAATCTGTAAGGGACCATGAACTTCAAAAGCTGATACACTTTTGACGCTCTGATAGACACATTTACCATTTGAGTACCAGGGACCAGATTAGAGAGACTATCTCCCAGAGGGTGTCCATAGGACAGTGTGGTGGACATGATTGCTTCTTGAGATTCAGCCAAGCAATAATAGAATACAAACAACCAAAATTTTCTTATATTCCTCCCATCATGCAGTGGGGATTATTATCACCCTCCCCTTATATTAGATCAGGTTCCGTGAATGCTCTGACCAACATAACGTAATGGAAATAACGTGCCAGTTTTCATACCCAGGCCTTCTGGGGCAGGCACACTTTTCTTCCTGTCTCTTGAAATACATGCTCTTGGGACACACCCTTTGAGAATCTCTAAACTCATTGTTTTGAGAAGCTCAGACTACAAGAGAAAGCTTCATGCAGGTGTTCAGGTCAACAGCCTCAGCTGACCTGCCAGGTGCATCTAGTGATATGAGAGAGCCAGATCGGATGCCTAACCCAGCTGCTCTCTTAGACATATCTGTAACCTCAGTTGATTTCAGATGTTCCTATGTAAGGAACCTCAAGTTATAACCCTCCAACAGAGCCCAGTTAGTCCACAGAGCCATGAGAGACAGGACAATAGTACAATAGATAACTGAATGACAGGCCAAGAACACTTCATCCTACATGGAGAAGAATTCTCCGGGTGAATCTCCTAACCCAGGAGTGGGCATTTTATGAGTGAGAAGTAGTCATTTGTATATTAAATCACTTAGATTTCAGGGTTAATTTTTACCACAGCCAAACATATAGTTTCTCAAAAGATGTAGGCTTTGGAGCTTAGCAGTTATCAAAGTATGGTCTGCAGAACTGGGACTCCCGAACATCACAACTGTTAGGTCATAAACTAGTGGTAATTATGGCAACAATAGCAAACTAATACATTTGGAAAACTTTTATTTGTTACCTTAAGCTAGAGAGACATTGCTCATGACATCAGTAGTATTACTAATGGATTTTAGTTTTGACTCTGTGTGATGAAATGTGTCAACCAAACGGAAGATGTGCATAAATTATTCAACCAATATTTTCCAAGAGATGTTGGGAAATCATGCATGACTAGAAGAGCTATTCAAATTACAAGGTAAACTTGAGAACAAAAAAAACCCAAAAAATTATTGATATGGTTTCCGACTACTTAGCTATTATTTGCTTTTAATATGTTCTCACCCATTGAATTGGGTTTTGTTACAGTATATCAAAGAATACCCAAAATCATATGAAAAGGCCATTACAATACTCCTTCTTTTTCTAATAAAATATGTATATGATGCAGGATTTTCTTCAAATATTTCAACTAAAAGAACATATCTCAGCAGATTGAGTGAAATACTTATGAAAATCCAAGTATCTTCTATTAAGTTAGTTAGCCAGACATTAAAGAGATTTGTAAAATGTAAAGGAATGCCATTCTTACAACTACTTTTTGGAAAATTTTACTTTTCATAAGAATATTTTTATGTTAATATAATGAATTTTTAGTGTTAATTTAAAATTAATGTGCATTTAACATTTTTCTGTTTTGATTTCTAATATGGTGATTATCAATGACCCACATAATCATAAAAGCAATGCAACCCACATAAACACATTTTTTTAGGTTTCCTTTTTTTAATTGAAGTATAGTGTACAATATTATATCAGTTATAGGTATGCAGTATAGTGATTCACAATTTTAAAGGTTATATTCCATTTATAGTTACATATCCTTGTAGCTTGTCTTATACATAATAGTTTGTACCTTTTAGTCTGCTACCCCAGTATTGCCCCTCTGCCATCCTGTCCCACTCCCCACTGGTAGCCACTACTTTGTTCTCTGTATTCGTGAGTCTGTTTCCTTTTTGTTATATTCACTAGTTTGTATGGATTTCTCAATAGTTTTTAATGTGAAGGGGATCCTCAGATCAAGACATTTAAGAAACAATGCCTTCATCAATTCCCACAAATACACATTGCATATGAACCAGAGAGCCTTCTTCCTACTTCTTTAAGAGGAGATGAGCTCTTTCTTCTTCTCTCTGTGCCTGGGACATTTTAAGCAAGAGGAAAGGGAGGAAAATGCTTTCAGAAGGGGAAGCAGATTTGGTTTTGAACCTGAGCTTTGAACTGATAGAAAAAGTAAAGCTAAAAAACTCTATCTTAAACCAGAATTAACCAAGTTGTTTTTCATTGGCCAGGTTAAGTTTATTTACCTTGTACTCTCACTTCTTTTGTTATTAGCAAAAACAGAATCCAGGATATAATAAAATCAATTTTAAAATTATACTTTAAATTTTATCATTTATCATTTTTATACATCACTCAATTTTATCATTTATAAAAATGGAGAGAAAATATAAATTACACTTTTGCATTAATTTTTTTTTAATTTTAAGCCATTTATTTTGTATTGGGGCATAGATGATTAACAATGTTGTGATAGTTTCAGGTGGACAGCAAAGGAACTTAGCCATACATCTACATATACCCATTCTCCTCCAAACTCCCCTCCCTTCCAGGCTGCCACATAACATTGAGCAGAGTTCCATATGCTGTACAGTGGGTCCTTGTTGGTTATCTATTTTAAATAAAGCAGTGTATACCTGTCCATTGCAAACTTGCTAACTGTCCCATCCCTCTGGCAACCATGTTTGTTCTCTAAGTCTCTGAGTCTCTTTCTGTTTTGTAAATTCATTTGTATCATTTCTTTTTAGATTACACATATAAGAGATATCATATATTTCTCCTACTCTGTCTGGCTTACTTGACTCATTATGACAATCTCTAGATCCATCCATGTTGCTACAAATGGCATTATTTCATTCTTTTTAATGGCTGAGTAATGTTCCATTGTATATATGTACCACTTCTTCTTTACCCATTCTCTGCCAATGGACACTGAAGTTGTTTCTGTACCTTGGCTATTGTAAATAGTTAAGCAATGAACACTGGGGTGCATGTATCACTTTGGATCATGTTTTTCTCCAGATATATGCCCAGGAGTGGGACTGCAGTGTCCTTTCCTGGTGGCTCAGATGGTAAAGAATCCATCTATAATGTAGGAGACACAAGTTCAATCCTTGGATTGGAAAGATCCGTTGGAGAAAGGAATGGCTACCTACTCCAGTATTCTTGCCTAGAGCATTCTATGGACAGAAGAGCCTGGTAAGCTATTGTCCATGGGGTTATAAAGAGTTGGACATGATTGAGCAACTAACACTTTCTTTCCCTTTCACTCTCATGGTAGCTCTATTTTTAGTTTTTTGAGGAACATCCACTGTTCTCCATAGTGGCTATACCAATTTACATTCCCACCAATGGTGTAGAAGGGCTGTCTTCTCTCCACACCAACTACAGCATTTATTGTTTGTGGATTTTTTGATGATAGTCTTTCTGGCTGCTGTGAGGTGATATCTCATTGTAGTTTTGATTTATATTTCTCTAATAATTTATGATGTTGAACATCTTTTCATGTGCCTCTTGGCCATCTATATGTCTTCTTTGGAGAAATGTCCATTTAAGTCTTCTGTTATTTGTTGATTGAGTTGTTTGTCTTGATTCTGTTAAGCATGATGAACTTTCTGTAAATTTTGGAGACTAATCCCTTGTCGATCACATCACTTGCAAATAATTTCTCCCAATATGTAGGTTGTTTTTTGTTTCATTTATTGTTTCCTTTGCTGTGCAAAAGCTTTTGAGTTTAAGTAGGTCCCATTTTTTTTTCCATTATTCAGGGAGACAGATCAAAAAAGATGTTACTGTGATTTATGTCAGAGAATATTCTGCCTATGTTTTCCTCTAGGAGTTTTATAGTGTCTGGTCTTACATTTAGGTCACATTTTAAGCTTATTTTTCTGTACGGTGTTAAAGAATGATCTAGTTTTATTTTCTTACATGTAGCTGTTCTGTTTTTCCCAGCACCATTTCTTGAAGACACTTTCTTTCAATATTGTGTAGTCTTACCTCCTTTTTCATAGATTAATTGACCATAGACACATGATTTATTTCTGGGTTTTCTATCCTGTCCCATTGATCTATATTTCTATTTTTGTGCCAACAATACTGTTTTGATGACTAGCTTTGTAGTATAGTCTAAAGTCAGGGAGCCCGATTCCTTCAGCTCTGTTTTTCTTTCTCAAGATTTCTTTGACTATCAGGCTCTTTTGTGTCTCCATAGATATATAGATTTTTTTGTTCTAGTACTGTGAAATATGCCATTGGTAATTTGATAGGGATTGCATTGAATCTGTAGATTGCCTTGGGTAGTATGGTCATTTTGACAATATTTATTCTTTACACACATATTTGCGGATTGGCACTTCTTGCTTAAATAGCTTCTTATTGCCTTCTGAGTGATGTATAGATCCCAGTCTGGACACTGGCTAGTATGGCTGGTTTCTTGGCAGTGTTTTCTGCCATCAAAATTTTATATCTTGTGTGTATACTTAGATTCTTGGTGACTTTCTGTTTCCTAAATACAACAGCTTTCTTTCCTCCCAGTTCAGTTCAGTCGCTCAGTCATGTCCGACTCTTTGTGACCCCATGAATCACAGCATGCCAGTCCTCCATGTCCATCACCAACTCCTGGAGTTCACTTACACTCATGCCCATCTAGTCGGTGATGCCATCCAGCCATCTCATCCTCTGTAGTCCTCTTCTCCTCCTGCCCCCAATCCTTCCCAGCATCAGAGACTTTTCCAATGAGTCAACACTTCGCATGAGGTGGCCAAAGTACTGGAGTTTCAGCTTTAGCACCATTCCTTCCAAAAGACACCCAGGACTGATCTCCTTCAGAATGGACTGGTTGGATCTCCTTGCAGTCCAAGGGACTCTCAAGAGTCTTCTCCAACACCACAGTTCAAAAGCATCAGTTCTTTGGCCTTCAGCTTTCTTCACAGTCCAAGTCTCACATCCATACATGACTACTGGAAAAACCACAGCCTTGATAGACAGACCTTTGTTGGCAAAGTAATGTCTCTGCTTCTCAATATGCTCTCTAGGTTGGTCATAACTTTCCTTCCAAGGATTAAGCGTCTTTTAATTTCATGGCTGCAATCACCATCTGCAGTGATTTTCAGTTCAGTTCAGTTGCTCAGTCATGTCTGAATTTGCGACCCCAAGAATCACAGCATGCCAGGTCTCCCTGTCCATCACCAACTCCTGGAGTTCACTCAGGCTCACGTCCATCGAGTCAGTGATGCCATCCAGCCATCTTGTCCTCTGTCGTCCCATTCTCCTGCTCCCAGTCTCTCCCAGCATCAGACTCTTTTCCAATGAGTCAGCTCTTTGCATGAGGTGGGCAAAGTACTGGAGTTTCAACTTTAGCATCATTCCTTCCAAAGAAATCCCAGCGTAGATCTCCTTCAGAATGGACTGGTTGGATCTCCTTGCAGTCCAAGGGACTCTCAAGAGTCTTCTCCAACACCACAGTTCAAACGCATCAATTCTTCAGTGCTCAGCTTTCTTCACAGTCCAACTCTCACATCCATACGTGACCACTGGAAAAACCATAGCCTCGACTAGACGAACCTTTGTTGGCAAAGTAATGTCTCTGCTTTTGAATATGCTATCTAGGTTGGTCATAACTTTTCTTCCAAGGAGTAAGCGTCTTTTAATTTCATGGCTGCAGTCACCATCTGCAGTGATTTTGGAGCCCAAAAAATAAAGTCTGACACTGTATCCACTGTTTCCCAATCTATTTCCCATGAAGTGATGGGACCAGATGCCATGATCTTCGTTTTCTGAATATTCACTTTTAAGCCAACTTTTTCAGTCTCCTCTTTCACCTTCATCAAGAGGCTTTTGAGTTCCTCTTCACTTTCTGCCATAAGGGTGGTGTGATCTGCATATCTGAGGTTATTGATATTTCTCCTGGCAATCTTGATTCCAGCTTGTGCTTCTTCTAGCCCAGCATTTCTCATGATGTACTCTGCATATAAGTTAAATAAGCAGGGTGACAATATACGGCCTTGACAAACTCCTTTTCCTATTTGGAACCAGTCTGTTGTTCCATGTCCAGTTCTAACTGTTGCTTCCTGACCTGCATACCAATTTCTCAAGAGGCAGGTCAGGTGGTCTGGTATTCCCATCTCTTTCAGAATTTTCCACAGTTTATTGTGCAGTGATTTTGGAGCCCCCCCAAAATAAAGTCTGACACTGTTTCCTCTGTTTCCCCATCTATTTCCCATGAAGTGATGGGACCAGATGCCATGATCTTAGTTTTCTGAATGTTGAGCTTTAAGCCAACTTTTGGACTCTCCTCTTTCACTTTCATCAAGAGGCTTTTTAGTTCCTCTTCACTTTCTGCCATAAGGGTGGTGTCATCTGCATATCTGAGGTTATTGATATTTCTCCCAGCAATCTTGATTCCAGCTTGTGCTTCTTCCAGCCCAGGGTTTCTCATGATGTACTCTGCATATACGTTGAATAAGCAGGGTGACAATATACAGCCTGGACGTACTCCTTTTCCCATTTGGAACCAGTCTGTTGTTCCATGCCCTGTGCATTTCTTTTCTGTCTTTAAAATGTCCTTTCCTTCTCATACACCCAAGGTTCTTACTTTAACAAGACAATTATTTTGTCACCTGTTGTGTGAAACCTACTTTGATTAATCCCCCCAAGATTTCCACCAACAATGATTAATTCCTTCTTTCTCTGTCTTCTTTTATATTTCACATTTATTTCTAAATGGAACTGTAAAGTGTTTAGTGGGGTTTCTTAGGGGGTGAAAGATGATGTAATATGCTATTTTCTTGGTAAATGGTAGAATTCTACTTTTCCACTTTTGACTTCTATTGTACTTTTATTTATTGTCTGCTCATCTCATCTGGCAACTCCCTTCGTGTTGGCAGTAGAACTTTTAGTCCACCTGAATGTGTCAGTTAAGATGGAATTACACAGGAAACAGAAGACGTTCTGTGAAATTGGGGACAGGTGAAGGTTGTTTATTTGTTAATTGTGCCCATTGCACTATAAATCCTTAGAATATAGTATTCTATCTTTATGTTCTTAGTACAGTTCTTGGCACAATTAGATGCGATGCTGAGTAAATATGTGGCTGATAAGTGCCTTAGTGTTACAATGTTTGAACTAGATAATCTCTCACTCTTTTGAAAGGTCCTTCCAACTCTGTATATCTTTTTCTCTGAACTGGCTTTCTCATTTTCTCCATTAATTATTCTTTTTATTTCTGGTTTTGTTTTATTTTCCTT
Organism: Bos grunniens; assembly: GCF_055505025.1. Taxonomy (NCBI): domain Eukaryota; kingdom Metazoa; phylum Chordata; class Mammalia; order Artiodactyla; family Bovidae; genus Bos; species Bos grunniens. The sequence goes on from NC_141171.1 coordinate 35,920,918, forward strand.
TGTCATTTTTGTATCTAGATTTCTTTCATTTTCTCTGGTTTTTTCCTATATTTTAAAACGAACAAATGTACAGACTTCTAATTTAAAATGACACTCAGCAGTTTTCCCTGTAGACTTTCCTGTTTCCTATTTTCCCACCGATGCATGCATGAAGGTAAAGAGGGAACGTTGCCTTAAGTAAAGATGAGCAGAGTACCTCTTGCCATTATAGTGAAGGTATAGTTTAATTAAGATAAATTATCAGGGGCCCATTCATGGCTTAAATGATTAGGTTGATGATGAAGAGAATTATGACAACCATAATCAAAGAGAGCCATCAAATATACTTTAACTATAAACACTTGGCAGCATATAATAGTTACTAAGCCTTTAGGAAACCAGGAATATGGTTTAATGCACTTACCATCTGGGTCCAATAAATCTTTTTAGGTTGTTATAAATTTTTGTCATTTTATGAAAATTTACAGCAGTAAGAATAAGGAGATAATAAAAATATCTAGATTTGTTAATGTAAACATGGCAACATTTTTGGTATCAAAGAACTATGGTATACAACCAGATAAAAGGTGAAAGAATATTGTCACATATATTTTAGCAAAATGGGATCATCTAGGTTCTTGCTGTGAAATAGTACGTGGATGGTTAGGTTAAGGTCCTACTTGTTTTATGACTAACTGGTTGGTAATATGTTTTTTCTTTATGTTCTCACAAAGACATTTTTCACTCAGAACTTCTTTAGTTTTAAGAAAATTCATCTCAGATTTCACTTCTAGGAACAATGTCGCTCTCATTATTAAAGTCTAGAGTTCTGCTCTCAGACTTGTGAGACATCTCCTTCTGTCAGTTTTCTTCCTTTGGTGGTTTGGGTAGAAATATAAAAATTCTGAATTCTCATTTGTACCCAATATAAGTAAAAAACAAAATATAATGAGTGTCTTCAGTCTTCTTTTATACCTTCTTGAAAGGTGGTATAAAACTTTAGACAATATAGTAAGAAAACTAAGGAAGGAAATATATCATCCTTCTGGACTATTCTATCCTATTTTCTCTATTCCTGTTTCAAACATCAGTGGTGATAAGTGATGCATAATGAAGATTAATGATAAAATAAACTCTAAAATGATTAATAATCTCTAAAATGACTAATAATAAACTATATGAATATATAGAAAAATTAAGCACAAAAGTTCCATAATGTAGCATGCATATAAAGGGCTCAATGGATGGATTTGGTAATAGCAAGACTGAATATGTATTTCGTGTTTTGCAAAATGAGTAAAATTTCTCTCTGATACCAGGAAAAATTTAAGCAAGAATAAAAGTTATTAAATGTTAATTCTCACAAATATTTAGACCTGATTAAAAAAATTGAAAAACTAAAATTTGATCTGATGGATTCTGATCATATACTGAGGGTTTATACATGCCGGCATAAGAGTAGTGCTGAGAAGACATTACTCATCTTTGTACTTCATCTTTCTTATTCTATTCAGAACAACTAATCAAGACAGGAAATGGAGTTTGCTGGAAAGAAGAAGGGTAAGGAGGTTAGTGGAAGCACATTTTATCATAAAAATTATGTAACTATAGAGTCTATACATTCAGTGATATAGGAGGATTGGAACCTGGAGGAAACTCAGTAGCAATGTGAGCTCCAGATGGCTCTTCTTTTGTCATCCTGTTCTCAGTGATTACAACCACAGAATCACATTTATACGGGACATGAGCATTTTGCTGGGTACCATTCATAAAAAGCTATTCTACTTCTTAAATCTAAGTGAAGCTTTTCATCAGAATAAGAGTATAGATCTAAGATCTGAGCATAGTTCTAAGGTCCACCTCTCTGTGAGCAATCACTGCATCAAGAGAGTTTTTCTCCTTCAAATAAAAGAAAGAATAAGTTGTTTGTTTTTTTAAAAAAAACTAACCAACATGGAACCTACAAACAGATACTATAGTACAAAAGATAGAAAATATAATCTTAAATATTCTTAGGAAGAGTATTTCAAACGTGATTTTTGGTATAATCCATGATTATATGGTCTATGCTAAGCAGAAGCAAAAAAAGAAAAAAAGAAAAAAAAGAAATTTGAAAAGGAATGTGCAAAATAAAGAAGAATTTCAAGGAGACTAAAATTGGAGTATAATTCAACTTATCGTAGAAGACAAAGAAGGGATCTGACATTGCAGAAAATGAATTCTTGATGTGGATGATAAACTTTAAAATAGAAATAAAAGACATAAAACTAAGAAAGGAAATGAAAATGCAAAGTGCAGAAAATGGCATCCAACCTAAAACTTTTCTTAAGAAGTTCAGAAAAATTACAAGGGAAAAAAGTTTAAATCAGTAGTATTTACTACAAAAGAAACAACTATATACCTTGCTCCTAGATCATGACTGTATAATATAGTCACTCAGTTAATACTTGCTAAATGGTTGAATTAAGGAAAGATTCAGATCAGATCAGTCGCTCAGTCATGTCCGACTCTTTGCGACCCCATGAATCGCAGCACGCCAGGCCTCCCTGTCCAACACCAACTCCCGGAGTTCACTCAGACTCACATCCATCGAGTCAGTGATGCCATCCAGCCATCTCATCCTCTGTCGTCCCCTTCTCCTCCTGCCCCCAATCCCTCCCAGCATCAGTCTTTTCCGATGAGTCAACTCTTCACATGAGGTGGCCAAAGCACTGGAGTTTCAGCTTTAGTATCATTCCTTCCAAAGAAATCCCAGGGCTGATCTCCTTCAGAATGGACTGGTTGGATCTCCTTGCAGTCCAACAGTTCAAAGGCATCAATTCTTCGGCGCTCAGCTTTCTTTATAGTCCAACTATCACATCCACACATGAATACTGGCAAAACCATAGCCTTGACTAGATGAACATTTGTTGGCAAAGTGATGTCTCTGCTTTTGAATATGCTATCTAGGTTGGTCATAGCTTTTCTTCCAAGGAGTAAGCGTCTTTTAATTTCATGGCTGCAATCACCATCTGCAGTGACTTTCAGTTCAGTTCAGTCTCTCAGTCATGTCTGACTCTTTGCGATCCCAAGAATCACAGCACTCCAGGCCACCCTGTCCATCACAAACTCCCGGAGTTCACTCAGACTCACGTCCATTGAGTCAGTGATACCATCCAGCCATCTTATCCTGTGTCGTCCCCTTCTCCTCCTGCCCCCAATCCCTCCCAGCATCAGACTCTTTTCCAATGAGTCAACTCTTCCCATGAGGTGGCCAAAGTACTGGAGTTTCAGCTTTAGTATCATTCCTTCCAAAGAAATCCCAGGGCTGATCTCCTTCAGAATAGACTGGTTGGATCTCCTTGCAGTCCAAGGGACTCTCAAGAGTCTTCTCCAACACCACACTTCAAAAGCATCAATTCTTCGGCACTCAGCCTTCTTCACATTCCAACTCTCACATCCATACATGACCACAGGAAAAACCATAGCCTTGACTAGACGAACCTTTGTTGGCAAAGTAATGTCTCTGCTTTTGAATATGCTCTCTAGGTTGGTCATAACTTTCCTTCCAAGGAGTAAGCATCTTTTAATTTCATGGCTGCAGTCACCATCTGTAGTGATTTTGGAGCCCAGAAAAATAAAGTCTGACACTGTTTCCACTGTTTCCCCATCTATTTCCCATGAAGTGATGGGACAGGATGCCGTGATCTTCGTTTTCTGAATGTTGAGCTTTAAGCCAACTTTTTCACTCTCCACTTTCACTTTCTTGAAGAGGCTTTTGAGTTCCTCTTCACTTTCTGCCATAAGGGTGGTGTCATCTGCATATCTGAGTTTATTGATATTTCTCCCGGCAATCTTGATTCCAGCTTGTGTTTCTTCCAGTCCAGCATTTCTCATGATGTACTCTGCATATAAGTTAAATAAACAGGGTGATAATATACAGCCTTGATGAACTCCTTTTCCTATTTGGAACCAGTCTATTGTTCCATGTCGAGTTCTAACTGTTGCTTCCTGACCTGCATACAGATTTCTCAAGAGGTAGATCAGGTGGTCAGGTATGCCCATCTCTTTCAGAACTTTCGACAGTTCATTGTAATCCACACAGTCAAAGGCTTTGGCATAGTCAATAAAGCAGAAATAGATGTTTTTCTGGAACTCTCTTGCTTTTTCCATGATCCAGCAGATGTTGGCAATTTAATCTCTGGTTCCTCTGCCTTTTCTAAAACCAGCTTGAACATCAGGAAGTTCATGGTTCACATATTGCTGAAGCCTGGGTTGGAGAATTTTGAGCATTACTGTACTAGTGTGTGAGATGAGTGCAATTGTGCGATAGTTTGAGCATTCTTTGGCATTGCCTTTCTTTGGGATTGGAATGAAAACTGACCTTTTCCAGTCCTGTGGCCGCTGCTGAGTTTTCCAAATGTGCTGGCATATTGAGTGCAGCACTTTCACAGCATCATCTTTCAGGATTTGGACTAGTTCAACTGGAATTCCGTCACCTCCACTAGCTTTGTTCGTAGTGATTCTTTCTAAGGCCTACTTGACTTCACATTCCAGGATGTCTGGCTCTAGGTCAGTGATCACACCATCATGATTATCTGGGTCGTGAAGATCTTTTTTTTTTTCCAGTTCTTCTGTGTATTCTTGCCATCTCTTCTTAATATCTTCTGCTTCTGTTAGGTCCATACCATTTCTGTCCTTTATCACGCTCATCTTTGCATGAAATATTCCTTTGGTATCTCTGATTTTCTTGAAGAGATCCCTAGTCTTTCCCATTCTGTTGTTTTCCTCTGTTTCTTTGCATTGATCACTGAAGAAGGCTTTCTTATCTCTTCTTGCTATTCTTTGGAACTCTGCATTCAGATGCTTATATCTTTCCTTTTCTCCTTTGCTTTTCACTTCTCTTCTTTTCACAAGATTTTTAAGGCCTCCCCAGACAGTCATTTTGCTTTTTTGCATTTCTTTTCCATGGGGATGGTCTTGATCCCTGTCTCCTGTACAATGTCACGAACCTCATTCCACAGTTCATCAGGCACTCTATCTATCAGATCTGGGCCCTTAAATCTATTTCTCACTTCCACTGTATAATCATAAGGGATTTGATTTAGGTCATACCTGAATGGCCTAGTGGTTTTCCCTACTTTCTTCAATTTCAGTCTGAATTTGGCAATAAGGATTTCATGGTCTGAGCCACAGTCAGCTCCTGGTCTTGTTTTTGCTGACTGTGTAGAGCTTCTCCATCTTTGGCTGCAAAGAATATAATCAATCTGATTTCGGTGTTGACCATCTGGTGATGTCCATGTATAGAGTGTTCTCTTGTGTTGTTGGAAGAGGGTGTTTGTTATGACCAGTGTATTTTCTTGGCAAAACTCTATTAGTCTTTGCTCTGCTTCATTCCGTGTTCCAAGGCCAAATTTGCCTGTTACTCCAGGTGTTTCTTGACTTCCTACTTTTGCATTCCAGTCCCCTATAAGGAAAAGGACATCATTTTGGGGTGATAGTTCTAAAAGTTCCTGGAGGTCTTAAAAGAACCATTCAACTTCAGCTTCTTCAGCGTTACTAATTGGGGCATAGACTTGGATTACTGTGATATTGAATGGTTTGCCTTGGAAACAAACAGAGATCATTCTGTCATTTTTGAGATTGCATCCAAGTACTGCATTTCGGACTCTTTTGTTGACAATGATGGCCACTCCATTTCTTCTGAGGGATTCCTGCCCGCAGTAGTAGATATAATGGTCATCTGAGTTAAATTCACCCATTCCAGTCCATTTCAGTTTGCTGATTCATAGAATGTCGACATTCACTCTTGCCATCTCCTGTTTGACCACTTCCAATTTGTCTTGACTCATGGACCTGACATTCCAGGTTCCTATGCAATATTGCTTTTTACAGCATCGGACCTTGCTTCTATCACCAGTCACATCCACAGCTGGGTATTCTTTTTGCTTTGGCTCCATTCCTTCATTCTTTCTGGAGTTATTTCTCCACTGATCTCCAGTAGCATATTGGGCACCTACTGACCTGGGGAGTTTCTCTTTCAGTATCCTATAATTTTGCCTTTTCATACTGTTCATGGGGTTCTCAAGGCAAGAATACTGAAGTGGTTTGCCATTCCCTTCTCCAGTGGACCACATTCTGTCAGATCTCTCCACCAATACCTGCCCATCTTGGGTTGCCCCATGGGCATGGCTTCGTTTCATTGAGTTATACAAGGCTATGGTCCTAGTGTGATTAGATTGAGTAGTTTTCTGTGAGTATGGTTTCAGTGTGTTTGCCCTCTGATGCCCTCTTGCAACACCTACCATCTTACTTGGGTTTCTCTTACCTTCGGCCTGGGGTATCTCTTCACGGCTGCTCCAGCAAAGCACAGCCATTGCTCCTTACCTTGGATGAGGGGTATCTTCTCACCACTGCCCTTCCTGACCTTCAACGTGGGATAGCTCCTCTAGGCCCTCCTGCTCCTGTGTAGCCAGGGCTCCTTGGACGTGGGGTTGGTCCTCCCGGCCGCCGCCCTTGGCCTCGGGTGTGGGGGCGTGGGGGCGTGGGGTATCTCCTCCAGGCCGCGCCCCTGACCTCAGACATGGCATAACTCCTCTCGTCACCGCCCCTGACCTCGGACGCAGGGTAACTTCTCTTGTCGCCACCCCTGACCTCCGACGCTGGGTATCTCCTCTCGGCCGACCCCCCTTACCTTGGACGCGGGTAGCTCCTCTCGGCCGGTCCTGCGCTCTTGCAGTCTGGTACTCTCGGCCGCTGCCCCTGACCTTGGACGTGGGATGGCTGATAGATAAAATGAGAAGTCCCAAGATGCCAGACTTGGCTTCACAAAGATGGGGGCAGATAGTACTGTTGGAACAGGATGACCTTGGGCTGGTCTTCAACCATAAGAAGAAATTCAACATTGGCAGGAAGGGAGGGTCACAACAGGATGAGACAGAGTTGGAGCATCCAAGGGGCAAGATTAATTGATGATAATTACCTAAATGTTGTCAAATGATAGTTTATAAGCAAATAAGACCAGCAGGTATATTTTACTTGGCTTGTGCAATGTCACTCAAAGAGAAACAGATTTAATCCAACATGTAGACAGTGTGATTTCATACCTTCTCTTGAAAAATTAGACTGTTTGGGTACACTTAGACCCCATTTCCAAATGGCAACCATTTCTTAAGTTTGAGTAGCAACTGCTCCCTTTAGGTAGGGCCTGTATTTTCTCTCAGGATACATTTTAATGTTTACATTACTTGCCTAGACACTGAAGTTATTGGAATTTATGAACCCTGCTTTACAACAAAGAAAAAGAATCAGTAATAGCATATTAAAATGGCTTATAACAATGTAAGTATATCTGAAGAGAGGTCAATGAGTCTAGACACATTCTGGCAAAACAATTACAGAGATTGAAAACAAATTTTTACAAGCATCTGTGCTAAAAATATGGTTTCCTTACCAAATAAGAGAAGTCAGAATGAATTCAGAGTTTTACTCTTTAGCAATAAATGTGGAACAATAATGGAGCAATAACGGCAACGTTTCAAGAGAAAATTTTACAATTTGTAAAATATATACTGAAATTATCTTTCTGAATGCAACATTTTATAGCAGAAACAAAGAATTAAAAACATTATCAACATGCTACTGAAATATATATATGTCTCTCTCTACACACACACACACACACACACACACACACATTTTACAGTGACATTTTAGTTAAGTAAAGCTCAAGAATAGTGAATGTTTTGTTTAATGGGATGGAGATGATCTCTGAAGCCATTTAAACATACAATTGCCCATGTATCCATGACAATTATTATGACATATAGCCAAATAGAGGCAAAATAATTTAAAACACAGGAAGTAACAACATAAGACACACATGCCAAACTCCAAATCCCATACTAACAAATGTTAAAAAAATAGACACATCCTCAAAGGTCAGTGAAAACCTGCTGAGTTATTAGTTTTATATAAAAGGAAGAGATTCAAGAGATACCAATTAGTTCATGACTTTGATAATCAGGTAAATTCACATGAAAGAAGGCTTTCAAAAATTTTAAAGCTGAATAGTAGAGTATATAAAACAATATGCAAACAAAATAACACATAACAGTGATGATTTGCCTTATCCAAATGGGAAAATTCACTATAACCATCTATAATCACAAAGCATCTACTGCAGTTATCATGACAACAGTTAACATTTATTGAGTTCAAGATTTATTTTTGAATGGTGCAAATTGGGTACCTCCTTTGCACTAATGGGTTCACTTCTATTTGCTAGCCCTTTGAATTCTCAACTGATATACATGCTGTTACCCACACCTTTAAAATGAAAAAACAGAATTTGGACAATTTGAAACAGTCCACACATATAGTACTTGATAGCATGAAAATTCAGTCCCTAGAAACATCAGGCCACTCTTTCCACTAAATGACATTCGAAGTCCCTAGAAATGACTCAATAGGCAAACTAATTATAGGAAGCAACAAATCCAGAACTCCACCCGAAAGAGGGGGTAAACATTTTCAGGTGACATTTCAAAAAGAGCTTTGATATTGCTTTGTAAGTAAAAAATGGAATTTTGTTACATTTGTTTATACTTATTTTAAAGTCTAGTATTCTTATTTTTAAAAGCATTTCAGTGTGTCTGTATGTTTTGGGAGTGGGGACTATAATTAATTCAATGCTTAGGTCATGAAGAAAAAAAAATGTTTACCCGGATCATTGTTCCCTCAAATCACGGTCTGCACATCATTTATGTTGTAATCTCTGCTGCTGCTGCTGCTAAGTCGCTTCAGTTGTGTCCGACTCTGTGCGACCCCATAGCCGGCAGCCCACCAGGCTCCCCCGGCCCTGGGATTCTCCAGGCAAGAACACTGGAGTGGGTTGCCATTTCCTTCTCCAATGCATGAAAGTGAAAAGTGAAAGTGAAGTCGTTCAGTCGTGTCCAACTCCTAGCCACCTCATGGACTGCAGCCTACCAGGCTCCTCCATCCGTGGGATTTTCCAGGCAAGAGTACTGCAGTGGGTTGTCATTGCCTTCTCCGGTTGTAATCTCTAGAGGGAGTGAAAAAACTATGGGTCCACCTCACCCCAGCTTTGGCCTCTTGAATTGAGCTTTATAGTGATGAGACCTAAAGGCTAAGGATTTAATATGCTCTCCAGATGCCTTTAATGCACATTGGAATGTAAAGACATGTATTTAGATAAAATCTAAATGAAGCTAGGCTTCTTCTGGCTAGATAATACTTATTCTAGGTTTTCTGTTATCCTTTTTGCTAGATATCTTCTAAAGTAGCTGCCAATTGCACTTCACTCATATCTCCGTTCTCAGTGTCAGCTGAACCTCATGACTTGATTCTGTTGAACAGAATGTGACAAAGTAATGGGACTTCTCTTGTGAGATTAGGTTACAGAGAGAACATAGGGCTCCAGTGTGTTCTGTTCTCTCTCCCGTTCCCTTAGACAATCACCCTGCAGGAGGCCAGCTGCATGTTGTGAGGCTGATGTAGAGGCTCAAGAGAGTGAGTTTGGAATCAGATCCTTCAGCCCCAGGCAAGTCTTGAGATGAGGGCAGTAGCCCCGCTGACAGCCTGTCTGAGGACCTTGAACCAGAGGCACCAGCTGCATTGTGCCCTGACTCCTGACCCACAGAAACTATGAGATAATCAATACTTAGTGTAAGGTGCTAAATTCTGGGGTAACTTGCTGCTGCTAAATCACCTCAGTCATGTCCAACTCTGTGTGACCCCATAGACAGCAGCCCACCAGGCTCCACCGTCCCTGGGATTCTCCAGGCAAGAACACTGCAGTGGGTTGCCATTTCCTTCTCCAATGCATGAAAGTGAAAAGTGAAAGTGAAGTCGCTCAGTTGTGTCTGACTCTGCAACCCCACGGACTGTAGCCTACCATGCTCCTGTGTCCATGGGATTCTCCAGGCAAGAGGGGTAACTTGTTACACGATATGTAACTAATGCTCCTTTGAGGCATAAAACCCATAGGATTGTTCATTAGCATTATTATGATCCCGCCTGTCTTTATATCCCTTTCTTTAGACTGTTACTTCCCTCACTTGTCCTTCTTAGGATCCCCATGACCTAGTTTCCTTGCCATCTGGTGATCTCTGACTCAAATTTGTATATTCAATCAATTTAACTTCTGGATTAGGTCAACTTGGACAGTAAACCTGGTCTCTCAACTTTGAGATCCAGATGGACTGGCACAAGATGCTATTTACTGAAGTTCTGAACATCATAAAAATTCTACATCAAGTTTCTCCCTTTAACTGTATCCCAAGGGACCTTTGAAAGATGCCAAGTTGCTCAGGCCAACTAATTTTGTAAACTTAGATGTTGTTTGAGAGTTATTCACCTAGAGCTGATAGTTAAATTCAAAATAAAAGATGAACCTTCTAAATGTGGAATGTAGAGGCTAAAAAAGTTTGATGGTGTATATGTGTGTGTGTGGCAGACAGGTATAATAGTTTTTGGACATCTAGTCTTTGACACCCAACCATTCTATAACATTTGCTATCACACCTAATTTGTAACAAAAATGCATGTGAACTTCATTTTGCAAAGCTTTATTACCACTAACCTATTTAACTCTCCTAGGGTTTGAAAATGTTCTTTGTGTAGCCAAACTCCTAAAGTCATTGCCTCAGAGTAAATCTGTTGAGGTGGCAATAAGATGATGTAGAGGGCATGGTACGTCCTCTAAATTTCCCTGAAACCCGCTGAGCTGTGAAGACTGGGGCTGATGTACTCTGCTGTGGCTTGAACCTCCGCTGGGAGTCCATGATTCACAGCGTCGTGAAACAATGCTGACGGAGGCTCTGGCCAAGAACCTCCCTATAGTATATGGTGGCTAGACAATGACTTTGCCTGCCGATGCCAAATCAACTGATGTGCCCTGTCAAAACTACTAGTCAAGCTGTTTATTTGCCACTGGGGAGAGAAAATGACCTGAAGATTGCCTGGAGTTTGCGATTTACAACTGCCTTTACTGGCACCAACAAGACAGACTTAGAGCTGGAGCTCTTTACTTCAACCTTTTATTCCCCAAGCTAGTACTTTGTGTTAACACTGTAGAATCGAAAACATGGGCTTTGAGGTTAGAGTACACGGGCCAGGATTCTGGCCCCATCACCTATCAGTTCTGTCTCCTTACCCAGAGTGTTTGAATTTTCAGTCTCAGTTTTCTCATCTGTAAATGGTTATCAAAATAGTAATTCACACCCGAGGAGTGAAAATAAGAGAGAAATACATGGAAAAAGCTTAAAATACTAGCTGGCACGCAGCACTTAATAAATGTTAGCTATGAATATTTTAATATTATAAATATTATTAATAACTCAATTCTATAAAATTACCTATAAGCTTCAGTGAACAATCCTTTCTATAAGCAATCATTTTAAAATTCCACTTATCTCTACTTTTATAGTTAGGACATTGAGCACTTTTGGAGACTGCTGCTCTGATTAATGTTGAAGCCTTTAATTTTAAAAATTTAAAATGTTTTCTTAAAGTTAAGGCAAAATTAAATATATGATTATGAATATACTGTTAGTACTTAACTATAAACTTGGGGTGTTTTAAACTGTATATTTCTCCATGTAGTTTTTAATATAAAATGTAAAAACTTTTACATTTGTCAATTGGAAATACTTGTCTATTGAAATTTTAAAAAAAATTGGTCCCTCTTTATATTTGAAAACAGATTGTCCCAACCATAACGACTTTTATGTATTTTTCTTCAAATAAATTATTCTTACAGCTTTATTCTAATGCAAAATTTTATATTCCCCCCTCTACATTTGCATAAAAAAGAAATCATGTATTCATAATGCAGGTACATACCCCAAGTGTAGATGCTTTTCTTATGAAAAATTGGCAGATGTAGCCAGATGTTCATTTTTCTGCCAGCATGATCATCATTTAACCAGGAATCCCAACTTTGTTTCTTCTTTTTTCTTTTCTTTGTATCCTTGGAGACAACTATAACCAAACTACCTTGCTGCACGAGGTCAATGTAGTCAAGATGTCTTTTCATTATTAACGACGTCCACACCCTATATTTAGATAAGGTAATGCAGATTGGCAAGTAAGTCTGGATCCTTAGAGGCCTTGACCAGGTCAGTCCATTAGCCACAGAATCTGGCTGATTAAATACTACTTAGCATTCTTGATTTAGTGGCATTTATCCTGGCATAACGTCTTTGCTTATTTAATTCAAAAAGAATTTTTAAACTCTATTGTATTTTGATAACATCTTATCCTAGTCTAGCTTCCTTGCAAACTAATATGTACCAGAGTCATTTTTGTAGTAACTGAACCTCCTAACCTTTTCTTAAAATAGAAATCTAGATAAAACTTTACTGTCATTTCCATATATAATGACAGCATTCAGAACAGCCCTGGAACTTAGAACTGTTCCCAAACCAAAGGATGTTTGGTAATTCTTCCAATTGCCACAGTTTTGGAAAGGCATTTACTTAGAAAGGATGTCAAACAATAGGTGAGTGTTTTAGATATATTCACCTCATAAGTGTATGAGATTGCTGTGGATTCACAGTATATTATAAAATAATAGACTACAATATATTTTATACCCACTGTAGCTCTATTATCATTCTCAAGAAGATGCATTGAGTTCTCAGAAGTTGATTCATTCATTAATTCAGTCATTCTATGATTATTTGTTAAATTTGTAGAATTTATTGAATTATTTGCATCCTATGATTATTATAGTGAACAAACAAGTCCTTTTGCTTTATGGAACTTACTTTTTAATGGGAAGAGACAAACAACAAATCAACACTTTATGAGTCAGATGGTAAAAAAAATGCTATGGGAAAATAAAGAAATAGAAAAGCAAGGAGGGTAGGAAGGGATGGTATAATAAATGTAGCTAGATGAAATCACTCTACAAAGGCACTGTTAGAATATGGGAGAAAATGAGGGGGCTAGTCATATTTCAGTTCAGTTCAGTCACTCAGTCATGTCCGACTCTTTGCAACCCCATGGGCTGCAGCATGCCAGGCTTCCCTGTCCATCACCAGCTCCCAGAGTTTACTCAAACTCATGTCCATTGAGTCAGTGATGGCATTCCACCATCTCATTCTCTGTCATCCCCTTCTCCTCCTGCATTCAATCTTTCCCAGCATCAGGGTCTTTTCAAATGAGTCAGTTCTTCACATCAGGTGGCCAAAGTATTTTTCAGCTTCAGCATCAGTCCTTCCAATGAACACTCAGGACTGATCTCCTTAGGATGGACTGGTTTGACCTCCTTGCAGTCCAAGGGACTCTCAAGAGTCTTCTCCAACACCAAAAAGCATCAATTCTTCGGCCCTCAGCTTTCTTTACAGTCCAACTCTCACATCCATACGTGACTACTGGAAAAACCATAGTCTTGACTAGACAGACCTTTGTTTACAAAGTAATGTCTCTGCTTTTTAATATGCTGTCTAGGTTGGTCATAGGTTTTCTTCCAAGGAGTAACTGTATTTTAATTTCATGGCTGCAATCACCATCTGCAGTGATTTTGGAGCCCAGAAAAATAAAGTCTGACACCGTTTCCACTGTTTCCCCATCTATTTCCCATGAAGTGATGGGACCAGATGCCATGATCTTAGTTTTCTGAATGTTGAGCTTTAAGCCAACTTTTTCACTCTCCTCTTTCACTTTCATCAAGAGGCTTTTGAGTTCCTCTTCACTTTCTGCCATAAGGGTGGTGTCATCTGAATATCTGAGGTTATTGATATTTCTCCCAGCAATTTGATTCCATTTTGTGCCTCATCCAGCTCAGCATTTCTCATGATGTACTCTGCATATACGTTGAATAAGCAGGGTGACAATATACAGCCTGGACGTACTACTTTTCCTATTTGGAACCAGTCTGTTGTTCCATGTCCAGTTCTGACTGTTGCTTCTTGACCTGCATACAGATTTCTCAGGAGGCAGGTCAAGTGGTCTGGTATTCCCATCTCTTGAAGAATTTTCCACAGTTTGTTATGATCCACCGAGTCAAAAGCTTTGGCATTTTCAATAGAGAAGAAATAGATGTTTTTCTAGAACTCTCTTGCTTTTTCGATGATTCAACAGATGTTGGAAATTTGATCTCTTGTTCCTCTGCCTTTTCTAAAACCAGCTTGAACATCTGGAAGTTCATGGTTCACATACTGTTGAAGCCTGGCTTGGAGAATTTTGAGCATTATTTTACTAGTGTGTGAGATGAGTGCAATTGTGTGGTAGTTTGAGCATTCTTTGGCATTGCCTTTCTTTGGGATTGGAAGGAAAACTGACCTTTTCCAGTCCTGTGGCTACTGCTGAGTTTTCCAAATTTGCTGGCATATTGAGTGCAGCACTTTCACAGTATCATCTTTTAAGGATTTGAAACAGCTCAACTGGAGTTCCATCACCGCCACTAGCTTTGTATTTAGGATATACCAATAGACTGGAGTATGACTGGCATCATGATACAGTGGATCAAGGAACAATGTTAAGACTAATGTGACTGAAGCAAAATGAACAAGAGGAACAGTAGCAGGGGATGAAATCAAAGGGTTGGAGTGAAGGAGTTACTTTGTTGAACACTGGTGAGAATGGGGAAAACTGCTATAAAGATGGAGCAGGCAAACATTGAGAGTCTTGAGCAGAGGAGAGAGATGAGTTTTCTTATATTTTGTAAGGGATTGCTCTGGTTGTTATATGTGAATAGACTGAAGAATTTAGGGCATGGGAAGAGGCCAAAAGCCAATTACTAGTCTAAGTGGATAAGAACTGAAAGTTGGTCATTAGACTTAGCAGCATGATGGCCGAATTCTGACTTTGCCAAGAACTTCCCAGTGTGGCATTGTACATGAGCAGACACTGATATGGACCTCAGCATCCTGGATATACATTAGAGATCCACCCCTGTGGAGGGAGAATAAGAAAGCAAAATGGAGTAGAGGATGAACTTGAACCATGATGCATTTGCATTTTGATGCAGGTTCTAAAAAGGATTGGACAGTTTTATGGAGTGCTAAGAACATAATTGGGGTGTCAAGGGTGTTTTCATTGGGCTTAAATATCTGGATATTAATAACCTGGTACAATCAGTCATTGGATGCATGCCCACTGGGAGGGGCATGTGCTTGGTTGGGTAAAGCAGCTTTCTGCAACTGAAGCAAACCCTGAAGTAGCTGGTAGCTGGAGTTTTTCTGTGCAGTGATCCAGGATCAAGGGAAAATATGAACACAAGAGAGTGGGGAATTGCTCGAGTGATGTACCTTTGAAAGCGAAAGAAACTGGCATCTAGCTGGTCTTTGAACAAAGTAGTGTTAATCAGTGGTTATCAAAATGTATGCATCTAATTATAAAGTGACCTATTTCTTTTCCCCATTAAATATTTCAGTGACATTAAATTTATGCTTATTAGAGGAAAACCTAGGGAAGGAAATTTTAGGTTATTTCCTACTCATTTTTAACAAAGTCATTTTTAGGAGGTGACTCTAGAAGAGTTTCCTTTCATAGATCTCTCATCAAATTATTGAGTTCGGCAACCTATAACAATGTCATTCTGCCATTATACTTAAAATTTGAAGAGAAGTTGGAAATCATGTTGGAAAAAATGTTTGTTTTTCCATTTTGTGAAGTTTGGCCTGAAAGCTTCTGAAACCTGTTATAGTGGTATCATACTTTACTACCACTCCCCAACCCCAGGACCTGAAACACACATTTTAGTGTTACAAGTGAGGTGGTATAGAAATCTGAAGTAGAGGAATAGGGTGATGTTCTGTGACTCCTACTGGGATGACATGTATTTTTCTTATCAACTCAATTGCTTTTCAGCATAGAGCATGCTAGTCACATGAACACACTATACTGAAGAGAAATAAAATATGTAACATAAGTCACGTAAATTCAAATTTTGTGTGTGGTAACTTAGTTATACCTTATTTCATGTATTAAAGTCCAAAAAAGACCTCCTAAGGACTCCCCTGGTGATCCAGCAGTTAAGACTCTGAACTTCCACTGCAGGGGGCACCTGCAGCGGAATCCTGGTTGGGGAACTAAGATCCCACATGCCACCTGATGTGGCCAAAAAATTAAAATCCTTCCTAACTTTGTAGTGGACATGGTTTTAAAATTTACATTGGAAATGAATAAAACTGGCAAGTACTGTGCTTTATGTGCAAGCAATTAAAATACTAGGAAACACATTTGTTGGAGAGATATTCACTCCAAGTGGGCTGCAGTCAGGCAGGAGCAGCTCTAGGAGAGATAACTAAAATAGACTTGTAAACTTTTGAGAGGTCAGTGAAAAAGGACACAGAAATTCCTCCTCTGGAGGGCACTGAATAACACAGTTGGCAGTCCAATGAGAATGACAATTGATGATCTCCGACTGTTTCTTTCAACCTTAGGATTCTCTTCCAGTCTGTCCCAGAAGCGCTGATGGCTGATCTACTTTATTTCTCTACGCCTCATTTCTCTTCCTAATAAATTTGTGAATGTTCCTCTAACACATCTGGTGGAATGGTTATAAGGAAACCCACCCGTAAAGATTATTTTCACCTAAAGTTTGGATTCAACTTAATTCTATCACCTGACATTACAATAGCCCTATACTTTCGTAAGCCTCTTTTTTAAGAAGTGAGAGAGAAAGATACAGATGTGTTAAGAGCTTATCATTATTGGTTAATCAAGGTTGTAACCAGAAAGAAATCATAAAAGTTAAGGACTTTTAAAGACCAATTAGAGTTTGTGTTGGATTCCATTATATCCCCCATTTTATTTTAATCCATACCTATTTGCACTTTTCTCCAATATCACCAACCACGGGAGTTAGGGCATTCCATTGCCAGGAATGCACTTCTTGCTATAACATATGCAAGCCCTATTCACTCTTCAACTCACTCTCATTACATATTCTTCAGTTACTTCAGGTCTCATTGATCTTTTTTTATTCACAAATCCAATAGGATTTATAGTTTGCAGAAGACTTTTCTAGATTTAATTACACAAGGTCATGTATTGTTCACCAGAATTTCCATTGTCTCATTTTATTCCCAACACCTACCACAGTGTTCTGCCATTAAAAGATCCCCGGTAATTGCCCTCTTAAAACACTGATTTAGTCATGAGGTTTCTAAACGAACACTCTGTGCATCTTTCAAGGGCATAGTCCAGGTCCAGTTAGACCTGGACTTGTAATTAATTGCATTTCTAAGGAGTGACTGCAGTTTTCATTTTTCAAAGAGCTTTGGACTAGATAATTTGGATCAATTATCATGAAAGTAAAATTGGCAGACAGTATTTATTTATCTGTGGAACCAGAGAAAAGGAATTAAAAAAAAAAAAAAAAACCTCTCACAAAGACATGCAATTTTCCTCTTTAACATAATCGTACAAGAGTTCAGAAGCAAAATATAGCAAAAATAATTATCTACTTAAGAAATATTCTTTGTTGTTTCATGGTTCAAAATGGTAAGCAAAGTCATTCATTTAGAACTAAAATCTTGACAAATATTAACATAAATGATTGAATGTACACATGGATAAATCACCTCTGAAAGAGTTTGTCATAATAGTTAACTTTAAAAACATACTACTGTGAAAATTGAATACTACTGTGAAAATTGAAGCATAAATAAAGAGGCATACAATGTCAGGGTGGTTGTTCCTTGAGGGGAAATGAGACTGGGGAAGGTTTGAAAGGTAATCCAATAGAATATGTATGATTTATTTAAAAAGGAACGATCTGGAGCAAATATGGTAAAAGAGAAAAACATTCTTTAATTTAGGGTTAATTGGGCTTCCTTTGTGGCTCAGCTGGTGAAGAATCTGCCTGCAATGCAGGAGACCTGGGTTCAATCCCTGGGTTAGGAAGATCCCCTAGACAAGGGAAAAGCTACCCAGTCCAGTATTTTGGCCTGTTGAATTCCATGGAGTGTATAATCCATGGGTTTGCAAACAGTCGGACACGTCTGAGTGACTTTTACTTTCACAGGTATGAAAATTACTGTCTTATTCCCAGTGTTCATTTTCTAAGTTTTGGTTAAGTAAAAAATGTTAGTAATCTAGTGTCTTCAAGTTTCCTATTTTCAAAGATAACAGTCATATTTCATTGTTAATTGACACTTTGATGAGCCAATTAAATCTGCCTAATATATATTAAGCACCTAACATATACTTCGGAGAAGGCAATGGCACCCCACTCCAGTACTCTTCCCTGGAAAATCCCATGGACAGAGGAGCCTGGTAGGCCGCAGTCCATGGGGTTGCGAAGAGTCAGACATGACTGAGCAACTTCACTTTCACTTTTCACTTTCATGCATTGGAGAAGGAAATGGCAACCTACTCCAGTGTTCTTGCTTGGAGAATCCCGGGGACAGAGGACCCTAGTGCGCTGCTGTCTATGAGGTTGCACAGAGTCGGACACGACTGAAGCGACTTAGCAGCAGCAGCAGCAACATATACATAGAACACACTCTCAGAAAGTTAATGGGGTGGGAGAATAAATAAATGAATTATAGGAATAAAAATGACTCAATGGATATTCAGTTCGGTTCAGTCACTCAGTCGTGTCCAACTCTTTGCGACCCCATGAATCACAGCACGCCAGGCCTCCCTGTCCATCACCAACTCCCAAAGTTCACTCAAACTCATGTCCATCAAGTCGGTGAAGCCATCCAGCCATTTCATCCTCTGTCATCCCCTTCTCCTCCTGCCCCCAATCCCTCCCAGCATCAGACTCTTTTCCAATGAGTCAATTCCGCATGAGGTGGCCAAAGTATTGGAGTTTCAGCTTCAGCATCAGTCCTTCCAATGAACACCCAGGGCTGATCTCCTTTAGGATGGACTGGTTGGATCTCCTTGTAGTCCAAGGGACTCTCAAGAGTCTTCTCCAACACTACAGTTCAAAAGCATCCATTCTTCAGCGCTCAGCTTTCTTCACAGTCCAACTCTCACGTCCATACATGACCACTGGAAAACCCATAGCCTTGACTAGATGGACATTTGTTGGCAAAGTAATATCTCTGCTTTTCAATATACTATCTAGGTTGGTCATAACTTTCCTTCCAAGTAGTAAGTGTCTTTTAATTTAATGGCTGCAATCACCACCTGCAGTGATTTTGGAGCCCCCCCAAAAATAAAGTCTGACACTGTTTCCACTGTTTCCCCATCTATTTGCCATGAAGTGATGGGACCAAATGCCATGATCTTCATTTTCTGAATGTTGAGCTTTAAGCCAATGTTTTCACTCTCCTCTTTACTTTCATCAAGAGGCTCTTTAGTTCCTCTTCATTTTCTGCCATAAGAGTGGTGTCATCTGCATATTTGAGGTTATTGATATTTCTCCTGGCAATCTTGATTCCAGCTTGTGCTTCTTCCAGCCCAGCATTTCTCATGATGTACTCTGCATATAAGTTAAATAAGCAGGGTGAAAATATACAGCCTTGATGTTCTCCTTTTCCTATTTGGAACCAGTCACTTTTTCCATGTCCAGTTCTACCTGTTGCTTCCTGATCTGCTTATAGGTTTCTCAAGAGGTTGATCGGGTGGTCTGGTATTTCCATCTCTTTCAAAATTTTTCACAGATTATTGTGATCCACACAGTCAAAGGCTTTGTCATAGTCAATAAAGCAGAAATAGATGTTTTTCTGGAACTCTCTTGCTTTTTTGATGATCCACGGATGTTGGCAGTTTGATCTCTGGTTCCTCTGCCTTTTCTAAAACCAGCTTGAACATCAGGAAGTTCATGGTTCATGTATTGCTGAAGCCTGGCTTGGAGAATTTTGAGCATTACTTTACTAGCGTGTGAGATGAGTGCAATTGTGCAGTAGTTTGAGGATTCTTTGGCATTGCCTTTCTTTGGGATTGGAATGAAAACTGACCTTTTACCATCCTGTGGCCACTGCTGAGTTTTCCAAATGTGCTGGCATATTGAGTGTAGCACTTTCACAGTATCATCTTTCAGGATTTGAAATAGCTCAACTGGAATTCCATCACCTCCACTAGCTTTGTTGGTAGTGATGCTTTCTAAGGCCCACTTGACTTCACATTCCAGGATGTCTGGCTCTAGGTGAGTGATCACACCATTGTGATTATCTGGGTTGTGAAGGTCTTTTTTGTACATTTCTTCTGTGTAATCTTGCCACCTCTTCTTAATATCTTCTGCTTCAATTAGATCCATACCATTTCTGTCCTTTTTCGAGCCCATCTTTTCATGAAATGTTCCCTTGGTATCCCTAATTTTCCCAATGGATAATTTATCCCAATGAATATTAGGAATGGTAAGATCTGCAGTAATTTTAAAGGTGGAATGGAGTGTAATGGGAATCCTGGAAAGGATACAACCTCAAAAATGCAAATAGGAAACTCAGTATACGTTTGGGAAATAATGAATCATACATTTTAGTTTAAACCCTGGAAGCAGGAAGAAATCAGGCTTGCACTGTTCCTTAGAGTATTAAGCATACATTCTGCCTCCCCCCATACACTAGGAGAATTAAAAACTAGATTATATGCAAGTCACGGTAGGAAATAAAAGAAAATAAAACATTGTTTTCCTTTTTTTTTTTGCTATATATCATTGTCCTCAACCAAAAAGAGCATCATAGTCATTTTGGAATTTTTTAAAAGAGGAATAGGGCAAGGATGAATTTTTGATTAATGAAAGTTATAAGTCAATCAGAAAATATTATAGCTCTCAACTTCTAAGCAGTAAATAAATTGGCAATATAACATTTAAGGAAAGATTGTTAAACATGAAAGTGTAAATTAACAGGAACCCAATTAGTAGTAAATTTTAATGTATCATTTTCAGTTCTTGCCAGGAAAAAAGTATGCAAAAAAGTAGTAATGCTTTTTGCTACTCAACTGATAAAAATGAATATAGATATCTTATAAACATAGATTATGGTTCATTCAAACATTCAGTTGATGTAGATAAAATCAGAATAAAAACTAGTCTGCACATTATTACAGCCAGTCTAATAGAGAAGTGTATACTGGCTACTGTAGCCCAGCGCTGTATAATAAAACATTCAGCAATGATGAAATGCTCTGTATTTGCATAATTCATATCAGCTTTCTATACAGTATTATAACTACTAGATATATGTGGCTATTGCATACTTTAGATGTGAACAGCGTGACTTAAGAACACAATTTTAATGCTATTTAATTTTAATTGATTTAAATTTAAATGGTCACATGGAGGTTACTGGCGTATATATTGAGTAACCTACCTCTAGCATTTTATATGTTTATGTTTTCAAGTGATTGAATTAAAAACTTCCCAATCTAGCATTAATGTCAGGTTTTGCTAATAGGTGGATTCAGCAGTGATGTGTATTATTTCTGACTTTTTAAATAATGAATGCTTTGTGTCCTAAGGTAGATTTCAGTTTTGTAAATGTTCTTCGATGCACATAGTTCACTGCATATGCACTGTTGTGTATAATATCAGACAGTAATAGCTCAGTTGCTGAAAAGGAGTAGATGTGATTTTGAAGACTCTGCAGATGAGTACTGTTGTATTAGAAAGTCTGTACAGACACTGTGCATTTAAAAATGTCTTATTGTAAATAGTTTTGTTAGGTTGCAAAATGAGAATCAAATGGTGCTTAGCTAACAAAAAAATTAAGAACTGAGAGAGGTCTTTTTTCTAAAAATCTGATTAGCAAACAAGGTAACTTAAAGTTTCCTAGTTTTCTAAGAGGTAGTGAAAATAACTTAAAGATTTAAAAATATTTTTTATTCATGTATTAAATATATCTTGTGGATATTCATGCATTTTCATATCACTTGCTGTTGCTGCTGCTGCTGCTGCTAAGTCGCTTCAGTCGTGTCTGACTCTGTGAGACCCCATAGACGGCAGCCCATCAGGCTTCCCCATCCCTGGGATTCTCCAGTCAAGAACACTGGATTGGGTTGCCATTTCCTTCTCCAATGCATGAAAGTGAAAAGTGAAAGTGAAGTCGCTCAGTCGTGCCCAACTCTTAGTGCCCCCATGGACTGCAGCCTACCAGGCTCCTCTGTCTGTGGGATTCTGCAGGCAAGAGTACTGGAGTGGGGTGCCATTGCCTTCTCTGTCATATCACTTGACTAAACAGAAAAGCAGGCCATCATTTCCAAAGCTTTGAAATTCTGAAACCTGAAATTACTCAATACCTGCACCATTTAGTTTTGATCAGTTTCAGAAAGCAGAAAGTGATTTATTATGACAGTAATTGAATGGAACTCACTTAAGATTAGTTTCCTAAACTAAACATTTAACATATTCCTCCTTGTAACACTTCTCCAATCATGTGTTCTCTTTTCAAATAAATGCAAACATAAATCTAAGCTATCAAGGAAATAAATGACCCAAATCATGCCAGTGACCCATACACGAAGCGACTATCATAACAAATGAATTTAGATCTTTGAGGAAAAACATGTACATTCAAATGTGTTCAGGAAAACAGAATGTAGCTACAGATAATATTAGGAAAATAGTGTGGGGATATTTCTGAAACAGCAAGAGCAATTTGAAAATTTTCTTTGTATTAAAAATAACATGAATATTAAGTAGTTCAGCTATAGAGATTTGAAATGCAAAAGCAAATTTCTAGAATTTTCTAAACCTGTGGACCAAGTATAAATTATAATTTTTCAATAAATCTCCTGAGGATAAGAAATTGGGAACCATCTAGTGAGACCTGAACACTCATCAAATAAGTGTCAATAATATATCACATCTGAGACTTCGCAGATAGTGAAATGGTGAAGAATCCATCTGCCAATGCATGAGACATAAGGCACGCAGGTTACATTTGTAGGTCAGGAAGATCCAGTGGAGGAGGGAATGGCAAGCCACCCCAGTATTCTAAATGTGATAATCCCACAAGGGAGCGTTGCAGGCTACAGTCTATGAGGAAGCAAAGAGTCAGATATCACTGAGCACATATACACACTATAAAAAAGAGAACTTAATGACCCAGATAACCATGGTGGTGTGATCACTCACCTAGAGCCAGACATTCTGGAGTGTGAAGTCTAGTGGGCCTTAGGAAGCTTCACCTGAACAAAGCTAGAGAAGGTGATAGAATTCCAGCTAAGCTATTTCAAATTCTGAAAGATGATGCTGTGAAAGTGCAGCACTTAATATTCCAGCAAATTTGGAAAATTCAGCAGGGGCCACAGGACTGGTAAAGGTCAGTTTTCATTCCAATCCCAGAGAAAGGCAATCCCAAAGAATGTTCAAAGTACTGCACAGTTGCACTCATTTCACAGGCTAGCAAAGTAATGCTCAAAATTCTCCAAGCTAGGCTTCAACAGTATGTGAACTGAAAACTTTCAGATGTTCAAGCTGGATTTAGAAAAGGCAGAGGACCAGAGATTAAATTGCCAACATTTGGATCACAAAAAAAAGTGAGAGAATTCCAGAACATCTACTTCTGCTTCACTGACTACACTAAAACCTTTGACTGTGTGGATCATAGCAAATGTGGAAAATTCTTAAAGATATGGGAATACCAGACCACCTGACCTGCCTCGTGAGAAACCTGTATGCAGGTCAAGAAGCAACAGTTAGAACCAGACATGGAACAATGGACTGGTTCAAAACTAGGAAAGGAGTATATCAAGGCTGTATATTGTCACCCTGCTTATTTAACTTATATGCAGAGTACATCATGTGAAATGCCAGGCTGGATGAAGCACATGCTGAAATCAAGATTGCCAGGAGAAATATCAATAGCCTCAGATATGCAGATGATACCACCCTTATGGCAGAAAGCAAAGAAGAACTAGAGAGCCTCTTGGAGAAGGTGAAAGAGGAGAGTGAAAAAGCTGACTTAAAACTCAACATTCAAAAAACCAAGATCATGGCATCTGGTCTCATCACTTCATGGAAAATAGATGGGGGAACAATAGAAACAGTGACAGACTTTATTTTCTTGAGCTCCAAAATCACTGCAGATGGAGACTGCAGCCATGAAATAAAAAAAGATGCTCGCTCCTTGGAAGAAAAGCTATGACCACCTTAGGCAGCATATTAAAAAGCAGAGACATTATTTTGCTGGCAAAAGTTCATCTAGTCAAAGCTATGGTTTTTTCCAGTAGTCAAATATAGATGTGAGAGTTGTACCATAAAGAAGGCTGAGCGCTGAAAAACTGATGCTTTTGAACTGTGGTGTTGGAGAAGACTCTTGAGAGTCCCTTGGACTGTAAGGAGATCAAACCAGTCAATATTAAAGGAAACCAGTCCTGATATTCATTGGAAGGACTGATGCTGCTGAAACTGAAGCTCCAATTCTTTGGCCACCTGATGTGAAGAGCCAACTCATTAGAAAAGCCCCTGATGCTGGGAAAGATTGAAGGAAGGAGGAGAAAGGGATGATAGAGGAAGTGATAGTTGGGTGGTATCACCAACCATATGGACGTGAGTTTGAACAAGCTCTAGGAGACAGTGCTGCAGTCCATAGGATCACAATGACTGAACAACAATGATATACACACACACGCACCCATGCACACACATTATATATTGCACTGCCAAAGCAACATCAATGACATCAGATATTTTTCTCAGCTTTGCTTTTACTGTTTTACTTCCTTGACCAGATTAAGATTATAAAATAATGCCCCAACGTGGAAACTTATATTCACATCAGTATATGTTTGCTTATGTATGAGTATGTTTGTATGTACATATATACACATGTGTATTTTATGTGTGTATTTTAAACTGGAAAATTACACCTTTTTATTCTATACTTCCCATGTCCATGACCTATGGTTATAAAGGTTAGAAATATAGTTTGCGAAATTCAACTATTAAAAAGTAATTTGAGGAAATTCCCTGGCAATCCAGTGGTTAAGGCATGGTGTGGCCCAAAAAAAGAAAAAGTAATTTGATTTTATGAGAACTTAGAGAAGTATTTTGTTGTATTTTATATATGTTGTATTTAACATTAAAAATAAACTTACTCTTTTGTTAAAGTAACTTAATTAAAACCTGGAAATAAGGCTCAAATGATTTTGTGTTCTTTCAAGGTCATATTAAAGTGCTACCTGTCAAACTAGGTCATCTGACTTTCTAAGGGAATGTGACTTATTTGACTTTCTGTTTAGGATTAATCAGGACCCAGATTCTTTAACGTTAGAGATTAACTTGGAGAAAACAGATAATATTCAAGCTATTTTGGTACAATACTCATTTATTGATTTCTGTCTTATAAAGAAGATATGTTCCAAGATTATGATTTTTAGAATCATTTAAAAAAATCTAAACCATTTTTGCAAAATTTTTTCCATTATTATATGTCTTTTTGCATTATCTCTTGAACCACTTTTGTCATCCTGCTGGCCCATCATTAGTGAGTCAAACAAAATTTTGACACATGCTCACTGTAATTTTATATGACAATTAGGCTTTTAACATTTTGTTTGAGATCACTATGATGTGTTGGTGATAAGATTTTTAAAAGCTAATAGAATTGCATGGAATGCTTGGCACAATGTATCATTAGGAAAAAGCCTTAAGGTTGCGTGATATTTGAGGCTGAGGAAACCTGAGAAGGAACATCATCTCTGTGGGAAATAGCTTACAATTCTCCATATACCATCTGTTCATCACAATCAATGCAATGACCATCAGAAGTAAGAGGAGGCAAATCTGTAAACTTCCCATTTAGTACTGTTTTTTAAAACTCTAATTATCATTAAGGCAAAATTCATTAAATTATCTTTTGTGCAGAATAGTGGATACATCAATTTAACAACATGTCTCTTGCCTCCTGGGAACAGATTAAGATAAATAGTAGTGATAAATCTAAGGGCAAACTGACATATACATAAGATTAGCACCATGAACAGAGTAAATGGATAAGATTAATATTTGTTTTAAAAAAAGAGAAAATGTGACTCTCACTCAGAAGTTACAGAATGCTGTGGTCTTTTTTCAGTCTTGTGTCTGAATTATAACTTCCAGCCCCATTGTGCAGACTTAATCATGAAAGGCCAGTGGAGAAGGGAATGGCAAACCACTTCAGTATTCTTGCGTTGAGAACCCCATGAACAGGATGAAAAGGCAAAAGATAGGACACTGAAAGATGAGCTCCCCAGGTCAGTAGGTGCCCAATATGCAACTGGAGATCAGTGGAGAAATAACTCCAGAAAGAATGAAGAGATGGAGCCAAAGCAAAAACAATACCCAGGTGTGGATGTGATTGGTGATGGAAGTAAACTCCAGTCCTGTAAAGAGCAATATTGCATAGGAACCTGAAATGGTAGGTCTATGAATCAAGGCAAATTGAAAGTGGTCAAACAGGAGATGGCAAGAGTGAATGTCGACATTTTAGGAATCAGTGAACGAAACTGGACTGGAATGGCTGAATTTAACTGAGATGTCCATTATATCTACTACTGTGGGCAAGAATCCCTTAGAGGAAGTGGAGTAGCCATCATAGTCAATAAAAGAGTCTGAAATGCAGTACTTGGATGCAATCTCAAAAACGACAGAATGATCTCTGTTTGTTTCCAAGGCAAACCATTCAATATCTCGGTAATCCAAGCCTATGCCCCAACCAGTAATGTTGAAGGAGCTGAAGTTGAATGGTTCTATGAAGACCTATAAGACTTTCTAGAACTAACATCCAAAAGAGATGTCATTTTCATTATAGGGGTCTGGAATGCACAAGTAGGAAGTCAAGAAACACCTGAGTAATAGGCAAATTGGCCTTGGAGTACAGAACGAAGCAGGGCAAAGGCTAATAGAGTTTTGCCAAGAGAACACACTGGTCATAGTGAACAATCCCTTTCAACAACACAAAAGAAGACACTACACATGGACATCACCAGATAGTCAATACCGAAATCAGATTGATTATATTCTTTTTAGCCAAAGATGGAGAAGCTCTATAGAGTCAGCAAAAACAAGACCAGGAGCTGACTGTGGCTCAGACCATGAACTCCTTATTGCCAAATTCAGACTTAAATTGAAGAAAGTGGGGAAAGCCATTGGACCATTCAGGTATGCTCTATATCAAATCCCTTACAATTATACAGTGGAAGTGACAAATAGATTCAAGGGATTAGATCTGATAGACAGAGTGCCTGAAGACCTATGGATGGAGGTTCGTGACATTATACAGGATGCAGTGATCAAGAAGATCCAGAAGAAAAAGAAATGCAAAAATGCAAATGGTTGTCTGAGGAGGTCTTACAAATAGGTGTGAAAAGAAGAGAAGCAAAAGGCAAAGGAGAAAACTAAAGATATACGGATTTGAATGCAGAGTTCCAAAGAAAAGCAAGAAGAGATAAGAAACCTTCCTCAGTGATCAATGTGAAGAAATAGAGGAAAACAATATAATGGGAAAGACTAGAGATCTCTTCAAGAAAATGAGAGATACCAAGGGAACTTTTCATGCAAAGATGGGCACAATAAAGGACAGAAATGGTATGGACCTAACAGAAGCAAAAGATTTTAAGAAGAGGTGGCAAAAATATACAGAAGAACTATACAAAAAAGATCTTAATGACCCAGATAACCATGATGGTGTGATCTCTCACTTAGAGCCAGACATCCTGGAATGCGAAGTCAAGTGGGCCTTAGGAAGCATCACTATGAGCAAAGCTGGTTCATGTGTTGGAATTCCAGTTGATCTATTCAAATCCTAAAAGATGACGCTGTGAAAGTACTGCACTCAACATGCCAGCAAATTTGGAAAACTCAGCAGTGGCCACAGGATGGGAAAAGGTCAGTTTTCATTCCAATCCCAAAGAAAGGCAATGCCAAAGAATGCTCAAACTACCACAAAATTGCACTTATCTCACACGCTAGCAAAATAATGCTCAAAATTCTCCAAGCCAGTCTTCAACAGTACATGAACAATGAACTTCCAGATGTTCAAGCTGGATTTAGAAAAGGCAGAGGAACCAGACATCAAATTGCTAATATCCATTGGATCATAAAAAAAATGAGAGAACCAGAATAACATCTACTTCTGCTTTATTGACTATGCTAAAGCCTTTGACTGTGTGGATCACTGCAAACTGTGGAAAATTCTTAAAGGGATGGGAGCAACAAACCACCTGACCTGCCTTCTGAGAAGTCTGTATTCAGGTCAAGATGCAGCAGTTAGAACTGAGCATGGAACAACAGACCAGTTCCAAATCAAGAAAGAAGCATATCAAGGCTGTATATTGTCACCCTGCTTATTTAACTTACATGTAGAGTTCATCATGAGAAATGCTGGACAGGATGAAGCACAAGCTGGAATCAAGATTGCTCGGAGAAATATCAGTAACCTCAGATATGTAGGTGACACCACACTTATGGCAGAAAATGAAGAAGAACTAAAGAGGCTCTTGATGAAAGTGAAAGAGGAGAGTGAAAAAGTTGGCGTAAAGCTCAACATTCAGAAAACTAGGATCATGGCATATGGTCCCATCACTTTATGGAAAATAGATGGGTAAACAGTGGAAACAGTGACAGAGTTTATTTATTTACTTATTTATTTGGGAGGGGATGCAAAAATCACTGCAGATGGTGACTACAGCCATGAAATAAAAAAGATGCTTGCTCCTAGAAAAGTTATGACCAACCTAGACAGCATATTAAAAAGCAGAGATATTACTTTGCCAACAAAGGTTGTGTAGTAAAAGCTATGGTTTTTCTGGTAGTCATGTATGGGTGTGAGAATTGGATTATAAAGAAAGTTGAGTGCTGAAGAATTGATGCTTTTGATCTGTGGTACCAGTTGGAGAAGACTCTTGAGAGTCCCTTGGACTGCAAGGAGATCCAACCAGTCCATCCTAAAGGAAATCAGTCCTGAACATTCATTGGAAGGACTGATGCTGAAGCTGAAACTCCAATACTTTGGCCACCTGATGCGAAGAAGTGACTCATTTGAGACGACCCTAATGGTAGGAAAGATTGAAGGTGGGAGGAGAAGGGGTTGACAGAGGACGAGATGGTTAGATGGCATCACCGACTCAATGGACATGAATTTGAGTAAACTCAGGGAGTTGGTGATGGACAGGGAGGCCTGGCATGTTGCAGTCTGTGAGGTCACGGACATGGCTGAGCAACTGAACTGAACTGAACTGAATCATGAGAGGTGGTTGTGGACATTTTTAAGAAAAAAAATTTTTTTTCCCTCTAAGTCAGAGACCCAGTGGTCTTAGTTGGGAATGTAGTATTAAGAACTTTGAGGGTAGAAGGGATCACTGAAAACTATACAAGTTACTTTCTGTGCTTAATGAACTTGTCCAAGTAATGTGTTCCATTAATCAGGTTTGTCTCAGTTGCATTTTTTTTTTTACTGAAGTCTGTTTGTCAGTAATTATGAAATGCTGCAATATCCTTTGAAATAGTTATTTTGAAGCCAAAATCTGGGTGCTATGTAGCTCACTGATATTTGGATGTCATTGCTTCTAGGGCCTTTCCAGGGACAGAGCTGAGAAATTTAACTATGACCTCCTACTGATAGCTCCAATTTTAGTCCAACCCCATAGGATTCTCCTTAGTTTTCCACAATTCATATTTTTCTCCCCTATTCCACATTGAGGATGAATAGAACTTATAGTGATGTCACCTCTTTCAATTCTTATATTATTAATATACATCTTTTCTTTCATGGTTAATCTGATAAGGGATTTATAAACTTATTTCCTCTCAAAAAATCAGCTTTTGATTTTAATTTTTATTTTATATTATAGTTGATGTGCTAATTTCAAGAGTATAGCCAAATGATTCAGTTATCCATATACATATGTTAGTTCTTTCTCAGTCTTCCCATAAAGCTTATTGCAGGGCATTAAATATAAATCCTTTTTCTATATGGTGGGTCCTTGTTGATTATCTATTGTATATAGTAGGACGTATATGTTAGAATCTGCTTTTGCTTTCTACGAAGGCTCATGGGCAGACACAAGGTGGAACAGCAATATGTAAGATCATGCTTTAGTATGTATGGAGGATTTTTCTCTTCTTAGTTATGTGTATTTTGTTGTTTTTTGTTGTGTTGTTCAGTCGCTCAGTGATGTACAACTCTTTGCAACCCCATAGACTGCAGTAGGCCAGGATCCCTGTCCTTCACTAACTCCTGGAGCTAGGTCAAACTCATGCCCACTGAATCAGTGATGCCATCCAATCATCTGTCCCCTTCTTCTCCTGCCTTCAATCTTTCGCAGAATCAGGGTCATTTGCAATGAGTCAGCTCTTTGCATCACGGGGCCAAAGTATTGGAGCTTCACTATAAGTTGGTCCAGTGAATATTCAGGGTTGATTTCCTTTAGGATTGATGGGTTTAATCTTCATGCAGACCAAGGGACTCTTAAGAGTTTTCTCCAGCACCAGAGTTCAAAAGAATCAATTCTTCAGCACTCATCTTTCTTTATGGTCCAAATCACACATCCATACATGACTACTGGAAAAACCATAGCTTTGACTATTCAGAGCTTTGTTGGAAGAGTAATGTCTCTGCTTTTTAATACACTGTCTAGGTTGGCCATAGCTTTTCTCCCAAGGAGCAAGTGTCTTAATTTCTTGGCTGAAGTCACCATCCGCAGTGATTTTGGAGTCCAGGAAAATAGTCTGTCATTGTTTCCAATTTTTTTCCATCTATTTTGCCATGAAGTGATGGAACCAGATGCCATGATCTTAGTTTTTTGAGTTTTAAGCCAGATTTTTTACTCTCTACTTTCATATTCATCAAGAAGCTCTTTAGTTCCTCTTCACTTTCTGCCGTAAGGGTGGTATCATCTGCATATCCGAGGTAGTTGATATTTCTCTCCCTGCAATCTTTAGGCCAGCTTGTGCTTCATCCAGCCTGGAATTTCACATGAAGTAATCTGCATATAAGTTAAATAAGCAGGATGACAGTATACAGCCTGACACACTCCTTAACCAACTTGGAACCACTCTGTTGTTCCATGTCTGGTTCTGTTGCATCTTGACTTGCATGCAGGTTTCTCAGGAGCCGGGTAATGTGGTCTGAATTTCCCACTGCGTTAAGAATTTTCCACAGTTTGTTTTAATCCACACAGTCAAAGGCATTAGTGTATTCAATGAAGCAGAAGTTGTTTTTCTGGAATTCCCGTGATTTTTCTATGATCCATCAGATGTTGGCAATTTGATCTCTGGTTCCTCTACCTTTTCTAGATACATCTTGAACATCTAGAAGTTTTCAGTTCATGTGCTGTTGAAGCCTTGCTTGGAGAATTTGGGGCATTACTTTGCTAGTATGTGAAATGAGTGAAATTTTGTGGTAGTTTGAACATTCTTTGGCATTGACCTTTTTTGGGATTGGAGTGAAATTTGACCTTTTCCAATCTTGTGGCAAATGGTGAGTTTTCCAAATTTGCTGGCATATTGATTGCAGCACTTTAGCAGCATTGTCTTTTAGGATTTGAAATAGTTCAGCTGGAATTCCATCACCTCCAGTAGCTTTTTTCTAGGTAATGCTTCCTAAGACCCACTTGACTTCACCCTCCAGGATGTCTGGCTCTAGGTGAGTGATCACGCCATTGTGGTTATCTGAATCATTAAGACCTGTTTTTTAAAGTACTTCTGTGTATTCTTGCCATCTCTTCCTAATATCTTCTGCTTTTGTTAGGTCCATACTGTTTCTATCATTTACTGTGCCTATGTTTGCATGATATTTTCCCTTGGTATCTGTAGTTTTCTTGAAGATATCACTAGTCTTTCCCATTCTATTGTTTTCCTCTGTTTCTTTGCATTATTCACTTAGGGAGGCATTCTTATCTCTCCTTGCTATTCTTTGGAACTCTGCATTCAGATGGTTATATCTTTCTTTTTCTCCTTTGCCTTTTACTTCTCTTCCTTTCTCAGCTTTTGTAAGGCCTCCTCAGACAATCATTTTGTGTTTTTGCATTTCTTTTTCTTGGGGATGGTTTTGATCACCACCTCCTGTACAGTGTTACAAACTTCCAGGTCCATCATTCTTCAGGTTCTATCGGGTCTATTCCCTTGAATCTGTTTTGTCACTTCCACTGTATAATCATAAGGGATTTGATTTAGGTCATATCTGAATGACCCAGTGGTTTTCCCTGCTTTCTTCAATTTAAGTCTCATTTTTGCAATGGGTTCATGATCTGAGCCACAGTCAGCTCCTGACCGTGTTTTTGCTGACTGCGTAGAGCTTCTCCATCTTCGGCTGCAAAGAATACAATCAATCTGATTTCGGTATTGACCATCTTATGATATCCATGTGTAGAGTCATCTCTTGTTTGTTGGAAGACCATGTTCTATGACCCATGCATTCTCTTGGCAAAAAACTCTGTTAGCCTTTGCCCTGTTTCATTTTGTAATCCAAGGCCAAATTTGCCTGTTACTCTAGGTATCTATCGACTTCCTACTTATGCATTCCAGTCCTTTATGATGGAAAGGACATCTTTTTTTAGTGTTAGTTCTAGAAGGTCTGGTAGGTCTTCAGGTCTTCAACTTCAGCTTCTTCAGCATTAGTGGTAGGGGTGTAGGCTTGGATTACAGTGATACTGAATTGTTTGCTTGGAAACAAACCGAGATCCTTCTGTTGTTTTTGAGGTTGTACCCAAGTACTGTATGTTGAACTCTTTTGTTGATTATCAAGGCTACTCCTTTTCTTCTAAGGGATTATTGCCCACAGTAGTAGATACAATAGTCATCTGAATTAAGTCTGCCTCTTCCTATCCATTTTAGTTCACAGATTGCTAAAATGTTGATGTTCACTCTTGCCATCTCCTATTTGAACATTTTCAATTTATCTTGGTTCATGGAACTAACATTCCACGTTCCTGTGCAATATTTTTCTTTACACTATCAGACTTTACTTTTATCATAAGACACATCCACAACTCAGCTTCATTTCTGCTTTGGTTCAGCCTCTTGATTCCTTCTGAAGTTATTTTTTCACTCTTTTTGAGTAGCATACTGGACACCTACTGACCTAGGGGGTTCATCTTTCAGTGTCATATATCTTTGCCTTTTTAATATTTTGATGTTTATGTGTTTTCATATTCAGTTAGGCTGAGGACATGATT
Organism: Bos grunniens; assembly: GCF_055505025.1. Classification (NCBI taxonomy): domain Eukaryota; kingdom Metazoa; phylum Chordata; class Mammalia; order Artiodactyla; family Bovidae; genus Bos; species Bos grunniens. Next base: position 35,953,906 of record NC_141171.1, read on the forward strand.
TTTGTATAGTGTTTTTCTTCTTTTATTGTACTGTTTTTGAAGGGATTATTGAAAAATGAATATGTTGAAATCTACTATTGTTTTTCAATATTTGGAAATACAGAATGTAAGTTTTCATCTATTAAACCAATGATAGTTTAATAGTATTTTAATATAGATTAGTTATTAGTTATATTACTACCATGACTTTATTAATGAATATTTGAAAGACATGAATTATTTTTCTTTCTTTACAAAGTCTTAATGATTTTGGAATCATGGGTATTCTTTAATGAATTTATCCCAGTATTCTGTCTCTATCATACAATGATCCAAAACTGTCATTTCCATTAATATCAGTAATAAGCCAAGTACATCTGCTATGTATATTATTATTTAATATTGTTTTAGAAGTTATTAAAAACAGTAATAAGTCTCGAAGCAGTAACAGAGATATACAAGTTGTAGAAGATGAGAAAAACACATATTTCAAATATTTATATATAATTAACAATTAACCACTTAAGGACTTAATGTCTAGCACAGAAAGCCAAATTAAATGCAGATATTTCAGACTTAGTTAAAATAGTAACAACCTTCTGGAAAATTACTAAAAATAAAATTTCCATTCATACTTTAGCAGAATTAAATTATTTGCATTTCAAAAGAGATAAATGATACCAAAATCAATTCAGTTCAGTTCAGTCACTCAGTCGGGTCCGACTCTTTGCAACCCCATGAACTGCAGCACGCCAGGTCTCCCTGTCCATCTCCAACTCCCAGAGTCCACCCAAACCCATGTCCATTGAGTTAGTGATGCCATCCAACCATCTCACCCTCTGTCATCCCCTTCTCCTCCTGCCATCAATCTTTCCCAGCATCAGGGTCTTTTCAAATCAGTCACCTCTTCAAATCTGATGGCCAAAGTATTGAAGTTTCAGCTTCAACATCAGTCCTACCAATGAACACCCAGGAGTGATCTCCTTTAGAATGGACTGGTTGGATCTCCTTGCAGTCCAAGGGACTCTCAAGAGTCTTCTCCAACACCACAGCTCAAAAGCATCAATTCTTCGGTGCTCAGTTTTCTTTATAGTCCAACTCTCACATCCATACATGACTACTGGAAAAACAATAGCCTTGAATAGACAGACCTTTGTTGGCAAGGTAATGTCTCTGCTTTTCAATATGCTATCTAGGTTGGTCATAACTTTGCTTCCAAGGCATAATCGTCTTTTAATTTCATGGTTGCAGTCACTACCTGCAGTGATTTTGGAGCCCCAAAAAATAAAGTCTGACACTGTTTCCTCTGTTTCCCCATCTATTTCCCATGAAGTGATGGGACCGGATGCCATGATCTTCATTTTCTGAATGTTGAGCTTTAAGCCAACTTTTTCCATCTTTCACTTTTCAAGAGGTGCTTTAGTTCCTCTTCACTTTCTGCCATAAGGGTGGTGTCATCTGCATATCTGAGGTTACTGATATTTCTCCCAGCAATCTTGATTCCAGCTTGTGCTTCTTCTAGACCAGAGTTTCTCCTGATGTACTCTGCATATAAGTTAAATAAGCAGGGTGACAACATACAGCCTTGACGTACTCCTTTTCCTATTTGGAACCAGTCTGTTGTTCCATGTCCAGTTCTACCTGCTGCTTCCTAACTTGCATATAGGTTTCTCAAGAGGCAAGTCAGGTGGTCTGGTATTCCCATCTCTTTCAGAATTTTCCACAGTTTATTGTGATCCACACAAAGGCTTTGACATAGTCAATAAAGCACAAATAGGTGTTTTTCTAGGAGAAGGCAATGGCAGCCCACTCCAGTACTCTTGCCTGGAAAATCCCATGGACAGATGAGCCTGGTAGGCTGCAGTCCATGAGATCGCTGAGAGTCGGACACGACTGAGAGACTTCACTTTCACTTTTCACTTTCATGCATTGGAGAAGGAAATGGCAACCCACTCCAGTGTTCTTGCCTGGAGAATCCCAGGGACGGGGGAGCCTGGTGGGCTGCCGTCTATGTTGTTGCACAGAGTCGGACACGACTGAAGTGACTAAGCAGCAGCAGCAGGTGTTTTTCTGGAACTCTCTTGCTTTTTCGATGATCCAGCGGATGTTGGCAATTTGATCTCTGGTTCTTCTGCCTTTTCTAAAACCAGCTTGAACATCTGGAAGTTTACAGTTCATGTATTGCTGAATAAATATGTCAAAAACTGAAAATTTGTTGAATTAAAAAGAAATGAAGTATTTATCAAATTTGAATACTTAGTATCATAAGGCCATAAATCATTTTCCATTGAATTTGAAATCATTTTGGTAAGTTAAATTAAAAACAAAAAAATTAATTTTGCTCTATTGCTTTATTTACTGGAGAAGGAAAAGACTACCCACTCCAGTATTCTGGCCTGGAGTATTCCATGGACTTCTAGTCCATGGGGGTCACAAAGAGTCAGACAAGTTTGACTTGAAGACAACTTGAAGACAAACCTTCAAGTTTCTTGACTACTCTGTTCAGTGCTTTATAACTATAGATTTCTCAGTTCTCAAGGTGATAACACAATATTTGAAAATTCTAACTACTGATAATGTTTTAAGAAAGGAGAATTGTTGCATATTGTTATTTTAAGTAAAATTAATGTAACTACTCTGGAAAATAATTTGGAATTCTGAATAAAGTTAGAGACAGCACTTTTGAATTCTGCCCCACATAAACTTTCATATGTACAAGGAAATGGATATAAAGATGGTCTTTAGAGCACTATTATATTAACAAAGAAATGAAAAAAACTCCATTTCCTAAAAAGGGAATGGAGGAACTATGATTTATTTACTAAAATACAAATTAAATACAAAGATACAAAAATAATTTATCACATAAAATAATTGCCAAATATATACTAAATAAAAAATCAAGTTGTAAAAGGATACATATAGTATGATATAGTCAGTATCTTACTGATGATTATAAACATCTATTAAAAAAAAACATAGAAATACATAGGGATAATTTAGAGAACATTACGGGTAGGGTTACCAATTAGTAGAAAGGGGGAAATGATAAGGAGTGGAGTTTTTGCTGCATCTGAAAACTTTTTCACTTAGAAATTTCTTAAATTTAAAAAATAATTAAAAAGTTATTTGCATAAGTCAAATACAGTTTTTAATCACATGAACAAACTCTTACTTCTGTGAACCTATGTTGAAGACAGATGAACTTGAACTAAAATTATCACTCATTAATTGGGGACTTAAAAATTAATGTATAATATCAAGTATTTTTATATTTAAGATTAAGTATTCATGAAGTAATATATTTGAGAAGGTAAATGAGGCAAATCAGCATTCAGGTGGGAGGAAAACAAACTCCACCCATGATCTTTCAAAGAACTCGACTGACCCTCATCTAAGAACTGCTACTGCTGCTGCTAAGTCGCTTCAGTCCTGTCCGACTCTGTGCGACCCCATAGACGGCAGCCCACCAGGCCCCCCCGTCCCTGGGATTCTCCAGGCAAGAACACTGGAGTGGGTTGCCATTTCCTTCTCCAATCACCTAAGAACTAGTGCTTTGAAATTAAAACTAAAAAAAAAAAAGTTTAAAAATCTGCTTTTGAAATGTAAATTAAATGATTGTGTTGTTATAAAATATTATATTAGGATTATTTACTGGAAGTTATAGACAGTTATAAACTCAAGGAAGCACTGCTTAATAATGTAGAGATAAATCTATTTGAATGAATCCCCGTGATGGAGAATTTTATACATCCTAAAAAATTAAATCAATTGAATAATACTTTAGGCTAGAGTTTAGAATTTTATGGAAAATATAAATAATTAGTTCCTCTAATTCAAAGATTTCAAGATGTTTTTCTCTGGGGTGTATGAGTATGTATACAGATTCAGTGGATATGAAGGTTGTAGTTTAATTTATATTAAAAATAATGGAAGTGATATTAATCCCTTACCAGTCATATCATTCACAAATGAGGGGAGGAAGAATATTGGGGTCAGGGAGTGGGAGGTAAGAACTATTGTGTGTAAGATATTCTACAAGGATGTACTGTACAACATGGTGAATTTAGCCAATATTTTGTAATAACTGTAAATGTAACCTTTATATTTATAAAAATAAAAATAAAAATGAGAAAGAGAAGAAAAAAAAGGATTCTTTTATATTTAGAGAAATGATGTTCTGAGGTGTTGGTACATTCTATTTCTGGAACTGGGTGGGCTTTCACAGATATGCTTAATTGTGATAATACATTGAACTATCTCTTAATGATCAGTGCAGTTTTTTTATTTGTATCATACTTCAATTAAAAAAGAAAAGACTCTGGCATTTAAATTTTGCAAGTTCAGGGTCAAATAGCAGGTCAAAATAAAGTCAATGAAGTAGATCTTTTGTATAATATTGTAGGTGTGAAAAGTACCATGACCTCAAAAGTCATTAAATCTCATTTTTACTCTTCAAGATTCACAGATGAAAATCCCAACATGGAATGAGATAATGAGTCTGTAAAGCTTCTCTGAGGGCTTAATGAACTCAAGGAGAGAAAGGACATTTTGAAATTTCTATCACTAAAATATTAATGCCAATATTTAATCAAGCACAGTGATTTTTTCATAGGTTCCAGTTTATATTGATCATAGTGATGAGATGGCTGACATTTCATCATTATCTGAGTGCATCTTGTCCATGTGTTGACCGAAAGTATTTACTTCTCAAGTCTGCATAAACATGAAACAATGGAAACAAAAGCTACAATATGGAAATGAGGGCTATTGTACTTTCAAATATGTAGCTAGAATAGAGTTACAAAAGTCCACATAAAAATTTTGGATATGAACTAATAACTGCAATTACCAACTTGATGCCTTTTGTGAAAAGCTTTATGAATTTTAATTTTATCTCCTTTCAGAACCACTTACCTTAGATATAACTTAGATTACAGCCAGCTATGATGTATGACAGCCATTTTCTGGGGCACATCCCCAGCATACTTTTAATGGAGGGCAGAGGAGAAATTATTTCCTTTATAATTTACACTGACTTGTACCAGAAATATGCTTGGATAATCCTAGAAGCAACTTGTTCTATGAGTTAATACAATTGATATCTTAGCTGAGCTTCTTTCTGAAGGTATTGTTTTGAGAGCACCCTGATTCCTTAGCCAATTAAGCTTTTGTCTAACAAGGCCATGCATTTTTGTCAAGACTTTTTAATAGAACAAATTCAAAAAATTGAATATTTAAAATAATAAAGTAACTTTGAATGTTCTTCTCCTTTTTAATAGTTTTTCTAGTCATCCCAGGGACATGTATTTGGTCCTGCTAAAATAGTGATAAAAATAATAGTTAACATTTGCTATATACTTTACATCATCACAACAATCATAAAAGGCAGTTAGACTCATTTATCCTTGTTTTTTATGAGCTGTAAATTGAAAGTCCAGGCAAATAAGTAACTTTAAGGCCTCTTAAACAAAGTCCCTTCTAGTATGGAAAGTGAAAGTGAAAGTCGGTCAGTAGTGTCTGACTCTGTGCCACCCCACGCACAATACAGTCCATGGACTTCTCCAGGCCAGAATACTGGAATGGGTAGCCATTGCCTTCTCCAGGGGATCTTCCCAACCCAAGGATCGAACATAGGTCTTCTGCATTGCAGACAGATTCTTTACCAGCTGAACCTCCAGGGAAGCCAAATACTGGAATGGGTAGCCTATCCCTTCTCCAGAAGTTCTTCCCAACCTAGGAATTGAACCAGGGTCTCCTGCATTGCAGGCAGATTCTTTACCAGCTGAGCTACCAAGGAAGTCCAGGGATACTGGTCAAAACTTCCTGCATGTTTTCTGTTGAGAAACAGCATGTTTAGCCTCTTACTCCAAAAGTTTAATTCCTAGGGACATCTTTAATTATTTCTTCCATGATTCCACTTGTCTATTCTAGTTGTATAAAATTATATTAAAAAATAGGAAAATAAAACCAAAGAAATAATATGTCCATGTTGTTCAGTCACCAAGCCATGTCCGACTCTGTGACCCCATGGACTGTGGCATGCTAGGCTTCCCTGTCTCTTACCTTCCAGAGTTTGCCCAACTTCATGTACATTGAATTGGTGATGCCATCCAACCATCTCATCCTCTGTCATATCCTTCTCCTCCTGCCCGCAATCTTTCCAGCATCATGGGCTTGTCCAATGAGTTGACTGTTAGGATCATGTGGCCAAAATATTGGAACTTCAGCTTCAGCATCAGTCCTTCCAATGAGTATTTAGGGTTGATTTCCTTTAGGACTGACTGGTTTGATCCCCTTGCTGTCCAAGGGACTCTCAACTCTTCTCCAGCACATTTCAAAAGCATCAATTCTTTGGTACTCTGCCTTCTTTATGGTCCAATTGTCACATCTATACATGACTACTGGAAAGACCATAGCCTTGACTATACAAATGTTTGTCAGCAAATTGATGTCTTTTATTTTTAATACACTGTATAGGTTTGTTGTAGCTTTCCTGCCAAAAAGCAATTGTCTTCTAATTTCCCAGCTGCAGTTATGATATGTAGTGATTTTAGAGACCAAGGAGAGGAAATCTATCATTGCTTCCAACTTTTCCTCTTCTATTTACCATGAAGTTATGGGACTAGATGCCATGATCCTAGTTTTTTTAGTATTGAGATTTAAGCTGCCTTTTTCACTATCCTCTTTCACCCTCATTAAGAGGCTCTTTAGTTCCTCTTTGCTTTCTGCCATTAAAGTGGTCAGTCAGTTCAGTCGCTTAGTCATGCCTGACTCTGTGACCCCATGCACTGCAGCACACCAGTCTTCCCTGTCCATCACTGACTCCCAGAGCTTGCTCAAACTCATGTCCATTGAGTTGGTGATGCCATTCAACCATCTCATCCTCTGTCATCTCCATCTCCTCCTGCCTTCAATCTTTCCCAGCATCAGGGTCTTTTCCAATGAGTCAGTTCTTTGCATCAGGTGGCCAAAGTATTGCAACTTCAGCATCAGTCTTTCTAATGAGTATTCAGGACTGATTTCTTTTAGGATTGACAGGTTGGATCTCCTTGCAGTCCAAGGACTCTCAAGAGTCTTTTCCAACACCACAGTTGAAAAGCATCAATTCTTCAGTGCTCAACTTTCTTTACAGTCCAACTCTCACATCATACATGACTACTGGAAAAACTATAGCCTTGACTAGATGGACCTTTGTTGAAAAGTAATGTCTCTGCTTTTCAATATGCTGTCTAGGTTCGTCAAAATTTTCTTCCAAGGAGCAAGTGTCTTTTAATTTCATGGCTACAGTCACCATCTACAGTGATTTTGGAGCCCAAAAATATAATGTCTGTCATTGTTTCCCCAACTATTTGCTATGAGGTGATGGGGCTGGATGCCATGATCTTAGTTTTCTGAATGTTGAGTTTTAAGCCAATTTTTTCACTCTCCTCTTTCATTTTCATCAAGAGGCTCTTTAGTTCTTCTTCACTTTCTGCCATAATGGTGGTGCCATCTGCATATTTGGGGTTATTGATATTTCTCCTGGCAGTCTTGATTCCAACTTGTCCTTCATCCAGCTAGGCATTTCGCATGATGTACTCTGCATATAAGTTAAATAAGCAGGGTGACAACATACAGCCTTGACGTACTCCTTTCCTGATTTGGAACCAGTCTGTTGTTCCATATCCAGTTCTAACTGTTGCTTTTTGACCTGCATACAGATTTCTCAGGGGGCAGGTTGGGTGTTCTGGTACTCCCATCTCTTTAAGAATTTTCTGCAATTTGTTGTGATCCACACCGTTAAAGCCTGCATATCTGAGGTTGCTGTTATTTCTCCCAGCGATCTTGATTCCAACTTGTAACTCATCCAGTTCTCATTTTGCATGATGTGCTCTGCGCATAAGTTAAATAAACAGAGTGACAATAAATAGCTTTGTCATACTCCTTTCTCAATCCTGAACTGGCCAGTTGTTCCATACAGGGTTCTAACTGTTTATTCTTGACCTGTATACAGGTTTCTCAGGAGACAGGTAAGATGGTCTGGTATTCCCACCTCTTTAAGAGTTGTCCACAGTTTGTTATGATCCACACAGTCAAGGGCTTTAGTGTAGTCAATGAAACAGAGGTAGATGTTTTTTCTGAAATTCTCTTGCCTTTTTTATGATCCAGCAAATGTTGGTAATTTGATCTCTAGTTCCTCTGTCTTTTCTAAACCCAACTTGAATGGCTAGAAATTCTCAACTCACATAACTGCTGAAATCTAACTTGAAGAATTTTGAGCATAACCTTACTAGGAGATGAGATGAGTGTAATTGTCTGGTAGTTTGAGCATTCTTTAGTACTGCCCTTCTTGGGAATTGGACTGAAGACTGACCTTTTCCAGTCTTGTGGCCACTGCTGGGTTTTCCAAATTTGCTGACATAGTGAATATAGCACTTTAATAGCATCATCGTTTAAGAGTTAAATAGCTCAGCTGGAATTCCATCACCTCCACTATATCAGGAGCAGTGCTTCCTAAGGCCCACTTGATTTCACACTCCAGAATGTCTGGCTTTGGGTGAGTGACCACGCCATCATGCTTATCCAGGTCATTAAGATCTTTTTTATACAGTTCTTCTTTATGTCAATGGTTGCAAGATACTCAAAATTTCTAGGTATTTCATTGTATTCTGCGTTCTAATCTGTTTAAAGCTCTGAACGTCCTTTTTTTCTGATCTTCATCTCCCTCCCTCCTTTTTTTTCAGTTCTTTCAGTTCTTCTACTGTGCACATTAAGAGCAAACATCAATCGTTAGCCAACTCCTCTGTGATCTCAATGTTTTCCTCTCTTCTTGTTCTAATAAAAAAGCCATCTTTTCCTAAGTTAACCCTTCCCCTGATGTCCTCTCACACAGTGGTTCTTTCTTTTCCTCCCACATCCATCATCCTCTTGGACCTTAATTAGAACATATATCCTTCTTGTTCCTCAATACCATTTTCAGACTATCTTCCCTCTTTTCTTGCAAAAAACCTTCAGTTTTGAATAGCATATCACCAGACCATACAATCCAAGAACACCTCAATCATCTACCAACCCTCTGGTCACAGTATCTCAGACTTTGAAGATTTTATCTCCTGGTTCACTCCAGTGCTCCTCCTTTCCTATGGTCATAGTCTAGACAGTACATAACCTGTGATACAGCTTTTGATATTGTTAATTTTAATCACCTTACTCTCTGCCTGATAGCTCTAATTTTTTAAGCTCATTTATTTTTTTCCTCATTTCATCAAATTTGTGACCACACGAAATACAGTTGCAGTTTATCCATTGAGTTCTTTGCTTGCATGGCTTAAAATCTGTAACTCTTCATTATAATCACTTTCCTGCCTGCAACTTTCCCACTTCCCTTTCATTGTATCTGTTTAGCAGGTATCCAATTCTTGTTAAATCCAACTACAACATTCTACAAAAGCAAAACCTACAAAACAATGCTAATATGGTTTTATTTTAAATCATGGTCTTAAAAGAATTTTATTACTGTGTAGTATCCTTTCCCGATTTCCCTAGTCAGTGTCTCTCTGCTATCCTGGATTGGTAGCTTCATGTTTATATCCTGTCTTCTCAAGCATTTACCATACCTTGCTCAGGCTCACCCATGGCTCAAGAAGAGAAAGTTGAAAAAAGCTTAACCAGAATAGATCTTTGACTAGTGTCCACCACATCATCTCTGCCTACTGGCATCTGTATATTTTGATTTTCTTCTTGATGATATGGGTTAATGTTCTGTGTTCCTATTTGAGGCCAACCACTCCACTTGTGCACCAGATACAGCCCCTCTTACCTGTTACTCCAGCATTTCTCCTTTCTTTTCTTCATTGTACTTTCCCCATCTCTACCAGATCATTCCTATCAGCTTAGCAAAAAATACTATCACTTCTACCATCTGTGAAATAATCCTCCATTGATCTCACAGTCCCTTCCAGCCACCAGCCAGTTTCTCTGCTCTACTTGATAGCAAAACCCTTCTAAAGGAAGTCTGCCCCATTTTTTCTAATTCCTACTTTCTGTTATTATTTGATACCATTCTAATTATATTTTTGCCACACCATTCCTTAAAACAACTTTTATAAGGCTGTCAGTAGCTTGGTTGACCACATCACATGTATCCAAGTCTGGACATCTTTGAGGGTTAAAGGGAGCAGGAATGATTATTATACTGAGGCATAAAGGGAGACCGCCTCAGGCAACTTTGACATATGGTCACCCTATCAGTGACCACAAGGTTGCTAAATCCAGTTGCCTAACATCAGATCTCACTTTACTTGACCTTTTTGTGGCATTAAAACAATTCATTAGTACTTTCTATATGGAGCACTGCATTCTCTTGGCTTCTAGGTCACCAACTATAGTTTCACTCTTAACTCATTCACTGATTTTTTTTTTTTGTCTTCTTTGAAGATTTTTCCTCACATATACAATCTCCAGATTGTAGTTTGCTAGTGATCAGCCCTTAGTCCTTTTTTTTCTCTACTATATTCACCCAGTTGATTTCCATTTAATTCTTATCAGTTGTACATCTCTACTCTGAAGACTCCACTGAACTCCAAACTCGCCCATCTAACTTCCTATTAAGTATTTACATTTAGGTGTGTAATAGACCCCTTAGCTGGTAAAGAACCTGCCTGCAATGCGGGACACCTGGGTTTGATCTTTGGGTTGGGAAGATCCCCTGGAGAAGGGAAAGGCTACCCATTGTAGTAGTCTTGCCTGGAGAATTCCATGGACTGTATATTCCACGGGTCACAAAGAGTCAAATAAACTGAACAACTTTCACTTTAAACTTGACATCAGTGGCAATTTCTTCCTTCCAAAGCCTTGGAGTCATTCTTGATTAACTTTTTCTGATATATGTCCTAATGCGTTTCTACTATCTGTGCTGTTATCACCCTGGTTCAGCCCATCATTTCTCTCACCTGGATTATTGTAACAGCTTCCTTACTCATTCCCTTGTTTCTTCTGCAACCTTCCTCACCATGTCCCACATATTCATTCTGTTCTCAACACAGTATTCAAGATGGTCACTGGACATTTTAAACCAGAGCATGCCACTCTTCTGCTCAAAACTCTGGAATGGCAAACCATTTAATACCATCGTCAAAATCCAAATGCTTTAGTGGCCTTTAAAACCCTACCTTATTACACTCCACCCCATCTCCTATACTTTTCTTCCTTACCTATGCCGTTCTTGCCACTGACTTTCTTCCAAACATGAGTGGCACTCACTTCCTGTACACTCTGCCCCTAAATTTCTGTGTAATTTTTCTCCCTTACCTTCTTGAAGTCTTTTCAAAATACCTTTGATAGCAAGGCTTCCCTGACCAACTTATTTCCAATTGCAACCCCTCCCTATCATCTATTATTGCTTCTATATTCTCTCGAACTGCTTCATAGCACTTATCTCTTCATAGCATGTAGCACTTATCTAATGGTCTGTCAGCTACACACCCATACCACACACACACGCACACGCACACACCCCCTAATATGCCTCCTTCCACTGGAACATAAACACCAGAAAGATAGCTTTTCCTGCCTTCTCTACTGCTTTTACCCCTTTCCAAGAATAGTAGAAGCATAGTGGATACTGAAAAGATACTGAAAAGAATGAATATATGAATGACTAACCCAATATGGAGTGGACCAAGTATAGCCATAACAGCAATGACAACCACTATCACTGCTGGGCACATTTTAAGTAATTTTCATATTTTTAAATCTCATTTGCATAAATAAGAAATAATTACTGAGAATATAAAATCATTAACAGAAGTTATCTTTGAATTTTGACATTATAGAATTTTTTGCCTATTTTATTTTCATGCCTATCTCTCTTTTCTAAATGTTCTACTCTATACCTATCTTATGTTCTACTGTACAGCTATACAAAAGATAGAAGATTTTTAGTTCTTTTTTTTTTTTTTGCTTTCCTTTTTATTTTTCTTATAATCAATATCTCTCATAGAGACCAAGATTTATTTTGGAAAAAGATATTTAAAAAGTAACATTTCACAAACAAGGAATAACTCTTGACCTGGATTTTAGTTGATATGACGTTTGCTTACTATATTTATTCTAAACACCTGTTGTGAGTCTTTAAGAGGAAAAAAAATAAATGAGACCATCTCTCCATAAAAGCAGTTGTCAGATAACAAGTAAGGCCTACTTGACCAGACACTTCTAGCTTGTATAAGGCAAGAAAAATTTAACCATAGTTTCCCTGATTTCAGCACTGAAACGAAGTCATTAAAGAGTGCAAAATCTGAAAAGGATCAAATAAAAATCTCCAGTCTCCCAAATTTCCAATAATGCTATATTTGTGATTTTAAAAAATGAACTGATCTACTCCCTTAAATGCAATAACAATTTAAAACACAAAGCAAAATTAAAACCTCACACACTAAAATATACTGAGGCCATTTTAAAATAGGCTTACAGACTCAAGTTTTGCTTAGAATATGACTTTGCAAGAATTGAAGCTAATTGAATTTGGGAAGTGTCAGGCACTATTTATAAGCAAAACCAAATGGTATGAGCTTTTCAAGTTTAAATCTGGTTTAAGCTTCAGTGAACTCAATTTACAAATTCACTTTTTATTTGCTGAATAAAATGCATATAGGGTGTGGGGGACATGATTTCATCAGCAACTTATTGGGAGTTTATACATCCTATTCTGTTTTTTCCAAATTATAGAAATACTTTTTAACCTTGAAGTAAAGATTTGAAGGGGAAGGATGTAAAAAAGCAAATCAAACATGATTCGATTTGTCTATTAGTTGGAAATATTTTTCAGGAATGTAAATGGGGGAATGAAACTCTTTGACATATTTTTCTTAGGAAGTACTTTAGGCCATGACTGCCAAAATGGTTGATGCACCTCGGTTGTTAACCTATTCAGATTGCAATTAGAAGGTGTCGCTATCATGAATTAAGATAGTATAAGCAAATTCAAAGGAGTCTTATTTCTGTCCCTGGACATCTGGCTCCAAAGAGCAAAGGCTTAGGAACAACACCATTCATGATGGGCAAGCAAAATAACAGGATTAGCAGGAGCCCTTGGGCCCACAGTATGAAATTAAATGAGGGATAATGGATCTGAAGTCTTGGATGCCAACAAAGAGAACACAAAATGATGGAAGAGACCAGTTAAAAGGGCTTCCCTGGTGGCTCAGATGATAAAGAATCTGCCTGCAATGCAGGAGACCCCGGTCCGATCCCTGGGATGGAAAGATCTTCTGGAGACGGGAATGGCAATCCACTTTAGTATTCTTGCCTGGAGAATTCCATGGACAGAGGAGCCTGGAAGGCTACAGTCCATGGGGTCGCCTAGAGTCAGACACTACTGAGTGACTAACACATGCACACACACCAGTTAGAAGGGCTGAGATGACATGCTCTTCTGATGACAATACACAAAGGAAATATGCAATATCAGCGAATCTAGAACCCTCACTACTAAAGACTCTGTGTGCATCAGTTAATGGCCTTGTCAGATAGAATATCTTTTCTTTATAAAGCCTCACCCTTTGGTGCCACAGGAATAGGAGAATCAGAATGAAGATCTTTTATTAGAAGGCTGAAGAAGAGAGACACCCTCACAAGAACAAGAAGTAGTGAGAATGCCATGAGAAAGAGCTTCATTCATCTTCTTTCCAGGAAATTTGCATATGTTCAGTTCACCTGGTCCTATTTATTCACCTTTCCCCAAAGACCATTTGTCCTACTTGTTAATGGTGTACCTGATTTATTTTAGGATCTGTCCCCCTTTCTTCAGTTCTTTGCCACAACCGGAAAGATGACTCAATACCTCTATTCTCTTTATGGGTTCTGCTCTGTTGTCCCATTAGTGATCTCAATTTCCAGGTTCAGGTCAGTTTCATTACACTCACTGAACTGGGATCTGTCTTGATTTCTGCCTCACATTTTCTGGACCCCCATATTGCCAAAGCTGTAACACCCACAGTTACCTAGGCAGCTATTCATGAGCTTGCAAGAATGGAAGTTAACAACTTGTCAGCCAACCCTTAATACACAGGGGACTACAGAATCCAACAGATACATATTCATGTCTCTTAGATGGGCAATTCAAAAATGCATTCCCCATGAAGAGATTTTAATGATGGGAAATTTTAGCTACATCCAATCAAATATTCTTTCCTTCCTCTCTTCCTTCCTCACTCTATTCCTTCCTCCTTTCTTCTCTTCTTATCCTCATTTCTTTGTTACTTCCTTTTCCACTTTATTCTTTCTTGTAAGACTTTATTGAGATGGAGGATAATGGCTGCACAAAATACCATCTTAGAATGAATCTGAAAAATGAAATTAATGTATCAAGGTGATATGATTTGGAGAAAGTGTTTATAGTTCCCTACACCAGGATTGTTGAGACTTCTGTTTGGATGTATATGTCAGTTCATGAATTGATTATGGTTAGAAAAAAACACTTCCCACTTGACCAATAATTTTTTCTTTACCTTTTATTATAAAAGTTTCAAACATTGAGAAAAAGAGAATTATATAATGAATACCAATACACTCATTGCTTGATTTAGCAACTGTTAATATTTGGCATGTCGGCTTCATCAATTTTTTTTGCAGAAGTGATTTTATAGTAAATTTTAAAAATCATGGTTTTCATCTCTATGTACTTCAGTAAGTACTATTATTAGTATTCAGTACTAATAAATAAAACTTTATGCTAAATATCACCAAATACCTTTATGTATGTATGTATGTATTTTCTCAGAGTTAATTTATTCATAATAGCTAAAAGTTGGAAATGAGCCAAATAAACATCCAAAAGTAAATCCATTAACACACTGTGGCATATTTATATTACAGAATAAATACTTTCCTCAGCTATAAAAAGAAACAATCTCATACATGCTAATATCAAATTGTTCGTTAAAGTGATTGTATCAATCTATATTCCTGCCAGTACTTTATGAGATCTTCCAATTCATTTGCCACTTCTGGGTTTTTAGATTTTTGTCACTCTGATAATTATAATACTTAAAACAGTATTTAAAAAATAGAACTGGTATAGGAATATACAAATTGATGGAAGAAAATAGAGAGCCAGGGATAGACTCACATTTTGGTGGAAACTAAGTAAATGCTACCCAATACCTTTATTACCCCTACCAATAATACCATCTAATACCACATATTCCATTTCATGCAAAACCTCTGGATAAGATCAAATTAAGGATAAGATGAGATCAAATTGAGGATATCATGCTATATTTAATTATTTTTCTTGTTTCTTTTCATTTTATTTCTTTTAATGACTTTATGTGGTAGTTCAGACAGTAGAGAATCTGCCTGCAATGCAGGAGACCTGGGTTTGATCCCTGGGTCAGGAAGATCCTCTTGAGAAGGGAATGGTAACCCACTCTAGTATTCTTGCCTGGAGAATCCCATGGACAGAGGAACCTGGAGGGCTACTCTCCATGAGGTCACAAAGAGCTGGACACTACTGAAGTGACTTAGCACACAGCACCATGACTATTTTGGGCTTTTCACAAAATTCTGCCAGATGTCTTTTATAATGTTGTGCCTTGTAGAATTCTCAGATTGTTTCCTCCGATGCTATTGAGTTTGTTCCTTTATACCTTGGATTTTGTGTAAATCAAAAATTAGTTGTAAATAATTGATTATATTCAGGTTAAATATTTTCAAGAGGAAGTTTCTTAGAGGATGTAGCATTATAATATTTCATCAGATTCCCATATGAAATATTGTATTCATTGATAGTCTATTCTATAGTGAACACTACACTCAGAATTGGCAAATATCTCGGGAAAGAAGACCCATTAAATCTATGCTCATACAGATCTCAAGCTCTTTCATTTCCCAGCTTTTCTCAGGCATAGGACACTTTCTGACTGAAAAGAGACATTTCTCTTCAAGTAGTTGTCCTGCTTCCCTTTTTGTAATTAGTTAGCGAATGTATGAGTGATTTATTTTTGATGTGTTTTATAGATAGTGTTATTTTTATTGAGTTATAATTAGCATACAACATTATATTAATTTTAGGTGTCCAGTATAGTGATTTGGTATTTTTATATATTATGTAATGATCCCCACAATAAGACCACTACCATCTGTCACCATACAAAGTTGTTACAATATTGTTGACTGTATTACCTATGTGTACATTATATCTCTGTGTCTTATTTGTCTTAATTACCTTTACTTATTTCTTTCTTCTCCCTACCACCCTCCTTTTTGGTGAACATCAGCTTGTTCTCTGTATCTGACTCTGTTTTTGTTTTATTTTATTTGTTTTGCATTTTTAGTACAATGACTTTTTGTACCATAAAGTTTCATAATTGATGTACCTTTGCTTCTCTTTCTTAAATACATTTACAAGGATGTTATCTTCCACTTTTCTTCTTATTGAATAAGCAAGCACATTTGTTGTTTAGTTGCTAAGTCACGTCCAGCTCTTTGCAACCCCATAGACTGCAGTATATCAGACTTCCTTGTCATTTGTTAACTCCCGAGGTTTGCCCAAACTCACGTTCATTGAGTCAGTGATGCCATCCAACTGTCTCATCCTCTGCCACCCCTTTCTCCTCCTGCTCTCAATCTTTCCCAGCATCAGGGTCTTTTCCAATGAGTTGGCTCTTTGCACCAGGTGGCCAAAGGATTGGATCGGTCCTTCCAATGAAGCAAGCGCATGGAGCCTGGAATTCTGGAGCCTAATGCATGTGGACAGGGTCAGGTTTAACAATTTATTGCCTAATTATTTAATTATATTCATAGTGAGAACCTTAGGCATGCTGATGGTCAGATAACTACACAATGCATATGTTATTTTCTTAACCAACTCATGTTAAATAATCCAACATGGTCTGCATTCCAACCAGTAGTTTACATTTAATTTATTATTTTCTCACTATCACAATTTTCCTTCTTGGAACTGTCCCACTTATTTTTCTTTTACCTATCAAATTTATTTTTAAATCCTTTTCCTTAACTTTATGTTTCTTCTTAATAAGGTAGTGTACTTTCTTCATAAATATTCAGTGAAAAATGAAATTTCATTCTATGGATTTATCATATAGTTGTTAACTCACAAACCACAACCTACTCCTTCCCAAGCACCATCTCCCTGCCAATAGGGTAGACTTGTTCTTACTTTTTATATACTAATATATGTAGTTTACTTATCCACCCAAAGTTGACTTTAATGTTTATTTTAATACAAGTTGATAAAAAATGTAATGTTCAGTTTTGGACTAAAGATGATGTCTTTCTGCTCAGGATTCTTGAAAATGGATCTAGCTATTCTGTCAGCATTAAGGAATCTCTTTCAGTAGAAAATCTTTTATTTCCATAGAATAAGATGTAGTTTCTGCTCTCAAGGAACTTCTGGCTTAGTGGTTATCAAAATCTTAATGAAATCATCAGCATTAGCATCACTTGGAAAACTGTTGGAAATGCAAATTTTGGGACCCCACCTTAGCCTCACTCAGTCAGAAATTTTAAGGGTGTATCCCAAGAATTTGTGTTTATACAAGCCTTCCAGGTGATTCTGCCATATGCTGAAGTTTGAAAAATACTGCTCTAGCCTAAGAGATGGTCCGTCCTGGTGATTCAGAGGTAAAGAATTCACCTGCAATGCAGGAGATGTGGGTTTGATCCCTTGGTTGGGAGGATCCCCTGGAGAAGGAAATGGCAACCCACTCCAGTATTCTTGCCTGTGAAATTCCACGGCAAGAGGAGCCTGGTGGGCTACAGTCCATAGTGTGACAAAAGAGGAGGACAGGACTTAGTAACTAAACAAGTCTTAGAGATACTATTATGTTAATATGCAAATAGTATGTTAGGTTGCAAGCAGTCTAAATCCCTTAGTGTAATTTCACTAATCATCCTAACTAAATTGCCTCCAACTACTTCATTCATTCAAAATGCAAATCTGAGTGACTTCCTTTGTCCTTTTCTTGGATCATTTGTGAAAAATATAAAAGTGCAAAAGAAGAAAATTGAAGGAGAAGAAACATAGTTTTTCCTCAAAAATATTGAAAGTGTATTTCCTTCTAAGTCCTTAGTTGTAAGTTTTCTTCTGTGAACTACATTGTTAAAATAAGGGACAGAATGATTACTATATTCATTTTCTTGAGCTACCAGAAAAAAAGTGAAATGACTAATAAAACAGATGTCAGAGATGAAGGATCTGGGACCTCATATATCATCCAGTCTGTTCACTTGCTTGAACAAAATTGTTTCTTTCAGTGTATTTTCTGGTGTTTTGTTGAGCCTAATTTTTTCAACTGGATAACATATTTGGTTGTATATGAAGCAGACTTTTATACAAAGTCTATCTTCTATATATATAGATTCAACCTGGCATTTTTCTGTTTTCAATACATTTAGATTGATGGATCATAAGCACTTGATCTGTTGTGCTTATAGGGATATTTGACTCTTTCACTTCCCGTGGCATAACTTGATTCAGTCCTACCCTAGTGCTCTTCTCAAAATGAGTTTCTCAGGTTGGCCTTCCTGACATATTTTTCAGTACTTTTTTTAGGTATCTAGCTTAAGCAAAACATGCAAGTAGAGAAGCTGAGAATATAAAATGTGTCAGAGTATTTGCACCATTGAGATAAAAGAAAACCAAATGAAAGCGGAACAAAATAAAGTGCCACTTTAATGGAATTTGACAGAATATTGAATTGCTATGAAAAACTTTAAGTAGGTACTAAGTGCTTAAGGAAGCTATTCTTTTAACACTGTGAGCAGTTCAAGTGTACATGCGCCCTCCTTCTTCCCCCGCTCTTTTCTCTCTCTCTTTTTGCCAGTGTCTCCCCTGTATTTCTTCCCCTTCTTTCCTTTCTTCTTTCTCTCCTTCCCTTCTCTCCCTCTCCCTCTTCTTTTTTATGTCATCATTTATTTCACAAACATTTATTAAATAACCTATAAGTCATATCAAACACCCTCTTTCAACAACCCAAGAGATGACTCTACACATGGACATCACCAGATGGTCAAAACCAAAATCTGACTGATTATATTCTTTGCAGCTGAAGATGGAGAAGCTCTATACAGTCAGCAAAACAAGACCAGGAGCTGACTGTGGCTCAGATAATGAACTCATTGCCAAATTCAGATGTAAATTGAAGATAGTAGGGAAGACCACAAGACCATTCAAGTGTGACCTAAATAAAATCCCTTACGATTAAACAATGGAAGTGAGAAACTGATCAAGGGATTAGATCTGATAGAATATCTGAAAAACTATCTATGGAGGTTCATGGCATTATACAGGAGGAAGTGATCAAGACTATCCTCCCAAAAAAAGGAAATGCAAAAAGGGAACATGGTTGTCTGAGGGTTACCTTACAAATAGCTGAGAAAGGAAGAGAAGCTAAAGGCAAAGGAGAAAAAGAAAGATATACCCGTCTGAATGCAGATTTCCAAATAATAGCAAGGAGAAATAAGGAAGTTTCCTCAGTGATCAATGCAGAGAAATAGAGGAAAACAATAGAATGGGAAAGATCAGAAGCTCTTCAAGAAAATTAGAGATACCAAGGGAACATTTCATGCAAAGATGGGCACAGTATTGGGCAGAAATAGTATGGCCCTAACAAAAGCAGAAAATATTAAGAAGAGCTAGCAAGAATACACAGAACTATGCCAAAAAGGTCTTAATGACCCAGATAACAATGATGGTATGATCACACCTAGAGCCAGCTATGCTGGAGTGAAAAGTCAAGTGAGCCTTAGGAAACGTCACTAGAACAAAGCTAGTGGAGGTGATGGAATTCCAGTTGAGCTATTTCAAAACCTAAAATATGATGTGGTGAACGTGCTGCACTCAATATGCTAGCAAATTTGGAAAACTCAGCAGGGGCCACAGGACTGGAAAAGGTCAGCTTTCATTCCAATCCCAAAGAATGGCAATGCCAAAGGGTGTTAAAACTGCCACACAATTGCACTCATCTCACATGCTAGCAAAGTAATGCTCAAAATTCTCCAAGCCAGACTTCAACAGTATATGAACTCTGAACTTCCAGACGTTCAAGTTGGATTTAGAAAAGGCAGAGGAACCAGAGATCAAATTGCCAATATCTGTGGGATCATCAAAAAAGCAAGAGAGTTCCAGAAAAAACATCGACTTCTACTTTATTGAGTATACCAAAGCCTTTGACTGTGTGGATCACAACAAACTGTAGACAATTCTTAAAGAGATGGCATTATCGGACCACCTTACCTGCCTCCTGAGAAACCTGTTGTAGGTCAAGAAGCAACAGTTAGAACTGGACATGGAACAACAGACTGGTTCCAAATTGGGAAAAGGGTACTTCAAGAGTGTGTATTGTCACCCTGCTTATTTAACTTCAATGCAGAATACATCATGCAAAATGCTGGGCTGGATGAAGCACAAGCTGGAATCAAGATTGCAGGAAGAAGTATCAATAACCTCAGATATGCAAATGAAACCACCATTATGGCAGAAAATGAAGAGGAACTAAAGAGCCTCTTGATGAAAATAAAGAGGAGTGAAAAAGCTGGCTTAAAACTCAACATTCAAAAAAGAAAGATCATGGCGTCTGGTGTCATCACTTCATTGTAAATAGATGGAAAGACAATGGAGGCAGTGAGACACTTTATTTTCTTGTCTCCAAAATCACTGCAGATGGTGACTGCAGCCATGAAATTAAAAAACACTTGCTCCTTTGAAGAAAAGCTATGATCCATCTAGACAGTATATTAAAAAGCAGAGAATTACTTCGCTGACAAAGTTCTGTTTAGTCAGAGCTATGATTTTTCAGTAATCATATGGATTCAGAGTTGAACCATAAGAAAGCTGAGTATCAAAGAATCAATGCTTTTGAACTATGGTGTTGGAGAAGACTTGAGGGTCCCTTGCACTACAAGGAGATCAAACCAGTCAATCCTAAAGGATATCAGTCCTTAATATTCATTGGAAGGACTGATGCTAAAGCTGAAGCT
The DNA here is from genome assembly GCF_055505025.1 of Bos grunniens. NCBI lineage: Eukaryota > Metazoa > Chordata > Mammalia > Artiodactyla > Bovidae > Bos > Bos grunniens. Next base: position 35,974,870 of record NC_141171.1, read on the forward strand.
CCAATACTTTCGCAACCTGATGTGAAAAATTGACTCATTGGAAAAGACCCTGATGCTGGGAAAGATTGAAGAAAGGAGGAGACGGGGATGACACAGGATGAGATGGTTGGATGGTGTCACCCACTCGATGTACATTAGTTTGAACAAGTTCTGGGGGTTGATGATGGCCAGGGAAGCCTGGCATGCTACAGTCCATGGGGTCACAAAGAGTCGGACCTGAATGAGCACCTGGACTGAACTGAACTGAAACCTGTATGTAAAAGAGGGCTTTTGGAGAAGGAAATGGCAACCAATTCCATATTCTTCCCGTGGACAGAGGAGCCTGGCAGGCTACAGTCCATTGGAGTAGCAAAGAGTCAGATTTGTCTGAGCGACTAAAACAACAACAGCAAAGGGCTTTATCAGCTGTGTACCTTTAGATGGCACTGAACATTGCTATACTACAACTTCCTTTCTGTAAAAAATAGTAGCAACCTCCTAGAATTGTTAAATGACACCCTGCATGTGAAAATGTTTACAAACTGCCTCAACACATGGTAAAATTTGGGTGCCATCCCTCATTTAAACATCAAAATATTGTTGTTTAATAAGAATGATGATATTCCTACTTGGGATCTAATTAATAGTCTGTAGTAAGTGTCCTACACATCCATACTGTTGCATCTTTTAAAAATACACAGCTATGCAGAAATATGTGTCTGTCTCTGTGCACACATGCATAGATGCCTGCTTGCCTGTTTTAGGAAGATTTGGAATATCCTAATGCTAAGCAAAGCTCTGGGGAATCACTTATTGAAGCTGGTTTAGTGGGTAACCATGCATTTCTAAAAGCCTTGAAAACAGTAGATTCAATGCACAAAGAAAATGTGCACATCAGATTGCCATATTTAGTGAATTTAGAAAGTCGGGGCTTCAATTTAAATTATACACAGGAGAAATTTTTAAAAATATTTCCTACTTTCTTGTTTTAAGAAATGGCTCTTAGAATTGAATAAGTATATGGTGTGACTTGATTACACATGTTTTTGAGCTTTTGGTTTTTATATTCAATATATTTAAAATATCATGACTATAATTTAAATCTTATTAATACTATTTTTAAAATTCAATAATAAAACATTTGAAAGACTTTTGCTTTGAAATGAGAACTATGTTTGTTCCCAGTGTTTGTATTACAGACCATCGCTCATTCCATTAATAATTATCAATCTTTTTTGGTGCATCACTAATATTGCTGGCGAAATGCTAATCTGAGCACATCTGGAAACAGAATGATCCAGTTGGTCAATATCCTTCCTTGGAAAAGTAACTTGAAGCCCTCCCTTACTTTTAGAAAATTTTTGAATAATCACTTGATCGGGGGATACCTGATGACTAATTCAGGTTAACCACCACAACAAAAATTCTTTTTTTTTTTCCTGCTACTATTAGTGACCTGCAAGTGAAAGTCACTCAGTCGTGCCTGACACTTTGCAACCCCATGGACTATATCATGGAATTCTATAGGCCAGAATATTGAAGTAGGTAGCCTATCCCTTCTCCAGGGGATCTTCCCAACCCAGGGATCAAACTCAGGTCTCCCACAGTGCACGTAGATCCTTCAGCAGCTGAGTCCCAAGGGAAGCCCATATTAATATAACTGAATGTGTTTCTGTTTGTTACTTGAGCAAATCTAACATGATTTTTTAGATCTTATGCTCAGTTGTGTCCAACTCTTTGTGGCTCCAAGGATTGTAGACCACCAGGCTCCTCTGCCCATGGGATTTTCTAGGCAAGAGTACTGAAGTGGGGTGCCATTTCCTACTTCAGGGAATCTTCCTGACCAAGGGATCAAACCAGTATGTCCAGTGCCTCCTGTGTTGGCAGGCAGGTTTTTTTTTTTTTTTTTTTTTACCACTAGCACCACCTGGGACCCCCAGATTCCCAACTTGGGGATCTGTCAAAGGGACTGAGAACCCCCAGAGAATTTGAATTTGGAAGCCAGTGGGATTTGATTACAGAACTTACACAGAACTGGGGAAACAGACTCTTGGAGGGCAAGAACAAAATCTTGTGTGCACCAGGACCCAGGAGAAAGGAGCAGTGACCCCACAAGAGACAGACCCAGGCTTGCCTGTGAGTATCCAGGAGTCTCCGGAGGAGGCATGGGTCAGTGATGGCCTGCTTCAGGGTAGGAGGCACGTAGTGCAGCAGTGTGGGCCTGGGACCTTTTGAAGGAGATCACTATTACCTTCATTACGCCCATCTAGTTTGGTCTCAGGTCAAAAAGCAGGGAGGGAACACAGCCCCACCATCAATGGAAAACTAGATTAAAGATTTACTGAGCATGGCCCTGCCCATCATAACAAGACCCAGTTTCCTCCACAGTCAAGCCTTCCTTTCAGAAATCTTCCATCAACCTCTGTCCTTATCCCTCAGAGGGTTGACAGAATGAAAACCACAATCACAGAAAACTAATCAAACTGATCACATGGACCACAGCCTTGTCTAACTCAATGAAACTATGAGCATTGCCATGTAGGGCCACCTAAGACACACAGGTCATGGTGGAGAATTCTGACAAAACGTGGTCCACTGGACATGGGAATGGCAAACCACTTCAGTAGTCTAGTGCCATGAACAATAGGAAAAGGCAAAAAGATAGGGCACTGAAAGATGAAATCTCCAGGTCAGTGGGTGCCCACTGCAACTGGAGATAAGTGGAGAAATAACACCAGAAATAATGAAGAGACAGAGCTAAAGCGAAAACAATGCCCAGTTGTGGATATGACTGGTGACAGAATTAAAGTCCAATGCTGTAAAGAGCATAGAACCTGCAATGTTAGGTCCATGAATCAAAGTAAAATGGAAGTGGTCAAACAGGAGATGGCAAGAGTGAACATTGACATTTTAGAAGCAGTGAACTAAAAGGGACTGGAATAGGTGGATTTAATTCAGATGCCCATTATATTTACTACTGTGGGCAAGAATCCCTTAGAAGAAATGGAGTAGCCCTCATTGTCAACAAAAGAGGCAGAAAGCAGTATTTGGATGCAATCTCAAAAATGACAGAATGATCACTGTTCATTTCCAAGGCAAACCATTCAATATCACAGTGATCCAAGTCTAGGCCCCAACCAGTAATGCTGAAGAAATGAAATTGAATGGTTCCATGGAGACCTACAAGACCTAAAACTAACATCTAAAAAAGATGACCTTTTCATCATAGGGGACAGTAATGCAAAAGTAGGAAGTCAAGAGACACCTGGAGTAACAGGCAAATTTAGCCTTGAAGTAAAATGAAGCAGGGCAAAGGTTAAGACAGTTTTGCCAAGAGAACATAATAGTCATAGCAAACAGCCTCTTCCAATAATACAAGAGAAGACTCTCAACAGGGACATCACCAGATGGTCAATACTGAAATCAGATTATCTAATTTGCAGCCAATGATGGAGAAGCTCTATACAGTCAGCAAAAACAAGACCAGGAGCTGACTGAGGCTCAGATTATGAACTTCTTATTGCCAAATTCAGACTTAAATTGAAGAAAGTAGGGAAAACCACTAGATCATTCAGGTATGATCTAAATCAAATCCCTTATGATTATACAGTAGAAATGATAAGTAGATTCAAGGGATTAGATCTAATAGAGTGCCTGAAGAACTATGGACAGAGGGTTGTGACATTGTACAGGAGGCCATGATCAAAACCATCCCCAAGAAACAGAAAAGCAAAAAGGCAAAATGGTTGTCTGAGGAGACCATACAAATAGCTGAGAAAAGAAGAGAAGTGAAAGGCAAAAGAGAAAAGGAAAGATATATCCATTTGAATACAGAGTTCCAAAGAAGAGCAAGGAGAGATAAGAAAGCCTTCCTCAGGGATCAGTGCAAAGAAATAGAGAAAACAATAAAATGGGAAAGACTAGAGGTCTTTTCAAGAAAATCAGAGATACAAAGGGAATATTTCATGCAACAATGGACATAAAAGGACAGAAACAGTACGGACCAAACAGAAGCAGAAGATATTAAGATGAGGTGGCAAGAATACACAGAACAACTATACAAAAAAGATTTTCATAACCCAGATAACTATGAGAGTGTGATCACTCACCTAGATCCAGACGTCCTGGAGTGTGAAGTCAAGTGGGCCTTAGGAAGCATCACTATCAACAAAGCTAGTGGAAGTGATGGATTTCCAGTTGAGCTATTTCAAATCCCGGAAGATGATGCTGTGAAAGTGCTGCACTCAATATGCTAGCAAATTTGGAAAACTCAGCAGTGGCCACAGGACTGAAAAAGGTCAGTTTTCATTTCAATCCCAAAGAAAGGCAATGCCAAAGAATGTTTGAACTACCACAAAATTGCACTCATCTCACATGCTAGCAAAGTAATGGTCAAAATTCTCCAAGCCAGGCTTCAACAATACGTGAACTGAGAACTTCCAGACATTTGATCTTGATTTAGAAAAGACAGAAGAACCAGAGATCAAATTGCCGACATCTGTTGAATCATTGAAAAAGCAAGAGAGTTCCAGAAAAACATCTATTTCTGCTTTATTGACTACACCAAAGCCTTTTTAGTATGTGGATCACCACAAACTGTAGACAATTCTTAAAGAGATGGGAATGCCAGACCACCTCCTGAGACCTGTTGTAGGTCAAGAAGCAACAGAAATGGACATGGAACAACTAACTGGTTCCAAATTGAGAAAAAAGTCAAGACTGTATAATGTCACCCTGCTTATTTAACTTCAATGCAGAGTATATCATGCGAAGTACTGGACTGGATGAAGCACAAGCCAGAATCAAGATTGCCAGGAGACGTATCAATAGCCTCAGATATGCAAATGAAACTACCCTTATGGCAGAAATTGACTCTCGATGAAAATGAAAGAAGTGAGTGAAAAAGCTGGCTTAAAACTCAACATTCAAAAAATGAAGACCATGGCATCTGGTCTCATCACTTCATGGCAAATAGATGGGGAAACAATGGAAACAGTGTCAGACTTTATTTTCTTGGCTCCAAAATCACTTCAGATGGTGACTGCAGGCATAAAATTAAAAGACACTTGTCCCTTGGAAGAAAAGTTATGACCAACTTAGACAGCATATTGAAAAGCAGAGAATTACTTTGCTGAAAAAGGTCTGTCTAGTCAATGCTATGGTTTTTCTAGTAGTCATGTATGAATGTGAGATTTTTACTATAAAGAAAGATGATCATCAAAGAATTGATGCTTTTGAACTGTGGTGTTGGAAAAGACTCTTGAGAGTCCCTTGGACTGCAAGGAGGTCCAACCAGTCCATCCTAAAGGAAATCAGTCCTGAACATTCATTGCAAGGACTGATGCTGAAGCTGAAACTCCAATACTCTGGCCACCTGATGTAAAGAACTGACACATTGGAAAAGTCCCTGATGCTGGGAAAGATTGAAGGCAAGAGGAGAAAGGAATGATAAAGGATGAGATGGTTGGATGATATAACTGACTCAGTGGACGAGTTTGAGCAAGCTCAGGGAGTGGATGACAGGCACAGGAAAGCCTGGCATGCTGCAGTCCAGGGATTTGCAAAGTGTTGGACACAACTGAGTGAGTGAACTCATTATCAACCTATTCATTCCAATTTCATTCAACCTAGTTCTTGACAAAGTATAATAACTAAGCACAACTTGGTTCGTTGACAAAACATTCAAACTAACACCTACTGGTCTTAGATCTTACCTTCTTATCCAGGTTTCTACCTGCCTTCTGCTTTTTCCTCTTTAAAAAATAAAAAAGTTTGCCTCCAGAACTGCTATCCCAGCTTTAGAAGGTCAGAAATACATTCTTTATTAGTTTAATTATATAAGGAACTTAAGAAGGAACTAGATAATAGCTGAAGGGAAGAGAGTGATATTTATAAATGAAGGTATCAGTGTGCTGGTAAAATAAAAAGAATATTAAAATTGTGTTAATTATTCCTTAAAATATTTACAAAAGGAAAACATATTCAGATTTCAGTGGTACCAAAATGTGAAGTGACTTATATCTATTGATCCCCAAACTGAAGATGCTGTGTAAGAAATCATTGCTGGAGAATTATATAACCACATTTTATGTATTTGTACACTATCTAACCCAGCATCTTTAATTGATTTCAGTATGGTTAGTCATTCACTTTTCAGAATGTGACTAAGACAAAGAAACACATAATTATATCCTTAAGAAATCTTTCTCTATAATATTCTCCCCATGATGCAGATTGCATATTTATACAACCTTGATATCGCTGGGACTTGGTCACAAACTAATAACAAAGTGTGTGTGTATGTGAGAGAGGGAGAAAAGGAAAAGGGAGAGTGTTTGTATAGGTATATTAGGATCCAAAAGGATGATTAAATGAATGTAAAAGTTGATTAAGTAGAGATTAAAATAGTTAAGATTTAACATACATATAAAATTATGTAGAATGCAAATACATGTGTTTATGCTTGTATATTTTCCACATTTAGTTTCAATTTTTTTTCAGGTAGAATGGCATACGAAAAAATCTAGATTAAGGCTTTACTCCTTTTTCAGCATTTTATTAACAAGTAAAAGCTACACAGGTAGGTTTATTTTTATTTAACGTGTAGATTTTTCATTAAACAAAGTAAAAGGACCACAGATGGAAAACTTACTTCTGTTTTTTGAAGTAAACATTTTATTGAGATATAAATTTTTAGAAATGCCCAAATCACAGTGTAGAGCCCAAAGATTTTTAACAAAGTGAACATCATCTTGTAAACAGTTCCCTATGAAGAAATAGCACATTATTCTCACCACTCAAGCCCCTCCCATGCCTCAACCCAGGCTCATGCCCAGTCCCCCACAGGTCTGCCAGTACCAAAGAAACCACTATTCTGACTTCCAGCACTAGACCTGTTTCTGTTTTTGAAATCCATTTATCCATAAATCAAGGTATATAATTTGGCTTTATATTTTAACATTATGTTTGTGAGAGTCATTCAGGCTGCTGCTTTAGCAATAATTTGTTCACTGACTTTCATTTTTTTCGTATTTCACCATGTGAACACATGTATCAGAAATTATTTATATAATCTCCTGGTAAGAGACTTCACATGTTCTCAGTTTGGGGTGATTATTAACATTATTACTAATGCTGTTATAAACATTATTTTACATGCCTTTCATGTACGTATGTATGTTCTTTGTTAGGTATTTTCCAAAAATGAAATTTGTGTATCATATGATATACCTGTGTTGGATATACCAGCTTCTAACAATTATGTAGCATATGCACACTTTTCTGAGTGTGATAAACAATTTTAGAAGGCAAAAGAACATAGGATTTTATGTATTATGTCCTGTTCTTATGGAAACAGTGTCTCTGTGGTGAATTTTCCATGAAAAAGATAGCTTCTGCCATTGGGTAAACTGCCACTTCCCTCAGAAAGTAAATTGACTTTTTTTTTTTTTTTTGAAGCAACAACTATGCAGTAAATTCAGTATCTATTTTCCTCTGTGAAATATTAACAAATGTTCCTGGCATATAATGCAGTGAGTAGTAAACAGTGAGTATTCATTAAAAATGTGTTCTTCAACAAAGAAGATATACAGATGGCAAATAAGCATATGAAAAGATGTTCAGTATCATATGTCATTAGGGAATTGCAAATTAAAACAACAATGAGATACTACTACACATTAGTAGAATGGCTAAAATTCAAAACATCAATAACACCAAATGCTGGCAAGGATGCAGAGCAATAGAAACCTTCATCTATTGCTGGTGGGAATGCAAAATGGTACAGCCACTTTGGAAGACAGTTTGGCAGTTTCTTGCAAATGAAATATTCTCTTGCCTTATGATCCAACAACCATGCTCCTTGGCATTTACCTAAATGATTTGAAAACATATGTCCACACAAAACCCTGCACATGAATGTTTATAGTAGATTTATTTACAACTGCCAAAACTTGGAAGCCAGTGAGATGTCCTTCACTAAATGAATGGATAAACAAACTATTATGCATCCAGACTATGGAATATTATATAGCAATAAAAAGAAATGAGATGTTAAGCAATGAAAAAACATGGCAGAACTTTACATACAACTCAGTTTAATAAAACATCAAAAAAAATAATAAATGGGCAGAACACCTAAATAGACATTTTTCCAAAGAAGACTTACAGATGGCCAACAGGCACATGAAATGATGCTCAACAGTGCTAATTGTTAGAGAAATGCAAATCAAATCACTTCATACCTGTCAGATGGTTATTGTCAAAAAGTCCACAAATAGCACATGTTGGAGGGGATGCAGAGAAAAGGGAACCCTTGTATACTGTTGGTGGGAGTGTAAATTTGTGTAACCATTATGAACAACACTATGGAGATTCCTCAAAAAGTGAAAAATAGAGTTGGCCTATCATCCTGAAATCCCACTTCTGGGCATATATCTGAAGAAAACTATAATTCAGAAAGGTACATGTATCACAATGTTCATTGCAGCACTGTTTACAATTGCCAGGACATGAAAGCATCTTAAATGTCCATCGACAGATACATGGGTAAAGAAGATGTGGTGTGTATATATATTTATCTAAACACACATACACACACACACACACACACATATATACAATGGAATATTACACATCCATAAAAAAGAATGAAATGACATTTGTAGCAACATGGATGAACCTAGACATTATCATACTAAGTGAAATAAGCCAGACAGAGAAATGCAAATATCATATGATATTGGTTATATATGGACTCTAAAAAATAATACAAGGGAATATGTATGCAAAATAGAAACTGACTCACAGATATAGAAAGTAAAGTAGTGGTTATCAAAGGGGGCAGGGAAGGGGCAAAAAATAGGGGTATGGGATTAAGAGATAATAACTATTATGTATAAATGAGATAAGCAAAAATGATATATAACATAGGGAATTATAACTATTATCTGTAATTTAATGGAGTATAATCTATAAAAAGAGTCAATCACTATGTTACACCCCAAAACTATTATAATATTGTAAATCAATTATCAGTTCAGTTCAGTTGCTCAGTCATGTCTGACTCTTAGCAACCCCATGCACTGCAGTACGCCAGGCTTCCCTGTCCATCACCAACTCCCAGAGCTTACCCAAACTCATGTCCATCGAGTCAGTAATGCCACCCAACCATTTCATCCTCTGTCGTCCAATTCTTCTCCTGCTTTTAATTTTTCCCCGCGTCAGGGTCTTTTCAAATTAGTCAGGTCAAACAACAGGAAGGGAACACGGCCCCACCCATCAAGAGAAATCAACTATACTTTCATTAAAAAAAGACATTGAGGAACTTTAAAGGCATATTGCTAAATCAAAGAAACTGATCTGAAAAGACCACATACTATATGATTCCAAATGTGACATTGTGGAAAAATTCAGTAAAAGAATCAGTGGTAGCCAGGGTTTCAGTGGAAAGGAGGGATAGACAATGAATAGATAGAGAACTGGGAATTTTTAGGACAACAAACTCTTTTGTATGATATTGTAAAGATATAGGTGGCTCCCCAGTCCCTGGGATTCTCCAGGCAAGAACATTGGAGTGGGTTGCCATTTCCTTCTCCAATGCATGAAGGTGAAAAGTGAAAGTGAAGTCGCTTCAGTCGTGTCCAACTCTGTGCGACCCCATAGACAGCAGCCCACCAGGCTCCCCCGTCCCTGGGATTCTCCAGGCAAGAACACTGGAGTGGGTTGCCATTTCCTTCTCCAATGCATGAAAGTGAAAAGTGAAAGGGAAGTCGCTCAGTTGTGTCTGACTCTTAGTGACCCCATGGACTGCAGCCTACCCGGCTCCTCCGTCCATGGAATTTTCCAGGCAAGAGTACTGGAGTGGGGTGCTGTTGCCTTCTCCGAAGTAACATTTTATATTTGTTAAAACCCATAGAAAAAGTCCACAACAGAGAGTGAACCCTAATGTAAACTACAGACATTAAATATAATGTGTTTATGTACTTTCATCAATCAATTAGCACACAAATATACCATGTAACTAAGAGAGGAACTCTACTGGGGTCAAGAAGGAGGTATATGAAAACTATGTGCATTTTCCAATCATTTTTTTTCTGCAAACTTAAAATTGCTGTAATTAATAGATCTGTTAATTTAAAAACTGTACTCCTATGAAAGCCCCAATATTTCCTGAGCCAAGAAGAAGTAGAAGTAGCTTTTTTAACCTTTATGTACAGAGTTCTGCTTATCACCTATCCCCTGAATCCACTTTTAAATGAAGGAAGTTTGAGTTATTTCAAATGTAAGACAAAAAAGCTGTAAATCTCTTTGGGATAGTATGATTATGGAATTTAAAGAACAAAATTCTCATGATGTTTGAATGAATAACAATTATCATCCAGAGTTTAATCTTTTTAAAGTCCATTTACATGGAAAATGAATCATAATAAGATGTCAAGCCCCAGGGAATATAATAAATTGTTACCATCTCTATGCTTTTGGGGGTTTTGTCATGCTCTAGTGCTTTCCACCTAGAAAACTTGTTGGAAATGTTTCTCATATTTTAGAGAAAGTACATTTAAAAAATTGAACTCCAGACTCTCCTAGAATATCAGAAATTTCCAACCTGTTCAACATCTTCCACTTGATATATAATTTTAGGCCCTATGTGTACACTGGAATAAAAAACAACCAATAACTGGAGAGAAGAAGGTTCATAATCAATCTAATTTTTAATACATCTGATTAAAATTTTTTTTTCTGCTTACATTCTGAAAGAACTAAGAATGTCTATACCATTTCATTGATGTGTATATCAAAGACACAAGTGGCCTTTTAACCATGTAACCTCAGGAAATGAGCACTCATTGGTAAAAATCAAATAGATGTGGTTTCATGAAAATGTGAATGGTAAGATATAGAATGCAGGAAAAAAATGTTCTTTATGCAATTTTGCTATAATGAGGATCTTAAAAGTGGGGCTGCTGAAGGGTAATAGAAGGTCTAAGATAGGGTGTCCTCAGATGGGAGAAATTAGAGCATGTTAGTATGCTAATAGACATGATACAGCAGAGACGGAAAATGCACGCTGAGAGGAAGGGGTAGGGCTGTTGAAGAGATATCCTTGAGTAGGTGAGAGGGAATGAAATTCAGGGGCATAAGTCTCAGGATTGGCCTCAGATGTCAGCATGGACAACTGATTGAAAGTAACAGGAGAGAACACGGAATGTGTGGCTGCATAGGCAGGAAGGTGGGGAGGGAAAGTAGTAGGAACCTCTGGATGGTCTCTAATTGCACCTCAGAAAAATAGGAAACTCAGAAATCCATTAAATTATGATGACAAAGGACTAGGAGTTGGAAATTTGCAAAGACAGGAGAATTCAGAAAGATTGCCATAAGCATGGGAATGTAAATGGGAAAAAATATAGCAAGAAATACATCTTGTTGTGCATATTATTGGATTTATACAGCTAATCATAGCCTAAGTACTTTGTTTTGAATTCTAAGAAATAATTCTATTAAATAATCAGTACTGAGACTGAATATACAAATAGACCATAGTGAGACGACATATGACAATAGATTTCTGATTCACGGTGTCTTCAGTAATTGACCAGGGAATCAAACAACCATCTCTGCAGAATGGTTAGGACATGATGAGTGAATGCCACTTTCCCTCATGTTTTGTTCCCAACTTCAACTCAAGCAAAGAGGAAAAGCCAAACTCACTTCACAAACCAATCACAAAGATGCCCTACTCTAGTTAGCCAGTCTCCAGCTTATCGTCAACCCTTCCTGGCTTGGTTATTGTTGTTCAGTCACTAAGTCATGTCCAACTCTTTGCAACCCCATGGACTATAGGACGACAGGCTCCTCTGTCTTCTACTATCTCCTGAAGTGATGTCAAATTCTTGTCCATTGAGTCCATGATGCTATCTAACCATTTCATCTTCTGCCCCCTATCCTATTGCCTTCAATTTTTCCCAGCATCAGGGTGTTTTCCGATGAGTCTGCTCTTCACATCAGGTGGCCAAAGTATTGGAGCTTTAGTTTCAGCATCAGTCCTTCCAATGAATATTCAGGGGTGATTTCCTTTAGGATTCACTGGTTTGATCACTTTGCAGTCCAAGGGACTCTCAGTAATCCTCTCCAGCACCACAATTTGAAAGCATAAATTCTTTGGCACTCAGACTTCCCTGGTGGCTCAGATGGTAAAGCGTCTGCCTATGATGCAGGAGACCTGGGTTCGATTCCTGGGTGGGGAAGATCCCCTGGAGAAAGAAATGGCAACCCACTCCAGTACTCTCGCCTGGAAAATCCCATGGATGGAGGAGCCCGGTGGGCTACAGTCCATGGGGTCGCAAAGAGTCGGACACAACTGAGCGACTTCCCTTACTTACTTACAGTCTTCTTTATGGTCTAACTCTCACATCTCTACATGACTACTGGAAAAATGGTAGCTTTGACTATAAGGACCTTTGTTGGCCAAGTGATGCCTCTGCTTTTTATACACTGTCTAGGATTGTGATAGCTTTCCTTCCAAGGAACAAGTGTCTTTTAATTTCATGGCTCCAGTAACTCTCTACAATGATTTTAGAGCCCAAGAAAATAAAATCTGTCACTGTTTCCACTTTTTCCCCTTCTATTTGCTATGAAATGATGAGAACAGATGCCATAATCTTAATTTTTTGAATGTTGAGTTTTAAGACAGCATTTTTGCTCTTCTCTTTTACCCTTATCAAGAGGCTTTTTAGTTCCTCTTCACTTTCTGACATAATGGTGGTTTCATTTGCATATCTGAGGTTACTGATACTTCTCCCTGCAATCTTGATTCCAGTTTGTGCTTCATCCAGCCCGGCATTTCACATGATATATTCTGCATATAAATTAGATACAAACTTGACAATGGAGTATCCTCCAAATGCAAGAGATGTTGGCTTACTCCTACTCTATGCTCTTTATACATGTTCTGAATAAATACTCTGTTTGTTCTCTTTTGGGTGGTCTTCATTTATTTCCACAGTAAATTTTAAGCCATATTGTGTAAACAGTACATTTCAAAAACTATATGCAATCAATTTATCAGAAAAAAGACAAACTGCTTGATATTCTAATAGTAACAAAACTGACTAACGTTGATTATTCACATTTTTTAGTTAATTGTGGAAGAGAACATGGTGTAGAGGCAAAAGGGTGGACTTTGAAATAGACATCAGTTCAGTTTAGTCACTCAGTTGTGTCCGACTCTTTGTGACCCCATGAATCGCAGCACGCCAGGCCTCCCTGTCCATCACCAACTCCCGGAGTTCACTCAAACTCACATCCATCGAGTTGGTGATGCCATCCAGCCATCTCATCCTCTGTCATCCCCTTCTCCTCCTGCCCCCAATCCCTCCCAGCATCAGAGTCTTTTCCAATGAGTCAACTCTTCACATGAGGTGGCCAAAGTACTGGAGTTTCAGCTTTAGCATCATTCCTTCCAAAGAACACCCAGGACTGATCTCCTTTAGAATGGACTGGTTGGATCTCCTTGCAGTCCAAGGGACTCTCAAGAGTCTTCTCCAACACTACAGTTCAAAAGCATCAATTCTTCGGTGCTCAGCCTTCTTCACAGTCTAACTCTCACGTCCATACATGACCACTGGAAAAACCATAGCCTTGACTAGACGGACCTTTGTTGGCAAAGTAATGTCTCTGCTTTTGAATATTCTGTCTAGGTTGGTCATAACTTTCCTTCCAAGGAGTATGGATCTTTTAATTTCATGGCTGCAATCACCATCTTCAGTGATTTTGGAGCCCCCCAAAATAAAGTCTGACACTGTTTCCACTGTTTCCCCATCTATTTCCCATGAAGTGATGGGACCAGATGCCATGATCTTTGTTTTCTGAATGTCGAGCTTTAAGCCAACTTTTTCACTCTCCTCTTTCACTTTCATCAAGAGGTTCTTTAGTTCCTCTTCACTTTCTGCCATAGGGTGGTGTCATCTGCATATCTGAGGTTATTGATATTTCTCCCGGCAATCTTGATTCCAACTTGTGCTTCTTCCAGCCCAGCGTTTCTCATGATGTACTCTGCATATAAGTTAAATAAGCAGGGTGACAATATACAGCCTTGATGTACTCTTTTTCCTATTTGGAACCAGTCTGTTATTCCATGTCCAGTTCTAACTCTTGCTTCCTGACCTGCATATAGGTTTCTCAAGAGGCAGGTCAGGTGGTCTGGTATTCCCATCTCTTTCAGAATTTTCCACAGTTTATTGTGATCCATACATGAACTCCAATCTTTGTTTTTCCATATATTAGCAGAATGACTTTGATAAAGTTACATACTCTCTGAATGTTTTTCTCATCAGTAAAATGTGGTAATAATGTCTGTCTGAGGACTTGTCAAAAGAATATATAAAGTATACATAATTTTTATAAAAAGCATAGTGTGTGTGTGCATATCTACCAAGCCATGGTTATCTGATTTGTTTTTCAGTTAAAAGATTTACATGCTTGAAAAAGTTTAAACACTTATTTATTTGTTATGGCTGCACTGGTTCTTTGATGCTCTATGCAGGCTTTTGCTAGTTGTGGTGAGTGGGGTCAGCTCTCCAGTTGTGCTGCACAGGCTCCAGGGCATGTTGGCTTCAGTAGTTGTGGCACACGGGGTCCTAATTGCCCAGATCAGGGATCGAACCCATGTCCCCTGCACTGGCAGGAAGACTCTTAACTGCTGAACCACTAGGGAAGTCCCACACTTGCTTTTTAACAGAGCTAAATTTCTGTCTTCAATTACTAGGAAGAAGAGTGTGCCTTGTCTTATTTATTTTATAGGCTCAGTATTTGAAGTTCTGGACACAAGGTGAGTTCCAACATATTTTGGAAGAAAACAGATAGCTCACCTTTCCCCCATAATCCACTGAGAATCTCAGAGCAAATTTTCAAACTTCCCTTACACTTTGAGAAAGAGTTCTATTTAATTCAATGAAACAAGATAGATGCCAGTAGGTCTAATTCTAGGAATCAAATAACTGACTGAAAAAAGAGTGTTTGATAGGCTACTGAGTGTTAAGAACAAAGTTGGTTTATGGGCTTCCCCCAACGCTTTAATTGTTGGCATATGAAAGTCTCTAGGACTTATAGAAACTCATTAATTTGTATCTAGCTTTCACAATTGGCTCAGCTCTGTACATGCAGCAGCCGTATTTGCAGCATCTAAAACTTCTATTTCGCAGATCCAATTATACTTAATTAGATTCATGAAAAGAAAAAATTCAATTCTCATTTGTATTCCATATGTAAACTGAATTACTATTCATTATACATATTTTACTAAATTTTAGTTAAAAATACTCATGGGAATGTATATTGTTACAAAATTGGTACTTTAAAAAATGATACTATGATACAGTTTATATAGTATTATTTTTTCCACAGATGCCATAGAATATGGAATATGAGGCGCTTTTATTGATGCAATGAAAAGCAAACTTTTTAAATGGAGAGAAGGGGATTCATTTGAATTTTATTTGCAAAATGTATTTTAGTGAGTTTTCACAAAATAAATTTCTATGAACTACCCACTATGATATTGCATATGTGCTTAGTCACTCAGTCATGTCCAGCTCTTTGTGACCCCCATGGATTACAGCTTGCCAGGTTCTTCTGTCCATGGGATTTTACTCCAGATGAATTCTGGTCATTAATTTTTTAAAAAAATGCGATACAAATCAGAGGTATATTTGTTTTTTAATTTTTGTTTCTCTGTGCTAGTGCTAAGTTGCTTCAGTTGTGTCTGACTCTTTGGAGTATAGCCTGTCAGGCTTCTCTGTCCATGAGATTCTCCAGGTGAGAATACTGGAGTGAGTTGCTATGCCCTTCTCCATGGGATCTTCCCGACCCAGGGATCAAACCCATGTCTCTTGCATCTACCTGCATTGGCAAGCAGGTTCTGTACCACTAGCACCACCTGGGAAGCCCTCTAGTCTCTCCCAAAATAGTTACTGGTCTATGGGAAGAGGGGAGAAATAATCTTCTTTTAGAAAATTGACAATTAGAACTACAGATGATGAATATATAAAAAAGTATAATATCATATGATCTAGAATTATTAAATGAAGAAGGACGATCATAAAATGCTTCAACATTTTAAAGGATATATCACTGTTAACTATACACAATAAGTGAAGGCTTGTTTCTCAGAACAGTACAAGTACAGCTGAGCAAGAAAAGCTGTCTAATATTAAAAATATGTATTTTGGTAGAAAGAGCTCAAGTATGCCAGAATAAAGGATCAGTGTGAGTGTTGTTTTACCTGGTAAACATGGCAGTTAATGCCTTGATTAATCTTAGCAAAATGGATTTTCAAAAGAGGAATAGTATGGGATAGATTTGAAAGTTAATCTGGTCTTCACTGTACTCTTAGTTGTGTATGTCTAACATACACATATATTGTATGTACATACACTCTGCTCTAAGCTGTGTATGTCTAACATACACATATACATTGCACTGATATTACATTGGCAATGTTAAGAAAAATACAATACGAAAAATATGAAAAATGAATGTTGGTAATGTACATCAATGCCTTGCTATGATTTGGTACTTGACCTTGTGGAAAGCTACAAATAAACAGTGAAAATTATTCTAGTCTTCAGAGTTCACCATTCAACTATAAGCAGATATTTAAAAAAATCCTAAATGTGCCATAATCATTAGGTATTGCATCTTTACATGATTTTGTAGTGTTAGGCCATTGTGACTGCTTAAATAAATCAGAATTAATAGGGTTCTAGCTTATAAAGTCTTTTGGTAGATGAGTTTTGAGAAGAGAGTTCAAAAGTGAACATCTCTCTGTATGCCTCCATTTTCTTGGTTGGGCAAAAGGGTCATTCTTATTCCTGTCATTCTAATGCAAGATTAGCTTATTTTCTCTCACTATTTGGATGGGTGAGAATTAAATATTCCTTTAAGTCAGTGAGGGATACTTAAATAGAACTAGTAAGACAAATGAAATCTCTAAAAGGAAGATCTATTCAGAAAATTAGCAGCTACATGAGTAACCAAAAAATTTATATCACTTCATCTATAAATAGTAGTAAAGGAGGCAGCTGACAACATATGGATCAGATATAACAATGGCGTTAACTCCTGATGGACTAACAGCAAATATTAAGAAATGTGAAACTTCTTTCTCCTTGTAAACAAGCAAACAAACCCCGACAAATTAATTTCCCCCTAGATCTTTAAGATAACTAATTTAAACTTAGTGAATTTTGGTAAATTGGATATTTGGGATAAAATTTACTTGTATCTTAAAAAGAAAAGCGATTTTACAAAACAGATTTGTTACTGATCAAGAAGACATAGGGATTCCCACTGGCTCAGATGGTTAAGAGCCTGCCCGCAATTCTGAAGGCACGAGTTTGATCCCTGGGTCTGGAAGACCCCTTGGAGAAAGAAATGGCAACCCATTCCAGTATTCTTGCCTGGAAAATCCCATGGATGGAGGAGCCTGGCAGGCTGCAGTCCACAGGATCGCAAAGAGTTGGACATGACTGAGTGACTACACTTTCACTTTTCACTTTCAAGTAGACATAAAAAAATAGTAATAATATTGTTACCTGAAAGAAGTGAGAGCACTTTTTTCTCCCTTTGCCTCCTGTGAGGGCTGAAGATTGTTCTGTAATGAACAAGCCCTGATAGTAGGATTTAATGAAGCATTCTGAAGAGATGGGATCTAACTTCACTGCAAACTTCAATCTTATAAAACTGAGGCTGTGCATTTATCAGATGTCTGGCTCTTTGGAATCTAAGCCTCCTGCAATAAAAGTGTTGCAACTTCCTTCTCATAACCTTTATTTATACCCTCCTTAGAACAGATTTTCTGACTCAATAACCACTACCATGCATGCACAGTTACTTTATTTAAAAAAAAAAAAGTGTCATTTCTGTCTCAGTGAAGCACTGATGAAATATTCAGAAGTTAAGCTAAGTAATAAAATGTTCATTTGGCTAGAGATAAGCTTATTGTTCACTGCCTTTGCCTTCTGACTGCTTGATGATCTGGGCCTAGATGCCATATTTTTTTTTTTTTTTTCCTCACATGTTTACAGAATACTTCTGTGTTGTAAAGTCAGAATCTAATGAGTAGAAAGATTAACTTTTGGAGATTTCCTTATTTTTCCAATTCATTAAAATTGCTCCATTTAATTATTCTGAAAGACTATTAATAATAAATTTTTGTGATCTTGAACACTGTCTCTTAAAACAGGTTGAATGAAGATAAAGGTTAAAAAGGCAAGAGTGCAGACTTCCCTGGTGGTCCAGTGGTTAAAACTTCATCTTCCAATGCAATAGGTACAGGTTGAATCCTTGCTCAGGGAGCTAAGATCCCACATGCCTCCTGGCCAAAAAATAAAACAGAAGCAATATTGTAATAAATTCATTGAGGACTTTAGAAATGGTTCACATAAAAAAATTATCAAAAAAATACAATATTTTTTAAAAAGTGTGATTCACAGGCTGTTTCAGGAAAACAAAGGCCCATTGATTTTAAGGTAAATTGAAGCGATCAGTTCTACCGTTCCATTCAAATGCTACTTAATTGAACAATATCAAAAATTTCCTTTAAAACTCAGTAAACTGCAAAAGAGTTGGATTCTGTAATGAGCCAAGCTGATATTCATGAGAACTGTGCCCTCATATTTGCACCCCATCTGCATAATAACTAATACTGGAGCCACTCAACTTCTCTCAACAATCATGGCTTAATGAGGTAGTTTTCCACTTTAACTCCACATGTTAATTTTTTTCTCTCTCTCTCTCTGCTTTGCGTGCATGCTAAGTAGCTTCAGTCATGTCTGACTCTTTGTGATCCTATGGACTGTAGCCCACCAGGTTCCTCTGTCCATGGGATTCTCCAGGCAAGAATACTGGAGTGGGTCACTCATTCAATATCTCCAAGTGTCCACCAGGAAAGCTAACAATTATGTATAAATACAGCCCCAGTTTTCCTAACTGCTACCACAGTGACTTTAGTTGGTCTTCTTTGTAGTATCTGGGATTTGATCTGTCTTCTAGCAGCATTTTGGAGAAGTGTATTAGTTTCCTAGGGTTGTCATGACAAAATATCGCAAACTGGGGTGTTTAAAACAGTGGATATTTATTTTCTCCAGCTCTGAAATCTGAAAGTCCAAAATCAGGATCTTGGCAGGGCTCAGCTCTCTGAAAGCTCTAGAGGAAGATCCATTCCAGGCCTTTCTCTCAGCTTTTGTTGTCGCTAGCAATCTTAGTCATTCCTTACCTTTAAGATGTGCTGCACTGTGCTTAGTCGATGTTGTGTCCAGCCCTTTGCAACCGCATGGACTGTAACCCGCCAGGCTCCTCTGTCCATGCGAATTCTCTAGGCAAGAATACTAGAGTGGGTTGCCATGCCCTTCTCCAGGGAATCTTCCCAACCCAGGGATGGAACCCAAGACTCCCACATTGCACGTGGATTCTTTACAGTCTGAGTCACCAGGGAAGCCCAAGAATACTGGAGTGGGTAGCCTATCCCCTCTCCAGGGGATCTTCCTGAACCATGAGTCAAACCAGGGGCTCCTGCATTGCTGGCAGACTCTTTACCAGCTGAGTTATCATCACTCCAATCTCTGCCTGTATCAACATGTGTCTTTTCTGTCACACACAGTCTCGCTCTGTGGCCCTTGACCTGTCTTCTTTCTGTGCACGTCTGCCTCTGTATCTCTTCTAAGGACAGGAGCCATATTGGATAGGAACTTGCTTTACTCCAGAATGACCTATCTTAACTCATCACATCTGCTATGACCTCATTTCTAAATAAGGTCACATCCTGAGGTACTGGAGTGAGGCCTTCAACACATCATTTTGGGGGACACAATTTAGCCACAACAGACGGCAAGATGAAGTGTACAAAGTTCTTAGCTGTTCATTGGTTAGTTAATTAAGGACTATTTTTGTTGTTGTTTTAATATTGTTTATATATTTCTTTACTCCCTACTTTATTTTAGAGAGGACTGCAGGCATCTTAAAGAAAAATAAATAAAATAAAATTGTGATTGAAGAAAAATATAAATAGGACCAGAAAATGCAAAATATAAGTAAAAGTAAAATGAGCAAGAAAATAAGATAAAATACGGGACGAGAATGCAGTGTAGGGGCTACTACCCAGATCTGAGTTTAAATAGTAGCTTCCTTATTTACTGCCATTTGAACATGGAAAAGTCATCCAACTTCTCTTTTTCTTATCTGTAGTAAGAATACTCTTTTCTATTCAGCCTGAAACTTCATTCAGGATACAAAATAATTTTAAAAGTCTATTTTTCTTATCTTAGCACCATGCCTGACAAAAGATATGTAGTAAATGATAGCAATTTCTCATATGTTACCTTAAAACATATATATATATGTATATATACACATACACACACTAACATTTTCATCAATACTATGAGTGTTCAAATTTGCCTTTGAGCTCCCTAGAAGCCACAGCAAAAAGGATTATATAATTGAATAAGTCGCCATCACATTTGGACAAGGAAAAGCTCATTAGTTGTTTAGAGGAAGCCAAATTTTTAAACATAATTTCCTAGAGATATTTCCATGTGAGGGTTTGTGGAGATAATTCTGAATTATACAGTGAAAATGTTCTTTTAAAAAGCTATTTGAATATTTTGAATGCTTTTTTTCCTTAGAATATTTTCTGTAGAAATTTAAAGCATATAGAATGACAATACAGATTATCAAAGAACTAAGATAATAGGGCTTCCCTGGTGGCTCAGATGGTAAAGAATCTGCCTGCAATGTGGGAGATCAGGATTCAATCTCTGGATCAGGAAGATCCCCTGGAAAAGGAAATGGCTACCCACTCCAGTATTCTCGCCTGGAGAATCCCATGGACAGAAAAGCCTGGAGGGCTCAGTCCATGGGGTTGCAAAGAGGCAGACATGACTGAGCAACTAACACACACAGTATTATTTTACTAGAATTGCTGTTTGGTGGGATATGTAGCTTTTATTCATCTTCAAATACCATTTTCTTCACTCAGTTTGGAAGGGATGAAATTGTAGAGTTTGCACTTGGGTGAGATGAGAGTTTGCATAATAATTACCATGTTGATTCAACAACATTAGTCTTAGATTTCTGTTACTGATTTCATTCAACTAATAGTTAAGATGGTAAAGAGTCTGCTTGCAATTTGGGAGAACCAGGTTTGATCCCAGGATCAGGAAGATCCCTGGAGAAGGAAATGGCAACCCACTCCAGTATCGATGTCTGGAAAATCCCATGGATGGAGGATCCTGGTGGGCTACAGTCCCTGGGGTTGCAAAGACTTGGACGCGACTGAGTGACTAATACACAACAGTTAGGTACCTCCTATATTTCATCTCTTCTCTGCACAGCAAATGGAAATAAGAATTTCTGTCTTCTTTGTGCTTACCTTCTAATGAATGAAGGCAGAGAACAAAGAATTGTGTAAGTGGTTGTACTCTTGCATGAAGGTAAATAGGTTGCTACCCCTGCCAAATGTTACTGCCATAACTTTCCAGAATTCATAGTGTGTTTCTTCTCAATATTCTGGTGGAAATAACTTAGAAAGAGAGAGACAGGGGTGGGGAACAGTGGTGTCAGACAGGGTCTCAGAACAGGATTTCTTGGAGAGTTTTCTAGGAAAGATAGCCAGGAGTCCAGATGATGTTGATACTAGAGGCCATCACAAAGGTGGCTCTAATTTCATGTCTAATATCCCAGGCTGTGTAAGTCTAGCTCCCCTACATATGATATCTCTAAACTCCTGAGATAATCAGAAGTATCCACCTTCTAGGAGGGATGAAGCCTGGGGCAGTCAGGTCTTGTGGCAGTGGCAAAATCATGGCATCTTCCATGTTGCCATGAAGTTAAAAATTTTTCAGAAATCTTGAATCACATTTACAGGGAAAGATTGGTGAAATACTGTACTGCTGCCCATCAGTTTTCTGGCTTACCACATGAGATCCATGCCAGTCACAGGACTCAGTCCTGTTCCTCTGTCCCCTATCACTTCTCCCATGTCCAGTAGCCCAATTCAAGAGTTCATTAAAAAATCTCATGAATTTTTCCATTTCATTAAAAGTCAAAATTACTAATTTTATTTTATTCATGATGTGACAAAAATTAGAAAATTTCTACTCCTTTTGGGTAGAAGTTTGAGGATATTGAGGAAGGTGAGAAAATAACTTTTTACTTTTCCACATTCAGACTGAATTTTTCAGTATAACAGACTAGTCACTTAAGGTCAGTCACTCAGTCATATCCAACTCTTTCTGATCCCATGCACTGCAGCACACCAGGCCTTCATGTCCATCACCAAATCCCAGAGATACTCAAACTCACGTCCATAGACTCGGTGATGCTATCCGACCATCTCATCCTCTGTCACCCCCTTCTCTTCCTGCCTTCAATTTTTCCTCAGCATCAGGGTCTTTTCCAATGAGTCAATTCTTCACATCAGGTGGCAAAAGTATTGGAGTTTCAGCTTCAGCATCATTCCTTCCAATGAATATTCAGGACTGATTTCTTTTAGATTTGACTGGTAGGATCTCCTTGCAGTCCAAGGGACTCTCAAGAGTCTTCTCCAACACCATAGTTCAAAAGCATTAATTCTTCAGTGCTCAACTTTCTTTATAGCCAACTCTCACATCCACACATGACTACTGGAAAAACCATAGCTTTGACTAGATGGACCTTTGTCGGCAAAGTAATATCTCTGCTTTTTAATATGCTGTCTAGGTTGGTCATAGCTTTTCTTCCAAGGAGCAAGTGTCTTTTAATTTCATGGCTGAAGTCCCCATCTGTAGTGATTATGAAGCCCAAGAAAATAAAGTCTGTCACTGTTTCCACTGTTTCCCCATCTATTTGCCATGAAGTGATAGGACCAGATACCATGATCATAGTTTTCTGAATGTTGAGTTTTAAGCCAACTTTTCCACTCTCCTCTTTCACTTTCATGAAGAGGCTCTTTAGTTCTTCTTCTATGTCTGCCGTAAGAGTGGTGTCATCTGCATATCTGAGGTTGCTGATATTTCTCCTAGCAATCTTGATTCCAGCTTGTGCTTCATCCAGCCTGGCATTTTGTATAATGTACTTTCTACAGAAATTAAATAAGCAGGGTGACAATATACAACCCTGACGTACACCTTTCCCAATTTAGAACCAGTCTGTTGTTCCATGTCCAATTCTAACTGTTGCTTCTTGACCACCTCAGGAGGCAGGTTAGGTGGTCTAGTAATCCCATCACTCTAAGAATTTTCCACAGTTTATTGTGATCCACACAGTCAAAGGCTTTGGAATAGTCAATAAAGCAGAAGTTGATGTTTTTCTGGAACTCTCTTGCTTTTTCTATGATCCAACAGATATAGACAATTTGATCTCTGGTTGCTCTTCCTTTCCTAAATCCAGCTGGAATATCTGGAATTTCTCTGTTTACATACTGTTGAAGGCTGGCTTGGAGAATTTTGAGTATTACTTTGCTAGTGTGTGAGATAAGTACAACTGTGTGGTAGTTTGAACATTCTTTGGCACTACCTTTCTTTGGCATTAGAATGAAAACTGACCTTTTCCAGTCCTGTGGCCACTGCTGAATATTCCAAATTTGCTGGCATATTGAGTGCAGCACTTTCACAGCATCATTTTAGGATTTGAAATAGCTGAACTGAAATTCCATTAACGCCACTAGCTTTGTTCATAGTGATGCTTCCTAAGGCCCACTTGACTTCACATTCCAGGATGTCTGGCTCTAGGTGAATGATCACCCCATCGTGATTATCTGGGTCATGAAGATCTTTTTTGTACAGCACTACTGTGTATTCTTGCCACATCTTAATATCTTCTGCTTCTGTTGGGTCCATACTGTTTCTGTCCTTTATTGTGCCCATCTTTGCATGAAATGTTCCCTTAGTATCTCTAATTTTCTTGAAGAAATCTCTCATCTTTCCCATTCTATTGTTTTCCTGTATTTATTTGCATTGATCACTGAGGAAGGCTTTCTTATCTCTCCTTGTTCTTTGAATTTCTGCATTCAAATGGGTGTATCTTTCCTTTTCTCTTTTGCCTTCAGCTTCTCCTCTTTTGTCAGCTATTTGTAAGGCCTCAGACAACCATTTTGCCTTTTTGCGTTGCTTTTTCTTGGAGATGGTTTTGATCACTCCCTCCTGTAAAATGTCACAAACCTCCATCCATAGTTATTCAGGCATTCTGTCTATCATATCTAATTCCTTGAATTTATTTGTTACTTCCACTGTATAATCATTAAGGGATTTGATTTAGGTCATACCTGAATGATATAGTGGTTTTCCCTACTTTCTTTAATTTACATCTGAATTTGGCAAGAAGAAGTTCATGATCTGAGCCACAGTCAGCTCCCAGTTTTGTTTTTCCTGATTGTGTAGAGCCTCTCCATCTTTGGATGCAAAGAATACAATCAATCTGATTTTGATATTGACCCTCTGTTGATGTCCATGTGTAGAATCTTCTCTTGTGATGTTGGAACAGGGTGTTTGCTATGATCAGTGCATTCTCTTGGCAAAACTCTATTAGTCTTTGCCCTGCTTCATTCTGTACTCCAAGGTCAAATTTACCTGTTACTCCAGGTATCTCTTGACTTCCTACTTTTGTATTCCAGTCTCCTATGATGAACAGGACATCTTTTTGGGTGTTAGCTATGGAAGGTCCTGTAGGTCTTCATAGAACCATTCAACTTCAGCTTCTTTAGAGTTACTGGTTGGGCATAGATTTGGATTACTGTGATATTGAATGGTTTGCCTTGGAAACAAACAGAGATCATTCTGTCATTTTTGAAATTGCTCCCAAGTACTGCATTTTGGCCTCTTTTGTTGACTATGATGGCTACTCCATTTCTTCTAAGGGATTCCAGCCCACAGTGGTAGATATAATGGTTATCTGAGTTAAAATCACTGATTGCAGTCCATTTTATTTCACTGATTCCAAAAATGTTTATGATTGCCATCTCCTGTTTGACCACTTCCAATTTACCTCAATTCTTGGACCTAACATTCCAGGTTCCTATGCAGTATTGCTCTTTACAGCATCTGACTTTACTTCCGTCACCAGTCACATCTACCACTAGGCTTTGTTTTCAATTTGGCTCTGTCTCTTCATTCTTTCTGGAGCTATTTCTCAACTCTTCTCCAGTAGCATATTGGGCACCTACCAACCTGGGAGTTCAACTCTCAGTGTCCTATCTTTTGGCCTTTTCATGCTGTTCATGGGGTCTCAAGGCAAGAATACTGAAGTGATTTGCCCTTCCATTCTCCAGTGGACCATGTTTTTTCAGAACTCTCCACCATGCCCCATCATCTTGGGTGGACCTACACAGCATGGCTCATAGTTTCATTTAATTAGTCAAGGCTGTGATCCATGTGATCAGTTTGGGTAGTATTCTGTGATTGTGGTTTCCATTCTGTCTTCCCTCTGATACATAAGGATAGAGGCCTGTGAAAGCTCCCTGATGGGAGTGACTGACTTTAGGGGAATTCAGGTCTTGTTCTGATGGGCAGGGCAATGCTTAGTGAAGTTGTTCAGTCCTGTTCCATTCTTTGTGACCCCATCAACTGTAGCCTACCATGCTTCTCCATCCATGGGATTTTCCAAGCAAGAGTACTGGAGTGGGTTGCCATTTCCTTCTCCAGGGGAATCTTCCCGACCCAGGGATCTAACCCAGGTCTCCCTCATTGCAGGCAGATGCTTTACCTCTGAGCCACCAGCAAAGCCCAATGCAATGGGCTTGCTTGCAAAGGACAATGCTCAGTAAATCTTTAATCCAATTGTCTGTTGATGGGCAGGGCTGTGTTCCCTCCCTTTTGTTTAGCCTGAGATCAAACTATGGTAGGGGTAATGATGGTAATGGTGACCTCCTTCTAAAGGACTTTGGCTGGAACTGTTGTATTCAGTGCCCCTGACCCAGCAGCAGGCCGCTGTCAACCATGCTTCTGCCAGAGACTCCTGGACACTCATAGGCAAATCTGGTTCAGTCTCTTGTGAGGACACTGCCCCTTTCTCCTGGCTTCTGATGCATACAAGGTTTTGTTTGTGCCCTCTAAGAATGTGTTTCCCCAATGCTCTGAAAGTTCTGTAATCAAATCCGACAGGCCTCCAAAGTCAAATTCCCTGGGGGTTCTCAGTCTCTTTGCTGGATCCCCAGGTTGGGAAATCTGTTGTGGGTCCTAGAACTTTTTTTAACAGTGGGAGAGTTTCTTTGGTATAACTGTTCTGTAGTTTGTGGGTCATCTACTTGACCCATCAGTTAAGTTCAGTCAGTCACTCAGTCATGTCCAACTCTTTGTGACCCCATGGATTGCAGCACACCAGACTTCACTGTCCATCACCAACTCCAGGAGCTTGCTCAAACTCATGTCCATTGAGTTGGTGATGCTATCCAACCATCTCATCCTCTGTTGTCCCCGTCTCCTCCTGCCTTCAACCTTTCCCAGCATCAGGGTATTTTCCAATGAGCCATTTCTTCGAATCAGGTGGCCAACATATTGGAGCTTCAGCGTCAGTCCTTCCAATGAATATTCAGGACTGATATCCTTTAGGATTGACTGGTTGGGTCTCCTTACAGTCCAAGGACTCTCAAGAGTTTTCTCCAACACCACTATTTAAAAGCATCAATTCTTTGTCACTCAGCTTTCTTTATAGTTCAATTCTCACACCCATACATGACTACTGGAAAAACTATAGCTTTGACTAGATGAACCTTTGTCAGCAAAGTAATGTCTCTGCTTTTTAATATGCTGTCTAGGTTGGCCATAGCCTTTCTTCCAAGGAGCAAGAATCTTTTAATTTCATGGCTACAGTCACCATCTGTAGTGATTTTGGAGCCCAAGAAAGTAAAGTCTGTCCCTGTTTCCATTGTTTCGCCATCTATTTGCCATGAAGTGATGGAACCAGATGCTATGATCTTCATTTTTTGAATGTTGATCCATATATTCCCAGAAATCAGTAACAGTCAAGAAATCCCTCTGTCTCTTTTTTCTGAGATCTTCCCAACCATTTTGTGTTCTGAGAAACTTTGAACCTCAAAGAACTATTTTGCTCTTGATATTCCAAATTAATAGCCACCCCCTCCCTTCCTTATGACTTGCCGCTTTTTAAAAAAAAACACAATTGTTCTCCTTTCTCTTTGGTATGTTCCTCATTAGTAGATATTCTCCCTATTTCAATAACCTACATGAAATCATTGCCTTAATTATCTTGTGCATTATGTGTTTGCAACCACTATCTTTTTTTCTTTCTTTTTTTTTACAAAGTCAACACAGACTTTGATTTAGACAATTTTTAATCAATCACTCCCTTAGAAATTTTATTTCATAAAGACATAGAATGCATGCTATTTTTCTTTTTTAAACTTTTCTGGCTAAGTTAGAGCAATAGACATATCTTTTCATTTACAGAAAATGCACACAAATTAGAATAGATTCGATTTTTGCAACAACTTCTGTTTTATATCAATTTGAAAAAAATTCACTTTTTTTCACAACTTCTTTTATAAGAAATATGTTTTGACTGGAGGTAAAATTTTATTTACTATATGTTAAGCCAGCAGTATAAAAGTTCTTTAAGTTTCTTAAAAATGTGTTCAGGATTTTTATGATGAAACTTTTAACCTGGAGAATTCTTTTAACCTACAGGGCAGTTAATCTTCTTTACCTAAGCCTGTATCTGTGCATAAATATTTTGATAGATTCTAACATGGGTAAAGTTAGAGAACCAGAGAGTTGTAATCCTCTAAAGAAATAGCAGCATTTGTTTCCATTTAATGGAAGAGTTATTTTTTCATGCATTTTTTAAAGGAGTCTACCCTGTTTTATTACTGGAATATCCTGAAAATTGTCACTTACAGGTATAGATCATTTATCCTGAGTCATATTGTCAGTTCTTTGGAGAATCAAAAACCTGCACGTGAAAAGACAAATGACAATTCTATTTTAAAGTACTCAGGTATAGCTTAAAAGTATGTGTCCAGATTACGTAATTTAAAGTTGCCCATTTTAACAGCAGTTCTTGCTGTTGCTTTCAGGGCCTAAGGCAGTCCTGGACTTATTGGATCCTTATTAACTTAGAATAATTCAACTGACTTTTCTATTTGTCCAAAAAGCACGGGGAGAGTACCTAAGCAAATGATTCAAGTGTAAAAAAGTATAAGATATATTTACCTATTTAAGAAAATTAGTATTTCGAAACTCTTTAGTAGCAGTTTTCTTGTGCATAATACAATTGCAATGTAAACTATATATATATATATATATATATATAAGCATAAAAATGTACACACACATATACACATATGACAATATACAAATTTACGTGTAAATATATACATACATATTCCAATGTTTTGATATATTTATCAGGGCCATTCATAACTATTCATTAAACAAGACAAAACCAAAGGAACGTTTAGCCAGTCAGTGCCCAGTGCTGAGCGCCACTTTCCTGCCACCTGAAATAAAACTGCATACCTTTAGGGACATTCCATAGCATTCACAGACCACCGAGTTCCGACTTTGCATCTGTTTTTTATCAATGCATTCATTGATTAGTCATCACAACGGGCAAGTTACGTGATGATTTCTATTGCCACTTAAACACCCCAAATGAGAACATTTTTTTTCAAACACAATAGATTTACCCAAAGCAGCAAAATCCAAAGGAAGCTTCTTGTTTAATCCCAGATGAAGATTTTTCTGACTTTATTTTAATTACCTTCTTTAGTCATAAATTAGCAGAGTTTCCTCTGGTTCGTATGGTTTCATGGTCTTATAATTAATGTAGCAGGGCAGGTGTTCAAATATAGTGCTTCATGAAATGGGTGATACAAGAAATTAATATGGTAATATGTTACACGGAAGGATTCTGTAGTCACTTATGTGGTAAAATACTGTACATGCAGTTCACCTAATGGAAACCCATTGTCAAGAGTCTAGTTAACTACTCCATGTTATTGGTGCTTCAACAGCTATTTTGTGTGGCCAGAGGCCTTGAACAGACACTAACTCCTCCTGAGATTTCAGGTTCTATATGACAGCCTACAGAGTCACAAGCAGATGTAAGCTCCTGGAATAACTTTCCCAGCAGTCTCTATCAGTGACAATCTCCCCTGCTTTGTGGGACCTTCTCCTTGTGCACCCCTTATAAGTCTTCTTTGGAGGTTATCAGAACCCCGGTCTTTTTTATTTGATCAATCTGGCCTTAGCCCAGGAAACCCATAATACCTCCCTGCTGGAATTTAATAAAGACATGAGCCCCAGGTCCCATCATTCTCTCTGTCTGCAATCTCCCTTGACCTCCCTATGTGGCCCCTGAAGACATTTACTTCCGCTAAGACTCATGAATAATAATCTTCTCTATGTCAGTTTCCCTTGTGGTCTTTTGTTGAACCATCCAACACAGCAGATCCTACATTAGTGTTAATGTAACAAAGTCAGAATTCGATTCTCATAATGCATCTTCTAAAAACCATGATAATTCTTATAGTGACAATGTTTAATTTTATTTAAATGTATTTAATGTTTAAATTTATTTAATTATGGGTCAATGAGTTTGGGGAATTCTACAATAATACACTAGGCAGTTTCAGGTATAAACTTGATATATTCATATTAGCTCTCATCTACATTGGACCTTTTTATTTATAAACATACTCAGGAAAGCAAATGATATCAGTGGCATCACAGGTCTCATAGAGGAATTTTTAAATTTATTATTTATTTTATTTAAGTACAGTTGGTTTTGTTGTTTTTGTTCAACGGCTGACTTCTTGAGAGCCCATGACCTGCAGCACACCAGGGTTCCCTGTCCTTCACTATCTCCCTGAGTTTGCTCAAATTCATGTCAGTTGAGTCAGAGATGCCATCCAACCATCTCAACCTCTGTCACCTCCTTCTCATCTTGCCTTCAGTCTTTCCCAGCATGAGGGTCTTTTTCAATGAGTCAGTTCTTCCCATCAGGTAGCCAAAATATTGAAGTTTCAGCTTGCATCAGTCCTTCCAATGAATAGTCAGGGTTAACTTCTCTTAGGATTGACTGGTTTGATCTCCTTGCAGTCCAAGGGACTCTCAAGAGTCTTCTCCAGCACCACAGTTTGAAAGCATCAATTCTTTGGCGCTCAGGCTTCCTTATGGTCCGACACTCACATCTGTACATGACTACTGGAAAAACCATAGCTTTGACTAGATGGACCTTTGTCAGCAAGATGATGTCTCTGCTATTTAATATGCCATCTAGGTTGGTCATAGCTTTTCTTCCAAGGAGCAAGCATCTTTTAATTTCATGGATGTAGTCATCATCCATATTGGTTTTGGAGCCCAAGAATATGAAATCTGACACTGTTTCCACTTTTGACCATCTATTTGCCAAGAAGTGATAGAACTGGATGCATGATCTTCGAATTTTGAATGTTGAGTTTTATGCCAGTTTTTTCACTCTCCTCTTACACCCTCATCAAGAGGCTCTTTAGTTCCTCTTTACTTTCTGCTATTAATGTGGTATCATCTGGATATCTGAGGCTGTTGTTATTTCTCCTGGAAATTCCAGCTTCTGCTTCATCCAGCCCAGCATTTTGTATGATGTACTCTACATATAAGTTAAATAAACAAGGTGACAATATACAGCCTTGATGTACCTCTTTCCCAATTTTGAACCAGTCCGTTGTTCCATGTCCAGTTCTAATCGTTGCTTCTTGGCCTGCACACAGGTTTCTCAGGCAGCAGGTAATGTTGTCTGGTATTCCCATCTCTTTAAGAATATTTCACAGTTTGTAGTGATTCACAGAGTCAAAGGTTTTACCGTAGTTAATGAAGCAGAAATATTTTTTTATTTTTTATTTTTTGAATTCCCTTGCTTATTCTATGATCCAGTGTATGCTGGCATTTTGATCTCTGGTTCCTCTGCCTTTTCTAAATCCAGCTTGTACATCTGGAATTTCACTGTTCACATACTGCTGAAGCCTGGCTTGAAGGATTTTGAGCATAATCTTGCTAGCATATGAAATGAGTGCAATTGTATGGTAATTTGAACATTCTTTGGCATTGCCTTTCATTGGGACTGAAATGAAAACTGACCTTTTCCAGTTTTATGGCCACTGCTGAGTTTTCCAAATTTGCTGGCATAATGAGCACAGCACTTTAACAGCATCATCTTTTAGGATCTGAAATAGCTTAGATGGAATTCTATCACCTCCACTAGCTTTGTTCATAGTAATGTTTCCTAAGGCCCACTTGACTTCACACTCCAGGACGTCTGGCTCTAGGGGAGTGAAGTGATTCACTTTTACATATATAACTTTTCCATTATGGTTAATCAGAGAATATTGAATACAGTTCCTTATGCTATACAATTCAGTCAGTTCAGTTCAGTAGCTCAGTTGTGTCCGACTCTTTGCGACCCCATAAATCACAGCACGCCAGGCCTCCCTGTCCATCACCAATTCCCAGAGTTCACTCAGACTCACGTCCATCAAGTCGGTGATGCCATCCAGCCATCTCGTCCTCTGTCGTCCCCTTCTCCTCCTGCCCCCAATCCCTCCCAGCATCAGAGTCTTTGCCAATGAGTCAACTCTTCGCATGAGGTGGCCAAAGTATTGGAGTTTCAGCTTTAGCATCATTCTTTCCAAAAAACACCCAGGACTGATCTCCTTCAGAATGGACTGGTTGGATCTCCTTCCAGTCCAAAGGGACTCTCAAGAGTCTTCTCCAACACCACAGTTCAAAAGAATAAGCATATTTAACTTATATGCAGAGTACAGCATGAGAAACGCTGGGCTGGAAGAAGCACAAGCTGTAATCAAGATTGCCGGGAGAAATATCAATAACCTCAGATATGCAGATGACACCACTCTTATGGCAGAAAGTGAAGAGGAACTCAAAAGCCTCTTGATGAAAGTGAAAGAGGAGAGTGAAAAAGTTGGCTTAAAACTCAACATTTAGAAAACCATGGCATCTGGTCCCATCACTTCATGGGAAATAGATGGGGAAACAGTGGAAACAGTGTCCGACTTTATTTTTGGGGGGCTCCAAAATCGCTGCCGATGGTGACTGCAGCTATGAAATTAAAAGACGCTTACTCCTTGGAAGAAAAGTTATGACCAACCTAGATAGCATATTCAAAAGCAGAGACATTACTTTGCCAACAAAGGTCCGTCTAGTCAAGGCTATGGTTTCTCCAGTGGTCATGTGCGGAGAAGGCAATGGCACCCATTCCAGTACTCTTGCCTGGAAAATCCCATGGACGGAGGAGCCTGGTGGGCTGCAGTCCATGGGGTTGCTAAGAGTCGGACATGACTGAGCGACTTCACTTTCACTTTTCACTTTCATGAATTGGAGAAGGAAATGGTAACCCACTCCAGTGTTCTTGCCTGGAGAATCCCAGGAAAGGGGGTGCCTGGTGGGCTGCCATCTGTGGGGTCACACAGAGTCGGACACGACTGAAGTGACTTAGCAGCAGCAGCAGCAGCAGCATGTATGGATGTGAGAGTTGGACTGTGAAGAAAGCTGAGCACCGAAGAATTGATGCTATACAGTAGTTGGACCTTATTATTTACCCATCCTATATTAAGTAGTTTTCATCTGTTAATCCAAAACTCCCAATTCATCTCCCCCATACACCCCAATCCCTGGCAGCCACAAATCTGTTATCTCTGTCTGTGATTCTGTTTCATAGTTAAGTCTGAGTCATATTTTAGATTCCACAAGTGATATCGTATATTATTTGTCTTTCTCTGTTTATCTTACTTCACTTACTATGATAATCTCTAGGTCCACGTTGCTGCAAATAACATTATTTCATGATTTTTTATGGCTTAGTATTCCATTCTGTACATGTACCACATTTTCTTTATCCATTCATCTGTCAGTGGATATTTTGGTTGTTTCCATGTCTTGGCTATCGTGAATAGTGCTGTTATGAACACAGGGGTGCATGTATCTTTTCAAATTAGATTTTTGTCTGAATATGTGGCCAGGTGTGGGACTGCTGGATCATTTGGCAACTCTATTTTTAGTTTTTTTACGAACCTTCATACTGTTCCCCATAGTGGCTGTACCAACTTACATTCCCACAAATACGTAGGAGGGTTCCGTTTTCTCCATACCCTCTCCAGCGTTTGTTCTTTGTAGACCTTTTAATGATGACCATTCTTGAGTGGACTGAGGTGGTACCTCACTGGATTTTCAATTTGCATTTCATCACAGTGGAATATTTTGTTACTCATGATTTAAAAGAATCCATGTTGTTCAGATGGTAAAGAATCTGCCTGCAATTCAGGAGACTTGGGTTCAATCCCCAGATCGGGAAGATCTCCTGGAGAAGGGAATGGCAACCCACTCCAGTATTCTTGCCTGAGAATTCCGTGGACAGAAGAGCCTGGCAAGCTGAAGTCCATGGGGTCAGAGTTGGACACAACTTTGCAACTAACACTTTCACTCCATATGAAAATCAGGATAAGAGCATTGATATGGTGATCTGATCCTCCAGTCTCTCAGCAGAGGCATCTGATACTGTCATGGGGAAACCCAATTGGCCAATTGTGGAAGGAGGTTGAATTGAAATTCAAAAGAGAGAATTGATTGGATTAATCAATCACAAGCCAGTGTAGGCAGCTCTACTCCAAGACACCTCAGTGAATGAGGTGGCTAGACTGGACACTTTTAAAATTAGAGGTCATCATGCTTTGCATCAGATGACTTACTCCTTTTTCAGAGCTAATTGGGCCAAAGACTGGTAGTTGACTTGAAGTGTGTGCCTTATTCATCATATTTTAAACTGTTATATATACAAGGGTCACTTTCTGAACATTATTGTTTAAAATTGGACTAGTAGTCTTTCTTTCAGTATCATTGAAAAAAATTGACAACTTCCTCCTATATTTTAATCACTTGATATAACCTCTGAAACAATTTCCTGAGGCCAGTATTGGTATCCATTAGTATTTTTGAGCTAAGATTCAGCAAACTCTCCCAGTTTAGTAAAGTGTCAGAGATTCAAAGTCTGTTTGATTCCATGCCACAATCAAAGTGTCTTTCATCTGTCACCATCTTCTTTTTTTTTTTCTGTGAGTTATTTCTTTTATTCAGAAACAGAAGCTGTGTGAGTGTTTTGCTGCAGCAGTGGCAACCCAGGTAAAAAACAGTGCTCCTTGCAAGGGCTAAAAACATCATTAAAAATCAAAGCAGTAGTGTTGATTTGTTAAAAATCAAATCAAAGTGTTGACCTTAGGTCCTGAAAAGAAAAAAAAAAAAAAAAAAAGCATTTGGAAAGGTGTTACTGTATCAAGAAGCCAGCTTATTCAAGGATGGATTGTTATACTTTCAATTATTTTGAATTTATCTTTGTTATTACACTCTTCTAATGTAGCTGTAGAAACTGCTTTCGTCTTCAAAATTTGTGGCCCTCATTGTCACTGTCTGTCTGTGTCTCTGTATATGACCCCATTTTGTTCCTTTTTTATGGCTGAGTAGTATTCCATTGTATATGTGTACCACTTCTTCTTCATCCATTCATCTATCAGTGGACATCTAGGTTGTTTCCATGTCCTGGCTGTTGTAAATATCGCTGCAGTGAACACTGGGGAGCATGGGTCTTTTTGAACTATGCTTTTCTCAGGATATTTGCCCAGGAGTGGGATTGCTAGGTCATGCGGTACTTCTAGTTTTAGTTTTTTGAGGAACCTCCATATTGTTCTCCATAGTGGTTTTATCAATTACATTCCCATCAATAGCGCAAGAGGATTCCCTTTTCTCCACACCCTCTCTACCATTTATCATTTGTAGATTTTTGATGATGGCCATTCTGACTGGTGTGAGTTAATATCTCATCATCTTCCTTTCTTGATTGCTATATAGCTAAGATCAACTCAAGGATAATTCTGCCCCAACCCTTCATGATTCTTTTGGGAAAGGAGTTGCTTCATCAAAGAAAAGTTTTGTGAGACAGAACAGATGCCCTTGTATCCTTCTTATTTATTTATTTTTTCCTCTGTCTCACAGAATAATCACTGGCATTTATGTGAAAATCAATATTGTGTCTATTGAATGTGGCCTCAAATACATAAGCAGGAAAAAAGTTGTTAGGGAATTTATTGAACTCTGTCCTGTTTTAGGTTTATTGTAAAATATATTCATCCATTCAATTTAGTCAGATCCTGTTCCTGCCATAAAATTGCCTTTATGGAAATATTAGACTGATGAAGAATCCCTGTTAGGAATATAGATGACTGTGATACTTAGAATTCTTTCACTCCTTCCTCAAGATGAGAAATGACTCCCCAGACAAGAACAACTAGGTGTACCCAAGTTTAACTTCTTAGCCAACATCTGAAGTCGTCATTTTTTTTTTTGGTAAACGAATTTGCTTATTATGCCTACCTCTCTTACTCTGTAATGTAAAAATTGTCTATCATGACTGTTAGCATTTATGCATTAAGAGGGTGATTTTTTACACAGAGTCACAGAGAAGAATCCACTCATCTCAGATTTCCTGCTATATTTTAGCCTCCTAGTTTTTCCCATGCATCCCATGGACGGAGGAGCCTGGTGGGCTGCAGTCCATGGGGTTGCTAAAGAGTCAGACATGACTGAGCGACTTCACTTTTACTTTTCATTTTCCTGCATTGGAGAAGGAAACAGCAATCCACTCCAGTGTTCTTGCCTGGAGAATCCCAGGGACGGGGGAGCCTGGTGGGCTGCCGTCTATGGGGTCGCACAGAGTTGGACACGAATGAAGCGACTTAGCAGCAGCAGCAGCAAACTGCTTTTAGTATTTTGTGATGGAAAGGCGGGACTTAGTCCCATCACCAATACTGCCTTGCATTTGCATAGTTTCATTCTTCTAAGTCTTATATTCAAAAGAGCCTTGTTTTATTGATCTAGACCATATATTGCAAAAAGGTTCTAGGAC
This sequence comes from Bos grunniens, assembly GCF_055505025.1. NCBI lineage: Eukaryota > Metazoa > Chordata > Mammalia > Artiodactyla > Bovidae > Bos > Bos grunniens. Next base: position 36,010,786 of record NC_141171.1, read on the forward strand.
CCTGAGTATTCCAGTCCCTTGAATTGTGGAAAAACACTAGAGAATATATTGTGCAGGTACTCAGGGGCCTGAGAAATATTTGGTCTTAGATAAAGAAATAGATAAAAGTCTTATTCTTAGAACTGAGTGACATAGCTCAACTTCCAAAGGATAATGGTGATTTAACCCAGAATGAAACGAAGGATGGACAGTCAAAAATATTTTTCTGCTCCAGCAAAAGAGATTTTGATGAAGTCAGGAAAGGCTTACTCTTGAGCCCCCAAAGGTGGCATACAGTTCCCACCAGTCTGATTGTACCGTACAACAGATCTGTCTACCCATCGTGATAAGCCATTTGTAGGAACCCTCATTTCTATAACATATATTCAAGCCTTCCAGGTATCATCTCTCTTCATTTTATTTTTTTCTAACCTAAAAATTTGCTTTCGTTCAACAGATTTAATTTACTGTTTGGTTCCCAGCTATATTTATGTCGCCTGCTAGCATAGCCCCCGGTTGTACCGCATAGATGAGACCCGAGGAAATGCTGCCTTTCTATGGCACTTAGCTCTGACTGGTAGCTGATATGGGCTCTACTTTCTCCTGCAAGGCACTTGGGATGTTTTCCCCCTGGTGTTTTGCCTATTTTAGAGGGTAATCTATATGATCCATTGCCACCATTTTTCCTGCTCTCCTTCTATGCCCTTTTTCTGTTTCTCCTTTAACTGACTTTATTACCACCAAACACCTCATTTTTCAGTCTGGCTTTACTTTCTTTCAGTGTCATAAACTCAGGGCCAAGTAAGCTTGTCAGATACTTGGTAAACAGTTTTATCTTTAAATTCTAGCCTTTCTTGGGCTTTAGAAAGTTGTCTTCTTCTTTCTTTGTTTTTTTAATTAGATTTCTAAAGGGCAGTTTCAGGTTTCTAGGAAAATTGCGCAGAAAGTATAGAGTTTCCGATTACATCCCCTCCACATACCCCTCCTTTCCCCACACACAGTTTCACCTATTAACATTTGTATTAGTGTGACCATTATTACAATTAGTTAACATTTTAAACAATTTGTTTTTAATTGGAGGATAATTGCTTTACAATGTTGTGTTGGTTTCTGCCATAAGTCAACATGCATCAACCATAGGTATAGTAGGGCCCCTCTCTCCTGAATCTCCTGCCGCCTCCCACCCCATGTCACCCCTCTATGTGCTGCGCTGTGCTTAGTCGTTCAGTGGTGTCTGACTCTGCGACCCCATGGGCTGTAACTCACTCACCAGGCTCCTCTGTCCATGGGGATTCTCCAGGCAAGAATACTGGAGTGAGTTGCCATGCCCTCCTCCAGGGGATCTTCCCCACCCAGGGTTCGAACCCAGGTCTCCTGCACTGCAGGCGGGTTCTTTACTGTCTGAGCCACCAGGGAAGCCCCATCCCGCTAGACTGTCAGAGCACCGGCTTGAGCTCCCTGTGTCATACAGCAAATTCCCAGTGGCTGTTTTACATATGGTAACGTGTATGTTTCAATGCTACTCTCTCAATTTGTCCCATCGTCTCCTTCCCCTGCTGTGTCCACAAGTCTGGCCTCTATCTCTGTGCCTCTATTACTGCCCTACAAATAGGTCCGTCAGTACCATTTTTCTAGATTCCATATATATGCACTAATATTTTAAAAACAAATATGATATTTGGTTTTCTCCTTCTGACTTCACTCTGTATACCAGGCTCTAGGTTCATCCACCTTACTAGAAATGACTCAAATTTGTCTGTTTTTATGGACGAGTAATAATCCATTTATTTGTGATAACGAATTATAAATTCTTTATCCATTCATCTGTTGATGGACGTTTACGTTGCTTCCATGTCCTAGCTATGTGACTAGTGCTGCAATGAACATTCGGGTACATGCGTCTTTTTCAATTTTGGTTTTCTTAGGGTATATGCTCAGGAGTAGAATTTTTGGGCCCTATGTTAACCATAGTACTGTGCACATTTATAATTCATTTTAATTAAATGGGATCAGATGAATAGTTTGCCATTTAAATGCTAACTTTTTAAGGAAAGGAAGTGTGCCTTCTTCATTCACAACAGAGTCCTCATAGACTAGCTCAGTGTACAATAAATATTTGAAGAAATTGTTTTCCTCATCACTTTCCTTTTTCCAGTGAGCTATTCTAGTTTCACAGATGCAGTATCTCAAAATCTTGTTGAAAATACAAATAACCATGTTAAAACTCATTTTCTGTTTTGAACCATCTATTTGAGAGGCTATGTTTGCTTTGATTTCTTTGAAACATATTTTTTTTTGAGCATTATTTTTTTTTCTTCTATGTACTATAGTAATATTAATCTTGTTGATAAGGATATATAAGTTGAAATAGAAATAAAACATGTGGGCACTGGTGAAGACACCTGTCTTAAGTTACAGTAGATCTATTATTGTGCCCCCAGCTTTCATCTGGATTAGAAACATTTACTGTGCAATTTCAAAGATACTGCAGCTTGAGAAGAGTGAGGAGAAAATGAGAGCAGGATTTGGAAACTGTGCATTTGCAATGAAGAGTTTCTGTTTCATGTTTCCTAAAACCGTTAGGAGTTCTGTCTGGGGCCTGCCATGACTGCTCTTGTCAAAGCTAGTCCCTGCAGGGTCCCTTTTACTGAGCAGGAGGCCTTCTGTTCAGTGCAGAGAACAGAACTTTTCTACAGGCATCAGCTGGTTTGAAATGAGTCTCCTGATTGTCCCACAAGAATCCTCACCTCTAAATCTATCCTATCTGTCATAGATGTGGACAGGCCTCCACTGGGGTTTACTTTGGTCATCTGTTATGTAGATTGAAAGTGAAAGTGAAGTCGCTCAGTCATGTCCAACTCTTTGCAACCCCATGGACTATAGTCCACCAGGCTCCTCCGTCCATGGGATTCTCCAGGCAAGAATACTGGAGTGGGTTGGCATTTCCTTCTCCAGGGAATCTTTCCAACCCAGGGATCAAACCCAGGTCTCCCACACTGCAGGCAGATGCTTTAACCTCTGAACCACCAGGGAAGCCTCTTAGGCAAACAAGAGACAGGAAGCCCAATACAAGATAGCAACATTTTGAGTAAGCCCAAAACAGCCCAGTGCAGAGGTCTTATGAAGAGAGAAAAGGATAAACAGAATTTGGCTAACTTTCTGGCTTTCTAGACATCTCAACTGAAGAACCAGACATGTGAGTATAGATACTCAACACAAGTGAGTCTTCAGCAAGTACTGACTGAAATAGACATAGGAAACACCAATGACGGAGAAGGCAGTGGCGCCCCACTCCAGCACTCTTGCCTGGAAAATCCTATGGACAAAGGAGCCTGGTGGGCTGCAGTCCATGGGGTCGCTAAGAGTCAGACACGACTGAGCGACTTCACTTTCACTTTTCACTTTCATGCACTGGAGAAGGAAATGGCAACCCACTCCAGTGTTCTTGACTGGAGAATCCCAGGGACGGGGGAGTCTGGTGGGCTGCCGTCTCTGGGGTCGCACAGAGTGGGACACGACTGAAGCGACTTGGCAGCAGCAGCAGCAAACACCAATGAATACCATGTATCTGAGCCCTGTTTTTTCTTAAGCTCTTTTAACTTCATCTCATGTTCTGTAGACTTTGTTGACATTTCTCATTTTCTCTGACATGGATCCCACTTTTCTTTTATTACTCGTGTGTCTCCCTAATGTAGATCATTCCATGGAAGTGTTAGAGAGCAACAATTGCTCCCCAGGTAGCTCATGCTCACCTTGTACTTTTCCCTCTCTCACATCCATTTAAAATATGACTTCCTTGTGTATTTACAGGCAATTTTTGATGTGCACAAGCTGCAGTCTTCTTCTATCTCCCAGGACACTAAGATGGAAGATGAAGTAGTAGAGGTGATGGAAGGGATCCAGACCTTTTTTGAAACCGATGGTCTCATTTGCAGGCATTAGTGATGAAGGTCTAAGGGCACCATGATGGAGAGAGGTGGTTAATCAGCTCATCTTCCATAGCAGATCCTTGGCTTTAGGTGATTAAAGGTGTCATGGGCCTTGATTCCACTTTTCTCTTTTTATGCCCAAGACATGTGTTATGTATTTCTGTCTGGGGCCATCTTTATTCTGCCAGGAACTTGCTTGGTTACTGGCACTCTGCATTCTCATTCACTATGAGTTAATTAGGTTCATCTCTGCAACCTGTTGGAAGTGGAGCAATTGCTGGGGTTTAACCAGTGATAAGGATGAGAATCTGCTTCTCAATTGGCTCAAATAATAACTTTCTCTTCTTCCTAACTTGATGCTCATTGACTTTTCATTAACATCCTATACCTACTAAGTTACAGAATAGAAATTAAAATACTAACAGTGTGGCTTCAAGAATATAACAAGGCGTGTGTTTACATAATAGTGTTTACATAATCTCATGAGGTAGTTTTCCATTTTTACTATTTGTACTTTGCAATGCCTTTTTTTTGCGGGGGTGGGGGGTTGGAGGATGAATAATAGAGGGTCACCATTCAGGGATCCAGATGAGAAATAAAATAGTTCAACTGTACTGGCATTATCACTGTCAGTCACTGGGGCTCCCCTGGTGGCTCAGTGGTAAAGAATCTGCCTGCCAATGCAAGAGATGCAGGTTCTATACCTGCCTGGCTCAGGAAGGTCCCCAGGAGAAGGAAATGGCAGCCCACTCCAGTGTTTTTGCCTGGGAAATCCCATGGGTAGAGGAGCCTGGTGGGCTACAGTCCATGGGGTCCAAAGGAGTAGGATAGGACTTAGTGACTAAACAACAACAATGGATTACTAAAACAATGGACTTATGTAATCTTTTATTTGGTTTTTTAAAAAGATCAACCTAAAAGAAAACCTAACCATCTGTCATAGACTGAATGTTTGTGTACCCTCCAACTGTATATGTTGAAATCATAACACCCAGAATGTGATGGTATTTAGAAGTGAAGCCCTTGTGACATTTAGATAAGGTGATGAGAGTGGAGCCCTGATTATGGGATTAGGGTTCTTATAAGAAGAAGATATGAGATCAGAGCCCTCCCTCTCCCTGCCCTGTAAGGACAAAGAGAAGAAGGTCATCTGCAAGCCAAGAAGAGGACCCATACCAGAACCCAACCACATCAGCACCCAGTCTCAGACTTCCCATCTCCAAAACCATAAATGTCTATTGTTTAAGCCACTCATTCTGATATTTTGTTGTTGCAGTTGAACTAAACCAGTAGTAGTGCTTAGATATTAACAATAATATTATTTTGTATTGGCCTAAATATAAAATTAGAACCATTGATTTAAAGAAAAAGCTTACTGATAGATGCATAGCTTTAGAGTTACAAACCTTTCACTCACTCCTTAATCTATAAGATGGACCTTTTTATATTTGGAGGAATTTTAAAGGCAATTTCCCAGATCTCTGGTCAAAACTTCCCCAGATACACCAAAATATCATCAAAGTGGAAATTTACTCTCACCTTAATTCCTTGCATTTCTCAACAAAGCAAAGAAATATAGAATCCCACTCAATAAATAGCCAGCCTCAGCCATTAGTATCTGTGCTGAGATACTTTTCCTCCAGTCTTAGAATCTTTGTGTAGTAGTGTTTTCCTGATTATGGCAGAAAGAGCTCTCTAAGTGACATTGAACCCAGGTCACATATGCAGTTGGCCCAAACTTTACTGTTAATCAATTGTCTTAGCCATTTTATGGTTTTTATCTAATTGTTTATTCGTGGGCTGAGCTAATACCTCTCAGCCAAGCAAATTTTTATGGCTCTGTGTATAATTTCTGAACAAATAGGGTATATAATGGCAATAAAAGTGCTGACACACTGCTTTCTCTAACGGCATGAGTGGCCTCAGTATTACAAAGCACACTTTTATTGCATCCTTATACCAGGTCGTTTATATGAAGCATGGATTGAAATATAATTTAGAAGTATGATGTTGGTACTTGAACCCCGTAGCTAGAATATGAAAGCCATCAAACAAATAAACAGACAATATAAATGATCCAGAAACAGAAAACAACTGATTCACCAAGGCCTCTAATAACTTAAGCATGGCTATTAGAGTCTTTTAGAGTGCATGTCTAAATCAGGCTTTTGGAAAAACAAAAAATTTCCCTTAGTTCTTATCCAAATCACCTTTGAACTGAAATGTTAAGACAGTTGGGACTATAGTACTTTTGGCTTATATTAAAGAAAAAAACTTTTTGTTAATAAAAACTAATATTGTGTGGGTGTGTATTTGTGTGTGTGTGTGTGTGTGTAAGGATGTTTTCTTGGGACACTAAATTTAGGGAACAGTATTATTGACCTTATCCATCCTTTCTATAATTTAACCTCAATATTTATATTCTTTTTACAAACTAGAAAGTAAAATAAGCAAGAGAATAGGAAAATGAAGAAGGCCATTTCTCTCTTTGACAGTATTTACTAAACATCATTAAAGTAGTTACAGCAGGCTCCAGGCATTGGGTGGCTGATTAGGAGGGTTGATTCTGAAATCTCACATGTTGATAAATTCAGCAAACATTATAATGGACTGATACTGTAGAAAGAAAAGTAGGAGATGAGTTAGTAATTGAGTATTTTTATCTTATCTAAGGTTTGATTTATCACTCTCTCTTTCCCTCTTCTCTTTCCTGACCCTACTCCTACCTCAACCTTACTGATTACAGTAGGTGGAGAAACAATATTACTCTGGAAATATAAGAAATATTCACTTAATGAATGAGAGAGTGGGTTAGTGCAAGAAAGAGAATTAACTGGATTGGGGAAATGTAGTTTTCAAAATATCTTGATGTATTAATTCAGTATTTAAGGGAACTAGACTCCACCAATGACAACCCACTCCAGTGTTCTTGCCTGGGGAATCCCAGAGATGGGGGAGCCTGGTGGGCTGCTGTCTTTGGGGTCACACAGAGTCGGACACCACTGAAGCGACTTAGCAGCAGCAGCAGCAGACTCCACCAAAATTTTATATAGACCTTCTAACTAGTGCCATTTTTTGTTGTTAGCCTTATTCATCTTTTTTGAGCTCATCTCCCACCCTAAGTTTCTTCTTCTTTGTCCTATAGGCTGTTAAGTGCCTTTCTGCTGCTTTCAGGTTACTGGAAATCTCCTATTTTATATAAGTTTATGCATCTCCCTACCCTACCCCTCGTGTTTTTTCTCCTTCCCCCTCTATCCAGTCACATTTCAGAGAAATTTCTCATCTCTCAACTAGATGCTGTTTTTATTAACATGATTCACAGTCAAGTATAATAAATAAGGAACAATTTCCATAATGATATTTTGCATTTAAAAAAATACATATTTTTTGCTTAAATGACTCTCTGTGTGAAAGTATGTTTCAGTTAACAACTTATACATTTTTATTCTTTTCTGGCCACCTCCTGGCTCAGGCATTCTCTGTCATTCTATTTAATCAGTGTCTCTAGCCTCAGTGGAATACTAGAACGTTCATGGACATTGGAATGCAGATTAAGCCTCAAATACCAGCTCCCTCAACAACTAGCCTAGTGACCTTGAACAAGTTATCAAATAACCTTTTGGGCCGTCTGCAAGAAGTTGGTAATAACTACTTTGTTAAAGTGGTTCAAAAAGGATATACATAAAGATACTCAAAGAGTACCTCATTGCAGGCACTTGATAAATATGGTATCTATTGATTAAATGATTCACATTTAATGGTATCATAAATGCTAAGGTAGAAAAGCACTTGAGATCATTGAGTTACATCCTCCTTATTTACGGATGAGAAAGCTGAGATTCAAGAGAAGTCAAGTGTTTTACCAAAGTTCACTAAATAATTAGAACACGGGTTAGAATCTAGGGCTGAGGCATGATTTAATTAATGATGGTCATATTATTTTGCACACCTGCCCCTCAAAGCCCTGCCTTACTTTGAATTTTGCTGCTTTTTATTACTATGCCCTTCTACCCACACACTATTTTAGGACAATTCTCCTTTCCCCTCTCATCTTTGTTTTTCTTCTAAAAGAGAACTTTATCTTATTATCTCATAATCATGAAGGTAACTGGACTGTTGCTCACTGAGTACCACCCTCCCTCTCCTTCCCTGCTCCTATCAGGAAGCAGTTCCACAGTCTCTACTTTAGATCTGCCACGTTTGATTCTGTGTTTACATTGCTAATTTCTCCTGGACAGTCAGTTCTTAATTTTGCCTCTTCAATCTCTTCTAACAGTTGAAGTGACCACCCTTTTCTAGAACATTATGTTTTCTAAATATTTCCTAGTCTAGGGTATAAAATGCATATATTCATTTCATGGTAAAGTTAAATTACTTTCATTAAAACTTAAAATGATTAAACAACATGTTATAGATATTTCTAATCACAGGAAGATACTGGCTTCCAATTTTTTTTTAATCTTACTGCAAAACATTCTCCAAAAAAGATTTAGGTTGAAACAGTCAGATTTAACACCCTTCAGTTTCTGGATTTCTGTTTCTCTAATTGTGGTTCTACTGATTTTACTTTTATTTTCCTCAGTAGTCCTCTAAATGTCCAAACTGCCAGAACGACAACAACAAAAATATATAAAAATGCATAATTAAATTTTTATCCATTAATTTTTTTTTAAATCTAGAAATTATGTGTTTATCTTTTTAAAGAAATAAAACTTGAGATAGAGCCAAAGTTTTATCCAATCCCTCCACTTTTCTTTCTCTAAGAACAACCATTAACCTGAAGTTGGCTCTTGTCAATCTAATTCATGCTTTTTCCGATTGAAATACATACAGATATACATATAAGCTGTAAATACTGCTGACTGTTTTAAACAAAATTACAATATTATTTTGGATATATATTTTGCATGACTAATTTTTTCTTTTCAGTATTTTATGTTTCAATCATGTGTTAAAACATGTATTTCTAATCTATGAATGTCAACTGTTTAAAAAGGGTTTTATGAACATACCAGGGTTTATTTATTACATCCAGTTTTGCAGCTATGATAAGTAATGCCAGGTGACCATTCCTGGACTTGTTTCTTTTTTGTACTCGTATAAGAGCAACTCTGTGCAGAATTCCTAAAAGCAGGAGTTGCTAGTTTACAGCTATGACTATCTTAAACCTAACTACATATTGATAAATTGTTTTCTACAATAATTTACATTTTTACCAGCAGTGTAACATAATTCCCATTTCATCATCTTCTTTGACAATTCCATGTGATGAAGCTCTCTTTTATTCCTATTTTACTTAGAACTATTTTTATTGTTATGAATGCCTTTTGGATTTATCAAACATCTTTTGTTCTGTAAATATTGGAATGAGAGTACTGAACTTTTCTCCTTTCATCTGTTAATGTGGTGATTCCCTTACAACATTTTTTCTAATGTAAAACATCTTTGCTTGTCTAAAATGAATTCTTATTGGTCTTGATGAATATTTTTTTACATTCTGAAATCACATTGACAACATTGCCTTTAAGACTTTTGAACTTATATTTACATATAAAACTACCCTATCTTTTTCCTATCTTAAACTATCTTATTTATTACAATAGTATATTAGTCCACACATTTTTATCTTTTTCTGTAGATTTGGCAGAAGTCACTCATAAAAATATATAGCTGAAGTATTTTTTTTAAAAACTGTCATGTGGAGTTTTAAAATTTACAAAAGTAACTTGAAATAGGAATTATATAAAAGTGTAAATATTAGTATTCCCATTTTACAGTTAGAGATATAGAAATTAGAAGACTTTCCTTATGGTCATGTGGCATTTACATGGAGAAGAAGCTAGAATTAAAACATCCATCTCCTCACCAAGGCACCATCTTCTTTTTTTTTTTTTTCTTTAAATCTGTTGAAATACAGTTGATTAAGCAAAGCCAAAGCCATTTTGTGGTGTTTTTACTCTTTTCTTTCAAGGCCTGATATGAGTACTCTGTCATCACTAAGGCCACAAGTGGCCAACTGAGTCTGCAAGTGATACCCTTTGATAGATGATCTCCAAAGAGCATAGTTCTGCAAGCACTTAAATGAAAAGAACATTTTGAATCTGCCAGGATGCCCAGATAATAGCTGGATCACCTTGCAGTGTTTCTGTACTTTTTTTCTCTAGGGAGGAATAGTAACATCCTAAAAACCAGAGGGATTTGAATTCTTACATCTGTTGTTTTCCGAGGTCTTAATTTCATTTTGTCATCCTCTTGATAGGGACCATCAGGTGGTGGCTGTATTATATGCAGACTTCAGAGTTTTATTCTCTCTTGCCACTTGATGAAAGCTCTCTTGAGAGCACACATGCAAATATACTCACTTCAGCAGCCAGAGTTTAATCTGCAGCCCTGGTGTGTGGATTCTCCATCAGAGAGCAAGATTCATTAAATCTGTCTTCTGCTATGACTCTGGGGAAGCCATCACTTGTTATCCTGCCCGGTAGAGCATGTTGTAGCACCTGCTTTATATTGTACCTTGCCACAAAGTGTCCTTTCTGGTAGAACATCAAACAACCAAGTATTCTCATTTCTTCTCAGAGGAGTAGAGGGGATATATACTGTTTTGAGTCCAACTTCAGCTGTGTGATAAGGTCCTATGTCCAGTTTTATCTTGAATAAAAGATAAATTGTAGAGAAAAAAACTAAACCTCATACACCATCAATCATCTACTTTCAAAGTTTGACATTTTTCATCATTGAGAAAATTAAGCAGAGATTAAGATAAAGTAGGATTTTGCAAAAGTTTTTTTAACTTAGCTTGATTTTATTTTAAATTTCTAAAATCCTTGTATCTATATTTTACTATTTTCCATTTTCTGAAACTTATCTGGCATTTTGAAAAAAGTCAACATATATGAAATATTATACCTTCATATATGCTAGAGTGTTTATTATTTGTAATAAGTCTATGAAAAGGGTATTTTTATTTCTAACTTACAGATGAAGAACTTTTAAGTTAGGAATTTTCCTGGTGGTCCAGTGGTTAGGATGCCAAGCTTCCCCTGCAGGGGGGATTAGTTTGATTCCTCTTCTGGAACTAAGATCTCACATGCAGCATGGTGCAGCCAATAAAACCAAAAATCCTTTAAGTAATACGCCCAAGATCATTACAAAGCTAGAGAACTGCTCTTAATTTGTAGCAGACACTGTTAGTTATATATCCAAAAACATTTGCCCCTCGTCATTGTTTCTTTCTTGTGGCTGACCTGGGATTTACTCTGATGCCCCTGGTAGCTCAGCTGGTAAAGAATCCACCTGCAGTGCAGACGATCCCAGTTCAATTCCTAGGTCAGGAAGATCTGCTGGAGAAGGGATAGGCTACCCACTCCAGTATTCTTGGGCTTCCCTTGTGGCTCAGCTAGTAAAGAATTTGCCTGCAGTTCAGGAGACCTGAGTTCGATTCCTGGGTTGGGAAGATCCCCTGGAGAAGAGAACAGCTACCCACTCCAGTATTCTGGCCTGGAGAATTTCATAGACTGTGTAGTCCATGGGGTTGCAAAGAGTTGGTCACGACTGAGCGACTTTCACACACACACACTTTTCCCCATGCTACCTACCATGTGCTAAGGAAAGGTAGCTCAATTTCTAGCTTGGGGCAAATTTGAGTCTCTAAGCCTACCATCAGTACCCAACTCTCCCTGCCCAAATTGGGTTTAGGGTTTAGAAACAGGGTGTAGTTCTGGTTAGTGTGATACTAAGGAAGCTCTGTTAGGGGGGATTCTAGAAAGATTTTTTATTCTTAAGAAAGAGCAGTTGCTGTTTTTCTTCTGCTGTGTTTTGTCTCTACATGTGATACAACTGCTATGGCACTAACTTTGTATCATTGAGAGGTGTTAGTGTGAGTGAGAACAAGTTCTCTGAGAATGACAGGAGAGAAAGTTTCTAGATCTCTGAAAGTGTGCTGTGTCCCTTGAATCCACCAACCTTGGAGCCACTTCAACTCAGACCTCCTTACTTAGAGGAGAAATTCATTTAACTTTGTTGAAGCCATCTGATCTATATCCAAAGTCATCCTAATGATACAAGAGCCAGGATTTCTGACTCAAATGCCAGCAAATAATTTTTCACAGAAACAACCACAACCGGTAGCCTCCTCGTGTGTCCATTTTTCACTGAATAATTATAGCTGTCAAGTAGAATTAGCATCATCCTTTAGAAACAGTTCACCAATTCAAATGCTTGTTGGAGCCAGTCAGTTAACCTAACTAGGGAGGGTAGGTTTTCAGAAGCCTGGAGAAGAGAGCAGCGACCAAATAACCTCGGGCAAATTGCTCCCCAGTATTTCCAGAGCTACTGGATGTTTTTATTTTTATTTTTTTTGAATTTTTTTAAAAGAAGGTTTCAAGAGCAGAATTTTGACAGGGACAGTCTTGATTTTAAAGTTTTGGCCACTGGTTTATTTTAAAAATATGCAAGCCAAACATAGCATGCATGCACTTTACATGAGATGTTTACTTGTGAATCTGTAACATCTACCTTAAAAGACTACCATTATTATCATATCTGTAATTTAATTGTGTCATACATGTGTGTTAGTTGCTCAATTGCGTCCAACTCTCTGTGACCCCACAGACTGGGGCTCGCTGGGCTCCCCTTTCCATAGGATTCTCCAGGCAAGAATAGTGGAGTGGTTTGCCATTTCCTTCTCCATATATTGATATCAAATAATTTGTGTGATTTTTACACTAGCCTTCAAAAAACAGAAACCCAGCAGTGTCAAGGAGATGGTCCTTTATCTCCGGCAGACTGTGGGATTTACCCCTTGACGATGTTCTTTCTTGACAAATTATTGCATCTGCAGAAATTCTTGGTTCTCAAAATAATAGTGAGTTTTGTTGTTGTCATTGTTTGTTTTAATGGAAAGTTTGCTTTAATGGCTTCAAAATGTGCCAAAGAAGATTTTTTAAAGTTTTAGAACTTTGAGAAGCTTATGGTAAGATTTTGAAATTCATCTGATGTTAGATTGAAATATCACAGACTTAAGTCTTTAAGAACAGCCAGAGCTTCGGAAAGAATGAATTCAGGAAAGGGCTTCAGAATTTTAGGGTCACAACATGACATATCTTAACCTGGAATAAGGGTAGTGGTAAAAATATTTCCCTTTCTTTTTCTTTGCTTTTAAATTGTATTTTCCCTAATTATTGTAGCACATGAGCATTCTAGAACATCTTTCAAGTAGTAAAGATTATAAAATATCAAAGTGAATGTTAAAAAAAAAATTGTCACCAGAGATAAGTAATACTAATATCTTGGTATAATTTCTCTCAGTATCCTTATTTTTTCCAAATCTTTATCTTATTTATTTGGGATCATATGACATAATCACTCTGTACCTTGTTTTCTCATTTTAACATTATTGAATCTGCTGAATTTTGAGGCCATCTTGATCTGTGATGGTAATACAGTTTTTTTTTTTCCTCCAGACATTAGGATTTTTTAAATTTATGTCTGAGATTCAATTGTTGTGCCAGCATGTACCTTATACTAATTTTACTTGGAATGCACTTGATCTGTGACAATAGCTCTCTTTGTCGCCTCATAAAAATTTCTGTTAAATAGTCTGCTTCTATCTCAGTTGCTGTGTGCTCCTTGGGAAAACTTCAGTATTAAGTCATATCTCTCCTGTTTTTCCTCTCTGAGCTTTTTTAAAGAAATAATTTCAGGGTTTTATTTGCCATCTGAGACATATTCAAGGTTTTTTTTTTTTAATTTAAAATAATAATAATTCAAACTCTAGGTTCCCTCTCTTATAATATCTTTATATAGGTCCAGTTTTATCTTTTTAATACTCTATAAAGCATAATGAAGGAATATCACTTAGAAGACTGTTTTTTAAATGACAAGGTGAAGAGAGTGTACTCAGACCTCTTATATGTCCCCAGTAGCAGAAGGAAACAGCCTTTGGATACATTCTGCTAGAATTTACCCAGCCTGTTTATCTACTTAGTCCACATTTCCACAGGCAAGTAAGAATTGAGGGTGCAATGTAAACTCTTCCCACTTCTGGCCATCTGTGGTCATATTATAGACTAGAAAGTAATTGCACCTGAATTAAAGTTAAAAATTAAGAGTTTAAACTTTACAGTCTAGCACAGTAAGTTGATTACAGGTATTTATCTTCATGCTCACATGATTAATTAATATAAAATGAAGCAAGGAAAAAGTTACAAACACAAAATACTTATGTACAAGTAGGACTAGAAGAATGACAAAGGAGACAGCAGTGGAAAAGAGATTTCAACTAGTTTGGGAAAGATATAAGATAGACAGTGAAGTTGTCTTAAGAATAGCAGAGAAGGCTAAAATCAAAATACTCCTATAAAGGGATAATGGTGAGAAAGTCTACCCATTAGAGCCATCAGAGAGTCTCAGGGAACACTTAAGATCAGGAGGAGGCCTGAGAGAGAAAAATATGGTGAAATTTAGAAGCCTCTCTCCCAGTAGGATGCACCCGGAATACTCCCTCGTCCCGTCACTGCAGATACAGACTTCTCACTGAAGCAGTTAAACTGAAGGATTTCTTAACTGTAGCCTACAGAGGAGGGTGTGATAATGAGCAGGACTAACTCTAAGGGATGATGTGGGTAAGGATGCTTATAAACCGTGAGGTCTCCATGCTTCCTCACCTGTTGGTTCTCAGAAAGCAGATAACCAGGTAAAAAATATGTAAGCTTTTGTTTTGAAACTCTGACCAAGAAAACCTAATGTTTTCCTTACCTTTACTAAACTTTAGGCTTCTTTCTAACTACAGGCATACCTTGTTTTATTGTGCTTTGCAAGTTCCCCCCCCACCCCACAAATTGAAGGTTTCTTGGCATCCTTGTATCCAGAAAATCTATTGGTACCGTTTTTTATTTTTCCAACAGTATTTTCTCAGTTTGTATCTCTATATCACATTTTAGTAATTCTTGCAATATTTTAAACTTTTCCATTACTACTTGTTATGGTGATCTGTGATCACTGATCCTTGATATTAATATTGTTTGGGGGCACCACAAACCACTCCCATGTTAAGACAGGACAAGGTTAATTGATAAATGTGTATGTCCTGACTTCATCACCAGTCAGCCATTCATACGCCATCTTTCCCCCCTCTTTGGGCCTTACTATTCTCTGAGATACAGTAGTATTGAAATTAAGCCAGTTAATAACCCGACAACATTGGCCTCTTAAGTGTTCAGTGGAAGAAAGAGTCACCTGCGCCTGTCAAAAGTTAGAAATGATTAAGTTTAGTGCGGAAAGCATCTTGAAAGCTAAGACAGGCCAAAAAGTAGTCCTCTTGTGCCAAACAGGTAGTCAAGTTGTGAATGTAAAGGAAAAGTTCTTGAATGAAGTTAAAAGTGCTATTGTAATGAGCACACAAATGATCAGAAAGTGAAAGAACCTAATTGCTGGTGTGGAGAAAGTTTTAGTGGCTTGTCACAATTTCATGACAAAACTTAAACATATGACAAATTGGTTTTTAATGCATGAGCAAAGAAATTGATTTCTTGAGATGGAATTTACTGCTGGTAAAGATACTGTGCAGACTGTTGAAATAACAACAAAATATTTAGAATATTATATAAACACTTGATAAAGCAGTGGCAAAGTTCGAGAAGATTGACACTAGTTGTGGGTAAAATTGTTTCAAACATCATTGCACACTACAGAGAAGTTTTTTTGTGAAGGGACGTGTTACTCGATGGCGCACACTTTGTTTTTGCCTTATTGTAAGAAATTGCCACCACTACCCGAACCTTTAGTAACCAGCACCCTGACCAGGCAAGCAGATCATGTCAACATGGAAGTAAGACGCTCCACCAGCAAAAAGAATTACAACTAGCTGAAGGCTCAGATGATGGTGAGCATAATTTAGCAGTAAAGTATTTTTAAAATAATTTTATTTATGATTTATTTATTTCTGGCTGTGCTAGGTCTTTTTGCTGTGTAGGCTTGTCTCTAATTGCACCTAGTAGGTTTAGTTGCTCTGTGGCATAAGGGATGTTCCTGGATCAGGGTTGAACCTATGTCTCCTGCATTGGCTAGCAGATTATTTACCACTGAGCCACCAGGGAAGCCCCCAATAAAATATCTTTAAGTGAAGGTATATACTTTGAATTTTTAGACATAATGCTATTGCTACAGTATACAATAGACATCCATATAGTGTAACTATATCTTTTATATGTACGAGGAAATCACAAATTTGTGTGACTTGTTTTATTGCAGTATTCACCTTACTGCAGTGATCTGGAACCAAATCTGCAGCTTCTCTGAGGTGTGCCTTTACAGGACTCTAACTGCTCTTTAGAAAATTTTATAAAGTATTTCTCTGCTCTTTTGGGATATAAATCTTCAACAACCCAGGAATGTCTTTCTCAAGGACCTGGGATCCCTCCCTTTGAAATGTAATCATCAAAAATGATAATGTTCCTCTCTCCCAATGTCTGTGGGAGGGTCAGAATCTGACTTCCACGGAGCCCATTAGGAAACTGCATTGCAGGCAGATTCTTTACTATCTGAGCTACCAGGGAAGCCCCCATTAGGAAACACAGATGGTCTAATCACATTGACTAGCCTCCTCCCAACTTACTTCAGTAGTTTGCCAGCAGCTCACCCTGTGCTTAAAACTCTCTCATCTTTTATTTCACAGGACTTGAGTTCAATCTCTTCCCATTATTGTAATAGTCTGGAATAGAGTCTTCTTTTCCTGTTTTATTCTGTCCATTGTAGTTTTTCTTTGACAGTTCAAAGATCTCAGAGTAAAGACCTGCGGATACTGAAATGTGTGAGGTCATAAGTGTTTTATTTTCATACTGTAGGAAGGCTCATTAGTGGCAAGGTCTGCTCACACACATGGAGCCTCTCATGTATCTCTCTTAAGTAGGTATCAGCAGCCAAGACTCAGTAGACATTTGAGAAAAGCTTCCAGTGATAAATAAAGAGAAGAAAAGCCCATGAGAGCATTTAACTAAGTGTACAGAGAGACAGAAAGTTGTATAAAAGAGTAAGCCAGAGGGGTAATGAAATTAGAGGGCTATGATTTGATTTGTTCTGGAAGAAGAACTCCATAATTCATTAGTATGGTAAAATTTCACAGGTTTGAATTACAAGAATAAATATGGGATGGTAGCTTTATAAAAGATGTGAGAAAATAAAAGCAAGAATGCCAAAGACAGAACACATACCCCTCCATCCCAAGACAAAATAGAAATGGAGAAATACAGGAAGCAAGAGAAAAGAGGAAAAATAGAAGAAAGGAATAGGTGTTTTAGAAAGTCTAAAAATGCCATGAGGCAAAATACATTAGAATCTTGCTAATTAAAAGATAGAGACTGTAAGACTATACTCTGAAAAAAATTAGCTTTGTGCTAGTTACGAGAGATAAAATATAAGGATACAATAAAGTCAAAACTACAGAAAAAAGATATGCAAGCCAAGTACAAACCAAAAGAAAGGTGACATTTCTTTTCTATAGCCTGTTTATATGCTCTTAGACCAAGGTTTTTAGTGGCGTTACTTAAACATTCTATATGCTATCAATTTTGATTTGTCAATCTATTACTGACAGAAATATAGTAAATCTTCTATTATCATGGTTATTTGGTTGTTGTTTTTTTGGTTTTTTTTCTTCATATGTTTTGAGACTACATATTAGGTGCCAGAAGATTAGAGATACTATGGCTTCTTAATAAATTTCATTAAAAAAATCGAAATGTAGTGAGTCCAGTTGTCATTAGTAACACATTTTTTTCTTAAAGTTTGTTTAAGCTGGTATTAACACAGCCACCTGAGCTTTACTTTGTTCATATTCTCCTGGTATGATTATTTATTTATTTATATATCCATCTTTTCTGAGACCTTATGTTTTTGATGTTTGTATTGTTAACAGCTTAAGGTTAAAATTATTTTTAATCTTACTGGATAATCTTTTTAATACACTCATAGTATATTTAGAGATATTGTTCTACAGATATGTTTATTTCTACAATTTATTTTTGCATTTTCTAATTATCTTCTTCACTGCATTTTTTTGTGATTTTTTTTTTTATTCATCCAATTTTATTTTATTTTTAAACTTTACATAATTGTATTAGTTTTGCCAAATATCAAAATGAATCTGCCACAGGTATACATGTGTTCCCCATCCCGAACCCTCCTCCCTCCTCCCTCCCCATACCATCCCTCTGGGCCGTCCCAGTGCACCAGCCCCAAGCATCCAGCATCATGCATCGAACCTGGACTGGCAACTCATTTCCTACATGATATTTTACATGTTTCATTGCCATTCTCCCAAATCTTCCCACCCTCTCCCTCTCCCACAGAGTCCATAAGACTGTTGTATACATCAGTGTCTCTTTTGCTGTCTCGTACACCGGGTTATTGTTACCATCTTTCTAAATTCCATATATGTGCGTTAGTATACTGTATTTATGTTTTTCCTTCTGGCTTACTTCACTCTGTATAATAGGCTCCAGTTTCATCCACCTCATTAGAACTGATTCAAATGTATTCTTTTTAATGGCTGAGTAATACTCCATTGTGTATATGTACCACTGCTTTCTTATCCATTCATCTGCTGATGGACATCAAGGTTGCTTCCATGTCTTGGCTATTATAAACAGTGCTGCGATGAACATTGGGGTACACGTGTCTCTTTCCCTTCTGGTTTCCTCAGTGTGTATGCCCAGCAGTGGGGTTGCTGGATCATAAGGCAGTTCTATTTCCAGTTTTTTAAGGAATCTCCACACTGTTCTCCATAGTGGCTGTACTAGTTTGCATTCCCACCAACAGTGTAAGAGGGTTCCCTTTTCTCCACACCCTCTCCAGCATTTATTATTTGTAGACTTTTGGATCACAGCCATTCTGACTGGTGTGAAATGGTACCTCATAGTGGTTTTGATTTGCATTTCTCTGGTAATGAGTGATGTTGAGCATCTTTTCATGTGTTTGTTAGCCATCTGTATGTCTTTTTTGGAGAAATGTCTATTTAGTTCTTTGGCCCATTTTTTGATTGGGTCGTTTATTTTTCTGGAGTTGAGCTGTAGGAGTTGCTTGTATATTTTTGAGATTAGTTGTTTGTCGGTTGCTTCATTTGCTATTATTTTCTCCCATTCTGAAGGCTGTCTTTTCACCTTGCTAATAGTTTCCTTTGATGTGCAGAAGCTTTTAAGGTTAATTAGGTCCCATTTGTTTATTTTTGCTTTTATTTCCAATATTCTGGGAGGTGGGTCATAGAGGATCCTGCTGTGATGTATGTCGGAGAGTGTTTTGCCTATGTTCTCCTCTAGGAGTTTTATAGTTTCTGGTCTTACGTTTAGATCTTTAATCCATTTTGAGTTTATTTTTGTGTATGGTGTTAGAAAGTGGTCCAGTTTCATTCTTTTACAAGTGGTTGACCAGATTTCCCAGCACCACTTGTTAAAGAGATTGTCTTTAATCCATTGTATATTCTTGCCTCCTTTGTCGAAGATAAGGTGTCCATATGTGCGTGGATTTATCTCTGGGCTTTCTATTTTATTCCATTGATCAATATTTCTGTCTTTGTGCCAGTACCATACTGTCTTGATAACTGTGGCTTTGTAGTAGAGCCTGAAGTCAGGTAGGTTGATTCCTCCAGTTCCATTCTTCTTTCTCAAGATCGCTTTGGCTATTCGAGGTTTTTTGTATTTCCATACAAATTGTGAAATTATTTGTTCTAGCTCTGTGAAGAATACTGTTGGTAGCTTGATAGGGATTGCGTTGAATCTATAAATTGCTTTGGGTAGTATACTCATTTTCACTATATTGATTCTTCCAATCCATGAACATGGTATATTTCTCCATCTATTAGTGTCCTCTTTGATTTCTTTCACCAGTGTTTTATAGTTTTCTATATATAGGTCTTTAGTTTCTTTAGGTAGATATATTCCTAAGTATTTTATTCTTTCCGTTGCAATGATGAATGGAATTGTTTCCTTAATTTCTCTTTCTGTTTTCTCATTATTAGTGTATAGGAATGCCAGGGATTTCTGTGTGTTGATTTTATATCCTGCAACTTTACTGTAGTCATTGATTATTTCTAGTAATTTTCTGGTGGACTCTTTAGGGTTTTCTATGTAGAGGATCATGTCATCTGCAAATAGTGAGAGTTTTACTTCTTCTTTTCCAATTTGGATTCCTTTTATTTCTTTTTCTGCTCTGATTGCTGTGGCCAAAACTTCCAAAACTATGTTGAATAGTAATGGTGAAAGTGGGCACCCTTGTCTTGTTCCTGACTTTAGAGGAAATGCTTTCAATTTTTCACCATTGAGGATAATGTTTGCTGTGGGTTTGTCATATACAGCTTTTATTATGTTGAGGTATGTTCCTTCTATTCCTGCTTTCTGGAGAGTTTTTATCATAAATGGATGTTGAATATTGTCAAAGGCTTTCTCTGCATCTATTGAGATAATCATATGGTTTTTATTTTTCAATTTGTTAATGTGGTGTATTACATTGATTGATTTGCGGATATTGAAGAATCCTTGCATCCCTGGGATAAAGCCCACTTGATCATGGTGTATGATCTTTTTAATGTGTTGTTGGATTCTGATTGCTAGAATTTTGTTAAGGATTTTTGCATCTATGTTCATCAGTGATATTGGCCTGTAGTTTTCTTTTTTTGTGGGATCTTTGTCAGGTTTTGGTATTAGGGTGATGGTGGCCTCATAGAATGAGTTTGGAAGTTTACCTTCCTCTGCAATTTTCTGGAATAGTTTGAGCAGGATAGGTGTTAGCTCTTCTCTAAATTTTTGGTAGAATTCAGCTGTGAAGCCGTCTGGACCTGGGCTTTTGTTTGCTGGAAGATTTTTGATTACAGTTTCAATTTCCATGCTTGTGATGGGTCTGTTAAGATTTTCTATTTCTTCCTGGTCCAGTTTTGGAAAGTTGTACTTTTCTAAGAATTTGTCCATTTCTTCCACGTTGTCCATTTTATTGGCATATAATTGTTGATAGTAGTCTCTTATGATCCTTTGTATTTCTGTGTTGTCTGTTGTGATCTCTCCATTTTCGTTTCTAATTTTGTTGATTTGATTTTTCTCCCTTTGTTTCTTGATGAGTCTGGCTAATGGTTTGTCAATTTTATTTATCCTTTCAAAGAACCAGCTTTTGGTTTTGTTGATTTTTGCTATGGTCTCTTTTGTTTCTTTTGCATTTATTTCTGCTCTAATTTTTAAGATTTCTTTCCTTCTACTAACCCTGGGGTTCTTCATTTCTTCCTTTTCTAGTTGCTTTAGGTGTAGAGTTAGGTTATTTATTTGACTTTTTTCTTGTTTCTTGAGGTGTGCCTGTATTGCTATGAACTTTCCCCTTAGGACTGCTTTTACCGTGTCCCACAGGTTTTGGGTTGTTGTGTTTTCATTTTCATTCGTTTCTATGCAAATTTTGATTTCTTTTTTGATTTCTTCTGTGATTTGTTGGTTATTCAGCAGCGTGTTGTTCAGCCTCCATATGTTGGAATTTTTAATAGTTTTTCTCCTGTAATTGAGATCTAATCTTACTGCATTGTGGTCAGAAAAAATGCTTGGAATGATTTCTATTTTTTTGAATTTACCAAGGCTAGCTTTATGGCCCAGGATGTGATCTATCCTGGAGAAGGTTCCATGTGCGCTTGAGAAAAAGGTGAAATTCATTGTTTTGGGATGAAATGACCTATAGATATCAATTAGGTCTAACTGGTCTATTGTATCGTTTAAAGTTTGTGTTTCCTTGTTAATTTTCTGTTTAGTTGATCTATCCATAGGTGTAAGTGGGGTATTAAAGTCTCCCACTATTATTGTGTTAT
Source organism: Bos grunniens (assembly GCF_055505025.1). NCBI lineage: Eukaryota > Metazoa > Chordata > Mammalia > Artiodactyla > Bovidae > Bos > Bos grunniens. The sequence goes on from NC_141171.1 coordinate 36,032,524, forward strand.
TGTTAATTTCTCCTTTCATACTTGTTAGCATTTGTCTTACGTACTGTGGTGCTCCCGTGTTGGGTGCATATATATTTATAATTGTTATATCTTCTTCTTGGATTGATCCTTTGATCATTATGTAGTGACCTTCTTTGTCTCTTTTCACAGCCTTTGTTTTAAAGTCTATTTTATCTGATATGAGTATTGCTACTCCTGCTTTCTTTTGGTCCCTATTTGCATGGAAAATCTTTTTCCAGCCCTTCACTTTCAGTCTGTATGTGTCCCCTCTTTTGAGGTGGGTCTCTTGTAGACAACATATGTAGGGGTCTTGTTTTTGTATCCATTCAGCCAGTCTTTGTCTTTTGGTTGGGGCATTCAACCCATTTACATTTAAGGTAATTACTGATAAGTATGTTCCCGTTGCCATTTACTTTATTGTTTTGGGTTCGAGTTTATACACCGTTTTTGTGTTTCCTGTCTAGAGAATATCCTTTAGTATTTGTTGGAGAGCTGGTTTGGTGGTGCAGAATTCTCTCAGCTTTTGCTTGTCTGAAAAGCTTTTGATTTCTCCTTCATACTTGAATGAGATCCTTGCTGGGTACAATAATCTGGGCTGTAGGTTATTTTCTTTCATCATTTTAAGTATGTCTTGCCATTCCCTCCTGGCTTGAAGAGTTTCTATTGAAAGATCAGCTGTTATCCTTATGGGAATTCCCTTGTGTGTTATTTGTTGTTTTTCCCTTGCTGCTTTTAATATTTGTTCTTTGTGTTTGATCTTTGTTAATTTGATTAATATGTGTCTTGGGGTGTTTCTCCTTGGGTTTATCCTGTTTGGGACTCTCTGGGTTTCTTGGACTTGGGTGATTATTTCCTTCCCCATTTTAGGGAAGTTTTCCACTATTATCTCCTCAAGTATTTTCTCATGGTCTTTCTTTTTGTCTTCTTCTTCTGGAACCCCTATGATTCGAATGTTGTAGCGTTTAATATTGTCCTGGAGGTCTCTGAGATTGTCCTCATTTCTTTTAATTCGTTTTTCTTTTATCCTCTCTGATTCATTTATTTCTACCATTCTATCTTCTAATTCACTAATCCTGTCTTCTGCCTCTGTTATTCTACTATTTGTTGCCTCCAGAGTGTTTTTAATTTCACTTATTGCATTATTCATTATATATTGACTCTTTTTTATTTCTTCTAGGTCCTTGTTAAACCTTTCTTGCATCTTCTCAATCCTTGTCTCCAGGCTATTTATCTGTGATTCCATTTTAGTTTCAAGATTTTGGATCAATTTCACTATCATTATTCGGAATTCTTTATCAGGTAGATTCCCTATCTCTTCCTCTTTTGTTTGGTTTGGTGGGCATTTATCCTGTTCCTTTATCTGCTGAGTATTCCTCTGTCTCTTCATCTTGTTTAAATTGCTGAGTTTGGGGTGTCCTTTCTGTATTCTGGCAGTTTGTGGAGTTCTCTTTATTATGGCGTTTCCTCACTGTGTGTGGGTTTGTACAGGTGGCTTGTCAAGGTTTCCTGGTTAGGGAAGCTTGTGTCGGTGTTCTGGTGGGTGGAGCTGTATTTCTTCTCTCTGGAGTGCAATGAAATGTCCAGTAATGAGTTATGAGATGTCTATAGTTTTGGGGTGACTTTGGGCAGCCTGTATCTTGAAGCTCAGGGCTGTGTTCCTTTGTTGCTGGAGAATTTGCTTGGTATGTCTTGCCCTGAACTTATTGGCCCTTGTGTGGTGCTTGGTTTCAGTGTTGGTATGGAGGCATTTGATGAGCTCCTGTCAATGAATGTTCCTTGGAGTCAGGAGTTCCCTGGAGTCAGGGTTTGGACTTAAGTCTCCTGCTTCCGATTATCGGTCTTATTTTTACAGTAGTTTCAAAACTTCTCCTTCTATACAGCACCATTGATAAAACATCTACATTAAAGATGATAAGTTTCTCTACAGTGAGGGTCACTCAGAGAGGTTCACAGGGTTACATGGAGAAGAGAAGAGGGAGGAGGGAGTTAGAGGTGACCCAAATGAGATGAGGTGAATCAATAGTGGAGAGAGTGGGCTAGCCAGTAGTCACTTCCTTATGTGCACTCCACAACTGGACCACTCAGAGATGTTCACGGGGTTATACAGAGAAGAGAAGAAGGAGGAAGGTAACAGAGGTGGCCAGAAGGATAAAAGGGGGGAATGAAAAGGAGGGAGACAGATCCAGCCAGTAATCAGTTCCCTAAGTGTTCTCCACCATCTGGAACACACAGAAATTCACAGAGTTGGGTAGAGTAGAGAGGGGTTAGGGAGGAGACACAGGCGACCTGGTGGAGAAAAAGGAGGGTCCAAAGGGAGAGAGAGCAGTCAAGCCAGTAATCTCACTCCCTAGTGAAAAATGGGTCCTGAAGATTGGGTCCTTAAAGGTACAAAATTGGTAACAAATACATAAAAGCAAAAATCAAAAATCTAGAGTAGAGTTTGGAATTTCAAAAATTCGATGTTAAAGAAAAGAAGAAGGAAAAGAAAGAGAGAAAGAACGAACAAACAAAAACAAACAAGGTCGCGAAAATTATAAAGTACAGGTACAAAATTGATAACTAATACCAGAAAGCGAAAATTAAAAATCTAGAGTAGAGTTTGGAATTTCAAAAATACGATGTTAAAGAAAAGAAGAAGGAAAAGAAAGAGAGAAAAAACGAACGAACAAAAACAAACAAGGTCGCGAAAATTATAAAGAAAGTACAGGTACAAAATTGATAACTAATACCAGAAAGCAAAAATTAAAAATCTAGAGTAGAGTTTGGAATTTCAAAAATACAATGTTAAAAAAAAAAAAAAAGAAGAAAAATAAAGAGAGAAAACAAACAAACAAATACGAACAATGTCACAAAAATTATAAAGAAAATACAGGTACAAAATTGATATCAAATACCAAAAAGCATAAATTAAAAATCTAGAGTAAAGTTTGGAATTTCAGATATACAATGTTATATAAAAGAAGAAGAGAAAGAAACAGAGAAGAAGAAAAAAAAAAGAAAAAAAAGTCACAGAAATTATATAAAAAAAAACTATAGGTACAAAATTGATAACATATACCAAAAAGCGAAAATTAAAAATCTAGAGTAGAGTTTGGAATTTCAAAAATACAATGTTAAAGAAAAGAAGAAAAAAACAAAAACAAACAAAAAAAAACAAGGTCAAAAAATTATAAAATATATATATGTGAAGTTTGCTGAAGAAGAAAAAAATAGGGTCTTTTTTTTTTTTTTTTTGCAAAGTAATAGGTTATAAAAGTGAAAATTAAAGGAACAATAGAGGACTTAAAATTTTTTTTTTTTTTTTAGTTAAAAAAAAAAAAGAAAGAATGATCGTAAAAATAATAAAAATATATCTAGGACTTTTTTGTTTTTTTTTTTGTGGGTGTTGTGGGTTCAGTTCATTTTTGGCTAGTTCCTTGGTCAGATTTATATTTCTCAAGATCTATAGGCCCCTTCCTATGTAGTCCGTAGTAACCACAGGGTTTTGATCTATTGCCTGTAGCTTCCAAGGCGTTTCCCTCTGTTATATCTTCTTCTGTTTGCTAGTCTCTTCAGTATCTGGTTTCCGCCCTGACTCAAAGGGCACGGTGGAGGACACTTTTTTTTTTTTTTTTTTAGGCTTACTTGTTCAGTCGCGCTGTGGGGATGGAGGGAGGGATGCTGCAAACAAATAACACTGGCGTGGGCTCGCAGTGCCTCAGCCACCCTGGGTCTGCCCCCGCTCACGGCGCGTGTAGGCGCCTGTGGACAGGCCCTCCCTGTCCACACTGCTCGGACTCTAGGTTGTTCTGCCGGGAACAATCCGAGGCTGGCCCTGGGCTGCATGCACCTCCCAGGTCCAAGCCGCTCAGGTTCAGGCACTCGGGTAGTCCTCAGAGGCGCAGACTCAGTTGGGCCTGCGTTTTGTGCTCTTCCCAGGTCCGAGCGCCAATTTGCTCTTCCCAGGCGAGCGCCAATGCTGCGACTTATCGCCTCCCCGCCACTCGGTTATCTGGATGTAAAACCGGCGCACCTTCTCAGGCAGATGTTGACCGTCCAGACCCCCAAGAAGTTTTAGTCAGCAAAGAAGCCTGCTTACAATTTTATAGATAATGTCTCTCTGGGGCTGCGATTGCCCCCTTCCGGCTCTGGCTGCCTGTCACCGGAGGGGGAAGGTCTGCAGCCGGCTATCTCTGTTCAGTCCTTTGTTCTGTGTGCGGGCCTGGCGGTCTTAGGTTAGGGCTGGCTTTTCGCGTGGTAGGTATCCCACAGTCTGGTTTGCTAGCCCAAATTATTTCGCTCAGATAGCGCTCAGGGTATTCAGGCCAGATTCTTACTCTCAGCGATGCAGCCCACGCCGCGCCTCCCTGCCCAGCCCCGGTTTGCTAATGGCGGATGCAGGCGCCTGCGCTGCTTCTCTGCTGGGGGAGTTACCGTAGGGCTCGCAATCTGCGAGTTTTAAATTGTTTATTTATTTTTTCTCCCTGTTATGTTGCCCTCTGTGCTTCCAAAGCTCGGCACAGATTCGGCAGTGAGAAGGTTTCCTGATGTTTGGAAACTTCTCTCTTTTTAAGATTCCCTTCCCGGGACGGAACTCCGTCCCTCCCTCTTTTGTCTCTTTTTTTTTGTTTGTTTTTAATATTTTTTCCTACCTCCTTTCGAAGAGTTGGGTTGCTTTTCTGGGTGCCTGATGTCCTCTGCCGGCATTCAGAAGTTGTTTTGTGGAATTTACTCGACGTTTAAATGCTCTTTTGATGAATTTGTGGGGGAGAAAGTGTTCTCCCCGTCCTACTCCTCCGCCATCTTGGCTCCTCCCTCTTTTTGTGATTTCTTAACTGCTTTTTATTAGTAGGCAAGTGTAACAAGATCTAAATTTAAATAATATTTATAAATAATAATAATTCAATGATTTAGGATTGTATTCATTCTGGACAACTTCTTTAATCTTAGATATTATTATCCAAGGTTTTTGTTTCACAAATGTTACTTCCAAAATCAGTAAATTTCATTAGTATTATTTTATACATCTCTATCAATTTAAACTCATTCTTGATAATTTTTCTTAATTTGTAGACCTAGTTAAGAGTATAATTTTTCTTCCTCTTGACATTTTTACAAATTGCATCATAAGAAAATCCTGAGGGTAAGCTCTTGTTTTTTTAAGAAAGATATATTTTTGGATAAAACTTTATCTCATCTTTATTGTTGAATTATAGTTAAATGTTTTACAAATTATAAATTGAGGATATGCCCTCTCAGGAAACTGAGCACATTTTCCCACTGTGTGTGTGTGTGGTCATTGATTAGTCTGGTGTCTGACAAAATGATATCCCTTTCTAGTTAACCTGTTTTTTTCCTTTCAGTTGTTTTTAATGTCTTCTTTTTGACTCTGTGCTCTTTTGTTTCACTATTATGTATCCAAGTATGGATCTACTATTTATCGTGTTACCCATTTGTTATGCTCTTTGAATTTGTAACTTTATGTCTTTCATAAATAGGGGGAATTTCTCAGATGTTCTTTTTGCATGATTTTTCTACCCCATTCTCTGTTCGTTTCTTCTGGAAACAATTTCTAATTTAGACATGATTCTTTCCCTATTTCTCAGCCTCTTAAAAAAAATAGTTTTATTTATTTATTTTTGGCTGTGCTGGCTTTTCTCTGGTCGCAGCGCATGGTCTGCTCATCATGGTGGTTTCTCTCGTTGCGGAGCACAGGCTCTAGGGCACGTGGGCTTCAGCAGCTGTGGCAGGTGGGCTCAGTCGTTGCAGCTCCTGCACAGGCTCAACAGTTGTGGCACATGGGCTTAGTTGCTCTGTGGCATGTGGGATATTTCCAAATCAGGGATCAAATCTGTACCTCTTGCACTGACAGGTGGATTCTGCACCACTGAGTCACCAAGGAAGCCCAGCCTCTTTTCATTTCCATCTCTTTGTCTTTCTAGGCTCTTTTCTGAGTATTATTATTGATCATCATTATTATGATGTTCATGATGCTTGAAACATTGTTATGTTTTTGGTTTTACCCTTTTTTTAAGGTTTGATATTTAGTATGTCAATCGTCTGAATTTTTCTGACTTTTTTTTTATCTATACAGTCTCAATCCATGTGACTACTTTCATTGTTTTCAAAAATTGAGTTTCAATTTTAGATTTGAAGAAATTCTTTGAGGCTCAAAGTGTTCTGTGATTTTTATTTCTCTTTAGCCAGGAACTCTAGATCATTACCAAACTTGGACTCCTCTTCAGCTCTTTTTCTGGGACTCTTTGGGCCATTCTACTGCCATATATTTGAATCTTTAATCATGTGAACAGAGTTTTATTATGATTTCTAGAGGAGACATATATCTCATCCAAATTTCAGGCCAGACAGTCAGGTGTTTTTTTGTTTGTTTTCTTTTTTCAAACTAGCAGTGAGATAGAATTTTTTCCCAACCATCTTCACTGAGGGTAGCTTACGAAACATCTTATCTTCGTTTACCTTTTCAGTTTTAAGACTGAATGTTTCCTAACTCTTCAGGAGCTACTCCATGCACTTAAAGGGGTATTTATAATTGTATCCCAGTTTTTCTTGGTCTTTGGTAACTGGGGAATTTTCAGAATATTTAGTCTGGTGTTTAATTATAAATAGAGGTCAATATAATCATTCTCTATTTTGAAAACCATTTATGTTTATAAATTTGCCAACACCTGGACATTCAAATGTGTTTTAAATGAAAACACAATTAAACAAAGTATAGAAATATTTTTAAGATCCTCATAGGTTTGTTCTCTGAAGATTTTGCTTCTTTTTCCATGTGTCTTCAAGAAGCTAAGACTCCTTAAATAAGTTCAAGGTTAAAGAAAATAAACTGAAATAAATTAGGAAAAATGTCTGCAATGATTTCTATTTCACAGAATAAAAAAGCCCCTGGGAATATATCTAAATGCATGAGGTAGAGAATGAGGCTAGAAAGCTCTAACCTCAAAAGCGAAAAATTCCTAAGTTCTACAGGTAAACAAAAGCTGCTGCTGCTAAGTCGCTTCAGTCGTGTCTGACTCTGTGCGACCCCAGAGACGCCAGCCCACCAGGCTCCCCCGTCCCTGGGATTCTCCAGGCAAGAACACTGGAGTGGGTTGCCGTTTCCTTCTCCAATGCATGAAAGTGAAAAGTGAAAGTGAAGTTGCTCAGTCATGTTCAAAACAAAAGCTGGTACTTCTTATATTTGACTTTTGTAGCCCTGCATGCCCATTGGCATTTTAGAGCCTATTATGCTCTTCCCTTCTATACTGAACCCAGATAATGAAACGTGTTGTGGGACTAACCTGTCAACAATTAAGAAAAACACCCATTTTAAATGGTAGACGCTTCCTGTCCTCTATTACTGAACCAGCTTCTCTAGTCTCCAAACTTACTTTTCTTTCTAATAGCCTGGGCTTGGGTTGTTTATCTACTGTTTTGGTTGTTTATCTTCTGTGATAGTTGATTAAGGGCTTCCCTGATAGCTCAGTGGTAAAGAATCTACCTGCCAAGCAGGAGATATGGGTTTGATCCCTGCCTTGCGAAGATCCCATAGAGAAGGAAATGGCAATCTACTCTAGGATTCTTGCCTGGGAAATTACATGGACAGTAGAACCTGGTGGGCTGCAGTCCATGAGGTTGCAAGAGTGGAACCAAATTAGCAACAGACTTTTACTTTTTTCCATAGTTCTCTAAGTCTGTGAGTCTGTTTTGTAAATAAGTTTATCTACTTTTATTAGTAAGTCTTCCAAAACTAAAATTGGTTAAAGCATTGATGTTTTTAGCCTCTCTTTTTCCTCCCTCCCTCCCTCTTTCTCCATTACTTTCTCCCATCCCTCTACTTCTGTCTTTCATTTTCTTGCTTACTCTCCTTTTTCCTTGGGCAGATGGTGTTTATCCAGGAAGTAGATACAATAAAGAAATGAGGAGGGCATCAGTAGAAAGCAAATGATAACCACCGTCACTAACTATCTGATACCTTTGAAATTTTCCCCTAAACCCTAATGTTTACATAGAGCAACCATTATATTCTTGATTTTGTTCAATTTAATTTTGTCTTTAATATAGTTTATTTTTTAGAGCAGTCTTAAGATCATAGCAAAATTGAGGAGAACGTACAGATATTTCCCATGGAAACACTGCCCAACAAATGCCTCCTCCATTGTCAGTATCCCCCAGCAGAAAGTTACATCTGTTACAACTGATGAACCTTTACTGTCATTGTTATCACCCATGATGCGGTATATACTAGGGTTCATTCTTGGTATTGTACAGTCTATGAGTTTGGAGAAAACTGTAATGACATGTATGCACTATTACAGCGCCATACAGTGTAATTTCACTGCCCCCCAAATCCTTGTACCCCATATGTTCTTCCCAGCTTCCTTTGGCAAAACTGATCTTTTTAATGTCTCCATCACTTCACTTCAGTCAGTTAATCATGTCCAACTCTTTGCGACCCAATGGACTGCAGCACGCCAGGATTCCCTGTCCATAACCAACTGCCAGATCATGCTCAAACTCATGTCCATTGAATCAGTGATGCCATACAGCCATCTCATCCTCTGTCGTCCCCTTCTCCTCCTGCATTCAATCTTTCCCAGCATCAGGGTCTTTTCAAATGAGTCAGTTCATCGCATCAGGTCACCAAAGTATAGGAGTTTCAGCTTCAGCATCAGTGCTTCCAATGAATATCCAGGACTGATTTTCTTTAGGTTTGATTTCCTTGCAGTCCAAGGGACTCTCAAGAGTCTTCTCCAACACCACAGTTCAAAAGCATCAATTCTTCGGCATTCAGGTTTCTTTATGGTCTGATTCTCACATCCATACATGACTACTGGAAAAACCGTAGCTTTGACCAGACAGACATTTGTGGACTAAGTAATGTCTCTGCTTTTTAATATGCTGTCTAGATTGGTCATAGCTTTTCTTCCAAGAAGCAAGCATCTTTTAATTTCATGGCTTCAGTCACCATCTGTAGTGATTTTGGAGCCCAAGAGAATAAAGTCTCTCATTGTTTCCATTGTTTCCCCATCTATTTGCCATGAAGTAATGGGACCAGATGCTATAATCTCAGTTTTCTGAATGTTGAATTTTAAGCCAACATTTTCACTCTCCTCTTTCACTTTCATCAAGAGGCTCTCTAGTTCTTCTTCGATGTCTGCTATAAGGGTGGTGTCATTTGCATATCTGAGGTTATTGATATTTCTACTGTGAATCTTGATTCTAGCTTGTGCTTCATCCAGCCCAGCATTTTTCAAGATGTATTCTGCATATAAATTAAATAAGCAGGGTGACAATATACAGCCTTGATGGGCTACTTTTCCAATTTGGAACCAGTCTGTTGTCCCACAACCAGTTCTAACTGTTCCTTCTTGACCTACATGCAGATTTCTCAGGAGTCAGGTAAGGTGGTCTGGTATTCCTATCTCTTGAAGAATTTTCCACCGTTTATTGTGAGCCACACAGTCAAAGGCTTTGGCATAGTCAATAAAGTAGATGCATATGTTTTTCTGGAACTCTCTTGCTTTTTTGATGATCCAAAGGATGCTGGCAATTTTATCTCTGGTTCTTCTGCCTTTTCTAAATCCAGCTTGAACATCTGGAAGTTCACAGTTCACATACTGTTGAAGCCTGGCTTGGAGAATTTTGAGCATTACTGTACTAGCGTGTGAGATGAGTGCAATTGTGTGGTAGTTTGAGCATTTTTTGGCATTCCCTTTCTTCAGGATTAAAATGAAAACTGACCTTTTCCAGTCCTATGGCCACTGCTGAATATTCCAAATTTGCTGGCATATTGAATGCAGCATTTTATCAGCATCAACTTTTAGGATTTGTAATAGCTCAACTGGAATTCCATCACCTCCACTAGCTTTTTTCGTAGAGATGCTTCCTAAGGCCCACTTGACTTCACGTTCCAGGATGTCTAGCTCTAGGTGAGTGATCACACCATTGTGGTTATCTGGGTCATGTAGATCATTTTTGTTTAGTTCTTCTGTATATTCTTCCTACCTCTTCTTAATATCTTCTGATTCTGTTAGGTCCATACCATTTCTGCCCTTTATTGTGCCTATCTTTGCATGAAATGTTCCCTTTGTATCTCTAATTTTCTTGAAGAGATCTCTAGTCTTTCCCGTTCTTTTGTTTTTCTCTATTTATTTGCACTGATCATTGAGGAAGGCTTTCTTATCTTTCCTTGCTATTCTTTGGAATTCTGCATTTGTGTATACCTTTCTTTTTCTTTTTTGCCTTTAGCTTCTCTTCTTTTGTCAGCTATTTGTAAGGCCTCCTTACACAACCATTTTGCCTTTTTGCATTTCTTTTTCTTGGGGATGGTCTTGATCCCTTCCTCCTGTAAAATGTCACAAACCTCCATCCATAGTTCTTCAGGCACTCTATCATATGTAATTCCTTGAATCTGTTTGTTACTTCCACTGTATAATTTTAAGGGATTTGTTTTATATCATATCTGAATGATCTAGTGGTTTTCCCTACTTTCTTCTATTTAAGTCTGAATTTTGCAATAAGATGCTTGTGATTGGAGCCACAGTCAGCTCCTGGTCTTGTTTTTGCTGACTGTATAGAATTTCTCTGTCTTTGGCTGCAAAGAATATCATCAATCTGATTTCAGTATTGACCATCTGGTGATGTCCATGTGTAGAGTCTTCTCCTGTGTTGTTGGAAGAGGGTGTTTGCTATGACCAGTGCATTCTCTTGGCAAAACTCTGTTAGCCTTTGCCCTGCTTCTTTTTGTACTCCGAGGCCAAATTTGCCTGTTACTCCAGGTATCTCTTGACTTCCTACTTTTCCATTCCAATCCCTTATGATGATAAGGACATCTTTTTTTGGTGTTAGTTCTAGAAGATCTTGTAGGTCTTCATGGAACCATTCAACATCAGCTTCTTCAGCATTACTGGTTGGGCATAAACTTGGATTACTGTGATATTAAATGGTTTGCCTTGGAAACGGACAGAGATTATTCTGCCATTTTTGAGATTGCACCCAAGTACTGCATTTCAGACTCTTGTTGAGTATGAGGGCTACTCCATTTCTCCTAAGGGTTTCTTGCCCACAGTAGTAGATATAATGGTCATCTGAATTTAAATTTGCATATTGTGGTCCATTTTATTTCACTGTTTCCTAAAATGCTGATGTTCACTCTTGTCATCTCCTGTTTGATCACTTCCAATTTACCTTGATTCATGGACCTAACATTCCAGGTTCCTATGCAATGTTGTTCTTTACAGCATCGGATTTCACTTCCATCACCAGTCACATCCACAAGTGGGCATTGTTTTTGCTTTGGTTCCATCTTTTCATTCTTTCTGGATTTATTTCTCCACTCCTCCAGTAGACCACATTTTGTCAGAACTCTCCTCCATGACTCGTCCATTTGGGTGGCCCTACACAGCATGGCTCATAGTTTCATTGAGTTTTTCAAGGCTGTAGTCCATGTGATCAGTTTGGTTAGTTTTCTGTGATTGTGGTTTTCATTCTGTCTGTGCTCTGATGGAGAAGGAAAAGAGGTTTAAGGAAGCTTTCTGATGGGAAAGACTGACTGTGGGGGAAAATGTGTCCATAATATTGCCTTTTCTAAATGTCATGGAGTTGGAATAACTCAGTACAGAGCCTTTTCAGATTGGCTTCTTTCACTTAGTAATATGTATTTAAATTCCTTGCAGTCTTTTCATGGCTTGATAGCTGATTTCTTTTTAGTAGTCAGTGATATTCCATTGCTGGATGTACAATAGTTGTTTATCTGTCCACCTACTGAAGGATATCTTGATTGCTTCTGAGTTTTAGAAATTATAAATAAAACTGCTATAGACATTGATGTGCAGGTTTCTTTGTCTACATAAGTTTTCAACCCCTTTGGGTAAATACCAAGAAGGACAATTACTGGATCAAATGTCAAAAGTATTGTTTTTAGTTTTCTAAGAAATCACCAAACTGTCTTTCACAGGGGCACAGCAGTTTTATCTGTTACTCCAGATTCTCACTGGAAATTGATACTGTCAGTGTTGTGGCTTTTCTCTACTCTAACAAGTGTGCAGTGGTATCTCATTGCTGCTTTAATTGACATTTCCCTGATAACACATGATGTTCATATGCTTATTGTCCACCTTTCCTTTTTTTTTTTTTTTTTGATGAGGTATCTGTTAATTGATCTATATATTCATCAATTTTTTTCTGGTTGAGTTTTAAGAGTTCTTTATCTATTTTGGATACCACGTTTTAGAAGTATTTTTCTACCAGTCTATGGATTGTTCCTTGTTCTCTTGACATTGTCTTTCAAAAAGTGGAAATCTTAAATTTTAAGGTTTTAAGTTTAAATTTTAATTTAAATTAAATAATAATTTTAATTTAAATTTTAAGTCCAGTTTATTAAGTCTTTCTCTTTTATGGTTCATGACTTTGGTGTTGTATCTAAAAAGTCATTGTCAAGCCTAAGGTCACTTGGATTTTCTATGTTATCTTCTAGGAGATGTATACTTTACATTTAAGTCTGTGATTCATTTTGAGTTAACCTTTGTAATGGATTTAAGGTCTGTGCTAGATCCCTTTTTTCTGAACATGTATGTTCACTTCCAATTGCAATCTATAGCTGTCCATCCTATCCCATGGATTGATGGTGTTTTTGAATTCAACTATGTTGCTACTGATTTTTCTGCACCCTGGATCTGTCCATTTCTGATAGAAGGAGGTTGAGGTCTCCACCTGTGATGGTGGACTCATGTATTTCTCTTGGTGATTCCATCAATTTTGCCCTATGTACTATATTGGGATGCCCATTGTTAGTGCACATGTACCTAAGGATTGTTACGTCTCTTTGGAGAATTGACCTCTTTATAAGTATATAATGCTCTTATTTATTCCTGATACATTCCTGGTTCTGAAGTCTACTCCTTCTGAAACTAATATAGTTTACTTCCACTTTCTTTTCATCAGTATCATCCATTCACTTACCTGTGTGTTTATATTTAAAGTAAATTTCTTATAAACAATGTATAGTTGGGTCTTGCTGTTTAATCCATTTTTGAGGATCTTTGTCTTAACTGATACACTTAGACTACTCATGTTCAAAGTGATTAGAGTTGAATTAATATCTACCATGTTTGTTAACTGTTTTTTATTTGTTGCTTTTACTCTTTGTTCCTTTTTTTTTTGTCTTCCACTCTATTCCTGCCTTTTGAGGTTTTACTTGAACATTTTATATTATTTCATTTTCTCTCATTTCTTAGTATGTGGATTATGTCCTTTTCACTTTTCTCCTGGTTGCCCCACAGTTTGCAATAATGAATCTAAGTCCACTTTTGTATCACCCTGTATCACTGCATAAAGTGAAAGTGAAGTCGCTCAGTCGTGTCTGACACCTTGCGACCTCATGGACTGTAGCCTACCAGGCTTCTCCATCCATGGGATTTTCCAGGCAAGAGTACTGGAGTGGGTTGCCTTTTCCCTTCCCCAGGGGATCTTCCCGGCCTAGGGATTGAACCCAGGTCTCCCACATTGCAGGCAAATGCTTCACTCTCTGAGCCACCAGGGAAGCCCTGGTATTCCTGCATAGATAGTATGAATTCCTTATACAGACATACCTCAGAGATAAAGCAGTTTCAGTTCCAGACCACTGTAATAAGGCAAATCTCATAATAAAGTAAGCCACACAAACTTTTGGTTTCACAGTGTATATAAAAGTGATGTTTATACTGTAGTCTATTAAGTGTGCAATACTATGTCTAAAAATGTACATACCTTAATTTAAAATATTTTATTGCTAAAAATTCCAGCCATCATTTGAGCCTTCAGCACATCATAATCTTCTTGTAATACTAATATTAAAGATCACTGATCTCAGATCACCATAACAAATATAATTATATTTTGAGAATTACCAAAATGGGGAGTTGGTGATGGACAGGGAGGCCTGGTGTGCTGCGATTCATGGGGTCGCAAATAGTCGGACACGACTGAGTGACTGAACTGAACTGACAGTCAAAAAGTGAGCAAAAGTTATTGGAAGAATGCTGCTAATAGACTTGTTTAATGCACAGTTGCTAAAATTCTTCAGTTTGTAAGAAAAAATATATATATTAATGGCAAAAATGTCAAGGATGCCTGTAAGGGTAAAATACTCCTAATGTTTCCTCTTATTCCTCATATCACTGCTGTCATTCATTTTACTTTATACATTAGAATAAGTAAGCAGGGATGTGTGCACACACTTATATCATACATAAGTATACACAATCAGATATATTGTTTATTATTATTTTGCAAACATTGTTCCTTGTTATATAAACTAAAAATAAGAAAAATAACAGGTTTTATTTTATCTTCACTTATTTTTGGGGGGGCTTCCCTGGTGGCTTGGACAGAAAAGAATCTTCTTGCAATGCAGAAGACCTGGGTTTTATCCCTGGGTTGGGAAGATCCCCTGAAGGAAGAGATAGCAACCAACTCCAGTATCTTTGCCTGGAGAATTCCATGGACAGAGGAGCCTGGTGGGTTACAGTCCATGGGATCACAAAGAGTCAGACACGACTGAGCAACTTCACATCATTCACTTCATACTTTATCACTGGAGAGGGAAATGGCAACCCACCCCAGTATTCTTGCCTGGAGAATCCCATGCTGTGTCCAGTCTACTAACAAGCCCATCAAAGACATTCTTCATTTCTATTAAAGATTTTTGATCACTAGCATTTATATTTGGTTCTATCTTAGAATTTCTATCTCACTACTTACATAGTCTTTGTATTCTTACAGGCTGTCTACTTTATCTCTTCGAGCTCTTCCCAAAGTAATCATAATTATTTTCAATTCTTCATCTGATATTTCCAACATTTATGCTATATTTGATTCTGAGGCTTACTTTGCCTTTTCATATTGCATTTTCTACTTTAGTGTGTCTTGTAATTTTTTTCTCATAGTTAGACCTCATGTACTGGGTAAAAAGAAGTAGTATAAATAGGCCTTTAATAATATTGTCGTAAGGTGTGTGTGTGTGTGAGTGGCTGTGCATTTTATAGTTCTATGATTAGGTCTTTCAGTGAGCCCTTGCCTCTGGGCTATGAACCTCACACATGCTTCTCAGGTTTTGCCTTTTTTTTTTTTTTTTTTTAAATTTTTCCCTCCCCTTGATAGAATGTCTGGAGTTAGGTATTTCTTGTCCCATAGGTTAGTTAGGCTCTGATAAATCCCCAGCAGGTTAAACTCTAGCTAAATAGTTTCTCTTGAGGGAAGATGTTAAAAACAGAATGCTTATGGAGAGATTTCTCTCTTGAGAGTCACTGTGAAAGCCTGGTCGAGCTGCAGGAATTAAACCTGACCCCATTGTTGGGGATTCTGATGACAGAGTCCTATTAGAAATTCCACCTCTCAGGCTTGCCCACACTGAGCCCCCAGCAGTCTCAATCACAGCTCACAGGTTCCTACCTCAGCACTGGTTCCAAGAAAGGTTTCTGTTCTGGTTTGGGTTGTGATTTTTTGTATTGGCCTGTCAGTTTCTCTGATTCAGGGGGCAGCACTTTGCTTTGTGACCTCACTTCTCTTATGGATCTAAGAAGTTTTTGACTTTCACTTTATTCAACTTTTTAGTTGTTGTTAAGATGGAGTGATGAATTCTAAACCCCTAACATTCTGTACAGAAAACTGGAACTTATCACTGATTCTTCAACATCCCCTCCGTTCAAGCCCCTTTCCATGAAATGTTGCAGTTCATCCTATCAAGACTGAATATATTTCCAGGTCCCTAGACTTGTATTCGGAGAAGGCAATGGCACCCCACTCCAGTACTTTTGCCTGGAAAATCCCATGGATGGAGGAGCCTGGTAGGCTGCAATCTATGGGGTCGCTAAGAGTCAGACACGACTGAGCGACTTTGCTTTCACTTTTCACTTTCATGCATTGGAGAAGGAGATGGCAACCCACTCCAGTGTTCTTGCCTGGAGAATCCCAGGGACCGGGGAGCCTGGTGGCTGCCATCTATGGGGTCGCACAGAGTCGGACACGACTGAAGTGACTTAGCATAGCATAGCATAGACTTGTGTTTGGTCATAAGACTGACTTTTTCACTGTAATGTGTGAAAGAAACTCAACCAAAGCATTGTTAAAATAATTCCTTATGCAAAATTGCCAGGCATGCAAAGTTTTCTTCAGAGCATTCTAACTTAAGCAGGGAGAAGAAACCATTTTATGAGGCTTTAACATACAGGGACCAATCAAAGTTCAGTTAGGCTTAGAAGGAAAGAGTAGCCAAAGCATAGCTAATTTTAGAAATGAGAATTGAAGAATTATTCTTGTGGATTTGTACCCATTGGTCAGGCTGTATGGAGTTTAAATAACTCTGCAGTATTTGTTTACACATGGGAAGAAGCCGGGGTCAGGGTTAGTAGTTTAAGGGGAAGTCCCACTTGGTAGTAGGCATATTTTCTCATTTAGAAGATAATTGTTAGTCTAACTCTCATGCTGGGAAAATATTTATTTGGTGAATAGCTGGCATAACGTATATTTATTTTGGTCTAAACAATCATACTATTCCAATGAAGTTCATTTTAACATGAAGATATTTTTTAAATGTGTAATATGTTGAGACACTTATAAAGACATGGTCTGTAAGTGTCCAGTAAGTCTATTTTAACTCAATTAAAATCTAAGAAACTTAATTTATTTCACTGAATCCCACCGAATCATTGCTAACATGGAAAGTTTGCATAAATAAAAATATATTAGAAAGGCTTTTGAAAAAAATACATGTATCCAATCAAATACATTAGGAAATGCACATCTCTGAGCTCCTGGGACTTACCCTGCTCTTTCCTTTCCACATGTGAACCCCTGCCTCCTCCAGGCTCCACTCCCACCCCATCCCGTGGCGTTCTGGACCACCACCTCCTCATCTTTCAGATCTCGGACCCCACGTCACTCTTGTACTCTCTGTACTCCTGATGCACCTTAGGTTCTCCCATGAATGTACTTCAGGGCCTTTAAAGCTACTTCCTGTTCATTGTTAGGCACATTTACATATTCAAGAGCAACTAAATTGAAGTTTAAGGTTTAACACGTCATGTTGACTATTTATTTCTAGTGTCATAGCACTAGGATTTAGCCTTTTGGAATTCTAGCTTACTGTATTAAGTTTCCTTTATTAGATGTTACTGTTAATAGGCACTGAGTTTAATTTTTACTTCTTTTGCCTACAAGGCTTTCAAAATAAAAGTTCAAGTGGTCTAGGATGAGTGAATGTCATCCAGGTTAAAAACAGCTTTAATCCTTGCTTACATCTGGTGTTTCTGCTTCCATTTTAGTTTCATCTTAGAAATTTCTTTTTATCTTTTTCTGTTACTCCTGCTTTTCAGAAAAATGTAAAAAAGTATTCCATATGGTAGTTTAAATTATTTTTGGTGAGGGAAGGGCGATATGAATAACAGTGATTATCAGAATGCACAAACTCCTTTACACTCTCTCTCATACCAGCAAATTTCTAAATTTACAACATTAGTACTTTATATTCAGGAAAACTAAACATAGTTAACCTTTACGTTGAAAGGTGGATGAAGGCTTATTAGCCCATCTTACTGTTTGAGTAAGCTTCCTGCACTTAGAGCTCTTAGTGACTTCTATTTGTAGTTCTTTTGAGGATCTTGTTGAGTTTAGGTATGTTCTTACTTGTAATATTATTGCTTGAGTGATAGGAGTAATTCTGTTCCTTTTTGTATAATCAGAGCAAGTCCTACAACTCTCAGGAAACGCTGCTGACATCTCACATGTATGAGAATGTGGTTAGAGATGGGTGCATTAAAGTGGGATGCCTACAACTAGGTGGAGTGAACATCATTGCAGGAAAATAGTAAATACGTATTACAGTACAGGAAGAGAATAGCATAAACTGGAATTTATAAACTCATTCTCCATTCATTCAGTACCACAGATTTCACACTAAAAAAAGATCATACTTCCTGATTTGAAGTGAAAAGTAGAATCAAAAGATTAGAGTGGCAGAGTTTGCCTGAATTTGGTATCAAAAATGGTAAAAAATAGAAGATAGGGGGAAACCGTAAATCTGGCTAAGAGCATGGTTGCTACAGGGCAGCACCTGGTGGGTGTGATTCTGGCGCCCCTGGAAGACCATTCAATAATGAAGAAACAGCAAACATTTGGAGGTAGGAGGGAAGGGTAAGTGAAAATTATGGGACCAAGATGAGGGGACATATTTATCAAGAGCCTGACTTCCACAGGCCAGATATCCTACTAGATGCTAGGGTTATATAGTAAGTGAAACCTGTTTCCCACCTTCATAAAATTCCAGTCTAACATAGGAGATATTCATGAAATAATTAAGGGTGAGCATGCTACAAAGGAAACATGTATTTCCTGGCATGGACTAGGAGGATTATTTAAGTAGTCTCAAACTATTTTTACTACAAAATTTCATGTCACTCTAACTTTATCATTGATTGCATGGGTTTTAATATCCTAAAGAGTCTCATTTTTGATCCTTTACTAAAGATGCATTGAATGGTTGTATATGAATTCACTTTCAGAAGGCAGCATAGCTTCTGAACTTTTGGCTCATGTCACTAAAATGAACTTAATATATTTTCTTTTAGCACAACATATACAAACCCACAGAAAATTTACTAAATTCATTTGGAACATCCATAATCCAATTTAGGAAAGTAGTGCTTGTTTTTTACTAAGGTATCCAATCAAATTATATACTCTACCCCAGATTCAGCTCACTTAGGCTTTTTAGAATGTTTCTCTTAGAATCCATTTGTGCTATTTATGGTAGACATTTCATGCCAGGAAGTAGGGTGGAAAGAAATCAAAAGAGATGAAAGAAACATTTTTTCTCGTCTAATTAACTGAATTTACAAATAGTTTCATGATGGTCTGATGTGATCTAGTCCCTTTTGTTAGGTAACCAATGGACACAGAATTCGCCAGTGTGATGAGGTTCTTGTCTAAGTACTGGTGATTTTCTTATCAACACCCTGTTGACAGAACCCTAACAGGTCTCAGGTTGCCCATGATCTATGATCTGGCTGTTATGAGGATGCAAAATGTACTTTCTAAACTCAGGAGGTCATGAGGCAATGGTGGGCAGAGTTATTTTGTTGGAGTACATGGACCCATTTCTTAGAAAGCTACAGATGCTTTGGGAAAGACCCTAGATTTGCTTCCTGAAAACTTTTCTTGTGTTCGTTCAGATAGTAAGGGATATTGAGGAAAATCGGTGTGATCAATTTTCCCATATGTCTTTTCATAAATATGACTTCTATTTTCTTGCTGATAACTTTTACATATAAGAATTTATATGATATGCATGCCTAGATGATACACAGAAGCACACATACATTAAAAACAAAGTCACTTCATTTTGTTTATGGTTTCCTTTGCTATGTAAAAGCTTTTGCATTTAACTAGGTCTCATTTATTTATTTTTGTTTTTACTTTCATTACTTTAGGAGGTGGATCCTAAAGGAGAGTCCTGTGATTTACATCAAAGAGCACTCTGCCTATGCTTTCCTCTAAGAGTTTTATAGTATCCAGCATTACATTTAGGCCTATGATATATTTTGAGTTTATTTTTATGTATGGTTTTAGAGGATATTCTAGTTTGATTCTTTGCAAGTAGCTGTGCAGTTTTCCCAGCACCACATTGAAGAGACTGTCTTTTCTTGATTGTATAGTTTTGCCCTCTTTGTCATAGATTAACTGACCATAGGTGGGTGAGTTTACTCCTGGGTTTTTTATTCTGTTCCATTGATTATATTTGTTTTTGTGCAAGTACCATCCTGTCTTGATTATTGTAGATTTGTAGTATAGTCTGAAATCTGGGACCTTGATTCCTCCAACACATTTATCCGCCCGCGCCCCCCAACCCCCTCACCCCAAGGTGGCTGTGGCTATTCAAGGTCTTTGTGTTCCAAAACAAATTAAACTTTTTTTTTTTTTGCTTTAGTTCTGTGAAAAATACCATTGGTAATTTGATAGAGGTTGCACTGAATCTGTATATTGCCTTGGAAAGTATAGTCATTTTGAAAATATTTGTTTTTTCCATTACAAGAACATGGGTATATCTCTCCATCTCTTCATTTCATCTTTGATTTCTTTTATTAGTATCTTATAGTTTTTGGAGTATAGGTTTCTTTGTCTTCATTCAGTTCAGTCACTCAGTCATGTCCAACACTTTGCGACCCCATGGACTGCAGCACGCCAGGCCTCCTTGTCCATCACCAACTCAAAGCTTACTCAAACTCATGTCCATCGAGTCGGTGATGCCATCCAACTATCTCATCCTCTGTCATCTCCTTCTCCTCCTGCCTTCAATCTTTCCCAGCATCAGGGTCTTTTCAAATGAGTCAGCTCTTCACATCAGGTGGCCAAAGTATTGGAGCTTCAGCTTCAGCATCAGTCCTTCCAATGAATATTCAGGACTGATTTCCCTTAGGATGGACTGGTTGATTCTCCTTGCAGTCCAAGGGACTCAAGAGTCTTCAACACCACAGTTCAAAAGCATCAATTCTTTAGGGCCTAGCTTTCTTTACAGTCCAACTCTCACATCCATACATGACTACTGGAAAAACCATAGCTTTGCCTAGACAGACCTTTGTTGGCAAAGTAATGTCTCTGCTTTTTAATATGCTGTCTAGGTTGGTCATTGGAGAAGGCAATGGCAACCCACTCCATTACTCTTGCCTGGAAAATCCCATGGACAGAGGAGCCTGGTAGGCTGCAGTCCATGGGGTCTCTAGGAGTCGGACACGACTGAGCGACTTCACTTTCACTTTTCACTTTCATGCATTGGAGAAGGAAATGGCAACCCACTCCAGTATTCTTGCCTGGAGGATCCCAGGGACAGGGGAGCCTGGTGGGCTGCCGTCTATGGGGTCACATGGAGTCAGACACGACTGAAGCGACTTAGCAGCAGGTTGGTCAAAGCTTTGATCAATGCAAAGAAATAGAGGAAAACAATAGAATGGGAAGATTAGAGCTCTTTTCAAGAAAATTAGAGATATCAAGGAAACATTTCATGCAAAGATGGGCACAATAACAGATAGAAATGATGTGGACCTAACAGAAGCAGAAGACATTAAGAAGAGGTGGCAAAAATACACAGAAGAACTATACAGAAAAGATCTTCATAACCCAGATAAACACAATGGTATGATCATTCCCCTAGAACCAGACATCCTGGAATGTGAAGTCAAGTGGGCCTTAGGAAGCATCACTACAACAAATCTAGAGGACATGATGACATTCCAGCTGAGCTATTTCAAATCCTAGAAGATGATGCTGTTAAAGTGCTGCACTCAATATGCCAGCAAATTTGGAAAGGACTGGAAAAGGTCAGTTCTCATTCCAATCCCAAAGAAAAGCAATGCCAAAGAAGTTCAAAGTACCACACAATTGCACTCATCTCACACACTAGCACAGTAATGGTCAAAATCCTCCAAGCCAGGCTTCAACAGTATGTGAGTCGTGAACTTCCAGATGTTCAAGCTGGATTTAGAAAAGGCAGAGGAAACAAATTGCCATCTGTTGGATCATAGAAAAAGAGAGGTCCAGAAAAACATTTACTTCTGCTTCATTGACTATGCCAAAGTCTTTGACTGTGTGGATCACTACAAACTGTCGAAAATTCTTAAAGAGATGGGAATACCAGACCACCTTACCTGCCTCCTGACATATCTGCATGCAGGTCAGGAAGCAACAGTAGAACTGGACGTGGAACAACAGACTGGTTCCAAATCAGGAAAGGAGTACCTCAAGGCTGTATATTGTCACCCTGCTTATTAACTTCTACGCAGAGTACATCATAGGTAATCCCGGGCTGGATGAAGCACAAGCTGGAATCAAGATTGCCGAGAGAAATATCAATAACTTCAGATATGCAAATGACACCACCCTTATAGCAGAAAGTGAAGAAATAAAGAGCCTCTTGATGAAAGTGAAAGAGGAGAGTGAAAAAGTTGGCTTAAAACTCAACATTCAGAAAACTAATATCGTGGCAAGCAGTCCCATCACTTCATGGGAAATAGATGGGGAAACTGTGGAAACAGAGAGACACTTTATTTTGGGGAGCTCCAAAATCACTGCAGATGTGACTACAACCATGAAATTAAGAGACACTTGCTCTTTGGAAGAAAAGCTATGATCAAAGTAGACAGACCCATGTTAACTCTTCTCTATTCCCACTGCATACTCATAAGTATAAAATATCCTTCTGACTTCCTGCATAGTGACACTCTTCTGTTGGAGCACTGGAAGTGATTTTACTTTCTGCATGCTGCTGCTGCTGCTGCTGAGTCACTTCAGTCGTGTCCGACTCTGTGCAACCCCATGGACTGCAGCCTACCAGGCTTCTCTGTCCATGGGATTCTCCAGGCAAGAACACTGGAGTGGGTTGCCATTTCCTTCTCCATCTGCACGCTAGACAAAGGCATTAAACTTAATGCAGAAGGCTAAGACTGGCATAAGTTCCACAGTCATTAGGTCAAACCTTGGCAGATCCAATGCCTCTGCAAAGCTCTGTCTTCAAGCACGCATGGAGCACAGTTAGTAGTCAAGGGAGTTAGCAGAGGGCCTAAGAGGCACCCCACATACTTCTTGTTTTCTTCCTTGTCAAATAACCAAAGAGGAAATGTACCTCTTTTCATTAGGGTTATTACATCTGATTACAACACATACTGAGGGCTGATATTTGAAACTTGTAATAAACATACCCTTAGGATATTAACACTGAGCAAGATAAAAAATATATGTATGGCATATGTTAGTAGCATATTACAGGTCCACTCAAATAAAAGTTTGAGTACATTTGAAAATGTTCATTAGAAATTTACATAAATATACTATCTGCTGTGCTGTTTTAAGAAAATAACACAAATGATAACTTACTAAAAAAAATGTGTATTAGTCAATTTTGAAATTCAGACATGTAACTTAACAGGCATCCTTCATACATTAAATACTATTAATTATATATTTAACATCCTATAGAGACTTATTTTAAATACAAAGTAGCTCTTTGGATGCTGAATTATGTATTTTTAGAGTTGTGTGATAACACATGCTATGCTATGCTATGCTATGCTAAGTCACTTCAGTCGTGTCCGACTCTGTGCGACCCCATAGACAGCAGCCCACCAGGCTCTCCTGTCCCTGGGATTCTCCAGGCAAGAACACTGGAGTGGGTTGCCATTTCCTTCTCCAATGGTGTGATAACATGGATGGATATATACTTTGCTGTAGAATATTGAGTAGTTAGAATTGAGTGACCCATCACAGAACTACATGCAGAGTATAAATATAAACTGATAGTATTTAGATATATATCTTTTCATTGGTGAGAGTGTCTTCCAAAGAGGTCTTCTGACCTTATTATTTCCTTCATGCCTACACATGCTATTACAATACTGATCCTTGGGTTCAGAAGATCCACTGGAGAAGGAAATGGCAGCCTACTCCAGTATTCTTGCCTGGGAAATCCCATGACAGAGGATCCTGGTGGGCTACTGTTCTTGGGGTTGCAAGGAGTCAGACATGACTTAGAGACTAAACAACAACAATAACAATAGAATAAAAACTGGTATTATTCAGGGAATATGCAGCTGACTTAAGATCAAACTGTGAGTCTTGGGCCAGAAATTAGGCTTCCAAATCACTCAAATCTCAGATCACATAAATTTCCTCACTGTGTTTTGTTTATTCAATATGCACGGCCTCTGCTCAAGCCCTTTACTTTAGGCCATTTCGGTATTTCCTTCTGAAGCCCTCACCATGCACAAGAGAGAACTCAGCACACAAACTCTGCTTGCTCTTTTGGATAATTCTCAGCTGATGTGACCAAGAATTATAATCTGCTTTTAATGGCTTTATACATTTTGTTTAGTCTAAAATTCTTTATTGAGAATGTCATTATGAAAATGGCCAGAACATTCCAAAATAAAGGTGTGCTGCTGCTGCTGCTAAGTCGCTTCAGTTGTGTCCAACTCTGTGCAACCCCATAGACAGAAGCCCACCAGGCTCCCCCGTCCCTGGGATTCTCCAGGCAAGAACACTGGAGTGGGTTGCCATTTCCTTCTCCAATGCATGAAAGTGAAAAGTGAAAATGAAGTCGCTCAGTCGTGTCTGACTCCTAGCGACCCCATGGACTGCAGCCTAACAGGCTCCTCCATCCATGGGATTTTCCAGGCAAAAGTACTAGAGTGGGGTGCCATTGTAGGACACCGCAAAAACTTAGATTCTAATACATTTTATCCATTCAGGTCTTAGTTTACATGTGTAGAAATAACTTGCATGATTATCAAAGTTGTCTCTGAGGATTAAATATGAATGCATTTATAAGTATTTGGACATCGTGGTTATTTTTAGCTCTTGATCAGAAATTGCCACTGCCACAAAATGAGCTCTTTCCTTTATTCTGTAATTTGAGAAACTATAGACAGATGCTCAAAGTATTTTTAAAATGAATGCATTTCTCAGGCCTTTACTCTAGATTAAGCTGCTCCAGCTGCTGCTCTTGTACCTGCCACTGATTTATCCAAATCCTTTCTCTTATATTTAAATATTAGGAATTTGCCTATTTTAATGGTAAATGCCAGCTGCTACAGAAAGCTTTTTTTAACCCCTCCAGCTGGATGGCGTAAATTGATTCAGTATGTATGTTGAGAATTTATATTGTGCCTGACCCTGTGTCAGGGCTGTGTATTCTTTTTTTGATCTCCCTTAGTATGTTTTCTGTGCTTTTTTTAGGAAACATGTCCTGCTCTCCCTCAAATTATTTACTAAAGCATGTGTCTCCTTTCTTACTGTAGTGCATGAGCTTCTAAAAGTCACAGTTAGTACTTAATTTATGTTTGTATTTACCAAAATCTCTTTTACAGTACTTCACAATGAATCCTTAATAGGAAGCTCTTGAATGTATCAATGAATGAATAGATAAATGAATGTAATTCCTTAGCTTCATTTTTCTTGATATTTCTGCCTCCAAGCATAGCTCTTTTTTTATTCTTTTTTCAACATATTAGAGTGACACTCTTAAAATGTAGATTAGTCATGTGCAGTCATGTGCAATACACAATTATTTGTTTACTAAGGTCATTTTTATAATTAAAATAAGTTTCCTCTCACTTTTCTGACAATGTCCTCTTTCAGGCTTTTCTTTATTAGTCTGATCTTTAAATGTAAATGTTTCTTAGGGTTCTACTTTTTGGAATTACATTCTCTTGTTTCCCCCATACTTCTTTGAGAGGTTTCACTCATTCCCATTTTCAATTATACTTATTTAAGAATAAACTTCAAATCTCTCATTCAGATCCAGATTCTTCTCCTAAATCTTCTGTTTATCCCATTCCCTATAGCTCAAGATCACTTGGATGACCCAAGGAACATCCTATTCAATATGTCTAACTCATCATCTCTGATACCTACTGCAGCTCCACATTGGTTTTCCTTTTTGAAATTTATTCTGCAATAAAATGATACATGGAGCTGCCAGTCAGTTGCCCACGACAGATTCCTGGGCACTGTTCTAACTCTGGATTTTCCCTTTTCTGCTATTAACACTGATATATTACTATGTCTCTGGAATCTACTCACCTCACTCTACTCTCAATGACACTTTACTGCTTGCAGCTGTTATCGTTTCTTTCAAATACTGCATTAATATCTACTAACTACAGTATGGTATTCCTCTGTGATAGACCCTGATCTCCTATCATGTACCCCATTAGAGCCAAGGAAATGTTCCTCAAGATAAAATCTGATGATGAAGATCCTCTGCTTAAAAGTCTACCACAGAGCCCCTACTGTGCTTAGAATAGCATCCAAACCCATTTATGATGTTTACAAGGTCCTTTGTAATCTACTATCTATTCACTTCTCATCTTCTCTCTTCACCAGTTTCCCCTAAGTGTGCTCACAATTTAGTTCCTGGAACACATTTTGCTCTCTCCTTTCCACATGTGAACCCCTGGCTGCTCCAGCTTCACTCCCACCCAATAGGGGTGCTGGAATACCCCTCCTCGTCTTTCAGATCTTAGAGCCCATGTCACTCTCGCACTCTGTGTATTCCCAAAAAAGTACTTCTTGTTCATTATTTCCCACATTCGTGTGCTCTTCACTGAATCTTAGCTCTGTCTTTTATATTTACATTGAAAAGTTTCTCTTAAGACACTAAACGGTACTGCGTGATGGTTAACATTTCATTGCATCTGCAGATACATTTGTGTTGTTACTTGCTCAATTCATATGATTATATATATATATATATGAAATAATTTTTAAAACAGATTCTTTATGATCTCATATTGGGCTTGTGCATACTACTTAATGATTAGTTGTGGTTAGCATCAAATACATAGCTTATAATTTCAGTAGGTCACCATTTAATATTTTGGAAAAGGGCATTTTT
This sequence comes from Bos grunniens, assembly GCF_055505025.1. Classification (NCBI taxonomy): domain Eukaryota; kingdom Metazoa; phylum Chordata; class Mammalia; order Artiodactyla; family Bovidae; genus Bos; species Bos grunniens. The sequence continues at coordinate 36,058,922 of NC_141171.1, forward strand.
AAAATGATGAGAGATATACCAACTAAGGAAATAGCACTTCATTTCTGCCAAAATTTTCTTAGATCCTGAGAATAATGTGTGTGTGTGTGCTCAGTTGCTCAGTTGTATCTGACTCTTTGTGACCTCATGGACTGTCGCCCACCAGGCTCCTCAGCCCATGGAATTTCCCAGGCAAGAATACTGGAGTGGGTTCCCATTTCCTTCTCCAGAAGATCTTCTGGACCCAGGAGTCAAGAGTAACTTTTAATTGTAGAATAATTATAACTTTTCAAATTAACCTATTTTAGAATTTCCACCTGCGATTTTAAAATACATTTCAGCTTAAGTACTGAAAGGACCTTTGTTCACTTTCCTGAGACAAATTGATGATCTACCTCTCAGCACTTCATAACATGATCCTACACACTTTAGTAGGTTCAGAATAATTTGCACAAGTGTGCATGGTTAAAAAAATGACTAAAGATGAAAATGTGTGCATTTTTCCATTTTCTCCTTTTGTTAGAGTAAAGCTGCTCTATTGTCCTTGAATAAGTCAGATTTCTTTTTGTATAGAAGACAAATGAGAATGGTGATTTAAACTGAGGCAGACGAGGCCTTTCCAATTGACAGTTATAACCTTGTATAACTAAATCTATCAGAGGCATCCTGTTATAGATAAAGTGCTGAATGTTTTCATTTCCCTTTTTGTAAAAGAGGTCAGAATGTCCAACTGGCAGTATCGTGGAGCCCAAGGGAGGTTTGTAATGTTATTCTCCATCTAGTAAGATGTATCAGGACTGTTTATTGAAACACAGAACAAGGTCTTGACCTTTTTTGACTTTTTACAAAACTTTACAGAGATAGAGTAGAAAAATTCCTACCAAACTAAAGTAACATATGTCAGGCTGACACATTTTGTGTGCTGTAAATCCTAGAATATGTTTAATTGAAAATATCTACTCATATTAAGGAATGGCAAGATACTTTCGCCTTTGTTCAGTAAGTTGCTAATATGTAAAAATATATAAATATCTTCTTGAATATAATTTGCATCATTAAATTATTGAATTGAATGCATATAACATATCAACAGTACTAAGGAATTTGATTGACAGATGCTTTTTATTTTGTTGTGAAAAAGATAATACAATTTCAGTAAATAACAAAAAGGCTTTTTAAAGCTCCCTTTAAAGAACACAAATTAACAACACTATGGAGAAAGTTTCCAGGATTCTTTGTTATGTACACATGAACCACTCAAAGTCAAAATATTGCTTTAAACTCATGAGGAAAATCAGGACAGAAGAAATACTGTTTGGAATCTCTACCAAAAAAGGATTCAGGAGGATCAAGATCACAAGAGTAACTAAAGGCGGCATTGCTAAGATAAGAAAATCAGCATTATGCCCTGCAAAGCAGCAGTGCCCTTGAAAATATAACAGCCTGGATTAGCTACGACTACTACATAGTGAAAAACATAGAGATCCTGAAAACAGTTTCTTTTCTTTTACAGGAGCACTGGTCATAACTGAGTGTTACCAACAGGTGAGGATAGAAATTCATTTCATAGAAAAGAACATATTTTTCCCAGAAAGAAATCATCTATTTTTTTAATAGGATAATAAGAATTAGGAAAAACAAATTTCTAGAATTTCCTCCCCCAAAAGATCATTTTATCTCTTCTAAGCTGATAATGCATGCAAAATTTCAGCAATTTAACATAGAAAAAAATGCTATTGCAAACAGTTTCTACATCTTTCATCCTCATCTTGCTTTTAAAAAACTTACAAAAGTTCCCTTTTGCATCTTAAAGAGTTATTCACTCAGTCATGTCCTTCTCTTGGTGACCCCATGGACTCTATAGCCCACCAGTCACCTCTGTCCATGGAATTCTCCGGTCAAGAATACCAGAGAGGACAGCCATACCCTTCTCCAAGGCATTTTCCTGATCTAGTGATAAAACCTGTGTTTCCTGCATTGCAGGCAGATTCTTTACCATCTAAGCGACTCTCAATTAAAATTTCAGTGCTATCATTTAGTTGCTGCTACCTCAAATGGCCTATGTTTTTTTTTACTAATAAAGAGGCTTAATACCCATAAATTAATTGAATTTATCACATTCCATACAAAATTCTAAGCATTTCACAGGCAATTTTGGTCCAGAACTCTCAACCTTAAATATGACTCTAAATGACATTGCTTGTTGGGGATGTATGATTTCTTCTGTTTTTGTGGTATGCATTCTGATTGTACATACTGTAAAAGTATTGTTCATGCTGCTGCTGCTGCATACTGTAAAAGTATTGATCATGAGTGAAAGTCAGTTAGCTTGGGGGTGAATCTGGAAATCCAAAAGACATTTCTGATCTATTTTATATTACATATATGGGAGTTCTTAAGACCAAATAAATTATTTTTCTCTTTGCATAGAATGGCTCAGAGAAGAGAAATAACTGAAATTGATGGTAACGTAAATTATTGGAAAGTAAAGAGGTCAAGACAGGTGATGTTTTCTATTAATAGCTAGAAAGTTCACTTTGTATTTTAAAGATAATTAACTATCTGAAGAAGTTTCATAAATTTTTGAGCACTTATATCTTTGAATTTATGGAAGGTAAAACAAACTGTAAGTAACACTTGCAAATTTTGTGAAACTTGGAGGTCCCATCAGTATCAAGTTTATTTTCCCTCAAGCTATATTAATCTTTTCACTTTTGTCATATTGTTTGGATCTTCCAGTTTCCTTCAGTTTTTCAAATTTTATCCATCTTTATCCCCCAGTTTTTATTTTTATTTTTCCTTTGCTCCAGGGAAAGGAGCAAAAGCTAAGTAGCTCTCTAGTATTACAAATATCATTCTCTAAATGATCAAAAAACAACATTTACCAGAAATGTATGTGGTGTGTACATGTGACCCTATATTGATTTCTACTTTTTTCCCCCCCTTACTATATTGTAAGCCCTTTAAGGGCAGTGTCCATATTGCACTTTTCTCTATCACTCAGGCTAAGATGCTGCTGATAGTTTCTAAATATTTTTAATTGCTAGATTTATAAAACAAGTAGACCTTGGATTACTCATCTTAATGAATCCTACCTCAGCGCATCAGGATGAATCTCACCAGGGTAGCAGCAACTCTCACTTAAAATTCAACATGATTTTAGTATTCAACAGCAGCTTTGCCTTGACATTTCCTTGTAATTGCCTGAAGACATCTTCAATGATTACATGGTTCACTCTGAGGCATTCTCTGTTAGTGTCCTATAAATCATTGATCTTATGACTAAAAAACCGAAAAAATTAAAAGTTTGCCACTTTTTTAAAATAAAATGACTGGGTTATTCTATCCAAAATCAAGGTAGTTGCATGGATATGATGTTTAATTTTATATGTCAACTTGTCTGGGTTATGGTGACAAGATGTTTGGTCCAATATTGTTTTGGATGCTTCTGGGAGGGTATTTTGGGAACGGATTAACATTTAAATTGGTAGACTTTGAGTAAATGATGTGATACCTGCCTATCTTGCAGAAATGATTACCAAAATAAGGAATCCTTCACCTCCCATAATTAACCATTTTGTTGCTGCTGTTGTTATGGTTAGATCATTAAAACTCTTCTTATAACAACTTTAAAGCACTTGATACAATATTGTTAACCATGGTTACATGCTGTAATTAGATCCTCGGAACTTATATGTCTTATATCTGGAAGTTTGTACCATTTAACCAATATCTTCTGTTTTGCCTACTCCTCAGGCCCAGGCAACTGATCTTCTCTATTTCTATGAGTTTAATGTTTTTAGATTCCACATATAAATGTGACCATATAGTATTTTTCAGTCTCTGACTTATTTCACTTAGGATAATGCCCTTAAAGTCCATGGTGTGGAATTTGGTGAGATTTTCTTCTTTTTTTATGATAGTTTATATATATATATATATATATAGTGATTGCTTACTTTAAAAAATGAATGAGAAGTACAGGGGGTAGGCGATGGACGGGTAAGGAAAGTGAGGATGATAGATATTCTGAAAGAAAACTGATGAACAAGAGTTGTACATGAGTAACACAGGGTTGTCATGGGCTGAAATTATGTCCACTCAAAGTTCATATGTTGAAATCCTAATTCTAGTATATATCAGAGTGTGTCTGTATTTGGAGACAGGTCTTTAAAGAGGCAATTAAAATGAAGGCCTTAGGATGGACCCTAATCTGATCTGACCTGGTGTCCTTATAGGAAGAGGAAGTTTGGACATGTGAAAGGACTCCCAGTGTGCACACGTGGAGGGAAGACATGTGAAGATGCAGTGAGAAGACCGGCCATTCGCAAGGTAAGCAGAGACACCTCAGAAGAATGAAACACCTCTAGAACCTTGGACTTCTAGCCTCCAGAACTGAGAGAAAATGTGTCTGTTGTTTTAGCCACCTAGTTTGTGGGACTTGGTTATGGCAATAGGAGCAGACTAAGACCAGGTTATATGATTTCTGCTCTTTTGACCCTCCAGATGCAGTCCACTCTATCCTTTCACCAACAAGAGACTGACCCTCCCTACCTCAGCTCTGAGTTTCTGGTTGGTGCTGAGTATCCAGCTCTCACTGCACTCCTATTATCTTTTATTTTCTTTGCTCCTTCCACTCTGATATTAGTAAAGGCCTTCTGCTTTCTCATGTTCCTTGGTGCCTCAACCTCTCGTGTTCATTTCTTTACAATATCCCACACCACCTGAGATGAAGACCGTTCCTATTAGAACCTGACTGAGAGAGGGGAGCCTTGGGTGTGTGGAGTAAGTGTTGGGCAGAGAATATAAAGATAAAATGCCATTTGGGGAAAATGGGTACAAGTATGTAGAATAATTATCCTAAATCGGCAGAACTAAGGGGGCTCTCAGTAAGGTGTTTTTAAGCTGATCTGATTCATGTGGGGAAGTAATGAACTGAAAGGCAGCAAAGCAAGTTCACTTTCGCTTTCTCACCCCACTTTCACTTCTGACATTGTTGTGAGTCATAACGTCTTACATATCATATATATGTGTGTGTGTGTATACATACACACATATATGTATATGTGAAAGTGAAAGTCGGTCAGTCGCGTCTGACTCTTTGTGACCCCATGGACTATCCAATCCATGGATTCTCCAGGCCAGAATATTGGAGTGGGTAGCCATTCCCTTCTCCAGGAGATCTTCCCAACCCAGGGATTGAACCCAGGTCTCCCACAGTGCAGGCGGATTCTTTACCAGCTGAGCCACAAGGAAAGCCCCAAATGTATATGCATGTGTGTGTATTTAGCACTCTTGTATCAGTCAGGGTTCTTAGAAAAAATGGCAATTATTTAGCTAGTTCAAGGAAAAAAAAATATTATAGGACACATAGTTACTCAAGGAATCATCTGTGTGACCTTAGAACTAGGCTTGGAGGCTCCCCCTAGGCCCTAAAGCAGAGACTTCTCCAGTTTGGGTAGACCACTGAAGCCAAATCTGGGCTTATACTACCATCCATGCAGGTACCGTGGGCCCTCTGGGAACTTTCTCTGGCAGCTTCTGTCTCCTGCACAGCCCTCACTTGGATGGATCTAGTCAACATCTACCACTTTGTCATGATCAGTTCTGTGGTTTAGGGTTCTCTCTGTTTTTCTAGCCCCTAGGTTCATTTCCCCCTTACAACTACTCTTTCCTCTATCCAGAAAACCTTTCCCCTTTTCTTGATCTGACTCTCTTCTTTAAACCCCCCAGGTCTTAGGCCAAATAGTACTGCCACAGGGAATTCTTCTCTGAACAAATATTTTAACTTATACCCAGTGATTCTCCATCCTTTTATCCTATTTTTCATAGCAGTTATCAATCACCATCTGAAGGACTTCCCTGGTGGCTTAGAAGGTAAAGAATCTGCCTGGAATGCAGGAGGACTGGGTTTAATCCCTGGGTGGGGAAGATCCCCTGGAGGAACATGGCAAACCACTCCAGTGTTCTTGCCTGGAGAATCCCATGGACAGAGGAGCCTGGCGGGTCACAAAGAGTCAGATATGACGGGGTGACTAACACTTTCACTTTCATCACCATTTGAAACCACATGACTTTATTTTTATCGATTATATTTTGACAATCACTCCCTTAATATTTAAATTATATTAGATCAGTTCTAAAAGACTACATTATAGTTCTTCTCTGTCTTGTTCATCTCTGTTCTCCTAGCTCTGAGAATAATGCCTGGCATGAATGGATGCTCCCAAAATTTTGTTGAATGAGTAAATGAAGTACTCTAGAGGCTCAGGTGCAGTGTCTAACTCTAGTCAGCTACCTAGGAGTGAGAGAAAGACTTCTTATGGGTGCTAACCTTTGAATTAGACTATAAAGAATGAGGAGTGTTTCAGACAGAGATAGAAAGATATCAGGCAGAAGGTAACAGTTGCTCAGAAGCCCAGAGTGATGAAAGGCACAGTGAGATGCTTAATGAGTAGCTCATGGTGCTAGGAGCAGAGAGTACAATGTGGAATAGGAATGTTAGCTGAGTCTAAAGGCTGCTGGGACTCCAGATTGTCAAAGTTCTGTACATCAGGTATAAAGTGTATTTATTTGACATTAGGACAGAAGACTGAAGTCTTTAAAGTAGGAGTTTGATAGGAATAGAATAGATCTGGTTTAAGGCAATGATTCTTAAAGTGTGGCCTGTGTCCTTATTAGAGTTCTTAAGACACATTCAGGGGGTCTGAAAAGTTAATACTAACATTATTTGCTTTTTTTCACTGACTTGTTATTTGTATTGATGTTTGAAATTCAACAATGAGTAAAACTAGGTGTCTTAGCCCACATCAAGTTAGGAGCACCAAATTGTACTATTAGTCTTTATATTCTTGCAGTTAAAAAGAAAGAGCCACTGTCACTTAAGAATACCCTTGGTGAAATAATACACATTACTAATTTTATTAAATCATGACTTTTCATATTCTGTGTTGGGAAATGGGACGTATAGACGTATACATAGAGCATTTTTGATGGAAACTAATATTGTCTCAGGAAAAACTTTTTTGTTAGAATATCTAGCTGAACTAGTTCATTGAAAATCATTTTTACTTGAAAGAATAACAGATATATGGTTATAAATACTTGGATGTTTGACAGATGTACTGCAAAAACAAATGAAGTGAGGCTGTCACTTCAAGGAAAACAGCTTAAAGTATTTGTTGCAAATAATATTTGTGTTTTCATAGAAATATTGGAATTTTAGAAAACTTGTATTTGCCTCTAATATTACTGTATTCCTAATACTTAAAGTCATTTCTGATGAGATCAATGGAATTAAAGAATGCTATTTATTTGTATTTTATAATTAAAAGTGTCAACATTTCAAAGATTGGCATAATTCAATGAATTAATGTTTTCCAAAATACTACTGCATGTTGCTAAAACAAATACTGCATGGTAAAGTCCTTTAAAATGCAAGATAAATCAATGGGTTTTGATGGAAAAATTATAAACAATTAATATATTTTCATATTTGGTCATTACATCTACCCTTTAAGACTCTACAACTTGTTGAGTTTTGATGTACTATCAAAGAATATTTATAATTATTTGAAAAAAAACCTTTTTCTCCAATTACACAGCTTGTTAATCTATATTCTCTACATAAATTTTAACCAAACAAATCTCAAGACTGAATGCAATTCTAGATGTAAGAATTCCAGTAGTCTTCTCTTAAGCCATATATGAAAGAAATTTGCAAAAGGTAAGATGAGATGTTCTTGTTAACATAACTAAAGTTAACATAGGATTAATGTGTTATTGTTATTTTAAAATAAATTAGTAACTAAATATTTTATAGGTGTTTCAACTTTAATTTCTAGTAGAAGCATTCTATGCCTCATCAGGTAAAGAATCTGCCTGCAACACAGGAGACCCAGTTTGGATCCCTGGATTGGGAAGATCTCCTGGAGAAGGAAATGACAGCCCACTCCAGTATTCTTGCCTGGAGAATTTCACAGACAGAGGAGCCTGGCGGGTTAGTCCATGCGGTCACAAAGACTCGGACATGACTGAGCACATTACACATTCATGTATACTAACTGAAACCTAGGCACCCTGGAACAGTGTATTTGCTTTTTCAACAGCCTGTTAGGAACTGAGGTAAATCTCTCATATACTTGAAAGTGAAAGTGAAGTCGCTCAGTCGTGTCCGACTCTTTGCGACCCCATGGACTGTAGCCTACTAGGCTGCTCTGTCCATGGGATTTTCCAGGCAAAAGTACTGGAGTGGATTGCCATTTTAAGTTTGAGTTAATGTGGTAAAAGGACCACCAGTAGAATAAATATTGATAGCCGACATACATACAAATTTGTTGGGAGTCCTCAGTAATTTTTAAGAATTATAATGTGGTCCTGTTACTGACATTCAAGAACTGGTGTTTGCAGAAAGACATTCAGGAGAACAATTAGATAAGCATAGCATGTTTGAATTGAAAGTATTAAGGAGGTTGCTGGGGTAGTGACGTCTCCCTACAGAAAGAGACAAAATCATTAACTGCTGCTGCTTCAGGGAAAAGGAGGGGCAGGATTTGAAAGACTGAAAAATTTGAAAGACTGTGAATGAATTTTTAAAGCTGAGCTCTTAGGTAAATGATGAGAATGCTATGAATTCAGAGAACCCCCCCCTTTTTTTTTTTAACTTTCTTCCTACAAAATTTTAAAAAATATTAAGCTTGGCAGGATTTTTTTGATCCAGTTACTGAACATGTGGAGGATTCTCTTGAAGGAATACTGGGGACCAACTCATTTGGAAGACTCTCCTGTTGTTTGTGAGCAACAATTTTAACCTGGTGTTATTAATTCAAGCAATTTCAATTAATGGGGAATTCTATATATATGGCAAATGTGGAGAAAGATTTTAAAACTTAACTGTAAGTTTCATGTTTTGTTGTTGTTATTTGTTTGTTTTAGTTTTAGGGCAATGTTTGTAAGGATATCCTAAAAGGAAAAGTTAAAACTAGGGTGGGACATGAGGTAAAGAGTAACGTCTCTGGGGGTGTTAGCTTCCCCTCTGAGTGCCTTTGATTTAGAGTCTTGGGCCCCAGTTACACTCTGTTGCATCTATATGAATCCTTGTCCCAGAAGACTCCTCTCCTCTCTTCCTCTGGCCATCTGGAACGGCCTCTCTGCACCTAATTGACTCCATCACTCTTCTTTTCCCATTTCTGAGCTTCCTGTTTCTTTTTTTTTTTCCCTTAAATCTCTGACCTCTCACCTTCCTTCTAATAAAATAATCACATTCGCTCTTCTCTTTTCAAATGCTTAGTCATTCCCTGACTTTAATGTGGCCATTTGTAACCTTCTCAACTCTATTCCTAGTAATAGCTTGAGATGTCACTTATGAAATACCTTCTCATCTGATTCTTATGGTTTTATATGAATTCATGGTCACCAAGTTAAACTCAGTATAAATGATGGCATGAAAAGGTAGCAGTGTTACCAATTTTTATAACCCAATGTACAAAGCATGAAGGACTAATCCTACTTTATAATCTTAATGTACTAAACAATTTATAAGGCATGTTTATCACTAGCTTATTACTAGATTATCACTAGTTAACAATATATCACTAGTATCTTTTGGAACTCACAACAGCTCTACACAGAAGGGAAATATTCCAGTGCTAATACTATTTCCTTATAACAGCAAGTGAAAAATATTTCATAATGCCTCAGATTATATTTTGCAGAGTTTCTAAGGCTCAGGTTTTCAAAGCCTCACTTTAATGTTCTTTTCCCTAGTTCATGACATTCCCAAGAAACTCAGAAATTGTTTAAGATGGATAAAATGAGTCAACCATTTACTAAGGTACTAAAATATATTAATTAAACAAATAAAAACTCAGTACTTTAAATTTCTTCCTTTTCATTACTCTGATTAGGTCATTAGCCCGAATTGGTGGTCATCTAGTCATTTTTCAGCACCTAATAATCCCAAAGGTGAGTCAGAGCCTAAGAGCAGAAATGCCAAATGTATGAGAATGGGCCAAAGGAAAATAAAGATACACAGAATGGAGAGATTTATGTATGGAAAAAGATTAAAGGAACACGTATTTAATTGGCTCAGTAATAAATAATAAAATGAAAAGAATGCTATGAATATTTGAAAAGTGAAAATTCTATATCTGAGCTCAAAGTTGGTAGAAATAATAAAATATAAGTAAGGAATAATCCAGTCTATTTTAGTTGGGAGAAAACAATGAAATCACCAAATAATGTCCTAGGGGAAATAATAAGTGTTGTTGCTCAGTCATTTAGTCACGGCCAACTCTTTGCAACCCCATGGACTACAGTATGCCAGGCTTCCCTATCTTCCTCTATCTCTCAGAGTTTATTCAAGTTCATATAAACATTATCATGCATTTTTTAAAATAAGCTATCAAAGAATTGCATTTGAATCATAAATAATTCCCAAATTTGAACATCCTTCTGTCAGTTTTCTGGTAAGCATATTTGCCTGGTTGACATCTTTCTCTTGTGAACCCTTGAGACCACAGAAAACCCTGGATAAGTGCTCTGATAATGTAGTCTAATGATAAAATATGTTAAAGTTATACAAATTCAAGATTTTACTAGTGGATACAGCACAAACTATAAGTCACTGTTACCAAGGTACCAATATAAGAAGCTCTCTTCCTTATCCATGTATTCTTGGGGTATGTATTGGGAACCATGTCAGGTCCTAGAATTAAACATCACCTGTGGGATCACTGGGGTATTCTGAAAATATCTGTTCACTCACTGAAGACTTAAAGGACTGGAGTGAGTGTGTTAGGAGCATGAACTGTGGTCTGAAATGCCAGGAGTGAGGCCTCTATGCTCTACTCTATGAGCAAGTGAAATTAGACATGGATGTGTCTGGTGGTCAAAGTAAAGTCTGATGCTCTGAAGAATACTATTGAATATAAGCCCGGAATGTTAGGTCTATGAATCAAGGTAAATTGGAAGTGGTCAAACAGGAGACAGCAAGAGTGAACAGACATTTTGGGAATCAGTTAACTAAAATGGATGGGAATGGGTGAATTTATATTATATCTACCATCATAGCTACTACTGTGGGCAAGAATCCTTTAGAAGAAATGGAGTAGCCCTCATAGTCAGTCAACAAAAGAGTGTGAAATGCAGTACTTGGATGCAATCTCACAAATGACAGAATGATCTCAGTTCATTTCCAAGGCAAACCATTCAACATCATGGTAATCCAAGTCTATGACCCAACTACTAATGCCAAAAAAGATGAAGTTGACTGGTACTATGAAGACCTAAAGACCTTCTAGAATTAACACCAAAAAAGCTGTCCTTTTCATCATAGGGGACTGGAATGCAAAAGTCAAGAGACACCTGGAGTAACAGGCAAGTTTGGCCTTGGAGTACAAAATGAAGCAAGGCAAAGGCTAACAGAGTTTTGACAAGAGAACGCACTACACTGATCATAGCAAACACCCTCGTCCATCAACACAAGAGAACACTCTACACATGGACATCACCAGATTGTCAATAGTGAAAACAGACTGATTATATTCTTTGCAGCTGAAGATGGTGAAGCTCTATACAGTCAGCAAAAAATAAGACCTGGAGCTGACTATGGTTCAGATCATGAACTCCTTATTGCAAAATTCAGGCTTAAATTGAAGAAAGTAGGGAAAACTATTAGGTCATTCATGTATCACCTAAATCAAACCCCTTATGATTATGCAGTGGAAGGACAAATAGATTAAAGGGATTGGATCTAGTAGGCACAGTGCCTGAAGAACTATTGGCAGAGGTTTGTAACGGTGTACAGGAGACAGTGACCAAAACCATCCCAAAGAGAAAGACATGCAAGAAGGCAAAATGGTTATCTGAGGAGGCCTCACAAATAGCTAAGAAAATAAGAGAGGAGGATGGAAAAGATACACAAACTGACTGCAGAGTTCCAGAGAATAACAAGGAGAGATTAAAAAAAATAAAAGCCTTGTTATGTGAACAGTGCAAAGAAACAGAATAAAATAATAGGGAAAAATAGAAATCACTTCAAGAAAATTAGATACCCAGGGAACATTTCATGCAAAGATGAGTATAATAAAGGACAGAAATAGTATGGACCTAGGAGAAGGAAATGGCAACCCACTCCAGTGTTCTTGCCTAGAGAATCCCAGGTCTATGGGGTCACACAGAGTTGGACATGACTGAAGTGACTTAGCATAGCAACAGAAACAGAGGATATTAAGAAGAGGTGGCAAGAATATACAGAACTATACAAAAAACATCTTCATGACCCAGATAACCACAGTGGTGTGATCACTCACCTAGAGCCAGACATCCTGGAGTGTGCAGTCAAGTGGGCCCTAGGAAGCATAACTACTAACAAAGCTAGTGGAGGTGATAGAATTCCAGCTGAAGTATTTAAATTCTAAACAATGATGCTTTTAAAGTACTGCATTCAATATGCCAGCAAACTTGGAAAACTCAGCAGTGGCCAGATGACTAGAAAAGGTCAGTTTTCATCCCAATCCCAAAGAAAGTCAATGCCAAAGACAGTTCAAACTACCGCACAATTGCACTCATTTCACATACTAGCAAGGTAATGCTCAAAATCTTCAAGCTAGGCATCAATGCTACATGAAGCAAGATGGATTTAGAAAAGGCAGAGGAACCAGAAATCAAATTGCCAATATCCATTGGATCATAGAAAAGCAAAGGAAAACCAGAAAAATAATTTCTGCTTCTTTGACTACCCCTTTGACAGTGTGGATCACAACAAATTGTGGAAAATTCCTAAAGAGATGGAAATACCAGACCACCTTACCTGCATCCTGAAAAATCTGTATGCAGGTCAAGAAGCAAAAGGTTAAACTGGACATGGAACACCAGACTGATTCCAAATTGGGAAAGGAGTGTGTCAAGGCTGTATGTTGTCACCCTGCTTGTTTAATGTATATGCAGAGTACATCATGCAAAATGCCAGGCTGGATGAAGCACAAGCTGGAATCAAGATTGCCAGGAGAAATGTCAACAGCCTCAGATATCCAGATGATACCACTTTAATAGCATAAAGAAGGCTGAGCACCAAAGAATCAATGCTTTCAAACTGAGGTGCTAAGGAAGATTCTTGAGAGTCCCTTGGACAGGAAGGAGATCAAACCAGTCAATCCTAAAGGAAATCAAGCCTGAATATTCACCAGAAGTTCTGATGTTGAAGCTCCAATACTTTGGCCACCTGATGTGAAGAGCCAACTGATTTGATAAGATTCTGATGCTGGGAAGGATTGAGGGCAGGAGAAGGGGGAAACAGAGGATGAGATTATTGGATGGCATCACTGACTCAATGTAAATGAGTTTGAACAAGCTCTAGGAGATAGTGAAGGACAGAGAAGCCTTGCATGTTGCTGGGATGCAAAAAGTTAGACATGACTGAGCAACTGAAGAACAACAATAACAATTTAGGGAAGGGAATAAATGAAAAGAAAAACATATTCCTACTGTTAAAGTCAAATTTTGGGGAGCAGAGACAAGATGGAATGTTAGAAATACTTAAGTTCACTTCCTCTCATGAAAGCCCCCAAATCACAACTAAATGCTGAACAACATCAATAATAAAGATTCAAACCTTCCAAAAAAGATATTCTACACTCAAAGACAAAAAAGAAGTCACAGTGAGACAGTAGGAGGGGTCCTTTCACGATACAATCAAATCCCATACTCTCCAGGTGAGTGAACCACACACTCAAAAACAATTGTATTGCAGAGGTTCTCCCATGGGAGTGAGAATTCTGAGCCCCTCATCAGGATCCCTAGCCTGGAGTCTGGCCTCAGTAAGAGGAAGCCCCAGAACATTTGGCTTTGAAGACTCATGGGGCTTGATCTTATGAGCTCCACAGGAATGAGGGAAACAGAGACTCCATTCAAAGAGGGTGCACACCAGCTGTGATGTGCACTGGGGTCCAGGGCAAAGCAGTGACCCCATAAGAGTTGGCCAGACCTACCTGGGGTCTTAGGAGATCTCCTCAGGAGGTGGGAATTGATGGTGGCTCACCGTGAGCCAAGGACACTGGTGGCAGAGACCCCGGGAATACTCATCAGAGTGCGTTCTCCCAGAGGTCGCCATTTTGGCACTGAGGTCTAGCCCCATAGCAGTAGTGCAGGCTCAAGTACTGGAACATCTCAGGCTGAACAACCAACAGAGTGGGAACACAGCCCTTCCTATCAGCAGACAGGCCGACTACAGTTGTCCTGAGTCAATAGCCACCTTTAAACACACCCCTTGACACAGCCCACCCACAAGTGGGCAGGACCAGTCCCTCCTACTGGCATAAGCCAATGGACCAAAGTCACCTATTCAGCTGATTTTTTCCAGCAGAAACTTTACAGGCCAGAAGGAAGTGGCATGATGCATTTCAAATGATGAAAGAGAAGAACTTATAACCAAGAACACAACACAGCAAGACTCTTGTTCAGATTCAATGGAGAAATCAAAAGCTTTACAGACAAGCAAAAGCTAAGAGAATTCATCAATACCAAAGCACTTTCCAACAAATACTAAAAGGACTTCTCTAGCTAGGAAAGAAGAGGGACAATGAGGAACAAGAAAAATAAAAATAGGAAAGCTAACTGATAAAGGCAAACATAGAATAAAAGTAGAAAATCATCCACATACAAATATGATATCAAAACCAGCAACTGTGAGAAGAGAGATCAAATGCAGGATACTGGAAATGCATTTGAAATTTAGAGATCACAATGCTATAATATTAGAAATCAATTACAAGAGAAAAAAACTATAAAAAGACACAAACACATGGAAGTTAAGCTGCATGTTACTAAACAAAAAGTGAATCATAAAGAAATCAAAGATTAAATAAAAAATATGTAGAGGCAAATGAAAACAAAACATGATTCAAACAGCAGTTCTAAGAGTTTATAGCAATAGAAACAATAAAGCAAGAAAAATCTCCAAGAAACAATTTAGCTTTACACCTAAAAAACCTAGAGAAAGAACAAGCAAAACCCAAAGTTAGTAGAAGAAAAGAAACCATAAAGATCAGAGCAGAAATAAGTGAAATAGAAATGAAGAAAACAATAGAAGAAATCAATGAAGCTAAAAGCTGGTTCTTTGAAAAGACAAACATAATTGATAAACCTTCAGCCAGACTCATAAAGAAAAAGACAGGAGGGGACTCAAAATAAGATAATTAGAAAGGAGAAGTTACAGTGGACATCACAGAAATACAAAGGATCCTAAGAGACTACTCTGAGCAATTATAAGCCAACAAAATGGACATCCTAGAAGAAATGGACAAATTCTTAGAAAGCTACAATCTTCCAAGGCTGAACTGGGAAGAAACAGAAAAGATGAACAGAAAGATCACAAGTACTGCAACTAAAACTATGATTAAAAGACTCCCGACAAACATAAAAGTCCAGAACCAGATGTCTTTACAAGTAATTTCTATGAAACTATTAGAGAAGAGTTAACACTATCCTTCTAAATCTATTCCAAACAGGTGCAGAGGAAAGAACACTACCCAACTCATTCTATGAGGCCTGCATCACCTTGATACCAAAACCAGACAAAGATACCACAAAAAAAGAAAATTACAGGCCAATACTACTGATTCGCATAGATACAAATATCCTCAACAAAATACTAGTAAACCAAATAGAGCTATACATTAAAAGGCTCATAATGTTGATCAAGTAGGATTTATCCCAGGGATGCAAGTATTTTTCAATATCTGTAAAACAGTGCGATAAGCCACATCAACAAATTGAAGAATAAATTTCATGTGGTCATCGCAATAGATGCAGCAAAAGCTTCTGGTGGGAGATCAAGACATATTAAAGATAAAAACTCTCCAGAATATGGATGCAGAGGGAATCTTCCTCAATATAACAAAAGCCAAATATAACAAACAAATAGCTGATATCATACTCAATAGTGAAATATTGAAAGCATTTCCTCTAAGATCAGGAAGAAGACAAGGATGTCCACTCTTGCCATTTTTATTTAACACAGTTTTGGAAGTCCTAGCCATGGCAGTCAGGGAAGATGAAGAAATAAAATGAATCCAAATCAGAAAAGAAGTAAAACCATCACTGTTTGCAGATGACATGATACTATATATAGAAAATCCTAAAGATATTACCAGAAAACTACAAGAACTCATCAATGAATTTGGGAAAGTTCCAGGATACAAAAATAATACACAGAAATCTCTTGCATTCCTTTACACTGACAATGAAAGATTAGGAAGAGAAATTATGGAAACAATCCCATTTACCATCAAAAACTTCACAAGGAATACATGTTGGAGAGGGTGTGAAGAAAAGGGATCCATTCCTTCTACACTGTTGGTGGGTATGTACATTTGGTACAGCCACTATGGAGAACATTATGAAAGTTCATTAAAAAAACTAAAAATAGAGCTACCATATGATCCAGAAATCCCACATCTGGGCATGTATCTGGCAAAAACCATAATACAAAAAGACACAGGCAGTGGGATGGTCATTGTGGTAGTACTTATAATATCCAAGACCTGGAAGCAATCAAATGTCCATTGAGAGAGGAATGATAAAAAAAGGAAAAAAAAGATATGTTGTAAAGGAACTAACTAATGCCATTTGAAGTAACATGGATGGATCTAGAGATTATAATTTCAAATGAAGTAAGTCAGAGAAAGACAAATATGATATCACTCATATGTGTAATCTAAAAAAAATGATAGAAAAGAACTTATATATAAAACAAAAACAGACTTACATATTTTGAAAACAAATTTAGGTTGGTTATCAAAGGGAAAAGTGGGAAGATGAATAAACTTGGAATATGGGATTAACATATACACACTGCTATATATAAAAGAATCAACAGCCTACTGTGTATAACACAGGATACTCTACTCAATCTACCATGCTGCTACTGCTAAGTCACTTCAGTCGTGTCTGACTCTGTGCAAACCAAGACGGCAGCCCACCAGGCTCCCCCGTCCCTGGGATTCTCCAGGCAAGAACACTGGAGTGGGTTGCCATTTCCTTCTCCAATGCATGAAAGTGAAAAGAGAAAGTGAAGTCGCTCAGTCATGTCCGACTCTTAGTGACCCCATGGACTGCAGCCCACCAGGCTTCTCAGTCCATGGGATTTTCCAGGCAAGAGTACTGGAGTGGGTTGCCATTGCCTTCTCCTCAATCTACCATAACCTAATGGAAAAAAAGAATCTGAAAAAATGGATTCATCTGAATCACTTTTCTGTACACTTGAAAGTAACAGCCCACCAGGCTCCCCCGTCTCTGGGATTCTCCAGGCAAGAGTACTGGAGTGGGACATCACCTTTTCCCTTGAAAGTAACACAACATAGTAAATCAACTATAGTCTAAAATAAAAATTAAATTATAAAAATAAATGAATGTGAAATCAGTTTTCCTGTTCTTGAATCAGGTTCACCTTTTTGTATTTTCCTTTTATATGCATCACCTTCTTTTTCTCTTTGACTTTTCTTTTTCTTGTCAGAAAGCAATGTTTGAACTTTTCTGAACCTGTTCTTTCCAAATACTCAAGCAGCCCTTGTTTCAGATTACATTAGTAGGTCCTCTTGTGTTATCTATAGTAACAAACCATGGTCTTCAAGGATTATTTATCTTTGTAGTTATATAACATAGAATATGAATTTTGATTGGGATGCGGGAAAGACGGGATAACCTTACCATTTCTGTTTACCTTTATGTCCAACAATATTGATGCTTTTTATGCTTTATAAATAAGTGTACTCATATTTTATTCCAAATTAATTGTGCTTGGCCATACAGTATTATACTCATGAATTCATGGCATGCCAATTTAGTTATATACACTATTTAAGGTACTTGAGATAGAGAAATAAATCAGATGCTTTCTCTCCTCCAGATTAGCTCATTGTCTTCAAATTTATACAACACTTATCACATCATGTTATCTTTATGTGTCTCTAAGCAGAAGCATTGTATATCACGAGAAGATACAGGATAGAGCAACTAACCCAGTCCAGGTAGCAGAGAAGTCTCCCTTGATAGAGTATACTGTTTCAGTAGTAGCTTCTCTTTATGTAACAACTTCTGGCTGACAAATGTATTCTCATTTGGTCATTTTGAAAGTATCTGTGGCATAGAGATTATCCATTGCTATGCTTTGCACTTCATAAAGTAGATGTATGACAGTTTATAAAACTAGTTTAAGATCACAAAAAGGACAATGCAATGAGAATTTAGCCTACATTTTCTGTGTAGGTAGGAGTACACAACTCTTCTCTTGTGCCGTGTCTAGAAGCCATGTCTCTAGGCTTTTCTAGACTCCATGCTTTTATCATGGCTAAAGATAATACTACCTCTCAGAGGCCCTTATCTAAATGAAAACTGAAGAAAAATAATTTCTACCTGTGGCTCACATTTTCACCAGAGGCTCTGCTGAGATGTTCTTAGCATTGATGGTAGGTGCATTCTAAAGAAAGATTGGACAACTTCCACCCATTTTTCATTCATTTACTTTGTACTCACCTAAGATCATGGTCTACTTTTCTTCATATGGACCCTGACATCCACCTTAACAAAACAAACATTCTGTCCTGTGCTTCAGCATGTCCTCACTGTTATTACTTCCCCTAGTGAACTGGTAACATTATTTTTTCATTTTGGGTAAATGTATACTTCTGAAGAAAGCCTAGAGGGAGATCTATTTCCAGTATAGAATAAAGACAAAAAGACAAGCTGGCCATTATAGCTCTGTGCCTGACTAGAGAAATGCATCAATCATTTTCTAAGTAGATGAGTGAAAATATATAAAAATTTAGTTGAAAGACGTGTACTTAGTATCTGTTTACACAACTCTTTAACCCTCTGAAGATTCATTCCATCTTTGTTGGAGGAAGAGAGAGCCAAATAGTTGAGAGCTGTAACTGCCTGGGCAGGTGGTAGTCTTCACTTTAAGCTTTATAGACACTGGTTTTTGAAATTGGACACCAGCATTTCATATTTCTTTTTATGCAACATCCTCATGTCTGTATTCTTACTCATAATACCCAGAGATTTCAGCCATTGGAATATTCAGTTTTTCATCATGGAACCTGTCATCCTGAACTGTCACTGAACAGTTGGGTTGAATGTCATCCCCGCTCTAGAAGAGAGATTAAATGGCATTTCAACACAAGTGCTAAGTGTCTGGGGCAGTACAGGTATTTCTCAGTGGCTGACAGAATGATGTGACTATAGACTGCCTAAGTGAAACAGATTTGATAGAGCAGTTTCAATTATTTACCCAAAGAAAGATTTTGGACCAAATGCAGCCTCATCAAATGCAGTTCACTGAGTTTGAAAGCAGGTGTAAATGTAGTGGAACCAAGAACTGCAGACCATGTAATTTGAAAATGTTCATCATTCAATATACTTGGAAGACTATAGACAGGGGCTAGCCTGCAGCCTTGTTGAATAAGCCATGATTAAAAATATTGTAGCTTGGGCTTAAACTCAAAGGAAGGATAAATTATCACTGTTGTGCTTTGCTTTAAAAATGAAATTAAATGCATGATGTGGCAATGTAATAAATAATTCACATATGTTCTTAGGGCAAAATTTTCTTTTTCCCTAATTTAATTAGCTGAAAAGATAAAACTAGATGTAATTTCTCCAATTTCTTTACCTATCTTGACTTTGATTAAAAATTATTTTCTCCTATTTCAAAAGATGCCTTTAATTATTTAATCACTCAATAGATATCTGTGAATACCCAATAGTTGTTTGTCCTCCATAGAAAATATACCAGCACAAACATACTGGTGATAATGGTAAGAACTACCTAGATTAATAAATAATTGTCTTCCTTCCTTGAGAGTAAAATGAGCTGAGTGAACTTACCAATAAATTCTAAAATAGCAAAGAATGTGAAAGAAAACTATCATAGCCTACTATTAGCATGAATATCAGCTAGTATCACATTATTCATCACAGGAAAATTCCTGAGTTGCTTTTCACTTCTAAATAAATAGGGTAAGTAAATATTCTTTAGGTTCCACTGAGCAAAAGTCTTTTGATTTATGAAATGATATCGATCTACAAATCCAACATTTCCTAGGATTGTCATCATTAAATGCATAGTTATAAACACTGGGACTAGGTTATGAAGGAATAATTTGAAAACAGCAAAAGAAACACTTACTTCTACTCTGACCTCTCAAAACTTAGAATAACTGTCATAGGTGAAAATTTACCATAGCCTAAGAAACAAAACAAACTCCCTAATCTTTACTACACCTGTGGCTGATTCATGTGAATGTATGCCAAAAATCACCACAATGTTGTAAAGTAATTAGCCTCCAATTAAAATTTTAAAAAAAATGTGAGACCCCAAAGTGTACATGTATTACTATTGATAGAAAGATGGTGCCCAGCGTCACTGCCTGCACAGTGTCCAGGTTCAACAAAAATAAGCCTTGTTGCACTCGGCAAATAGGTGCGCTTCTATATCGCTGGTGGGGATGCAAAGGATTCTATGCCTATTGAAGGAAATGTGGTAATATCTAACAAAACCACATATGTGTTTATCTTTTGATACAATGACCCTGCTTTTGGAAATTGACCTTGAAGATATATCACACCAACAATGCAAAAAATATATTTGCACAAGGCTATGGTTTTTCCAGTGGTCATGTATGGATGTGAGAGTTGGACTGTGAAGAAAGCTGAGCGCTGATGCTTTTGAACTGTGGTGTTGGAGAAGACACTTGAGAGTCCCTTGGACTGCAAGGAGATCCAACCAGTCCATTCTGAAGGAGATCAGCCCTGGGATTTCTTTGGAAGGAATGATGCTAAAGCTGAAACTCCAGTACTTTGGCCACCTCATGCGAAGAGTTGACTCATCGGAAAAGACTGATGCTGGGAGGGATTGGGGGCAGGAGGAGAAGGGGACCAGAGGATGAGATGGCTGGATGGCATCACTGACTTGATGGACGTGAGTCTGAGTGAACTCCGTGAGTTGGTGATGGACAGGAAGGCCTGGCGTGCTGCGATTCATGGGCTCGCAAAGAGTCGGACATGACTGAGCGACCGAACTGAACTGATAGGCCCATAGACATAGAAAATAAACTTATGGTTACCAAAGGGAAGGAAGGGAGGCATATATTAAGAGTTTGGGATTAACATATACACCCTACTATATATAAAACAGATCACCAACAAGGACTTACTATATAGCACAGGGAACTATACTCCAAAGTTTATAATAACATATAAGGATAAAGAATCTGGAAAAAATAGATATATATGTATGTGTAACAGCCTGTTGTCAGGCTTTTGAGAATAATAAACATCATTTTCCCAATGCTGGGAAAGATTGAAGGCGAGATGATAAGGCAGCAATAGAGGGTGAGATGGTCGTATAGCATCACTGACTCAGTGAACATGAGTTTGAGCAAACACTGGGAGATAGTGAAGGACAGGGAAGCCTGGCGTGCTGTAGTTTGTGTTGCTGGGAACCAGGGTTATCACTGTAAAAAGAGAGACATTCGAATATAGAATGGGCGATGGTATTTCTATAGATTGGAATTGAAGGATTGGTATGAACTCATTTCCTAAAGTACACATTTGTATTTGCATATGCATATCTATATGTGCATATAAATATACGCTACTCTGTTAATATTATGTATATACTAATGCATGTATTTTTTAGGTAAGTCCACCGAGTTGGCCAAGAAGTAAAGATACCTAAGAGCAGTGAACATACCTTGTGCTGAGGTCTTAGTCTCTAATACTATTCCTCACTAAAAAGATGAAGACTTCAGAGGAAAGGCTTATTTCATTGTTGGGACAGAGTAGGTACAAGATGATAAGACTCATTTTGCTATATCAGAGCAAGGGAAGTTCCCCCCAAAATGATCAGATAATGACACAAGGACATAGAAGCCAGCTTAAAGGGACTCCAACAAATCAGTTTAGGACAGTTTGGACATTAAAATAATTAAGAACAGTAAAATAATCACAGAAAAATAGAATTTCATGTCCTTACCACATATGAACAAGATGAATAAACACGTAAATAAACAATGTAGAATGGAGGTTTTTTGCTTACAACAGAAAGTAATGGTTTCCTGACAAAGGCAGAATATAATCATTATTTTATAACCATCAGGCTAAATTAGATCAAGCAAAATTCATCAATGAATGCTAAAGCAAGGAAAAATTTTGATGATCAAGATATGTCCATGGACTTTTAATATCTCCCCATGGACTGCTTATTAGTTGCAAGAAGAAAAAACTAATTATACAGTGAGAAAATCAAATAACACTTGGAGCAGGTGGATCACAATTAACACAACTAACAAGAGACAGATGGTTATATGTGGCTCCAGAAGTGATGCCCGGAGAAGGACACAGCTTAACTATTCAATATTCCAGCAGAGAATGCAGATTCTTAGTTTAATCATGAGGAGTGAAAGTCACTCCGTCATGTCCGACTCTGAGATGCCATGGACTATATAGTCCGTGGAATTCTCCAGGCCAGAATACTGGAGTGGGTAGCCTTTCCTTTCTCCAGGGGATCTTCCCAACCCAGGGATCAAACCCAGGTCTCCTGCATTGCAGGCGGATTCTTTACCAGCTGAGCCACCAGGGAAGCCCTTAATCATGAGGAAATATTAGCCAAATACACAATGAGAACCATTTTTCCCCCCAAAAGAGAGATTATCTTCTTCAAAATATGTCTATATAGATAGGGCTAATGTAATATAGTAAAATGCTAATGACAGGTACAGGACATGAAGAATATAATGCTATTATTTTTATTTTCACAAAGTTTTGTTGCCTTGATATAGTTTCCAAATCAAAATATAACAAAAAATTATAGTCTGATAGTCAACACTTCCTGTTCACCAGAATAAGCAACAAGAGGATTTTCCTTCATTGAATGAATTTCTCTTTGTTGACAGGAGAAGAAAACCAGGATGATCTGAGATTTAAGACAAACCAATCTGCCCCAAGCTATATATCTAAGCTAATTGAGAAGAATAATTTAGGAAATCTCTGATTAATGCTGTGGTTAGAAATTTTTGAAAAGATATTAAAATTTTCATAGATATTATATAAACAGATTAATCAGAGGATAAGAAGGTAATTCATGGAAATCTAACATATGTTTGCCAAAATTAAACAGTTTAATAGGAGACCTGGAAGATAGACTCAAGCAAATCTTTTATATCAAACGACAAAATTTCAGAGGTGAAAAACCTAAGAGAAAACTTAGAACATATGATACAATTCAAGAAACATGAAATGTAACCTTCTTCTAATAGCTTTCCCAAAAGGGAGCACAGAGAAAGTTAAGATGTATGTGTGAGACTGGGAGAAGAAATAAAACAAATGAAACTAGAACACTTTCTAACACCATACACAAAAATAAACTCAAAACGGATTAAAAATCTAAATGTAAGACCAGAAACTATAAAACTCCTAGAGGAGAACATAGGCAAAACACTCTCCGGCATACACCACAGCAGAATCCTCTATGACCCACCTCCCAGAATATTGGAAATAAAAGCAAAAATAAACAAATGGGACCTAATTAAAATTAAAAGCTTTTGCACAACAAAGGAAACTATTAGCAAGGTGAAAAGGCAGCCTTCAGAATGGGAGAAAATAATAGCAAATGAAGCAACCGACAAACAACTAATCTCAAAAATATACAAGCAACTCCTACAGCTCAACTCCAGAAAAATAAATGACCCAATCAAAAAATGGGCCAAAGAACTAAATAGACATTTCTCCAAAGAAGACATACAGATGGCTAACAAACACATGAAAAGATGCTCAACATCACTCATTATCAGAGAAATGCAAATCAAAACCACTATAAGGTACCATTTCACGCCAGTCAGAATGGCTGTGATCCAAAAGTCTACAAGCAATAAATGCTGGAAAGGGTGTGGAGAAAAGGGAACCCTCTTACACTGTTGGTGGGAATGCAAACTAGTACAGCCACTATGGAGAACAGTGTGGAGATTCCTTAAGAATCTGGAAATAGAACTGCCTTATGATCCAGCAATCCCACTGCTGGGCATACACACTGAAGAAACCAGAATTGAAAGAGACATGTGTACCCCAATGTTCATTGCAGCACTGTTTATAATAGCCAGGACATGGAAGCAACCTAGATGCCCACCAGCAGATGAATGGACAAGAAAGCTGTGGTATGAATACACAATGGAGTATTACTCAGCCATTAAAAAGAATACATTTGAATCAGTTCTAATGAGGTGGATGAAACTGGAGCCTATTATACAGAGTGAAGTAAGCCAGAAAGAAAAACACCAATACAGTATACTAATGCATATATATGGAATTTAGAAAGATGGTAACAATAACCCTGTGTACGAGACAGCAAAAGAGACACTGATGTATAGAACAGTCTTATGGACTCTGTGGGAGAGGGAGAGGGTGGGAAGATTTGGGAGAATGGCATTGAAACATGTATAATATCACGTATGAAACGAGTCGCCAGTCCAGGTTCGATGCACGATACTGGATGCTTGGGGCTGGTGCAATGGGATGACTCAGAGGGATGATATGGGGAAGGAGGAGGGAGGAGGGTTCAGGATGGGGAACACATGTATCCCTGTGGCGGATTCATTTTGATATTTGGCAAAACTAATACAATATTGTAAAGTTTAAAAATAAAATAAAATTTTAAAAAATTTTCCTCTATCTGAAAAAAGTTTCATAACCTTGAAGACATCTACTGAATGCCTAGCACAACAAGTGACAGAAACCCATACCCAGACGTATCACAATGAAAATGTAGAACACAAGGAGTAAAGAAGATAAAGAAATCTTCTGAGAGATATATCGAACAAAGAATATACAGCTTTCATATAACAGACATAAAATCTTTCATAAGATATTAAATTAACAAAAGATGCCAGAATACAATATAGCACTGCCTTCAATATTTCAGGAGAAATAAACTTGTATCCATTCACTCTTAAATCATCAAATAAAACATGGGACGATAGTTGTATTTTTTTAACAATTTACCTCCTTTGAATCAATTTTGAAATCTCAGCTTCAACAAAATTGAAAATGAGAATTTAAGTAAGAGTGTTTCAAGAGACTTGAACAAGAAATAACAGTTAAACTAGATGGGAAATTAAAATGAATTTCAAGATTGTTTCCATGCATAAGTTCAAGAAAATAAGTTTATGTTCAGAAACAAAGTAGATTACATTATACAGAAGTATAACTTTCTTTAACCAGTAAGAAAACATAATAAATAAATAGAAACTCTAGGTAAATGAAAAACCTATGCAGTACATTTGTGGTCTAACCTTAGAAAAACAGGACACAAATACATAGTTTTAATACAGGAGGGCAGTTATATGAATTATAATAAATGTGCAGTTGTGCAAACCAACTCCACATTCAATATGCAGAACTGTTCTTTCACACCAAATTACTCATCCTGTCCAGTTTTAGTCAACTACTTCCCCATTCTTAATGTCTAGAAAACACTGATCTATGCTTTTCTCTGAAAGATTTGCCTTTTTTAATTATGCTAAGTGAAGTAAGTCAGACAGAGAAAGACAAATAGTGTATGATATCACTTACATGTGGGGGTCTAAAGTTTTTTTATTATTTTTTTTTAACCCAACAAACTCATAGAAAAGTGATTAGGCTGTGGGTGCGGGGAGGGAGAATTGGAGGAAGGTGGTCAGGAGGAATACACTTCCTGTTATAAGATACATCAGTACAAGGGTTATAATGCATAACATGATGCCTAGAGATAACAAACACTACTCTATGATATATAGGGAAGTTGTTATAGAGAGCAGATCCTAAGAGTTATTGTCACAAGGAGATTTTCCCCTTATTATTCTCTCTACCAGATGATGGACATTAACTAAACCTATTGTGGTAATCATTTCACAATATATGTAAATCAAATCATCATGCTGTACACTTTAAACTTATACAGTGATGTGTGTCAATTATTTCTCAATAAAACTGGAGAATTTGCCTTTTCCTGGACATTGTATAAACTCAGTCATAGAATATGTAGCCTTTTGAGTCTGACTTCTGTCACTAACCATAATGTATTTGAGATTTATGTCTGTTATTGCAGATAATAAGAGCCTATTCTTTTCACTGCTCTATAGGATGGACATACCACATAATTTGTCTACCCATTCGCCAGCTGAAGGACTTTCTCATTGTTTCAAGTTATTAGCAATTGTCAATAAAGCTGCTAAAATATTTGCATACCAGTTTTGTGTGTATAAAATTTTATTTCCCAAATGATTAATGATACTGAGCATTTTTTTTGTGCTTATTTGCCATTTGTATGACTTTGATGAAGTGTCTGTTAAAATAGTTTGTCCATTTTTATTGGATTGTTTTATTATTGTTGAGTTTTGAGAGTTCTTTATGCTGAATACGAGTCCTTGGTCACATATGTGACATGTAAGTCTTTTCTCCTAGTATTTGGCTTATTTTTCTTTCACTTAATAGTGCCTTCCAAAGAGCAAAACATAATTTTATAAAATCCATTTTTTTTGCATCTAATAATTGTTCCTCTAACTCAGGTATCTAAATACGTTTCCCAATCTTTTATAAAAGTGTTAAGGTAGCACTTTTACATTTTATTGCTGTTCATTCACCCAGTCGTGTCTGCCTCTTTGCAACCCCATGAACTGCAACACACCAGGCCTTTCTGTCCCTCACCATCTCCTGAAGTTTGCCCACATTCATGTCCATTGCATCAGTGATTTACATTTAGCTCTGTGATAAATTTCAAGCTAATCTCAGTATAAACTGGAAAGCATAGAGTTAAGGTTCACTCAGAGATTGAGAATATTAAGAATGATATGATATCAGACCATGAGTTTTAGAGACGACTATGGAAAAGTTTGAGAGACTGAGGAGAGATGGAGGTTTTATTTGGATTAAATAGTGGAAGAGAGTCATAGGAAAATAAGAATCCTGTGGTAAGTGTTGTATTTCTTTTATTCACTGTGTGAACTATGAGGTGAAGCAAAGGTATTGATGGTCTTTTCTAGATATTCATGTGTAAGGTGATGAGCATTCAGATATTCTAGAATCACTTCATGTGACACCCAGGTCATTTTTGCCATGCCTCAGTCCTCCGCCTGAAACTTCAGTCTCTCCTTTTGCTTCCTAGCCAGAAGAGTTATAGAAAGAGCGTTAAGTCATTCTTTTGGTCATTTGCCAGAAGGGCATTACCTTTATTGCCACCATTATCTGCAGAGAAGCCCTACATGATAGAGTTGGCAAAAACAGACCCATAGAGGCTCTTTGTTCCTCAGTGGTTAATTTCAGGGCATGGTCACACTCTGAAACAGCACAAGTGTTAAGCTTCTGAGGGACAGATGTTGATCAGGTGGCAATGGAGTACAAGAGATCTAGCAGGTGAATGCATCTCCTTCCTACCCCTGTTCAGAATATTCAAACTACTGTGTAACTAATAATGTTTCTTATAGCCTTTCTGAAGATATTCCATGAAGCAGTACAATGAGCTGCATTTACCTTGACTAGTTAGCTAGGTAAATATCTTCATGTATTTTTTCTCCCTTCTTCCCTGCCATACTCCCCTTTCTCCCTCACAACTGATTCTCTGGGAGTGCATTCTCTGATAAAGGGTTAGCATGTAAACATTTGCTTCATACTCTGTGTTCTAGAAAACACAGACAAAATTAGTGAATGATGGAAGAGAAGAAAGTGTTTTCATCAAGACTGAAGGAGTTCCCTAGAAATTTATTTAATCTCTTATCAAAAAGGGCTGTTGAAGGGCCTGAACCATCACCTCTGGAAATCTAAATTCAGTTCAGTCATTCAGTCATGTCCAACTCTCTGCCACTCCATGGACTGCAGCATGCCAGGCTTCCCTGTCCATCAGCAACTCCCAGAGCTTGTTCAAAATCATGTCCATAGAGTTGGTGATGCAATCCAATCATCTCATCCTCTGTCATCCCCTTCTCCTCCTGCCTTCAATCTTTCCTAGCATCAGGATCTTTTCCAATGAGTAAGTTCTTCCCATCAGATGGCCAAAGTATTGAATTTTTAGCTTTAGCATCAGTCCTTCCAATGAATATTCAGGGCTGATTTCCTTTAGGATGGACTAGTTGAATCCCCTTGCAGTCCAAGGGACTCTCAAGAGTCTTCTCCAACACTGAAGTTCAAAAGCATCAATTCTTTGGAACTCAGCTTTCTTTATGGTCTAAATCTCACATTCATACATGACCATTGGAAAATCCATAGCTTTGACTAGATGGACTTCTGTTGGCAAAGTAGTGTCTCTGCTTTTAAACATGCTGTCTAGGTTGGTCACAGCTTTTCTTCCAAGGAGCAAGCATCTTTTAAATTCATGGCTTCAGTTACCATCCGCAGTAATTTTGGAGCCCCCAAAATAAAGTCTCTCACTGTTTCCATTGTTTCCCCATCTATTTGCCATGAAGTGATGGGACTTGATGCCATTATCGTAGTTTTCTGAATGTTGAGTGTTAAGCCAACTTTTTCACTCTCCTCTTTCACTTTCATCAAGAGGCTCTTTGGTTTTTCTTCACTTTCTGCCATAAGGGTGGTGTCATCTACAAATCTGAGGTTATTGATATTTCTCCCAGCAGTCTTGATTTCAGCGTGTGCTTCATCCAGTCCATTTTTCATGATGTACTCTGCATACAAGTTAAACAAGCAGGGTAACAATATACAGCTTTGATGCATTCCTTTCCTGATTTAGAACCAGTCTGTTGTTCCATGTCCAGTTCTAACTGTTGCTTCTTGACCTGCATACAGATTTCTCAGGAGGCAGGTCAGGTGGTCTGGTATTCCCATCTCTTGAAGAATTTTCCACAGTTTTTTGTTATCCACAGAGTCAAAGGCTTTGGCATAGACAATAAAGCAGAAGCAGATGTTTTTCATGAACTCTCTTGCTTTTTTGATGATCCAACAGATGTTGACAATTTGATCTCTGGTTCCTCTGCCTTTTCTAACTCCAGCTTGAATATCTGGAAGTTCACGGTTCATGTACTGTTGAAGCCTGGCTTGGAGAATTTTGAGCATTACTTTGCTAGCATGTGAGATGAGTGCAATTGTGCGGTAGTTTGAACATTCTTTGGCATTGCCTTTCTTTGGGATTGGAATGAAAACAGACCTTTTCCAGTCCTGTGGCCACTGCTGAATATTCCAAATTTGCTGACATGTTGAGTGCAACACTTCAACAGCATCACCTTTTAGGGTTTAAAATAGTTCAGCTGGAATTCTATTACCTCCACTAGCTTTGTTTGTAGTGATGCTTCCTAAGGCCCACTTGACTTCACATTCCAGGATGTCTGGCTCTAGGTGAGTGATCACACCATCATGGTTATCTAGGTCATGAAGATCCTTTTTGTACAGTTCTTCTGTGTATTCTTGCCACCTCTTCTTAATATCTTCTGCTTCTGTTAGGTCCATACCCTTTCAGTCCATTTTTGTCCCCATCTTTGCATGAAATGTTCCCTTGGTATCTCTCATTTTCTTGAAGAGATCTCTAGTCTTTTCCATTCTATTGTTTACCTCCATTTATTTGCATTGATCACTGAGGAAGGCTTTCTTATCTCTCCTTGCTATCCTTTGGAACTCTGCATTCAAATGCGTATATCGTTCTTTTTCTCCTTTGCCTTTGGCTTCTCTCTTTTTTTTTTTTTTCTAGGCTGTTTGTAATGCCTCCTTACACAACCATTTTGCCTTTTTGCATTTCTTTTTCTTGGGGATGGTCTTGATTCCTGTCTCCTGTACAATGTCACGAACCTCCATCCACAGTTCTTCAGGCACTTTGTCTATCAGATTTAATCCC
Source organism: Bos grunniens (assembly GCF_055505025.1). Lineage (NCBI taxonomy): Eukaryota > Metazoa > Chordata > Mammalia > Artiodactyla > Bovidae > Bos > Bos grunniens. The sequence continues at coordinate 36,088,764 of NC_141171.1, forward strand.
TTGAATCTATTTGTCACTTCCACTGTATAATCATAAAGGATTTGATTTAGATCTTACCTGTATGGTCTAGTGGTTTCTCTACTTTCTTCAATTTAAGCCTGAATTTTGTAATACAGATTTTATTATCTGAGCCACAGTCTGGAAACTTAGCCAATGGCTATTTAGAGACTGGCAAGCATCAAAGTAAGGGGTTCCTTGGTGGCTCATCTGGTAAAGAACCCACCTGCAGTGTGGGAGACCTGGGTTTGATCCCTGGGTTGGGAAGATTCCCTGGAGAAGAGAAAAGCTACCCATTCCAGTATTCTGACCTGGAGAATTCCATGGACTGTATAGTCCATGGGGTTGCAAAGAGTTGGATACGAGTGAGTGATTTCACAAGCATCAAAGTGGACAACAGTATCAGTACATGTCACATGTAACCAGAGGGGGACACAATGATATGCATATATATAGCACACCTTTCTAAAAGAGCAAATAACATTTAGGGAGAAAAATATTACAAAATGGGGAAAGGGGGGGTGAGACTCATGTCCCACTGGAATGTAAGTTGAAATAAAAGTTCTCCCTAAAGAAAAAGTATGCAGTGTAGTTTGGTTATTATTATTTAAATTCTTTGCACATGGAACATTCTCCTGGCTAGATCACATGCTGGGCCTCAAAGTATCGTAAATTAAAGAAAACTGAAATCATTTCAAGCATTTTTTGCAACCATAACACTATGAGATTAGAAATCAACTACAAAAATACCCTTAAAAAAACACAAGCACATGGAGGCTAACCATATGCTACTAAACAATCAATGGGTCACTGAAGAGATCAGAGGAAATAAGAAAACTACCTAGAGACAAAGGAAAATGAAAACACAATGATCCAAAATCGATGGGTCACAGCAAAAGCAGTTTTAAGAGGGAAGTTTATAGTGACACAATCTTACCTCAGGAAACAAGAGAATTCACAAATAAACAACCTAACCTTACAGGTAAAGCAACTAGACAAAGAATAAACAAAACCCAAAGGTAATAGAAGCAAAGAAATCATAAAGATCAGAGCAGCAATAAATGAAACAGCTGAAGAAAACAACAGAAACGATCAATTAAAAGCTGGTTCTTTAAAAAGACAAACAAAATTGAAAAACCTTTAGTCAGACTCATCAAGAAAAAAAGGGAGAGGGTTCAAATCAATAACATTAGAAATGAAAAAGAAGTTACAATGGACACCATAGAAATACAAAGGATAATAAGAGACTACTATAAGTAACTATATGCCAAAAAAAAAAAAAAACCCCATGTTCTTTGACATGCTCTATTTGCTGATATGCCAAGTTTTATGTAAGAGGATAGTGATATAAAACTTGTTTCTTGGAGTAGGAGAGTCATTAGAAATAAATTTATTCAATGCTAATAATTTCCACAGAATCATGATAAATATTTTAACAAGGTGTATACTTAACCTATCTTCATCTCATTAACCCTAATACAAAAGTGACCCCTAATGCTAAAAATGTTGATACAGTCACATGTTTCTAGAACTACATTCCAGTAAAATTATCATCTACTTGTCCATATTACTTTTCTATACTTGTGAGCAAGGTATGTCATATCTAGCAGTTTAATCCAATACCCACTTATCAGCTTATGGTCCTTAGGTAACAGGTCTGGACTTGAGGTAGCTGGTCTGATCCTCAGGGTCTTACAAGTGGAAATCAGGTGCCAGCAGGGCTCCAAGAAGGAATGTGCTTCCAAACTCACTCAGGCTGTTAAAAGAACTGGCTTCTCATGGCTATAAGGCTTACAGTCCTGTTTTCTTGCTGAGTGTTGGCTAAGGTGATTTCAGATCTAAGAGGGTACTCATATTCCTTGCTACTTGTTTTCCACTCCAGCATCAATATTTGAAGTTTCAAAGTCAGTTCGGTTCTTCAAGTGCTCACCTGATTAGGCCAGGAACAAGGGAATGGCAACCCACTCCAGTATTCCTGCCTGGAGAATTCAATGGACAGAGGAGCCTGGTGAGCTACAGCACATAGGGTGACAAAGAGGCAGACATGAATGAATAACTACACTTTCACTTTCAAGGAGGATAATTGTTGTTCAGTCACTCAGTTGTATCCAACTCTTTGTGAGCCCGTGGATTGTAGCATGCCAGGCTTTCCTGTCCTTCTCTATCTCCAGGAGTTTGCTCAAGTTCATGTCCATTGAATTGATGATGCCATCCAACCATCTGATTCTCTGTTGCCCCCTTCTCCTCCTGCTCTCAATTTTTCCCAGCATCAGGTTCTTTTCCAATGAGTCAGCTCATTGGATAATCTTCCTTCACAAATCATATCACAAGTGTGAGATGTCAACACATTTACAGGCCCATCCACACTCAGGATGGAGGAGACTGGAAAAGAATGTGAGTCCCTGGGACCACCTTAGAATGTGACCGACTACCCTGAGTCATATAGGTAGGGCACTGGAGCAAAAGCATTGTTTTTTATAAGTTCATTTAGAGCAAAGAGAAGATCATTTCAAGTTTTCTAAAGCCCTTTGAGAATATTGGGGGTGAATCATACCTAGTGAGATCCCACCACTGTGGGGACAGTCTTAGTGGAAACCTAAACTGCATTGCCTTTGTAGTTCAGAGAAGATGGGACATGGAAAAAGAAACAGAAGATAATTCAAGTATAAGATAAAGTATGTAAATGAAATTAGAAAAATAAAAAAGCATTGTCTTTTGTGTTTTTTCTCTTTTGATTCCTTCCATTCTACTTTTCTGAGGCTTCCTGAGATTTGACATCTCTCTCCTTCAAAAGTATGTCTTTTATTGAACCATCTATGACCAACTCAATTTTAATTGGATAATCACTAAACATGAGTTAAGGAGGGCTTATAAAGATGTTTCCTTTATGCCTGCCAAAATAAATATTTTGAAAGAGGCCTTGAAAAACTTAATCGGAACACACAACTTTGTAAAGATAGTGGTGATGATGGAGCTGCTGGTGTTCTATGTAGATTGGAACTTTATTTATTAAGTAAACTGGACTCAGCTTAATGCTGGAAGGAAGCAACTTAATTCTTTTTTTACAACTTCCATTTTTAATCAGCTCTATGCGGTATATCTTTCCACCCAGAATGAAATCGAAGATAAGCTTGTTGCTCTTCTTGACACCCTCAAATAATATATTAATGGTTCTATTTTTTAAATAATAAAAAATTCTTCCAGTCCATATAATGCAAAAACTACAAACCATCATCCATCTTAAAACATCCCTTTTGAGCTTTCAGATAATTTGTGATCCAGTTATTACTGCTGTATAACAAATTACTTCAAAACAGATCTGTCTAAAGCAACTATTTTATCTTGCTTATTGCTTTATGGATCAGTAACTTGGGAAAGACTCAGCTGGGCAGTTTTCACTTAGGTTTTTTATGCAATTATGGTTATTACTGGCTGGGACAGTAGCCTTCAAAGGCTCATCTGGATGGATAGATGTCCAAGATGGCACATTCACACCCTGCTGGCAGTTGGCACTGCCTATTTTCTATGTGCCCAGCTATGGCTGTTGAAAAGGATGCCCACATGTAGCTATTACTTGTGGCTTGAACTCTGGGCAACTGTTTTGAGTTCAGAGCTAAAAAAAAAAAAAAAAGGAATAACCCAGAAGACAGCTGAAAGCTGTGCTGCACTTATCACTTATAACTTAGCCTAGGATGTCATATAGCTTCACTTCTGCCAAATCCTTTTGATCAAAAAAGTCGGAAGTCACACAATTCAGAGACTGGATGTCCTACTTCTTGACTACAGGATATCAAAGAAATTTGTGGTCATAGCTTAAAACCATGACAGCTCCTTCTACAAGTAGACATCTTGTCCACCAGAACAACATATATTGACCTCATGTCAGTGGAAGTTCAGCTGTTTCCCAATGCATCATGTCTCCTCTCTTTAGCCCCATACACCAAAGTACCAACTGAGGCTAATCTAACCATCCCATGCCTTTTAATTTTACATCTCAACAAATGTTTAGGTATCAATCTACACATTCACAGAAATTCAGAAGCTGCAAAGAGAAATCCTGTAAGCACATCTCTTGACTTAAAAGATGGAAGAGCATCCTTCTCCAATGATGTATGTTGTGTGTGTGTGTGTGACTGTGTGTACACTGATGCTACTATACTAGTAATCTTCTCTGAAGAAATTTCAGTAAGAACATTTTTAACCTTCATCTTGGCCTTTACTAATTCAGGCTTGAGTGGTGATGGCTAACTGTCCCCAGATTGATTCAAAATCTCTTATCATCTTATGAACTAAATCTGGCATTTCCTTGAAATAGAAATAGCATTATATCAGTCATTTCAATATTATATAACCGAACTATACTTCACTTATCCAGCCTCCTTAATTTTTATTTATACAGAAACTTTAAAAATATCTTGTCCACCAGGTTCCTCTGTCCATGGGATTTCCCAGGCAAGAGTACTGGAGTGGGTTGTTATTTCCTTCTCCAGGGGATATTCTGAACCCAGGGATTCAATTCTCTGTCTCCTGCATTGCAGGCAGATTCTTTACCACTGAGCCACCTGAGAAATCCAAAGTATCTAATACTGCCTCTTAATAATACAGCATTTTTGAGCTCTGCTAGTTTTCTGGTAACATCTTTAGCATTTTATACATATCAATGAATTCAGTAAAGTTGCAAAATACACAAAAATATCTTTCATTCTGATATAATAACAATGAAAGATCAGAAAGAGAAATTAAGGAAATAATCTCACTTAACCATCACATCAAAAAGAATAAAATACCTGGAATAAATGTACCTAAGGAGGTAAAGGGGCTTCCCTAGTGGCTCAGATGGTAAAGAATCTGCCTGCAGTACAGGAGACACAGGTTTGGTCCCTGGATTGGGAAGATCCCCTGGAGAAAGGAGTGACAACCCACTCTAGTATTCTTGCCTAGAGAATTCCATGGAGGGTCCGGTGGGCTATAGGCCAGGTCACAAAGAGTTGGACGTGACTGAGCAAATAACACTTTCACAAGGAGGCCAAAGACCTATACTCTGAAGACTATAAGACAATGATGAAAGAAATTGAAGATAGCACAAAGAAAATGATATAACATATTCTTGGATTGGAAGAATCAATATTGTCAAAATTACTATACTATCCAAGGCAATCTATAGATTCAATGCAATTTCTATCAAATTGCCCATGTCATTTTTCACAGAAATAGGATAAAAATCTTACAATGTGTATAGAAGCACAAAAGACCCCAAATAGCCAAAGCAATCCCAAGAAAGAAAAACAGAGCTGAAGGAATCAGGCTGCCAGACTTCAGACTACAGCCATCAAGACAGTATGATACTGGCACAAAACAGAAGTATAGATCAATGGAACCAGGTAGAAAGCCCAGAAATAAACTAACACACCTTTGGTCAGTTGATCTATGACAAATGAGTCAAGAATAAACAATGGAGAAAAGACAGCCTTTTCACTAAATAGTGCTGGGAAAACTGGATAACTACATATAAAAGAATGAAATTAGAACATTCTCTAAATCATACAGAAAGATAAACTCAAAATGGATCAAAGGTCTGAGTGTAAGACTAGACACTATAAAGCTCTTACAGTAAAATATAGTCAGTGTACTCTTTAACAAAAAATCACAGCAATATCTTTTTGGATCCACCTCCTAGAGTAATGAATTTAAAAATAAAAATTTAAAAAGGAGATCTGATTACACTTAAAAGCTTTTGCACAGCAAATAAAACCATAAACAAAAAGAAAAGACAACCCAGACAATGGGAGAAAATATTAGCAAATGAAGGAATCAACAAGAGGTTAATCTTCAAAATGTACAAATAACTCATGCAGTTCAATATCAAAAACCAAACAGTCCAATCAAAAATGAGCAGCAGATCTAAATAGACATCTCTTCGAAGAACACATGCAGATGGCCAAAATGCACATGAAAAGATGCTCAGTATTACTAACCATTAGAGAAATGCAAATCAAAGCTACAATGAGGTATCACCTCACATTGATTAAAGTCAGAATGGCCATCATCAAAAAGTCTATAAACAATAAATGCTGGAGAGGGTGTGGAGAAAAGGGGCCCCTCCTACTCTGTGGATGAGTGCATAAATTGGTACAGCCACTATGGAGAACAGTATGGAGGTTCCTTAAAAACCCAAAAATAGAACTATTGTATGATCCAGCAATCCAACTCCTCAGAATATATCTTGAGGAAAACTTAATTTGAAAAGATACATGCACTCCAATGTTCACTGCAGCAGTGTTTATAATAGCCAAAATGCAAAAACAGATCAATGGATTAAAAAAAAAAACAAAATATGGTACATATATATAATGCAGTGTTGCTCAGCCATAAAAAAGAATGAAATAATTCCATTTGAAGCCACATGGATGGGCCTAGATATTATTATACTAAGCGTAGTAAGTCAGACATAGACAAATAACTTGTGATATCATTCTTATGTTGAATTTAGTTTAAAAAAATGATATGTGACCTTATCTGCAAAATGAAAACAGACACAGATTTTGAAAACTTGTGATTACCAAAGGGGAAAAATTTGGGGGAGGAATAGTTTGGGAGCTTGAGATGGACATACACATACTACTATACATAAAGTAGATAATCAACAAGAAGCTACACAGAGGGAACTCTGCTCGATGTTCTATAGTAACCTATATGGGAAAAGAATTGAAGAATGAATATATGTATATATGTGTGTGTATATATATATATACACACACATATATAACTGCATGTGTGTGTGCATATATAATATATAAATTAATCATTATATTTTATACTTGAAACTAATACAACATTGTAAATCAACTACACTGCAATAAGATTTTTTAAAAATACATTTTTATATGAAGAAACCATTGCCTCCAAATTTGTTGCATTTTCTGTCCTCTTCAAAAAGAGTTTAAATATTTTATTTATGATAGAAATATGCACATGAGCTTCAGCAAGCAAAAGTGAAGGCTGTCAACCATTCAAGTTGTCCAATGCCAGGAGTCATCTTTTGTTTTCTGTATACAATTTAATTCAAACATTTATCTCCACGAGGCATTTAAAACACCTATTTAACAGCCTTGATTCAGGAGTGGGAGGTAAAAGAGAAAGCCCCAGCCTTCCAAACAGGAACACTTCACTCTTTCTGGCAGTGTGCTACGGTCTTTTCTGTGAACTTACAATATTACTCTCTCCTAAAGGAATCTTTTTTTTTTTTAAAAGACTTTCGGAAAACTTCAATCATATAGTGGTTTTAGTCGCCAAGTGGTGTCTCACTCTTGTAACCCCACTGACTGTAGCCCACCAGGCTCTTCTGCCCATGGCGTTTCCCAGGCAAGAATATTATAGTGGGTTGCCATTTCTTTCTCCAGCCAGGAGTTTTAATAGACAGTATCTTAATAGAAGATTAGATGTACTTTTTAAAATTTTATATTAAGATAAAAGTTTATTAGAGGCAATACAGTGTAATAAATGACTCATTATATTGGAGATTTATTTGAAATTAGAGTAAGCATGGATATTCATATCACTTATCTCTTTTCTAAAAATTCAATACGGAGTGCAGAAGGTATGAAACAGAAAATAGTCAAAGAACACGTCACAGCCCCATCTTTACAGCTCCCTAGAGATTTAGAACATATGCCAAGGAGACTCCACAGTTTATGTTGATCGCATTAGCCCCTTGATACCTAAAGTCATCCATATTTTAGAGTAGTTAGGTTTAGAATAACTTGATACTAATAAATAAAAACTACAAACACAAGAAATATTTTTCAAACTTTAATTTGTCTAGAATGTGTATCATTTAATATGCAAGAACTATGAAATGATTCCCAAAGGAATTCCCACTGAGTAACTTTAAAATTCTTGCAAAGCAATGGAAAACATATTCAAGCTAAATGACAGGACACTTTCCTCTTGGGTTCAGAAACTCATATTAATAATGTGACATTGGACATGTATGAATAATTTTTAGTGTTGCTCCATGCAGTAAACTTTATGTAAGAGAAAAAGGTGGGATTCTATCTTCCAGAGATTTGACTTTAGAGGATGACACAATATTGATAGCTCATAAAGCCAAATGCTTCTGCTGATGGTCATAGGCCTCTGGAGAACAGGCAGAAGTTGCTATTATCATCTAGCAGGCAGATTTGATCATCACCAGTCTCCTTTTCTAAGAGTGTGTCAGAATGACTGAACAGATTCCTACAGAGCAGTTCCCTTAAACCTTCAAGAGGACCACAGTTGGGAGATCAGAACACTATTATATCATGGTGTGCATATTCATGGCCATCAAAATTATTGTATCACAATATAACCATGACAGAATCCTTTATTATTTCATGAACAGAATTGTGCTGCACATAGATAGCAGGAAAGAAAGAAAGCAAGCTTCTATTTGCTAAGACTGGTAAAGAAAGATTCCCAGCAGAGAGATTGCTTACTAGTCCCTCCTCATTTGGAAACTTCCAATTCAGAGACAATATTGGGGTAGGGTGATTTAGGTATGAGGGCTTCCCAGGTGGTGCTAGTGGTAAAGAATCTGCCTGTTACATATACGGAGTAAAACATACAAAGGAGAGGAGACTACAGAGAAGAAAATAAAAATAAAAGAAAGATAGTGTGTCCAAAGCTAGATACACATGAAATGCATTAAATCATAATATCAATGTGTGAGAATTACACAGAACCCAAAGTCTTTATGGAAATCTGTTTCACCATGAATTGGGGGTCATGCATAATGCTGTTTGTTTCAACTGAACTTTCCTTCAGAAGATAGTAGGCAGAATTCACCTTACTGTTGCATGTAATGGTCCTAAAAGGTTTGCTCAAATGAATGGCTTCTACATTAACTTTCAGCAATTGCATTAGAAATAAAAGCTTATAAATTATCCTGTGTGCTTCATGAGTATTTGTACATTCATACATTGTTTAGACATCTCCCAAGTGGTCTACTTATGTAATAGTGTTTTACAGGACACATTTCCTTTGCAGAATACTCAGAAGACATATCTGGCCCAGTTTATCTATCCAAAGTATTATAAACAATATATAATGGGGGTCTCATAAATTATTATATGCAGTTTCATTCATTTAAAGTTAATGCATTGTGATCATTGGCCTGGGACAGTAAGAGAAGTTTAAAAGTCAGCTTCTTACAGGTATATTTGAATTGAGTGGTATGTGTACATGTATGTTTACAAGTATATATGCATGGGTGGTGACACGTGAGGACATCTATTAAGATTAATATTTTAGCACCATATATTAGTCTTTTTTAAAACATGACAGCAGATTTATATTCATTATAATGTTACTTGGATTTTTCTTTTCACCTTGTATTTCAGCTTATTTTTCACATGACACCTACATGGAACTAGTAGAAGGTATAATAATGAAAGTGGTAAGAATTTTTAATCACAAAATTCAAGTATTTAAATATGTAACTTCCTTTTATTTCTAAAACGGAACTAGATTCAGTCTGGTTTATTCATCTCTGCTTGAAGGATGTCTGACACAGTGGAATACCACAGACCATGTGGCTTATAAACAAGAGCTTTTTCCCTCAGTTCTGGAGTCGGGATGTCTGAGATCAGGGTACAAACATAATTGAGTTCCAGAGAGAGCCTTCTTCTGGGTTTCCTATTGCTAACTGCTTTCTGTGTCCTCACATGGGATAAGAGGCAAGGAAACCATCTGGGGTATCGTTTATAAAGGCATTGGTTCTATTCATGAGAGCTCTGCCTTTATGACAACCACCTTCCAAAGGCTCCTCCAAATACCATCTCACTGAGGATTAACTAAATATAAACTTTTGTGGAAACACAAATACTCTGTCTATATCAGAGGGGAAAATTTAACCTTGTATTATCAAGGTAACTCACTAATTTTTAGTTTCAAACTCTGTTTCAAAGGGGAAAGGAGGAAGAAGGTATAAATTAGGAGTGTGCAACTAAAATATGGACACTACTATATATAAAATAGATACCCAACAAGGATCTACTGTATAGCACAGTGAACTGCACTCAATATCATAATAATCTATAATCGATAAGAATCTAAAGTGATCTGAATCACTTTCCTGTACACCTGAAACTAATACATCATTGTAAATCAGCAATTTTTTCCATTAAAAAAAACAACAACAACAAAAAAAACACCACCACCACCAACAGTCATTTTGGCAGTGTAGGTTTTCTCCTCACTGTTCCAGATAGAGGTTTTCTCCTCACTGTCCCTCTCCTCCTTAGGATGGCCTAAAAGTTCTGGCAGTATCCAGTGATAAGCATATACGTTCCACGTTGCATGGCAGCGTTGCGCCTCCACTGTCCTCTGTTGAAATGGATATTTCTGCACATGACCCTGGGTGTGTCCCAGCATCTATGGCCGGCCTCTGTGTTTCTACTAGGACCTCCAATTTCCAGATCACACAATTTGTTCAGTTCTTGTCCCTAGGCCCTTGCTTAGCATTGCCTCACTTCCAGGAAACAATAGTTTCTAAAGAGTTCATTTTTCTCTGTATTAGATTCCTTAGATTCTTAAATATTCTAGTGAAAAATCTGATTTTCCAACAGGGGCCTATAAGATAGATTCAAAACAGATGAATCTACTTTTTTTTTTTTTAGTACAGAGGTTTTCGTCAGACATGAGGAAATGTAGTTTCTTATTAAAATAAATCGCAGGATTTATGGTTATAGAAGCGATTAATTAATGCTCTCATAATAGATTAAAAAATAAATAAATAAAATGCACTGGCAAAAATAAGTAATCAAAGGAGACAAGATCTCCTGAATGGCCAAGTAAGGAGACTGGGGGACCACCTCCCCAAGAAAACTACAATTTAACTTGTGAAAATTATTTTAAACAACAAATCAAGCCAGCAATTATTCAAAGTCTCTGGAAATTATCCTAAGGGCAAACAGAAAATGGAGAAACATTCATTATAGAAAATCTACTAAATCTCCATAAAAACACAACTGTGGACTCTGAGCCATGCTCTAATCCCTTACCACCAGGAGCATCCTCTCCCCCAGCCCCACCAGTTTTGCATTACAGAAGCTCGACCCTGAGTGTTCTATATAGCTGGTAAAAGAGCTAAGAATATGGGACTCTCTCTCTCCCAGTATCCAGTCTGGGAATATGATTATACCCTCAAAAAGACAGTCTGTTGGTCTCTTGTCCCCTCCTGTCCCATGCTGCAGAAGTTCTATCCTAGCGAGTTATGACCGAAAGGACTAGGTCTCCATTCCCCTATCCAACCCTTACCTGTGGAGCAGAAGTTCTACTTCAAATGTCGTGGGAGTGATCCCTACCTGAGATTGCCTGTAGTGTGGAAGTTCCAGGCTAGAAGAGTCAAACTGAGAAAACTAAAGGTGGTCACCGCTCCTACCCTATGACCACTCATAGAGTAAGGATGTCACTTCAGAAAAATTTAGCTTCCTGCCAACCCACCAAGCTGCAGTGCAGCAGTTCTGGTGTTCTGTCCAGAATAAAGGCAGGCCATAGAATTGATGGAATCTGAATTTATTTCAAATGGAGCATAGAAAATTTATTTCTTAAGAGTACTGGAGGGCAATTAGAGAAGGCTCAGAACTCCATGATACAAGCAAAACTTTAGAGCAGCCAGAAGTTTACTAAACTAGGAAAGAATAACAAACAAAACCAAGAGTTGGAAGAAGAAAGAAAGGAGATAGAAAATATCAGAGCAGAGACAAAACAGAGAATAGAAAAACCATAGGGAAAAAACCAGTGAAACTAGGAGTTAGTTTTTTTTTTTTTTTCTTTTAATAAAATTGGCAAAGCTTCAGCTAGACTTGGCAAGAAATAAAGAGGACTCAAATGAAATTATTGATGAAAGAAGAGAGACATTATAATTTATACCACAGAACTACAAAGGATCATAAGAGAGTACTATGAACAAGTCCATGCCAATAAATTAGGCAACTCGGAAGAAAATGATAAATTCCTAGGAATTACAACCTGCCAAGAGTGAATCATAAAAACAGAAAATCTGATCAGCCTCACAATGAGTAAGGTGATTGAATCAGTAATCAAAATCTCTCTCCAAAAAAAAAAGCTCAGGTTTAGGTGATTTCTACTGCTTCCCTGGTGGCTCAGAGATTAAAACGTCGGCCTGCAATGCGGAAGACCTAGGTTCGATCCCTGGGTCGGGAAGATCTCCTGGAGAAGGAAATGGCACCCCACTCCAGTATTCTTGCCTGGAGAATCCCATGGACGGAGGAGCCTGGTGGGCTACAGTCCACGGGGTCGCAAAGGGTTGGACACGACTGAGCGACTTCACTTTCACTTTCACCAAATATTTAAAGGAGAAATAATGTCAGTTCTTCTCAAAATGTTCTAAAAATTTGAAGAGGAAGGAACCCCCCAAACTTATTTTACAAGGCCAGTATAACCCTGATGCTAAAGCCAAAGAAGGACACAATAAGAAAACCACAAGATAGTATCTCTATGAATATAGATGCACAATCTCTCAATAAAATGCTTGCAAACTAAATTAACCAGTGCATATACTATTATCATGTGCGATTTATCCCTGGATTGCAAGGATGCTTAACAGAATGAAATTAATAGAATGAATGATAAAGTCATCTCAACAGATGCAGAAAAGTAATCAACAAAATTCAACATCCTTTTATGATAGAAACTTTTACTAATAGGAGTAGATTGAATATGGTGGTGCTGGTTTAGTCACTAAGTCGTGTCTGACTCTTGCGACACCATGGACTGTAGGTTGCCAGGCTCCTCTGTCTGTGGGATTCTCCAGGCAAGAATACTAGAGTGGGTTGCCATTTCCTTCTCCAAGATTGAACATACTTCAACCCAATAAAGGTCATATGTGACAGTCCCATAGCTTACATCATACTCAATGGTGAAAAGTTGAAAGTTTTCCCTTTAAGATGAGAAATAAGACAAGGGTGTCCACTCTCACTTCTCCCACTCAGCATTATACCGGAAGTCCTAACCATAGCAGTCAGGTAAGCAAAAGAAATAAAAGTCATCCAAATCTTAAAGTAACTAGTGAAACTGTCTGTGTGCTAATGATGTGCTCTTGTATATAGAAAATCTTAAAAACTCCACCAGAACACTTAAAACACATCAATGAATTCAGTAAAGCTTCATGATACAAAATCGACATACAAAAAATACTTGCATTTCATAACTCTCACATTAAACTCTGAAAAAAAGTAAAGAAAGCTTTCCCATTTACAATAGTATCACAATAATAAAATACTTAGGAATAAAATTAACCAAGGAAATCAGTGATCCCTATACCAACAACCATAAGACAATGATGAAAAAAAAAAAAAGATGCAAATAAATGAACAAATTCCATGTTCTTAGATCATTAGAATTAATATTGTTAAAATGTCTATACTACCCAAAGCTATCTATAGCTTCAATGCAAGCCCAGTAAAATTGGGATGGACATGCACATATTGCTATATTTAAAATGGATAACCAACAAGGACCTACTGTATAGCACATGGAACTCTGCTCAATGTTATGTGGCAGGCTGGAAGGGAGGGGAGTTTGGGGGAGAATAGATACATGTATATGTATGGCTGAGGTCCTTTCACTGTTCACCTGAAACTATTACAATATTGCTTGTTAACTGGCTTTATGTACTCCAATACAAAGTATTTTTTTTTTCATGAACAGCAATTTTCACAAAAATAGAATGAACATTTAGTGATGAGTATATAATTGAATTGAAACTTTCATGTATATTCCTGATGGTAAAGAAAATTGTACAACTACTTTGGAAAACACATTGGCAATTCTTCAAAATGTCAAAATGTTAACATGTGACCTAGTAACTACAGTCCTGTGCGTGTAGCCAAGAGAAATAAAAAATATGTCCATGAAAAACCTTGTACCCAAATGTTCACAGCAGCATTATTCATAATTTACTACAAACAGAACATCCAAAATTCCCATCAATTTATGAATATATAAATATAATATGGCCCTTCACATAATGGAATATAGATAAAGCAAAAGTCAAATTTGCTCAGTTGTGCACAACTCTTTGTGGACAGACACCAGAATACTGGAGTGGGTAGCCTTTCCCTTCTCCACGAGATCTTCCCAACCCAGGAATCAAACCCAGGTCTTCCACATTGCATGTAGATTCTTTACGAGCTGAGCCACAAGGGAAGCCCCAAAATACTGGAATGGGTAGCCTATCCCTTCTCCCATAGTTCTTCCTGACCCAGGAATCAGACAAGAGTCTCCCACACTGCAGGCAGATTCTTTATCAACTGAGCTATTAGGGAAGCCCAGAATATAGATAGTTCAGCCATAAAAAGGAATAAAGTACTCATACATGCTATAATATGGATGAATCTTTTTTTTTTCATTTTTAAAAAAATTTTGTTTTATTTAACTTTACAATATTGTATTGGTTTTGCCATATATCAAAATGAATCTGCCACAGGTATACATGTGTTCCCCATCCTGAACCCTCCTCCCTCCCCATACCATCCCTCTGGGTCAGCCCCAAGCATTCAGTATTGTGCATCGAACCTGGAGTGGGGACTCGTTTTGTATGTGATATTATACATATTTCAATGCCATTCTCCCAAATCATCCCACCCTCTCCCTCTCCCACAGAGTCCAAAAGACTGTTCTATACATCAGTGTCTCTTTTGCTGTCTCGTACACAGGGTAATTGTTACCACCTTTCTAAATTCCATATATATGCGTTAGTATACTGTATTGGTGTTTTTCTTTCTGGCTTACTTCACTCTGTATAATAGGCTCCAGTTTCATCCACCCCATTAGAACTGATTCAAATGTATTCTTTTTAATGGCTGAGTAATACTCCATTGTGTATATGTACCACAGCTTTCTTATCCATTCATCTGCTGATGGGCATCTAGGTTGCTTCCATGTCCTGGCTATTATAAACAGTGCTGCAATGAACATTGGGGTACACGTGTCTCTTTCCATTCTGGTTTCCTCAGTGTGTATGCCCAGCAGTGGGATTTCTGGATCATAAGGCAGTTCTATTTCCAGATTTTTAAGGAATCTCCACACTGTTCTCCATAGTGGCTGAACTAGTTTGCATTCCCACCAACAGTGTAAGAGGGTTCCCTTTTTTCCACACCCTCTCCAGCATTTATTGCTTGTAGACTTTTGGATCACAGCCATTCTGACTGGTGTGAAATGGTACCTCATAGTGGTTTTGATTTGCACTTCTCTGATAATGAGTGATGTTGAGCATCTTTTCATGTGTTTGTTAGCCATCTGTATGTCTTCTTTGGAGAAATGTCTAATTAGTTCTTTGGCCCATTTTTTGATTGGGTCGTTTATTTTTCTGGAATTGAGCTGTAGGAGTTGCTTATATATTTTTGAGATTAGTTGTTAGTCAGTTGCTTCATTTGCTATTATTTTCTCCCATTCTGAAGGCTGTCTTTTCACCTTACTTATAGTTTCCTTTGTTGTGCAGAAGTTTTTAAGTTTAATTAGGTCCCATTTGTTTATTTTTGCTTTTATTTCCAATATTCTGGGAGGTGGGTCATAGAGGATCCTGCTTTATAGATTCAATGCAATCCCTATCAAGCTACCAATGTTATTCTTCACAGAACTAGAACAAATAATTTCACAATTTGTATGGAAATACAAAAAACCTCGAATAGCCAAAGCTATCTTGAGAAAGAAGACTGGAACTGGAGGAATCAACCTGCCTGACTTCAGGCTCTACTACAAAGCCACAGTTATCAAGACAGTATGGTACTGGCACAAAGACAGAAATATAGATCAATGGGACAAAATAGAAAGCCCAGAGATAAATCCACATACATATGGACACCTTATCTTTGACAAAAAAGGCAAGAATATACAGTGGATTAAAGACAATCTCTTTAACAAGTGGTGCTGGGAAAACTGGTCAACCACGTGTAAAAGAATGAAACTAGAGCACTTTCTAACACCATACACAAAAATAAACTCAAAATGGATTAAAGATCTAAATGTAAGACCAGAAACTATAAAACTCCTAGAGGAGAACATAGGCAAAATATGGATGAATCTTGAAAATACTATACTAAGAGAAAGAACTTAGACAAAAAAGACCACTTCTTTTTTTTTTTTTTTATCATGACTTTTGCATTAAATGTCCAGAATAGGAAAGTCTTTAGAGTTAGAAATGAGATTACTTTTTACATATACCTGGGAGATAGAAGAGTAAAAACAGAATGAAATTCAATTGGAGAGGAAGAAAATATTCTAAAATTAGATTGAATTGATAGTTGCAAAATCCTCTGAATTAACTAGAATCATTGACATATACTTTAAATGGATGAATCATATGGTATGTAAATTATAGGTCAGAAATAGAGTTAAATAAAGTGAATAATTCAAATATTTGATGTTAACATTTATGGAAAATTCTCACAAGCCTATCACTTTTCTAAGAAAATTTTAATAACTACCTAATCTGGACAATAATCTTTATGAGGTAATTACTAATATCGTCCTCAGTTTACAGGGCAGGACACTGAAGCTTACAACACTTATATAACTTGCTGAAAGTCAGACAGCATTTAGGTGTTTAGGTTGGACCCAGCCATTCTGGCTCCAAATTACTTGCTTTGAACACATACTTCTGCTGTATTATTATTGCTCAGAATGTACATTTCCATTCTGTTCCTGTTACTTAGGGAAATCATATAATTACAGTCAGATTTCTGGAGAATATGTTGTCTTCCAGCCAAAGCTAATTGGGATAAGCACTAATGTGAGAACACCCTGCCCACAGGGTCTTCTGGCCTTTGCCATTACCTGAAATGTTCTTGGCCTCCTTGCCCTAATTTAAATCCTGCTCAGTCTTCAAGGTCAACCCTAAAGCAATCTCTGGGATCACTCCTAGGCCAATGTGGTTGTTCCCTTTCTTTTCCCATAATATTCTTTATATGCCTGTAGTATACCTCTTTTCCTAGTACATTGTAAAAATTTGTTTTCATATCTATTTTTTCTCATTAGATTTAAAATCTCAAGGATAGGGAACATTGCTCTTTGTATTTGCATCCCTCATTATTGCTGTTTGGAAAACAGCAGGACTCAATAAACACTAACTAAATGAAAGAAGGGAGGGAGACTACAGAAGAAATCAAATAGATGTTAGTTTCCCTATCCTTACAGAATTTAGGATGCAGTTGGAAAATCACACACCAAATAGCGAATAACTACTCATGCAAGAGAATGTCTAGAGGAGGTGAGCAGTATAGTTTTGATGAGGAGCACTGAAGTACACATTTCTAGGCCATCTTGTTCATTATCCTTGTTCAGTCGCTAAGTCATGTCCAACTTTTTGTGACTCCATCGACTGCAGCACTTCAGGCTCCCCTGCCCTTCACTATGTCCTGGAGTCTGCCCAGATTCATGTCCATTGAGTTGGTGATGCTATCTAACCATCTCATCCTCTTCTCCCCATTCTCCTTTTGCCCTCAATCTTTCCCAGCATCAGGGTCTTATCCAATGAGTTGGCCATCTAACAC
Source organism: Bos grunniens (assembly GCF_055505025.1). Taxonomy (NCBI): domain Eukaryota; kingdom Metazoa; phylum Chordata; class Mammalia; order Artiodactyla; family Bovidae; genus Bos; species Bos grunniens. The sequence goes on from NC_141171.1 coordinate 36,106,313, forward strand.
ACATTTAAATCACAGACTTTGTTCTGGACAACACTGTGGTTTTTCTAGCAATTAAATCTCATCGTCTTTCATAATTACTATGCAGCCAGGTGTTGATGCTTCATACTAAAGAATAAAGTCAACTTCAAGCTTGTCATTGTATCTACAAGTCAAGGTCAGAATTTTAAAGTTTTTGACTTGCCAGTTCTGTTTGAAAAGTATGTTACTCATTCAAATATATTGAATATTCAAATATTGAGCAAACCAGGGTTTCAACCCATTGGCATAGAGTTTGGAAATGGATTTTCCAGATGGTGCCTGGCTTAGTATTTTGAACTAAGCCTGCTGGCCTGGGAATGTCATTGCTTCTGCAGAAAATGATTTACCTGTGTGACTGTTCAATCAACAAATTATTTTTAAAATAAATCTAAAAAGGAAAATATTGTTCTTGCCAGGATGAACAAAACATTTTCTTCTTTTATACTGTGTAACTGAAAAGATCTGCCAAATGCAAATCCGTCTTTCCAAAATATGACTAAGATATAGTCAAACCCATTTTCTTCTTCTTGATTTTGAAGCCATATACCTTTACAATAACTCCCAAGTCACTCAAACACATTAAGGGAACCATCAGTCAATTGCTAAACAGCATATTTGATCTGTATTTTCTCTGTACCCACCAAGAATCCAATGTATTCTAGAGATACAACTGGCATGATGGTAGTATTTCAAAAGTAAGTATAATTCAATGCAGAAAAAATGCATGAGTGTGCGTGAAATATGGAGTGCACTGACATAACCCAGGTATTTTCTTTTCTTTCAAATTCTCTCTCTCTCTCTCTCTCTCTTTTTTTTTTTGGTTGAGGATGCATGGTAAATTTGACTTTTAGGGAAATCACAAAATTATAGCAGAAGTATTGAGGTAAGGCACCTTCCTCCCAGCCAAAACTATGTCTAGGTGATGGTTATGGATGCCAGGAATGTGTTAAAGATGTTCATTTAACAATCTACATTTAGAGATTTTTAAAGCAGATGAAATAAGAGGAGGAGAGTGTGGCATACAAAATAAAAAGATCAGTGAAAGCAGGCATGACTATGTGTGGCATTAGGTGCTGGCACAGAAAGAAATTAGTGGTGATCAGAGATGGGGCCGTATGGCAGGGAGGAAATGAATAAAAGGTGGATCAGCTGTCCTGGCCAACTTGTGGACACATAACATAATGTCTTTTATCCATTTCCCCCCTGCCTCAAAAAGTTTGTAAGTGGAGTAGAGATGGTGTGGTCACATTGGTATTTTAGGTAAACCATTCTGGCAATGGTGTGGAGCAAGACTGTTAGGACGTAAGAGAAAGAGGCTAAATAAAGATTGTGAGGGTCTCAATGATGAGGAAAGTAGTGGGATGGATGGGAAAGAGTTGACCTGAGAGGCCAGAAGTACATTTATCTGACAGGATAAATATGGTAGATATGACCAAAGATTTCTGAGGAGATCCTGATGGATGGTAGTGTTTTCACTGACCCCTCCATCTGATCATGTTTATGCTCACTAGTGGGATCATTTATTTTTACACTGCAGATTGTGAAAAAAAAAATGTTTTTTTACATAATGTTGCTAGATTATTTTGAATCATAAAGAACCTCCAGAGTTTTTTGACATGCTCATTTGTTCAAACCAAATGTTATCATAGAATCAAGGATATTGGTACTCAATCAAAATTTTAAGGGAGCAATGTTTTGGAGATATATAATCACTATAAATACAAGCTTGAAGATTTCACACACACACAAAAAAAAGTGAAAAGAAATCTAGTTCTTTTAACACTCTGGTCATGATTTCAGAAAAATGATGTTCAGATTTTATGCTTGTCATTGTATAATATTAAAAACCCAGCACAGAAAGCCATCACACACAAGATACTGCCTTGCATCAGGCAATCTTGACTACTATACTAAATTAAAACATGATTTTCATCATCTTCAATTTATATTATCACTTAGTCTTACTTTAATCATCAACAAAAGGAGTGAATTTTCACAAAATAGTCTTAGGGTCACATTTAATTATATAATATTATTTTAGCATTAAATTCTGAAAAGCATCACTTGAAGAAGCATTTTACTAGCTCTTGTATACTATAGGGCTTGGGATGCTAATGTAACCTTGAAACAAATCTTTCCTTCCCTCAAATGAAGTTAGAGATATCACATTTTGTCTGTTGCAACCTCTGGTGAGAAACATGTTTCCTGGTGATCTTTAGGGTCTAAGCAGATATGTACTGTTTTAAGTGTAATAATTATGTCTGAATAACATATCCAGACTTACTCTCCTTTGTAACTGTATCCTCATTCCTGCAGGGATTACAGACACACTCATACGTTGTGCAAAACAGTAGTGTTGAAACTGAGAGTCACTTTGGTTCACTGTTATTCCCCCAACCCAAGAGTTAAAAAAAAAAAAAAAAAGATTTCCAAAGACAACACCACTGCCTAGGTATGAAATAGTTATGCCACAGGTGTGAATTTCCTCAGCAATAGATAAGACTGTCTGCATTGAAGGCAAGTTTAAATGTTTGAAATGTCACAAAACTGGCTTTGGAGTAATTTTTCAAATGTTCAGAATTTGGATGTTTATTCTAAATTGGTCATGAGCGGCTTTCTTTTTGCAAACTAGACCCATGGAAAGTTTCAATTTCTACAGTTACTTTCTAAGTTACACATATGTAAAAATAATCAAAGAGTAGGAGCAGCATTTTCCTTTCATCCTTTGTAACTTAAAAACAGCAATGCAAGTTTGGCTCACGCACCATGCAAACTTTCATCTTTTACTGGAGTCCATTAGATCAAAAGGATAATGTTACAGAAAGATGTGAATGGATGGAAACAGGCTGTCAAAGAGTGAGTTTGCTCTTTTTTCTTCTATTTTTTATAGAAGTAATTTTATTAAAAAGAAAAAAATAATAGGTGTGCTTTAAATTACCACAAGTGAAGCCAAAGGCATATCATACATGTGTAAAACTGGCAAAATTAATGATAAAATTAAAATAATTCACATTCATAAACATAAACATTTTTAACATTTGATTTTAATATACAAGCTATAAAGATTTATACTCAAATTATTTTATTTTAGTGTCATAAAGTGTGTTTTAAAATGAAAATGATATTTGTTAAGTTCCCCTGAAGCTTCTGTCTTCTGTTAAGAAAAGCAAGATAGCCAAAAAGTAGAGCTTCAGTCAACATCAAGTGGAATAGCAGAAGCATTTTAGTAAGTTCGACATTCTTCCACATTTGGCTTCTTGTGATCCTTCAAAATGGTATGCACACTATAACATGAGAATTTGGTGCCATGTAGAATTGAATAAAATACTCTTGTACCTGAATTAAAACAAGTAAATACCTCTGAAAATAAGCCATAGAGATAAAGCATATTTCTCTTTAAAAGTAAACATTAACACTTAACTAATGATAAAAGTAATTGACTTATGGCCAGTTTTGCAAAGTCAAGTGGTATGTTTTATACAAAACATTATATACACTTGTTCAGCTCAGTTCAGTCGCTCAGTCATGTCTGACTCTTTGCGACCCCATGAATCGCAGCACGCCAGGCCTCCCTGTCTATTACCAACTCCTGGAGTTCACTCAGATTCACATCCATCAAGTCAGTGATGCCATACAGCCATCTCATCCTCTGTCTTCCCCTTCTCCTCCTGCCCCCAATCCCTCCCAGCGTCAGAGTCTTTTCCAATGAGTCAACTCTTCGCATGAGGTGGCCAAAGTCCTGGAGTTTCAGCTTTAGCATCATTCCTTCCAAAGAAATCTCAGGGCTGATCTCCTTCAGAATGGACTGGTTGGATCTCCTTGCAGTCCAAGGGACTCTCAAGAGTCTTCTCCAACACCACAGTTCAAAAGCATCAATTCTTCGGCACTCAGCTTTCTTCACAGTCCAACTCTCACATCCATACATGACCACTGGGAAAACCATAGCCTTGACTAGATGGACCTTTGTTGGCAAAGTAATGTCTCTGCTTTTGAATATGCTATCTAGGTTGGTCATAACTTTCCTTCCAAGGAGTGTTTTTTAATTTCATGGCTTCGATCACCATCTGCAGTGATTTTGGAGCCCCCCAAAATAAAGTCTGACACTGTTTCCACTGTTTCCCCATCTGTTTTCCATGAAGTGATGGGACCGGATGCCATGATCTTCGTTTTCTGAATGTTGAGTTTTAAGCCAAATTTTTCACTCTCCTCTTTAACCTTCATCAAGAGGCTTTTTAGTTCCTCTTCACTTTCTGCCATAAGGGTGGTATCATCTGCATATCTGAGGTTATTGCCAATATACAGCCTTGATATACTCCTTTTCCTATTTGGAACCAGTCTGTTGTTCCATGTCCAGTTCTAACTGTTGCTTCCTGACCTGCATACAAATTTCTCAAGAGGCAGATCAGGTGGTCTGGTATTCCCATCTCTTTCAGAATTTTCCACAGTTTATTGTGATCCACACAGTCAAAGGCTTTGGCATAGTCAATAAAGCAGAAATAGATGTTTTTCTGGAACTCTCTTGCCTTTTCCATGATCCAGCTGATGTTGGCAATTTGGGCTCTGGTTCCTCTGCCTTTTCTAAAACCAGCTTGAACATCTGGAAGTTCATGATTCACGTATTGCTGAGGCCTGGCTTGGAGAATTTTGAGTATTACTTTACTAGTGTGTGAGATGAGTGCAATTGTGTGGTAGTTTGAGCATTCTTTGGCATTGCCTTTCTTGGGATTGAAATGAAAACTGACCTTTTCCAGTCCTGTGGCTACTGCTGAGTTTTCCAAATTTGCTGGCATATTGAGTGCAGCACTTTCACAGCATCATCTTTCAGGATTTGAAATAGCTCCACTGGAATTCTATCACCTCCACTAGCTTTGTTTGTAGTGATGCTTTCTAAGGCCCACTTGACTTCACATTCCAGGATGTCTGGCTCTAGGTCAGTGATCACACCATCGTGATTATCTGGGTCGTGAAGATCTTTTTTGTATAGTTCTTCTGTGTATTCTTGCCACCTCTTCTTAATATCTTCTACTTCTGTTAGGTCCATACCATTTCTGTCCTTTATCGAGCCCATCTTTGCATGAAATATTCCCTTGGTATCTCTCATTTTCTTGAAGAGATCTCTGGTCTTTCCCATTCTGTTGTTTCCCTCTATTTTTTTGCATTGATCACTGAGGAAGGCTTTCTTATCTCTTCTTGCTATTCTTTGGGACTTTGCATTCAGATGCTTATATCTTTCCTTTCCTCCTTTGCTTTTCGCTTGTCTTCTTTTCACAGCTATTTGTAAGGCCTCCCCAGACAGCCATTTTGCTTTTTTACATTTCTTTTCCATGGGAATGGTCTTGATCCCTGTCTCCTGTACAATGTCACAAACCTCAGTCACATGTAAATCACAGCTCTAATGACATAAAACTTATTCCTAATGTAATAATATTGATGTGAATCCTACTTATTTTTAAAATATTATTTTACTGACTTGACATTGGTAAGGATTTATATTCTTCAAATAAGCTCTTGAAAAGTAATGAAGCACATCCTTGGATTCTAAAGTAACATTTATATTATATTTAATAGAATGTATTTAATAGAAATATTTACAAAATTTAAATGCCCATCAGTTCAGTTCAGTCGCTCAGTTTTGTCCGACTCTTTGCGACCCCATGAATCGCAGCACGCCAGGCCTCCCTGTCCATCATCAACTCCCGGAGTTCACTCAGACTCACTTCCATCGAGTCAGTGATGCCATCCAGCCATCTCATCCTCTGTCATCCCCTTCTCCTCCTGCCCCCAATCCCTCCCAGCGTCAGAGTCTTTTCCAATGAGTCAACTCTTCGCATGAAGTGGCCAAAGTACTGGAGTTTCAGCTTTAGCGTCATTCCTTCCAAAGAAATCCCAGGGCTGATCTCCTTCAGAATGGACTGGTTGGATCTCCTTGCAGTCCAAGGGACTCTCAAGAGTCTTCTCCAACACTACAGTTCAAAGGCATCAAATTTTTGGCGCTTAGCTTTCTTCATACTACTGCTCAATAAAATCTATATTCTCCTTGTAATAACAGGCACACAGCTGGACTACATTTCTGAGTCGTACTGGAAATTAAGTGTGGTTTTTTGCCAGAGTTCCAGCCAGTGGCACCTGGGCAGAAGAGACAGATGCTGTTTCTAGACCCATCTCAAAGAAAGCTCATCTTACAGTCTTTCATACTGACTATAAGAAAGAGGACCTGCCAACTTTGGAAGTCAGGTGTTGAAGAGGGGAGATGCCTTGTTGCAGATTGAGTCCATGGATGAAGGTCACCTCACCATCCTATGTTCCAGCCTAATACTGTTACATAGACATGAAATAGACTGCTATTGTGTTTGGACTGTTACATATTTTGGAACCTATTTATTATTGCATTTAGCCTATCCTAAGTAATACATCAATACTTTTCAATAAATAAAAATCTTGGATATAACATTTTTGAAGGAGTTGGGATCATCACCAAATACTTTTACAAATCTGTCTACTTCACAGTTTTTTCTCCTGCCACTAATATCCAACACCTCACACTCCTCCTTACTCTGTTTGTATTTTTACTGCATGTTTTCTTCAGAGCATAGAAATAGACTGAAATCCCCCTGTCGCCACATCATGTTAACCTGCCTCTTTGCCTACATTTCTTTTCATGTTTCTTTCCTTCCTGTCTCACTAATAATAATTTTTTAAGAAAGCAAAAGAAGCAGTTAGATTGTGTGGATAAAGACTTAACACAACCCATCATTTTGTGCCCGAGAACTGGAACTTTATTTAGCTTTTTAACTGTGGCTCTGCTGCTGCTGCTAAGTCACTTTAGTCGTGTCCGACTGTGCGACCCCATAGACGGCAACCCACAGGGCTCCCCCATCCCTGGGATTCTCCAGGCAAGAACACTGGAGGGGGTTGCCATCTCCTTCTCCAATGCATGAAAGTGAAAAGTGAAAGTGAAGCCGCTCAGTCGTGTCCGACTCTTAGCGACCCCATGGACTGCAGCCCACCAGGCTCCTCCATCCGTGGGATTTTACAGGTAAGAGTACTGGAGTGGGGTGCTATTGCCTTCTCCGAACTGTTGCTCTGGTAACTAATAAAAATGATATTTAATCATATTCTCAGGCAATACTGCTTATGACAAAAAAAAAAATCCCCTGATAAACTACATCTGGACTGAATTTTACTCTTTGTGAATACGGTGGCTCTTGAAACTGGCATGTCTTCTCTGAAGACTCTGGGACAGATGCATATAGCATTCTTATGAGAGATGTCAGCTTATGTGGAGCATGAATCTTTAGTTAGAGTGACTCCTGCACCTCTTGATATGAACTCACATCCTAGCCATTAAGCTGTGATCTAAATGAGGACTCAGTGATTCCGTGAATTGCCACATGGGCTGCTGCAAAGACTTTTTTAAAGGAATGCCTGATGTTGCCCTTCTGTAGAGCTGTCATTCCCACCCGTCTCTCTCAGAGCAGTCTGGCCCTAGTGTGGTCTATGATAGTCCTGTGAATCCAAATATTCAGTTGAAATCAAGAGGGTCCCTGGTGAACTTTGTGTATCTCTAATCCAATTCCCACTCTCTGTTCCATTAGCCAAGCAGCCATCCCTCCTCTCCTTCAGCAGGACTCTGGAGACTTGTTCCCTTGGGAAGGTAAACAGCAGAATCTCTGGGCTAGGAGAAACCAGATAGTTGTGTGTAGGAGTACTGTACAAAAACAGGGGGTTGGTATTTGCATACTAATTCCTGTGGCTCCTGAACTGTCTTTTGCCAGTTGGCTTGCAGAATGCTGGCAGAATATTGAACCCTCCCTCTCTGGTGAATTGGACCTGGCAAAAAGAAAGCCACAGAATTATGTGCTCAGGCAGAGCACTTCATAGTGAAAGCTAGTAAGCAAAGCCTGTGAGATTCCAATACTCCTTTCAGCATTCTGCTCTTAAGTATGAGCAGAAAATTATGGATTACTCAGTATCTGAAGAAAGTCCTTAACAAAAATTCAAAGAACAAAATAAAAACAATATCTGAGAAAAGCCCTTAGTATAAAATGTATAAGACCAACATATACACATATGTTAACATACACACAGTCACACAAAACAATGTGAAGAAAAATTATGTCAAGGGAATAATCCTTCTAATAAACTATTATTAACATCTTCTGATAAATGAGATATTGAATCCTTAAAGCAAGAATAGGTTGCTATTATAAAAGAATACTCAAAGAACCAAAAAGGAACTCTTAAAAATTAACAACAACAAAAAAAAGTGGTATCAGAAAGTCACAGAATGCTAGAACTAAGTCAAAGAAACATCCCATGAAGAACACATTAAAAAATCATAGTTATAAAATGTGTGAGAAAAATATAAGAAAATTAAATAAAAAGTCCAAAGGAGGAGATCAAGATGGCAAAGCAGAAGGACATTAAGCTCACCTCCCCCCAAAAATTATTGAATTAATGAATGTGGAGCAGTTCTACTTAAATTATTTAAAAGGAGTTAAAAATATTCAACCAGAAACATAAAGAATGTACAATAACAGGGGAGATAGTACTTGAGTAATTACATCTGATATCACAGAGGTAAAAAGTCATGTAAGTATGAATAGTTATATAATAATGAATGGAACAACCTAAAAGAAATAAATTTCAAAAACATATAATCTTCTAAGGTTGAGTCAAGATAAAAAAGGCAATCTGAAATTTGACCATTGATTACTAGTGGTCAAATATAACTTGTAATTCAGAAAAATTCCAGGTAACTAAAGTCCAGGACCAGATAGCTTCACAGGGGAATTCTACCAAACATATAAAGAACAGCTAATAGATTTCCCTCTCAAAATATTTCAAAAAATGAAGAGGAGGAATACTACCAAAATTCTTTCTATGAGGCCACCATTACCCTGATTTAAAAAACAACATCAGGAAAAGAATATAAAAAGAAAAAATTAAGGCCAATATATTTGATGAATAAAGGTACAAAAATCCTCAACAAAATGTTAGCAAACTGAATTTAACAATATATAAAAGGAGCACATCAAGGCTGTATATTGTCACCCTGCTTATTTAACTTATATGCAGAGTACCTCATGAGAAACACTGGGCTGGAAGAAGCACAAGCTGGAATCAAGATTGCCGGGAGAAATATCAATAACCTCAGATAGGCAGATGACACCACCCTTATGGCACAAAGTGAAGAACTAAAGAGCCTCTTGATGAAAGTGAAAGAGGAGAGTGAAAAAGTTGGCTTAAAGCTCAACATTCAGAAAACGAAGATCATGGCATCTGGTTTCATCATTTCATGGCAAATACATGGGGAAACAGTGGAAACAGTGGCTGACTATTTTTCTAGTCTCCAAAATCACTGCAGATGGTGACTGCAGCCGTGAAATTAGGAGACGCTTACTCCTTGGAAGGAAAGTTATGACGAACCTAGATAGCATATTCAAAAGCAGAGACATTAATTTGTCAACAAAGGCCTGTCTAGTCAAGGCTATGGTTTTTCCAGCGGTCATGTATGGATATGAGCATTGGACTATGAAGAAAGCTGAGCACTGAAGAATTGATGCTTTTGAACTTTGGTGTTGGAGAAGACTCTTGAGAGTCCCTTGGACTGCAAGGAGATCCAACAAGTCCATTCTAAAGGAGATCAGTCCTGAGTATTCATTGGAAGGACTGATGCTAAAGCTGAAACTCCAATACTTTGGCCACGTCATACAAAGAGTTGACTCATTGGAAAAGACCCTGGTGTTGGGAGGGATTGGGGGCAGGAGGAGAAGGGGATGACAGAGGATGAGATGGCTGGATGGCATCACCGATTCGATGGACATGAGTTTGAGTGAACTCTGGGAGTTGGTGATGGACAGGGAGGCCTGGCGTGCTGTGATTCAAGGGGTCGCAAAGAGTCGGACACGACTGAGCGATGGAACTGAACTGAAAGAAAAAGAAAGGAATCTTGAGTCATTGATTATAAGAATTAATATTGTTAAAATGTCCATATTACTCAAAGAAATCCACAGATTTAATGGAACGCCTATCAAAATATCCATGACATTTTCACAGAACTGAATAAATAATCCTAAAATTTGTATGAGTCACAAAAGACTCCAAATAGCCAAAGCAATCTTGAGAGATACAAACATATCTGCATTATCACACTCTCTGACTTCAGACTATAATACAGAGCTATAGTAATCAAAACAGTAATTGTAGTGGCATAAAACAGACACAAAGATGAATGAAACCATATAGAGAGCCCAGAAATAAAATTATGATCAATTAATCTATGAAAAAGGAGAGGAGAATATATAATGGGGAGAAGACAGTCTCTTCAATAAACAGTGCTGAGACAACTGGAAAGTGATATGTAAAAGAATGAAATTAGAAAATTTCTCATATCACATGCAAAGATGAACTCAAATGGATAGAAGTCCTATATAAAAGACTGGAAAATGTAAAACTCTTGGAATAAAACATAAGCAGTATGCTCTTTGACAGAAATCATAGCAATACTTCTTGGAACTGTCTCCTCAGGCAAAGGAAACAGAAGCAAATATAAACAAATGGAGATCTAATTAAATATAGAAGCTTTTATACATTGAATGAAATCATTAGCAAAATGCAAAGCAACCTACTAAATATGGGAAATATTTGCAAATGATCTGACCAGTAAAGGGCTAATATCCAATATACATAAACAACTCATACAACTCAATATCTAAAAATCCCAAACAACCTAATTAAAAAATGGGCAGAAACTTGAATAGATATTTTTCCAGAAAAGACATACAAATGGCCAATAGGCACAAGAAAAAAATGGTCAACATTGCTAACTAGAGAAATGCAAATCAAAACCACAATGAGATATCACCTCACATTTTTCAGAATGGCTGTCATCAGAAAGACTACAAATAGCAAATGTTGGTGAGGATGTGCAGAAAAGGGAACCTGAGGCCACTGTTGGTAATGATATGAATTGGTGCCACTACTATGGAATACAGTATGGAGGTTCCTCAAAAATTAGAAATAGAACTAACATATGATCTAGCAATCCCAATACTGTGTATATCTATAAAAATAAAAGATGCATGCATCCCAATGTTCATACCAGCATTATTTAGATAGTAAGATATGAAAGTAACCAAGTGCCAATTGAGAGATGAATGAAGAAAGAAGATGTGGTATGTATGTGTGTGTGTGTGTGTGTGTGTGTATATATAAAAGAAGGAAAATATATAATACACATGTATACCAGAAAGAGGAAGACAAATACTGTACATTACTGATACATGTAATCTAAAAAATAAAATAAACAGATGTACATAACAAAATAGAAACAGACTTACAGATATAAAGGACAAACTTAGTGGTTACCAGTGCAGAGAGGGGAGGGCAGAGCAGGGAGATAGGGGTAGAGGAGTAATAGGTACAAACCATTATGTATAAGGTAAATAAGCTATAAGCTTACATTGTACATCACAGCTAAATTTAATATAGCTTTAAATTTTATCTGTTGAAAGTTTATAATTAAATAAACTTTATTTATTACATAAATTTTTAAAACACTGTGTTATACATCTAAACTAATAAAATTGGTAAATCAACTGTATTTTAAAAATAAATAAATAGAAAAAAGAAGTCCTCAGAAAGAATGAAGAGAGAAAAGGAAATGGACAAAATCACATGTTATCATTTAAGAACATTTCCAAGAATTGTCAGATTGAAAGCCCTTGCTGACTACCTATAGCATGATTAAAATGGATCACACCGAGCCACATCATCACGAGGCTTCAGAATACTGGAGATGGACAGAAGACCTTACAGGCTTCCATGCTGGTGGGGGAGGGGAGAGGGCATAAAATCCCTTGGAAGCAGGATATCAGAATGGCTGGGTCCTTTTCAGTAACAAAGTCAGAAACAGAAAACAGGGGGTCAGTTCCTTTCAAATTCTGAGATAAATTATTTCCAGTACAGCATCATTTACCTAGATAAAATATCATCATGTTAGAAAACCTCTCATGATCTCATGGGTATTTTCTCAGGAAGTTATTGGCACCTGTGATCTCATAATTAGATAATAAAACAAGTAAGGAGAAAGATTTGGGAGATAAGAAACAAAGGACATAAGACAGGACAGAGTCAAAAGACATTTCCCCAGGATGATGGTGAAAAGAGATCCTAAGTAGGAGTAATAATAATATAAATTTATATATGTATTGTACATTTATCTAATCTAAATTAAAATATTAAGGAACATGAGAGAATGAAAACAGACAAGTACAGTGATGATGAAGAAGGGGTAAAAAGGAACTACAGTCTCATCCACAGTGAGCAATCAAAATATAATGTTTAACATTGAAAACCAATATATTCTGAGCATGTTATTTAAATTCCAGTTAGTAAAAGTAGGAAATGAAGGGTGATACGTGCACTGTTATTTAAAATAAGCCTTGTTTAACTATTTGACTCTTTACACCACTTGCATGCAAAGATGATGAAAATAGGAACTGGAAAAGATAAAGATTAATAGCTTGTAAACATTATACTGAATTAAAAGGGCATAAATGAAAATTTTCCTTTATAGCTCAGATGGTAAAGGGTCTGCCTACAACGCAGGAGACCTGGGTTCAATCCCTGGGTCAGGAAGATCTCCTGGAGAAGGAAATGGCAACCCACTCCAGTATTCTTGCCTGGAGAATTCACTAAAGTGAAATCGCTCAGTCATGTCTGACTCTTTTTGACCCCATGGACTATAGCCTGCCAGGCTCCTCCATCCAAGGGATTTGCCAGGCAAGAATACTGGATAGGGAATACCGTCTCCTCCAGAGGACCTTCCAGACCCAGAGAGCGAACCTGCATCCCCTGCACTGGCAGCAAATTCTTTACCACTGAGTCACCAAGGAAGCCCTTCCTTTGTGTACATTATTTGAAACTTTTATATTGAAAGCTTTATTCTTTTACATTTTAAAATTAAAAACCAAAAGGCATTCTACTAGGGAAATATTAACAGGCACATATTCTGAGGAATATGTCTATTATTCCCTCAGTTACCCATTCTCCAATTCTGTTTTGTTTGGTTTTCCTGACCTTTAAAGACATGTTTGAGGTCTTTAGTTCCATTAACCTTGTACATTTTCTCTATTACTTCCTTCTACTCACTTTCCTTTTCACCTTAGAATGTATGGTATATCACTTGATCAATATTTCCAATATTTATAATTTCCTTATAATAGCATCCTTTTATCACAGTCTCCTTACAAAACACCAATATTCAATAAATTTAAGAAGTTTCATCCATACCTGTACTACAGTTGCTCAGCAGTGCTCAAGATGCAAAGTATAACAGTAAGAGAGTAGTTGACACTGAATGCTCTCTTATTTGTTCATACGTTCATTTAAAAGAGTATAGAGTGTCTGTTTAGTTTGTGAAATATACTAGATAAGGCAAGGCTATTAAAATAGGTATAGTCTTTGCTTCGGTGGGCTTTGAAAAAGCAGACACTACAGAGCTTGTAATTATTTGCATCAACTGTGATTAATACTACAATGACAAAGATACAGTGTCCTATGAGGGAATGAAGCTAAGCAAAATAACCTAATTGGCTCTTCTTTCTCTGAAGACGTGATATGTAGGATTAGGGCAGAAGTGGGTTTATATGGTATCTGAGAAAAGGAATTTTGAAAGTTGGAATGATCTGAGATGAGAAGAAATTCCAGATGGAAGAACCATCTTGTTTGAAGTCTGGACCAATGGTAGGACTGGGAGAGAGAGAGAACCAAGAGAACCATGTTCTGTTACCTTTGCTGCTGCTGTTGCTGCTGCTGCTAAGTCACTTCAGTCGTGTCCGACTCTGTGCGACACCATAGACGGCAGCCCACCCACCAGGCTCCGCCATCCCCGGGATTCTCCAGGCAAGAACACTGGAGTGGGTTGCCATTCTATCACCTTTGGGTTCTGCTTATTTAATTTATATGCTGAGTACATCATGAGAAACACTGGGCTAGAGGAAGCACAAGCTGGAATCAAGATTGCCAGGAGAAATATCAATAACCTCAGATATGCAGATGACACCACCCTTATGGCACAAAGTGAAGAAGAACTAAAGAGCCTCTTGATGAAAGTGAAAGAGGAGAGTGAAAAAGTTGGCTTAAAGCTCAACATTCAGAAAACTAAGATCATGGCATCTGGTCTCATCACTTCATGGCAAATACATGGGGAAACAGTGGCTGACTTTATTTTTCTGGGCTCCAAAATCACTGCAGATGGTGATTGGAGCCATGAAATTAAAAGATGCTTACTCTTTGGAAGGAAAGTTATGACCAACCTAGACAGCATATTAAAAAGCAGAGACATTACTTGCCAACAAAGGTCCGTCTAGTCAAAGCTATGGTTTATCCAGCGTCATGTATGGATGTGAGAGTTGGACTATAAAGAAAGCTGAGCACTGAAGAATTGATGCTTTTAAATGGTGGCATTGGAGAAGACTCTTGAGAGTCCCTTGGACTGCAAGGAGATCCAACCAGTCCATCCTGAAGGATATCAGTCCTGGGTGTTCATTGGAAGGACTGATGTTGAAGCTGAAACTTCAATACTTTGTCCACCTGAAGTGAAGAGCTGACTCATTTGAAAACACCCTGATGCTGGGAAAGATTGAGGGCAGGAGAAGGGGACAACAGAGGATGAGATGGTTGGATGGCATCACCGACTCAATGGACATGGGTTTGGGTGGACTCTGGGAGTTGGTGATGGACAGGGAGGCCTGGCGTGCTGTAGTTCATGGGGTCACAAAGAGTCAGACACGACTGAGAAACTGAACTGAAATGATGTTCTGTGCCTCTACCTGAATCACCTCCTTTCTTTCCTGCCCTTCTTCCACACTGTCTTCATCTGATGTACTTCGACCCATTTTCCTGGATTTAGCTTAGAAGCTGCTTTTCATGTAGCTATGTTTCCTGTCCCTCAGTCCTGGCTTACAGTTCCCGCCGCTGGGCTAGCAAGAACTCTTCTTCCAGCGCTTCTAATCAAAACCATACTGCTTTATTTATCAAAACCATTTATCCTTGTCTGTATCATCTGTCCCTAAGAGCAAGGAGGGTGCATTCACATCTGACTTCATCATAATTTTATCCCAAGCATCTCTTTGAAGTAAATTGGTGTTCCACAATGATTCTCCAAATTATTTGGTTAAACACATCCAAATATGTATTGCATATTGGTGAAAATATGTATTGGCTTTGGTGAAATGTCTGATAACACATCATTTTACAACCCCCTTTTAATTACCCACTTTTCAATCATGTTAATATAACTATAGTTACTTAGATAAGCAAGTTCTGGATTATTCAAAGCATTATTATATAAGAGAAACTGTCAACATATCTCCATACTCAAGTATTCCAGGCTCTAACAGAGCATGGATAAACTTCATGATTATATGTTCACTTTAATTTTTGTAAGATGAATTAAACTATTTTACTAATGAAGTAATTGAAATTTTCTTGGGTTGAAAAAAATCCCAGTTATATAAAATTATTATTTGTTTTACTTGGAACATTTTAAATGTTTAAGAACATTCCCTAAAAAGTCCAGGTAACTAAAGGTAACAACTCAATTCTACATTTGTTAACATTCAACCTAATTTAAATTTAAATTCTGAAAGTGTACACTGTGACAATTATAAGAACTTTGTTCTTAAAAGACTATTTAATAAGATGGTATGTATCATATAGCCATGTAAGCAAAAAAAGAGTTTGACTTATAGGATGCATGAAAATATGGATATGAAATCACATATATAAATAAACAGTATTATTTTGACTAAATAAACTCTTATCTTAAATGGTCTTCAGCCAAACAAAGTGAACTTATATAAAGAGTACTATTCTAGTTGTAAAAATAAAATGAAGGAAAAAATATGTAATAGGACTTATAAAAGAAAGATGAGTTCCATGCTTTTTATTCAGAAGAAGTCATCTAATTTAGGAATACACTTACATTTTATATAGGTGTGTGTATACATATGTGTGTGTGTGTGTATGTTATATGTATGGATATATGTGTATATCTGTATCCACTTACCTAAATAGGCACATGAATATGCATATATTTGTATGTGGTTCATGAAATGCCAAGTCTAACATATTCCAGTTAAATAAATGGATTTTTATGCATCTGACTGGTTTTGTAATAAATCAGGATGATGTTTCTTTGGATACGAGAGTATCAGTTTAGAAAAAAACTATAGTATTTCCCATCTCCAACCATCAGTGTGTGGTGTCTGTATCTCTTCCTATAAAATTGCTGCTTGGCCAGGTGATTTCAATTGGTTAGTTGACATTCACAAATGTTATTCAAGCAATATTTTGAAAAATACTATCACCTTGGGGCTTTCCCACTCTTGCTACTAAGAACCCTGAGACTATGACAGGCAGGAGCCCAGGCTAGCCCTCTGTAGAGGAGGAATCAGTGGAAAGAACTCCCAGATATTCACATTCTCCCAACCATCCGGCTGAGAAGCCAAACCACAAGAACTACCCAGAAAGTCAGAGAATGCTGAAAAAGAATAAATATAAATATATATTATTTAAAGTTACTAGGTCTTAAGGTAACTTGCCATATAGCAAAAGCTAAGACAGAACTATACCTAGAAACTCAGCATTGCCAAACAAAATATAAGACATGCGGCTTTAGATGTGGAACCCAGAGGAAGCTGGAAAAGCTGTGAATATATTGTTAGTTAAAGCTAGACAGAACAATGGGTAGGAAACACTTAGTGAAGTCTGGAAAAATGGCACAGAAATATCTACAACAGTCTGGAAAAATAGCAACCCATGTTATAAAGCAGCAAAATAATCGGCAAAACTATTGCCTATAATAACTTGGAAGACAGAAAGTGTACCTAATCAACTTTTGGATTTTGGCTAAGGAAATCTCCAAACAGAAGGTTGAAAGTATCAGTGGATATGCATAGTTGTGTATGAGCTGAAGAAAGAACTATTCAGTCTGCAAGAAGAACTTGGAGGAGAGAAGCCAGTGTTTGCATGGTTGGAAAACAAATCAGTGTCCTTAGTTTGGAAAAATAACTTTCAGCATGACACAAGATGGAGAGCCAAAGGCAAAAATCAAAGATGCCACTAAAAATTCCCTTGTTAAAGCCCTCTGAAAGACTAAGCTAGATTAAAGGTCCATGAATCTAAGGTCTGCTCCATGCCAATTTGACACCTGGCCCAGAGCAGAAAGAGGTTTGTCCTGAAAAGAAATGAAAATAGAGCTTTCAGGGCTTGAAATGGACCTGAATCAGATGCACAAGAAACCAATCTTAGGCTTAACACACAGACGTAATTCAAAATGAAAACAAAAAGGCCATTTGGCTCTTAAATTTTTTACTCATACGAAGCAAAGTGAGAAGTTCTCTCAGCTGCAAATATGGATCTTTTGCATATAAAAGAATATCGCCAATTAAATAAATTTATATTAAAAAATAAAATTAAAAAAAAAGAATATCTCACAGTGCAGAGTAAACGAAACCAGAGGATGGAGCCCAAAGCAGTATAGAACTGCAAGGATTGCAGGGTACTCCTGAGGACAAAATTGGTCTCTAATTAGAAGTCATATTCTGCTCTTAGGATAGGGTGGATTTCAGAATTAGTACAAATCAATGACTGCTATGCTAGTCTCTACCTTTTGAGCAGTAGTATCTATTGTAGCTAACTTCTCTGTGTGCCAACACTGTATGATGGATGTATATAATGCATATAACTTGTCTTTTTAATTTACAGATTTCTGGATCAAGAACTACATCCAAGGAGCCTCATCTGAATCTAGAACTACTGACTCAATTCTTCTTGCAGATGAGCCTTTTCAGGGCACTGGGATGGGTAGAAGCTTACTATATTGACTAATTGTAGCCAAAAAGCAGAGTATGCTACACTGAAAAAAAAATGCTGATGATCTTTCAGAGCCTCTCCCAGGAAGCTGTCAAGTCTACACCTCCATCCCTTGAACTTCAGTTTGGCTGTGACTTGTTTTGACAATGGAATATATGTTAAAAGGATACAAACAAAAGTTTACAGTGGGATCGCATACTAGGGCTCGCCCTCTTTTGCTGCTGGCAATCTTGGGACTACCATGCAAAGAATCCCAATATAGCCTTCTGAAGATGAGGGACAATAAAAAGAGAGGTCCCAGCCACTGTCATGACAGAAACTTTTAGCCAAGGTCTTGTGCTATGAGTGAGGCCATCCGAGACCACTCAGCCCTGGGCGACCCAGCCCAAAGAATTCTGAACAATATTAAATATTGACTATTTCAAGCCATTAACATTTAGGGTGGTTTGTTATTCAGCAAAAGATAAATAATACAGGTAATAATCTGTAGTCTGTGTAAAGCAATTACAATTATACTTTTTCTTAATATTCACAGTGCCCTTACTACTGAATTAATAACATAGCTTCCCAATATTACTAAAGAATTAGTTCACTTATCTAATTTAACTGTAATTGGAACTTCTTAAACTCACCTTTTTCACTGCTTACAACTAATGATTTGTCACAAAGTTAGTGGTATTGGTCTCAGATGAAGGACACAGTTCTGTAAATATTTCCTACCTACACAGGCCTGGAAGAGATTCTGAGCAGAGTGAAGCAAAGAGCAAAGCCAGAGCATGTGCTAGGGTGATTCTTTTAGAGTCCAGTGATCCTAGTTCCTAGCTCTGAAACAAGGATTTCTTGGCTTTGGAAAGTAAGGCATAGCATAGACTATCCTTAGTGATTTTACTGGCTAGGAACTTCTCAGGTGGCTCAGTGGTAAAGAATCCACCTGCCAATGCAGGAGATGCTGGTTTGATCCCTAGGTGGGGAAGATCCTCTGGAGAAGGAAATGGCAACTCACTCCAGTATTCTTGCCTGGGATATCCCATAGACGGAGGAGCCTGGCAAGCTACAATCTGTGGGGTCACAAAGAGCTGGACATGACTTAGTGACTACACAACAGGCTAGAAACAGTTGCTAGAGGTGCCAGATAATTCTCGAAGAATGGATGCTCATTGTTAATTTAAGAAGAGTTGTCTAATGCCTTGCTTCTCAAAGTATGGTTCTCAGACCATCAGCATTGACATCATATGAGAGTTTGCTAGAAATTCAGAATTGCAAGTCCTCTTCCAGATACACTGAGTCAGACTCTACATGTTAACGGAATCCCTGGGGGACTGTGTATACATTAAAGTTTGGAAAGCATTGGTCTATTTTCTGGTCTAAAGCATATAGTCATTCTACTAAACGTACTCAAAATTTCCCCAAAGCTACTAACTGAAACTGTATGGTCCCTTCAACTCAGAGTCCCTCTTTTGTTGTCATGAATAAAATGAAGTCATATATGTATCATTAAAGTACAACAACTCCAAATTCCTTAGGGTGAATCATATGTAGTTGTCTATGTTCTGTTGTTTCTGACTAATTCAAAACAGCAATTTTATAGGGTTCAACCTACATTTTGAGAAGCATATTAAAGTACAAAGGACATGGGTCTTGGAGCCATGCCTGTCTATGTTAAAAATAAAAATCCCAGTTTCTCTACCTATTGGTTCCATGACCTTGGGAAAAATTATTTAGTCTCCTTGAGTTTCAGTTGCCTCACTTGGAAAATACGGATGATAATTATTTACTCATAAAATAATCGAATAGATTCAATAAGAAAATATATGTGATTATGCCTAATGTGGGGCTTCCCTGGTGGCTCAACTGATAACCTGCCTACTAATGCAAGAGAGGCAAGAGATGAAGGTTCAATCCCTGGGTTGGGAAGATGCCCTGGGGGAGAAAAGGGCAACCCACTGCCTGGAAAATTCCATGGACAGAGGAGCTCAGAGGGCTACAATCCATCGGGATCACAAAACATCAAACATGACTGATCATGCACACACATGCCTAATATCATGACTGGTTCACACACATTAGTGTGTCTTATCCTTGTGACTGAGATTTGGCTGCCAAAAGGAAAAGCAAAATAAGATAATTAATGCAATCTGAAAAGTGACTGTTTAGGGGACCTGATTTGCAGGTCTCTAGGTCTTAATTCGGAAAGTGATATTTTGTATACTCGAGGAGGTATTTCCTAGTGATCCCCTAATGCTTTTTTAGTTGTCACTGTGTACTTAGGAAGACCCTTCCACTCCTTTTTAGGCTATCAGGTTTCTAGCTGATTGTTTTGCCAAGTTGTACAAAAGCATGCCCCACTAATCTGAAAGAACTGAATTTCTTATTCTTTTTCTGACTTTTTTCCCTCTTCATCAATGTGACCTTCTTTTTAGAGTGTTAGCAATGAACTCAGAAAAGAGTTTACACCAGGTGTGGGTTCAGATAAACAGATTTGTATTAATCCACTGAGTAATTTGGAACATTTCATCTAATAAGGCATCTTGCTTAGCTCATGCCAGCTGACCTATGAGAAAAAAAGACTTGCTGTATCATCTGCTTAGAAAAGGAAATTTGATTGTGGACATACTTCCATAGTGTCATACTATATCACTAAAGGAAAACTGGGAGGTTAGGGTCGGACCTGAAAAATACAACAATTTCAACTGAATTAATGTCCCACTGAGATCTTCAAATGCCATTCCTTAGAGGGCAGTTTCAAGGATTACTAGAGCAATTATATTTCATATTAGACTGTTCTATATTTTTATAAATGTAATTATATGAATTACATTTCATATTAGACTGTGTAGCTTCACACAAGGAATGAAATAAAACTGTCTGTTCGTTTTATAGTTTAAACAGACTTGAAATGTATCAACAGGGACTCTTTTCCTAATCCCCCATATTAACAGATCCCACAGAGTGGCATGTTGAAGCAAAAGGCAAAGGAGGAGCTAAAACATAAAGGAGAAATATATGAGATTTAATTTTTAAAGTCTTACTTTTTGGAAGTTATATACAGGAAAGCAGAGAGTGTCACCATTAGGATCAGGCAGAAATATAGGCTGGTGAGGCTGTTCCTAATGGGAAATATTCTATTAGTGATCATCAGTTACATTTTGCATGGGCTTCCAGGAACACAGGACCTTTATAAATATGTATTTTGAATCTATAATTCAATTATATTTACCATAATCCTTGTTTAGAGAAAATTTACTACTTTAGAGCTCATGAAAACAATATAAATCTGTGTTTATTGATGAAGCAGGGCTGTAACTGCTCAGGAAGTCCCTAATAGAAAGACATCATCATGAATAACATATGGGAGCATAAACTGGTCGTATGAAATGTGTTATTTACCAAGAGAAAAGTATTATCTAAAACTCTACTTTCCACAGGTGAAAAAAATATGTATAAAGCACCTATATTCACATACTATGGAAGGACACTGAAACATGTTTGAATTACTACCAGGGGAGCCACTGCATATCAAGATCTGGCTTGCCAGAGCCAAAATGAAGTTTGTTCTCACATTCTGGCCTCTATAATAAAGAGACAAATCAGACTATGGCTGGCAGCAAATTGTAGCAGAACCATGTTGTATAAATTGAGAGTGAACAGAGAGAAGTTACTTAGAGAAAAGGCGAAACAACAATGCAGCCAGAAATGGTTCTTGAAAATGCACATCAGATCAGATCAGATCAGATCAGTCTCTCAGTCGTGTCCGACTCTTTGCGACCCCATGAATCGCAGCACACCAGGCCTCCCTGTCCCTCACCAACTCCCAGAGTTCACTGAGACTCATGTCCATCGAGTCAGTGATGCCATCCAGCCATCTTGTCCTCTGTCGTCCCCTTCTCCTCCTGCCCGCAATCCGTCCCAGCATCAGAGTCTTTTCCAATGAGTCAAATCTTCGCCTGAGGTGGCCAAAGTACTGGAGTTTCAGCTTTAGCATCATTCCTTCCAAAGAAATCCCAGGGCTGATCTCCTTCAGAATGGACTGGTTGGATCTCCTTGCAGTCCAAGGGACTCTCAAGAGTCTTCTCCAACACCACAGTTCAAAAGCATCAATTCTTCAGCGCTAAGCTTTCTTCACAGTCCAACTCTCACATCCATACATGACCACAGGGAAAACCATAGTCGACTAGACGGACCTTTGTTGGCAAAGTAATGTCTCTGCTTTTGAATATGCTATCTAGGTTGGTCATAACTTTCCTTCCAAGGAGTAAGCGTCTTTTAATTTCATGGCTGCAGTCACCATCTGTAGTGATTTTGGAGCCCAGAAAAATAAAGTCTGACACTGTTTCCACTATTTCCCCATCTATTTCCCATGAAGTGATGGGACCGGATGCCATGATCTTCATTTTCTGAATGTTGAGCTTTAAGCCAACTTTTTCACTCTCCACTTTCACTTTCATCAAGAGGCTTTTTAGTTCCTCTTCACTTTCTGCCATAAGGGTGGTATCATCTGCATATCTGAGGTTATTGATATTTCTCCCAGCAATCTTGATTCCAGCTTGTGTTTCTTCCAGTCCAGCGTTTCTCATGAAAATGCACATGGACTCCACTGAATACACTTGTTTGGCCCTTACATTTGGGCTTAGAGGCACAGCTGAGGCCATCCATGTTAGTCCAACCAGCTGCTTCTCTAGATGAGAAAGTCATGTTCTAGAATCATTACAGGCTCAAATTCCCAACATCATTTAAGTTTCCTAGCTTCTACTCCTCACTGTAAAATCAACTTCAGCATTTTAATTTTTCCATTAAAATTCCCTAATAATAATAATAAATACTGGAGAATTGAATATCCCTTAGTTTCCTCATATCATTGCTTCTGATACACACCAGTATCACAATATTTGTCATAGTCATATAAATCCTATCTTAATATGTATTTAACATTGTTGATACTTGTTCTTTGAATGCTTACTATCATTTTTAATTTGTCATAAAGCCATTGTGAAAGTTATACATCTGAGGTGATATTTAGCAATGAGCATAAATAGTTACATTATTATTGAGATAAAGCAATTCATTTGGTTACAGTCTGTAATCATATTACATATCTCACTTTGGGTAACACTTGTCTATTTCTGTCTCTAACAAATATTTATTGAACTATTACTTATTATAAAACACTGTGTCAGCGGCTAAGTAGTTAGATACCTAAAGATGTATAAAAATATGGTGTAGGTTTCTAAAATTTAATAGAAGATAGAGGCATGTAAACAAATGATGTAAAGGAGAAAAAGAGGAGTTGGGACAAGTGCTAAGTTGAAGCAGAACTTGACAGTAAATGGGCTCAAGTTTGTATGTTCGAGACCTCCCATTTCTATCCATGAACATCTTACACTC
Organism: Bos grunniens; assembly: GCF_055505025.1. Taxonomy (NCBI): domain Eukaryota; kingdom Metazoa; phylum Chordata; class Mammalia; order Artiodactyla; family Bovidae; genus Bos; species Bos grunniens. Next base: position 36,129,596 of record NC_141171.1, read on the forward strand.
TCCAAGGTGGCACAAAAAACAAAGTTATGGAAGCTGGAGTGAATGGGAATCGCAATCACTTCCTAGGGAACAACTGCAAAAAAGAAGTGTGCTTTTCCATTTTTACATATACCATTTGAACTTGGGTGAAAGAGTAATTGAACCAAATTACAGCACAGATGTACAATCTTGGGGTTTCATATCAGGTAGGATATTTTACAGAGAGGTGCAAGCAGAATGAAAGAAAACTGAAAGCCCCAAACCAACAAATGTGTCTGAGTTGCATGGCTGCAACTGGGAAAAAGTCCCTCTGGACACTTAATCATATTTCTGGGACCATTGATGTTTTTAATTAAAAATGAGCAATCCACATCCACTAAGGCTGAAACATTTTGATCCTTTACATGTTAATTCATGAAGATGGGACTTCGATAGGCTAATTATTTTGCATCTAAATATTCTTGCTCTCTGCCTCAGCAGGTGCCAGATTCTGTTTTACAACTATTAGAGAAAGTGGAAGTGACATGATGCATTTTTGTGGCAAGAGAATATGATTTCTGGTTTAAGTCTTATTATTGATGTCTTCTTATTTATTGTGTCCACAACAAATGTGGACACAAGATCAGCCCTGGTCCCATACAAAGAGCACATAGATCATAATAGCCTCAGACAACTCAACTAATGCATGAGCCAGGATAACATAGCAGGGCACCTTTCTCTCAAGTGTACACAAGTGGGAGCTGATGGGAAATCCTGTGTTGTTTTGCCTCTTCTCCATCAGCAGTCATTTCATCAATTCTACCAGCACTTGTGCTTGAGCAGAGCCATGAAACAAACCAAACACCAAGATACTCAAACTCTGAACATGGCTGCGAGCTGTGGTTGAATTTTAGTAAGGCCCACAAAATTTAAAAGAGATCTCTTCAAGAAAATTAGAGATACCAAGGGAACATTTCATGCAAAGATAGGCTCAGTAAAGTACAGAAATGGTAGGGACCTAACAGAAGCAGAAGATATTAAGAAGAGGTGGCAAGCATACACAGAAGAACTGTACAAAAAAGATCTTCATGACCCAGATAACCACAATGGTCAGTTTTCATTCCAATCCCAAAGAAAGGCAATGCCAAAGAATTCAAACTACTGCACAATTGCACTCATCTCACATGCTAGTAAAGTAATGCTCCAAGCCAGGCTTCAGCAATAGTGAACTGTGAATTTCCAGATGTTCAAGCTGGATTCAGAAAAGGCAGTGGAACCAGAGATCAAATTGCCAATATCCACTGGGTCATTGAAAAAGCAAGAGAGTTCCAGAAAAACATCTATTTCTGCTTTATTGACTATGCCAAAGCCTTTGACTGTGTGAATCACAATAAACTGTGGAAAATTCCTAAGGAGATGGGAATACCAGAACACCGGACCTGTCCCTTGAGAAACCTGTATGCAGGTCAGGAAGCAACAGTTAGAACTGGACATGGGACAACAGACTGGTTCCAAATAGGAAAAGGAGTACATCAAGGCTGCATATTGTCACCCTGCTTATTTAACTTATATGCAGAGTACATCATGAGAAACGCTGGGCTGGAGGAAGCACAAGCTAGAATCAAGATTGCCGGGAGAAATACCAATAACCTCAGATATGCAGATGATACCACCCTTATGGCAGAAAGTGAAGAACTAAAGAGCCTCTTGACAAAAGTTAAAGGGGAGAGTGAAAAAGTTGGCTTAAAGCTCAACATTAAGAAAGCTAAGGTCATAGCATCCAGTCCCATCACTTCATGGCAAATAGATAGGGAAACAGTGGCTGGCTTTATTTGGGGGGGGGGGGTTCCCAAATCACTGCAGATGGTGATTGCAGCCATGAAATTAAAAGACACTTACTTCTAGGAAGGAAAGTTATGACCAACCTACACAGCATATTCAAAAGCAGAGACATTACTTTGTCAACAAAGGTCCATCTAGTCAAGGCTACGGTTTTTCCAGTAGTCATTTATGGATGTGAGAGTTGGACTATAAAGAAAGCTGAGCACTGAAGAATTGATGCTTTTGAACTGTGGTGTTGGAGAAGACTCTTGAGAGTCCCTTGGACTGCAAGGAGATCCAGCCAGTCCATTCTAAAGGAGATCAGTCTTGGGTATTCATTGAAGTACTGTTGTTGAAGGTGAAACTCCAGTACTTTGGCCACCTGATGTGAAGAGCTGACTCATTTGAAAAGACCCTGATGATGGGAAATATTGAGGGCAGGAGGAGAAGGGGATGACAGAGGATGAGATGGTTGGATGGCATCACCAACTCGATGGACATGGATTTGGGTGGACTCCAGCTGTTGGTGATGGACAGGGAGGCCTGGCATGCTACGGTTCATGGGGTTGCAAAGAGTCGGACATGACTGAGCAACTGAACTGAACTGAACAGAATTTAAGATGAAAATAAACTTTAACAGATACTCATGGTGGAACTAGGAGAAAGAATCTTCCAGGGAATCCCAAGCTCTCCACGAGAAGGTACTAAGAGAGCAAAGTGCAGGGAGAGAAAAACAGAGGTATGGCTGACTCCAGCTCTCTATCAAGCAGCTGGTTCTTTGAAATTCCTACAGCCATGGATGTCTCACAAACACAATAGAAGGCACACTTCCTGAGTACTTCTGAGTATGATTGGAAAGTATTGCATTATTCTACCAAGCAAAGATGCCACTTTCTTTTCTGAGAGATCTACTGAATTTAGAGATCACTGGAGGAAAGTTTTATATTTGAAAAGATGTTCCAAGCCAAAGCTTTCACTCTCTGAAATACTGTATCTACCCTGGTTCAAATGGCAGAAACTCCACTGACCTCCAGGAAACTGGATATGTCTCAATAATTTGATCAGCCTGTTGACTGATGGAATTTACAAGCAACACGCATATCTTAGAGAATGTTCAGAGGAGTTTAAGTTTGGGGCACAATCTAGTTAGTGCTGTTTTTCCAGCACGCTGATTATGTTGCTGTTTTTAATTATGCAAATATACCAAGAGGCTTTGGCAGTGGGCAAAGGCTTTGCATAAACACTAGTTGACGTGAAATCATACACACCCATGCTTCTGCTCTCTTGTCATCTCTTCGTGTCTTTTTTTTCAGTTCACATTCCATTACCATAGCAATTAAATACACATTTTGTATTTTCTAAGAAGTAACCCTCCAAATAATAATGGAAAGAAAGAAAGAAAGAAAATTAAAGGAAGGAAGGAAAGAGGGGAAGGATGGGGGAAAGAAGGAAGGAAGAAAGAAAGGAAGCAAGAAATACCTTTCAAATACTCTTGTTTGCCTTTTTTTTTTTTTTTTCTTTCTTTTCACTTTAGTACTCTTTCTAGGAGCCACTGTTTTCCTCTCTCAATGTTTCAAAGATATTAGGACCTTCTCCAACCAAGGCTTTTTAGGTATAGAATTCATAAGAAGGCAAGTCCTAGGTGAATCCCATCCAAGTCCCCAAAGCACTCACTAATAAGTTGTCAGAGTAATAAGGCTATTTCATTGCATGGATTATAGGAACAGCCTCTTTTATGCCATATCTGGATTTCAGGGTGGTAGCTGCCTAGGCAAGTGTGGTATCTCTCTTAACCGGCACGTCTTGTTTGCCTTCCTCATTGGATACTGGGGTCAGGATTCCTAGCGAGAGTAAGGTGTCTTTTCTTACATTCCCACAGCACCTCTATACTAACACATATCATACTTGAACATGAATGTTTATTACTTATTGTTCCCTCTCCCTAGATTAAGAGCCTCTTTAGGGCAAGGACCACCTTGTATATGCTCTTTATCTGCCTCTAAAAAGAGTGCCTACCACACAGCCTGGTGTTTCCCTGCACTTCTTTAAAGAATGTTAGTTCCCCTCATTCATTCTTATCACTCTCTCTTTCAAGGTCTTCCTCTTTCTCTCTCTCTTTTCAGACTGAAAACTAAAGATCAGGATATTAGATTTGAGATTTTGGCTTATATTTACTATTGGTAGGAACATCTAACTTTTCTAACTGTTATTTACTGAACATAAGAGAATCTGTCCATCTGGAAAGAGAAGACCTGAAGACCCAGGAGTTCCTAAGAATTAATTTAACATTACTCTGCAACTCTTCCTGTGGTGAATGACTACAGAAGTAAAGGCCTGGTGTCCTTTTCGATCATGAAGGTGGATATTGGCAAGGGTATGGGAAGCTGGGGCTCTTATCCACTGCTGAGGGGAGTATATGTCTTTACATTATGGAAAGGAATTTGGCAGTATCTCTTATAGCACACACACAGAGGCATAATAAGTCTACTTGCAGCTTATGTGCTATAGAAACACAACACATGAGCTCAAGGAAGTTTGCTAGACATGTTGCTACTGCATTGCTTATCATAGAAATTATATTAAAAAATAAGTGTCCAAAACACAAATGGATTATGTAGGAATAAGTGTGCAAAAAACAAATGGATTATTATAGGAATAAGTGTGCAATGGCTAAGATGAATAAATATCTATGTGCTAACATGGGAAGACATTAAATTACATGTTGTGAAAAAAGAAAATTATATATATATATATGATATCATTTCTATGCTATAAAGGGAAACTCAGAAACCAAACATATACGTAATAGAAAAAGTATGGACCACCATGATACATAGAGGGAAAGAACTGGGTTGTGGATGGTGATAAATACTTTAGTCATATCTATAATAGTTGATTTTACAAGAGGAGTATATCTGTGTATTAGAAATGTTACTAAAATAATTTGTGATATCTTTGTTTAGAGTGATTTTTACAAAAAAAAATAAATAAACCAAACTTTAGCTCTTAGAGTTCACAATTCTATGTCTAGAAGTAGATGAATTGATTTCTGGGTTATCCACTGATTGCCCATGCCTAGGATTAGTTTATTGATAGAAACTGCTTGTTCACTTTCCAATATGCCTGTTTTCCATTTTGAGTGACATTCACTATTCTTTTAAGTGTACAGGACATCAAGCTACCCTCTGGTTCTTCAAGATGTGTGTACTTTGTGAGACCCTCCTTAAAAGTCATTCTATGCACAGATATCTCTACTCCAAAATTATTTTCCCTGTGTCACCTTTCTTTAGTTTATTGGCCTATGACTAGCTAGCCAACTGGATGCTTATATAAATAAGAATTAAAATCATCAATGTGATTATCCCACCCAAATAGCAACTATACATTTCACTGCCCCTTTGATGGCAAATGATAAGAAAAAAGAGAATCTCAGGAAAGCCAGCATGTACAGCATGTACCCTAATCTATGGCCTGATTATACAAAGGGGAAGAAGGCAATGGTTTCTTCCAATTCTGTCCCAGCTAACACCTGATATTTAAAATTCAATAGTTTGTCACCTATAAGTTTAAACATTGGAGGTAGAGTGTATAGGTTTTCACTTAATTCCATATCCTGAGCCTTGAGTCTACAGAGTCCACAAGACTTTACAAATGGACAGCAAGGTGTAAAAGTATTACATCTTTATTTCCACTAATCTTTATCTAAATCTCGTATTATTTTCTATTATTTATATATACTAAATGTACAGTAGTATTAGCAGAAACTGCCACTTTGTAACCAATAGAAATTGTATGTATTTTCATACCATATTATGGTTGTTGCCAATATGGTAAAATATTGTTTACCTTCATTATTACCTAGAAATTGCATTCATCATTAGATTTGCTGCCAGAACTTTATTTAGTGTGCTTAAAGCACATATATTATATGTTGCTTGTTGTGGTCTAGTTGCAAAGTTGTGTCCCATACTTTTTGAGACCCCATGGACTAAAGACTGCCAGGCTCCTCCATCCAAAGGATTCTCCAGGTAAGAATATTGGAGTGGCTTGCCATTTTGTTCTCTAGGTCATCTTCCAACCCAGGAATTGAACCTGCATCTCCTGCATTGGAAGGTGGATTTTTTTTTTTTTAACCACTGAGCCACCAGGGAAGCCCATATTATACATTACAGTTTTAAAAATATTTTAGCAACTGTATTTCAATGTAAATTATTTCTTTTATAGTATTATTTTTAAATAAAATGTATTTAAGAACATCATTCTGAGAAGGCGTTCCATAAGCAGCCACTACCCTGTTGAAGTGGTCCATTGCACAAAAATTTAAAGAACCATGACTTTAAATCATTGTTATTCATTGGTGCCACAGTACAAAGAAAGGATCTGGAAGCAATTTCCACAATTAGGAGGCTACTTCACACATCTGGTAGCAGAGGAAATTCATGGATGGAGAGCAAGGTTATGAGAAGTTGGGGTCATCAAAAGGCAGAGTGGTATACTTCATCATTTACATTTTCTACAGGAAAGGGCGACCCTCCCCCCCAAATAAGGTGGAAACAAACCTCAGACACACACTGTAAGATAAGACTTTTACTCCAGCTTCCTTATTTATCCTTCCCTTCCTCCTAATACTTACTTTGATTATTCTATAGCTTCTGATGCTTCCAACATAGGAATGTAGAAGAAAACAAAACCAGTAAAGATTAAGCCAAAAGATTTACAATCATGAGAGTAGCATTAATGAGACACTAACACGGAAATTAGAATAAAAGAGCAACCACGAAATATTTTGCCTTCTATACCTGAATCTGGAAATTGAATCAATTTTTCCACCTTCCATATACCCAGAGAACCATAACCCCATTTGTATTTTGAGGCTAGTGAGGCCTAAGAAAAGCTGGTTTCTTTAGCATGCAAAGTCTGTTAAGACTCATCTCCACATCCACTCACATAGATCCTCAATTCCCTTCTCAAACTCCCAAATTATTTACAGGCACGTCAAGGTTAATTATCTGGTGTGCTTGTGTGTGAAGTCACTTCAGTCGTATCTGACTCTTTATGACCCTACAGACTGCAGCCTGACAGGCTCCTCTGTCCGTGGGATTTTCCAAGCAAGAATACTGGAGTGAGTTGCTGTGCCCTCCTCCAGGGGATCTTCCCAACCCAGGGATGGAACTGGCATCTCCTACGTCTCCTGCATTGGCAGGCAGCTTCTTTACCGCTAGCAGCACCTGAGAAGCCCAATTATCTGGCACCCCTGTCCATAAACAGTCTACCAGTTTCAGTTACCTCTTATGTTGGGGTTAAAAAGAGGAATTGTTTTCAATTGGTAAGAGCAAAGTCTTTGGAACCAACTGACTATTTACATAATTGTCAACAAGATATTTAATTTCTGCCTCCACTTCTGAATTTGTTAAATTAAGACAATAAGAGTGCCTGCCTCACAGGGTGTTGTGCGGATTCAGTAAAGAAATAGATGTAAAGAATTGAAATACTTCTTGGTATATAGTAAATATTCAGAAAATGCTAGTCATTATTATTATTGCCTACCCTATTCTTTCACACCTTTGCTAGCTCTCTCTGCATTCTCTGGCTTTCATAAAAATTAAATGTGGAGTATCTAGTATCTAAAGCCACCTCACTTCTCAAAGTATGGATTTTCCCTGGTGGTCCAATGGTTGGGAATCCACTTACTAATGTAGGAATGCAGGTTCAATCCCTGGTCTGGGAAGACTGCATATATGCCACGGGGCAACTAAGCCTGTGCACCCAAATACTGAGCCCATGGGCCTAGAGCTGGTACTCTGCAACAAGAGATGCCACCGTGATAAGAAGCCTGTGCATTGCAAATAGAGAGTAGCCCCCACTTGCTACAACTGGAGAAAGCCCATGCAACAATAAAGACCCAGCTCTGCCAGCAATAAATTAATTAAATTAAATTAAGAAAAAGACAACTTAAGGCATGAGTAGGCCTGATCACAGGGTCGCAAAGAGTCGGACACGACTGAGCAACTGAACTGAACTGAACTGAGGCCTGATGAGAATTCAGAAACCATTTATGCTTTACATCAACATCAGCGTTTCTCTAAAGCAAAACAACAATTCTTTGTTATCCTGGATATTCACTTGTCCCACTGATGTGAAAGCAGGGAAGTGCAATCATCATATTCATTAGGCTGAAGATACATATTCTTTGTCATACTCCCCAGTGATTAATTTCTCATTCACTTTCTATTTGTCTCTCTTTTATAAACATGCTCTTTCTGTCTTCTGGAGCCAAAGGCACTACTATCAAGCCTATGTTCTATTTTCATGAAAACTGCAAATAAAAATGATAAATATATATTTTGGCTTAAACCAGAATATTCCAAATATTGAGCTACTGCCTAAGCAATTTCCTATTAGCTGTATTCATTTGGGAAATCATTTATCTACGGAAACAATTTTAGCATATAAAACATATTTTCTAAATTTTATTTTATTAAATATTCCTCACCTTGAAAGGTTGAGGTGCAATTTGATTTGAATCTACAAGTATTTATTAAGTATCTCATAAATGAAAAGTTACTGGTCAGGTGCAGTGTGGAATATTCATAATAAGTATTATTTTCAAAGCATGTTATCATTTGCAAAGTATTTTCAGGTAGATTAGCCAAGTTCTCACCACCACTTGTTTGAGGACAGATCATTATTATTGCTATTTTTCAGATGATCAGAGTGGGCCTCAAAAACATTGCAGGCCTCACTCCTCAGTCCGTCACAGAGCTTCTATGTGCCAGCTATGTTTATCAAACCCAAGTCTTTTGATTCTGTAGTTCTTTCTCTTCCCCATAAGAGTTCCATTCTACCCATTGATGAACATAGAATACACTAGAATATATAGGTCACATTGACACCTGACATAATACAAGAAGTTAAATAGAGGTTCATAAAAATTACTGTAAAATACAGAGGAACAAAATGTTTCTATAGGTTTTGAAAGGCATTGTGGAAAGAAGGCATTTTATCTGGATTTGAAGGATTATTTGTGATTTTTAGTGCTAGGTATAATGGGACCTTGCCTCTGCTGCTGCTGCTAAGTCGCTTCAGTTGTGTCCAACTCTGTGCGACCCCATAGATGGCAGCCCACCAGGCTCCCCCGTCCCTGGGATTCTCCAGGCAAGAACACTGGAGTGGGTTGCCATTTCCTGCTCCAATGCATGAAAGTGAAAAAATAAAGCGAAGTCGCTTAGTCGTGTCCAACTCTTAGCGACTCCATGGACTGCAGCCTACCAGGCTCCTCCGTCCATGGGATTTTCCAGGCAAGAGTACTGGAGTGGGGTGCCATTGCCTTCTCTGATGGGACCTTGTAGAGAGGAGTAATTTTTTGGTCTAGAGTTTTTGGAACATCAAAGGCTTTCTTCAAAAATAAAGCTGACTGATACAGATTGGGAAGGGCTATTAACCATTAATAGTAGTACCTTACATTCTAGGTAGGGATTCCCATGTGGCACTAGTGGTAAAGGATGCTCCTGCCAATGCAGGAGACATAAGAGACACAGGTTCAATCCCTGGGTTGGGAAAAATCCCCTGGAGGAGGAAATGGCAACCCACTCAAGTATTCTTGCATGGAGAATCCCATGGACAGAGGAGCCTTGTGGGCTACAGTCCACAGGGTCACGAAGTGACTGAGTGAACTGAAGTGACTGAGCACACCATTCTAGGTAGTTGCTAGTAATTGACACAAAAGAGACCTGATGATATTTAGAGATGCATGAGAACATCCATTCTTTATGACTTCACTCAGTGCAGAAGCTTCTCAGCCTCTCAGAGGCACTCCATGTCTTATCATCCCACAGACTCCTCACTTGTTTTCCCAACCTCATGTCTACAACCATAAAATTGATTCAATTCCATAATATGTACTTGAATGGTATATTCATTTTATAAAAACAGATCTATGGAATGATAAAGAGCAGAAAAGGAAGCTGTTCAGGAGAGTTATGACCTAGTTAAGGACATTATTTTTATTTTTATTTTTAATATACCATAGTGAGACCTTATCATGATACCTTGATACCTTTGGTGATACCCTACCATTTATTCAGAAACCTTCAGTTTATTCATGGAAGATATCTATTACTTTTGATTCTTCCTCCAGTCTTCCTGTCATCCAACCCAATGTCATTTTAGTCTTCCTTGTGTTTCCTGCCCTTTATTCAGCAAGCATTTGAAACTAAGTTATACAACTAGGGACAGCCTGACCAGAATAGGGCTTTAATGATAGTCTTCTTGCACACAATGTGGATTAAAAGAAAGAATTATAATAATAAGTCCTCTTACTGATATTGTTTCCAAGAGAGAGAAGAACAATTCTTAACTAAAATTTTTATTAGCGATGATAGAAAGGAAAGGGGTACATGAAAAAGAAACAAGGAAGTGTAATTTACTTCCATATGATTTACAAGACTTAGCACCATAACGCAGACCTCCCACAAGAAGAATGCTAAGGTTTTGAGCCTGTCTGACTTGAACAACAGCTTCTGTCAATGGGGATTATGGTGAGAAATAGGGGCATATACAAGGAGAAGGCAGATGACTAGCTGTAGGCATGTCGAGTTCAAGATGATGACAGAACATTCACAGAAAGATGCTCTTTTGGTTGCGTGCAAGCAGGAGTGAAATGCATGGTTGCTGACATAGGATTCTTTAGCAGAAGGAAAGAGTAAAGGAAAGAAATGGGGTTTGGAGGCAAATCTTAGGGGTGATTGATATTAAACATGAGGGACAGGACTAAGAGGTGGTAAAGGAGGAGTCAGAGAGATGGGGGGATAATCCAGTGTCCTGGAATCCAGCAAAAGGTCAAGTGAACGACTAGATATATGCTGTAGAGAGAGCAAGGGTTTGTGTCAAAGTAGTCACTGCTATTCTGAAAGAGAAAAGCAATAGGAGAGTGGTGTAGCTCAAAGCTGCCCTGCCTAGGGTAGAACAAGGAGCTGCAGTTAAAGAACCAGTAGTAGACCCACAGTACATCCCTCTTACTGTGAGAATTTTAAACTATCTGATGCTGTGGTTCTTCTTGGATGTTTATGTGCCATATTGTATCAATAAGCTAATAATCACATTAAATGATGACCTAACACTTAAAAAGTTGCCTTTCATTGAGCAGGATTTCAGTGTTGGAAAGAAAGCATATGATGACTTATCTTGGATTTGGATTAAACAATAGCAACCTAAATGTTCATCAACGGAGGAATGGATAAAGAGGATGTGGGGTGTGTGTGTGTGTGTGTGAGTGATGAAATATTACTCAGTCATAGAAAAGGAACTAAATTGGGTCATCTGTAGAGATGTGGGTGGACCTAGAGCTTATCATAGAGACTAAAGTAAGTCAGAAACAGAAAAAAATATATCATATATTAACACATAAGTGTGGAATCTAAAAAAATGATATGGATGATCTTTTGCAAAACTGAAAAAGAGACAGATGTAGAGAAAAAATGTATGGACACCAAAGGAAGGGGGAAGGGTGGTGTTATGTATTGGGAGATTAGGGTTGAAATATATACACTATTGATACTATGTGTGAAATGCACAACTACTGAGAACCTACTCTGTAGCTCAGGGAACCCTCCGCAGTGCTCTGTGGTGACCTACCTAGGAAGGAGATTCAGAAAGGAGGGGATGTATGTATACGCATAGCTGATTCACTTTGCTATTAGAAGAAACTAACACAATATTGTGAAGCAACTACACTCCAGTAAAAAATGTAAAAGATTTGCATTTCTCTGATAATGAGTGATGTTGAGCATCTTTTCATGTGTTTGTTAGCCATCTGTATGTCTTCTTTGGAGAAATGTCTATTCAGTTCTTTGGCCCATTTTTTGACTGGGTCATTTATTTTTCTGGAATTGAGCTGTAGGAGTTGCTTATATATTTTTGAGATTAGTTGTTTGTCAGTTGCTTCATTTGCTATTATTTTCTCCCATTCTGAAGGCTGTCTTTTCACCTTGCTTAGAGTTTCCTTTGTTGTGCAGAAGCTTTTAAGTTTAATTAGGTCCCATTTGTTTATTTTTGCTTTTATTTCCAATATTCTGGGAGGTGGGTCATAGAGGATCCTGCTGTGATGTATGTCGGAGAGTGTTTTGCCTATGTTCTCCTCTAGGAGTTTTATAGTTTCTGGTCTTATGTTTAGATCTTTAATCCATTTCATGCCAGTCAGAATGCCTGCGATCCAAAAGTCTACAAGCAATAAATGCTGGAGAGGGTGTGGAGAAAAGGGAACCCTCTTACACTCTTGGTGGGAATGCAAACTAGTACAGCCACTATGGAGAACAGTCTGGAGATTCCTTAAAAAACTGGAAATAGAACTGCCTTATGATCCAGCAATCCCACTGCTGGGCATACACACTGAGGAAACCAGAAAGGAAAGAGACACGTGTACCCCAATGTTCATCGCAGCACTGTTTATAATAGCCAGGACATGGAAGCAACCTAGATGTCCATCAGCAGATGAATGGATAAGAAAGCTGTGGTACATATACACAATGGAGTATTACTCAGCCATTAAAAAGAATACATTTGAATCAGTTCTAATGAGGTGGATGAAACTGGAGCCTATTATACAGAATGAAGTAAGCCAGAAAGAAAAACACCAATACAGTATACTAACACATATATATGGAATTTAGAAAGATGCTAACAATAACCCTGTGTACGAGACAGCAAAAGAGACACTGATGTATAGAACAGTCTTTTGGACTCTGTGGGAGAGGGAGAGGGTGGGATGATTTGGGAGAATGGCATTGGAACATGTATAATATCATATATGAAACGAGTCGCCAGTCCAGGTTCGATGCACGATACTGGATGCTTGGGGCTGGTGCACTGGGACGACCCAGAGGGATGGTATGGGGAGGGAGGAGGGAGGAGGGTTCAGGATGGGGAACACATGTATACCTGTGGTGGATTCATTTTGATATATGGCAAAACCAATATAATATTGTAAAATTAAAAAATAAAATAAAATATAAAAATAAATAAATAAATAAAAATGTAAAAGATAGATTCACAATAGGAAAGTAGCATTTACTGTGAAGGATTCTAAGCAACTACTTAGAAGCAAAACGTGGCCTAGTGACATGGCAGCCCATGCGTATATGTTGGTAGCTTATTTTCCAAGCCCTTCTTTACAACTTCTTCCACTGATTTCTTATTTTGGATCTGCCTTATGCTAGCCAGAGAAAGCCGGGTGGTCACAGAATAGACACCATCACCATATCCCAAAGCTCTGTGAACAATATGCATATTCTGGAACCAATCAAACTCTATTACAAGAAAACCTGAACGGACCTTTTCGTAACCCTCAGTCCTCATACACCCTGATCTTTTGATAAAAGGTGTTATTTTTCATTTTAGTTGCTGATGATCTATCAAGGATGGCAACAGTTTCCACAGTTTTCTCTTTGATCTTCTCTGCAGAGCTAGAATTCTAGATTAATTCTACCAGGTACCACGATATAAACCCAGCATTATTGAGTCATAAGCATTACCCTTTCATTTCTAACTTTCCATATGGGGAACATATATCTTTTCTTGCAATGATTTAAAGTTTTGATCAAATGCATGCCACATTAAATGTTTGCAGCCATATAGTGAACGCATTTTGGCTGTTTAAAACTCAGCCAAGATTTACAGGATAATTCCACTGCTGAAGTTATCCGTGACAAAGTCACAGCAAAGCCAAAACTCCTAATACATATTGTAAAGTGTAATTTATTATGGTTCATTTAGACTTTCAAATATGAGGTACAATAGGGTTCTGGGTGGTGGGTGGGAGTACAAGATTTTGTAGTTGGCAATTTCTTCTGGAGAATCTATGATCTTAATATATTAAAAAACTCCTGCTTCTGTCTGTGAATGTTGGCACAACTGTCAGGGCTTGTGCACAGGCCTGGAATGTCCCACAACTCAGATGATGCTATAAGCAGCATCAGGAGGAAAGTCAGTTTCCTTCCGTACATTACGAGAGTACACAAGCTTTGTCTCATGCTTAGAGATAACAGAGTTTGCTCTCTTTAAATTATTTATCAACCCACTAAAGAAGGAACTAAAAATAACTTGGGGTTGTATGTTCCTGTAAAGAACAGTGACTCCTTTTATATAATAATGGCTATATTTGAAAGCTTTTCATTCATTTACAGATATTTATTGTACACTAGCTATGTGCAGGGACTCTGCTAGATATTAGGAATATAAAGAAAAAATTCTTCAAGGTCTTGTTTAACTGTTTGTCTTTCTGCCTGTAACAGGCAGCCTATGCCTATTTAACTCATTTAATGTTTCCATCAAAATCAACTTCTCAATTGATTTTGTTTTCCATTCTTGAGCACTTTTGCCTTTATGGAAATGTCTCCCATGTGTAGATGCCTGGAACTTAATGTCAAAGGGCAGGTGTGTTTTCTGTTTTGGCCATATGCCATTCATCATATGGGCACATCCATATTTCATCTTGGACATCCGTATTATACGATATGCTCATGCCTTAGTGTAACCTTGGCTCACTTCCAGTGTTGCTGCTTTCTATTTTTCAGCACAAAATCTCTGTGGTTTGGCTTATTAAGTCCCAGATGTATTCATTTGGACTCCTTCCCTCAGGAAGCGTGGGGTCCTGGGGTGGTAGTGTCTGAGACAAGTGCTCAGAATTTCCTGTAATGAGTCCTGATTCTGGCTTCATGATGCTGTCACTTACCCCTCATAGGGAGCGATTGCTGCCAGGTCATTATTTCCATGCTGAAGCTGCTCCCTGCAATTCTACTTGGGAAGCTTCATACCCCAGCTTTCTATGTGGCATCCACATGAATCCATTTGAATTTCATGGTTGGAGAAATTTATTCATGAAACCTGGATTTTTTGCCTTGATGTGGTCCATTGATCTGTAGGTCTTTAAACAGATATGGTAGGCCAGAAGCTACTGCTTAATTATACTCTTTTGGGAGAAGTGAGTTGAGCGGAGAAGAGGTGCCTGTCTCAAAGATCCCAGAGAGCAGAACTTCTGGGTAGATGCTTATAGAATATCACACTATTCACAGAAAAGTGATTTATATGGATTAAAATAAACATGATCATTATTTAGTGTAGAGAAAAATGGAACCCAGGTAATAAGCTGGGAAGTACTAACTGCCCTTTGATACAATATTGTTCTGATGTCCTAAATGTTACTCTTTCTTTATCCATCTATATTTTTTATCTTTAAAGGTAGATTGGGTTTACAGAGTCCCCAGGGGCAGAGAGGAGGAATAGAAGTTACACTATTTCATAAAGGCAGGCAGACTGTCCTGCCATTCTGACTTCCTCATAAATACTGCAATCATGGCAACTTTCCCTTTTATGTAATGTGTTGAGAGACTTATCAAATTTACCACCATGAAATATTTCATAGGAGCTGCAAGTTTATACCTCAAGCCAGAATTCTTAAATGAAAAAAAAAAAAAAGGTATGATGTCATGTCCAAGTTACTAATTGAATTAAGCCTAGACTGAGCTTCACAGAATGAAAATATGTTTAATAGTGGGAGGAGGGAAATGATAGGCACATCATGAATCCTGTTCCAAAGATAAATTACAGTGTTATGACAAGGCTTGTGTTAATCTAACTGTGCTCTCAATGAACTATTCAGTAGGCAGGCAGCAACCATAACCTGCCAGTTGTTGCTTTAGAGCTGAAAGACCTTTATTCCCTACATATAAAATAAAATATATAAATGTATATGTTTGGGTGGACAGTTTTATGTGGAAATCACATTAAAAGAGACTGATATACAATTCAATAATCGACGCAGTCTCAACTGCAGCAACCACAAATGTCCAAACTCATGCCAATGGGAAAAATAGCCCTGATTTCCTTCTACCCAGATTCCCCTATAAAATATATAGAGAGAAGTATGTATTTAAAAGAGGAATGGAGAAGGGCATGGCAAAGAGAACAGGCAAGGCTGACATGGTAAAAGATAATGCATCTGTCAAAATGCCAAACAGGAGATTCATTCAGAAGACAAAAAGGCACGGATTTTGTTTAGACAGTCATATTTTGAAAAGAAAAGGGAAAGGGAGGGAAAGGAAAGGATGGGAAGGAGAAAAAGGAAAGGAAAGGTGAGTTTATATGGGCCCCTTGCATCTGTTTATACTGACTCCATAGGAAATGCTTGACATTTCTTGACAAAGATGAAATAGAAGGGACCCGGGGGCCACATCTGCATGATGCCATCACTGGGGCCTCATGGGGCACCGGATGCCTCCATGCAGCATTTGCTGAGTGGGATCATTGCTGCCCATTTGATTTCCCTGGCTTGTATGCTTCCTTCCAAATAGGTGCTTCCACTCTAGTTCTGAACCACATCATGTTCAACACATGCTGGCTTATTAGTTCTGTCCCCTTCACTTTCCAAATCACCTACCCAATTATCTCTTTTCCCTTTCCTTCTTTCTTAATTTACTCCACCTTGGATAAGTCTTCACTTAGGCCATTTGAGCTTACCTGTGTATTTAATCAGAGCTCAGGGGCAATGACAACCCACTCCAGTGCTCTTGCCTGGAAAACCCCATGGATGGAGGAGCCTGGTAGACTGCGGTCAATGGGGTCACGAAGAGTTTGACAGGACTGAGCGACTTCGCTTTCACTTTTCACTTGCAAGCATTTGAGAAGGAAATGGCAACCCACTCCAGTGTTCTTGCCTGCAGAATCCCAGGGACGGCGGAGCCTTGTGGGCAGCCGTCTAAGGGATCGCACAGAGTCGGACACGACTGAAGTGACTTAGCAGCAGCAGCAGGGACTTCCCTGGTGGAACAATGGATAAGAATTCACCTGCTGGGGACACAGGTTTGGTCCCTGGTCTGGAAGATCCTATATGCCGTGGAGCAACTAAACCCATGTGCCCCAACCACTGAACCTGTGTTCTGGAGCCCAGGAGCCACAACTACTGAGCCTGCATGCTGAAACTACTGAACCCCACATCCTCTAGGGGCCCCCAACCACAACTACTGGAGTCCAGTTGCGTCAAGTCTGTGCTCCGCAACAAGAGAAGCCACTGCAATGAGAAGCCTATGCACCGCAGCTAGAGAGTAGCCCCCACATGTCACAACTGGAGAAAGCTGCACAAAGTACCGAACACCCAGGGCAGCCAGAAATAAATAAATGAAATAAAGAAGGGCTCAGAAATAATTTGTCTAAAGAACACGATCACTTCAAGTTTTCTTTTTGTGATATCTGATTCATTCCAGTTGTGTGTGTGTGTGTGTGTGTGTGTGTGTGTATTCTTCAAATCCTATACAATTTTTCTGTAATATATTTTTCAAGACTCTTTGCTAAGTATCTGCTAAGGCATTTAAACTAGCGTGGCCAAGAGAATAGTTTCTCATCCTTTTCTGTGTGGCCCTTGCTATTTTTACTCATTATTGATCTCTGGGTTTGGTGTTTTATTGTTTTAAGGCCTTGCAATTTTTTTTTATTTGAACTCCCAAGTACTCATATTCATGTTATATCTGAGTTCCTTTAGCACAGTCTTTGTTAGCTAATATCTGTAAGAGTTTGTTTCCTTATATACAGACCACAGAATGCAAGGAAGAATTGCATTCTGCCTCATCTCCTTCCCTGCCTCCACTCCAGAGGCTCTGTGTAATGACAGATAGTGTTTATTTTTTTGTTTGATTAGAATTTTTAAGTGAAACATATTTTCCACAATAGGAAAATTATGAACGTCATGACATTTTTTTTTCTTTTATTCTTTTCTATCTGCCCAATCCACCTTTACCTTAACCAATCTACTCTTACAAGAGTTTGAGGACAGGGGATGAGATGATGACAATGGGGAGGACAGGAGGAATACTTTTGTTTAATGATTTTATTCTCCATGACATGCAGGCTTCAGATCCACTACTACAGCCTCATTCTCATGACCAAGACAGTTTGAGCTCTAATGTTAAGAATCCATCTGTAAGAGACTGGTGTTTGTTCAAATTTCTAGAGTACCAAGCAGCATAGTAAATAAACATATGAAAAGGTGCTTAGCTTAGTCATTCGAAAAATACAAGTTAGATGGCCACATACCTCTATTCACCAGAAGAATGGCTGAAATGAAGAAGCAGACAATAGCAAGTGCTGACACTATTGTAGAACAGCTGGAACGGTCGTACACTCTGAGTGGGAGTACAAATTGGAAAAATCACCTTGGAAAAGCATTTGGTAATATGTACTTAACCAGCTGATCAATGATCTCAATCCTAAGTGCATGGCCAATAGAAAGACACATTTCCTCGTGTTCTGACAATACTATTTATAATGCGTCTATGGAGAAGCGAACCAGACACTACGTATTGTGCTCGGACGATGGAATGCTATATACATCATTAGGATGAGCAGATTATTGCTTCAGGAAATCATAGGAGTCAATTAAAAAGTATAACAGAGAGGTGAAAAGCCAAAGCTGAAAAAGTATACAATGTACTTTGAGAAATAGAAACAAACAAACAAATGTGTTAGAATTCAGATATTGTTACCTTTCAGAAGATAGTGCCTGGGAGAAGATACAAGGGGATTACTCAGTTGCTTGTCATATTGTACAGCTTGATCCAGGTACTGGTTATATGGATGGCTCATTTTGCACATAATTATACACAACAAGCTGTATAATTGCAGTTTGTGTGTTTTCCCATTGGTATAGTATACTTCAGTAAAAAATACCTAAAATAAAACAAAAGAATTTTGATATTTACTAATCATGTTCATTAACTGAAAATAGCAGATAACTTGGCAAATTACAAAAAAACAATGTTTTGCATAATTTTACTGAGGCCATACATTTTTTAAACACAGAAAACTAGTGAATAAAACCAGTAACTAAATATCTTTAAAGTGATGTGTAAAGTAAACAATAGCCACAAAGATACCAAAACTAATTATATTTTACATTTTTCAGCATTTTGGAAGAAAATTATTTTCACTTCATTCTTGAAACGTGTATGTTTTTCCTATCCTGGATGGAGAAAATTGAAGCAAAATTATATTTTCTTGGCTCAGAATCCTTAGAAAGTCACTGGGATTGGAAAGTAGATTAGTCTCATAATTTTGGTGGTTTAGTAGACATTTTCAGAAGTCAAAGGGATTTAAAAAGTAAATTTTACCCACTCCCCTAATTTAACATATTTGCCTGCCCATACTCATATTGTTAGCAATGTGCCTCATTTTAAATTCTTCACACATGAATGTAATGAGTAATACTAAACTCCTCTGCCTTCAAACTGTGACATTACTGTCTGATTTACCAAGGTTCAAGGAAAAGAAGAAACCACTTAGTAGTGAATAAATCAGCCAAACTAAATCTTTTAATTTAATCTGATTCTGTTGCAATCACATAGATATGACAGAAATTAACTCTTATAAAAAAAGGAAAAATGACAGTGATTTTTAAATGTTTTGTAAAACAATTATAAAACATGTAGTAAGAATCTCCGTCTAACTAAAATGGTATTTTTAAAAAATGAAGACAGCCTAGCTATTTCCACCAGTGAATAACTGATTGATTGTAAATGATACATTCCTATTATTAATGAGACCTGACAATTCCACTAGAGTAATATGCAACAACTTCACTTAATTCTCTTGATGAGCTTATCATTCATTTTTCCAGAGCTGAGGAATGCTAAACGAAAGCAAGAGTATTTAGAAGGTGAAATAAAGGTACAACTGTAAGGATTAGAAAGACTGCTTCTCTTCTCCTGGATCAAATGATGAGGAAGAATGTTGAGCTTCTAATCTATCAAGAGTTATGTTGTCACTTCTCAAGTAATCCATTAAATAGTTTTTATGGTTTGAATAGCTACATTTTAGCCCATCGATTTATTGAATATTAGTCTGTTCTTTCTAATTCTTTGGAGCCAGATGCTTAAACCACTCAAACAAATCAGAGACCACAAGCCCATGAGACTAAACTCTGTTTTATCCAGCTTAAAAGAAGAGCAATGCCCCCAGATTTACGATCTTCTAAGTAATCTGGGTTTAATAGGCTGATTCTGTGAGATTCAATGACTCTCTGTCCTTGAACAAATCACTCTACCACTAATGAGAGCTGGTTTTTGCACTCTGAATACAAAAGTGTCTTGAGACACTGAAGTAATGATACAAAGTACATCAAATAACAACTGGTTTCCATATGGCTAGATCTGTGAGGGTCCAAACAAGAATTCTATTAAGATAATAGCAGGAAATATGAGGGAAACACATGTGCAAATGAAACTACCAGAATTTGAAGAATACCAAATTTATTTTGCAATTTATTTAGCTACAAAAAGCAAAATACAAAAATTCAATTATATTCATGTGACAATTCCATTCCAAATGATTATTTACATGTCAATCTCCTTTGAGCTATATTTATGTATTTGTCATTTTGATGGAAATGTACTGAAATTTACTTAAAATGTATTTTAGGGAAACTATTTACTCATTCACTCTCTTGAGAAAACAATTGTTAAATACTCATGCTTTGTGCTAACTTCTTTGGAAGGAAAAATATCAAGTGAGACTTCATTTGACTCTCAAAGAGTTTAAGAGCCATTAGTGGCGAAATACTTCCAATGTTGATTTGGGTTGTATTAATAGACTGAATTTATTTCTTTGTTTTGTTGTTACTATAAAGGATGCAAGAGAAGTATTTTTTTAATCTACAGAAATGCAGAGAAAGTAGCAATCTCAAATGAATGACATGATCAGAGATGTTTTGAAGTAGGAGTACATATCAACCAGGCTTTCCAGGTGGCGTCAGTGGTAAGGAACCCAGCTGCCAATGCAAGAAACATAAGAGACACAGGTTCAATCCCTGGTTTGTGAAGATCCCCTGGAGGAGGGCATGATGACCCACTCCAGTATTCTTGCTAGGAGGTTTCCCATGGACAGAGGAGCCTGGCGGGCTATAGTCTACGGGGTCACAAAGAGTCAGACATAACTGAAGCAACGTAGCATGTAGCATGCACACATGAAGCAGGGGTTACCAGCATAAAGGTTTGTGGGTGACAGGAGAGTGACATAAAGGAACAAATTGGGGAGCCATTTATAAGAAGAAGGGGAGTGGTAGAGACTAGGGCAAAAGGGAAAGTGTGTGCTCTGTTTAAAGGGAAAAACCTTTCCTTAGTTTTGGTTAATCATAACCATGTATTTGGAGAAGGAAATCTCAACCCACTCCAGTGTTCTTGCCTGGAGAATCCCAGGGACGGCGGAGCCTGGTGGGCTGCTGTCTATGGGGTTGCACAGAGTCGGACATGACTGAAGCAACTTAGCAGCAACCATGTGTTAGAATCCCTATGTGGCAAAGTCATCTGATTTCTCAAGTAGCCACAAATCTGGATTTTTTGGTACAATCTCTATCCTTTCAAATTTTGAAAAATTATATATACATAAACATGATATATAGTTATATGTAATTTGTAAAATTATATATAATATACAAACTGATTATAATATTTATATAAACACACATGTTTATGTGTGTACATATATACATACAATCAATTTTTAAAATATACCTAAAGCCCATATTTGAGCTGCATACAATCAACCTTCAATCTCAACACTATATCACTGCTTTGGTAAGATGGCTGAATGTAAGAAAATGGAGAAAAAACAGTTCTCTAGGAGAGAAAGCGATAAGGGGGAAAGTAAAGAAAGGTCAATTAACATTAAGAGGTCTAAACTGACTGTGTGTGCGTGTGTGTGTGTGTGGGTGGGTGGGGGTGTGTGTGTGTGTGTGCACGCGTGCGCGTGCGTGCATGTTTGTGTTTGAGCCAGAATCAGATACTGATGGCAGATTACATGGTTACTGAGGAACCAGAGATCAAATTGCAAACATCCGCTGAATCACTGAAAAAGCAAGAGAGTTCCAAAAAAAACCCATCTATTTCTGCTTTATTGACTATGCCAAAGCCTTTGACTGTGTGGATCACAATAAACTGTGGAAAATTCTGAAAGGGATAGGAATACCAGACCATCTGACCTGCCTCTGGAGACACCTGTATGCAGGTCAGGAAGCAACAGTTAGAACTGGACATGGAACAACAGACTGGTTCCAAATAGGAAAAGGAGTACATCAAGGCTGTATATTGTCACCCTGCTTATTTAAATTATATGCAGAGTACATTATGAGAAATGCTGGGCTGGATGAAGTACAAGCTGGAATCAAGACTGCTGGGAGAAATATCAATAACCTCAGATATGCAGATGACACCACCCTTATGGCAGAAAGTGAAGATGAACTAAAGAGCCCCTTGATGAAAGTGAAAGAGGAGAATGAAAAATTTGGCTTAAAGCTCAACATTCAGAAAACTAAGATCATAGAATCTGGTCCCATCACTTCATGGCAAATAGGTGGGGAAACAGTTGAAAGAGTGGCTGACTTTATTTTGGGGGGTTCCAAAATCAATGCAGATTGTGATTGCAGCCATGAAATTAAAAGATGCTTACTCCTTGGAAGGAAAGTTATGACCAACCTAGACAGCATATTAAAAAGCAGAGACATTATTTTGTCAACAAAGGTCCATCTATTCAAAGCTATGGTTTTTCTAGTGGTCATGTAAGGATGTGAGATTTAGACTATAAAGAAAGCTGAGTGCAGAAGAATTGATACCTTTGAACTGTGGTGTTGGAGAAGACTCTTGTGAGTCCCTTGGACTGCAAGGAGATCCAGCTAGTCCATCCTAAAGGAGATCAGTCCTGGGTGTTCATTGGAAGTACTGATGTTGAAGCTGAAACTCCAATACTTTGTCCACCTGATGCGAAGAGGTGACTCATTTGAAAAGACCCTGATGGTGGGAAGGATTGAGGGTGGGAGGAGAAGCGGACGGCAGAGGATGAGATATGGTTTGATGGCATCACTGACGCGAGGGATGTGAGTTTGAGTAACCTCTGGAAGTTGGTGATGGACAGGGAGGCCTGGCATGCTGTGGTTCATGGGGTCGCAAAGAGTTGGACACGACTGAGTGACTGAACTGAACTGAATACCATAATAATGATCTTGGAACTTTTGCAAAAGCCCTAGAAACTGACAAAAAGTTTTCAAGAAAGGAGTGACTCAATACAATTACCAAAAAGAAGACATACAGATGGCTAACAAACACATGAAAAGATGCTCAACATCACTCATTATCAGAGAAATGCAAATCAAGACCACTATGAGGTACCATTTCACACCAGTCAGAATGGCTGCGATCCAAAAGTCTACAAATAATAAATGTTGGAGAGGGTGTGGAGAAAAGGGAACCCTCTTACACTGTTGGTGGGAATGCAAACTAGTACAGCCACTATGGAGAACAGTGTGGAGATTCCTTAAAAAACTGAAAATAGAACTGCCCTATGAGCCAGCAATCCCACTGCTGGGCATACACACTGAGGAAACCAGAAGGGAAAGAGACCCGTGTACCCCAATGTTCATCACAGCACTGTTTATAATAGCCAGGACATGGAAGCAACCTAGATGTCCATCATCAGATGAATGGACAAGAAAGCTGTGGTACATATACACAATGGAGTATTACTCAGCCATTAAAAAGAATTCATTTGAATCAGTTCTAATGAGGTGGATAAAACTGGAGCCTATTATAGAGTGAAGTAAGCCAGAAGGAAAAACACCAATACAGTATACTAATGCATATATATGGAATTTAGAAAGATGATAACAATAACCCTGTGTACGAGACAGCAAAAGAGATACTGATGTATGGAACAGTCTTATGGACTCTGTGGGAGAGGGAGAGGGTGGGAAGATTTGGGAGAATGGCATTGAAACATGTATACTATCATGTATGAAACGAGATGCCAGTCCAGGTTCAATGCACGATACTGGATGCTTGGGGCTAGTGCACTGGGACGACCCAGAGGGATGGTATGGGGAGGGAGGAGGGAGGAGGGTTCAGGATGGGGAGCACATGTGAATCCTGTGATGGATTCATTTTGATATTTGGCAAAACTAATACAATTATGTAAAGTTTAAAAATAAAATAAAATAAAATACAATTACCTTGTAAGACTTACCAGATTAGAGACTCAAAACACAGAGACCTCTCAGGTTCCTAATGTACTAGCTTAGTAATAAAGTGGCTACAGCCGAGCTGAAATCATAACTATAGCATTAGAGAGGAAGAAATGGACAGAAGAGATACTGTCATGGAGCAGGACTTGAGAGTGAATAGATATAATGAAAGGTTTATAATAAAAGATGTCAAGATTTAGTCTCAAATTTCTAATTGTTTTTTTTTTTTTTTTTTGCCTGTGAAGTCATAGAGACTATGTTAAGACAAAAGACTATGAGCTGATATGAAAAGATACTTATGGATTAATTTTAAGCATGTTCAAGTGGCAGCATTTGCAAAGTCCAAAAGACTAAGTGGGGAGATATTTCTAATAAGTTTTAAGCCATAACTGAGGTGGAAATAATGTGAACCTATTTTCTTTTATTTCTTATTGTTTTTAAAGATATAAATCCAATACATGTTTTCAATTGAATTGAATTTTAAAATTCTGATTGATTACCTTTTAAGAACCAATAAATGAGCTCTTATAAAAACAACCCATACTTCCAATTTGGTTTTGAGAAGGTCTCCCATTATCGTAGGTAAGTCTAGTAAAATATGACCCCTAAAAATTAACTAAACATTATGCTTTGAATATTAACTTTGTAGCATACAAAAGAAGAAAAGTATCAGTTTTCATATTCATTTTGTCATAGATCTTTTGAGATAATTCCCATGGAATTAATTTTTTGGCAAAAGGACTTCTCTGGATCAGTTTTGGAAACTTTAGACTTGGGACCAAGCCTAATGCCAGAATGCCTCAGAGAGACAGCACTATCATTGAACATTCTAAAGTATGTGGATTGATGAGTAACTGGAGTAGTTGTGAAGCAACTATTTTGAAAAAGAATATGAGCTTGCAACAGATAACATCTATAATCAGATGACTACAACAGAAAATGGTCATATTGACTTAATTTTAGTGCTTCTTCCAAATTGTATTATATAAACTTGCTCAGTTGGGAAAGCTGAGACTTGCTGATTAATTGGCTATTGTATCAGAGTGCTAGGCAAAATATGGAGTTTTTTTTTCTTTTATATTTTGGTAAGCACTCAGTTTTTCCTCTCAATCTGGAAAAAATAGTGTTTCTTTTTTTAGTTATCTTCTAGAATTAATTATTTGATATTTTCTTTCTTTGTTGTCCTTAGATTTTTATAAATTTTATCTTCTAGAATTTCTTCAGGTCTTCGTTGTTGTTGTATTGTTTTGTGTATTCATTTTCAAGTAAACTTTTCATATCTTAGTACCCGTTTTGTATAGCTCCTGTTCCTGTTTAATGAGTATAGTTTGTTTCCTAAAACTATTACCTTTTTTTTTTTTTTCCTTTTTTGGAGGGGTGTAGTTTTCCTCTGCTATCTTCAATGTCTCTCTCTTTTCTGATTTCTTCCTTTTCTCTTTTTCCTAATCTTTGTATTTCACATTAAAATCTTATTTAAATATCTTGTAATCCTTGTGTGTTTCTTTAATGGTAAGTGAAGCACTACACAGATCTTTACAAATTCCATACAAATCTTTACAAATTGCATAGTTGGCTTTGTCCACTGGTGGTTTTATTGTAGAATAAACTTGTTTAGCTATTTCATTTCATTTGAAAGCTCTAACGGCTGTCATCTATAGATTTTGTCTCTTGTCCCAGGCAGTTTCCTTGAAATGTCTTTAATTCAGAGATTAGCAAACTTTTTATGTAAAAGGCCAGAGAGCAAATACTTTATACTTGATCAGTTAGATACTCATTGCTGTAACTATTGCATTCTGTCATGATAGTACAGAAGCAGATATAGACAATACAACATGAAAGTTGTCTCTGTGTTGAAAAAAGACTTCATTATAAATAGTCAACAGGCCATTGTTTTCAGTCCCTGTTTGAATCTCCTGCTTTGGGCTATAAATTCAAATTCCAGCATTACATCTAGTGAAAAAAAGGGATGAAACATGGCCGCTTAATATGGTCTTCTAATAAATCCTTCTGTTTTCAATATGATATCCCATCCTCATCTGTAACTTGTGTTCTTAGGATTAAAGTGTCTCTCCTAATCCCCAGAAGGTAAATCTCCACTCCTTGGCTGTGAAGGGAGGTGGAGTAGGAAACTCTACAGAGTATGGGATATAGTCTCAGAGGCATTTCAACAGTAACCTGTTTTCACCATCGCTTGTTGCCCTGCTATCCAGCTGTACCTGGTGCCTTCAATCTGGAGCTTTTCCAGGGCTCTATATCATGAATGTGCCTTAAGGCTGGCCTCCCCCACTGATGGCTTAAAGTTTTCTCTGATCCTTAGTACCACCCATAATTTAATAATTATCCATCCAAATGTCTGCTTTCCAAAACTGTGTTGCTGTATCTTTCTCACCTATATTCTTTTTTGGGGAAAAAAAAAGAACCAACAACTTTCAGGTTTTTACTTTTCAAAAATCCTTTAACTGACATTTTAGTAGAGATTCTCATGGGATTAGCAGTGGATATGTGTGATGAGTTTTCCATGTTTAACAGGAAATCTTCACAAAGCACATATAGATATTTTGATATTCTGATCTTTGATATTGTGGTCTTAATGTTATCCAATTGCAGATGTAATCCCATTATACTCAAGAGCATATTTTACATGTAGGTTTTCTTGATACTGTACTTGATACCATCTTGAAGATATTTCATATCTCTGGAATACAAGATTGCAAACTATGGTTTAGAGTTTTTACTCTTTCAAATTCCACAATTTCCCAAGTTTAAAAAAAAAAAAATATTGCTTTGAGGCAGGACAAACACAGTTTTATTTATGTACCCCAGCTAGGGAATTTCTACTTTTCTTCATGCCTCAGGTCATGAAAATTCTGTACTTTCCAATACTCTCATAAAACGGAGTCTATAATTTTATATGCTTTCCCACAGGCACAGGCTATTCCCTCAAATCTGAAACTAGTCAGATGCTCATACTCATTTAATAGTTAAATAAAATGGATAAGCATCATTCCACTGTGGGAAACCTTGACCCCTTCTAATGCAGCTTAACCCTCTCTCTCTCCATCTCTTCTCTATTCTATTCCTCTTTTACACTCTGTCTTATGATTCTTTTTCTATGTCCACTTTTTTCGGCCCATCATTATTATGAGTCCTGTTAGTTTTCTATTTCTTTGTACCACATTACCACAACCTTGGTGGCTTAACACAGTACCATTTATTAGCTCACAAATGTGCATACTTGCATGAGCTAGGTTGTGTTTTACGCTCAAGGCTAAAATCATAGCACTGGCTTTGATCTCCAGGAAAGAATCCACTTTAAAAGTTCATTCATGTTGGCAGAATTCAGTGCTTGGTGGCTATAGGAGGAAGGTCCCTGTTTCCTGGCTGGAGGTTAGCTGTGGGCCTCATTCAATTCCTGAGGGCCATCACAACCCATCTCACTTCACCCCATTCATCTTCAAACAAACAATGGTGCAAGTCCTTCTAAGGTTCCATGTTTCTCTGACTTTCTTTTTTGCTATGAGCCAGAGGAAGCTCCCTTCTTTTATAGACTCATGTGATTAGATCAGACTGACCTGGATAATCTCCCCATCTCAAGGGCACTAGATGGTATAACGTAAGAACAGGGGTGATATCCAGACGTGTAAGCAGGTTCTACAGATTAAGCTGGGGCATCACTGAGGGATCATTTTAGAAATTCCATCTGTTACACTCTATTCATTTTACAGAAATGCCACTGGAAGGAAAAGTATGTAATAGATTTTACTCAAAGTTAGAGTTAGCACAGAGGACCATATCTCAACACACAGACTAGATTATAATAGACTATCAGATATCACTGTCCTGAAAAACTTACTCCCTGTTCCCTGCCTTGGGGAATTTCTTGATCAACTTGCCTTCAGTTGCACCCCAGGCTTCAGAGCTTTTGTGGGACTTGACTCTTTTGTTTTTCCTCATATCTCTATTTCATTAAAGCACCTCCATCATTAGATCTTCCAGTCTGGATAAAAATCTAGGTTACAGTGTTCTGTGTGTGGAAGTAAGCAGTACTTACAGACTCTCTCAGAAACACTTCTCAGACTGTTGGGCAAGTGAGAAAGTTCACCTTTCGTTTCTAAATACACCAATTAAAAATGAACATTTTCAGAGAACAAGAAGGTGGAGGAGTAGGTGGATGTGGAGTACCTCTCTATCCACAGTTACATCAGGGATACACCTTCAGACACAGAAGTGCATGCAGAACACCAGCTGAGAGCAGACAGGAGTACCTGGCCAAAGGAAAAGAATTTATAGAACCACACAAAACTCGGTAGGATGAAGAACCTAGGGGGGAAAACAGGAGTGTTAGTAGGACTGGACCTGCCCTCAGTGGGTGAGGGAACTGAAGCTGGGGTCTGATCCTCACAGTGGGGCAATTGTCTGAGCCAGAGGAGAAACATTTAAGGCTGAGAGTGAAGCAGCTGATCTCTGGCAGCCTAAATGGAATGAGAATCAGACAGTCCTTGCTGCAGCCATACATACCCCAGACAGGGATGCAGGTCACCAGAAGGCACAGTGACTGGGAGTTGGAATTTAGGGATTGTGGAGCAATCCCAGGGCAAGGGCTGCTGTTGACTGTGGAGAGATGGATGGAGGGGGTGTGAAGGAGGAGATTGTGGTGGGAAATGCCAGTGGAGGAAAGCCAGGCAGCCACAGAAGCAAGATGATACTGCTGAGTCACACACAGGGGTGGAGCCATCACCATAGCCTCTCTGCCCCCACACACCAGCATCGGCCGCTGAACAATAGAGAGGCTGGCCCATCAAACACCTGGTGCACTGAACTACAGAGTACGACCCCACGCAGGGTGCCTCTTTAAGTGCCTGATGCACCGATCTACAGAGTAGGACCCCACCCAGGGGGGGCCCTCTATGTGCTGGTGAGCCAAACAACAAAGAATGAACCCTGGTAAGGGAGCCATCTAAGTGCCCGAACAGGAAGGGCTACAGAGAAAGACTGGCCAAAGAGGCCTTCTGATTGCTAGCTACAAGAGGCTCAAAAAAAGACTCTGGTAGGGCCATAACTCCTGCAGCGGACGCAGTCCGTGTCCCTGTACACTTGGAGCCTCTAGAGTCCCAGCAAGCCAAGCAGCTGTACCACCTTAACACTCAACCCTCACTGGGGCAGAGCTGCCACAACCAAAGTCCTGAGTCTATATACACATCATCGCTTAGGTCGTGTCCAAGTTTGTGACCCTGTGGACTGTGGCCTGCCAGACTTCTCTGTCAGGGGGGTTCTCCAGGCAAGAATACTGGAGCACATTGGCCAATACTGGTTTCCATATGCTTCTAGAGCACAATATTTCCTGCTGCCCTAGCCACCAACTCCCCTTGAGAATTTGGTGCTGCCAGAACCCCTGCAACCTAAACAGCTGCACCACTTCCACACCTAGCCCTCACTGGGGCAGACCCAAGTCCTCCAGAGCAGCCTCAGGAGCAAACCCGAGTGGATGACCCACATGCAGAAATGGAAATAAAACCACAATTGAAACCCAGGGGCAGTGTGGCTAAGGAAGAAGACCCAAAATCTTCCCACCAGCTGCACAAGCTGCAGATTAAATCCACACAATCAACTAGGCATATTCTGTGTCTATAGGATATATAAAAGGATGTTGAGAGCTCCCACAAAAGAAAACGCACTAGTTTTGATAACTATAGACATTGGAAGCAAAAACACACAGGAGTAGGACCAGATTAGAATCTGAGCTGTGCCCACAGCAGATCCAGAGACCAGCACAGTGTTGGAGGGCATCCTAGGGAGAGATCAAGCCCTGAGCCTTTGGAATGGGAGCTCTGATTCCAAGACCCTAGACTACCAGAGAACTTATCCTGCTGCTAAGTCGCTTCAGTCGTGTCCGACTCTGTGCGACCCCATAGACGGCAGCCCACCAGGCCCCACTGTCCCTGGGATTCTCCAGGCAAGAATACTGGAGTGGGTTGCCATTTCCTTCTCCAATGCATGAAGGTGAAAAGTGAAAGTGAAGTCGCTCAGTCCTGTCCGACTCTGAGCGACCCCATGGACTGCAGCCTACAGGGCTCCTCCGTCCATGGGATTTTCCAGGCAAGAGTACTGGAGTGGGGTGCCATCGCCTTCTCCAGAACTTATCCTAGGGAGTATCAAACAGTGAGCACTTACACAAAGGAAACCACTTGAATACAAGACCCAGCATCACCCAAGCACCAGTAGCATCCTGTGCAGGACACCTCATCTAAACAACAAACAAAACAAAAACACACACCCAGTCATCAGCAAACAGGATTATCATCTCACTCAGCCTTGCCCATCAGAGGAAAAACAAGCATACAAACAAACAAACAAAAAAGCTCAGCACAAATCTCACCCTGGACCAACCTTAGGAAGACAGAAATCAAAAGGAAAAAAGAATTCAACCTTGAAGACTGGGAAAAGGAGACCTCAAACACAATAAGTTAAAAAAAAAAAAAAAGACAATGAAAAGGCAGAGAAATACTACACAAATGAAGGAACAAACTAGAAACACAGAAGTCCAAATAAATGAAGAGGAAATAGGTAAACTCCCTGAAAAACAATTCAGAATGATGATAGTAAAGATGATCAAAACCTTGAAAACAAAATGGAGAAAATGCAAGAATTAACAAAGACCTAGAAGAATTAAAGAATAAACATACAGAGACAAACAAAACAATTACTGAAATTAAAAATACTCTAATAGGAATAAATAGCAGAATATCTGAGGCAGAAGAACGAATCAGTGAGCTTGAATATAAAATGGTAGAAATAACCTTTGAAGAGCAGAATAAAGTAAAAAGAATGAAAATAACTGAGGATAATCTCAGAGACCTCTGGGACAATATCAAAAGCACCAACATTCGAATTACAGGGGTCCCAGAAGAAGAAGATAAAAAGAAAATGTATGAGAAAAATTTTTAAGAGATTATAGTTGAAAATTTCCCCAACATGGAAAAGGAAATAGTCAATCAAGTCCAAGAGACATAAAGAGTCCCATACAGGGTAAACCCAAGGAGGAACATGCCAAGACACATACTAATCAAACTAACAAAGAATAAATACAAAGAAAGAATATTAAAAGAAGCAAGGGAAAAGCAACAAGTAACATACAAGGGAAACCTCATATGTTTAACAGCTGGTCTTTCAGCAGAAACTCTGCAGGCCAAAAGGGAATGGCAGGATATATTTAAAGTATTGGAAAGGAAAAATCTACAACCAAGATTACTATACATGGCAAGGATCTCATTCAAAATTGATAGAGAAATAAAAAGCTTTTCAGACAAGCAAAAGTTAAGAGAATTCAATACCACTAAACCAGCTTTACAACAAATGTTAAAGGGACTTATATATAGTCAAGAAATACAAGAGAAGAAAAAGGTCTACAAAATCAACCCCAAACAATTAAGAAAATGGCAATAGGAACATATATATATATAAATAATTACTGTAAATGTAAACGGATTAAATGCTTCAATCAAAAGATACCAACTGGCTGAGTGGATACAAAAACAAGACCCATATATATGCTGTCTACAAGAAACCCACTTCAGACCTCAAGACACATATAGACTGAAAATGAGAGGATGGAAAAATATATTCCACGCAAATGGGAAGCAAAAGAAAGCTGAAGTAACAATCTTCATATCAGAAAAAAATAGA
Source organism: Bos grunniens (assembly GCF_055505025.1). Taxonomy (NCBI): domain Eukaryota; kingdom Metazoa; phylum Chordata; class Mammalia; order Artiodactyla; family Bovidae; genus Bos; species Bos grunniens. The sequence goes on from NC_141171.1 coordinate 36,161,106, forward strand.
CCTTAAAGAAGATTATAAGAGATAAGGAAGGGCACTAAACAATGATCAAGAGATAAATCCAAGAGGAAGACATAACAATTGTAAATATCTATGCATCCAACATAGGAGTACCTCAATAAATAAGATAAAAACTAACAGACATAAAAGGAGAAATTGACAGTAACACAATAATAGTAGGAGACTTTAACACCACACTCACACCAATTGACAGATCATCAAAACAGAAAATTAATAAGAAAACACAAGTCTTAAAGGATACATTAGATGAGATGGATCTCATTGATATCTTCAGGACATTCCATCCAAGCAGAAGAATAGATCTTCTTTTGAAGTGCACATGGAACATTCACCAGGATAGACCACATCTTGGGTCACAAATCAAACGTCAGTAAATTTAGGAAAATTGAAATCGTATCAAGTATCTACTCTGAGCACAATGCTATGAGACTAGATATCAATTACAAGAAAAAAACATGGAGATTAAACAATTTGTTTCTAAATAACCAACAAGTTACTGAAGAAATCAAAAGGGAAATCAAAAAAAATTCTAGAAACAAATGACAATGAAAACATGACAACTCAATACCTATGGGATGCAGCAAAAGCAGTTCTAAGAGGGAAGTGTATAGCAATACAATTCTACCTCAATACACAAGAAAAACATCAAATAGACAACCTAACCCTAAAAAAAAAAAAACTAGAAAAAGAACAACAACAACAGAAAATTAGAAGGAAAGAGATCATAAAGATCAGAGCAGAAATAAATGAAAAAGAAAGGGAAAAAATAGTAAAGATTAATAAAACTAAAAGCTGGTTCTTTGAGAAGATAAACAAAATCGACAAGCCTTTAGCCAGACTCATCAAGAAAAAAAGAGAAGAATCAAATCAACAAAATTAGAAATGAAAAAGGACAGGTTACAACAGACAATGCAAAAGTAAAAAGCATTATAAGAGACTATTATGAACAACTATGTGGCAATAAAATGGATAACTTGGAAGAAATGGACAGATTCTTAGACAAGTTCAATCTTCAAAGATTGAACCAGGGAGAAATAGAAATTATGAACAATCCAAGTACAGGAACTAAAATTGAAGCTGTGATCAAAAATCTCCTAAAAAACAAAAGCCCAGGACCAGATGACTTCACAGGAGAATTCTGTCAAACATTCAAAGATCTAATGCCTATAATTCTAAAACTCTTTTAAAAAAATTACATAAAAAGGAACACTTCCAAACTCATTCTACAAAGCCACCATTACCCTGATACCAAAACCAAACAAAGGCAACATAAAAAAGAAAACTACAGGCCAATATCACTGATGAACATAGATGCAAAAATTCTGAAAAAATTTTAGCAAACAGAATTCAACAATATATCAAAAAGCTCATACACCATAATCAAGTTGGGTTTATTCCAGGGATGAAAGGATTCTTCAATATAGGCAAATCAATCAATGTGATACACCATGTAACAAATTGTAAGATAAAAACCATATGATAATCTCAATAGATGCAGAAAATGCCTTTGACAAAATTCAGCACCCATTTATGATTAAAACTCTTTAAAAAATGGGCATAGAAGGAATATACCTCAACATAGTAAAGGCCATTTATAATAAGCCTACAGCAAACATTATTCTCCATGGTGAAAAACTGAAAGCATTTCCCCTAATATCAGGAACAAGACAAGGTGCCCACTTTCACCACTATTATTCATGATGGTTCTGGTAGTCCTACAGGAATCAGAGAAGAAAAAGAAATAAAAGGAATTTAGACTGGAAAAGAAGAAGTAAAACTCTCACTGTTTGCCAATGACATGATATTATACATAGAAAACCCTAAAGATAGTATCAGAAAATTACCAAAGCTAATCACTGAATTTAGCAAAGTTGCAGGATACAAAATCAATACACAGAGATCACTTGCATTTCTACATACTAACAATGAAAAATCAGAAAGAGAAATTAAGGAATCAATCCCATTCACCACTGCAACAAAAAGAGTTAGATATCTAGGAATAAACTTACCTAAGGAGACAAAAGAACTGTACACATAAAATTATAAGACACTAATGAAAGAAATCAAAGATGACATAAACTTATGGAGAGATATTCCATGTTCCTGGGTAGGATGATTCAGTATTGTGAAAGTGACTATACTATCAAACAGTCTACAGATTCCATGCTATCCCTATCAAATTACCAATGGCATTTTTCACAGAACTAGAACAAAAAATTTCACAATTCATATGGAAACACAAAGACCCTGAATAGCTAAAACAGTCAGAAAGAAGAATGGAGCTGGAGGAATCAACCTTCCTGACTTCAGATTATATTACAAAGCTACAGTCATCAAGACAGTATGGTACTGGCACAAAAACAGAGACATAGACCAATGGAACAAGATAGAAAACCCAGAGATAAACCCATGCCCCTATGGGTAACTTATTTTTGACAAAGGAGGCAAGAATATACAATGGGGCAAAGACAGCCTCTTCAACAAACAGTTCTGGGTAAACTGTGCAGCTATATGAAATAGAATGAAATTAGAACACTTCCTAACACTGTACACAAATATAAACTCAAAGTGGATTAAAGACCTACATGCAAGACCAGAAACTATAAAACTCTTAGGGGAGAACAACAGGCAGAACACTCAATGACATAAATCAAAGCAAGATCCTCTATGACCACCTCCTACAGTAATGGAAATAAAAACAAAAACTAAGAAGTGGGACCTGGTTAAACTTAAAAGCTTTTGCACAGCAAAGGCAACCATAAGCAAGGTAAAAAGACAACCCTCAGAATGGGAGAAAATAATAACAAATGAAACAACTGACAAAGGATCAATTTCCAAAATATAAAAACAACTCGTACAACTCAATACCAAACAGCCCAATCAAAAAGTGGAGAAAAGACCTAAACAGTCATTTCTCCAAAAACAAACACATAAAACAATGCTCAATATCACTCATTATTAGGGAAATGTAAATCAAAACTACAATGAGATATCATCTCACACCAGTCGGAATGGCCATCGTCAAAAGGTTTACAAATAGTAAATGCTGGAGAGGGTATGGAAAAAAGAGAATGCTCTTTCACTGTGGTGGGAATGTAAATTGATACAGCCACTATGGAAGATGGTATGGAGATTACTTAAAAACTAGGAATAAAACCACCACATGATCCAGCAATCCCACTCCTAGGCTTATACCCTGAGGAAACAAAAATTGAAAAAGACATGTGTATCCCATTGTTCACTGCAGCATTATTTACAATCGCTAGAACATGGAAGCAACCTAGATATCCATTGATAGATGAATGAGTAAAGAAATTGTGGTACATATACAATGGAATATTACTCAGCCATAAAAAGGAATGCTTGTGAGTCAGTTCTAATGAGTTGGATAAACCTAGAACCTATTATTGGAGAAGGCAATGGAACCCCACTCCAGTACTTTTGCCTAGAAAATCCCATGGACGGAGGAGCCTGGTAGGCTGCAGTCCATGGGGTCGCTAAGAGTCGGACAGGACTGAGCGACTTCACTTTCACTTTTCACTTTCATGCATTGGAGAAGGAAATGGCAACCCACTCCAGTGTTCTTGCCTGGAGAATCCCAGGGACGGGATGCCGGGTTGGCTGCCGTCTATGGGGTCGCACAGAGTCGGACACGACTGAAGTGACGCAGCAGCAGCAGCAGCAGAACCTATTATACAGAGTGAAGTGAGTCAAAAAGAGATAAATACTGTTTTCTAACTCATATATACAAAATCTAGAAAAATGGTACTGAAGAATTTATTTACAGGGTAGCAATGGAGAAATGGACATAGAGAATAGACTTATGGACATGGGGAGAGGGGAGAAGAGGGTGATATGTATGGAAAGAGTAACATGGAAACTTACATTACTGTATATGAAGTAGATAGCCAATGGGAATTTGCTGTGTGACTCAGGAAACTCAAACAGGGGCTCTGTATCAACCTGAAGGGGTGGGATGGGGAGGGAGATGGGAGGGAGGTTCAAAAGGGAGGGGATATGTGTATACCTATGGCTGATTCATGTCGAGGTTTGACAGAAAACAACAAAATTCTGTTAAACAATTATCCTTCAGTTAAAAAATAAATAAATTTTTAAAAATGAACATTTTCTTTCTAAAAAGCATTTTGCTTTTTTTCCCTATCTCTACCATTTCAAACTACTTATATGGTCTTACTCTTACAAACTCTCTCTTAACCCCAAGATTTTTTAAAAAATAAGTGAATAGTGGATAAAATAATACATGTAAACTTCAGTATAGTCTCAGAAACAACTAGAAACAAATGTTAGTAAACACTGTTATTGAAGATAGAACAACAGTGCGTCATTTAGTATTTCTCAATTAACATCACTTAAAAAGCTGCCTATATGTAAGAGCACAGAGATGCATTAAAGTCAAATAGTTGATAACGTACTGTGCTTTTGTGAGACTGAGAATCAGAATAGGCCTTTCTTAATAGGTTAGACCTAGAGATCTGAAGTCAGATATGTGTGGTGATAGCCTCTATAATTATTCTGAATTGTTGATGCTGTGTTCTGAACTTCATAGCTCATCCATGCCCGTTTTGTTATACTTTGCGTCACCTAGAATTAGTTTCATGACTGAACTGCTGCATCCCAAGATGGTAAACACAGCTCCATGGTCATTCCTTGCTTCACTAATGGCAACTCTGATCATGTAACAGATGTAAAGCTTAGTGAATAAATATATGATTATTCTCCATAAGGACAAACATTCTCCCTCCCCTGCCCCCTCTATACACACACACACACACACACACACACACATAATTCATATATATGACTTCCTGACTCTAAATCCAACAACTGCAAACCCTCTTCCCCACCCACTCTTATAAAATATTGTTTTCTTAAGTCATTGTCAGAGCACTGCATTTACTGGGTCAGAAGAAAATGATGTATGTTTTCCTTTCTGGAAATTTCAATATGTAGTTCTTTCCTGCTTCTCCATACATTTCATTTCATTTCATTTGTTGAAACTAGATGAAACACTAAATTTTAAATGTTTTATGAATTGATGAGGAAGAAATCATTTTACAAAATATATATTTTATGGTTGACAGTAAGATTTTTATAGTTACTGAAGTGTTTTAAAGCTAATTGGGAAAAATGAATAATTTTAAACCATTTACCTTCGGTAAAATATAAAGGAGTGATTGGTTAATTTTAAAGACAATAGCAAAAGTAGGTTTTACTTAAAACATAATGATGGTTTTAAGTCAATTCCCAAGGTCCCAGAGCTATTTATTTGCTTGGCTATGTAACACTGAAAGGCTTTTCACTAGAAATTATTAAGGTTTTATGTTCAACTGAAGACATTAAAGAACAAATAGGTCATACCATTTTTAACCCCTATACTTATATTAATAGGAAAATGTTAAAGCCAATTGAAGTTGGCCCATGTAGTCATTTTGTGATTGAGAAATCCAATTCAGGGTGATTCCAATATATGTGCAATCATTCCCAGCTAATTGCCACAGATGGAATTTCCTGCACACAGAAATCAGGGCTATTTTAAATATTAATATTCCTTCCAGGATGCCTTATTAGAAACTTATGTCAATCAAAACTCCAATGACTTTCCTACTGGAAAGGTCTTATTAGATCAGGGTAGCAGACCCACATCAACTCTAAACATGTACAACTTCTTTCAATAAAAGAAATCCTGTAGTTAAATTTGGGTTACACAGAACCACAAAGTGTTAGAGCATTTCAGGTTCTATGCAATTACTGAGCTGATAAATGATTTAAAAATGTTTTTAAAGCTTATATCCTGTGAACATTTTAAATACGGAGTATACATAAAAGTGGAAATAAACCCCAAAATGTTTTAACTATTTTTAAAAAGTGGAGAGAAAGAGAAGAATTATCTAGAAGCCTGGGTAAGACATAAGTGCTATGGAACAGTTCAGGAAAATATACTTGAATTGCATTCTGCAATTGTCTTATTAAAAATTGAACGATGAAATGTCATTTGACATATGAGATATGACACAAGAATGGTTTGGGGCCAAGAGCCTGGCAAAACCCCGTTATTGCTAAGATGAAGAAAATCTCACATAATTATTGAAGCAAAAGGGTGGGCATATTGGTGTGGAATTGTTTAGACTGCCTGATATCAACTAGATCTAGATCTTGACTTGTGGCCTTAAAAATGCTAGTTAAAAGCCTGTGGTGTACCCCTGCATCTGCGAGTAGTTTTGGAGTGTTCTCCAAGGCTGGTAGGATGGACACAGCAACTCACAGCAACTTAGTTTTAAAGATGATAAATATTCTCTTGGGTAGGGGGAGTGCTGTGGAAAGAAACTAGCAGCATGCATATTTTTGTTAGAAGCCAAGGAAATCTTTCAAGCAGGGAATTTGCTGCTCTCGGTGGAGGACTAGACTAATTTATTTGTCACTGAGAATTTCCTGTTTTTAGAGGATGACCAGCTAGGGTCCTAAATAAGAGACTCTAACACAGAGCACAGGAGTAAGCATAAATCTATCCATTCCTATGACAGCCACTAGTTTTGCCTCTAATATGATAACTTTTTGTCAGAGGTAGGGGGAAGTGAATGTATGAGGTTAGGGAGAGAATAGATTTTTCTCCTTAAAATTTAGAAAAAGTTTCACAGAAAATTATATTTTCATAGAAAATACTTTCATAGAAAAATTATAATACTTTAATCAACTACCATTTATTAAGCCAGGTGCTTTTTATTCTTCACCTATCTGAATACTTACAAGCTGTCATCAAAGTTTAGATGTTAATAGTCTCATTTTACAGATGTAGACACATGCTTAATGAAGAACAACTTGCCCAAGATCACATATACACTGAATCATGTTCAAAGCTGCAATCCCAGGCTCCAAACAGCGACCCTTTCTCTGATCTGCGCTGCTGTCTTAGCTTTCTCAAAGACTCAAGAGTATACAAGACCCTTGAGTATAAAAACTCAAGATACACTTAAAGGAAATACAAAAAAGAGGGGGTATATGCAAATGTATAGCTGATTTAATTTGCCATACAGTGTAAGTGTTAGTTATTCAGTGGTGTCCCACTCTTTGTGAGCCCATGAACTGTAGCCTTCCAGGCTCCTGTCCATGGGATAGAGCAGTCAAGAATACTGAAGTGAGTTGCCATTCCCTTCTCCAGGGTATCTTACTGACCCAGCGATTGAACCCAGGTCTCCTGCATTGCAGGCAGATTCTTTACCATCTAAGTCACCAGGGAACCTATGCAGTAGAAACTAGTACAATATTGTAAGGCAAATATACTCCAATAAAAATTAATTTTTAAAAAGATGTACTTGTGTTTGCCATGTGGATGGAGATCTCTCTCGTTTAATACATCCATCCAGTCTCTATGTAACATGTTGGTGAAATAAGATTTCTAAATTAATAAACATTTTGGTCAAAAGTCTGAAGTTTGGTATATTTATAACTTGGCTGTTACTGTTTCCTGATCACTGTCCACCTCTGTATTGTAACCTATTGTTTTTACTACAGTCATAAAGGTTGATGGCAATCATAGAGACAGCAAAACACAACAATAAAAACATAAGATATGTGCATGGGATTACACTTTATAGGTAACTGTAAACACATCAGCTACCCATTATCTGTAGAGGGGGTACACCGTGTGCCAATATGTCTCATAGGAACTGAGAATCATCTGAAACTTCAAGTAAAATGGCCTATTTTTTATCAATTCATTTAGTTGGTGATCAGCACGATGACTGTCGAAAAGCATTATTACCTACTCTATATTTTTAAATATCCAATTATTCTTTTTCTCTTCTGGACTTTCAGTTTCAAATGCACTAAAGTACTAAAGTTTGACTGTATTGATTATAGCCTACATTAATCTTTCAAAATAAGCACTAGATCTCAAAAGACCTCATTTGAATCAAGTATAAAGAACAAGTATCTGCTCTTTGGCATTCATGAAACAATATTTCATGCTTTCAGTATAAGCACTTTAGAAAACTGTAAAAGCCAAACACTCCCTCTTTATCATTGTGATTAGACTGGTAAATGCTGTGACAATTAACTCCCAAAATCCTTCAGGATTTACCCTTGAAAGAAAGAGCCAAGGACTTACATGGTAGAAAGAAGAGGTAAGGTACACATCTCATGGTATTAAAACTCATGTTATCTTTTAGTGGTTGGGAAGAGAAGAACCTGGGCCAACTTTCCTTTGGCTAATGTGACTGAAGGAAACATAAGATTTATGGGAAAATCCTAGGCTAGATAAAATTCACATCAGGTGCTATGTCTAACACTGATGTCAATTCAGATGGGGCATTTAGGGATTTGGGGGTGATTTAAAATCTTTCTTAAGCTTTGACATAAATTGATTCATAGGTGGAGTAGAAAATGGAAAAGAAGAGGACAAAGTACTTGTGTTTTGGAATTACTCAAAATTCTGATTCAGTTCTATGGCCGTAGAAATCTTCTACATGTGAATAAAATATATTTTCTCTGACAAGGTCCTACAAGAGGGTTTTCTTTTTTTCATGAACACCCAGGTATGAAAGTTTTCATATATTTATTTGTCATTAAACATAAGTTTAGTGTTTTGGCATGGCCTTTAAATACACATAGCTTGCAATTAGGGGCTTGTTAGCTATTTCAACTTTAGGTTATAAAATGTTACCATGAATGAGCCTCTCAAATAAGACAGTTAGTCTCTTGATTCTAGTTTGACATTTTTAAAATATAAGATTATCATGAAGATCATCATTAATCAGTTCAAAGACATTAATGCCATGGCCCCAAGGAAAACAGTTCACAATGGGTGACAAATCTATTTCCTGCTTTTTTTACATATGCCCATGTTAAAATGATCCTTATTTTCAAATTTTGTGATTATAAATCCTTCAATATATTCATCATGAGTAGAAATACTTCATCTCTTTTAGAGCTGGGTTCATTTAAATCAGTTAACGGTGTCGACCTAGATGTGATAGGGAAGTGGTAGGTCTTTTCCCTTGGTGACCATGTTATCACAATGGTGTTTAGGTCAGCCCTCTCTGCACTATTAAGAAGAGAATGAGTTTGTCTTTGGTGCTTCTCCTCTGATTATTTCCATTCTTCTTCCCCCACCTCTCCCATCTGCATAAACACCTGGCTTATACCTTCCTGGCCTTTAGGATAAATAGTATGAATGGCCCCTTAAACTACAATCAGTTATTTCATTATATTGTAAACATGGAAAGGCTCCTTATCTTTGGCTAGAATTGTCTTAATTTCTGTCAGAATTGGGTATATTGGCCTGCTATCAAAAAAGTACAAACTACAGAGCTCATCTTCTTCACTAGATCTCTGTTGGAATCTGAGAAAGAAAAACTGTCTATATGTTCTCATATATTCATTGACTTTCATCTCTGTGTTAATCCTTCCACAGAAATTATGTCCTAAATTCAATTTACAGAATATAGTTTTGCCATCTGTGTAGCCATTTTATAAGCAACTCTTTAGAGATAACTGTTTTTAAGACCATTATCTTTAATGAATATGCTGCAGAATATTATTTTTTTACCATTTTGTCATCAAGAAATAGTAGGAATTCTCCAGGAAACACCTAGGAGTCTCCTATCTGTCTACATTCACATGGCTATGACCACATCCAGAGGTTAATGACCATTCACTTCCGCTTTCCATATCTTTCTGTATTTACCCTTACAAAGAAGCAGACTTCAGAAGATGTTACTCCAGATCTCAAAGGGAATGATAAGTGATTCCAGGATAACAGGATCCAGTCCATTAAGGTTTTAAAATAAACTCAAAATGAATTAATGACTTAAATGAATTAAAGATCTAAATATAAGACTGGAGACTATAAAACTCTTAGAGGAAAATTTAGTCAGAACGCTCTTTGACACAAATGGCTGCAGTATCATTTTTGATCCATCTCAAAAAAGAAATGGAAATAAAAATAAAAATAAACAAATGGGACCTAATTAAAGTTAAAAGCTTTTGCACAGCAAAGTAGTCATAAACAAAAAGAAAAGACAAATCACAAAATGGGAGAAAATATTTGCAAACAATGTGAATGACAAGGCATTAATCTCCAAAATTTACACATATCTCATGTGGCTCAATATCTAAAAAAACAAACAACCCAATTAAAAAATGGGCGGAAGACCTAAATAGACATTTCTCTGAAGAAGACATACAGAGGACCAAGAACAAATGAAATGATGCTCAACATTGCTAATTATTAGAGAAAAGCAAATCAAAATGACAATAAGGTATCACCTCACACTAGTTAGAATGGCCCTCACCAAAAAATCTACAAACAATAAATACTGGAGAGGATGTGATGAAAAGGGACCCTCCTACACTGTTGGCAGGAATGTAAGTAAACTGGTGCAGCCACTATGGAAAACATTATGGAGATTCTTTTTTTTTTTTTTAGTGATTATTTTTTTTTAATTATTATTATTATTATTTTTTACTTTACAATATTGTATTGGTTTTGCCATACATCAACATGCATCCACCACGGGTGTACACCTGTTCCCCATCCTGAACCCCCCTCCCACCTCCCTCCCCATACCATCCCTCTGGGTCATCCCAGTGCACCAGCCCCAAGCTTCCTGTATCCTGCATCAAATCTGGACTGGTGATTCGTTTCTTATGATATTATACATGTTTTAATGCCATTCTCCCAAATCATCCCACTCTCTCCCTCTCCCACAGAGTCCAAAAGACTGTTCTATATATCTGTGTCTTTTTTGCTGTCTCGCATACAGGGTTGTCGTTACCATCCTTCTAAATTCCATATATATGCGTTAGTATACTGTATTGGTGTTTTTCTTTCTGGCTTACTTCACTCTGTATAATAGGCTCCAGTTTCATCCACCTCATATAATGTAAATACTATATGTGGCCAGAAATGCCACTCCTGGGCATATATCTGAGAAAATCATAATTTCAAAAGATACATGTACTCCAACATTCATTGCAGCACTATTTATGATAGCCAGGACATGGAAGAAACCTAAATGTCCATGACAGAGGAAAGGATAAAGAGGATGCAGTACCTACCCACAATGCAATATTATTCTGCCATAAAAAGAATAAAACGATGTCATTTGCAGCAACATGGTGGATCTGGAGATTATTATACTTAGTGTAGTAAGTCTGAGAAAGACAGTGTCATATGATATCACTTATATGCAGAACCTAAAAAGGTGATACAACTGAATTTCTTTACAAAACAGAAGCAGACTCACAGACTTAGAGAAAGAATTTATGGTCACCAGGGACAGTGGTTGTGGTTTGGGATGGCTATGCACACACTGCTATATTTGAAATTGATGGTAAACAAGGACCTATTATATAGTACAGGAAACTCTGTTTAATATTCTGTAATAACCTAAATGGGAATTTCTTTTTAAAGATTGGGCATATGTACATGCATACCTGAATGAACTTGCTGTACACCTGAAACTAAAATATTGTTAATCAGTGATACTCCAATATAAAATAAAAATTAGAAAAATAAATAAAAATTTAAAAATTGTCTGTGTTGGGGCTTTCCTGGTAGCTCAATGGTAAAGAATCTGCCTACCAATCCAGGAGACATGGTTTCAACCATTGCCCTAAACTATAGGGCAATCTGATCTCCATCATATTCTGCAATTGTGGCAACACTCAAATACAGTACACTTGGATCCTCACTCTCTTTTCAAGAGCCCTTCATGTGTGGTATCGAAGAGGATCCCTTGGTGAGAAAGATAGGCTATATTTTAAGCCTTTATAGCAGAGTCTCAGTAGGAAATATTAGATCAGCATTTTCATCCACATATTTTATGTTTCATATATTTCAGTTCACCCACAGAGCCTGGCACCTCAAAGACGCCTAGTGCATATCAAGGAATAAATATATGAATAAGAGTGTCCTTGACATTTCTTTCTTACTATGTTCTTTGTGTCTGCTCTTCCTCAGCTTGCTACTTAGCATGTGCTCTTCCTTCAAATACTTTCTTTTCTTCCAGAAATGGATATTCTTTGTCCTAGGTATCCCCAGGTGGCCTCTCTCTGCCTCTTGTGTTTATTGCTTAATTCTCTCCCTACGCCGGCTCTAGTCACTGCACATGACTACTCATCTCTGACTGCATTCTGTCACCGAAGTCCAAGGAACTAGACAATAACTTACTTGATGATTAGTTCTAGAATGAATGAATTTAGGGCTCTGCATATGCTCCGAGAAAACCACAGTTCTAAAAGACACATGTATCTCAATGTTCATTACAGTACTATTTACAACAGTCAGGACATGGAAGCAACCTAGATGTCCATTAACGGGTGAATGATAAAGAAGTCGTGGTACAAATACACAATGGAGTATTACTCAACCATAAAAAGGAATGCATGTGAATAAGCTGAGCTGAACTGGATGAACCTAGAGCCTGTTATACAGAGTGAAGTAAGTCAGAAAGAGAAAAACATATAGTGTGTGTGTGTGTGTATATATGGAATCTATTATAGAAAGTCTATTACAGAAAATTATATTGATGAACTTATTTGTAGGGCAGCAATAGAGATGTAGACATGCAGAACAGACTTGGGCAGCATTCTAAACATTTGACTACAGACTGTTTTCTAACATTTATTTTTCCCCATTGCTATTAGAAGACTTTCTAGTCTTTAAAGCATGGCCACATAAGGGTTAAAAGACCCTTTTCCCCAAGCAGGGTAGGGGGTCTTACTGGATAGAAATTTGCCACCATCTGTACATTTCACCCACAAGTTTTTCCCCAGTGTGTGTTCCTGAGCCCAATGCTATAATCACAGAATCTCTGAGGTTGTTGTTGAAGAAAAAATGATAGAAGATTTTTAAAAATATCAAGCCCAATGTGAAATATGGAGATACTCAATTCATGGGAACTCATTTTACCATAAACATTCTGGCAGCACACTGCTTCCATAAACTTATTGTGGTTCAAGGGAAAACATGATATTGTATTTATGTTCGTCCAGTATTCTTGCCTGGAGAAGGAAATGGCAACCCACTCCAGTGTTCTGGCCTGGAGAATCCCAGGGACAGGGGAGCCTGGTGGGCTGCTGTCTATGAGGTCACGCAGAGTCAGACACGACTGAAGTGACTTAGCAGCAGCAGCAGCAGTATTCTTGCCTGGGAAATATCATGGACAGAGGAGCCTGGTAGGCTCCAGTCCATGGGGTCACAAAGAGTCAGACACGACTGAGCGACTTCACTTCTCGTCACTTTGTTCTCATTGAGCAGATCCTATATTTCCTGAGAAATATTTCCAACTCTTTCCATTCCTGTTGTCACTTTTTTTCTCTCAGTCTCATCACTGTCCTATGAATTCTTTAATACCACTCCCTTCTTCAAAGCTTCATGCCTTTAGTTCATTTTCCACAATGCTGGTAGAACTTGGTCCTAAATATTAACCATATTAGCATACTTCCTCCCTTTAAATATTTTGATTGGCTCCCTTTTGCCTAGTTAAACTGCCTTATTTATTGTAAGTCTCCTTCAAGCCTTTTATTTCCTAATAAGCATTATGAATCTCTAAGATAGAGACATATGTCACAGTTTTACCAATGCATTCTCACTAAAACTTTTCTAAAACAGCAATTGATTTAGGGAATTATTACATAGGAACACACAGGGTCATGCTATTCAACAGTAGTTAAGTCCAAACCTCTAAGTACTAATACACAAAATATGCTGGCAATACCTTCTCAGATCTCATCTCTCTAGGCTTCATACTCTCTCCAAACCTGCTATTCTCCAATAACATTCTTAGCAGTTTTGTCCTCACGTTTGCCGGTGGTATTATTGACCTCAAAGCACTCGCCCCAAATCCTAAACTCACTTCTCCATCTACTCAATCTGCTCAACTTGGTAACCTGCTTATTGTTTAAGAAACAGCTCAAATGCTATTTTCCTCTGAAGCTGTTTTATTCTTCTATCTCCTGAGCAATGTGGGTACTTGGGGAGCTTAAAAGGAAGAATAAACTGTGTTCATACTTCTCATAACTTGTTCACATCACCACGTGAAATTCTGTCTCCCTCATTCAAAACTAATTCCATATGGCAGGCATGGCCACGCTTCATCCTTTTTGTAGCTCCTTTTCTAGTTCACTGCCTAATATACAGAGATGGTGTGTAATGAAAGTTTACCAAAATATTTGCTAACTATGCCACTGATAAAAGACAGAATGGCATGAGTCACACATACACACATGTGTACACATGCACACAGAAAAACTGTCTCCAAGTGATTGTAGTTAATAACTTTTATCTTTGGGAAAGCAAGCATTTACTCTGATCCATGAATCTTCAGAAATTCTGATTTCCCTGTTTCCAATCATACACATCCCATACACTAGATCCCTCAGGAACCATAAACTCTGCAAAGTCACTGTAGAATATCCTCCTTAACAAGGACATGGTTGTTCTATTTTGTGCCAAATCAATGTGACAGCAAACCCAGGTAACATGTAAGTAAGTTTCTTCCTGAGCTCCCCACCTGCAGCTCCTGTGCAAAAGTGCAAGAGGAAGCTCCGATTGTTTCTGTGAAAACCCACTTTGTCATTTTTCATCAATGGTCCTCAAAGCATTGCCCACTTGTATCTCAGCCCAACACTCAATAATGATTTCAACAGAAGAGCAGCTGTTTTGTATTGTATGCCTCTCTGTGAATAGCACCCAGGTACTGCCATTCCAATTTCTTTATGAAAGTGTGAGAAAAATGGCCGGTTGCCAAAGACAGCATCCACATGATTGTTTGAAACAACGCCCCAGACATAAAAAGAAAGAAAAAGAACCCCTCACAGAATGCAGTGTGTACAGTTTCGGCTGTTTTGCATATCCTCTGCAGCTGTGCATTCATGATGCTATATTTAAGCAAAAATCTGTGTAAAAATCAGTCACTAGGAGATGGAAGCTTAGTGGCCACTTGCATGGTTTGGCTGCAGTGGCTGCCAAGATTCTCTGCATCTGAACAAGCTCTGCCTGTCTTATAGTCAACTGGAGATCAGATGTGACCCCTTACCAGAATTTAGCATTTTCATACATTGTAGGACTTTCTCCAAAAATTAGCAAACCCTCATTATTATTTTTTTTTCTGAAAAGGATTACTGTTACTTTGTGCCGGTTCTTTTAGAATCACAACTGTCATAAAGTTGGAACTCTGAACAGTCATTAAAGAGAAACTTTTGAAAAGTCCTATGTGTCAACTTAGTATTAACTTCTTATGCCCCACCTTTCTCACTCTGAGGAAACTGATGGTAAAGCTGTAATTAATGAGGAGAAGGTTGCTCAGTTGGCATGAACAAGACCAACTGCTTATCTTTAGGATGCAAATAAGGCATCACCAAATTCTCATTGTCAGCCAGAAGAAATACTTCAGACCAACTCTGCTTGTTAAGGAAGGAAAATAAAATATCCCATGAATTCATCTATAGATGAAGAAAGAAATATGATGATTAACAAAAGGGAAAATAATTAGTTGGGTTGTTATTGGGTTGCTATAAACTGCCTTGCTTTTAGGATATGTAAAAGCTGAAAAGTGAAAGTGTAAGTTGCTCAGTTGTGTCCGACTCTGTGACTCCATGGACTGTAGCTCACCAGGTTCCTTTGTCCATGGGATTCTTCAGGCAAGAATACTTGAGTGGGTTACCATGCCTTCCTCCATGGGATTTTCCTAACCCAAGGATCAAACCCATGTCTCTTATGTCTTTTGCATTTGCAGGCGAGATCTTTACCACTGAGCCCCCAGTGAGGTCCCCAGTAAATATGAGCTATCATTAAAAGTTTGTCTACAGTATGTACTCAGTAAAATTAGCTCTTTTCATTGCCTAAATGACAATTTATTTGTTGATAATTTTAGAAGCAATTTTCAAAGTGTACAGAGTTTATTGTAGAGATGCCAAATTAATTTACTAAAATTCATTTATACAGATAAAATGCCATTTTTGAATATTTACAATTCCCACTAACAGATTTCTAGATAAGTTATGAAATAGTTGCTATGACTTGCTTTGAATTTTACAAGGGATTAAATTGCATATTTAGTTTTTATATGGTTGCTTATTTTGAATGTAGCTCTGGGCTATGATTATCTAGTGTCACAGTTGACCGACTCTGTTATTTTTGTGAAAATTTAAGAAATGTTTGTTTGCTGTTGGGTAGACAAAATCATTGAAAACTGACTGAAAAATAAAGCTACAATGGATCCAGACTTTGCAAGACATCCTAAAGTAGCCAATAACATTACTAAGTGAGAGGAACAAGAAGTGGCTGGAGAAGAAAGCATGGAGTGCTGTGGCACTGACCCCATTAGGGTCAAAACACCCTCCTCAGCTCCAGAACCATCTTCCCATTTTTTAATATGAGCAATCATTTTTTTCAAAAACTTATAAAGTGTTAAACAATTTTTCTTGAAACACTCCCTTTTATTCCATTCAAAAGCAGACTGCCATCCCTAGATCCCTAATGTAAATAAATTCTACAAACATCCCTGGTGTCAGTAGGAACATTTCTATACCCGTACACAAGGTTTGACTATGAGAGCCATAGACTCTTTACTGTGAATAAAGGTATTAATATATTAAATTCAAAAGTTGCATCAATATCAGTTGCTTTGAATACTCTAGCATGATGTCAGCCCCTCACTGAGTTCATCCTCTTTCCTTTCCTAGGTAAAGCTTCTTCCTTTAAATTCAGATGAGGCTGTATTTTGCCTCCTTGGAGCTGGAGAACAGAAATATTACCATGCCCTTAATTCGGAGAGGATCCCCAGAACTGGGGAGGCCATCTGATGCGCTGCTGATTTATGAATGGCCCACAGGGAAGCAAAGTCATCACTATAAATGAAGAAGTGTCACACAGAGGCAGGGTGGACTCTGACCACCTTTCCATGATAATTATTCCCCCCAAGTTCTTAGTTAGCCACCAGGGAAGCCCCATCTGAGACTGCATCCTGGCTTTAATTCACGGGGTCTGAATAAAACATTGCATTCTTAATTTATTGCATAAAACTATCCTTTGCCTTAATCCATCAACTAACCTCATATATACTGGACTTGCCCTTAACCTACCTGAAAGCTCAATGAGGTTGAGGATCCCTGGGTGCCCTAAAATTAAACACAATGCCTACTACATGCTATATATATGTTTATATAGCATATAAACATATGCTATATGTTTAATAAGTATATGTTGAAAATTACTTAATTTCTTCAGGCATAGCTCTTGGCTAAAGATTCAAAGTTGAACTTCTCTTTGCTCTGTCTTGTATTGCACTCCTTTGGGGGAAAATGTGGAAAAATCAGAGAGTAAAGGGTGTTATCTTCACCAGGACTATGATAAAGTATTAATCAATTCTGTGTCTTCTGATGACTTCAAAATACAAGCAAGCGGAAAGAAATGAGGAGTGATGAGATGTAGTCTGCACAAAGAAGAGTTTTTCTGATTACTGGGAGAACTGGGGGATGGGGAGAAGCAGCACTGTCAATCAACTCAGTGATGACATGTAATTCCAATCTGGGAGCACAGCATCACTGAATCTGTTCCGGAGCCTTTGCCTCTTTTGCTTAGTGTTCTATGAGGAAAAGATGATTTTGCTGCTGCAAGGGCTGATCAGGTAAGTATCTGATACATTTACCTTCACAATCAGACATATCATATATATTTCCTGGGGAAGAGTGAACCATACATACAAGATCTGGCCCAATATTTTTAGAAGTGTGGGAAGGTTTCTAACACTTACAGAACTACAATCTTATTTATCATAAACAATTTCCAATATCATCTCACAGAGAGACCATTGCTTGAGTTTCCTGAATGGCTTCATAACATATATCTGGCCATTCTCTAATGAATTTCTGCACATCACTGTGAAAATTCATCTTATAAAAATAAAAGTTTTTACAAAGGAGGGTTCTATCTTAAAAATATACATGCACACATGCAAATAAAATTAGTCATCCTCTACTGCCTACAGAACAAAACTAATCTGCTTTGTCTGGTGTGAAAGTGGAAGTGTGAGTTCCTCAGTCTTGTTCAACTCTTTGTGACCCCATGGACTGTGGCCCGCCAGGCTCCTTTGTCCATGGAATTCTCCAGGCAAGAATAATGGAGTGGGTAGCCATTCCCTTCTCCAGGAGATCTTCCCAACCCAGGGATTTAACCTAGGTCTCCCACATTGCAAGCAGATTCTTTACTGTCTGAGCCACTAGGGAAAAATGTTGTTGCTGTTCACTCACTAATGAGTGTCCAACTCTTTGTGACCCCATCGACTGCAGCATGCCAGGCTTCTCTGTCCTTCACAATCTCCTGGAGTTTGCTCAAACTCATGTCCATTGGGTTGGTGATACCATCTAACCATCTCATCCTCCTAGACTGGAAATCAGATGGATCTTAGTTCAAATTTGGACTCTGCATTTATTAGATGGTCTGAAGACAGTTGCAGGCACCTCTCCTAGACTCCCTATTTGTGAAATGAAAATAGTGATTCTCACCTCAGGATTACTAAAAACTTCACTAAGGTAATAATATACAAAGGTATCCAGACATGTCCAAGCCATGGTTCAGAGTCTGGAACGTAATAAGTTCTCAGTAAACTATAACCAGTTCTGCTTTTCATTTTACAATTAATATTATTATTCTTCAGGCTCACTCATTCTTTCTTATTCTATCATTTTTATTGTTACCCCATTGAATATATTATTTCATTTTCCTACTTATTCATTGTCCATTTGACTTTCTTCACTCCTTGCTTCATTCATATTATTACATCCTAGTCATAGGTAAGTATGACTATTTCTGCATGAGCTAAGATGGGGATTGTGATATCTGGTAACATTAATCAAAGTTAATATGCTGAGGCCAAGTGAAAGAGGTGACTGACCCATGGATTCAATCTGAGCAAGATCAGGTGGAGCAGATATGAGAAAGAACTATAACTAGGGAAAGGAAGGTCCTGTGAGTGCTCCCTGGCCCTTGTCTGCTAGTTGGCTTCAGCAGGCCAACTTTTCCACTCCTCCAGAACACAGACAGCCACAGGCAGCTCCAAGGTTCTCATCTTCTCAGCTTTGCCTCATGAGGAAAATGAGCTTCTCTTTTTAACTTATTCAAAATACAACGGAGAAAATCTGTGATTGGCTTACATGTGCCCAGTCCCAAACGAAAGGCCACGTTCAACAGAATGGACCACAAGTTGTATCTTAACACTATTCAGGTGTTCAGGCTTCACGTGGCTGAGAGAAGTATGTGTTAGTTGCTCAGTTGTGTCCAACTCTTTGGACCCCATGGACTATAGTCCACCATGGTCCTCTGTCCACGGAATTCTCCAGGCAAGAACACTGGAGTGGGTTGCCATTTCCTTCTCCAGGGGATCTTCCTGACCCAGGGATTGAACACTGGTCTCCTGCATTGCAGGCGGATGCTTTACTGGCTGAGAGAAGAGAATGTATCTAGAAGATGGCAGTTTTCTCAGGAACTAAATATTACAGTGTGGAGAATGAGTGAACAAATCCAACAAATTAAAAAGCATGCTCTTTTAGAATAAGGCTTTGGTCCTTAGGAAAGGAAAAGGCAAAACAATGACTACCTATGAGCCAACTGTAGGCTTAACCACAGCTATCAATCAGAGCAGATCTGCAGAGCTCTATTTTGATAGATCACATAGATAATCTAAGAAAGTCTTATTTGAGTAGTAAGCTTACAGTATTTACACTGTGGGATTAATTTGAACCCTGGGTTATTTTTTAACCCCATAGAGTTTAAGTTTAGATTCTGGTTATGTTGCTAAATTTCTATTTTAGTCACAAGAATTATCTGGGAATGGTAAGATTATCTACAGGATCTGTTGTCTACACATTAGATTAGATTATGTTTATGCACATGCTTTACACTTTTAGGCATTTAGTCATCAAGATACATTTTTTCAGTCTATTATATAATGATGACTGCTTTTGCTGTACTCAATACAAATTATCTCATTATCTCTTGCCTTTTTTCTTAAACCATTGCCTCCCTATGAATAGTCAAGCATTATGCCTTTCTTGGAGAGCCTCAAACAACTGATGATTATCTAATATGCATTACCACAGCCTGCAACAGAGGAAAAACCACAAGAACAAAAGCTCACCAATTAAAGTCAACTTAGGGATCTTTCTCTTTGAACTGCACAATTTGTAAAATTCTTACAAAATTAACATTAATCACTGCTGTTGTAATCGCTAAGTCACGTCCAGCTCCTTGCAACTCCAAGGATTTTAGCCTGCCAGGCTCCCCTGTCCACGGGATTTCCCAGACAAGAATACTGGAGTGGGTTGCCATTTCCTTCTCCAGATTTTCCCGACCCAGGGATGGAATGATTGTCTCCTGCATTGGCCCATAGATTCTTTACCAGTGAGCCATCTGGAAAGGCCTACCATTAATTAGTAGCATGAAAAAATGAAATAAAAGAAAGGACACATCCATTAACTAATTATCAGTTCTGGAACAATCAACATTATTTTATTTAAAAGTATCTTCATATTTTTGTGACTGTATTTTTGATTGTTTTTGATATAATCACATTTTATGTCTAACTTTGTGTTCTTCTGAATATGTACTAAATATACTAACATTAAGCATCTGCATGTTAATGCACAGCTTTCTTAATAATTTCAAACAGAGCAACATAAATCATTGATGTTATTCACAATTTTCATAATAATTTCTCTTTGTACATTATAACGAAATTAAGATATTTCAAAACTTTTCTGCTCATTAGGTAATGCTATAAGTATTTCACATATTTTTAATCTTATTTATTTTTTCCTTATTTTAGATTTATAAAGTGAAATTCTAGGTAGAAATGTACAACTCTTCTTTTAAGAGCTGTTACCCAAAAACATGTTTTAAGAAGTAAAGTAATCCACTTCCCCCAGCTTTAACTTTATATTTTCTTCATAACCCATTGAAGTGACAATATAACCTAAAAGATTATGTCTTTCAAAAAATTCCTAGGGGACCATGTAAAAAAATAAAGGTCTCACAATTATTTTAAAGACCAGTACTTTGGCCACCTCATGCAAAGAGTTGACTCATTGGAAAAGACTCTGATGCTGGGAGGGATTGGGGGCAGGAGTAGAAGGGGATGACAGAGGATGAGATGGCTGGATGGCATCACTGACTTGATGGACATGAGTGTGGGTAAACTCTGGGAGTTGGTGATGGACAGGGAGGCCTGGAGTGCTGCAATTCATGAGGTCGCAAAGAGTCGGACGTGACTGAGCGACTGAACTGAACTGAACTGATGGTAGGTAAGATGTGTTATCAAACTGCAGAGGAAAAAAAAAAAAAAACTGCAGAGGTTCTTCCTACATGTCTGTTACCTTATTACTTCTTATTCATTGACAGCTCTTCAAAAACTATACTTTGGAGTTGTAGCTGACATCCTGCTTTGCCTATTTTCAAAAATGTCAGTGAACTGATGCATCCAGGAAGTTCTCTTAATTAAGCTGAAAGAATCCCTCACAATTTTAGAAGATTTGTGCTGGGGAGACCTTATTCTATCAACATATTTCCATCAGAGACTTCCATTCATTCCTTAATGTCTCCCAAATTATTTAAATCAAGTTTACTGAAGTATCATTTAATTCTAATAAAATTGATCTCTTTTTAGCATCCAGTTCAACCAGATTTGAATAGCCATGTTTCTGCCACCACCAGGAAGATTTAGAATATCTCCATCATTCCTAGAAGTTTCCTTAGACACCTCTGTAGACAATCCCCTCGTCCCACTCAGTCTCCGGTAGCCAGTGATGCGATGGTACACTGGCACTCTAGCATTGTCTTTTCCAGAATGTCATGTGAATGGAATCGTGTAGGCTTTTGTAGCTAGTTTCTTTAACTCAGCATAATGCTTTTGAGATTCAAACATTTTGCTGCATGTATCAATAGTTTGCTCTTTTTTATTGCTGAGAGTAATTCTACTATATGGATAAACACAATTTGTATATCCATTTATCAACCAATCGGCATTTTGGTTGTTTCTAGTTTGTGGATGCTGTGAATAAAGCTGTCATAAACATTCACGTATTTATCTGTGGGTGGGAATACTTTTTGATTTCTCTTAGGTATGCCTAGGTGTAAGAATACAGAATGTTGTGTAAAGTGTTATTTGAATTCATACAAAAATTATCTGCCCAA